>NC_135881.1:140858594-142267797 GCF_964194155.1 Cetorhinus maximus | reverse complement strand
AGATGCTGGAAATCCAAAACAAACATGGACGTCCAATCCCTCTACACCTCCATCCCCCACCGGGATGGTCTGAGGGCTCTCAGCATCTTCCTCGAACAGAGGCCTGTACAATCCCTATCCACCACTACTCTCCTCCATCTGGCTGAACTTGTTCTCACACTGAACAGTTTTCTCCTTAAACTCCTCTCACTTCCTCCAAATAAAAGGTTGGCTATGGGTATCCGCATGGGCCCCAGCTATGCCAGTCTCTTTATGGGGTATGTGGAACATTCCTTGTTCCAGTCCAACTCCGGCCCCCTCCCACAACTCTTTCTCTGGTACATCGATGATTACTTCGGTGCTGCTTCATGCTCTCGTCAGGACCTGGAAAAGTTTATTAATTTTTCTTCCAATCTCCACCCCCTCCATCATTTTCACATGGTCCATCTCTGACACTTCCCTTCCCTTCCTTGACCTCTCTGTCTCAATTTCTGGTGATAGACTGTCCCCAATATCCATTACAAGCCTACCGACTCCCACAGCTACCTCGACTACAGCTCCTCACACCCCGCTTCCTGTAAGGACTCCATCCCATTCTCTCAGTTCCTTCGCCTCCATCGCATCTGTTCTGATGATGCTACCTTCAAAAAACAGCTCCTCCTGACATGTCTTCCTTCTTCCTTAACCGAGGTTTTCCACCCACGATAGTGGACAGGGCCCTCAACTGTGTCCAGCCCATCATCCACGCATCCGCCCTCACGCCTTCTCTCCCTCCCAGAGACATGATAGGGTCCCCTTTGTCCTCACTTATCACCCCACCACCTCCGCATTCAAAGGATCATCCTCCGCCATTTCCGCCACCTCCAGCATGATGCCACCACCAAACACATCTTCCTTCACCCCCCCAGCGGCATTCCGTAGGGATAATTCCCTCCGTGACACCCTGGTCTACTCCTCCATCACCCCCTCTCCTCAACCCCCACCTACGGCACCTCCCCATGCAAACGCAAAATATGCAACACCTGCCCCTTCACTTCCTCTCTCCTCACTGTCCAAGGGCCAAACACTCCTTTCAAGCGAAGCAGCATTTCCCTTGCATTTCCCCCAACTTAGTCTACTGCATTCATTGCTCCCAATGCGGTTACCTCTACATTGGAGAGACCAAACGCAGACTGGATGACCGCTTTGCAGAACCACCTTCGGTCTGTCCACAAGCATTCCCAGACCTCCCTGTCACTTGCCATTTTAACACTCCACCCTGCTCTCTTGCCCACATGTCTGTCCTTGGCTTGCTGCATTTTTCCAGTGAAGCTCAACGCAAACTGGAGGAACAGCACCTCATCTTCCGAACTAGGCACTTTATAGCTTCCGGACTGAATATTGAGTTCAACAACTTTAGATCTTGAACTCCCTCCTCCATCCCCACCCCCTTTCCGTTTTCTTCCCCCTCCCTTTTGTTTTTTCTAATAATTTAATATAGATTTTTCTTTTCCCACCTATTTCCATTATTTTTAAATGTATTCCACCCATTGCTTATTTCACCCCACCCCCACTAGAGCTGTACCTTGCTTGTCCTGCTCTCCACTCTTAATTAGCACATTCTTTTAGATAATATCACCACCTTCAACACCTCTTTGTTCTTTTGTCTGTGACATATTTTGGTTATCCCCTCCTATCACTGCTTGCTTGTCCCAACAACCCCCCACCCCTTCTTCCCCCACACCCCTGCCCCCCGCCCCCCCAACCTTAAACCAGCTTATATTTCACCCCTTTCCTATTTCTCCTTAGTTCTGTTGAAGTGTCATGAGGACTCAAAACGTCAACTTTGCTCTTCTCCGCCGATGCTGCCAGACCTGCTGAGTTTTTCCAGGTATTTCTGTTTTTGATTGAGGACTGAGTCCAGAGGCTCACCATCTGACTCGGACTCAGCAGATTCCTTGCCTCCAGCTGCCTTCCAAGTGCCGAGGACCTCAGGTGTCTCTGCCCCCGCCTGCTGTGGAACAGATTGTGTGCTGTGCTCACCAGATAGTGAATCCGAGCCTGTTGTACATGTAGGTCCCACCAACGCGTGTGTCGCTGCGCTAGTGGAGGGTGTGGGTGAGCGCTATGATGGGTCTTCGAGGATGCGGTCTTCAGGGTCCTCATCCAAGGTGCTGTTGGCACTGGAGTCAGGGTCAAGGTTGCCTGAGGGCAACGTGGCAGATGTGCCTATGAGAGAAAGTGGAGATTATTAGTGCATGGTCACAGCAGTACACAGAACAGTGGACTCACAGCTAAGTTGCCAGAGGGATGTTCTGGTGCATGATCCTCACTTGGATGCTTGGTGCCGACCTCGCCATCACAACGGGAATGGTCCACATCCTCTCTGGTCAGCTCTAATTTATGGTCTTTGAAGGGATTGAGGACCTTGACATCGGCATTCATCCCTAGTCTGGGACCTCTCCCTTTTGTTGTGCACGATCTTGTCCTACATAAAGGCAGATGGAGAGAGTGTGTGCAAGGCGCATGCCCGGCCAAATGAGAAGGATGCCAGGTGTACATGTGTGCTAAGTGGAGCCATGGACAGGATGAGGAGGCAGTCTCCATAGGAGATGAGACCAGATGGAGATGCAAGGGTGTGTGCGAGAGAGTGAGTGGAGATGACCCTTGAGTTAGCAGTGAGTGAGATTCCAGTGAATGTGTGATGTGCTTATGAGTGTGTGAGTTTAGAGTGATAAGATGGTTGACTTACCTTGGTGGCACGGATGACATCATTCATCCTTTCTGCACTGGATTGTCGACCACTTGTGGGCAGTGTTGGCCTGACCACCGCTGTCACCACCTCCCAAGCCAGATCGGTGATGTTGCTGCCCCTCCTGCAGCCAGAATGAAGGTAGAGGACATCAAGGTGAGGCGCCACAGTATCCAAAAGGTGTTCCAGGGTACCGTCACTGAAGCAGGGGACTGCAGTCTTCTTGCCTTTCGGAGCCATATCCGAAGCAGCGAGCGGTGGGCAAATCGGAGACCACCTGCCAGCAAAACGGCATGTTTCCCAGGAATGCATGATTAATGAGGCAGGAATGGGATGGTACAGCGCGAAAACCTGTCATTGCGGCCGGGGAGGGTAAAATAAGACATAGGAGCAGAAAATAGGCCATTCGGCCCATCGAGTCTGCTCCGCCATTCAATCGTGGCTGATAAGTTTCTCAACCCCATTCTCCCGCCTTTTCCCCGTAACCTTTGATCCCCTTACCAATCAAGAACCTATCTATCTCGGTCTTAAATACGCTCAATGACCTGGCCTCCACAGCCTTCTCTGGCAATGAATTCCATTGATTCACCACTCTCTGGCTAAAGAAGTTTCTCCTCATCTCTGTTCTAAAAGGTCTTCCCTTTACTCTGAGGCTGTGCCCTCGGGTCCTAGTCTCTCCTACTAATGGATACATCTTCCCCACATCCACTCTATCCAGGCCTTTCAGTATTCTGTAAGTTTCAATCAGATCCCCCCTCATCCTTCTAAACTCCATCGAGTATAGACACAGAGTCCTCAAACGTTCCTCATATGTTAAGCCTTTCATTCCTGGGATCGTTCTCGTGAACCTCCTCTGGACCCTCTCCAGGGCCAGAACATCCTTCCTGAGATACAGGGCCCAAAATTGCTCACAATATTCTAAATGTGGTCTGACCAGAGTCTTATGAAGCCTCAGCAGCACATCCCTGCTTTTATATTCTAGTCCTCTCGAAATAAATGCCAACATTGCATTTGCCTTCCTAACTACCGACTCAACCTGCAAGTTAACCTTAAGGGAATCCTGGACTAGGACTCCCAAGTCCCTTTGTACTCCAGATTTCTGAATTCTCTCCCCATTTAGAAAATAGTCTATGCCTCAATTCTTCCTATCAAAGTCCATGACCTCACACTTCCCCACGTTGTATTCCATCTGCCAATTCTTTGCCCATTCTCCTAACCTGTCCAAATCCTTCTGCAGCCTCCCCGCCTCCTCAATACTACCTGTCCCTCCAACTATCTTTGTATCATCTGCAAAATTAGCCAGGATGCCCTCAGTTCCTTCATCTAGATCATTAATGTATAAAGTGAAAAGTTGTGGTCCCAACACTGTCCCCTGCAGAACTCCACTAGTCACCGGCCGCCATCCTGAGAAGGACCCCCTTATCCCCACTCTCTGCCTCCTGCCAGACAGCCAATCTTCTATCTATGCTACTACCTTGCCTCTAACACCATGGGCTCTTATCTTACTGAGCAGCCTCCTGTGCGGCACCTTGTCAAAGGCCTTCTGGAAGTCCAAGTAGATAACATCCACTGGCTCTCCTTTGTCTAACCTACTCGTTACCTCCTCAAAGAATTCTAACAGATTTGTCAGGCATGACCTCCCCTTGATGAAACCATGCTGACTTTGCCCTATTTTACCATGCAATTCCAAATATTCTTAAATTTCATCCTTAATAATGGACTCCAAAATCTTACCAACGACCGAGGTCAGGCTAATCGGCCTGTAATTTCCCATCTTTTGGCTCACGCCCTTCTTAAACAGGGGGGTTACATTAGCGATTTTCCAGTCCTCTGGGACCCTCCCTGACTCGAGTGATCCCTGAAAGATCACCACAACGCCTCCACTATCTCTTCAGCTATCTCCTTCAGAACTTTGGGGTGTAATCCATCTGGTCCAGGTGATTTATCCACCTTCAGACCTTTCAGTTTTCCTAGCACCTTCTCCTTGGTAATGGCCACCATACTCACCTCTGCCCCCCCGACTCTCTTGAACTTTGGGGATGTTACTCGTATCTTCCACTGTGAAGACTGACGCAAAGTACCTATTCAGTTCCTCCGCCATTTATTTGTTCCCCACTACTACTTCTCCAGTGTCATTTTCCAGCGGCCCAATGTCCACTTTTGCCTCTCTCTTACCCTTTATATATCTAAAAAAAAACTCTTGCAATCTTCTTTTATATTACTGGCTAGTTTACCCTCATATTTAATCTTCTCTCTCCTTATTTCTTTTTCAGTTGTCCTCTGTTGGTCTTTGTAGGCTTCCCAATCCCCTGGTTTCCCACGGCTCTTCGCCGCATTGTATGCTTAAATGTCATTTTTCCCACCCGCTACCGCACTTAGTGCAAATCTGGGATGATTCCACCCATAGAGTCATCGAGTGACTTATTACATGGGGCAAAATCATCCCAGATTTGCACTAAGTGCGATGGCGGGTGGGAAAAAGGGCGTTTGGCCCACTGGCCACAATGGTGGCATCTCACACTGTACCATCCCAAACCCGCCACATTAATTATGCATTCCCAGGAAACATGCCGTTTCGATGACGGGCATGCTCACATTGGCCTGCCACACCATCACCTCAACCTTGTCTCTGTCAACGCAGAGGGAGCAGCTGGTCAACAAGTGATTCTGGAGGCAGAAGTGTGTGTGTGTGTGGCAGGGTCTTTCAGAGTTTCATGCAAACACCTCGCCACGCACACGGATCCTTCACGTATCACACTTACCTCAATGTCCTGAGCATTTTCAATGCTGCTGCTGGGGTTCACTTTCAGTTGTCCATCTGAGCCGACCTGGATCTCCGCCCATCCACTGATCACACTCCCATGCAGCACCTGATCTCGCCCATTGCAACTCTCATTTCACTTTCGATTTAGACAGCAGGGTGGTGATTCAGTATTTCATTCACTCCCCCATCATTTCCCCTTGCCCAGTCAAAATCCTGGAACTCCCTCCCTAACAGCGCTGCTGGTGTACCCACACTACAGGGACTTCAGCAGTTCAAGAAGGCAGCTCACCACCACCTTCTTGAGGGCAATTAGGGTTGGGCAATAAACGCTGGCCTAGCCAACAACGTCCACATCCCGTAGATGATTAAAGAGAAAAAAAAGGTCACCCATTTCCTTTCCCCCATCACTGTCGGCCCCCCCGACATCACCTTCCACATCTCCTCCGTGACCTACCAGCCACAATGCTTTCCCTTCGGGAATGTCCAGGTGAACGTGCACGCTCCCTTCCTTCCCGAAAATCCCACCCCCATCCACATTAACCTCCCCAACCTCCTCCTTCCCACTCCCAGGATCCGTGTCTGCCTCCAAGTCCCCACCAAGCACCCTCGCCATCCCTTCTACCATCACACCCTCACCCTCCCACCCTACTGCCTCATTCTGCCCTCAGCCATTCTCACCATTCCCTCATACCACGCCCACCCTCAGGTCGCTCTGCAGGAGGCAGTGATGGACCTATCAGAGCTCTCTTGCACGTTCACCTGGACATTCCCCCTCCAGACCTCTTCTCTCCTTGGAACTCCCCGGAACTCCTTCCGCCCTTGGAACCCCTTCCAACCCCCCCACCCTGGACTCCCCCCATCCATGGTCCTTTTCCCCCACTCAAGACTTCCTACCCCCTTCCACTTAGTCCTTCTCCTTCCTGACTCCTTCAGACACCCTTACTTTTTCCTCTAGTCTTACTCCCTCCCCTCTACACACTCCTCCCTCCCCCTGGACTCCCTCCTCTATCCGCATTCCTGCCCACTTCTGAACTCCTTCCCTTACACCTTCTACTCCCCTTACAGCTACCTCCCCAGTTGCTGTCTTCTCCCCCATTACATCCTCCTCCCCCTGTACTCCCTCCCTCTCCAAAACTCCTCCCCAACATCTTGGTTCCCCCCTCCCAGCCTCAACGCCCCCTGACACCTTTGTTCTCCCCCTCCCAGCCTCACCCCCAGCCCCGACACCTTCATTCCCCCCCTCCCAACTTCATCCCCTCGACACTTCCTCTTCTAGTTGACCCTCGACCTTCCTCTTCCACCCCCCGGTACATCTTCCTCCCGAACACAGCTCGAACTTCCTCTCCACCCCCTCGACCATCAACCATTGTGAGCAGACCCTCAACAGTGACTATCCACCTTCCATGAGCTGCTTTGCAGCGAGGCATGTCCATGAGAATCCACCCAGCGTGCAATGCACATTCCTCCAGGGTCCCATTGCTGTTGGGCTACAGCATCTTCTGCTCCTCGGATGTCCGCAATGTGAGCAAGACCCTGGCAGTAAATCCCGACTTCTGCACTTCACAGTTGTCAAGACATGTTCTGCACCGGCGTGATTTCCCCGCTAATGTGGGTGGGCGTTCCAGTGTGGGGGGATGACTCCAGCGGGTTGGAATTATAATGATATGCTGATGTAATACAATGAGGTTCCCGAAGTCCAATGGCTGGAAACATGGCCCACCATCAACAGGCTGAGCAGACGATCGCAAACTGGTTTCATGACATCATGAAACCGAGTTTTGGCCTTCTCACCATATTGTCCACTCACACCATCGAACACACCCGACGCCAGCTGGCACGGAAAATTCCGCCGATAAAGGCCGCAAAATCCTGGTCTATGATTTCTCACAGAACTAATCTCAGTAATGCCACTGGAACAAGGTACACAGCTGAACATCTCTATAGCAGGGTAGGACACATTGGAGAAATAGCCAGAGGACCATGTACATATGCTTACCAGTGACCAGGAATGGGGAAAGAAAACAAATCAAGTCTGATTCCTGGTCAGTCCAGATTAATGATATTCTTCTGAAAGTTTTATTATGATACTTATATATTCTGGTGGCGATTTTAGAGAAACTCCCCTGCTTCACTCTGACAAAACTGATTAACTGCGGTCGATCACCCTAAATGGCAGAAGACATTGCTGTTACGTAAATGTGATTGATTTTTTTCCCTAGTGTTCAAGTGCTTATCAACAAATTAGCAGAGTAGATTGGCCAATTTAGTCAGTTACTCAATTTATAGGGCTGGATTTGAACTCTTAGACAGGAACATAGCGAAGCGAGCAGCATGTGCCAACAGGCAGACAAAGCTGATGTGAAGAGCCCAGCTTACTTAGCATGCCACCTGTACACAGCCCTACTAAAAGGGCCGTTAAAATCAGGCAGGAGGAGGCCACAGCTAGGGGCAAGGAAAATGGTCCCTGTTATAAAGGTAAGCATCTCTGTGGTGGGATTCACAGTCACGGAGGGATGCATGGGGCAGGGGAGGCCCAAGGTGTCCTTGTAGGGCTTCCAAAGAATCATTCCTGCTCCTCAAGACCCAGAAGAAAACTGAAAAAAAAAAATTAAACTCGCCTTATTCTGGCTGCTTCCCAGGAGGTTTGGCCTGCAGTAGAAGTCACCACTGCTCCCTCAACCAGGCCTCAGTTTAAAATAGCAGATCAGGCCCAGTGATATTATCATCGATGATCGTCTGCATATTTAAAGAAAACCTTGCCAATTTGCAATAGAGTTGCTTGCAATTAAGGCAATTAATGGATAAAGTCTCTATTCCATTTTCACTCTCCCCCCAACCCCACTTGGTTTCTGCCAGGCATTGAGAGTTAAAGTCGACCCCAATGACTCAGTATCTCTTAATTTTCTACAATTTCATTGGTACATTCACAAACATATCATTAGCCAAAGTGTTACTGTCTGATAGTGTCAGGTAAATTCTGTTAATCACATTGAAGTCACAGACATGAATGGATATGGAGGGCAACTGGTATAGGCATCCACCATCAGATAAAGCACTAACGTGTCCTGCTCTTGTCTACTAAAACTGCTCAATATTCCAGGATCATCCTGGAATCTAAAGATAACCCAGCTTCTTTTCTCGACTGCAAATACTTCTTCAACTCCTCTCCCCTTTCCCCTCTGCCCTCACCTCCAACAATGTATGTGAGGAGCTCATGAATTTCTTTACCACTAAGATTAAAACCATCTAATCAGCTGCCTCCACCATCTCCCTTCCTCCCACTAGCCCACCAGGCCAAACTTCCTATAATGCTGCCCCCTGCTCTAGTCCTGAACCAACATTTTTCTCTAGTCTCTCTCATGCCCTCTCTGAGGTCATCTTGCCCATGAGATCCATCTCCTGCTCCCTCGATCCTATTCCCACTGAACAGTTGACCATCCAGCATCCCCTCCTGGTCCCCATGTTTATTGATATTGCAAATGGTTCTTTTTCTTCATGTGTTTCCCTCTCTCCTTTAAATCTGTCATCATCACCCCTCTCCTTCAAAAAACAACCCTTGACCCCTCCATCCTCGCAAACAACAGCCCCATCTCCAACCCCCCTTTCCTCTCCAAAGTCCTTATGCCTGTTGCCGCCTCCCAAATCTAAGTCCATCTTTTTGGAACTCCATGTTTGCATCCCTCCAATCAGGTTTCCACCCTGTACCCAGTTCGAGACTGTTATCAATGCCACAAATGACATCCTGTGAGACTGTGACAAAGGTAAACTATCCCTCCTCAGCCTTCTTGCCCTGGCTGCAGCCTTTGACACAGGTGACCATCCTCCAACGCCTCTCTGCTGTCTTCTAGCTGGGTGCAACTGCTCTCATCCGGTTCCATTCTTAACTATCTAATCATAGACAGAGACTCACCTGCAATGGCTTCTCTTCCTGCTGATGCACCATTTCCCTGATGAACCCTCCCAAGGATCTATCCTTGGCCCCTCCTATTTTTCATCTACATTCTGTCCCTCAGTGACATATAGAATCAGGGAGGAGATTTTGCCCAGCTGTGTCGTGATCATGACATTGGCCTCAATTCCAGGCAGGCTGAGACCAAAAGTGGCCATGGCAGGAAGCCAGTCACTATTTTCCCAGAAGCGGCCAATTTAAAAAGCTGCCTCCAGGAGCTCATCCAATTAAGGACAGTGGGCGAAGCAAGGAAGCTGGATACCCAATAGGCGGGCCTATAGCAATGTCCGGCTGGCAGACCTATCAGGAGAGATGGTCCTGCTGGAGAAGAGGGAGACCTAGGGGGCACCTCAAGATGGAGGTGCTCATGAAGGCCTCCTACTTTGGCTGAAATTTTAAAAGTATACTGCTACGATCAGCCTCAGGGTGGAGGGATCACCCCTCCAAAAGAATGTCTGTGGCCCCTAATGAAGCATTGTGAGCCTTGCATTCACCTGATGTAGCCATTTAATGCAGCCTGTAGTGGCCTACTCACCTCCCAGTGAGAGGCCACCTCCAAGGAGCTGGTGGGCTTCACACTTACAGGGCTGGAGGGAATGGGTGCTGCTTCAATGCTGGGAAACAAACCGCACCTATGGAAAATTGCTCCTGAGTAGGGCCTTGATAACTTTATGCTGTAATTAGCTGCCTGCATTGGTGGAGTGGGCTGCCAACTTTGATCCCAGTCCAATGCTGGGAAATACCCCCAGAGGTGGGAAGGCATTGGTAATCTGTGTCAATGCAACTCACCCCTTATTTTTTGACTCCCCCACCCACCCCCCCCCCCCCCCCCCCCACCCCCACCCAAAACCCATCTCCCCAGAACTGGAAAAATTCAGCCTGTAAGATAGTTTACTGTACAGAAGGAGGCCATTCAGTCTGTCACGTTTGTGCCAGCTCTCTGCAAGAGCAAATCAGCTAGTCCTCCTCTCCAGCCCTTTCCCCACTGCCCTGCAATTTTTTTTTCTCTTCATGTGTTTATCCAATGCCCCTTTAAAAGCCATGAATGAATCTGTCTCCACCACATTCTCAGAAAGTGCATTCTAGATCCTAAACTCTCACTGTTTAAAAATGTTTATCCTCATGTCACCACTGGTTCTTTTACCAATTACTTTAAATCACTGTCCTCAGGTTCTTGACCCTTCCACCAATAGGAATCGTTTCTCCTTTTTACCTTGTCCAGACCCCTCATCATTTTGAACACCTCTATCAAATCTCCTCTCAACCTATCTTCTCCAAGGAGAACAATCCAGCTTCCCCTATCTATAAACATAATTGTAGTTCCTCATCCCTGGAACTATTCTCATGAATCTTTTTTGCACCCTTTCGTGGCCTTCAACAAATCCAAAAACACGGCTTTAGATTTCACCTGTATGCTGACGACACCCAATTCTATTTCATCACCACATCTCCCGACTCCTCCACTGTCGTTAAATCATCAGACTGATATTCAGCCACCCAGTACTGGATGAGCAGAAATTTCCTCCAATTTGATATTGGGAAATCATTGTTTTCAGTCCTCCTAACTCCATTTCTTAGCTACCAGCTCCATCTCTCTCTCTAGCAACTGCCTGAGACTAAACTAGATTGCCAGCAACCTTGGTGTCGCAATTGTGTCCAAGTTGAGCTTCTGACCTCATATTTGTGCCATCACTAAGACCGCCTCTATCTATCTCTGTAACACAGCCCAACTTCGCCTCTGTCTCAGTGCATCTGCTGCTGAAACCCTCATCCCTGCCTTTATTATCTCTAGACTCAACTATTCCAGTGTGCTCCTGACTGGTCTCCCACGTTCTATCCTCTGTAAACTTCAGGTCATCCAAAACTCTGCTGTCTGTGTCCAAACCTGCACCAAGTCCCATTCCCCTATCACCCTGTGCTTGCTGACCTACATTGTTTCCCAGTCAAGCAATGTATTGATTTTAAAATTCTCACTCTTGTTTTCAATCTCACCGTGGCCTCACCCCTCCCCATTTCTGTAACCTTCAGCCCCAAAAACCTCTGAAATGTCTGCATTCATCTAATTCTGGCCTCTTGAGCACCCCCCAATTTTAATGGCTCCACCAGTTGTGGCTATACCTTCAGCTGCTGAGGCTCTGAGCTCTGGTTTTCCCTCCTCACAATTCTCTACCTCTCTTTCCTCCTTTCAGGCGCTCCTTAAAACCTACAAGCTTTTGGGCAGCCTTGACCAAGCTTTTGGGCAGCTGACCTCATGTCTCCAAGTGGTTCAGTGACATATTTTGTTTTCTATTGCCTCAATGAAGCACTTTGGGATGTTTTACTATGTTAAATAATACATATGAATGTAAGTTGCATTGTTTTGTCTTTTGACAAACTTATTGTATATGTACAAAATAACATTTGCATTGAAATGTTCTGGAAGCCTGTAAAGTTAAAGGTTCTGATAAGATCGTAAAGCACAGTTACAAACAGTGAGCAACTCCTGCAGTCATAAAGAGAAAAATGTCTGCTACTGTCTGTAACCCACTACAACATAACTGTTGTTCCATAGATTACAAATGACTGATATCATTTCCTAATTTATTGACAGAGTCCTGCGGTTGTAGTAGAGTTTACTGATGTGGTGCAAACTGTTGTAACAGTCTTTTGCAAGTTCAGAATTTACATTATAGGACAGGAAGGGAGCGTTTCTAACATTATCAAATCAAATATATATTTTTCATTGGAAGCATCTCTATGTAATCTATGCAATTTTCTGGTAAGCATTGTCAGTGAAGGAGGCTGAGGAAAGGCATGAGGAGTCTTGCCAGTGCGAGAGGGGGGATTATTATTGAGCATTGTTGGGAGGGAGATGACAGGTCTGAGCATTGTCAGGGGTGCAGGGGGTGAGCTTATTAAGTGTCAGGGGGTGGGAGGGATAAGCATTGTCGGGAGAGGATTGGGGGGTGAACAGTGTCTGCGGTGTGGGGGTGATTAGCACTGTTGGGAGGGGGTATGAGAGGGGTAAGAAGTGTCCTGGTTGAGGGGGGGCGGGTAGGGGTTAGCATTGTTGGGAGGAGGATGGGGTTGCGAGCAGTGTTGGGAATATGGGGGTTGTTTTTTGAGCCTTCATAATACAGTTTCCACTGCTAATCACTGTCCTATACCCGAGATTAACAGTGTGAGAAGGATGGGGTAAATATCTGGGTAAGTACAGGGCATCAAACCCAAGTCTCCAGATCAGTATCAGATACAGTCTCGGAAGAGCCCAGTAGCATAACTCTGCCCATTGGAGGGTTAAATCTCCCGGGTAAATACCATGTATGTGCATGGGTCAGGACCTCCTCAGGGTCTCGACATGCAACAGCAGGAACTAACTCAACATTCACCACTGTTGCCATTGGAAAATCTGGGCCTGTAAATAATCTGAATTTTAACATGCTAGTATGTTGAATATTGCAGCCTACATGCCAATGATTCTAGAAATGTGACCCTTGGATTAATGTTTGCACTACTGTTGCTTCCAGTCTTTCTCTTTAAGATTCTGCTATCAACCCACGATGACTGGCATCCTGTTCGATTCTACCCTCCTGAATTGATAGCTACCTATGATCAGCAAGATTAGCACTGACAGATCACCAGTTGCATTAAATGAGTCCCGACTATTAAAATTCATTGGAATACCCTCCAATGTCACCAAGTGGGCAGGCAGAGTGGTTGCCTTGCCTACTGGCTGTGCCAGAGATGAAAATGGCCCCCAGAATGTCCTAACAGTGTAGTTACTAGGTCACACTTTTCCTCATTCTTTGGCTTATGACCTTACAACAAGTTCATCTTTATTTATTCCCTCTTATCTAGTTCTATTATTTTTATTATTTTATGTACACTCACTTAAAGGAGCAGTCTTCCCAGTTGCCCAGTTAGTATAATATAGATGGTTTTAACCAAGACACAAAGCCAACGATGTCTGCACTGGCTTGGCCACATTCATCGTTTGACTGACGGCCTTATAACCAAATACCTTCCGTATGGTGAACTGGCCATTGGGTCACAACCCCCTGGATGTCCATCCCTCTAGCACAAGGACACCTGTAAGCGCAATATGAAGATGGTGGACATTGACACTGACAACTCGGAGACACTCGCTGACACCCATGACATCTGGAGGCTGACTCTTTGGAGGAGCATTGGAAAAGGCAAGCAGAAACTAAAAGCTCAGCTGGCCAAGAAGAGGCCCAGAGAAAACAGAGGCCAGCGAATCATACACCTTCTCAGCCCGCTGTCTTCCTCTGCAGCAAATGTGGCGGAGACTGCCATGCCAGAGTGGGGCTCCCGAGCCACATAAGGTGATGTCTAACACAGGTCCAGGTTTTTGACTCTATGGAGAGGCAAAAGTAGCGGAAATGCCTGAAAACCCTGCCCCCAAACACAGCACTTCCTGTTTTCACAGGGACAGGATTGGGGGCAGGATGTGTTTCACACATGCAGTTTACGGAGGCAGTTGGCCATTTAAATCACCAGCTGCCTCCGCTGAAGTGGGATTTTAGTAGATCAGGAGTATGAAACCCAAAGTGTGCAGATTGGACTAAGTAAAAGCAGGTTTGAACTTTTTGGATTTAGTTGGAAACCAGGGTACACCTCTTTGGAAAGGTAAGACACCCCTTTGGATCTGATCCTGGAACAGCTTTGGGGGAGGTAAAGTGCCCTTTGGTGGAGGTCAGGTGTCCTTTGGGGCAGGTCAGGTGTCCTTTGGAATTCTTAAAAGTAGGCATAAGTGTACGTAAAAAGGACATAAATTCATTACAGTCAAGCTCATTCGAATTGTCAACAGACCTGCCAAAATCAACTGTCAATATCAAATGTCAAAAGCACCTGTCAAATAACCTGTCAAAGACAACTTTCAAAGAGACCTGTCAAACAGAGCTGTCAAAGAGAGCTGTCAAGGGGAGCTGTCAAGGGGAGCTGTCAAGTGTCGAGGTATTTAAAAGTCCTGCTCTTTAAATCTTTGGGAGAAATGTCTGGAATGTCTAAAAAAAAATTGGGAATTCTCCCGTCTCTGCACACCTGACCCAGGAGCAAAAATCTGGGCCTCTGAGCTGCCAACCACAGCACAAACCATCATCTTACAAGACAAAAAGCTGCCTTATATATTTAATTTAAAATATTACAAAAAGCAGACTCATCAATAATTAATGGTGCGCAATTTTATGAGTTTTTCCAGTTCCCTGGGGAAAACCCAGATATGATATTGTGACATTGCTACCAGTGATGCTGTCGTACTATTCCATTCAATATAACCAGCCTGCTAACACACGTTTGGGGCTAGTGATTTTCACCTTGAATATAATGCTTGCCAATTTAAATTGTGCTGGAAATGTGCTTCCAAATGGCTATATAATTGTAGGAAACTGATATCTAAATTATGTTGGACTACAGCTTTAATGTAATAAGCCGTGGCTATCTATTTGAGAATGATACAAAGAGGTCACCCACATACAGGATTTTGGATGATGAAATAAAACGTCTTGCCTTTGCTCATTACTCCTGGGGAAAGGCAAGATTACCAAACATAAAAACACAATCAGGCTAGGAACGCAATACATGCTGCTGACCTACATTTCAAACAGAAATCTTTTCATTCTTCCTTAAAACACATCATTACAATGTCTCTTCAATCTGGCCCATTTATTTCTTTTAATTGCAGTTTCTGGAACTAAAGAGGCAATTTATTTTCAATTTTGGAGTGCTTTTCTATGTTGGTTGTAGAGTTTTATGATGCGAGTCACATCAGGAAATAACAACAACTTGCTTTTATCTCGTATCTTTAATGTAGTGAAACACCCCAAAGTGAGTAAGCAGCACTAGAGGAAGAATAAAGGAAAGTGATTATTTGCCTGGTTAAAGATGTTTTTGAAGCAGGAAGTGTGGTAGCAAGATGCAGGGTGAAGATGCACACTGTCTTGAGGGCTGGAAGAGGTGATCTATGGTTGGATTTATAAATGAGGGCAGTCGTTCTGAATTCAGTGCATAGGGAATGGGGAAATAATGGGTGTTGATGAGAATAGGGGTGGTTATGAAATAGGACTTCATGTAGTATCAAGTGTGGGTGGTGGAATTTTGGACATGGTGTAGTTTATATCGAATAAAATTCAGGAAGCTAACAGAAAAGCAGTAGTTTTAAGTTCGAAGGTGACAATGGTGTGTATCAGCATTTCAGTTTGCTGAGGACAAAAACAGCTTGCACCTATATAATACCTTTAACGCAGTAAAACGTAGCAAGGCGCTTGACTGGAAGGTAATCTAATTTTAAAAATGGCGTTGAGACAAAGAAAGAAACATGAGACCAAGCACTTGGATAAAGAGGTTGATTTTAAGGAGCATCTTAAGTAGGAGAGAGAGATGGAGATGCAAGAAGTTTTATTCCAGAGCATAAAGCACATGGGTCACCATGGACGAAAGAAGTCAGGGATGTGCAAGAGGCCAGAGTGGGGTGAACGTAAAGTTGAAGTAGTTCAAGTTGTAGGGCTAAACGATGTTACAGAACTAGGGATGGGTGAGCCCACAGAGTGATTTGAACACCTACTGTTGGATTCAACCTAAACAAGCAGTGAAGGAGAAAGTGGAATCAAAGATGAGTGTGCTGATGTTTTGCTGGCAGCCAAATAGGATGGCAATGATCATTTTAATTTTGAGTTGGTGAGTTAGGTTAAAGCAAAATGATTAACTTTACATAAATTTACACTGCTCTGCATATAAGTCACATACTTTTAGAATACTATCAACAACTTAAACAGATATACACTTGATGAAAGAATTAAATAAAACATAGCACATTTCCATGTGGTTAATTTTGCTTTGTAAAATGACTTAATTCTATCATGTAAGTATTAACCTTTATCTCCTCCAAATTTTCCCTGAAGGAACCTTGGTGAATTACTCCAGTGCATTCTGTAGATGGTACACACTGCTGCCACTGTGCGTTGGTGGTGGTGGGAGTAAATGTTTGTGAATGGGGTGCCAATCAAGCGGGCTGCTTTGTACTGGATGTTGTCGAGCTTCAAGTGTTATGGGAGCTGCACTCATCCAGACAAGTGAAGAACATTCCATCACACTCCTGACTCGTGCCTTGTAAATGGTGGACATGCTTTGGCAGTCAGGAGGTGAGTTACTCACCACAGGATTCCTAGTCTCTGACCTGCTCTTGTAGCCACAGTATTTATATGGCTAGTCCAGTTCAGTTTCTGGTGAATGGTAAACCCCAGGATGTTGATAGGGGAGGATTCAGCGATGGTAATGCCTTTGAATGTCAATAGCGGTGGTTATATTCTCTCTTGCTGGAGATGGTCATTGGCTGGCACTTGTGTGGTGCCAATGTTACTCGCCACTTGTCAGCCCAAGCCTGGATATTGTCCAGGTCTTGCTACATTTGGACGTGGGCTGCTTCAGTATCTGAGGAGTCACGAATGGTGCTGAACATTGTGCAATCATCAGTAAACATCCCTACTTTTGACCTTATGATGGAAGGAAGGTCATTGATGAAGCAGCTGAAGGTGGTTGGGCCTACGACACTAACCTAAGGAGTAACCTAAGGCAGTGATGTCCTGGAACTGAGATGATTGACCGCCAACAACCACAACTATCTCCCTTTGTGCTGGGTGTAACTCCAACCAGCAGAGAGTTATCCCCCTGATTCCCATTGAGTCCAGTTTTGCTAGGGCTCCTTGATGCCACTCTTGGTCAAATGCTGCCTTGATGTCAAGGGCAGTCACTCGCACCTCTGGAGTTCACCCATGTTTGAACCAAGGCCGTAATGAGGCCAAACTGAGCATCAGTGTGTAGGTTATTGCTAAGCAAGTGCTGCTTGATAGCACTATCGATGACTCCTTCCACCACTTTGCTGATGATGGAGAGTAGACTGATGAAGCAGTAATTACCCAGGTTGGATTTGTCCTACTTTTTGTCTACAGGACATACCTGGGCAATTTTCCACATAGCCAGGCAGATGTCAGTATCATAGCTGTACGGGAACAGCTTGGCTAGGGGCGCAGCAAGTCCTGGAGCATAAATCTTTAGCACTATTGGCAGAATATAGCCAGGGCCCATAGCCTTTGCAGTATCCTGTGCCTTCAGCCGTTGCTTGATATCATGTGGAGTGAATTGAATTGGCTGAAGACTAGCAGCTGTGATGCTGGGGACCTCTGGAGGAGGCTAAGATGGATCATCCACTCGGCACTTGTTGCTGAAGATTGTAGCAAATGCTTCAGCCTTATCTTTTCCACTGATGTGCTGAGCTCCCCCATTATTGAGGATGGGGATATTTATGGAGCCTCCTCCTCCAGTGAGTTGTTTAATTGTCCACCACCATTCACGACTGGATGTGGCAGGACCGCAGAGCTTAGATCCAATCCATTGGTTGTGGAATCGCTTAGCTCTGTCTATTGCTTGCTGCTTGCACTTTTGCCATGCAAATAGTACTGAGTTGTAGCATCATCAGGTTGACACCTCATTTTTAGGTATCCTAGTGCTGCTCCTGGCATGCCCTCCTGCACTCTGCATTGAACCACAGTTGATCCCCTGGCTTGGTGGTAATGGTAGTGTGGGGCATATGCCAGGACATGAGGTTACAGATTGTGGTTGAGTACAAGTCTGCTGCTGCTGATGACCCATAGCGCCTCATGGATGCCCAGTCTTGATTTGCTAGATCTGTTCAGACGGGACTTTGTCTCCACAAGGACCTTGCAGTGGTCACTCCTCCTGATACTGTCATGGGCAGATGCATCTGTGGCAAGCAGATTGGTGAGAATGAGGTCAAGCATGTTTTTCCCTCTTGTTGGTTCCTTCACCACCTGCTGCAGTCCCAGTCTAGCAGCTATGTCCTTTAGAACTTGGCCAGCTCGGTCTGTAATGGCGCTACTGAATCACTCTTGGTGATGGACATTGAAGTCCTCCACCCAGAGTACACTCTGTGCCCTTGCCACCCTCAGTGCTTCCTTCAAGTGGTGTTCAACATAGAGGAGCACTGATTCATCAGTAGAGGGAGGTGTGGTACGTGGTATGTGATAATCAGCAGGAGATTTCCTTGCCCATGTTTGACCTGACACCATGAGACTTCATGGGGTGCAGAATCAATGTTGAGGACACCCAGGGCAACTTCTTCCCGACTGTGCTGCCACCTCTGTTGGGTCTGTCCTGTCAGTGGGACAGGGCATACCCAGGGATGGTGATGGTGGTGTTTGGGACATTATCTGTCAGGTATGATTCTGTGAGATAAAAACAAAAAGCTACTGCGGATGCTGGAAATCCAAAACAAAAACAGAATTACCTGGAAAAACTCAGCAGGTCTGGCAGCATCGGTGGAGAAGAAAAGAGTCGACGTTTCGAGTCCACATGACCCTTCAACAGAACTGAAGTATAGTTAGGAGAGGGGTGAAATATAAGCTGGTTTAAGGTGGGGGGCGGGGGGAGAGAAGTTGAGGGTGGGGTGGTTGTAGGGACAAGCAAGCAGTGATAGGAGCAGATAATCAAAAGATGTCACAGACAAAAGGATCAAAGAGGTGTTGAAGGTGGTGATATTATCTAAGAAAAGTGCTAATTAAGAATGGATGGCAGGACACTCAAGGTACAGCTCTAGTGGGGGTGGGGTGCAAAGACTGACAAGGTATTAGTTGTAGAGATGGGCCGGACAAGACAACACTTCCCACAACTCTTTCTCCGGTACATCAATGATTACTTCAGTGCTGCTTCATGCTCTCGTCGGGACCTGGAAAAATTTATTAATTTTGCTTCCAATCTCCACCCCCCCATAATTTTCACATGGTCCATCTCTGACACTTCTCTTCCTTTCCTTGACCTCTCTGTCTCAATTTCTGATGATAGGCTGTCCACCAATATCCATTACAAGCCTACCGACTCCCACAGCTACCTCGACTACAGCTCCTCACAAACCGCTTCCTGTAAGGACTCCATCCCATTCTCTCAGTTCCTTCGCCTCTGTCGCATCTATTCGGATGACGCTACCTTCAAAAACAGTTCCTCTGACATGTCCTCCTTCTTCCTTAACCGAGGTTTTCCACCCACGGTCGTTGACAGGGCCCTCAACCGTGTCCGGCCCATCTCCCGCGCATCCGCCCTCACGCCTTCTCCTCCCTCCCAGAAACATGATAGGGTCCCCCTTGTCCTCACTTATCACCCTAGCAGCCTCCACATTCAAAGGATCATCCTCCGCCATTTCCGCCAACTCCAGCATGATGCCACCACCAAACACATCTTCCCTTCACCCCCCCGGCGGCATTCCGTAGGGATCGTTCCCTCCGGGACACCCTGGTCCACTCCTCCATCACCCCCTACTCCTCAACCCCCACCTATGGCACCTCCCCATGCCCACGCAGAAGATGCAACACCTGCCCCTTCACTCCCTCTCTCCTCACCGTCCAAGGGCCCAAACACTCCTTTCAAGTGAAGCAGCATTTCACTTGCATTTCCCCTAACTTAGTCTACTGCATTCGTTGCTCCCAATGCGGTCTCCTCTACATTGGAGAGACCAAACGCAAACTGGGCGACCGCTTTGCAGAACACCTGCGGTCTGTCCGCAAGAAAGACCCAAACCTCCCTGTCGCTTGGCATTTTAACACTCCACCCTGCTCTCTTGCCCACATGTCTGTCCTTGGCTTGCTGCGTTGTTCCAGTGAAGCCCAACGCAAACTGGAGGAACAGCACCTCATCTTCCGACTAGGCACTTTACAGCCTTCCGGACTGAATATTGAATTCAACAACTTTAGATCTTAAACTCCCCCTCCCCCCACCCCCACCCCGTTTCTTCCCCCTCCCTTTTGTTTTTTTTTCAATAATTTATATAGATTTTTCTTTTCCCACCTATTTCCATTATTTTTAAATCTACAACTAATACCTTGTCAGTCTTTCCACCCCATCCCCACTAGAGCTGTACCTTGAGTATCCTGCCATCCATTCTTAATTAGCACTTTTCTTAGATAATATCACCACCTTCAACACCTCTTTGATCCTTTTGTCTGTGACATCTTTTGATTATCTGCTCCTATCACTGCTTGCTTGTCCCTACAACCACCCCACCCTCAACTTCTCTCCCCCCGCCCCCCACCTTAACCTATGATTCTCTGAGTATGACTATGTCAGGCTGTTGCTTGACAAGTCTGTGGGACTGCACTCCCAATTTTGGCACTAGCCTCCAGATGTTAGTAAGGAGGACTTTTCAGGGTCGACAGGGCTGAGTTCTGCCATTGTCGTTTTCGGTGCCCAAGACAATGCTGAGTGGTCCATCCAGTTTCATTCCCTATAGGCTTTGTAGTGGTTTCTTACAACTGAGTGGCTTGCTAGGCCATTTCGGAGACCTTTTAAGAGTCAACCACATTGCTGTGGGTCTGAAGTCACATGTAGGCCAGACCGGGTAAGGATGGCAGATTTCCTTCCCCAAAGGGCATTAGTGAACCAATGGGTTTTTAGAACAATCGACAATGGCGTCATAGTCTTCATTAGGCTTTTAATTCTAGATTTTTATTGAATTCAAATTTCAACATCTGCTATGGTGGGATTTGAACCCGGGTCCCCGAGCATTACCCTGGGTCTCTGGATTACTAGTTCAGTGAGATTGACTTCCCCCTTGGTACATTGACTTCCCCCACACTGAACTTTGATGCTGGGTGTCCCAGCAAAGCAAAATGCTGCATGTTGATGTTCCTGTAACCTTACAGGGTATGTTCACAAGTCCTCCACTCCCAGCTGGAAGCTGGACTAAAAGGAAGAATATGTGACAAAAGTGGGACTACAGTGCTGTCGCCATATTTTCTGCATGTTCTCCTTTAAAGCTTGGTTTCCTGCAGGGACCATAGAATTAGTGAATTTGCCTATAAATTCTTAAGCCAGAAAGAAAAAATGGAAAGGCTGAAAAGAATCAGATTGAATAGAGATAGGTATTTGGAGGGGGGAATATGATATTTATTTTCTGCATTTATCAGCTCACGAGCATCTTTAATTACATATTTTTCTGATGAATTTTGTACGATACCATCTAAACCTGACTCAATGCCTTTTAATTTAGAAGGGAAAGAGTCAAGGTTATGGTGCCTGAATTGGAAGGATACTGCTGTGATTTGCAGATGGTGAAGGGTGCTGAATTGTAAGTGCTGAGTGCTGAAACCTACCCAAACAGAGACAAGCTTGGTGCATGGGATCAGATCTTTCAAGGTTTTTTTTTCCCTTTTGAGTAATGGGATCTTGTTAATCTGTAGAATCAGATTGATGTATGTGAATGCACAATATGCCACAACTCCACCACCCACACCAACCACCCAGCCTGCAATAGTATGCAGACATTTCAATTTAACTTGTATGCATGATACAGATTTTAAAAAATACTTTTTATGTTTTGGGTGGCTAAACTTCCCTTTTTTTTCTGCAATTTATTTTCCTTCTTTTGTTTGGCTTCTTGCCTGAATCCAGCACAGTTCAGGGGACCTCTGCATGCCACGCTTACACAAATACCATCTGTTGCCGGATGCCAGAAGGTACCTGGCATCCCCCAGATGGGACAGCCCTCTGCAATTTGCTCCTCTTGCAGGGCAATGCCACAGCACCTTCTCAACCCAAGATTAAAATGTATACCTCTCTCTCTGCTCTTTACCACCAAATTTACAAGTGCTGAAGTCACAGTATCAGCTTGATGCTATAATTTTAGTAATGATGTTAATATTCAGAAAATATTGGGAAAATTCGCTTCTGAGGTGACATCAACAAAGTTTAGCGTGATGCTTGTGCTGCGGACTGATAACTCACCTGCTAATCCCATCTTTTGCAAAATCAAGTTATTTCAGGGAGAGTCTTAGCTCTTTAGAAATAAATATTGAGTTTAATGAGCCAAACTGGACAGTCAATGTCTCATTCTCAAATTATATTACTTTCTCACCTGTGCAAGCATGTTGCCATTACCCTCAGAGACACTTATCAGAAATATCTTTCCAATAAGTGATTGATTACGGCTTGCAGGTAAATGGAATCTGTTTGAATGATTCCCCATATGGAGCTCAAATTCACAGTTAACATAATTGGAGGGAGCTCTGTGTGGTATAGGAAGTAAGTGGATTCAGTGGGGGAAGATCTCACGTGTGCAATAGCTGTAAGAAAATTGTAAAACCTTTCATAAAGAATATATACACGATTTTGCTGCATTTAACACAGAGAGGGAATCTTCCTCTTGTGTGTCAAGATAATGCTGAATTTTAGCTAGAGTGCATTTATTTACTCGTCTTTGAGGTACACCATTCACATTAGTCTGCATGAAAATGTGCCAGATAACCTTTTTAATCATGTTGTGTGTCAGTCACCCCAGAGGAAACCCCTTCAAATATCATGGCACAAGACATCAAAAAGCATTTACTAAAATGGCAATAATGCAAAAGACTTAAATATATTCAGGAAAGAAATGTCTGAGCACTGGAAAATATATTTCTCACAGTTACTCTACCATATAATAACTGTAAGATATATAGATTCTGCCGATATTATTATATAGCTAAAAGCAAACTACTGCGGATACTGGAAATCTGAAACAAAAACAAAAATAGCTGGAAAAACTCAGCAGGTCTGACAGCATCTGTGGAGAGGAAGACAGAGTTAACGTTTCGAGTCCTTATGACTCTTCATCAGAACTAAAGAGAAATAGAAATGAGGTGAAATATAAACTGTTTAAGGGGGGTGGGACAGATGGAGCTGGATAGGGGGCCAGTGATAGGTAGAGGCAAAGGAGGGATTGCCAAAGATATCATAGACAAAAGGTCAAAGGGGTGTTGACGGTGGTGATATTAGCTAAAGGATATGCTAATGGTGACATTAAGGGTAGAAAGCAGGATGAGCAAGTTGACAGATGGCCCTAGTGGGGGTGGGGTGGGGGGAAGGGATCAAAATAGGCTAAAAGGTGGAGATAAAACAATGGATGGAAATAAATTTAAGAATAATAATAGAAATAGGTGGGTAAAGAAAAATATATTTTAAAAATATAATAATTATTAGAAAAAAGGGGATCGAAAAGGGGGTGAGGATGGAGGAGAGAGTTCATGACCTGAAGTTGTTGAACTCAATGTTAAGTCCGGAAGGCTGTAAAGCACCTAATCGGAAGATGAGATGCTGCTCCTCCAGTTTGCGTTGAGCTTCACTGGAACATTGTAGCAGGCCAAGGACGGACATGTGGGCATGAGAGCAGGGTGGTGTGTTGAAATGGCAAGCGACAGGGAGGTCTGGGTCATGCTTGCGGACAGACCGAAGGTGTTCCGCAAAATGGTCACCCAGTCTGCGTTTGGTCTCTCCAATGTAGAGGAGACTGCATTGGGAGCAGCGAATGCAGTAGACTAAATTGAGGGACGTGCAAGTGAAGTGCTGCTTCACTCGAAAGGAGTACTTGTGTTATATAGCTGTTTGGAATTGGTAATGCCAAATGGGAGGTCTTCTGGCAAAGTGGTTAGTGTCTTTTCCTCTGACCTATGAGCTCAGGGTTCAAGTCCCACTCCAGATACTTGATGGCCAAGGAAGGTGCATTCATAATGTGGCCCAACAGGTTGGTTATCAACCTTCTAATATGCCTATGGGAAGTGTTTCCTAGTCAGTCATGCTTTATATAGAGTGGTGCCCTTGAAGCTATAGCCTCTGGCAACAGGTTAGAAGCCTATTCCAGGAAAATGTCTGTTGAAGGGTCATTGGATTCGAAACATCAACTCTTTTCTTCTCCACCGATGCTGCCAGACCTGCTGAGTTTTTCCAGGTAATTCTGTTTTTGTTTTTGTTTTAAACATGTCCTTTGTCTGCCTCATGTGTCTTTCAATGCAGGGAGGGACGCAATGCTTGAGTGTTGTGAGTATTGCATGGCATTGTGAAAAGGCGATGAGAATAGCTGTGACCACTCACTCCTTTTCTGTGGAAAAAATATGGTATTTCTAAATCATTTTAATAGGTTATTAGTTAATTTAGATTGGATTACAATTCAGTGATATACGCTGAAACAATAAATGGCTCCCAGATCAACATGGGAGCTTTTTTTTCAAAGGTATACAGATTTCGTACTTCATAATTTTTTATTGGGATTGAAGTTAATCAAAATTGAAGTATAAAACAAATAGATGTACAAATTTATTCCTACCATGCTGATGCTAAAGTTTACCCTGTGTATAACGCGGCAGTTACTGGTTGTTGTGAGCAGTATTGAAAAATTCACAAAACTAATAGATGAGCAAAATGCTTAGACCAGATTTTTGTTTGTTTTGGAAACACTGTTATTTAATTCCATTTTTGAATCAAATAACACAAAAGGAATATGTTCCTTGACAGATAAGTAATTGTGTTTGTTTCTTGACTTATGTCAGATTATTTCATTGGTTTAGTTGGATAATATGAATCAGATGAAAAGCTGCTTTGAATTTGGGTTGCTTTTTCAAGTCTAGCCAAGCATCATTTATTAGGATGGAAAATCACTTATTTTGGTTTAAAGATGTGATGTATTTGTATTTCCCTCATAAAAAATAAACACAGCTTCATAGGACTGGCAGGTGTTTAGGCCCTTCAAATAGTTTTCTGGCGGTAGTGTATACAATTATGCCTAGTGGTTAACACTGCATATTCCAATCCACAGCAATGAATTAAAATTACCAATCGTTGCACAGCTGCAATAATTACACTGAAGCACTTAAACAAACAGGAAATCAGGCACTTGACCCCTATAAGTCACCACATGGTAATTATGTTGGGAGAGCTGTTTGGAATATGGCAACTGTGTCTCGAAAAAGCAGTGACCTGGTTTTTGGAGCATTAGGAGATCTGGTTTTGAAGGAGACGATAGCCGAGAAGCCCTTAATATTGATAAATGTCATCAATCTCCAGAACTCCAGCACCAGATGAAATGGCTAGGAATAGTTTTTGAGGAGATTGAATTCAGTCTCTCTGAATGAAACATTTGATAAGAGCTCAAAAAATTGCTTCAATGATGTGAAGAAACCTACCAAAGGGGAGGCTGCATAATCACCAAACTAAGGCACTGATTGGAGGAGAGCAAAGGCTGAAGGAACTCTTTAAAACTGAGAGAAGAGGCACAATTCTTTATCTGAGAACATTAGGATGAGGTGTCAAAAGTTGATGAGGAGCCTCTACTATAAAGTCTGGTGAAGATTTTTCCTTTGGTAAACCATCACTTTCTCAGGACAAGGTACGTTACAGAATGTACACCACATTATACATTGCAGTGTACCTGCAAATCTTTATACTTAAGGTCTTACATAGTCCTGCCCATTTGAGTAATGATAATTATTCACAATGTCAGGGAAATGGACCCAGGAGGCTTCAGTGATACAGAATGAGTCATGGTCCCTTCAGGGAATTTAAAAAAAAAAGAAAGGCCTCTTTAGCCTTTGATTGTGATCTTTGCAGCATGAATTTCACCTTTCCCATGCTAATTTAATTTCATTGTCAGTTCAGTGGAATCTCAGGCATCCAGCAACAGGACATCCAGCATTCTCTGTCATCAAGCAGGCTAAGCAGCCAATTATATTGAAGAATTTTCACAGACAGCAAACCGGGAAGTAAAAATGACAGACCATCCTTCACTTTCCAATCATTTTAGAGAGTGGAATAAATATTGAGATGCACACGTGGGATTAAGGTAGAAGCAGGAACATCATAAACAAACTTTTAAAACATTTATAAATACCTATAGATTTTTTTTATTATAATGAGGAAATTTGACATTTCACAAACATAAAATTAGTTTTTCAGGGCTAGAGAGGTTGTGCAGCAATAATTATGAACTTAGTACACCAATTAAAACCCAGTTACACCTCATTCAACAAGGCATAACTTTTTCAAGTTTTTTTAGAGTGACACTAATACCACAAAAGTGGGAGTTCACAAGTGATTCCTAAGATTTCCATACTGGGGACTTCAACAGTGCACCCTGTGGAGGAGTGGGGTATCACTGACAGCAAACTCTAGATTTCCACTTTTAACTGTGCCAGAAGTTGCTCTCAGTTTTTCAGTTATAATGACAATGAGAGCTGACAGATACCGGTGCAAAATCTGGGCCTATGTCTGTCCAATACGGTTGGAGAGAAGGCCATGAGCAGAACATGCGCAGGAACATATCCTTTGGGCCACAGTTCTGCCAGCAATCGTCTGTTGAGCCAGCTGGAATTATCAGAGATTCTGTAAGTAGT
Organism: Cetorhinus maximus; assembly: GCF_964194155.1. NCBI lineage: Eukaryota > Metazoa > Chordata > Chondrichthyes > Lamniformes > Cetorhinidae > Cetorhinus > Cetorhinus maximus. The sequence continues at coordinate 142,241,173 of NC_135881.1, read as the reverse complement.
GGTATGCAAGGCAGCTAGTCCTCTCTGATTCTGCTGCGGGTGAAGATTATAAGGGTCAGGGTCAGCTTCAATGTTTCCCTCCAGTCTTCCCTGTAAGTGGGTGGCGCAAATCTCACTTCCATGAACTGTGTAGGGTTTCTGTGTATTCTGTTGTGAAAACCAATTTGAGGTAGGAGTAGGAGGTGTGTCTGCTGGGGAGCTCAGTGCTCCAGAGGAAGAGTTCTAAACGCTGACCCATTGTAGTAGTGCTCATTGGCTAAGAAATTGTTCATGTAGCGCAATGTAACATTCTAGTAAATATATTTCAGCTAGAAGACTATGAATAGTTTTCTGGTTAAAACAAAATAATTGTTGCAGATTTATTTTAGTTACAGAATGTTGCAGTTAATTATAGCCCTGAGTTCTAATAGTCCAGTTCCACAATAAAGGACTTCCTTAGCGTCTTTGCTTGTGACAGATGGTGAGCAGCTAAGAACTTCATGAACACCATAATTATTTGTGTGGTACTTTGGTATTTATACATGGGACTTAATTCGGGAAAGTCACAACCCCAAACTACTTAAAGACTAGTATAGTCAACGATGTTAAGTTTGGGCAAGGAGGGAAATTTGTTTAAAGTCTTGAGGCTGTGAAATCATTGTTGATCTGCATTTACAGTTGTACAGTAAGGTAATCCTGGGTTTGCTAAGTCTTATAGTAATAAGCCTGACATTTTTCTTTCCTAGACCCCCTAAGGAGAATTTTCATTGTAACAGTATCTAATGAGAACACTATTCAACCCTAGATTAGAGGTCAACAGAAATAGTATTTACTGTGTTTCATCGGCCCATAACTTCCAAGCTCCAGGGCGTTGTAACTGGGGGGGGGGGGTAGATATTTGGGCACCCCAAAGATGCACTGGGAACCCCCCATGCCATACCTCAGAGTTTTCTAGGTGAGCATTACATGACAATTGTCCGGGAAGTTCAAACTTCCATTGGACAATTGCCCTGCAATGAAACCATCCAAAATGCAATTTAAATTGCAAATTTAAGATGGTTCCAACTGGCTTACAGTAATAGTTACCCAGAAAAAGTTAGAAGGGTTAAAAACACTTCTAACTTCTGGGTAACTATAACACTGACCTACCCCAACTTCCCCCCCAGTCCCTCCATGGGACACCCCCATATCTCTACCCCCCTGACTTTCTTCCCCAATCCCCCAACTGCACTCCCCAACCCCTGGCTCCCCTCCCTATGTCCCCCACTGATCACCCCCCTGACCACCTGAATCCCCTACTGACCACTCCTCCACTGACCACCCAACCCTCCCATTGACCACCCCTCCCCACTGATGACCTGAACCCCCACTGACCATCCCCACATCACCACCGAACCCTCCCCACTGACCAACACTCCCACTGGCTACCCAACCTCCCCCCACTGATCACCACCCCCACTGACCAACCCCTCTGACCACCTAGCACCCCACTGACCACACACCCAATGACCAAAATCCCACTGACCACTCAAAACCTCCTTCACTGACCACCCCATCAATGACTACCCTTCAACTAACCACACCACACTGACCACCCCTACACTAATCACCCTCCCACTGACCACCCAAAACCCTCCCCATTGACCATGCCCCATGGCCACCCCCCCAACTGACCCCTCTGACCACCTTCCCACTGACCACCTGACCCCCTCCACTGACCACCCTCTCAATGACCACCCAAACCCCCCACTGACCCCACACCCCCACACCCTCTCACTGACTACCTGACCCCCCCACTTACCACCTGACCCACTCCCGCGACTAAGCAATGACACCACCCCCACTGACCACCCAACACCCCCCCCCTCCCCCGCACCCCCCATGCTGCCCACTTACATTATATGCTTACCTCCTCCCTGGCTTCTGAAAGTGGCTGGGACCTTTAGCCTTACCTACTTTACTGCAGAAAATGTTGTAAAAAAGGGGACGTGGCTTCCTTACCTCCGATTCAGCTGCTCTCGACACAAGGCCTCGGGAACCGGCTACACTGAACCTTTCTCACCCAGCTTGAGTCGGAAAGTCAGGCGAGAAAGGAGTGGCTTCATTTTGGGGTAAGTAATTAGGAGCGGAGTGGCAATCCATTGGAAGCTATGGCCTCATGTTCATAATACACCTATTGTCTCAACCTTACAATGAGTCCATTGCTGCTTGAGACATTTGCATCTTCAATTTGTTTAGCCAAGGCCATTAAAATCAGCGTTAATTTTCATTATGAATATGTGTCTATTGGGTTGAGGAATAAAGTGTTAGTTACTTTATATCATTGGTAGCATTGGAAGCCTTCAGCTAATGGTAGCTCTTATTAGGAACAGTTCCTAGTTTTGTTTTTAAAGTCAGGTTTACAAAGATGAAGCAATTGAGTTAAGTCATGTTACTTTTTATTTTGCTTCTTCCTGCAAGTTAACTTTTCCAGTTAGAATCTCTAAAAAATACAATCTTGTGCTTTACTTTCAAAGAATTTTGAAGTTTCTTAAATGTATATTTTTTGTGAAGATTTACAACGGCATGTCGATTGTCATATCAAAGGTGTTTGTTCATACACCAAAGGTATCGAAATTCTTGTTGGTCACTGGAGGGGTGGAATTTTCAGCACTATAACTGTTTGCCACAATTGGTAAGGGAGGCAATGTGTGAGTATATATCAATATCTTATCTTCCTGGCTCTAAAATGCACACAATTTAAATTGGTTTTCTCCTGTTCTACCCAAACCCCTGCGCTGTGAACATCCAGGAGAAGGTAACTCTCCCCCATTTATTAAATTTATTTTTTAAACAAGCTTTATTTTGCAACATAAGTTTTGGTTTGCACCAGAGGAGATTGCTACAATCCCAGAGTTTGCAAGTCTAAAGTAAAAGTCATAGTGTAGCAATTTTGGGGGCTGGACTAGCAGCCCAGTAAACCATTGTACATGTTATTAAAACCGAAGAAGAGTCATTGGACTCAATACTTTAACTCTGTTTCTGTCGCCACAGACACTGCCAGACCTGTTTTGTTTTTCTGGCACTTTCTGTTTTTATTCCAGATTTCCAGCAACTGTAATATTTTACTTTTATTTCACTCTACCAGCCAACCAGGTTTGTTAATGTCTCTCGGAGAAGCACCACCCTAACTTAGCCTGCTTTATGTGTGACTTTAGTTCCGCATAATGGGGATGGATTTGTTTGAAGTTTGTCATGCTGCGTGCACGTGTAAATGGGGTTTCCACCAAACTTCCATCAAAGTTATGGAAGCAGAGTAAGTGAAACCCTGAAATAATTCTCAGTATATGTATTTGACTCTTGATGCGATCAGGTGTAAAAATTACTTAAGAAGACTCATCGCCAAGTTCTCAGGTCAACAGGGGATTGGTTATAAAATACCAACCATCCCCACTACTCAAGAACATAATGATCCAGGTTTGATGGCAGTAATGACAGCAAAACTGTCAGTGTCCATTGCCATTACTCCTCTGAAACTGATCGCAACTTTGGGAGTCAGCACATGTGTAGAACAAAACAAGCATCCAGAAGTTGTTGCCAGTGATTCAATACTCCTCCAGTCAGTGTGCTGTTGATGTTCTCCAGACTGCAATCCCTAAGCAATTGATGAATTGACAAAATCTTCCACTTCCACACTGTTAATCTTGCTGTAAACAACTTTGAAAAAAATTACACCTAGGCTAATGTGGTGTTAACAGTTTTTAATGGTCTGATAACTTCATAAGACACCCCTCAATGGTCCTGAAAAGCTAATTTTATATTTGTGTATTTTTTTTCATTATGGTGAAGATTCCAAATACTTTAATTTTCTCAATTTTGCTTATATTTTAGCTATCTTAATTTATAATTGTCATCATAGTTTTGCTGTCTGAACATTAAAAGTAAAGGTGAAATGATTCAATACTTTTACCTTCCTGCTTTGCTGTCCGTGAGAATTCTTTAATGTGGTTGGCTCTTTAACCTGGAACAAAAACAAAAATTGCTGGAAAAACTCAGCAGGTCTAACAGCACCTGTAGAGAGAAAGACAGAGTTAACATTTCGAGTGCGGATGACTCTTATTCAGAACTAAAGAGAAGTAAAAATGTGGTGAAATATATACTGTTTAAGGGGGGGTGGGACAGGTGAAGCTGGATAGAAGGCCAGTGATAGGTGGAGACAAAGGAGAGATTGCAAAAGATGTCATAAACAAAAGGTCAAAGTGGTGTTGATGGTGGCGATACTGGCTAAAGGAAGTGCTGATGGTGACATTAAGAGTAGAAAGCAGGATGAGCAAGTGACAGATGACCCTAGTGGGGGTGGGGTGGGGGCAGGGGACGGTGTGGGAAAAAAGATCGAAATGGGCTAAAAGGTGGGGATAAAACAATGAATGGAAATAAAAAATGTTTAAAATAATAATTATAAAAATAGGTGGGAAAAATATATATATATATATAACAATTAAAAAATAAATATTTGAAAAAAGGAGATCAAAAAGGGGTGAGGATGGAGGAGAGAGTTCATGACCTGAAGTTGTTGAACTCAATGTTAAGTCCGAAGGCTGTAAAGCACCTAATCGGAAGATGAGATGCTGCTCCTCCAGTTTGCGTTGAGCTTCACTGGAACATTGTAGCAGGCCAAGGATGGACATGTGGGCATGAGAGCAGGGTGGTGTGTTGAAAAGGCAAGTGACAGGGAGGTCTGGGTCATGCTTGCGGACAGTCTGCGTTTGGTCTCTCCAATGTAGAGGAGACTGCATTGGAAGCAATGAATGCAGTAGACTAAATTGGAGGAAGTGCAAGTGAAGCACTGCTTCACTTGAAAGGAGTGTTTGGGCCCTTGGACGGTGAGGAGGGAGGAAGTAAAGGGGCAGGTTTTGCACCTTCTGCGATTGCATGTGAAGGTGCTGTGGGATGGGATTGAGGTGTTGGGAGTGATGGAGGAGTGGACCAGGGTGTCCCAGAGGGAACGGTCCCTATAGAATGCTGACAGGGGGGGTGAAGGGAAGATGTGTTTGGTGGTGGCATCATGCTGGAGTTGGTGGAAATGGCGGAGGATGATCCTTTGAATGCGGAGACTGGTGGGGTGAAAAATGAGGACAAGGGGAACCCTATCATGGCTCTAGGAGGGAGAGGAAGGTGTGAGAGCAAAGGCGCGGGAGATGGGTCGGACACGGTTGAGGGCCCTGTCAACCACCGTTGGCTGTCTGATCTGCTGAGTTTTTCCACCAATTTTTGTTTTTGTTTCAGATTTCCAGCATCTGCATTATTTTGCTTTTATCTTTGGTTCTTTAACCTGCTTGCTGACATCGCTGCTGCTGGACACCTCGAGAACTTCTTGACTTTGGTGCCGGATTTAAACTTTCGCCGAAAAATGGGAAAGCTGCACCACAGATATTGCTAGATCGAGGTGGGTTACTTTCTTCAAGGTCAGGGTTGAGTGTCATTGCTTAGCTGCTGACCACAAAATCTAGTCCATTAAAATTAGGGATTAGATCACCACACCTACATGCAATTTTCACAAATTCTTTGCAACTTTGCAAATTAGAGCTTTTCACTGTGTAAATGCCTGAGACAAACAATCATACAAATATATATTGTAAGTGGATTTCCAACATTGTGAGTGCTTTGCAAATTGCTTATTTAGTTTTCCAGTGTTATGCTATTCTGCTTGTTGAAATGAATCCAGAAGAATTTTAGAAAATAAGGAAAACAAAATATACTTTGTTTCTTTTAAAAATGTTATCATTTTCATTTTCATCAATTTCCTGGCCAAGTTAGATGCACACATACATACCTGATTATTCCTTGAGGTATTGGTTTACAATTCAATATAAAAAGGATTTCTTTGGGATTTTAGAAAATAGAATTTAAAAATCTATTAAGTGAGAGGTGTTTTAGTTGGATGTGATTTTACATTGGACCAGATCTTGCTGTAAAAATAATGGTATGTTAGCGAAACACACCATTATTAATGCACAAATTGGCCAGAAAGTTCAGCAGATTAAGAGATATCCGATTCTCCACAATTTGCAGGACTATTTATTGAGCTCCACTGTTTGCTTTGCATACGCAGCCTCACACCCTTAAACTCCCTATTATTTTTAACAATTTACTGGATCTTTACATTAATCCCTGTTAAACTCTCCACTGATAGTTAAGTCTGGTAATGAACAGTGTAAGTGCCTTTTTAATTACAAGTTAATTATTAATATAATGCCAAACAACGTTTCTGGTGCAGAAATTGAAAAAAATTAAAATGGAGACATAGGGCTGAATTTTACATTGATTGGGGGGAGGGGGCACATGCCCAACCCAATCGGGTGTGAAATCGCAAGAGATGACATCAGGCGAGTGTCTGGACGTCATTGCGCACTCGCATGATGCACGCGAGCTCAAAAGATGGAAGCACACCCGCCGACAGTTAAGAGGGCAATTAAGCCCATTAATGATGCAATTTTCTGCTATTTTTCATCATCGGTCCATCCGTATGGCTGGCAGATGGGCAAATCGGCCAGGTGGCCTTTATATTTTTCATGAAACCTCATCCAAGGGCGGGATGAGGTTTCCGTTATAAAATAAAATAAAAATAAAAATCTGCGGGCAGCATTTTTATCATCTCTATTTTCAGGTGCCTGATTGTGATGCTCAGACATCTTTTTTTTGCTTTTTAAAACTAGATTGGAACATTTTCGGGTCTGCAGCTCCCTGAGGCAGCTCTCTGCCTTCAGGGAGCTTTCTCTCATTGCTCTCCTATGCCTGCGTTGATGGTCATCGCCCAGCCTCCTCCCACTCCCCTCCCCAGCAGCGCTGAGTTTTTCAGTGCATGCAACTTAATGGTCAGCCAGCGTGAAGTCGGAGGACGATCATGGTCAGCGCTCCATTTCCCGGCCCATCCTGGGCCCACCGATCGCGCCTGCCCGCCAAGCTAAAAATCCATGTTCCTTCAGGCGACAAATTGTTATTAGAGATTTTTAAAAAGACAATTTTTAAATGTTATTTTCTTTCTTATGTTTATTTTCTGTCTTTTTTCTCTCTCTTCATTCAATCACTCTTTCTCTCTTCATTTCTCTTTCTGTACTGGTTTGACTCTAATTTACTCTCCTTGTGAGTTATTCCTCTGGTTACTTAATGCTTAAATCACATTGATTAAGGACACACTATATCCCACCATTCACTGAGTCCCAGATGCCCTATCTCTCGTCATGCCATTATCAGCTTGCACTTCCAACAGGTTACTGTGCAAAAATATTTTGAGCTGAAGGATACAGAAAGAAAGTCTAACTAACAGGGCAGGTGACCAGCTGCCCTGCACCAGAAAGATCCAGCACATTGTCATGCTGTCATGCAAGATTGACAAAAATAGTGACAACTTGCATTTAAACAACCACTTGAATGGAGAAAAGCATCTCAAGGCACTTCACAGAAGCAGAAGGTAAGCAATGGAGCCCAAGCCAAAGGGAGAGAGGTTAGAAGGAGCCAATCAAAAACTTTGGGCAAAATTTTCCCCCCCATTGGGAGGGAAATGCAGGGCGGGCGTGGGCGGGTGGCCCTCTGATTGGTGCCCCTGATTGGGGGCGCGCCGCCATTTTTAGTGGGCAGGCCAATTAAGGCCCACCCAGCGTGATGTCCTCAGGGAAGCCCTATGCGCTTCCTGTGCGGGCAGGGGTGGGGGGGGATTCCTAAAATCAGAAGTGCTGCCTCAGGGAGATCGGTTCCCAAAGTAAAAAAGTAACCGCAGTGAAAATTTCATTCACCATCCATGTCCTCTCATGTGACAATGTCACATGAGTTGGGACATGGACATAATGTTAATTAAAAGTGTCTCTTAATTTTTTGATTCAGCAATGAAACCTCGTCCCGCCCGCAGATGAGGTTTCACGCTTTTTCAGGTGGCCACCAGCACTCCTGACCTGCCTGCCAACCTTAAGCTTGGACGGGCAGGTCCACTAATGAGCTTAATTGTTTTTTTAATGGCCTAACTAGGCTGTTGACAGGTCAGTGGGTGTGCATCCGACTCGGATGTGTGCCCGCTGAACTGACAATTTAAATGATGCGGGGTGACGTCGGGACGCACAATCGACGCTCGCCGACTGGAAGATGCTAGCCTTGGTGTATTAAGAAGGCTCTGAAAGGAGGAGATGGAAGTGGAGAAGCAGAGGAGTTTAGAGATGCAATTCCAAATCAAAAGTCCTAAGGTCAAAGGACAAAGGTACAGCTGAAAATGATACTGTAAATCAGGGGGTGCACAAAAGACCAGAATCAGAAGTACAGAGAGTTTGAGGCAGTGGGATTGTAGTATTGGAGAAGGTTACAGAGATTAGGAAAGGCAAAACCATGAAAGAGATTTAAGTGCAAGGATGAGAATTGGGTATGTAGGGGAACATTTGCCATTGCAGGTCACCAAGGGCAGTAGTGATGGAAGAGTGGAATTGCCACGGGATAGGAACGGGTTTTGGATGAGCTGAAGTTTATGGAGGGTGGTGAACGAAATACTAGTAATGACAGCATTGTAATTATGAAGCCTGGAGTTACAAAGCATGGATGAGGATTTCAGTAGCAGATGTTCTGAGATGGGGAAAATGTGAGTGATGCTAAGGAGGTGGAAATAGGCAGTCTTTGGGATGTATGATGTCAGAAGCTCAGCTCGAAGTTCAATTCCTTACTGATTTTTCAAGCAGCCTGATTCAGCCTGCGAATATGGCCAGGGAGAAGGATAAATCTGTGGCTAGGGTGTGGGGTTTGTGGATATGAGGTTGGAGGAAACTGGAGCTCATCTAGCATTGAATGTTGGTTAAGCAGTCCGACAATCCAAAGACAGTGGTAGGATTGAGAAGGATGGTGGGGGGGTAGTGTGGGTGTCATTTGTGTGTCAGCCATGACTCAGTTGGTAGTACAATTATCTCTGAATCGCAAGGTTCTGAGCTCAAGTTCCACTCCAGGACCTGAGCACAAAACAAATCTAAGCTGACACTCTAGTGCAGTACTGATAGAGCACTGCACTGTCGGAGGTCCTATCTTTCAATTAAACTGAGGCCCCAACTGTTTGCTTGGGTGGATATAAAAATTCCCATGGCACTATTTTGAAGATGAGCAGGGGAGTTATCACTCGTGGTCTCGCCAATATTTACCCCTCAACCAGATCACAAAAAACAGATTATCTGGTCATTATCATATTGCTGTATGTGGGAGTTGCTGAGTGCAAATTGGCTGCTGCATTTCCTATATCACAATAGTGACTACACTTAAAAAAGCACTTTGTTGGCTTTTAAAAAACTTTGAGATGCCTAATGATAATGAAAGGCACTCTATAAATACAAATTCTTTCTTTCTCTTGTCAAATTCATCTCAGAGTATGATAACATTTGAATTAGAACTACTGCTAAATTTGATGGCATTAATACTGTACTTGCTTTGTAGTATAAAAGTAACACAAGTATTATTTCCTTTCAAACAGTATCTAATAATTATGACAGCACATTCTCGTTTTTCATCTTTACATGCAGCCTAATTAATCAAGTTAGTACCATACAGTTATCGTGAAGGAAGTTGTTTACAAAGCGGAGGCAGATCTTTCAATTTAATGATTGTCTCTTTCAAGGGGATTTTCAAAGCATTTTCTTTGCAAAACTGTTAATTTAGGATATAACTTTGTATTGTGTCACTTACTTACAATAATATGACCATCAATTGTGAATGCAAACTAGCCACACCATAACAGAGTTCTCAAGAACCAAACATTGCGATCATTACAATGTGGTAGAGGGAATATCATATTGTATGGTATAAAATGTAATGTGAAAAGGTTAGAAACCAAAGTCCAGTAGTCCTATTAGAAGGATACTGCTCTGTTTTAACCAATAGTCTTGGGCTGTGGTGTACTGCGGTTATAGAAATAATATGAAAATAAGATTATTTTGTGATCAGCAGTGACACATGATAATTATCTCCACTAGTGAGTCTGGCCAGATAGCTCATGAGTGAAGGAGTCATGTGGGAATTATGGTCAGTCTCATAGTTGAGATAGTTATCACATTCTAGCTATGATGTGCTCTATTTATACAACACATTTCAAATATGATATTTAAACATAGTTATGTTTTTATGACAATGCAAGGGCAGAGATATGAAAAAATATCTCCCCGGTTTTCAGACCACACATGAAGTAGGAGACAAGCAAATGCCAGCAAATCTGCAAAACGATCTGTTGAGCATTAATTCTTCTCTCACTACTGTTATCTTGTTAAGTACCTATGAAAAACCTTATGAGACAAAAAGTTATCAGGGCAATAAATGAAGTAGTTTAAAAGTACTTAGTGTTGGCTATGAAATTAGTTTTCATTGTCACTTTCAGTTTCATTTCACCAAGCTAATTCCTGTTGCGCTATTGTCACTCCCAAACATTTTGGCAGACTTCTGGCGCTGTATCTGCTGCCACTGAATTGCTCGGCTTGGTTGGGGCACTGAAATGGCTCTGGCACCTGCAGTTATTTGGTTTGGAACCTGGGACTGGAAATGAATTTGATGGCACTAAGCAAAGTGGCCCTTTAATTTTTAAATTCCCCCTCTATTACCTTAGTAAAGCTACATGCTGAGAATGCAATGGCAGTAATGATGCAAAATATGTCGGCTGGTATATTCAACTGATTAGCACATCAATTGAAAATGCTCACCCAAATACTGTTGGGTGTATTCAAAACTCCACACCATTTCTCGCAGAAAATTCTGGAACTAGCAGCAGGAAGGAAGGAGACAGTGAAAAAACTCTACCACATTTCCTGCTGCTGACCATTCCACCACCATTTGTAACTGGCAGGTGGAAATTTCCTGAGGAGAGAAGAAATCGCAATTCAGGTACTCTGGAAGGATTTTAATCACATTTGGTGGACGGTTTCATTTGTAAACTTTTGGTGATGGCAGGGTGAGCCTCCGTTGTGATTTCTTGACCTGACATTCACATTTTAGGCTCATACTTATGAAGAATAGTTTCTTAGGTGAGGTACTTGAGGGTTCTGGTACCTGTGAAATTGTACACTCAGCCCCCCAGTGTTCAGAGAAGAAGAATAGAACATTTATAGAGATAAATGGAAATCAATAAAGAATGCTGGTGACTTCATATTTTGCCATTGTTTGTTCTGCCACATAGTTTGACGCATCTGTTAGAGACATTGCAAGGCCCAAACTGCAGATGTATACCTGCCTATGTAAGCTCAAAATGTTAACTTCTGATTTTTTTTCTTGTGTTATTCATTCAGAATAAAGCCTTGTTTGTATAAGCAATAGATAAAGACAAACACATCTTAAAAGATTCTTTTGAAAAATTGGAGTGTAAATTGGTTATTTTAATGGGATCTGGACAATTCAGTCTGATTATTTATCCTGCAGATTATTTGTTTAAAAAAAACCTTTTGTATTCAGTGAACTGTTTAGCTTTTTCTACTAGCATTGACTTATTTCTAAATTAGGTTTCTGTTTTCATACTGAACAGATATCTGATTTAAAAACATTTGTTTTGTGTTGCTGTACTATTCCTTCAACAGTTACTTTTATTTCCCAGTAAAGTCACGGCAGCTTAGTGATAGGAGTGGAAGATGCTGTTAAATTCACAATTATCTCAACATTTCAGGAGCTCCATGTACAGAAGCCTCTATATGAATGTAAAGGGAAAATACACAGTTCATCTACAGATCATATAGGTAAGATGTGCTGCATTTCACCTTCTGTGGCATGCAGGTACTAAAGGATGACTGCTTTACCTGATTCAGACCCTGCAATCAGAGAGATGTTTTGGCTCAGAGTTGAAACAGTGGAGGTTTCTCCAGTACTGGAAACCATAGGAGCATCTCTTCATTTAATTCTCTCAGTCACTGACATAAAGGCATTTCTGTCCTTGCAGCAGGCAGCCCAGCGGCAGGGTGTCAGAGACACCACTTGTCCTGGCTCTAAAATGCTGGGCTGGCATTGTCCCCACTCTAATAACAAATGCCAATCACTCATCAATTACCATCTGCTTTAATGGTTGTTCAAGGGAAATGGGTGGGGAATAATTGGATTGAATTTGTCTGTTCACTGTTTGGTTATGATGTATGTGCAATGTTTCCATGCAGGTGAGAAAAATCTACATAAAATCCATCTATTTTCTCAAAAGTGAAATAACTTGTAGATCACGTTTCCAAATTGTCAAAACATCCAAGCGTTTGTCAAAAGAAGTTTTCCTTTGAGCAGAGATGCTCCCTGTGGCACTGACTGATTGATTTTGTTCTTGTGAACAGTGATAGATAGTGCCAATGACTTCAGAATTGTGCCATGCATTATACAATGCCTGCCTACTGCCTGACCTGCTGACTATCTCCGGCATTTTCTGTATTTATTTCAGATTTCCAGCGTCTGCAGTATACTTTTACTTTTGCATTATACAGTCCCTGTTTATCTTTTGCCAGATAACATCCAGCAAAAATTCAAATTGACCTGTCAGAAAATCTTAACATTCATATGTGGTCCAAGCTGTTACACTGAAATGTCGGATTTGGGGGAAAAAAATTATTTATGACAATTCCAGAAGCTGGGTATCTAAACTGCTGTAATTTTATTTTGATAATTGATTTGAATTAGTCATTGTCGTGCAGAATAAATTTACCCACAATTAGCGCAAAATAAAGTATCTAACTCACCAATAGAAAGCAGGAGTTCAAGTGAAAATTAATTAATTCGCCCATTCACTGGGATAAAAATCCATTGCTGCCAATATTAAATGCAGCAAGTTTCGTGCGCATGATTTTGTGGGGGCATATTGTGAACCATTGCTTCCTCGGTAAATAGCTTTATGCATCGGATTTTCCCTCTCCTACTCAATAGTTGTTAGGTGCAGCTTGTATCTGCTTTGCTTGGCTTCTGGAAATATGAAGTGCTGTGGGAATCCTGGGAGCTGGTGATGTCAGGCTAGGTTGGGTCATTTGAAGGTTAGCAGCCTGGGTAGGGTTCAGAGAAAGTTCACTTGCATATATTAGGCAATTCAATCTTTTACTGTGCTTGTGTGACATAAGGAGTAGGAAGTAAGCTGGTCAAAAGCAGGACGAGCCATTTTGGAAAACAAGAGGGGTGAGCGGAGCTATTTTTGCGGCTGCAGATTTGTATCGTTCAAATTGTGCCAGGGATCGGGAGATTTCCGCGGGTCCCACAGAGCCAAGAGCGAAAGAGACTCTCAGCGAAAGGGCAGCTGCCAAGGCTGAGTATTAGGCAGCTTGACTTCCCCTCTCCTCCCCTTCACCCTCTCTCTTTTTGAATTGAGCGCCGTATCTGACTTTGGGGGAAAAATGGTAAACGATCATTTGGATCAATTACAGGCTTTTAGTTGTGTTGTCTGTCATAATTCATGATTCTGCTCTGGGAAAAAGACCAACAGCTCTTACGTGCCAAGAAAAAGAGGGCAGGAAAAAAAAATATAAGGGCAGAGTTTTGATGGGAGTTCGAACAACTTTTTCTTTGCAAATTTGCCCACACCTAGAGAGAGAGGAGAAACACTTTTCTTCGCAGGTTGTGGACAGCCTGTCGTCATGTTTGACTGTATGGATGTTCTCGCAGTCAGCCCTGGGCAAATGCTGGATTTCTACACTCCGAGCCCGTCCTCTTGCATGCTGCAAGAGAAAGCTCTGACTGCATGCTTCAATGGACTGACACACAGGGACTGGCAACAGAGGCACAGCACTCAATGTAGGTCTCTTTATCATTATTATTCATAATGTATATGATAGAAACTCTTGCGTTTTCTCTCTTTATTATCTTCTAAGTACAACTCCCTCCCCTCACATGTCCCTGAACTGGTGTGTTTAGTTGTGACCGGTATTAATCTCCCGTCAGTGCTTTGCCATGGCAGGCAGGCAGGCAGGAGCTCTGACAGTGCTGAAAAGTAACTGGATACTTTTGTCACTTCAACTCTGCGCACATATTTTGAACGATGTGCCGAGGAATGCAGTTGCTAAACAGTGGCACAGGCGCTAAAAGTGAGGAAAGACATAAGAATGGCAAACACGACCCTCACTCTGTGCTGCTGTTTGGGTAGGGCAGGAGCTGAGAGGTGCCTCCGTCTGTGGCTGGCCATAATAAATCTCCAGCAGTCCCTCCTCAGCTGTCTGTCTGCAGCACCCTGAACATTTACAAGGGAAGTGTCACTTTTGTTCATTCATTTTCACCGGTTATTAATTATTATTATTATTTTTAATTGCTGGCGTGGTATTGAAGCAGAATAGGGACAATTTTGCTCTCCAGTTCGGGGTATGGGGAGGTCTTATTTTTTTATTATGTTCAATGACGCTAAGTATTATTTCATGGTTGTGTTTCCTCTCTTGTAAAATCAAACTGTTAAAAAACAAATAAAGCATTAACTGCGCTTGAAGAGGAAAACAAATAGGGATTTTACTTTATCAGAAGCCAAATTGTCAGTTTCTGGTCCCGTAACCCGAGAATTGCGGATAAAAGATTCGTCCCAGGCAGAAATGACCAGAGTCTTCACCTCACTTCAATTATAAACAGACAAACATCGATTTTGTTTTTATTGTTTTCTTTTTTTGCTTCGAGCATCTTTACTCGAGTATTTGGGGGGGTTTTTTTCCGTTCGATTTGCCAGGACACTTCCTTCATTTGTCGAATGTCATTTTCAGTGTGCCGATCCCTTCGTTTATTCACATCAAAATATTTAATTATTTGATTCTTCTTCGACATCCTATTGCAATAAGATCCAACCGGCTATCGTGGTTTCCCCTCTACCCGCCAAAAATAACCTCTTATGCTTTCAACATCGTTGTCTTTCTATTATGGGCTCCCTTTTGAGGAAAGTTGGTGCTTTTGCATGTAAATCGAGAAAACAAAATTTGACGCGTCTATGTTGCAATTTACAGATAGCAACCAAGACAAGGCTGGGCTGTGGAATGATGGTTTTATTGTAACTTAGTGCATAAGGAGCACCTTCAGTACAAGAGCGGATTATGTAGGGTAAATCTGGAGGTAATATTGTCTCATGAGTACCAGTGACCACAGACCCCAGTATTTCCTGGTCCTGCTGTTCCTCATTAAGCACTTTGTGGCTCTGTGTTTATTAATGGCTAACAGAGACTGCAGATTGATTGCGTTGACCTGCCACATATCTGAAAAACCTTTTTTTGATTGTGCCAGTGTAATGAAAAGGAGATTGAGGGAGCTGACAATACTAAGGTTTTAGTAATGTAATAATGTTGTAAGAGACACTTAAATTACCTGTTTGATGTACATTCAGCAATTTCAGCTGTTAAAGGGAAAAAAATCAATCCATGGTACAGTAACTTGTCCCCTGTGTGCTGAGAGCAGCTGTACACTGCTTTCCTTAAGCACTTTTCACTTCAAAGTTTTATGGGAATATCTCAGTGTTTTTAAGGTTTAATGAAGTTAATAAAATTAAAATTGATGCAAATATAACTTAATTCCATTATGATTTTAGTGCAGAAACAGCCCATTCTTGCTTTTTGAGGTTTCTCTACATCAAATTATTAATTCATTGTGCGATTGCAACTATTTAAGCACGATCGTTGGATTTGGAGTAAGTATTGTATATAACCAAAACACCACAGGTATCTCATATAAATGGGATACAATGGGGTGGAAATTTGTCTCAAGAAGGGATGCAAAAGGGGCAGTATCAGATCAGCCGCCTGTAATACACAGTGCCTAACATTGAATTCCATTGACTGCAATGGAACTGCAATTTTCAATTTACAGAGAGTATTCAGAGAAATGCAAAGCAAAACAAAGCTGGGCTGTGGAACAATGGTTTTATAGTAACTTACTGCAGAAGGAATACTTCCAGTATAAGAGCAGCTTATGTAGGGTAAGTCTGGAGGTAATATTGCCTCATGAATTCCAGTGACCACAGACCTTCGTATTTCCTGGTCTGCTGTTCCTCATTAGCCCAACCTTGTCTTGGTTTGTAAATCCGTTTTGTGCCACAGTCTAAGATGACAAATTTCTAACCCAATGTATTCAGGCTTAAGGAAAATATAAATATGCAGGAGCAGTGTCAGTGGACATTAAAGCCTTGGTCAAAGTCTGTTCATTTGCAACTGAGATACAGCTTTCCTCACCAGTATTGGGTTTTCATTGTTAATTGGTAATGATTACATAGAACAGCGCTTCCCAAACTTTTTCCTGATGTGACCCGCATTTTAATGCCTCAGATTTCATGTGGCCCCAGAGTGAAAATTTACAGAGGGGAGGAGGTTCATTGAGCAAGGGATAGGCGGGCGGTGGTGAGCGGTTGACCGGTGGGTGGGGGGAATATTTCTTGACCAGGGTGGAAGTTTTAAAACTGCAGTGTTTACACTGAAAAAAGTGAAAACGCACCTTTTTACAGGCTGTGGCTGTAGCAGCAATCAAGCCTTGAAGAACAGATGATTAAGCTACACCCACGGACAGAAAAAAATACTAACATTTAAAGGGGCCTCGCAGCTGTCAAAACTCAGTCCAAGCTCCATGGCCACCATTGCTGCCTCGAAGGATCCACAGTTGGAAGCCCCTGACACAGAGTTTAAAAATCTGGACTCTCAATGTTGCTCAGAAACCATCCACTAGGAGGTGTGTTATCTAGCCCAAGTGACTGTCCCACAGATGCTTCCTCCCTACCTGTGGGTAAGTGTTTGGTTTCTGCTCAGTAGCCTATCATGGTGGGAATGCTGAGATAAACCAGTCAGTGCTTGGGTATCACAGGTGCTTGAAAGATTATTTCCAAGGTTTATGGTATCAGTATTTTTGGGGCTTCAATATGATGAGCTGCTGCAATATCAAGTGCTTATAAACAAGAATGTGACATAAAAAATATTTGTGTGACAGGATGTTTACTCTTTTTCTGTGATCTCATACTTATTCATGTGGTAGGATGTATGGCTTGTACTCTATGTTAACTCCGCCTATGGTTGAAAACAGGTAACAGTTATGTAAGTGGTCATCAATAGATAGATTAAATTAAGTGAGCAATTGAATTGACTGAATGAGCCAGCACGAATATGTTCCAAAATTGTGCTCCCTAAATTGATGGTGATTTATCGGTGATAATAAGAAGCATATTTTATGTTAGAATGGGAGACCTATTCTGGCATAAATCATGCTGAACATTCATTATTACTGTAATGATTAAAGAGTGGCAATAATAGTTCTATTCATTATTGTTAGAATTTTCAAATCTTGATTTTTTTTATTAAAGAAGCTACCTTGCAAAGATTGAATTATTATTTAAAATCAGATTCTACCACAATTATGAAAAATTAAGTTGAATTTTGTGTAATATTGCAACTAATTTAAAAGAAAAAAATCAACAAAATACTGCTTGTCTCTGTTTCAGACCCCTCACTGTGGAATCGAATAAGTCCAAGGTGCTGCATTTGTAAATTCTTATTCCCTCTTCCTAGCCCCAAACCCCAATCACCCCAACTTCATAACTTTGATTACCAAGGCAGCATATTCTGCAAACACAATCATCTCATTTCCTCAGTTGACCCCATAGGTGACCTAGACAGAGTCCAGGTTGCAACCTTAAGTAAGTGGAATCCAATGAAACTTGGCGATTTGACAGTGCACTATGGAAAATGTTTTAGAAGGTAATCTTGAAATGTGTGAGGTTTTAGGTTTTTAGATTGTATTTGAAGGTTGAGAGGGTAGCTTTCTTTAATGCTCCTTTTCATGCACTTCAGTTCATCTTTGTCTGATACCCAGCGACTGACAATTTGTGAGTTGTGTGACTATATCAGCCTCAAAATGGAATGAGGATGCAATTTCCAATGTTTTGTAATCATAATAGCAACTGGGTTTTCACCAGTGTCACACCTCACTGAATTTAGATCAGGCTGTATAGTATCTTAAAGGAGGTCTTGTAGTGCAGTGGGTAGTGTCCCTGCCTCTGAGCCAGAAGCTCCAGGTTTGAGTCCTGCTCCTGGGTGTCATTGCCACGGAAGGTGCATTCATAACATGGCCAAACAGGTTGATTATCGACATATAAATCCTTCCGATATGCCTATGGCAGGCTCTCCTGGTCAACTATTCTAGATGTGGAATGGCTTGCCTCAACTTATAGCCACTGATGACAGGCTGGCGACCTGTTCCAGGAAAAACTAGCTATGGGAACAGACATAAGCATGTGCTTTGCCTCGTGTTTCACTAGACGTTCTTAAGTATAATATCTCAGCACCTTAGGGGAAAGGCTTCATTCAGAATTAAGGACTGTTTGGCTAATTTTGCTGTAACTTTTAGTTTATCAATAGCTGCAATGGATGAAGAATTGATCTGTTTTTCTGTTTAATTTGATAGCACCCAGTATGTGCTTGTTTGTAAGACAGAAAGCATGTGCGTTAGGTGATTGATGTTCAAAGGGTTATTGTTTCTCTAAAATAAATATGTTTCACATTATAACAGTGCAGGCTAGAAAGTGGCATGAATGAAGAACTGTGATCGAGGGTTCTGTGTATTGCATCACATAGAATATGAATTAGATGCGTAAACTACTGGGATGGAATGGGATTAACGTCAGAGGCGATTGTCATGATTTAATCAGCTTAGAGGCTTTCTATTCAGGGGTACATATGTGAAAATCATTAGTCAATATGTTGAACAGCCATGACGCACAGTGTTTTAAAAAAATTCAGGATACTGATTTGACATTGGTATTTAATTATAAAAATGCGGGGAACTGCTGGCACTGAGCCAGATAGTCAGAGCTCTCCTTTATAACTAACCACATGCACATTATCGAGATAATGCACTAGAACGTGATATTATTTATGTTTCTGACAAGCTATATTAGTGACAGATGTGTGTGCTGCAGTGGACTGATTGTCAGTCATACCAGTTAACACACAGAAATTGCAACAATTACATTAAAAGAAAGCAAATAAAATATTGGGTGCTTATTTTGCAATTACTGTTAAAATTGTTTTCTTTTTAAATATTCATTCACAGGATGTAGGCATCACTGGCAAATTTGTTGCCCATCCCTAATTGCTTTTGAGAAGGTGGTGGTGAGTTGTTTACTTAAGCTGCTGCAGTCCATGTGGTGAAGGCGATCCCACAATGTTTTTGGTTTGAGCTCCAGGACTTTTATCTAGGGACTATGTAAGAAGGACGATTTATTTCCAAGATAAGATGGTGTGTGATTTGGAGGGGACCTTAGAGGTGGCGGTGTTCCCATCCATCTCATGACCTTGTCTTCCTAGGTGTTAGAAGTTGTGGGTTTAGGAGATGCTGTTCAAGAAGCCTTGGTGATTTGCTGCAGTGCGTCTTATGAATGGTTTCATCTACAGCCATGTTATGCCAGTGGTGGAGAGAGTGTATGTTTAAGGTAGTGCTCGAGGCGCCAATCAAATGTGCTGCTTTGGCCTGGATGGCATTGAGCATCTTGAATGGTTCTGGAGTTGCACTCATCCAGACAATTAGAGAGTATTCCGTCACTTGGGAGGTGAGTTACTTGCCACAGAAAACCCAAGCCTCTTAACTGCTAGTGTAGCCATAGTACTTATGTGGCTGGTCCAGTTATGTTTCTGGTCAGTTTGGTGACCAGAATTTGATTATGGTAATGCCATTGAATGTCAAAGGGAGGTTGTTACACTCTTTTTTGTTGGAGATGGTCATTGCCTGCCACTTGTGTGACATGAATGTTACTTGCTAATTATACACCCAAGCCTAGGTGTGCGTGGTAGTATTATCACCTTCAAGTTGCTGACAAATTTTGTTGGTCAAACTGACACTTTTGCAAGGTAAAAGTGGCCCAGTGAGTTTAAGTGCAATGGTGACAATCAAACAAAGTCACTTAGTGCTTGTTTTCTTCAAATATTATATGATTTGCTGTTCCAGCCAACCGTCCTCTGGTCTGTAGAGCATGCTTTAAACAACTTATTCGGGAACGGCCCCAGCAATTTTTTAATTGTAAATGTTTGTGTCTGGATGGAAATAATTCTGTACTATTTAGTTCACATTGTTAAACTTTAGATATTTAAATTGTAATTTGAATGAATTTCTCCTATGCTTAAATGACAATGCTGTTACTTTGTAATGTAGTATCAGGAGGAAAGGCAACCCAATGGAAAGGTATGTCTAAGGCTATTTGTCAGCTCACTTATTCAATGTTGTCACTAGGTTTATTAAGTAAATTGACGCGGAAATATTTTATGGTGCATTCACTCTCCACAAGTTGAGGCTTACAGTGTGAAGCCAAAACCTTAATGTATCATAAGCTAAGATTGGAGTGGAAATTGGTATGAAGGCTCCAATTGATTCAAAAACAAAGCAGGGTGAACTCCCTCCTCTGTTGACCCAGGAATCAGGCTGCATTTACACAATCACTGCACATTGGTGTGCGACAAAAGTGCTTTGCCCCAATGTAGCAGTTATGGTCTAACTGCCTCAATGGTCTCTGCTACTTTTAATTCATCACCTCTAATTACTCCAAACACTGGATGGTAATCACCAGTATATCACCCTCATGTTAATAGCACAAAGACACAACCCGAGGTTGGCAGGATGAAGTCTATTATTACATTGCTGGGTAGTTTTCACAGCTGAAGTGGACGTAGGATGAAAATTTGATGTGCCTACCATTACGCTTTATTGAAATCCTCATGACAATGCTGGTATTGTGTTGTAATTATGGAACAGCACTGGGAAACATCTACTTCTAGCATGAGAGTTCTTTTTGTGAGAATCTTGCTTGCATTCTGGAATTTCAAAGAATTAATGGAAGCACTCTCAACATAGATAGAGACTGCTCTTGTAATATAATTTAGAATTGGCTCGGGGCGAAAAAAGAGGGGCCATGGGAGTTGGATGCACTCTGAGAGCTCACATTGTAGGCACCTCCTCACTCATTGAGGGTTTGAAGCTGGTTATTCATGGTTGCTACAACAACTTATAAATTATTAGCAGCATTTAAGAATGAACCAAACCAAAAGACACACATATTTTTCAGACAAGTGTCTTTTGCTATATTTTGTAAGTGAACTCTTGCTGTGTATCAAAAGCCACTTTGTAATTGTGCTGTTTGCGACTGTTAAAGCTGTAGGGATGATAATCTGACTTGGGGCCAGATGGATGAAAGACTACCAGACAAATGGAGGATTCAAAAATGGCAATTATATAATAGGTGGGTTTAAAGTTGAAAATTATAATAGTCATACCTCTCTCTGAAGTGCAATCCTTAATATCACTTTCTGGTTGTATCTTATGCAGTTCAGTGATGGAGATTGTGGTGACTTGGGTAGGAATAATACAGAAATTAATCTCTTGAACAAAATGGCTGATATATAACTTTGCTGTGTTAATTCACCCTTTGCATTTGAAATCTCAAAAATTGCAGGGAATATGTTTTTTTCTATACACTGCATTAGAAAATAGAATTTTGATTGTACCTTTAGGCTAAATAGGTTTCACAAAATTCAGATTTGATCGCCTGTTGGAATTACTGATCATTCATACAGCGCATTGTGTACATCCAAGTGTCTACAACATACTTTCCAATGGAAAGTCCCAAACCTCAGCTAAAAAAAACTCCTTAAGATGGAAAGTAAAGCATGCAAATGGATATTACTTAAACTGACTACAGTTATATGATGAACAGATGGATCGATGTTTTTAACTGCTCTATGCTTGCTTACAGATGAACTAGAAGAATAAGCATGCAAGAAAGGGCAATGAG
The DNA here is from genome assembly GCF_964194155.1 of Cetorhinus maximus. Classification (NCBI taxonomy): domain Eukaryota; kingdom Metazoa; phylum Chordata; class Chondrichthyes; order Lamniformes; family Cetorhinidae; genus Cetorhinus; species Cetorhinus maximus. Next base: position 142,219,479 of record NC_135881.1, on the reverse strand, counting down.
TGCTTCATATTATGAATATTTAATTTTCTTTTTTTTTACAATGCTTGGCTTTTGATGTTTATCAATTCAAGCTGCAGACCATGCCTGTTTGGAATTAGCCATACTAGCAGGGTAACAAGTGTGATCAAACAGAGCTCCTTACAGGGCTGACAACTGACATTGCCAATTGACTCAGTGTTAAGCGAGCAATGCCAGCATCAGCACTGACCTATGAACATCTGAATTATTGAATCATACCTAGTGACTGAAACATATAGCCCAGTTTATCACTCTGGAATTTTTTGCAAGGATAGACAGACAATTTTCATCTTTTCTTTTCCCAATTTTCCAGAAAAGCTCATTTGATTAATAACTTATTTTCCATTTGATTTGCAATCTTTTACTTTGCTTTCTTTCCTCAAGTCAGCCACTCACATCAATATGTTCCTCTTGGGATGGGCTAGTCTAGACTTATCAACACTTTCACAGAAATCTCGATACATTGTTGCCCCAAGAAGGTGGCTTTAACAATGTGGATAGGGATCCCTTTACAGCCAATTTTCTCCTATTTTCCCACCTTCTCCCCCCCCCGCCCCCCCTCCCCGCACCCTCCCCGTTTGCTGCCAGATGTCTCATCAGGACCTGGAAAGGAAGCACACCCTAAACCCTTTAGGAAGTCTGTGTGCAAACATTATTAATGACTGCATCTCAAGCTCTGTCTCCTAGTTAAAGTTCAGTACTTTGTTGTTGTAGCCAGCTGGGAGCCACTCCTAACTAGTATTCCTGGTGATGTGATCCTGTGTAGCTTTGTTTTAAGATAATATAATGACCCCCTCACTTTCCCCATCCTAAAACTAGGTCCATTCTGTCTACATTTATAGAACCTTGCTCACTTGTACATTACTGTGTCCATTTACAGATTAAATGATTAGAACGATTTTGTTTAGTGGGCAGAGGTGTCAAGGCACTGTCAATTTGGCTAAAGTAACTTTGTTTCATTCACATCCCCAGCTTTATTACATTGTAAACATTTAACTGATCAATGTCCTCTTGGAGACCAGCAGAGATTTGTGACTTACTCTTATTTGCTTTCTGTCAGTTAGCTAAGGGTCATCATTTGATCAAAATTTTGAGAACTGCCAAATAAGCTAATTTTGGAGTCATATTGTGTGCACCTGCTTCAGAAACAGTTCAGAGCCATGTATTTGAGCCATGTATCAGAGAGCCAGATCCCAGCAGCACTGCATAGGCAGACCTGTGTGCATGCCTGGGTCAAACATACCGACTGTGGGTCATTGGCAGTTCACCGAGTCAGGTCTGGTAAGCGGCAAATACCTACTTCTTTAAAGAGCTTAAGCTCCTTCACTGCCTGCTCACAAAAAGAAATTGACATTCTCCCAAGAAAAATGTAACCTGAACAGTTCTTGAAACTATAAGCTTGGTTTAGTGTCAGAACTAAGCATGGTTCTCTTTCAAGGCACATACACATGAAATTTATAGTGAATGAACTAATAGGATTTATGTGGGGAGAGGGGATAATGAATGAACGTGTGTTGTGAGAGCTGACTGCTTTAATTAGTCTGAGATTCCTTCAATATTTTAGGTTCAAGATTTTTGTTCAAACATTTTTATTGTCCTTTTTATGTGACTTTGGCTCAATTGCCACCTCTGAGTCGGAAGGTTATAGGTTCAAGTACCTCTTCTTGACTTGAGACTAATGATGCAGCATTCAAAGAATGCTTGCTGCATTGTCAGGTGCTCTCTTTTGAATTGGGAGTTAAAGAAGTCCCTGACTGCATGTTCAAGTGGCTATTTGGAGAAGAGTAGGGAGTTCTTTTGACATCCTTCCTCAAGTCAATGGCCTGGAATTTGCAGTCACATTGACAGTGAAACTGTCAGTATTTGCTGAAACTGACAGCAACCTCGTGAATTCACAAATACCCAGTTAAACAGAGAAATCTTGAAGTTGCTGTCAGTGATTCTATTCTTCCTCCAGAGAATGCACTGTTGAGGTCCCTCAAGAGTGCAATCCCTAAGCAAGCAGTAATTTCTCAAAAAAACACCACTTTTACACTGTTTATCTTGCTGTAAAAGCCCTTACAAAATATACACTTGCTGAACAAACTTTAAATGCATTTTTAATGGTATACTAACTCCATAATTATTGCTAAACAACTTCACTGGCTCTGAAAAGCTAATACTGTTTTGGAATGTCAAATTTCTCCATCAGATGTTAAGATTCACATTTTTTTTGTTTGTTTGGTCATTTTGATATTTTAGCTTCTATCTAAATCCAATTGTAATCATTTATTTCCATATATGAACTTTTAAGTTAAGGGATTGAGTGCTTTTAACTTCCTGGTTTGCTGTCTGTGAGTATGCTTCAATGTGATTGGCTGCTTACCCTGTCTGCTGATATTACTATTGCTGCACAGCTGGAGACCCCTTTGCCTTGGGACTAGACTTAATCTGTCAGAAAAGGGGAAATCTGTGCCTCAGAGATCACTAGGGATGGAATTGTCCCAGATTTGCACTAAGTGCAGTAGTGGGCAGGTAAAACAATGTTTTGCCTGCTGGCCATAATGGTGGCTTCTCACGACATATCATCCCAAACCTACTGCACTAATTATGCATTCCTGGGAAACATGCCATTTCCATGGTGGACGGGCTCCAATTCGCCTGCAACGCCATCACTTTGCCGCTTCATCACTCCGGGTGCCACATTTAAAGTACAGCCTCGCGCATACCTCTCGGTGCTTTCAGTTCAGGACTGCGGCGAATAAGACTTGGCCCCGAAAGGCAAGAAGACTGCAGTCCCCAGGTTAGTGACACATCCCTCGAGTGCCTTTTGGATGCTGTGGAGGCCCACCGTGATGTCCTGTACCCCCACTCTGTCCACAGAAGGGACAGCAACATTACCACTCTGGCTTGGTAGGTGACGGCAGTGGTGATCAGTGCCAATGCTGCAGGTTGGCCATCCAATGCAGATAGAGGATGAATGATCTCATCAATGCTGCCAGGGTATGGCAATCATCCCATCACTCTAAAATCACACATTCAAGCTCATCACACATCACTGGCATCTCACTCACTGCCAGCTCAAGGGACATCACCACTCAGTCTCATATCTTCATTTGGCCTCATCATCTCTGGAGCCTGCTCAGTCCTCACCATCTTGAGGCCATTTGAACAGACCAGCTTCTGCCCCCACAATGCAGCCCCTTCCCTTGCCTGAGGTCACTTCTCCCCCTTCCCCAAGCAAGTGTTAGCCTTGCAGCCATACAAAGCCACCCCCACTTATGGCTGGTCTGGTAAGTAGAGATCTGCAAGTGAGCCCCCCCTAAAAGTGACGTGGTGCTGTGGGTGAAGCCTGGCCCAGATGACTGCGAGTGCTGCCCGAAGCAAGATAGGCAAACAAACCTCGAAGTCCCAAGCGAAATGCAGCCCACCAGGTGCATGTTGCTTATGTACAGTTGTGAAGGCGTGGGTGGACGAGTCAGTGTGGGGGGATGAGTCCAGCGGGCTTGCCTTGTAATGATATGTAGATGTATTACAATGATGCTCCCGACGTCCGATGGCGGGAAACGTGGCCCGCCATCAATGGGCTGAGCGGATGATCGAAAACTGGTTTCATGAAGTTGTGAAACTAATTTTTGGCCTTATTGCCATATTGTCCGCTCACACCACCGAGCACGCCCGATGCCAGCGGGCACAGACGATTCTACCCTAGGGCCAGAATCTTTGGCTCGGCGAGTGGGGGAGGGGCCTGCTTGCCGACGCATAAAATGACGCGTGGTGACGTCGGGTGTGTGTCCTGACATCGCTGCGCGTCATTCAGATTTTCAGTTCGGCGGGTGCATTCCCGAGTCGGCTGCGTGCCCACTGAACTGCCAAAGACCTATTAAGGCCTTTTAAATATCAATTAAAACAATAAACTGAGCTGCCCGTCCAACCTTAAGGCTGGCGGGCAGACGAAGAGCCCAGGCGGCCTTCGCATTTTTCATGGAACCTCATCCACGGGCCGGATGAGGTTTCATGAAGGTACTTAAAGTTTTATTAAAAATTTTAATAACATTCATAGACATGCCCCAGCTCATGTGACACTTTCACATGAGGGGACTTGCCTTAAAATTTTTTTTTTCCTTGTCAAAATTTTCTGAACTTAAGCTAATCTCCCTGAGGCAGCTCTGTGCCTTCGGGAGATTTCTGCGCTCTTTCACACTCATGCACGAAAGAGCGCACTCCCCGACTCAGCCTCCTCCCCCCTGCCCACACAGGGAGCACTCAGTGCTTCCGGGCGCGTGTCACGCTGGGTGGGCCTTAATGCAGGCGACGATTGGCTGCACTCCTACCCATGTCCACTCCTGCCCAACACCCCTGACGGGGAGAAAATTCTCCCCTAGATCTTTGTGGGCAACTTTCTTCAAAGTCACTGGTAAGCACTGTTCCTTCAGTGCTGACTGCAAAAGTTAGCCAATATTGCTAACAAAAAACTATCTGGTTACTAATCTTGTCGCTGTTTGTAGGTTTTCCTATGTGCAAAATGACCAGTATCTTCATGTACAGTGACTATGCTTCAAAAGTATTGGATTGCGTATGGAATTCTTTGGTAAATTCCTGAGAGAGGTGAGGAGAACATAATGCCTTTAACATAATAAAATGTTCCAAGGTGCTTCACAGGAGCAATAAACAACAAAATATGGCATTGAGCAACATAAGGAGCTATTAGGGCAGATACCAAAAGCTTGATCAAAAAGGTAGATTTTAAAGAGTGTTAAAGGAAGTGAGAGAGGTAGACAAAAGGAATGGTTTAAGGAGGAAGTTCCCCGAGGCAAATGAAAGCATCAACACTAATGGTGGTGCAATGAAAATTGGTGATGCTTAAGAGACCAGAGTTAGAGGAGTGCAGGTATTTTGGAGATTGGTGGGGCTAGAGGAGATTACAGAGATATGAAGATGCAAAGCAATGGAGGGATTTGAAAACTAAGTTGAGAATTTAAAATCAAGACGTAGCTTAATCAAGCACCAGTTTAGGTGGTCAAAACAGGGGTGATGGATGAATGAGATTTGGTGCATGTTAGGAATTGGGCAGCAGAATTTTGGATGACCTCACGTTTATGGAGGGTGAAACGTGGAAGACTGACCAGGACTACATTGGAATAATCAAGTCTAGAAGGCTGTATACGAGATCAAAAACAAAAATACCTGGAAAAACTCAGCAGGTCTTTCATTTGGACTCGAAACGTTAACTGTATTCCTCTCCATAGATGCTGTCAGACCTGCTGAGTTTTTCCATGTATTTTTGTTTTTGTTCTAGATTTTCAGCATCTGAAGTATTTTGCTTTTATTTTGCCTTTATTTTGCTTTTATCTTATGTATATGAGGTCAATTTGATTGTTCGCAATTTGAAATTGATCTTCAGAATGTCTCTGTCATGTTTACTGTCCAAAGGGCATCGTTGCCCCTGTAAAATTATTGATGAAATCTTTTCACTTCAGGCAGTCAAGTTATGGCATGATGGCATCATTGTGTTATGATGAAGTTGATATTATGCACATGTCTTTTGCCCAGTGACATTGTATTATGTAGCGCTTCAAGGTGTTTTTGTTTCCCAGAGTGACAACAGCCTTCCTTTTAAGAATTTTGGCTGCAAAATATGAATGCCTAGCATCTGTATGTTTTGTGCTACAGGTGCTATTTTGGATTCTTACTGTGTGGGCCGTGTGGGTTGACATTTTAAGTAGGTCATTAGGTGGGTGCTGGGCACATGTAGGGTAGGAAGATTATGCCATCAGTCAGTGTGCAGTACTTATTTGACATTTTCGACCTGAATGTTCCAGCTGCTGCCCTCTCTTAAACTCACACAAATGGGTATGCAATGAGTAGCAGGAAGGAACCCCACTCCAATCCTGTTTAAAGGAATTGTCAACTACTTTCAGTTTAGGCATTGATTGATTTCTATTAGCTGTCGCCGAATTAATAGTAGAAGTGTTTGGAAATTTGTACTGCTACTTAAAGTTGGCAGAGTCTACAGGGAGGTATGTAAGATGTGGTGAAAGCCTTGGTTCTCACTTGAAGGGCTTTGTTCAGACCTCTTGCTCCTAGTCATGTGTGCTGTAGTTACCATCCATCCTGGCCTGCAGTGTGGCAGAGGGAATGAGAAGAGGCAACACAGAGGAAGAAGCCATTGGCTCTTAGCAAGGAACCATATCAACCTGGCATCTTCAGGGAGCAATTTTCCTACCTCAATCAAAACCTGGAACAGAGGGCTGAATTTTACGCTGGTGGCGGATCATGCCTCCGCTTGGGCGGATCACCCTACTGCCATTTAATGGCTGTTGGGCCTTTAGTTGCCTCAAGGTGGGCCTTCTGCCCCCATCACCTTCAATAGTTGTCAGCTAATCAGAGGAGTGGTCGCCATTGCTTGGATTGCAAGCAGTCCTGAAGAAGAGAAACCAATGAAGCCTGTGGCCATCTTGTCCCGGTAGGGGGCGGGGGGGCTGTAAAATTCCAGTCAGTGTGTGCAGTGTCTAGATTTCAGCAAGGAGATGCTCACTGAAATCGACCATGTGTTGCAGGCAGATCCACAGCATTAGAATAGGGCAAGGACGGCATTGTCAGTGGCTCGAAAGTTGACCGTGGCCATGAACCTCCTTGCCTCGGGCTCCTTCCAGACTGGAGCAGGGGACATCCCCAACACCTTGTAATTCGTTCTCCACTGTTATATAGGGAAGGTGACTGACACTCTGTATGCAAAGAGAGCTGAATACATTGCATTCACTCTTTACAGAGTCAAGCAGGCAAAGCGAGCATGTGACTTTGCAAGGATAGACTGCAGCAAGCCAGCACCTACTGCATGCATACTCCCTGCCCTGGCTGCAGGACACTCATTTGATGTCTCACCATCTGCAGACTCCACCGCGAATCTATGCATATTACACACAATGTCAGCATCAAAGCTAGTGGCTGCAAGTATTAAAGCATGTGATGGTGTTCCTTCATCACCAGTCTCTTCTTCCTCTAGCACGCCTTACTTCAGTACCTGTATCTGACTAAGTTACAATTATTTAATATCTGAAAAGAGGCACAAGGGGAGAAGGGGAAAGTAAGAGATGCATGCTTATACCATCTTGGGCAAGAGAGGAGGAAATGTGTCATTGAGTGTGGTGTAATGTGTTTAGGTGATGTGTCTGTTATAATTGAATGGCGAGCGGTGATACTTTGTGTGTGTGTGTGGGGCTTGCAGCAGTGCTAAGTGTGTGAGGGTGAGGTGAAGCAATGAATGTTAGGTACGAGTTCTAATTGATAGGGATTTTTGATAAGTGAATGAAATGGGGGAAGTGAATTCAACAGTGTGCGAGGTCAATGGTTCAGTTATAAGCATATGGTATGTTAGGATGAATTCACTGACCTTGACCACTCATGTGAAGGCGTTAAATTTCTTCCTGAACTGCACCAGGTTCTTGGGGCTACAGTGATGGCTATCTGCTCTCACTACCTTTGTAAAGTTTGGAGGGATTCCTGCTCCCGCCCCACCCACCCACAGATAGATGATCTCTCTCCTCCTGTACACTTACTGCACCAAGGCTTCCAGTGCTGCTCCAGGGAATCTTGGAGCATGTTCTCTATCTTCTGGCACCATATTCACTCATCTGCTGGTCAGACGCTTTTTCACAGCCACTTCCATCATCTGTTGCAACTAGGATGCACCTTACCTGTAAGTAGTGTAGGCCAGCTTTAAGCGGTGCAAGCCTCAACCTAACTTTGGTGTTTACATTTAAATTAGTGGGCAGCACAAAGTTTTCATGCTGCCTGAATCTGAAGGAATCTAATCTATTAAATTTTGCCCCTTTTGATTTATACTGAGATGTGTAATTCGGAGTCATGGGGACAGTCTTTCACTGCTGAGGCGGGCAGCTCGAGTCGGGAAATTTCCCAACTCAGTAGACCTGCCTCGGTAGAAAGTGGCCCTTCAGACCCAGTTCTCGCTCTGGGGTGACGGGGATGGGATGAAGTTAGACCTGCCGCCCCTGGATGCAGATCGGAGGTGACCACAGGGGCTGCTGAGTGCTGAGACAGGCTCGTTAAAAGGACCGCCTTGGTTCTCTGGAACCCTGTCCCAGTTGTTTTGTTACATTTTAGGCCCACTAGGCACCATCCCTCACATCACCTCACAACCCCACCCACTCTCATGATCCCATGCCAAATTATTGTCAACCTATGCTCTCCACTCACTCCCATGGCCCCTTATAGCCCCCATGCCAACTTAATGCAAAATCATGCCAACCCACCCGCCCACCACCCTTGGTCCTTACACCCTCCAAGCCAACTCACCTGGTATCCACACTAGGTAGACCTCAGGTGGCATGTTAAGATGAAATAAAAGGTCTAAATATCTACAACAGCCTTCACTATATTAAAAAAATAGTCATGCTCATGAAAGCTCATTCAAAACTTTAAAATCTCCTCAAGTGCTTAATCCCTTAAAAAATATAATTCTAATCATAACCTCACATCAATGACAGTGAATAACCTCTTTGAGCTGTCAGTCAAATTATGAACTTAGGACCCCCTGCTGAAATAATTATAGTTTGTGGAAAGCAGCCAAATATCGGCCAGAATCTTCCGTTCGGCTTGCGGGGCCCGCACCTGCACACCGACGCGTAAAATGACACGCAGTGACATCGGGTGTGTGTCTTGACATCACTGCACGTCATTCCGATCTTCAGTCAGTTCAGTGGGCGTGCACCGGAGTCAGCTGCGTACCCGCCCGCACCCGCTCCTGCCCAGCCTGCCCAATGGGGAGAAAATTCTCCTCATAGTGACATAATGATAGCCCTTGGGGAAATGTCAACAAACAGCAATTGTAACTGTTAGAACAGTTTCAGTTCTCACTGGCACAGCCTTTTTTATTTTTGAAAAGCCGTGGGTTTAAATACCTTCACATCATGACAGTTCTACACACCTTATCTGCCCTTCAAGAGCATTTATGTCTACTGTAAAAAAAAAATTGTGACACACACTATGGGTTAAGGCCCTTGCTACAGCAAAAATAGGGTCTGTTTGAACTCAACACTGAGTTCAAATGGCCCTGCTCAGTTTGGGTTTCCCTCGTGTGTGAGCCATTCCCTGCCCCTTTCCCCTACAGGCAAAAATTTGGATCTGTTGAAAATGGGAGTGGGACTTCCACATCTGGATCCCACCCTCCATTATTAAAGATCCACGGGGTCTCTATGACTGCGCAAATATCCAGGCCATAGAGACCAAGAAGATCCCAGGTATATCTCTGGTCTGTATTGAATTTGCTGATTTTAGGATGAACCTTAGTGAGGTATACAACTGACTTTAGCTCAGTGAAAGACCTCATCCCTTAATAGTAAGAAGATAATTGGTTCATGTTGCCTAACTGGATTGCTCTTCCAAAGAGTCAGTGCAGGCTTAATGGCCTGAATGGTCTCCTGTGTTGTACTATTGTATGATTGTGAGTTCCACTGAAGATGTTTGTGTACATAATCAAGAATGACACTTCACTATAGTACTGAGGAAATGTAGCACTGTCAGAGGTGTCTTTTCTCAGATGAGGTGCGAAACTGGGCCTCTATCTGCCTTGTCAGTAAATGATCCCATGGCACCATTCAAAAAGTAAGGTAATTTTTCCCAGTGTTATGGCTCACATTTATCCCAAACCAACCATACTAAAAATATCTTATCTGATAATTTATCTACGCCAGCTGTGTGTGCAACAGTACTACACTTCAAAAGTAGTTTGGTTTTGAAGGGAGGTGGTTGCATTGTGGTATTATCACTGACTAGCATTCTAGAGACTCAGGGTAATGCTCTGGGGACCTGGATTTGAATCCCACCACAGCAGATGGTGAAATTTGAATTCAATAAAAATCTAGAATTAAAAGTCTGATGATGACCATGAAACCATTGTCATAAAGGAAGTTTGCTGTCTTTATCTGGTCTGGCCTACATGTTGACTCTTAAATACCCTCTGAACAAGGGCAATAAACGCTGGCCTAGCTGGCGATGCCCACATCCCATGAATGAATAAAAAAACGCGCTTTGGGATATTTATGTATTTATAACTTGTATTATAAATACAAGTTAATTCTTAATAAGAAAGGAGAAAAACCAGCCAGGTGTCTGATGATGCTTCCTAAAAAGTGAGCGCTGTAGATACTAGGTAAAGGCAGAGTTAAGTTGAATTATGATGTGTCCACAGTCGGCTAATACACCGCCCAAAATGAAGAAGGCCATTTGGGTTGGCTACTAAACTGTGCAACTGCACAGGATAAAAAGTCATTGACGTCATTTTTCAGCTTACTGCCCACCCATAACTGGTGTTGTGGATCAGCCTATTGTAGAAACTGCCAGAATTTTTTTTCCCATTGATTTCAAATCTCCAATGCCAGTTTTATGCCAGAGCAGCAAGTTGAAAAAAGCTACCACTGTGTCTTCAAGAAAGTAGGGTGAGGGGAGAAAGAAAGAGGAGATTATAATTGAAATTTAGTTTCAGCCCAAGTGGCAGAAATTAGGTTGCATCACTTTTGGCAGCCTGTTAAAGAGGATTTTTTGTAAGGGAAGTATAATTGGTTGCTTCATTTTACTGTTAGATAAAGGAGAACATCTGGGTGTGATGGTCCCTGCCAGTGGTGATTGCAAGCAATGTATCTGCTGTTGAAAGCTTGAATTGGCAGCTGTTGTAAATGTACATTACTGTTATTCTCACATTTTTCCCTAGTCTCTTAAGTGCTGTCAGGAAGAAACCTACTAGTTTAAGGAAGAGGCAAATCATAGTCACTGCCAACCTGCCGTCCAACTTTCCATTATAATGAATCAGTGGCTCTGATGACAAAGATAAGGCCAGTGAGCTACTAATCTTATTTTTCCTGACAGTAAAAACGTAACCTGCATAAACCTAGGAATCCATAGTTAATTGATATCCAAACCAAATGTTGAGATACCTATTAAAGTAACGTATTTTGTAATTACTGGTTTGTAATATTGTCTATCATATTGCTCTTAATTATTGATTGTAATTATGGGGGCTTATTAATGTCACAAGCTTTACTACTGCAATCAAACTGCAAACCTGAGGATGCAATTAGAAACCACAATAGCCATGGTTCTCTGTGGTATAGATTGGTGGCCACTATGCAGTTTATTATATTTTTTGAAGCCCATGACTTATTACATCACCACCCACTTTTCCCTTGTTTCCTCCTACTCATGAAATAGAAAATAGTCAGTGCATGAAGTTGATTCCCAAAGTTGTCTGTGTATATTTAAACAAAGGATTAAGTGTTTTTGTTGTTTTGTTGTTACAGATTCACTGGTGTCATTAAAAAATAACATGCTCATATTCTAATACCTAATAAGCAAGTCAAGTGGTCATTTTATGTTAAATCCACTGTTCCCTACCTGGAGAGAATTAATTCCACATTGTTCTCCAGGGAAGTCAGAGTGAAGTTACTCACAGCCAGCACTCTGGGGTTTAATTGTCACCTTTGTTTCTAAATGAACTCACAGGAACATGCAACTTTGTATGCTTCTGGGCGGTTCAGTAACACAAACAACTGAGTGCCCAAATGGAAGGCACATGCAAAAATGCTGCTCAACTGGCTAAATGCTGCAAAGTGGGCTGAACTAGCTGTAGAGTCCACAGATTCTAAGAGAAATGAGCACCAAAGACAATAACAAAGATTTTATCAAGATCTCTAGATTGTTTTAAGAGGCATGAGGGCACAGTGAAGTGCACTCTAGAGACCAGAGAATCAAGCCGCCAATCTATATAGGGTGAAGGAAGTATGAGAGACTAACACACAGGAGACCATTGCAGGATCAGGTACTAGGAGAGTGGAAGGGTATCTGGAGGAAAATGGCAGACTTGAAGGAAAGTGGTAAGGTGAGGAGTGAGAAAATCTATAAATAAATGAAATGCACCACATATGTAGGTGGACACTGATACTAATGGAAGTGCTACAGTTGTATGAGTTTGTTTAATCACAATCTTAATCTGAATTGAACAGAGTTCAGAAACAGGCTGCTTCAAATACAACACAGGGCAAGATAATGAACACATAGCAAAACCAAAAAATAGAACCAAGAGTATTTTTTTATTTATTCACAGGATGTGGGCTTTGCTGGTTGGGTGAGCATTTATTGCCCATCCAGTGAAGCAACTGAAAAAATTGAAGACTGACTACAATTATACACACAAACATCACAATGCATTTGGCCCACCTATCATTCATTCTCAGAAACTATCTGCAGCTAAAATACTTTACATTCATATGATCCTTGCATAAGACCATAAAGCATAAAATGTCCAGTCATTCAAATGATATTAATCTCTCCTTCACAGAAAAGAGAGATTTAAACTGATTTTGGTCCCAGGAGGAGGTTTAGCAACATACACAAAAACATAACAATGTTCCATTAATGCTAACACACTAAATTATTTCACATTCATGTACATTTAGCATGTGTTTATTCAGATTTGCAGAGTGAACTACAGGCAAGAAAATGGAGGATTAAACCCTTCAAGAAAATAGCTGCCTGGATATATACTTGAGGTCATCCAAAACTCTGACTCATGTCTTAACTTGCAGCACTTCACCTATCACTCCCGTTCTCATTGCTCTACATTGGCTCCCAATCAAGCAAGGCCTTGAAATTAAAATTCTTATCCTTGCTTTCAAATCCCTCCATGACCTTGCCTCTCGCCATCTCTGTAATCTCCTCCAGCCCCACAACCCTCTTGTACGTTCCCAATTTTAATTGCTCCACCATTGGTGGCTGAGCCTTCAGTTGCTTAGGCCCCAAGCTCCAGAATAGCCTCCCCACACCTGTCTACCTCGTTTTCCTCTTTTAAGGCACTCCTTAAAATATAAGTTGTTGTTGAGATAATTGACTGTTCCAATGAATTCATTATTTCTTGTTTTGCCACAAATAAGTAAATCTCTCCTTGAGAGGGTAGAAGAGACTTGAATAGTATGATGTGGGATAGATAAGCTTCTGGAGACTATGATTTGACTGATTATTTTGGGGGATCAGAAAGGAATTATTGTAGAAATTAATGAAATAGGAGCTGTCTAAGAGTAAATTGCGCATGCTCTTTGGGAGAGGAAATCTTGAAGGCATCCTTATTGAAACTTTGACAGCCACCCTCCCTAAACGTCAACTCATCTAAAACTCTACATCTTGTACCTTACTACCAACCCCCACCAAACTCCCCCTTCTCTCCCCCCCAACACCCATGAATGGAATTTAGAGATATTGTATGGTCCGGATTTTGCATTCAGTGATGAAATGACAGCACTCACCACTGAACTGAAAGAAAACAGCCCACAAAGATTTAGTGATCTCTGTTGGATGTGTTTCCCTTTTCCCAATATTAATTTGAATCCAGCGCCAAGTCAAGGGAATCTCCAGGTGTCCGATAACAATGATGTTATCAAGCAGGTTAAGCAGCCAATCACTTTGAAGAATTCTCACAGACAGCAAACCAGGAAATGATTATCCTGTAATTTCTATAAAGTTTACAGTGAGGTGAAAGGTTGGGACATACAAATTTAAGCTGAAATATCAAATAAAACATTTTTTCTGTGTTAAAAAATATAGATATATTTTTTCATACTGGAAAGACTTGACGGTACACAAATATAAAATTACTTTTTCAAGGCCAGACAGGTTGCTCACCAGTAAATTTGACTTAGTTTGCTGTTTAATTAACAACTCAGAACTCATTCCCTGATTTTTAACAGCGATATTACAGAGTAAAATGACAAGTTCTTGTTAGTTCACTTATTCCCAATTTATTTCCATCTGTGGGGTCTTCAACAGATCACCCTATGGAGAGGCATAGAATCACTGACAGCAACATCTGCATTTCTGCCATTAACTGTACATATGCAGACTCTGGAAGCTGCTGTCAGTTTCAAAGGAGGAATGGTGGAAAATGCTGACTGGACCATTGTTTTGCAATCTCTCTATGATGTTACTCTGACTCACCTCTGAAAACTTCTCCAGCCTTACTGCAATCTTTGGACTTGAACATGCCATACATATCTCCTGCCTTTGTATACTTAGTGGTAAAGCCATTAGTTACCTTGTCCCATTCTTATGAAATTTCCTGCCCAAACCATTCCACTTCTCTACCTTTGTCCCTACCTATTAATACATTTACAGAGCACATCTCTTCAACCACGCTTTCAATTATATCTCCTAGCCCTCCCACAAAGACTTTTTTGTTTCTTTCTGGTAAGTGCTTGAGATATTTGTCTACATCAAAGACATTATATAAGTAGTTGCTCTTTCTTCCCTAAAGTCTCAATTATTTTCTAATTTTCTAATTTTATGTTTTATTATATTCTTATGCTACAAGGTAAGTTTGACAATTAAATATGAAGATTTAGGAGCCTTTGTGTTCAAAGTTAAGATGAGCAAGTTCTAATTTTTCATTTGTTTTCACTGTCCTCATCTAATAATGTTTGGATCAATGCTGCTCTTGTTTGCAATTGCAGGACAGCTGAGTATGTAGACCTGCCTGTGCTCAGGTTAGTGGCATTGCTTATTTGATTGCCTGTTTTAGCTAGTACATTTTGGTAGTGGCCCCCTCTGACCAGTTTTGTGTGTCTCTGGATACATCCCTATGGGAATATTGATTGCAACATCTAGTCCCCACTAAGATTTAATTGTAGTCCTCGTATTGGAGAGTTGAACATTGTGGCATTGCACCGACGCTACTGGACTGTATTTCAGTTTTCAAGAAACTAAGGAAACATTAGGAGATCAGTAAGAGGAAGTTATCCAACAAATACGACTATGTACTATCAATGCATTTCTGATACATTTAGCTCAGACTTCTCTTCTGAAAAGAAAGTTTGTTCACAAAATACTAAACAGAATAAACACCACATGAGTATTCTGACTTGTTCTTGCTTAGAACACTTTTGAAGTAGTTATTCTGGAGGAGTAAATTTGGAAGTTTCTTGAAAATGGCTATACATTGCTAGCTAGTGAGTCTTACAGTGAAAAATAAACTCAAGGCAGGGCATCAGGACAACTTAAATTCAAATTATAACTGAAAACTTCTGAAGTTTGTTCTTTTTTTTCTCTTTTCTTGGTTGATAAAAAGCAGACCTGTCCTGATTCTGTGGCCTAGAATTAAAAAAGGGTTGCTTTTGTTTCCTAACTTTAGGTGTCTTATAAATAAATGCAGTATTGGATATACACTGAGGTATGTAGCAAATCTGTTCCTAATTACTTGTACTTTAGTTGAACTTTAGCGTTTCCTTTGACATACTGCCTAATGTATGCAAACTGCATGTCTTTTGCTCCAACAGAGAATTCATAAAAAAAAATCCTGTCTGACTCTTTTCTGTGCCAACAAAAATGAGGAATAACAGAGTGTTTTGACCAAATGCAACACTTTGCTATATGCCCTAATTAAACAAAGTTGTTCCATTCCATATGCGGCTTGCAGTTTAGTACTCAAAACTCCCCCTGGGGCTGTACAGGAAATGCCTTTTGCTTTACAACTTCTTTCTTTGCTGGAGATTAGTTTCCTCCTCTTGTTTTTCAGTATTCTCCCCTTTTCGCTCCTTCTCTGCTGATGGTGCTGGCTCTTGTTGGAGTCCGGTTCCATGGATGCCGACATCCCTTCAGCATCTTATCCAGATGTTGGTGTGCTCCACTTTGTCTCAGCACCCAGAGGATAACAAGTACTGGCCTCTGATTGCTGGTCAGTAGCCATTGTTGAAACTGTGCATATGGATATCAACTGCCAACTGCATTGAATTAGGCTGTGATTCCCAGCTCCACCACCCCCCCAGCCAAATAGCCTGTTGGCAGTTTTGGCTCACACTTGAAGTATTGCTTCTTGGGTGAATTAACAGATAACTGGTACTTATGGAACCATATCGCAGAAAATGTTACTCTCTTGAAAAGAATTGAGGAGAGAAATGAAGGATGAGGTAAATGAAACAATATTTACCATAACGTTGTCAACAACAACCTGTTATGTGGTAGGACATTGTCCTGACACAAAATGGCTTCATCCATCATAAGATATCTGACTGTCTGACCTTTCAAGGAAATCCTGCACAGCTAGTTGTTTGTATGTTGAGTTGTTGTTTCATTTCATCTGAATGTGAAGTGCATTCAGGTGCGTTTAATTGAACACATTGCTTGTTGATAGTGCACGTTGTCAGAATTATTTGGCACCAAAAGAATGCTGCTTTTAAAAGAGGAATGAATTTAATGTTATTATTTATTTATATAATTGAAATTCAAAAGGAGTTTGCAAACAAGCAGTTGGATGAACTGCCCCGCCCCCTTCTTGCTCAGAAACTTAAAGGCACCTTTTGTGCTGGTTTCAAATTAAGAAACCTGTTTTGTTTGAGGAATTGCATGCAAGCACATAAACATTTTGGCCACATTTTCTGGAACTGTACCAACTGGTTCTATGCAACACTTTTACAGACAAATACTTTTATGGCAGTTAAGACATGGAAACCGGCCATTCAGCCCAAACATCTGTATCAGCATTTACTGTTCATGCCAGCAAGTTTGCACAATCACATTTAACTGCCCATATCCGTTTATCTTCTTTTTCTTCATGCACCTATTCAATATAATCTTGGATGTTGACATAGTTTCTGCCTAAACCCCTAATCTGGGAGAAGAATTCCAGTCACATAACTCTCTCCTGCCCTCTACTCTAAATCTCTTACATTTAATCCTGTACAGTGCAAATAAGGGACAAGCAACCAGGGAAATTGTCCTGCACCATAGCAAGGGGCCTCACTAGGCTAAGTAATTTTAGTAGTACAGTAGAAGTCATCCAAAGTATAGATAGGAGGAAGAACGGGAAGACTTCATCTCTTAAACCCTGTCCAAAGACCCCACATGTACTGATCTCGTATCTTTGACCGTTGACTCTTGATCTTGCAAACTGCTGGAAATGGCCTGCTTCTGACCACCCTATTTCATCCTTTCATAATTTTAGAAATTTCTATTATATTACCACATAATCTGCTTTGTTTTAACAAAAAAACAAGTATTTGTATTTATTTATACTAGACAGCCTCCTAGTGAATCTGCTGTTATAATTCCTATATTCTATATCCTTTAAATGTCTCTATTCTTTCTATAGTGTGGAGCCCAATATTGTAAAGAATACCCTCAGTGGCACAGTGATGGCAGTCACCGCGGATTACAAAAAAAGCTATCTACAAAGATCTAGCAATTTTTATGGCATTTATTTCCCCTTTCCAGATGTCAGTTTGAATCTGGTGCCAAGGGGATATCCAGGGGTCCAGTAGTAGTAATGTCATCAAACAGCATAAGCAACCAATTACACTGAAGAATTCACATTACCAACAAACCAGGGAATGAAATGCATTGATTATTCTTCAGTTTTTATAAAGTCTACAGAGCAAACTAAAGATTGGAAGTATACATTTGAAACTGAAATAGCAAACCTTTTTTTAAAAAAAAAACTTTGGGCAGAATTCTCCAGTTGGTGATCGGGGGCAGGGCCTGCTCGCCAACACGTAAAATCACGCATGGTGATGTCGGGTGAGCGTCCCAACGTCACTGCACGTCATTTAGATTTTCAGTTCGGAGTTGGCTGCGCGCCCGCCGAACTGTCAAAGGCCTGTTAAGGCCACTTAAATAGTAATTAATTCAATTAGCTGAGCTGCCCACCCAACCTTAAGGTTGGCGGGCAGGCGAAGAGCCCAGGCGGCCTTCACATTTTTCATGAAACCACGGGTGGGATAAGGTTTCATGAAGTGTTTTAAAAGCCAATAAAAATTTTAAAAATAATTCTTTCACATGTCCCGGCTCATGTGACAGTGCCACATGAGGGGACATGTTTTAAAAGTTTTTATTTCCCTTTAAATTTACACATGTCAAACCGATCTCCTTGAGGTGCCTCCATGCCTCAAGGTGATCTCTGTGTTCTTTCGCGATCGGGGGCGCTGATCGGGTTCGCCCCTGCCCCAGCCTGCCCCTGCACAACCCCAACGATGAGGGGAAAATTCAGCCCTTTGTTTCATTAAACTATGGAATTTTAAAAATAATTTTGGAAAAAATTGTAATTACACAAATATAAAATTAGTTTTCCAGGGCCACAGAGGTTGCTCATGAGTAGTTATGATTTAGTAAAATTTTAAAAATCCAGTTAGACCTTGTCAACAAGGTGTTTATTTAACAGCGATGTTACAATGTAAAAGGGGAAGCTCTCTTCAGTTCATTCACTTCATGGATGATTTCCATCTGCAGGGACAGTAACAGTGCATCCTGTCAAGGTGTGAGGAAATTACTGTCAGCAAGTCTAAATTTCCACAATTAACTATGCATGTGCGGATGTCAGAAATTACTGCCAGTTTCATTGTTTTAATGATGGTGAATACTGACTGTTTCAGTTTCATTACAATCACAAATTCCAGGCCATTAAGATTTATATAGGCCTGTCATTAACTCATGGTTTTTATATTCTGTATTTCTTGTAACACTGTCTACAATACATTATATTTTTTACAGTTTTATTAATCTGAGTTGTCCCCTTTAATGTCCCGTGACTTCAAAGTTCAAAATTATCCCATTGTGTCCATTTTTATTACCTTTTCTTTCAGTAATGATTTATTTTAAAAAGTGAATCCTTTTAGGAGTGAACCACAATCTCTTAACAATTTGAATGCTTAAGTTTAGTTTGAGAGTTGCTGACAATTTACTTTTGCATTGAAACTGTTGAAAGTATAAAGTGGGCTGTAAATTTTGTTTTAATACATCCAAGATGTGTTTGGGAGGAACTCTATTGTATCATTGTTTTGCTTCTTGTAAGGAACATATATAAGTCACTTTTCTAAAATATGTGTTTGTATGTTCGAAATTGTATGGGGTAGAAATTTGTCACAGAAAATGGTGCAAAATGGGCAATATTCGCTCAGCTGCCAGTTATACTCAGTGCCTGATATTCAGTTCCATTGCAGTCAATGGAATTAAATGTCAGGCACTATGTATAAGGTGTACCTGATCCGATACTGCCTGTTTTGTGCCAATCCCAAGATGAATTTCTACCCCATTGTTCCTGCACTTCATTCTTTTGGAATTTTAACGAACTACTAACCAATTGAAATAATTTCCAACTCTTGAGAAAGGTAAAGCTTTTTGCTATGTTGAAAAAAAAGACTTTACATGTTTCTGAACATTTCAAACGGATAAAGTACAATTGTTACAAGAAGAAAGACTGGTCCTTTATTCCTAATAGCGTAATATTCATGATAGAATCATACAGCACAAAAGGAGACCATTCAGTCCATTGTAGCTGTGCTGGCTCTTCGGGGAAGAGGTTCAATTTATCCCACTCTGCTGCCCTTTAGCCATAGCCCAGCAGTTGTTTCCTTTACAAGTATATATCCAGCTCCCTTTTGAAATTTACTAATGAATCTGCTTCAACCATCCTTTCAAATGGTGCAATCTTGCAGTAATAATCATAGTGTATTAGTTTCTAGCATCAGCAGTATAGATGACTTGTTTGAAGATTTAAGCCTTTTTACTGAATATTGTAATACAATATTATATTGCAATATTACTCTTAATACGCTATTGCGACAAAGTAATAATATATTGCATTTCTATAAATTGTGCTGTGATCTGCATTGTACAGGAACGTCAAGACAATAGTTGCATTAGGTTTAATAGTTTTATGGAGATGAAATAGTCATTGAAATGAAGGACATCAGTACCAAAGTGGCACACTTTTCAGCTGGGACCTTTGTTAGCAACAAAGGATACCCTAGTCAGGAGAAACATGACCGGATCTAGAGTGAAGCTGTAACTACTATGCCACCATAATATGCCTTCTGCATGTATTCTACTACAGTTTTTGTGCCAAATTGATACCCAAAGTTGGTGTGAAAATTGTCATCAAGAGCAGTTAAAGTGGAGTGCCCAGAAAGGTGGCTTATTGTCAGACTGGTGCTCTCTTGGCTCCAATGCAACAGCTAAAGACAAGAAACACACTAAATATAGTGTCTCTTGTGACCGCATTACTGCATTAAATCTATCCTGTGTATACTTTCCAATACAAATTCAAACGCAAAGCTAGGCATAGATACTAAATCAGCTTAATGTACCGCTGCACATATGCAAAATATTAAGAAGGAAACCTCCAAACCACTATGTGAAACTACTTTAACCTGGTGGCGCATTTGAAGCAGTTTTGTTTGTCATTTTTCTCTCATGCTGGCCAAGTGTCTGCCAATAAGGAATGTAGCAACAAAGGAACAGGAATAGACAATCCTCTTCCATCCATTAATTAGATCAGAGGTGGTCACATTAATCTTGATCTCTGAAAAGCACACACCCCTATATTAGTACAAATTTTATAGTTCTCATAGTTCTCTGAGAATAAAAAAAATGCTAGCTTGCTGATAGTTTTGGGCTATGGATCCACACCCATCAAAATCTTGAGTGGAAGGTTATTTCACATGAGATTCTTCAGTCATCAGAGAGAAGGTTTTCAACACATTCAACACAATCTGGGTTGGATTTCAGCTGATGTTTCAGTGGTAACAGCACTACTGAGCCACTCTGTATGTGTGTCTGAGGGTTCGGAGAGAGAGGAGACAATGTCTATGAATATACTGTATTCAGATTAAATGCTCCTTTGAATCTATTTTGGATCTGTGCTAATGTTTGTTTTGACCTCTTACAGTATTAATGCAGTTATTCCATGTGATTATTAGAATTCAGTAGTTCTACTGTTTCCCATGTTTATTTTTTATACATCATGGAAATGTCTTAATGTGCCTATTGTTATCCTGTTATTTATTTTCATATAGTCAGTACGTCTTTCAGCAATATATTACATAATAATGTCTAATTCTTTATAGCTGGTGTTTCTTTGTTTTTCCAAGTTTTTAATTCCACTCTTTGCATCTCCCACCTTTTGGGATCAAACTGAATGCAGATTGAATGATCGCATTGCCTAATCACTCAGTTTTGTCTGTAAGTACATTCTGACCTTCCTGTGGCTCAACCATTTCAACTCCCCCTCTCATTTTTACTATTGATTTTTCCATCTTTACACTCCTATATTGCTGCAATCAAGTTCAACGAAAACTTCAGGAGAATTCATCCCCTTCCCATCATTTGTAACTGCCGTCCTAGTTGGATAAATCTAGATTGAGTACTGAACGACTGACTATTGAATTTAGCAATGAGATTAGGTATTACACCACATTTCATGGTTTCTGTCTTTTCTTTGATGTACAATCCAATAGACTTTGAAATGTGGCCTAAATTACCAGTGGGCTTCTATAAGTTCCCTGTGTTTGGTGCCAGCAAAACTACATTACCACCAAATTCCAAATCTATCAAATCCATTGTGTACCCAGGATTTTCCTTGTAATCTGTTTCTCAGCACCCATTCCTTTGTAATTATATTTTCTAGATGACAGTAATTTTTTAGATGAAAGTAGAAGCGTCTATACTCAGGAAATACCGTTTAAAGGGGCCATCTGTATTTTTGTATAAACTACAGGTGATTTCTAAAATATGTTGTAAGTTGCTGCATATGAAAAAAATTTGTGCAATCATTGAACAAGACTACCAGAAGTAAAATGCATAAGAACTATTCCACTTGGTTCATGACTTATTTGAAGTGTCATTCACATTATTCTTCCTTTTTTATCTTATTGTCTTTAGTTCAAGTTAAAATAAATTGTGTAGTTGTAATGGATACCTTTCTTTCTATTCTGTATTTGTTTTTACAGTATTAGCAATCTTTAATACATTTGTGAATAGTCAGTATTAATTTACTTTGAAATAATTTTTTCAATTGAATTTTTTATAGTGAAAGGTCAAAGTATTGGGCCTTAGAGCATTATTCTACTTTGGCACCCAATGTAGAAAATCAAGCACTCCCAGATCTGGCACACCAGAGCTGATTAAAACTTCCTACCCTTTGCCCCAACAATGTGTATTAAAGCCAACTTCTACTGCATCAATCTGAAGTTCTGAATTTCCACACCACCCATTGTTCTGATTGATACTGCCAATTCATGTTAATTGTTAACAGTTGTATGCTGTGGACATCAGCTTACTGGAAAATATGTTGACTTGTTCACAGAGAAATCCGAGTAAACTTATATTATCAACCCCATAGATTCATTGAATTTAATGTATGTCAGGCGGGCTGGTCAGGACAGGCGCGGGCGGGAGAGGAGCCGATTGCCGCTCATGATTGGTTGCACACTGCCATTTTACGTGGGCAGGCCAATTAAGGCCCGCCCAGCGTGACGCATGGCCGGTAGCGCTACCTGTGTGTGTGGGGGGAGGAGGGAGAGTCGGGGCCTGCACTCTTTCAAGGAGCTGCCTCAGGGAGATTAAGTTCATATTGAAATTCTTAAATAAAGAAAGATAAAAATTATTTAGCCATGTCCCCTCATGTGACACTGTCACATGAGCTGGGACATGTTTATGAATTGTGCAAAAAATATTTATTTATTTAATAAAACCTTCAGGGAACCTCATTCCGCCCGTGGATGAGGTTTCCTGAAAAATGTGAAGGCTGCTTGGACTCTTCACCTGCCGCCAACCTTAAGGTTGGATGGGCAGCGTTGATAAGTACTTTAATTCAGTTTTTAATGGCCTTAACAGGCCTTTGACAGTTCGGCAGCTGCCTCTGGCGCGCGCTCGCCAAGTGAAGGATCTAAATGATGTGCGGTGATGTCAGGACGCACGCCTGATGTCACCATGCGTCATTTTACGCGTCGGCGTCAAAATTCTGGCCTAAAGTCCAAAAGGAAATTAGTTGACCCATTGCATCTGTGCAAATACCAGCTCGTCGAATGAAGAAAAATGGATTACATAGCATTTATTGCTATGGTAATAGTAGGCTCAATTGCCATTATTACGCTTATCTAAGAGTATTCTATTTTTTCACCAAATATTTTTATTGTTTTATGAAAAAAATACTTTCCCGAGAAAGGCGTGGGTAACAACGAATCCCTTTTACACGTAATTTCATGCTAAATTTTCATTGTGCATTGTGTTCACCTCTTTACTGGACCACCAAATATTGGTGAAAAAATTGTACATATACATGTGGATGACATATTGAAGTTGCAGTTGATTGGCTGTGGTCTGAGGGGTAGTGGTATCTTGGATTAGGTCGCCATCCACTGTATTGTTTGGGATGACGTATTTTGCCTATTTACTCCTATTATGATGGTCACCCTATTCTTTCTACTCTTACTGTGAGGTTATTGGCACATTGGTGGGGTAGGGATTTTGCGAAAGATAGTTTTTATGTCTGATTCACTGCACTATTTTCTCTATCTAGCAATGTAAATCTTGCTTTTTAAAAATATGCACACATATATTTTGTTTTTTTTTCAGCAATTGAAACACAGAGTACCAGTTCTGAAGAGATTGTACCGAGTCCACCATCCCCAATTCCACCCCCACGGGTATACAAACCTTGCTTTGTCTGTCAGGACAAGTCATCAGGCTATCACTATGGAGTCAGTGCCTGTGAAGGATGCAAGGTAGGGGTGCCTAATTTTGTAAAGAGAATTCATCTTCTAGATTGGAGTTTTTCATTTAATTATCACTATTTGTTTTTTTCTGGTCTATGGAACTGAAGCTATCAGTGTGTCGACATGTAAGCTTTCCAAGTACAAAAAAAAAGATTGCTGCTTGAGATTGAGGCTAGCAATACTGCAGGAACCCAGCACTTGAGCACTAGCACCTGTATAGAGATATTTGTTTCTTAAATTTGGCCTGATCCAGAGCTGACTGGTACCAGTAACTTGGGAAGCTACCAGAGAAGTGGGAAAAAAGAAGCCGCTGTGATGGACATTGCTACCCCACCTACCTGTTATAACAGTCTCAACATAGCCCCAGCACATCTGTTTCTGTTCCTGAGGATGGCCTCAGGAATGCACCAGGATTCCCTCTTGCTCTTCACCTACATGCTACGCTCAGCGATATCATCCGTTGAAATGGGGTAACTTGCCATCACCACCCATAACTGCCACTGTGGTCTCCAACTGCTTGCCTGATGGACATCTTGGATAAGCCAGTACTTTTCAAACTAACATCAAACCAAAGTCATCCAAATGAGCTCCTGCCAAAAGCCCTGAACCCTAGCCGCCAATTACATTCCCTCCCTCCTGCCTGCTCAAGCTGAACCCAGCAATGTGGAACCTTTTGACATGGAATTGAACTCTAAGTCATATATCTTATTCATCACCAAGACTACCTCTGCAACACTGCCTGCCTTTTTCCCTACCTTGCCCTTACTGCCACTCAAACCCTCATTTAAGCCTTTGTTACCTTTAGACTTAAAGCTCTACTTACTATCCTTTCAAACTGCATATTACATAAACTTCAACTCATCCAAATCCTTACTTCCCATATTATGTCCTCATTCGGCTTCATTTCTCTGTCACATCTGTTGTTGCCAATTACTAATGGCCACCATTTAGTCCATCACACAATGCACTAATTTTTTTTAAATGCTTAAATGGATAGTGGGAGGTGTGTAGTGGATATGCTTTGCTCCTCTGTGATCTAGTAGTTACAGTCCATCAGTGTCAAGTAATGGGCATTGTGCAGTTAGATTGAATAAACTTCTACCTTTTGGGCTATTTTGGGATGTTTATAGTTTAAAAAAATGATCAAATGTAGTAGTACTGAGGCAGACCACTTCTGCTCAAATACCCCTTCAGATTTGCATGGACAGGCTAGGTAGCCATTTTGAAACATTTGATAATCATTTCATTCAGTGGTGATAGCCATTTCCAAAGTGGCAGTGACTATTAATTTCATACTAACCTGTAAGGGTATTTAAAAGTTTCACATGAGTCAGGGATACACTATTCCTATCTCCTGAAAAATGTGAAAGCATGAAATATTGCACTTGGGTACAGAATCTAAATGGTAAGTCAGATTCTACGTTTAAATATTATTATATTCAGGTTTCATTTATAGATAATAAAAATAACAAAGTTACTTAGAATCTTAAAGAAAACTATCCAACTTTCCTGCTGGCGGGGATTGGATTTCCTTTTATTAAGTCATAAAGCTTACAAAGAGGAGTACAAATGATAGATGTCTTTTGGCCCATCTAGCTTATTCTTCCTTAAAAAAACATACAACACCCATCATAATGACATATGATTGGGTCTTGAATGACTCCAGAGCTTTTCCTCTACTCCCCTAGGCGTAATTACCATTCCAGGTGTGGATTACTTTTCCCGTGAAGAAGTGCTTCCTGACAACTTTCTTTTTATCAGTTTTTACCATTGTCCAATTGTACACAATTATGTTTCACTTGGAACTAATCCTCATCATTAACATTTTCACCTCCATTTATGAGCTTATATACCTCAATGAGGTCCTCTTTCAGTCGTCTATTTTGGAAGGTTGAAAAGTAAATTTTTTTCTAATTGTTGCTCATAACTCAGCCCTTCAAAACTAGGGACCATCCTTGTGGTCCTTCTTTGCACCACTTCCATGGCTCAGATGTTTCCTTGTGTCATGGTGACTATAGTACTAAATAAATATTCAAGGTGCAGCATAAGCAGAGTACTATCTAACTTCAACATGACAACTTGAGGCTTACAGGACAAGATTTTTCCAGCAAAGGTGAAGTCCTGATGCCGGGACATAAAGCCGGTGGCCGTCGAATTAACAAATGGCAGTGAGGGAGATGGCCAATTTACGAAGGCAGGCAGACATTCCATGTTGCCTCTCCAATCGGAGGGCTGGTAGCTCTTCAGCCTTGGCAGCACCACTGCTGAGAGAGGTGCCTGCTGCTGAGGCAGCAAGAACATGAGGGCACCTCCATTTTGAGGTACCTTTGCAAGGGTGGCAGAGATTTGTTTGTTTGTCTGGAACCTGCTTTCTTGCTGGAGCTAACCTGACAGGTCCTGGCGATTGGAGGGGAAACCCCTCCAGCAGCAGCTGTGGGGCTGTGAGGGCAGCCTTAGCTGCTGGTGGTCTCCTGCTTAGGCCATGGAGCATCAGGCTCTGATGGTCCACCATCACGGGAAACAGCTGGGAGACTGCCTCAATGCAGCGGGCAACCATGCGGTCCTCTCCACCACTGGCTAAATGCCAATGGCTGGGAAATTGGCATTAATTGGGCCTTTAATCTTTCAAATTGTCTGCTCCCCTCTGGTCATGGGCAGCACAGCCATTGCCATTCCCACCACTAAGAAAGCTTTCCAGTGGCATAATTGCCTCAGGGAGCCATTTTGATGCTGTTCCCTGGCGTTTTATTGGTCCAACAGCCTCCTAGCCCATCATCCCGGGGCCAGTATGTTCCCAGCCACAATCTATTGATCTAGGAACATAGATCAACGTTCTGCATTTTGTTAACTGCAGCTCTGCAAAGGCTAGACGTAGTCAGGTTTATCACACTACTGTATCCACATCTCTTTCAACAACAACAACTTGCATTTATATCATGCCTTTAACACAGTAAAATGTTGCAAGACACTTCACAGGTGTATAATCAAACAAATTTTGACACTGAGCTTCAGGAGATAATAGGGCAGACTTGATCAAAGTGATAGGTTTTAAGGAGTGTCCTAAACGAGGAAAAAAAGGCAGAGGGATTTAGGGAGGGAATTCCAGAGTTTAGGGCTTTGTCAATTGAAGACACAACTACCAATGGTGGAATGCTTAAAAGTAGGGATATGCAAGAGGTCAGAATTGGAGGAGAGCAGATAAGGGTTGTGGGGTTGGAAGAGGTTACAGAAATAGGGAGGGGCGTGGTCATGCAGGGATCTCAAAACATATTAGATGACTTTCATTCTCTACCAAACCATTAAGTATGTTCCCCATTTCTTATTCAAATGTCTGATACCTTGTACCAGGCTGCATTGAAATTCATTTACCATTATTGCAATTACTAGCTACCTCCCTTTCCAGATCCTTGGCTGTTTAATTCAGAATCCATTGCTCTCCCTCTTCCCCAGTTTAAGATCAGCTGCAGAGCCAATTTGATTAGTTTACTTAGTGATTTCTAAATCCAGGTGGTTTATGTAGATCAGGAGGAATGGGAGCCCTCCCATTAATCCCTGTTGAGTCTCTTTTAGTCAATCCTTATTTAGTAAAACCTCTAAGGTTTTACCTAATGACTAGACCAGTGTGCAACCTGAAGCTCAGCTGACATGTTAACAAATTTAATGGGCAGAATTTTGCCCTTGGTGGGCGGGCGGGCGCCACCAGCTCAGCGGCAGGCGGGCAGCCGACTGCCGCTGCCGAAACGGGCCCCACCGCCATTTTGAGTGGGCGGGCCAATTAAAGCCCACTCAGCGGGCTGCCTAACGGGACGCGCTATGCGCTTCCTGTGTTGGGGGGAGGGATTCCCCATCTGTCAGAGTGCGCTCTTTCGCACATGCACGCACATCTCCCTGAGACTAAGTGCTGTCTCAGGGAGATCAGTGAAAGGTTTATTAACTTCAATAATAGAAAAATAAAAAAATTATTAACATGACCCCCTCATGTGACAATGTCATACGAGATGGGACATGTTAATAAATATGACAAAAATTTTTAAAAAGATTTTTTAAACAGACATGAAACCTCAACCCGCCAGTGGATGAGGTTTCATGTTTTTTCAGAAGTCCGCTGGGGCTCCTGGCCTGCCCGCCAGCCTTAAGGTTGGACGGGTAGGTCCTTTAAGTGGCTTAATTATCCTGTCAATGGCCTCAATTGGCCATTGACAGGTCGGCGGGCGGACAACTGATTTCGCTGTCCGCCCGCCTTCCTGAATATTTAAATGGAGCGGGATGGGGCCGGGGTTCCCCCCAATGTCATCCCATGTCATTTTCGCATCGGCGAGCGGGCCCCGCCCCCAACTCGCCGACGGAAAAATTCTGGCCAATAACTTAATAAGGGAGCCTCACCCTTAGTGCCCACTTTTGAAACTTAAACATTAAAAAAATTGCAGTTATCTGTGATATTCTTTTGTTTTTTTCTGCCTGCTTCTGTCAATGCGTATTTTGTTTCAACAATGAGCGGTGATGACCTCACGCTGAAATTGGCGTGGAACACTTCCCAAGCTCAATAGTCTGCAGGACTGCAGCATCAGTAGACATCTAAGACTCCAATTCCACTGGGCAGAACTGTTTTTAAATGGCTCATCTGTCACTGCAAAGAAGGTGAAATTCTTCAAAAAGCAAAGGGTTGGCATGAACAGAAACCAAAATTGCCAAACTGCACTACATTTTGGGTGATGGAAACAACATCAGCCCTTTTGACTCTTGAAATTCTGGTGAGTGACATATATGGTTTCTTGAGAAAAATGTAAACAATGTTTTTATTGCCCATAATTGACTATCATGGCTCTTTGATGTGAATTTTTAAATTGTTGGTTTAGTTTTCTTTGGGCACATCTCATTGTAAAAACATCTATAATTCATAAACTGTCCAAAGTCACCTAAGAAAAATCATACCTTCATAGATGGTACCCCCAAATCTATATCCTTGAAATCACTTCAACACTTTCATCAAGGCCTTGGACAGAACAATGAGACAGTTGGAATAGAGAAGCATTTTACAAGCCCAAGGGATCTGGAATTCAACCTGTACACTGTTGCAGATGGATGGGAGGACTCAACACCCTTCCACCACTGAAGCTCAATCAAAAGCCGGAGGGCCTTCTACTACTACAAGTAGGAACACACCAGCCATAGTGGATTGGGCCTGGCCCTTCATCATCCTCACCACACAGTCATACACAGAAAGAATGAATTAACTTAAAACTTCAGACCACCTAGTGAATGTCTGTGTGATTGTGCAATCTGTTTTAACACAGATAGATGTTAACATTTCATCACAGTACATAATTTGGCTGATGCACTTGTTGAATGAGATGGGCCCTGCAGTGAATCTCTACCAACTGGTTAGAATCCAGTCAGTCTGTTCCTTGCAGCTCTGGAATGTAAGCATTTGGAGCTTTCTGGTGTTCTGCAAAGACTGTATTTAATTCTTGAAAAACTCCTCTTTTTCTTTGTAGTTTCCTACTTTTTAGTGGACTACTGCCTCATTCCAGAGTTCCTGGAAATGAAAGTTTGATATTTTTATTTAATTTCAATAAGGAGCACACTGATGCTTACTGGCCTGCATTAAAGAAAAATCCACAAATGTAGAACTGACATTTAAAAACCACAGCAACTGGTGCACCTCTGGCTCTGCAGTGTAACCATCTGGACCTCTCAATTCCTCTGAAGGCCAGTCAGTAACTACAAGAGAAAGATAGAATGTAACCATCAGAGATCTGAAAATTTCTGTTATCCAATTAATTTTACCTGCAGTTTGCCTGCTGCAATTTTATATAGACACAATGTAAGCCTGCAGCATGTTGCCATTTCACCTTTTTTGCAGTTAGGATTTTATATCACATGCGCTGCTCATTTTCCTGGGTCCTGCCTTCTATTACTGTATACAAAGCATTGTCAATGTTTGGGATTTTGAGAAAAATCCATAACATTTGCGCTGCACACAACATTCTAAACACTTGTCATATCTTAATGATTTATTGTTTTTGCATTACTTTAATCTCCATGATTCATGGTAATAGTGAGAGAGAGAAACTCTCATTCCCCCACCAACCGATTGAATTGGGCACATTAAAATAGTGCTGAATCAATAAATCATAAGGGATTGCAAGCATTATCATCTTCCTGAGCAAAGCAAGATCAATATATCTGTAACAAATTCCTATGTCTGGACAATGCAGTGTACTTCTAGAGGGTGATTTGGATAGTGCACATCGAAACAATTAAATTTCTCCAAAAAAATTGTTACAATTGTAAACTTTAGCTAAGTATCCATTGAAAGTGCCTGGTTACCATAGTGCCATACTAATAGCTTTTGCTGCATGTGTTGAAGTAATTAGCAGCGTCAGAACAATATTATTGGTATTGCTTCACGATAAGTCATTCACTTCCACAAGAAAATTTGCAATATAAGGTAAAGTATTAAATAAAAATGAAATTAAATACATTGAAGTTTATTGGAAAATAATAAAAGTCTGGTTTGAATTTGAGTTGTAATAAGGTGGTGTAAGAGATTTAAAATACCGGAAATAGCAGGCAGACTTAAGTTAATTGGACTTTTCCATTACATTTGGTTAAATTTTTTTCAAGATCAATGATTTTTAAATGCTGTGTTAACCCAATCTCAGAAAATCACAGAATGAGGATAATGGTCAGAATCTTCCAGGCTTACAAAATTCACAAGAGTCGGGACCATTTCTGGGTCCTGTCCCTACCCATAGCAGCAGTCCGCCCATTGGCACTATCTTATGGGAGGCAGCCAATTAACAGGCTGTTTCTGCATTTGCTGTCGAATGAGGGACAACGGGCAGCACACAGGTAGGGGAGGGTCAGTTGGAGGGGCTGAACCGGGTGTCGGCTGGCAGCTCCACTGGGAAATGTGACACTGCTCAGGCAGATAGAGAATGGGAGGACACCACAAGATGGAAGTGCTCACCTAAAGGTCAATCAGCATCCTATAGACAGCTACCAGAACAATCAGTGTGCAGGAGAGCTGGCTCCAAACATCTGTGGATGTGCTGCACACGACTTTTCTGCTTCTTTACATGAACTTGCAGGATCATATGATAACGCTTCAACCTCCTGCTGTGACGCCACCTCTGAAGTGTTGTCATGCTCCTGACAGAGCGGAGGCCTGTGCGACTTCCTCACATTTGCTTATCTATAAGAAAATCATTTGTAATTGGGGCTTTAACAACCTTAATTGGGCACCCGCTGTGATGTTGTGACTGGGAGCCCACCTCCAGGAAGACCTCCTGATGGTGGGAACACATCAGGAAGTTGATCCAATACGATTTTTTACAACTGCACAGCACCCTCCCCCCCCTCCGCCACCGCCTCAAATTTCACCTCCGTAGGGTTGGAAAAACTCCAACTATTATCTCACAGATAATCCTGCTGCTAAAATTTATTGGGGAGAATTTTCTCCCTGTTGGGCGCGCCAGTCGGGAGCGGGCACGGAGCCGATTGGCTGTGGGCCGCCATTTTATGCTCAGCGCCACCTGTGCGGGCGGGGGGAGGAGGGAGAGTCGGGGCCTGTGCTCTTTTGCGTGTAAAAGAGCGCAGAAATCGGTGGGCGCGCAACCGACTCTGCTGTGCGCCTGCCGAACTGCAGATTGGAATGGCACGCGGTGACGTCGGGATGCACGCCCAATGCCACTGCACATCATTTTACGCATGGATGTGCGGCCCCCCCCCCCCCCCCGCCCACCCACATGCTGAATAGAAGATTCTGCCCATTATGTTTGGTGATTCTAAGACTCCTTGTTTTTACTCCATAGTGTATACAAAAGCTCATGGATTTTCTTTTATAGTGCATTAATTTACATCTTTAACACTTCCTTGATTTTGCTAAATATTTATAGATAATCCATATAATTCAGTACCCCTTCTCTAGCAATTTGGTTAGAAGTTGTCAAATGTATTTTATATAGGTTTCTATGAAGGATCCATGAGTACCACAAATTATATCAGAGGCAGTCATACACAAGGCAGCTTGACAATGAGAGGCTGCTACAATAAGAAAATAGTGTGGTATTCACACAGCGTGTAGCAAAATCAAGAATGGGTAATAAAAGATACAGGGAATAAATTATCTGTGATCCTCACCGAAAAGGAAAATATCAGTGGCCCAACAAAGTGTTTTATGGGAACTTGCGTTTAAAAGTAGAAACTGCCATTTGGTGGATATTAGTGCTGTCCTGGTTTTCTCTCATTAAAAAAATTTAATAAAGCACTTCTTGTTTAAGTTCCTTTGTTTATGTAAATGTGCTTGTTTCCCTCTCCATGATGACTGTTAATTGACCTCTGTGTCTTATTGTGATTCTTCTCCTGCCCTCGACCACCTCCCCTCCACTCTCTGACATGATACAGGAGGGGTTCTGCCGTTTAAGTTTTCCCATACTATGAACTGTTTGCGAAGTGAGCAGTTTTTGGTCATGTGGGCAGCAAACAGTTTGTGAAAAGATTTTGAAGATTTTTCAAAAGCAGCAAAGAGAAGTGACTTCATGGTCTTTGTAGCAGTTTCTGAAAACCTAGTGTGCCCTGTGTGATGACTCTTGAACAATGCCAGTATTGTGTGTGGTGGAGAGAAACTAGTGCTTTGGCAGATTCTGCTGTCTGTTTAAGTCTTGTTACTTGTACTTGCACTGAAAAGACAGCATTCCATTGCCAGCGGTGTGCTTGGGAGCCTCTTTGGCAAGTGCTGCAATGGGTAGAACAGTTGCCTAGGGCTTTTTATTGGCAAAAACAGTAAACTGCAGAATGTGAAAAGCATTGGTGGCATTTTAACGGCACTTGAGACAGACCCGTTTATGTGGATAATTAAACTGTAATGGTGCATCTCTGTCTGTATCTGCTGATGGCAAGGATTAAAATCAAAAAAAAGAGGCTCGAGAAAGTTAAAAATAAGCAACAGTGCTGCAAATCCACAGTGTTGTTAAGATTAAATAAAAATTGTGATGCAATTTGAAATCATAGCGCTGCTAATTATGGAGTATCATAATTTCCCTCCTATGTCACATGTGAAAATTACTATTCCTTGCAGACTGTTAACCCTTTAAATATCTAATGCTAAATAATACAAAAGAGAATTAGAACATTGTTTTTGCAATGTGCTTTTGGAGCCATAGAACCACACAAGTTTATAGCACAGAAGGAAGCCATTCGACCCATTGAGTTTGTGCTGGCCTTTTGTTAGAGCATTCAAAAAGAAATTCTGCTGCTTTGTTCACTCGCCGGAGCTCTGTCTTTTCCTTTACTTCAAATATGTATCTACCCTTCCCTTAAAAGATGGAATGTTGTCCACCTTAACCATTCCCTTTGACAAAGCATTCCATCCTCTCAGAACATTCTGCATAAAGAAATTTATCCTTACCTCAATCCCTTACTAACTGCTTTAAACTGATTATCTCTTTTTATCGACTCTGCAACCAGAAAAAGTAATGTTGGTCTTTTTGCCCTATCAAAATCCTTTGTAACTTTAAGAATCTTGTATTAAATACCTTCTTGGTATTATTGTTTCCAGTGGAAATAGTCCCAGTATCTCATATGTATAGTTTTTCATTTCTGATATCATCATGACGAATCCATACTACAGACTCTAATGTTCTTTCTATAATGGAATTTCCCAAACTTCCCACAACACTTCATCTGTGGCCTAAACAATGAAATATAAAATATAATTGGCCAGTGGATTTTGCACAGTAATGATTCTGAAAGTGTCTGCCGTCATTACTCCTCTGAAGCTTACAGATTTTCTGAGACTGCACGTGTGCGGGTAAAAGTGGAAATTCAGAATTTGCTGTTAACGATTCTATGCTTCTTCATAGGGTAAACTGTTGATGTTCCCACTGTAACCAATTAGTAATCATTGAACTGACGAGAACTTGCACTCTTATGCTATTAGCCTCACAATAAAAATCCTTGAAAAAGTTGCACCATATTAAATGAAGTATAGTTAGGTTTTTAATAATGCATTAAGTTCATGATTATTGATGAACAACATCTCTGGCCCTGAAAAACTAATTTTATATTTGCGGAATGTCAAATTTCTCCATTATAATAGAAGAACTCACATTTTTAAAGAGGCCTTATAAAGTTTTCTTTCAACTGCTATCTTAATTCTATGCATGTTTCTCAATCTTTATTTTTCTTTCCGTAAAATGATATTAAAAATTGAAGGATAATCATTGTTCTTAACTTCTCAGTTTTCTGTGGGAATTCTTCAAGGTATTTGGCTGCTAACTCTGCTATAGGACATTACTGGTGCTGGATACCTGGAGATCTCCTTCACTTGGCACCAGATTCAAACTGACATTGGTAAAGGGAAATTCATGCCACAGAGATAGCAGATTTTTGCAGCTTACTTTCTTCGAGATCAGCTATGAGCACATTATTTTGCTCCTGACTGTAAAATCCAGACATTATAATTTCTTTGCTCTTTTATGCCTTGCCTTTTTCATAAAACTAACATAGTATTAGTTATTCTATGACTATATTTTCCCGCACTCATACTTTAAAGGATTGTGGGCCAGATTTTCATGTCTCCAAGTGAGAATGGAGGCGGACAGGCTTTAAAAATGGTGGGCAGGACCCAATTTTGGGATTCCTGCCCCATTCCTGTTGCCGGCTATTTTAGAAGAGCAGAATAGGGATGTGGGTAGCAAGCCAGCACATAGTAGTCCCAAACTTGCTGGCTCCATAACGGACCTGTCAGTTTAGACCTCCTGGTATTTTCATGGAGTTGAACCTGTTTTGGTAGTTGGCATGGCTCACAACATCTCAGAGAAGTCACAAACCATACGAGCATATGAGTTAGGAGCAGGAGTAGGCCACTCGGCCCTTTGAGCCTGTTCCACCATTCAATACGATCATGGCTGATCTGATTTCAACTTCAACTCCACATTCCCACCTACCCCTGATAACCTTTCACCCCTTCTCAATAATCTATCTACCTCTGCCTTGAAAATGTTCAAGGACTCTGCTTCCACCACCTTTTGAGGAAGAGAGTTCCAAAGACTCATGACCCTTTGACGGAAAACATTTGTCCTCATCTCTATCTTAAATGGCAATCCCTAATTTTTAAACAGTGACCCTAGATCTAAATTCTCCCACAAGAAGAAACATCCTCTCCACATCCACCCTGTCAAGGCCCCTCAGGATCACATATGTTTCAATCAAGTCACCTCTTACTCTTCTAAACTTCAGCGGATACAAGCCTAGACTGCCCAACCTTTCCTTATAAGACAACCTGCCCATTCCAGGTGTTAGTTTAGTAAACCTTCTCTGAACCACTTCCAATGCATTTACACCCTTAAGTAAGGAGACCAGTACAGTACACAGTACTGTAGTTGCATGAATGCCCTGTGTAACTGAAGCATAACCTCCCTACTTTTGTATTCAATCTCCCTTGCAATAAATAATAACGTTCTATTAGCTTTCCTAATTGCTTGCTGTACCTTACTTACCTTTTATGATTCATGCACTAGGATACCTAGATCCTTCTGCATCTCAGAGCTCTGAAATCTCTTACCATTTAGATAATATGCTTAGTTTTAATATTCTCCCTGACAAAATGGACAATTTCAGATTTCCCCACATTATACTCCATTTGCCTGGTCTTTGCTCACTCACTTAACCAATCTATATCTCTTTGTAGCCTCCTTGTGTCCACTTACTATCCTGCCTATCTTTGTGTCATCAGCAAATTTAGCTACCATGCCTTCAGTCTCGTCATCCAAGTCATTTATATAAATTGTAAAAAGTTAGGGCCCCAGCACTGATCCCCATGGCACACCCCTTGTCTTGCCAACCAGAAAAAGACCCATTTATGCCAACCCTCTGTTTCCTGTTAGCTAGCCAATCTTCTGTCCACGCCAATATGATACCCCCTACACCATGAACTTTTATTTTTCACAGTAACCTTTGATGTAGCACTTTATCAGATGCCTTCTGGAAATCTAAACACAGTGCATTCACAATGCATATTACTTCTTCAAAGAACTCCAATAAATTGGTTAAATGTAATTGCCCTTTCAGAAACCCATGTTGACTCTGCCTTAATACCTTGAACTTATCCAAGTGCCCTGCTACAACGTCTTTAGTAATAGCTTAACATTTTCCTTGTGACAGATGTTAAGCCTCTGACCTGCAGTTTACTGATTTCTGTCTCCCTCCCTTTTTGAATAAAATAGTTACATTTGTAATTTTCCAATCTAATGGAACCTTCCCTGAATCTAGGGGAAAATTAAAACCAATGCATCAAATATCTCACTAGCCACTTCTTTTAAGACCTTAGGATGAAGTCCATCAGGACCCAGGGACTTGTCAGCCCACAGTTCCAAAAATTTCCTCAGTACCACTTCTCTGATTATCGTAATTTTCTTAAATTCCTCCCTCCCTTCCATTTTCTGATGTACGGTTATTTCTGCAATGTTACTTGTATCTTCTATAGTAAAAACCGATGCAAAATATCTGTTCAATTCATCTGCTCCCTCCTTATTTTCCATTATTAATTCCCCAGACCCACATTCTACCGGACTAACACTAATTTTGTTAACTCTTTACTTATTTAAATACTTATAGAAAGTCTTACTATCTGCCTTTATATTTCTAGCTAGCTTTCTCTGGCACTCCAATATTTCCCTCCTTATCAAATTTTTGGTCATTCTTTGCTGTTTTTTTATATTCTGTCCAATCTTCTGACCTGCCATCTATCCTTGTGCAATTATATGCTTTTTCTTTGAGCTTAATACAAACTTCAACTTTTTTAGTCAACCACAGATGGTGGGTCCTCCCCTTGGAATTTTTCTTTCTGGTTGGAATGTATCTATTCTGTGTATTCTAAAATATTCCCTTAAATGTCCGCCACTGCATCTCTATTGACTTATCCCTTAACCTAATTTGCCAGTTCACTTTGGCTAGCTCTGCATTTGTGCCCTCATAATTGCCATGATGCAAATTTAAAATGCTAGACCCACTAGACCCACTCTTTTCTCCCTCAAACTGAATGTAAGATTTAATCATATTATGATCACTGCTACATAGGGGCACCTTCACTATGAGGTCATTAATTCATCTTATCTTGTTGCACAATACCAGGTCTAGTATATCCTGCACTCTGGTTGGCGCCAGAATTTGGTGCTCTAAGAAACAACACTGAAAACATTCTATGAACCCCTCATCCAGGCTACCTTTGTCCATCTGATTTTTTCAGTTTATATGTAGATTAAAAATCCTCATGATTATCACCACACCTTTCTGACAAGCTCCCATTATTTCTTCCTTTTACCCCATCCTACCGTATGGTTACTGTTAGGGGGCCTGTACACCACTCCCACAAGTGACTTCTTGCCTATATCATTTCTCATCTCTACCTAAACCATTTCTATATTCTGGTTTCTTGAACTTAGATCATCCCTCTCTAATACCTTCATTAATTAACAGAACCACCCCTCCACTTTTTCCTAGTTCCCTGCCCTTCCATGGTAGGTCCATAGTTTGGAGTTGGAGCCTTTTGACAGGTAGGTACAAAAGGTTTTGCCAACTTCACATGTCAGAATGTGATGGTGTGTGCTAAGTTAAATATATTTGTAAATTAGTGATTTTAGATACAGTAATAAGAGATCACTAAATTGAACAGCATTATGAAAGTTGAAAAGTCTTCAGATGCATTAGAGTACATTATCCACTGGAAAATGTGCACTTTTGCATTGAACAGTATTGAGATTCAGATTTTACTGTGTCAGTTGCACCTGTGCTCTGATCTTTTCATTGATTCATAGATCAGCCATCTGTTCAGCCTTTAAAGCAGTAGAACAGAGGGCCATCTGATAGACTACTTCAAAGGCTTTATTGTTTTCAGCTCTGGAGGCTTTTTTTGACACAGTTGTGCAATGGAATCTCATAACGAATGCTTGGTTGATCTCCAAACCCCACTACTGGTCAGCAGGGATTGTTGATACAGCTGTCAGAGGGACTGTGATCCTTGTTTTGATTTGCAGTTTTATGAGCTCCTGACGGGATTATGTTTTTACAGAGGTTTTTAAATGGCTGGTTATTTTGACAGTTTGATGACCACTTAATATAATTAAGGTTTTTTTGCAAGTAGAGTTTGAATGAGTGTAGTTTATTTAGACAGTTTCATGAGCACCTCAAAGACTCCCTAGTGTTATTATAGGGCTCATGAGTTCTATCCATTTAGAATACTAGGTGCGTGTGTATGGGGCAATATGGTGGCATGGGGCTATATAGGGAGCACTGGAGTATGGAGGGGGCATGGAGGATATGGGGCCGTGGGAGTGTATGAAAAGGGCATGGGTATATGGAAGTGGTATGGAGGGGTGTGCATGGGGGTTGTGGGTGTTAAAGGATGAGGGCTGGAAAGCCTAACACATGTACAGAACTGGGCTGGTGTCCCAGGGTACTGAGGCGGGCCTTCTAACCTGCCTGTCTCAGTATCCACTGTTTCTACCTTCACCCTGCTTTAAAAGATGACAGCCTTGACTT
Source organism: Cetorhinus maximus (assembly GCF_964194155.1). Lineage (NCBI taxonomy): Eukaryota > Metazoa > Chordata > Chondrichthyes > Lamniformes > Cetorhinidae > Cetorhinus > Cetorhinus maximus. The sequence continues at coordinate 142,181,395 of NC_135881.1, read as the reverse complement.
CACTTGCCCTGCCATCCTGCAATGAAAATAGTGTTGGCAGGCAATGCAGGACAGGAGGCTGAATCTCGATGTTGGGAAGTGGCCCAACTCATGACTCATGCCTCCGAGATTAAAATTTGGGCCTATGTATTTGCACATATAAGCTTCTTCGTTCTTCTGCACACTTTAGCATCATCCATTGATTGTATGGTCTAATTCATTGTTTTTCTATCTGAAACTCATTGTCTCATACTTGTTTGCATTAAATTGCATCTGCCACACTTTTCTGCCTGTTTTACTATCTTGTCCGTGTCCACCTGACATGTTTTTACAGTCCTGCTTGCTGTTTGTCAAACACTGCACTTTTGTGCCATGAGCAGGTTTTGAGTTTATGCTCCCTGTGCACAAATCATCTATAAATATTATAAAGAAAAGTGGAATCAGCACTAACCTCAAAGTACACGACTTTAAGCCATTCTCCAGTTTGAACAACACCCATTAACCATAACCTGAATTTCCATCCTAATCTCTGCAAAGACAGTCTCTCTAAGCGTAGCTTCCACTGGCAGTGCAGAATGGTAGATTTATCCCCCTTACACTGTATCAAACTACAGTCTAGAAATGACAGTTGCTCATATTAATGGCTGAATTCTTAAGGTATTCATTTAAAATTCCTTATCTGCTTCTTTAATGGAGGTTTTAACCCATTTATTTTAAGCAGGTTGACAGTATTTTTTCAATTGATAAAGGAATGCTATTTGATTGTGCAAACATTCAAACACCAACAGTGTGAACAGTGATCTCTAGTCATATACAGTTTTTAAAAAATTCACAGAAGCTTCAAAGAAAAATCTTATATTTAGTATCCATTTTCTCTTGATGCTGGATCTCCACTGCAATCTTCCTATCATTGACTGGAGTTCTAATGTACTTTGTTAATTTATCTTCTTTACAATTCTAATGAAAGGAGATCTTGGGCAGAATCATCCCAGATTTGCACTAAGCGCCGTAGCGGGCAGGTAAAATATCTGACGGGTTTTCACGCCGTATTGTCCCAAGCCAACCTAATTACTTATGCATTCCCGGGAAACACGCCGTTCTCACATTCGCCCATCACGCCATCACCTTGCCGCTTCATCACACCAGGCACCACATTTAAAGTACAGTTTAGCACACTCAGTGTTTCCAGCCCAGGGCTGCAGCAAAGAAGACATGGCCCTAAAAGGCAAGAAGACTGCAGACTTCAAGCACCTTTGGATGCCGTGGAGGCCCGCTTTGATGTCCTCCACCCCTGTTCTGGCGTCATAGGGGCAGCTACATTACCACTCTGTTTTGGTAAGCAATGACAGTGGTATCAGTGCCAGTGCTGCACAGAAGAGGTTGGCCATCCAATGCAGAAAGAGGATGAATGATCTCATCTGTGCAGCCAGGGTATGGCAACCATCTCATCACTCTAAACTCACACACTCAAGCTCATCACACATTCACTGGCATCTCACTCACCGCCGTCACCACCCATTCTCACACACAAACTCTCACATGTCCATCTGGCCTGATCTCCTCTGGAGACTATCACCTCAACCCTCACCATTTTGACGCCACTTGCACAGATCAACATGTGCTCCCTCCACACACACCCTGGGATACCCTCCTTCCCCAGTCGGGCCTAGCCCTGCAGCCTCTTCCCTTGCCTGAGACCACTTATCCCCTTCCCCAAGCAAGACCTAGCCCTGTAGCCGTTGAAAAGCCACCCACATATGGCTGATCTGGTAGGTAGAGACCTACCCACGAGCCCCCCTAAAAGTGATGTGGTGCTGTCTGTGAAGCCTGGCGCTGATGACTGTGAGTGCTGACCGAAGCAAGGTAGGCAAACGAACATTGAAGTCCCGACCAAAGTGCAGCTCGCCAGGTGCATGTCGCTTATGTGCTGTTGTGAAACACGTTGGCGTGTTTTCCTGCCGACGTGGACAGATGATCCAGTGGGGGGGATGAGTCTGGCGGGCTGGCCTTATAATGATATGCAGATGTATTACAATGAGGTTCCCGACGTCCGATGGCTGGAAACGCAGCCCGCCATTGCTAGGCTGAGCGGACGATCGCAAACTGATTTCATGCCTTTGTGAAACCGATCGCACCGTGTTGTCCTCTAACGCCACCAAGCACACCTGACGCCAGCGGGCACAGAAAATTCCCAGCCTTCATCTCTCTATCAAATCCAGTGTTATCATGGTAAACTTCACCAGAGTTTCCATGTTTTGAATTAAATTGCTTGTATTTTTAAAGTTAGGTGGCAGTGAAAAGGCCAAGTACAGAAAAACATGAATTCTGCAACTGAATTCTACACATACTTAACTCAAATTGAACCCCTGTAAGTTAAATTATTAAATACTTCCAATTAAATGGCGGCTGTCAATTGTAGAAAGGAACACAAAAAATGGTGCCAACCATGTACAAAATGTCTGCTATCCCTGTTTAAAGTCACTGAGTAAGGCTGACATTGCGGGGGCTATTCTTGAACATCTCCTTGTGAGCAGTTTTGGTGTGAAAAGTTTCAGAGACCACAGAACAAGCTGTCTATTTACCCACTCTTGGAACTCAATGGTTGAGGCATTTGACAGAGATGGGGGTGGAGGGGGGTGGGGGTAGGCTGTGTGGCAAAAGGAAAGGGGGAAGTAGAAGGGGCAGAGGGCAGAAAATAAAGGAATTGTTTTTCTCAATATAAGGTCACTTAACCTAACCAGCTTGTCTCAACCAGGCATCCAGAAGTGAAAGCTGGTTTCAGTGACTAATACAGTAAACATTGTATTTGCAGTAGCACCAGGTTATGCTGTCCTCTTCTTTTGATTCTGTTTTGCGACAAACAATGACAGATACAGTGGCACAATATCAATATTTATGCCTTCACACCACATCGAAATCTTTGTTGTAAATAACCTTCTCCTTCTTAGAAAATTTAAGACATTTGCCAAAGGACATGCAAACCAATAGTTCAGCTGCTTGTTTTTCACAAACATGTGCACACTGTAAGCTGCAGTGTCGCTAAGCTATTCAAAGTTAGTTTTCCTGTTGCTGCATGTTGGGACACAGCTCACTGGCTGTGTCTGAAAGAGAGAAAGGCAAGCAATTTCCTATCCCCTATTCTATAGCTGTGAGATGTGGAGTTCACCCCACTAAGCTGTCAGTCAAAGTCATTGTTCTTTGATGTTGACTGCAAGGCTCCCAAATATTTACCTTAGCGGAACCCCACCTGTGTGTATAGAATGAAATGATGTTGGGTCTCATAGTCATCACATACAGTTTGACACTCATGATGACCTGAAATGTTTGATATATTTACATTTTTCCAGCGGCAGGGGAGCATCCAGTGCTTGGGGAGACCACCAGTTAAATACTGGCTGCTTCCTGGTGGGCTGTGGTTCAGGGGTGACCCCCTTTTTGGGCACTGTTTGGGCCACAGAGGGACTCTTGGCAGCAATGGCCTTACTTGCAGCAGTGACATGGCTGCCCTGCCTTACTGAGGCCTGACTGACTGGAACCCCCAGATCTCCCTTACTGGTTGTGGGGGTCCGCACCCACCAATGTGCGCCCTTCCTTCAGGTGCAATCCCAGTAGCTACCACTGCTCCCAGTGGAGCTGCTGAGCTGCCTGCCCTCTGATTGTTAGCTGCTGACAAAATGCGGCCTCGGTTCCAGCTGAGTGGGTGTGGGGGTTACCCAGTGGCTCAGTGCCAATTTGGCACCTAATCTGTCATTTTGAGTGTCTCAGGTTCTGTTAGCACCCTCTCTTAAACGCTTTTAATTTGTTCAGCAGAATGAGGGATTCCTCCCACAAGAGTTATTTGAAGGGTCACCATGGGGCTTTCAGGTGAGGTGCTTTTGACTTTAGTTTACTGCTGTAGAGGTAGTGAAAGTACTGTATACTGTGTTGTTGGAGGAGTTCTAGTTGGAGTCAGAAGGGAGTGGTTTTCGACTTTTACAAGGAGTTCATGAGTTTGAATGTCAGAAAGCCTGCTAGCATAAATAGAGCTGTAGTTGTAATTCCTCTTGTGCTGCAACATGACAGGGAGATGGAGCATAGGCAGCAGAGAAGGGAAGCTGTGCGCAGAGAGAGAAGGAGGAGGAGGAGGAGTGGTCTCAATAGAAGGCTATACCCGCCTAATGTCTTCAAAGGGCAATTCACCTACCTCCACCTCAGTGAGTAGCAGTGCCTGAAATGGTTATTTTTCATCAAGGTGGTAGTAGCCACTGAACATCAGTTCAGCTGCACATCAAGGGGAGGATGGCACTGTGTGTAGCCGTTAACATCACCATCCTACTAGACTGGAGCTAGTGACATTGCCAACATATTACAGTTTGCCGTGCTTCACTGCATCAGGGAGGTGACAGAGCCCCTGTACTCCAGAAGAGTGCATTCTCTTCCCTCTAATTGGTGAGAAGCAGGAGGAGTGGGCACATGGATTTGTTAGGCTAGTGAGATTCCCAATGGAGCAGAAAGCCATTGACATGTAGCACTGTAGGTGCCATATGTATAACAGACCCACAAGGGGTACCACTCTCTAGCTTACAGTTGGTGTGTAATCATGCATAGAACATCATGTTAGTGAATTCCCACTATCTGGCAACAGCCAGGACACTTTCATCCTATTCCAGCCAGCCATTTCAGCTATGTTTGAGCCATCATGATATGCCAGAGGGTGGCTACTTGGTGGCAAGGGTTACCTGTTGTGCAAGAGACTTGTGACTCCTCTCCTCTAGGCAACCGCTCTTTCCCCCCCCACCGACCTTGCGTGAACAGCTTGTGTACAACTGAAGCCACGTTGCCACTAGGAATACCATAGAACAAACCATTGGTGTTCTGGAACAATGGTTCCACTGTTTGAGCCATTTGGGGAAAGCCTAAAATACTCACATGAGTAAGAGTCCAAATTGGTGGTGGTCTGCTGCACTCTTTGTAACCTTGCTTCCATGAGGGCACTGCTCTTCCCACCAAACTTTTGCTAAGGAACCCAGGAGGATGAGGAAGGGAGGAGGCATCTGGGATCCCTTTGTTCTGAACAGGCTGTCTCTGATCAGCTAATCAGACTCTGGTTGCCCTAAAATCTCATCCCCCTACCATTGCTACATAGGAACATAAGGAGGCTATTTAGCCCCTCGAGCCTGTTTCACCATGGCTGATCTGTCACCTAATTTCCTATACCTGCTTTCATTCCAGTGACCTTTGGTCTACAATCCCCATTTTCCACTTCTCTGATATGGACCATCACAACATAGCAAAATTCTAAATTAAAAGACCTTAGAAAAATGTTTCATCATAACTTTATCTAATAACACTTCCAATAATACATAAAAACATGAACTCTTTACATTTGTACATTCCCTTAGTACCTGTCTTGTGGGTGCATTTTCCTGTGGGTGCATGCTCCTATGTATTACAGCCCCAGTGGCTGCAGTATGGTGTGGACTTTCACCAGGGAAGACTTCAAGCAGCTCTGGACCTTGAGGGCCCAGCTTCAGATTGCACCACCTTGGCATGGATGGGTAGCAGTCTAGACTGGCTGGCGGACAGACAACAGCAAGGGTGCTGGCAGATTAGCAGTGATGGGAGGACAACTGTTGTCATCCTGAAAGCACAACGAAGTCATTGCCACTCTCCCAGATCAGCACCTCAGTAATCCCAGTAATCCACTAGAGCACAGATTGCTGGACTGCTATGAGATCCTGCAAACCCCTTTGAGCACTGGTGTCCACAGCCAGAATGGCTGCAGTCTAAGTCTGCATGGAACTAAGCTGGGCTTGCATGGAAACAGGCATAGGTCTCATGACCTCAGTCTGAGCTTTCACTGCTGCACCTAAACATCGGGTAGCTTCGGCCTTGGTTGCAGTGGAAGCTGAAACATCAACCATGGACACTGCATCACAGCTGTATCCATAAATGAGTTGTCCACCACTTTCTTGCTAGGAATGATGGGCTCCAGCCTCAGTATGAAGCCAAGTTAGAGCCGGACTCCTCCAACCTCCATGAAGGTGCAAACAGGCTCAGTTGCAGGCTTGCCAGTGCACCAAGCATGCATGTTCATCATCTTTCTCCTGTACAATACCCTGTCAAAGTCCCCGGGCAGAATCTTTCACTCGGCGTGTGGGCGTGCACCCTACACGTTTGAGCATAAAATAGCGCGCCATGAGGTCGGGCGAGCGTGCCGACGTCATTGCACACTTGCGTGATATGTTGGTTGGCGGGCATGCGTGAAAGTCGGCAGCGCACCCGCTGACAATTAAGAGGGGCTATTAAGCCCATTATTGGCACAATTTACTGGGATTTTTCACTGCCTGTCCAACGTTACAGTTGGCAGGCGGGGGAATTGGCCAGGGGGCCTTTGCATTTTTCAGGAAACTTCATCCAAGGGCAGGATGGGGTTTCCGAGATTAATTTAAAAAAAGATTAAAATGTTTGGACACAAATTTCAGCATCCATGGGCAGGATTTTGCCCTTGGCAGGGGTGCTCAGCGGGGGTGGGTGGGGGCAGTCGGCAAGCCGACTGCTGCCCACGATTGGCTCCGCACTGTGATTTCATGCGGGTGAGCCATTGAAGAGTCGGGCTTGGCACGCAGTTCATACACGCGCGAGAAAGAGCGCTTCAATCTCCCCGAGGCACGGAGCTGTGAAGATTGAAGCGCTGTGTGAAAAAATAATGAAGAGAGTAAAAATGTAATAAAACATGTTCACTCATGTGACTCTGGCACATGAGCTGGGACATGTTTTTAATTCAAAAATAAAGTTTTTATTTAATGTTTATTTGCTTTAGGAAACCTAAAAAATGTAAAGACCACTTGGCTTTTTCACTTGTCCACCAATCGTAAGGACGGGCAGCATAAATTTGAATTTAATTAGATTATTAATGGCCTCAATAGGCCTTTTAATTGTCGGCGGGCGCGCAGCCAACTCCGGCGTGTACCCGCAGAACAAAATATCACGAGGCTGCCCGACATCATCTCACATCATTTTACACTCAGGCGTGTTGGGCGCGCGCCCGCAAGCCAAGTGTAATATTCTGCCCCATATGTTTTGGTGACTCATTCTGAAGCGTGGGCATTTTTTCCGTATTTTAAAATCTGTTTTTAATTAATTTAAATTCTTCAACTCCCTGAGGCAGCTCTCTGCCTTTAGGGAGCTTCAATTCCACCTCCGCCCCTCCCGCACCCACGCTGACTTCATTGCTCACCCTCCTCCTGCCCCCACCCCAGCAGTGCTGAGCCTTTTAGCGCGCCTTTCACGCTGGCTGCCCATTAATTGGCCAGCCAGCATGAAATCACGGCTGGGGGCCAATCGCAGGCGACAGTCCATTCCCTGGCTGACCCTGGGCCCGCTGATTGCAGCCGCCCGCCGACTCGAAAACCCTGCACCCCATGTGAGTCTGCTATAGTGGAACTAGTCTGTGGCCTTGCCCTCCTGTGAGCTGGCTATGCTATTCTTTCCACTTGGCCTGGCTGGTAACCCTGTGCACATTGCCAGTATATGAGCTGGTGACTGCGTGTCCCAGAACAAGTGACGGTGCATCTCCAACAGCCATAGCTCTTGCTCTTGTCCTTCATGTTGAGGCTGCACTGGTGGACCATATGACAGCTTTTGGGTAACTGAAAGCAGAAATAGAGAAGGGGAGAGTTGGTGTGAGGGAAGGGAGGGAGGGCAGGGTGGAAAACAGGGGGCCCATGGTCACACCATCTTACACTTCATGTCAGGAAGCAGGATGAGGGCGAAGTAGGTTTAGAGAAGTTTCATAAGACAAGGATATACTGTCATCCTCAATGATCTTGGCAATTACAATGGCCCCAATCATTGTAGTCCTATAATATCGTTCAGGGAGCTCACGTGATACAGTTGTACCTGTCCCCTGATGATTTTCTACTGCTGCCTTCTATTATATGTGACCTTGTGCTGTAAGAGAGAGGGAAGAGTGTCAGTGAGTATGTTGGAATATGTTTAAGTAATGTGCCTGCCACAGCTGAACAGCTAGATGTATGTGAAAGTTGCAAGATGTGGGTGTGAGGCTTGCAGCAATGGTAAATGAGGTGGAGCATCTGAATGTTAAGCATGAGTCCTGATTGCAAGAGATTGCATATAGTTGAGTGATGAGGATGTGGTGCATTGACCAGCCTGAGAGGTTGCTGGTGCGATGGGAAAGGAGATGTCATTTGAAGGTACATTCACTGACCTTGGCTACTCGTGTGAGTTCATTGAGCCTTTTGAGATACTGCAGTGGGGTCCTTGAGGTCAGTCTCCTGGAATTGATCCCCATGGCCACCTGCTCTCATTCTCTGCCCAGAGTATGCTGGGAGGACCTCCTGAAGAAACATGACCTTTCTTCTGTTTTCCACCTTCTGGGTGAAGGCCTCCAATGCAGCTTCAGAGAACCGCAGAGTCCTTTTTTTCTGATCTGTAGCTCCACTGATAGTGTTATTCCTTCCATCAATGCCTTTTGCTGACAGTTCTGCCAGCTACTGCAGCCAGAATGCACCTCCCCTTTATGTGGGGCAGGCTCCTTTAAGAAGTGTTGGCCAGAGTCAACTTGGGATGGCCATGAATGCACCTGCGCTCCCCTCCTGCTAAGTGTGCAACCACTCAGCAGCATGTTTCATGCTGGGCTGCATACCACAGTCATTGAGATGACCAGGCAGAAGGACGTTTGCATCCTGCCTCACCTCGATTGGGTGTGGGTAATCGCACATCGCAATCCTCTTACTTTTAACAGGTCTTATCCAAATTTAGGCCAATTCATTTTGGTTGCAGTATAAACGTTAAATTCCTCTGTTCTTCTTTAAATAGAGCCATGGGATCTACGTCCATCTGAGAGGGAGAGCAGAAGGGGCCTTAGTTTAACATCTCATCTGAAAGATGGCACCTCCAACTGTGCAATACTTAACTTTGGCTTGCACTCAGATGTCAGCCTAGATTATGTGCTCAAGGGAAGAATTTTCTCCCCATCAGGCGAGCTGGTTGGGAGCAGGTGCGGGTGGGCATGGAGCCGATCGCCGCCCGCGATCGGCTGCATGCTGCCATTTTGCATGCGCAGGCCAATTAAGGCCTGCCCAGCGTGACACGCGCCCGGTGCGGATGGGGTGAGGAGGGAGAGTCGGGGCCTGCGCTCTTTCACTGCATGCACGTGAAAGAGCGCAGAAATCTCCCTGAGGCATGGAGCTGCCTCAGGGAAATTAAGTTCAGTTTTAAAGATGGAAAAAATAAGAAAATAAAATTATTCAGACTTGTCCCCTCATGTGACAGTGTCACATGAGCTGGGATATGTTTATGAATTTTCATAAAAGTTTTTACTTAATTAATAAACCCTTCATGAAATCTCATCCCGCCCGTGGATGAGGTTTCATGAAAAATGCCGCCTGGGCTCTTCACCTGCCCGCTAACCTTAAAGCTGGACTGGCAGTCCTGACAATCTCTTTAAATAGTTTATTAATGGCCTTGACAGGCCTTTGACAGCTTGGCAGGCGCGCAGCCGACTCCGGTGCGTGCCCACCGAACGAAAGATCGGAATGATGTGCGGTGACATTGGGGCGCATGCATGCCGAACAGAAAATTCTGGCGCTAGTCCCTGGAGTGGGGTTTGAACCCTCCTGGTTAAGAGCCAAGACAAAAACAATTTTTTTTTAAACTGATTAACTAATTGCTGCGATAATCATTTCCTGCCTTCTGCATCTTTTCAATGCAGAATGTCATACTTTACATGGCATGCTGCTGGACATATGCTGTTCTATGTTTAAATAATGTAACAGCTAAATTGCCTTCATGGTTCTATTTCACTTTCTTTACCAAGATAGCATTTCAACTAATTAAGAATTAAAAATAAGCTGCTAATCTTCTCAATAGTGAAAGTATAGCTAACAGGGCACGCAAAAAAAAGAAAAAAGCTTGCATTTATATAGTGCTTATCATGATCACTGGATGTCTCAAAGTGTTGTGGAGCCAATGAAGTATTTTTGAAGTATAATCAAGATTGTAATGTAGGAAAGTAATGCATTGTGCACTGACTATTAATTTAAGCAGTAATTGAAAGTTTCACATCGCTGAACCTGAGAATCTACTTGCTGGTTAGGACTGATTGATCAAATATTAAAAAGCTGATGATGCCAGGCCTCCAGTGCTCTGTGTTTCAATGGTTGGATGTGGATTCATGTCAGTGGTCCCACACAGTAAGTTCACCGTTTGGGTGGTAGAACAGGGGTGTATGTCATTGACACCTCTCCCTCCACACAGCAAGCTCACAATGTTAGCTATGCAGTCAGAGGTATGAAGTGTCCTCTATAAAGGGGAAATATCATCGGAAGAGTTGTACTAGGCTGCTGCTGTGAAGTTCTCAATGGGAAGTTTACTGCTGATATTGGAACAGGCTGTTACATCATATCTCTGGGGCTTTCATTGATCTTTCGCCGGTGGGACGGCTGAAACTAACAACAGCAATTTCCATTTATGTAACATCTTGAACACAAAATGTCCCAGAGGCCTTCACAGGAGTGTTATCAGACAAAATTTGACCAAACCACATAAGGAGATAATAGAACAGGTGACTAAAGTCTAAGTCAAAGGGTAGGTTTTAAGGAATGTTTTAAAGGAGAGGCTGAGATAGAAAAGCAGAGAAACCTCGGGCAGGTTTCCATAGCTTGGAGCTGCAGCAACTGAAAGCATTAATGGTGAGGCAAAGAAAATCGGGGAATCTCAAGAGGCTAGAATTGGAAAAGTGCAGAGATCTCGGAGGGTTATTAGGCTAAAGGAGGTTACATGGATAGGGAGGGCAAGGCTATGGAGGGATTTGAACACAAGGATGCAAATTTTAAATTCAAGGCATTGCTGGACCAGGAGCCAGTGCAGGTCAGCGAGCACAGGGATGATGGCGAACGTTAGGTTTGATACAATAAAATGGTAGGTTCTTAAAATGCTCCAATTTCTTTTGTTTTTGAATATCAGCTATTGGTGATGATTCTGGTTTCCCATTTACACCTCCTGTACACCCATCTTTTGTTTCTTTACTTGACTCATTACAATCTTCTTTGTCTTGTACTATCATCACTTTTGTCATTTAATCTCTCTTGCCTTCCACCATATCACACATCTTCCCTTTTGTTCTTCCCCCTTTCCCTGCCTCCGTGCTTTTTTAAAACCTGCTACATCTCCAACTCTTTCCAGCTATGATGAAAAGTCATTGACCTGAAATGATGGCTGGGATTTTCTGGTCCCGCCTGTGGCAAGAATTGTCGTGGATGGGATGGAAAATTTGACAGACCAGCCAAAGATCTGTTGACTTCAGACAGGAATTCGACGTGCCATGGTGGGCAGAACCAGAAAATCCCAGCCATTAACTCTTGTTTCTTTCCCCAGAGATCTGTTGAATATTTCCAGCATTTTCCGTTTCTATTACAAAAAAATCCATTAATAGTCAAATATCTTCTTATGCCATACTACCCTTAACAGTGTTCCTGCCTCTCTGTCGCCATTCTACCTCTATGGTTTCTACCTCTAGTCATATTCCTATTAGCTCTCACCAGCTGTCCTTCAATTTAAACTCCCCTGCTGTGTGTCTCTTCAAACGGACAAACCTGATGCCTCGTGGAATGTAGTGAAATGCATTCAGTCGACTTCTGCAACTTTATTTCAACATTAAACAAAAATGCTCACTCTAACCCATTTAGAATTCATCTTTCCTGCAGGAAGCGTGTTACAAGTAAGATCTGTGACACATTTCTAGAAAGACAAGCTACCATCAAGTCACACATAACCTGTTCTATGGACTTGAGTTATATGTTCAGTGTCACTTATTTATTTTGTTTGCCACCGAATCCCTTTGTGTTTCCTCCAAGAGCCCCCAACTCAGTCAGAAAAATCCTCCCTTTGACACCACTACTGCTATCTGAAATTTCTCACATACTCTAGCCCTGATAAAAGGAAATTGATTTTTGATTGGATGAATACTGCATTCTAATGTGCCTGGTGCCTTGTATTGAGTTCCAGATAAATAACATTTTACCGCTTTTCTGCAGTAAAGAAGTCAGTGTAACCACTGCAATCTATTCACATGTCATTGCAAATGTGTTCAAGTTATTTATTGTTGTCTTACTGCACAGTTCACGAAGATAAAGACCCAATTTCAGTACACCAAAGGCGGAGTTTAGATGGGTTTCAGAATGTTTCAAGTGGGATTTGATACCATTGATTGAATAAGTCATGGCCCTCGTAGTCACTTCTAAACCTCTACTTAAACTTGTCCTTGAAGAACATTGATATTGGGTCTTAGTGAGTGCTAGGCCATTGACTTTGGGGAATAGCCCTCAATTTAAATAAATAATGTGGACTCTCACTATGACCGACATTTCTCATCCCTTTATGATCTGCATGAATATGACAATGATTTTTCACCATCTGGCAACTGCAGACCCTTTTTTATTATTTTGTGAACATAAAAGGCCCCTTTGTTGTTGTATAACATGAGCGAAAATAAAAGATCAGTGTTTTACATGAATATTTCCTATTATGGTGCAATATCAATTAGTAATGTATCGAAGTACCATGTACTAGTCTTTGGTCAACTATATGTAAAAATTTCAATAACACTAGTACTTTTTGTCTTTTCATGAAATGCATTGAATGTTATACAGGTTACAAAATATCTGGACTTACTACCAAATACTCATAGTTAACTATTTGATCACCCAGACGATACCTCATAACTAAAGCTCAATGATTTGGGATCACATAACAAATTCTATGATTTTTGTATCCTCCTATGACAAGCAAGATTTTGTTCCCAAATAGCATGTTATTTTAAAATTGTTTATATTCTATGAGATTTTTTTATTTGCTGCTGTCAAAAATGTGGTTAAGTTCAACCTTTTAAGATAGCAGAAACATAAGCTTAAGTGCTGTAATTAATTGGAGTACTGTACTGTATCCAGTGATACTGTGTGTTATACAGCTGATACAGTAAGGCTACCAGGGTCTGGAAAAAGGCAGATCTGTTTTGGAGCATTTTTCTTTATCTTTATAAATAACCTGGAGCTTGGAGTAAATAGCGCAATTTTCAGAATGTACAAAACAATGAACGTGATTAGACTCCAAAGCTGAATAAATAAGCTACAGTAGGATTTGCATATACTAGAGAATGGGGCAGACAGGTGGCAAATGAAACTCAATTTAGAGAAATGCTTCACATTAGGACAAAAATATCCAGGAAGGGACAATTACTTACATTGAGAGAAAATAGTGTATGGAAATTAAAGAGATCTGGGGTCCTGACTGACAATAAATTCAAGCTGCCACAACGATGCTCAGTTGTACTGAAGAAAGCTAGTCAGATATTGGGATGTATTAAAAGGTCAGTACTGAGCTGAAATAGTGAGGTAATCCTGCCACTTCATAAATCATTGGTGCTACTGCACTGAGAATATCGAGTTCAGTCCTGGTTGGTGCAGTACAGAAAGAGGCTTGTAGCTATTGTGATGATACAGAAGATACAAAATGATTGAGGGGGTGGACGAATTGGATTATGAGGATTAGCGGGAGTGATTATTCAGGCCGAAATTTTATTGGTGTGACTGGGGCCCTGGCGACGGGCCCAAAAGCCGGGGGCAACCCCAACTCGGCCAATTGTGGGACCCCTGGCCACATTTTTCAGCCGTCTGGCAACTAATTAGTTGTCATCGGGACTCCTGTCCCTTTAAAGGACAGAAGCTGCCCCCCAGAAGCTGATGGCTAATTGTGGGCCAGCAGCTTACTGGGAGCAGTGGTCACTGCTGGGATTGCACCTGGATGACAAGGATGCCATGGAAACAGGCCTGCCTCCCAACCAGGGAAGTGGTGTCTAGGGTGGCCAGTTCCTGCGGGCCGAGTTATGGCTGGAGGGCTGCTGGGGGCCCTTCCATGGATCATAGAGTGCCTGAATAGGAGGGACCCCCTCACCCCACCCAACGCCTGCCAAGAGGCATACTACAGCTCACCAGGCAGCAGAGGGCCCACTTATAAAATGCCAGCAGAGGCAGGAAGAGGCCCTGAATTGGCCACATAAGTGTATCTGTTGGCCTCTGGGCAGGAGGGCTGTCCTCCCTTTTGCTCGCTGCTGGTAAAATGGCATGGCGGGGAGAAGACAGTGGGTACTCCACACCCTGCCTTCCCTCGCCATTTTCTGGGGCCCCTCACCTTCCAGCCTGTCCCCAGAGGGCTAGTAAAAGCCAGCCCATATACTGGGCATGTTCTCACTAGAAAAAAAGGAGGTTGAGAGGTGATATCATTGCATTTTTAGGATTCTAAAGGGACCTTGAGAGATTCTAACAAGCTGTTCCACCCTGTCCAGCATAGTAGAGCGAGAAGGAACATCGCCTGCACTGAACAGGGGGTAAATTCCAAAGTTGTCTATAAAAATGTTGACCTCAATATTAATTGCCCCCATGACAGTTGGGAGGGGGTCGGTGGTGGGGGCAGGTAGGGGTTTGGCAGGGGTTAATATTGATGCCAATAATTTTTCAGATTAATTTAAATTATACGGTGAAATGCATGGAGCATGAGCCTAAAATATCACACGCGTGTTGCGGCAGATACCAGCATGTCCGAGCATCCCCTGTGGAAAGGCGGGACACTTAATAATATATTCAAATCAGGCTCCGATGGTGCAACTGTGAGTCCAATTTGTAAATCTCTGCTGCTGCAAGGGTTTCCCAGGGTTCGGGAAACCTGGCAGTGAAAGGGGCTGGGAGCTCTAAGTTGCTTTTCAGTGCTCCTGATGGACCAGGAGGAAGAGGAGTGCACCCCCAGACCCCTCAAGGAAGCCTTTGGTCTCTCTCCACCCCAGACCCCTCAAGGAAGCCTTTGGTCTCTCTCCACCACCTCAAGTCCCATTTGCCAGACTACCCCAATCTCCCCAATCGCAGACCTCTCACCAACATCTGTTTCTGACCCCCAGCCCTGATCCCCAGCCACCTCACCACAATCGCAGGCGTCTCATCCCCCGGCCCCAATTGCTGACCTCCTCAGCATGCCTGACCACTGCCCACCCCTTCACCCCACCAGCTCCGACTGCCTGCCTTCTGCTCTCCTCCTTGTTGAGGACCATTCTCAGGCTTCAACCTCCTGTCCATTTGGCTGGCTATCGGGTGGGAGACAGAGCTATAAAATAATAATGAGGTCCTGTTGTTAATCTCATTTGCACCCTCCATGCTTCTCCATAAATAACAGCGCCATTATTTCAATGGGGGCATGGTGAACCTGTGGAACCGGCTCCCTGGGAGACAATGAAAACAGAAAGTGTCAATTCATTTAAATGCATTTCAGCTAGATTTCTTTCAGAAAATAATATTTTCAGGTACAGTGTGTGGGTAATTTGAGACATAACATAGGGTAAGTGCAGCATTCTTGAGGGGAACAGTTGTATCATATAGCTGCCAGGATAGTCAAGCATCTTGGGATGTTTTATTACATTTATTACATTAAAGGCACTACAGAATTTTGTTGTTGTAGAAAATGAGCTAGCTGGACGTGTCAGCAATTGCTGTGTTCCTATCAAAGGAGCTGCCCCAATCTGCCAGCCAGAGAGATGTCAGAGAGGCATCCAGCCACTCCTACAAGAAGATTGCAAGGCCCATTCTGAGCGAGAATGAAACTCCCAGGAAGTTTTTTTTATTTTGAAGAGCACAACTTGTAAACATTTTAAAGGAAATTAATTCTCAATTGACAGCTTCTGGGAACTTTTCAGGAATTTCCTGGGCATGTCTCCAGATTCCTAAGAATCCACCCAAACATGCCCCCTTGATGTGGAAGAAGGGGCCCAGTGAAAAATCCTTTGGAATTTAAAAGGCTAGTTCATAAGGGGCGGAATCCTGGCATAACCAGGACCCACCCCAAATTCCTGGTTCCCAGGAATTTTGGAGCCTAGGTTTTGTACCATCTTGAAAAGAACAATTTAGTAAACAAATATGTTGATAGTAGCACATTAAAAATTCCATTTGAATCATGCCAGTTTTCTTCTGCAAAGAATCGTCATTAAACTAGCTTTGTGTAACTGCCAAAGTGTGTTTCAGTAGCAATCGGCTGTTCCTGCATTCAACACCTTGTCCTTATGTTTGCAACAACTATCCTCTGATAATTTAATAAATTTCCCATGTTAGATCATATAACCTTTCCCACTAATGTTTATCAGCATCAGCTTTTATTTTTGGTTTAAATACAGAGATAAGTGAGAAAAGCCAAAATTGTGCAAATGGTACAAGATCTGGGAGAAAGAACAGGGGTAAGTGTTTGAATGCTTTCTCTTGTTCTTACTTTATATATAACTGTGGAATTGATATTACAGATTCTACAAATTAACTTGGAAATGACCAGCGTTATCATTTAGACTCCATTGGTAATCTTATGATGGGAACATGGATGTCCAATGGTCAACAGGAAATGTGAAGGGTGAAATGAATTACAGTCCTGTCATTTCACCACTTTGAGATCTGCATCTTGATACAGGGGGAACTGAAGTATTTTCTTAAATGGATCAGTCTGACAGAGTAGAATCTCTTTCCAAAATGCAAAGCGGGCTAAGTTCGATAGCCCCTGAAAACGGTGCAGGATCATGATGTGCCATTAGCCCACACCCGTTCAATATACTGCGGGCAGATTTCGTACTTCCTCCTGTGTTAAATGGCTTTACAGTCCAGCCACCACTAACTGTACCGTCGATTGGCTGGAAACATGAGACCAATATCTTGAGTGGCCAGCAGCAGTTAATAAAGCTCCCCTGCACCTCCTAAAGGGCAGGTGCATTGTGGCAGTTGAAGGTACGGGAGTTGTGCAGGAAGTGACCCCGACCTATGAAACATTTTAATAATAGTGCAACAGAGGAGAGAGCAGCCTCCAAGGTTTTCGCTGGAGGCCTTAGTGGAGGAAATGGAAGGGAGGAGAGATGTCCTCTACCCACAGGGGCCTGAGAGGCCCTCCTGACACTTGCTCAGAATGGGAACAGATAGCCATGGTGGTCAATGCCAGGAGTCTAGCCCCAAGGACCTGGTTGCAGTGATGCAAGATGTTCAATAACGTCGCATCAGTGGTCAAGATCTTCAAATGCCATCTCCCACCGACTGCACCACTAAATTCAGACACTCCTTTATTCACCACATCCCCATTACTCACTCTTTTGGGGGTTACCATTGACCTGAAACCGAACTGGGCTAGCCATATAAATACTGTGGCTACAAGAGCAGGTCAGATGCTGGGAACCCTGTGGTGAGTAACTCACCTCCTGACTCCCCAAAGCCTGTCTACCATCTACAAGGCACAAGTCAGGAGCATGATGGAATACCCTCCACTTGCCTGGATGAGCACAGCTCCAAGAACATTCAAACCCACGACCACTACTATCTAGAAGGACAAGGGCAGCAGAGAGATGGGAAAACCACCACCCTGGTGATTCCCCTCCAAGCTACTCACCATCCTGACTTGGAAATATATTGCCGTTACTTCACTGTTGCTGGGTCAAAATCTTGGATCTCCCTCCCTAACAGCACTGTGGGTGTACCTACACCACATGGACTACAGCGGTTCAAGAAGGCAACTCACCACCACCTTCTCAAGGGCAATTAGGGATGGACAATAAATGCTGGCCTCACCAGCAATGCCTGCATCCCAGAAATGAATTTTAAAAATGTAAACTAATCATCCTTGTGCATTCCCTTTGTGCCAGTCTTCCGTGCACCTTTGCCTTTCCCAGTGCTCCTACACAGTGACACCCAGTGCAACCAGGCTGCAGCATGGTTGGTTAAAAAAAAGGCTGCTTCCAGCACACACAAATGCACCACACTGCGAGCTCGACTGACAATCTTAAATTGGTTGTCAGCGTAATTCTTAGCACACAGGATTATTTCGCAAATGTTCTCCAATCGCGGAATCACACCTAAGGTTGGACACTGTGTTTTGAATTTTGCAATCATGGGTTGGTTGGGTATAGCATGTATCTTGTCTGTTGTGAGCAGCGGCTGGGACATGCTATTTGATACGATCTGCCAGTCTTTGTGATGTACGGCCTACATACCTAGCATCACACTGGCACTGAAATTCATAGACCACATTCCTCATTTGAGTGATAGGCAGAACATCTTTTTGGCTTGACGACAGCATCTTGCTCGTGGCGAATACCACTCATGTTGCTACTGCTACTTCAACCAATTTAAGATTGTCAGTTGAGCTTGCAGTGTGGTGCATTTGTGTGTACTGGAAGCTATATATATTAACACACAGGACCTGTTCTTTGCAGACAGAAAGAACATGTAACACATTACGCCTGTTTCAGCTAAACAAAATAAATGACAGCTATTCACTAACTTGTTCCTCAGGGCAAAACTTTGACCAGTGTCAAGCTGCCTGGTTTACATTTCAAACAATGCTTAGCAGTTAACTGTCAGTCACCATTAGCTGGTGCTTTCTCCATGGCAATACCTCTACCAATCAGAGTCTATTTGCAAACCAATCAGCACTCTTTTCTGATACAGTATTAAGTTGTCGTTTTCCCTTTACATTGGTATTCTTGTGAATTGTCATGAGGAGTGCAGGATGAAAAGCTTCTACATGTCTATTTATTCAGCAGTACCCAAGTTCTGTACTACTGAACCACAACCATTTTCCTTTGTGCTAGATATGACTCCAACCAGTGAAGAGTTTTCCCTCTGACTCCCATTGACTCCGGTTTTGCTAAAGCTCCTTGATACCACACTCAGTCAAATGCTGCCTTGTTGTAAAGGGCAGTCACTATCACCTCACCTCGGGAGTTTAGCTCTTCTGTCCATGTTTGAACCAAAGCTGTAATGAGGTCAGGAGCTGTGTGATCCTGGCAGAATCCAAACTGAGCGTCAGTGAGCAGGTTATTTTTAAGCAAGTGCCACTTGATAGCACTGTTAATGACTCCTTCCATCACTTTACTGATGATGGAGAGTGGACTGATGGGGCGATAATTGGCCGGGTTGGATTTGTCCTGCTTTTTGTTTGCAGGACATACCTGGGTAATTTTCCACATTGCCAGGTAAACGCCAGTGTTGTAGCTGTACTGGAACAGCTTGGCTAGGAGCATGGCAGGTTCTGGAGCACAAGTCTTCAGTACTATTGCCAGAATATTGTCAGGGCCAGTAGCCTTTTCAGTATGCAGCGCCTTCAGCCGCTTCTTGATATCACGTGGAGTGAATCGAATTAGCTGAAGACTGACATCTGTGATGCTGGGGACCTCCGGAGGAGGCCAAGATGGATCATCCACTCGGCACTTCTGGCTGAAGATTGTTGCGAATGCTTCAGCCTTATCTTTTGCACTGATGTGCTGGGCACCCCCATCATTGAGGATGGGGATATTTGTGGAGCCACCTCCTCCAGTGAATTGTTTAATTGTCCACCACCATTCACAACTGGATGTGGCAGGACTGCAGAGCTTAGATCTGATCCGATGGTTGTGGAATCGCTTAGCTCTGTCTATCACTTGCTGCTTCCGCTCCTTGGCACACAAAAAATCCTGTATTGTAGGTTAACACCTAATTTTTAGGTATGCCTGGTGATGCTTCTGGCATGCCCTCCTAAACTCTTCATTGAACCAGGGTTGATCGCCGGCTTGGTAGTAATGGTAGAATGGGGAATATGCTGGGTTATGAGGTTACATATTGTGCTTGAGTACAATTATGCTGCTGCTGATGGCCTACAGCGCCTCATGGATGCTCAGCCTTGAGTTGCTCGATCTGTTCAAAATTTATCCCATTTAGAGTGGAGTTAGTGCTACACAACACAATGGAGGGTATCCTCAATGTGAAAATGGGACATTGTCTCCACAAGGACTGTGTGGTGGTCACTCTTACTGATACTGTCATGGACAGATGCGTCTGCGACAGGCAGATTGGTGAGGATGAGGTCAAGTATGTTTCTCCCTCTTGTTGGTTCCCTTACCACCTGCCACAGACCCAGTCTAGAAGCTATGTCCTTCAAGACTTGGCCAGCTTGGTCAGTAGTGGTTCTATTGAGCCACTCATGGTGATGGACATTGACGTCCCCCACCCAGGGTGCATTCTGTACCGTTGCCACCCTCAGTGCTTCCTCAACATGGAGGAGTATTGACTTTTGGCTGAGGGAGGATCGTATGTGGTAATCAGCAGAAGGTTTCCATGCCCATGTTTGACCTGATGCCAATGAGACTTCATGGGGTCCAGAGTTGATGTTGAGGACTGTCAGGGCAACACCCTCCTGACTGTATATCACTGTGCTGCCATCTCTGCTGGGTTTGTCCTGGTGATGGTGGTGTCTGGGGCACTATCTGTAAGGTAAGATTCCATGAGTTTGACTATGTCAGGCTGTTGCTTGACTAGTCTATGGCACAAGTCAATTTTGGCACAAGCCCCCCCAGATGTTCGTAAGGAGGACTTTGCAGGGTCAACCGAGCTGAGTTTGCCATTGTCGTTTCCAACGGCTAAGTTGATGCCAAGTGGCACATCCTGTTTATAGACTTTGTTGTAGTTTGATACAGCTGAGTGGCTTGCTAGATCATTTCAGAGGGCATTTAAGAGTCATTGCGCATTGCTGTGGGTCTGGAGTCACGTGAGCCAGACTAGGTGAAGATGGCATGTTTCCTTCCCTAAAGGGTATTAGTGAACCAGATGGGTTTTTACGACAGGCGACAATGGTTTCATGGTCATCATTCGACTTTTATTTCCAGATTTTTATTGGTGGGATTGGAACCTGCATCCTCAGCACATTACTAGTCCTTTGGCAATATCACTGCGCCACCGCCTCCTTTTGATGTATTTGTATACAATATGACATGTTTTAAAGTATAATTTTTGTTTGGAATGTATATTTTGTGGTGACTCTTTTTATTATGGCCAAGCTGTCCCTGCCTGAAGACAGGAAGAAAAAAATCTATATTTATCTACCTTAGCCTGGCTATTTTAAAAGATTATTTTTCTGTTTTTCAAAATGGACATTTGCTGGACTGATCACATGCTGGTTTCTGGAAGATTCTAAGCTGTTTCAATGGAGAAAGGCTATCTCATCATTCTGGAATGTGACTTGTATTGTATAAACATTCCAGCCAAGCCAACACAAAGGATTCGTAGACGACATGTCTACACCAGCCAGCGATGGACAAAGGTAGTGCTATTTGTGACTCCTAATCTCCAATGTTGTGATAATGGCCCCACTGTTACCTGCTCAAAGACACAATGGATTTCAATTGGGCACCTAGTTAGCTGAATAGCTTGACCTGAAAGCACCCTGTCACATGATCAAGACTTTAGCTGTTTGAATTTCTTTAATTATACAGCTCTTGAATTTTATCTTAAGTCCTTGCTTGACCTCAGAAGAGAAGCAGGAGTCCAGACAAACAGCCTGCCTCAGTCTGCCATTTTTATCAGCAGGTCAATGGCCTGGCCGTCATCTACACTGTGAATTATTGGAATATTGGAACTTCTGTATCTGTGCCTTCATGACTAATTCATCTCTATGTGCCTTCTCCCATCGTGGAAGTCCTCACTTCTGGAAAGTCGGATCACCCTGTAACACTTTAGCCTGCTAACCTCAGAAGGAATATGCCATTGGACTTTTGATTCTGGACTCATGTGAAACCACGACTCTTATTTTTATTGTGGTCTTTCCCTTATCCCTCTTTTATTGTATGCGTGCAAAAAGGGGCAGACATTGTGAAACCCTTCCTGCATTCTGTGTGTGTGTGTAAAGTAAACCAACCCTTTTATTTTACATTATCTCAGGTTTGCTGTGGGATTATTAATAGAGGTTTGAATAACTCCAAAACTGAAGGGTTGGGGAAAATATGCAACCATTTATAAAGGAGGAAATCAGAAATCAAAAACACCTTTCTGTTTATGGATAGCTAGTGAAAGGAGAAATCAGGGTGGTTCAAACTAACCCCCCTCTGGTCTGTAACAAAGCGAACACTGATGGGCAGTGACAGGGTGAAAGTAAAGATTGTGGGCCTCTTGATGAATGCGGCAATTGATTTATGTTTACTGGTATCACATTCACACGATTTGCTTGTGGAGAGCATGGACAGAAAGGGACTGTCCAGGTTGCCTCCTCCCTTCCTCTTTGTCATAGTCCTGCTGCATCTGCTCCTCCTCATGCTCCTCCTCCACAATTAAGGGGGGAGATGGTGACATAGTGGCAATGTCACTGAACTAGTATTCCAGAGATGCAGGCTAATACTCTGGGGGCATGGGTTCAATTCCCACCACGTCAGTGGAATTGAAATTCGATTAATATATCTGGAATATAAAGCTAGTCTCTATTAAGATGACTATGAAACTATTATCAATTGTCATAAAGACCCACCTGGTTTACTAATGCCCTTTAAGGAAGGAAACCTGCCATCCTTACCCCAGTCTGGCTTACATGTGACTCCAAACCCACAGCAATGTGGTTGATCCTTAACTGTCTTCTGAAATGTTCAGTTGAAGGAAAACTAGGGATGGGCAACAAATGTTGGCTTTGCCAGTGATACCCAGATTCCATGAAAGAATAAAGAAAAAAACAGTTACTCGCCGTGTGGCTGGTGGCAAGTGCTGGCCCCTTATGATGATGAGGTTTTGCAGCATGCAGCAGACCATGAAGAAACTCAGTACATGCTCTGTGGTGTACTGCAGGGCTCCTCCAGAGCGGTTCAGACAATGAAATTGTTGTATAAGGACACCAATGGTCTGCTAAATGACATTTCATGTGGCAGTATTTCTTTCATTCAATGCACAAGGAGTTGCAGGGTTGTGCACTGGACTCATCAATCATATCATTAGCAAATGGCCCTTGTTGCCCAGCAACTTACCCTTTGATTTGCCATGGTGACTCAACTACAGCTGGCAGTGTGACTGCAATATAATGCATCATGACAACTGCCAGGAGACATTGACCTATATGTTTCACTATGATCCACTAGCTGGGCATTGAGGGACTGGAACCCCTGTGTAGGGCAGAGTTAATAAGCAGTACCCAGAAAGCAATGTGAGAAGGAAATATAGTTATCTGTCCATGAATAGAGAGCTTCAGTAACTTCCCCTATACAACAGTGAGTGGCAGCCTGGAAGACATTGCAAATATCTCCAACTTCAACCTGGAAGGAGCCAGACATATAGGGCTGTAACTTTCGAGCTCCAGGGCGTTGCATCTGAGGGGTACCCCAAAGATGTGCTGGGGAACCCCCGCCCCACCTGTCCCCCCGGAGCTTCCCAGGTAAGCATTGCACAGCAACTGCCTGTGAAGTACAAATTTCCCATGGGCAATTGCCCTGCACGGGGAACCATCCGAAAACTGAGACTTAAATCGCAAACTTCAGATGATTCCAACTGTGTTACATCAATAGCTACCCAGAAAAAGTTAGAAGAATTAAAACCACTTTTATCTTCTGGGTAACTACTGTACAGACCCACGCTGACACTCCCCTCATAACACTGAAACCCCAGGGCCCTCCCCCCGACTACTCCCCCAATAAGGGACTCCTTCACCGCTACCCCCCCCAAACGAGATTCTCCCACTCCCCCAACAAGGGATTCCCCCACCCGACCCCCACAGGGCTCCCCCATCTCCCCATGTCACTTCCCCACCGCCCCTCCCGCGGGACTCCCCCCAACTATCCCCCAGGCCCAACCAACAACCCCCCTGCTACCCGAAGGCTCGGCCTGACTATTTCCCTTGAGGCCCAGCCTGACTGCCCACCCCTCCCCCAAAGCCAAACCCAACCCGATCAGACCCCCCAACCCCAATGCCCGGCCCGGCCTGACCTGACCAGACCACCCAAACGCCTCGACCAGGCCCGACCTGACCCCCACCCCCCCAGGCCTAACCAAGGCCCGACCCCCACCCCCTAAAGCCTGGCCTGGCCAGAGCCAACCCCAGGCTCCTCCCCACCACCACCCCAAGGCTTGACCTGATCCATCCTCCACTGCACCAGATCACCAGATTCTAACCACTTACATTATACACTTACCTTGTTAAAGACCTTTAAACCTGGCTAGAATTTTAAACTTACCTTGTTTATGGCAGCAACTGCTTACTTACCTTTTACTCTACAGCTCTTGGCGCTAGGCCCAGGGGACGTGCTGCACTGCCCAGATCACGCCCGGCCTGAGTCGGAAGGTCGGGCGAGATAGGATTGGCTGGGTTTCAAGTTAAGAACTTTCGAGTAGAGTTGCAATCCAACTCAATTGCCACCTCATCGGAAGTTATGGCTGCAAAGGCTTTATTGCCATGGTTACCTTCACAGCCGCTGCAATGCGGTCATTGTCCTGCTTTGAGGTTGCAATTGTGGCTGCAGCAGCATGTGATAGATTTTGGAGAGGACATCCTTGCCAACATGTAGACATTGCACACGTTGTTCCTCACTGATGTTTGGTTAGGAGAATTGCTCCCCGAACACCCTGGGCAGATATGGCCTCCTCCTGAGAGCCTTTCTCCACCTCCTCCTCCCTCTTGAAACAGTGAAACCTTTATTATGATGGGATGATGTGTGGATGAGCACAAACAGGATCTTAACTTTACATTTGCCTTTTCTACAAGATGTCTGGAGTAAGGTTTAATATCCCTTGGCAAAACCAAATGCAATAAAAACTTACATTTATATGTCATCTTTAATATCCCAAGGGGCTTCACAAAGAGTGAGGAAACAGGCTGCAAGCAAACGAGGAAGAGATTAGGAAGAGTGATTGAAAGTTTGTTCAAAGATATGGGTTTTGAGGTTTTTAAAGCTGGAGGAGCAGAACATTTTAGGGAAGGATTTCCAGGGAGTTCACCAGGTTGGCTGAAGACTTCACCATCAGTGGTGAGATAAAGGATGAGGGGATACATAAAAGACCAAAGACGAGAGGACTGTAGAATGCGGGACGAAATATAATGCTGGAAGAAGTTGGAAAGCCAGGATGGGATGAGGAATTTGAAGATGCAGACAAGGATTTTGAATTTGTGTCATTGGGTAATAAGCAATCAGCGTAGATCAAAAAGGACAGGGGAAACGGGTGAATGAACTAAGCGTGGGACAGATATAGGCAACTGAGTCTTGAACAGATTGGACTTCATGAGCAGTGTAAAATAGAAGTCCACCAAGGAAGACATTGGAAAAATTGAATCTGCAGGTGGCAAAAGCATAGTGAAGAGTTTCAACAATGGAGGGGTGTTATGGAGTGAGAAATAGGCATTTTTAATTCCACTTCCATTTGTAAACTTGTTTTTTAGATACAATTTCTCATTACTATGCAGTAACCAAAACAGTTCTTCCTGTTACATATGGCATAATCATGCACTGAGTCATCAAGAAATCTCATCACAAGATCCTGAAAATAAAATATTCTTTTCTCTCAATGGATTGTCAGCTGCTATCTTAAAATTACAATCTAACTAGGCAGAACGCACCTTATGTAGGATAACGAGCTCCTGTATTTAAAAAGAACTGTGTAATTTTAACATTCATATCTCAGAATGGGTAGGGGAATAAACCTATAATTTTAGTCTTCTGATCTCACTCATCCATTCTGTTTAATTATAAGAGCCGCCAGTCTGCTCAACTGGTGCAGCCTGCTTATTACTACAATCAATTCAAATGTTGCTGCTCAGTAAAAGTTATTGCATTGTATCAAAATAAGCATGCTGTATACATTTGTGCAATTGATATCATTCTAATTTCATGTTAAAAAGAAGGTAAGCTTTTTCTACTGCAAGATCAGTGGGGGCTAAATTCAGTATACCTGCAGAAAAGGGGTATGGGGGTTGCAATGCAGGATTAACCAGTGGCCATTGCTTCCAACACAAGCAGCACACCTTTTGCATGCTGCCTCCTAATTAACATGATTACAGCGTGTTTCTAGCACTAACTGAACTGTTGAGTGGCTGCACACTTCAGCAGGGGGCCCAAAATTGTAAGACGCTAGCATCAATTAAAGCTAGACTGCACTACTTAAAGCAGAGACCACTTTAGGGGGGGTGCATTATGGCTAGAACACGTGCTGGAAGTCATTCTGCAACTTGCTTCTGACCTACGAAATGGCAAAACACAGGAAGCAGCAGTCTCCAAGATTTTTCGACGCTACACTGGTGGCCTTGCTCGAGGCGGTGCAGAGCAGGAGAGATGTGTTCTATCCAAGGAGGCCTGGCAGGAGGACCCTCGAGACAAATCCCTAGAAGACAGTGTGACCAGATAACCACGGTGGTCACGCCAGGAAAGGACCTGGATGTAGTGTAGCAAAAAGTTCAATGACCTTGCATCAGTGGTCAAGGTCAGTGAATGCATCTTCAAATGCCATATCCTACCAACCGTACCATTAGCCTCACACACTGCTCAATACACCAAATTCCCACACTTGCCTACCAACAACCTCTATTAATCACGACTCATATGTAACATTCAGAAATTCATCTTACCCTCAAACGCTTAGCACTGCTGCCAGCCCACACCCACATTTCACAGCTTTCACACTGACAGCTGTCCAACCATGACATCCACACCACCAAGACAGATTGAACCACACTCAGTAACATACTCTCTTACAGGAAGAGAGCGCACAGTTGGAGGCAGCTGT
The DNA here is from genome assembly GCF_964194155.1 of Cetorhinus maximus. Taxonomy (NCBI): domain Eukaryota; kingdom Metazoa; phylum Chordata; class Chondrichthyes; order Lamniformes; family Cetorhinidae; genus Cetorhinus; species Cetorhinus maximus. The sequence goes on along the minus strand of NC_135881.1, from coordinate 142,154,852 downwards.
ATCTAACTGGCTGAGAGCAGGCATACTGCATGTCCTTATTCTCATGGAGGAGAAGATGCCTGCCATCATTGGAGCAGCTATTTCTGAGGCCATAAGCATGGGAGTAAGGCGGCAGTGATGATGAAGAAAGACCATCACTTGTTCTCACACTAGCAGCCAGTAGCATAGATACTGAACCTGTGTATAAGTTTGAGGATAAATTAGATGCAAGATCTGCATGTGGTGAGCCACTGAGCATGAGGGACCTGTAGCCACGTCATGGCGCAAGGGTGGCACAGGAGCCAGGTCCCTTGACAGTGAGATCCAATGCAAATTCTGTTGCAGAAGACTAGGATGAGCACTTTGATGGCCTGGCTACAGGAGAAGGCTTATGGGTTGTTACAACCGGGTGAGGAGGAACGAACTGGACCCCCTTCATTCAGCTTCAACGGTTGGTTGCAACCAAGGTTTTTAAAAATTTCTTTTCCTCATTGATGCCTTTTCTAATCCAAATGTATTTACTTTTTAATAAGGAGCCAATCAAACCAGATTTTCTTGAGTCAAAGAAAGAGCAAGTTAACTAGCTACTAAATCTGAGAAAAATAATAAAAGACGGCAACACACACAAACACAAACGCACATACACAAACGCACATACATGCACGCACACACACATACATATACACACACATACACACATATATACATGCACAAACGCACACACACAAACACACACACACACACACACACACACACACCTATCAGAAGTAAGAAAAGGTAGAGTCCAAATAAAAGTTAAAAGAATATACGATTAAGTTCTTTGCTTGTCCTCGGGCGAAGATTGTTGAACATTGTGGCTGTTTGAAATTAGCTTGTTCCCTTTAAAATCTGGAGTTGAATTGAAGTCCAGGTAACTACACTTTGCTGGAGACAACTTCCTTCTTTCTAATTCCTTGACCCATGTTCCAGAATTTGATGGGTTTCCCCTGAGTTTCTTTCTGATAGAAATACACTATCTCTGTGAATGATAGACTGTGAAGTAATAGGGCTTCTCTTAGCTTCAGCGAGAGAGAGAGACCGAGAGAGAGAGAGATTCCTTACTGCTTCCTTCAGCAGTTTTTCCAGCTAACTTCTCTGTCTCCAGTTTAGCAAAATCGGTTCTTAAAATCTTCCTGTCTTTATAGTCCAAAAAAGGAATTTGATTAACATGTATTACAGTCATTGTTGGAGAACAAGTATTCACATTTTTGATTTTTTACCTTAGAAACTTTTGACATATTTCAAGATAATAGAAACCAACAGGAGATGGGGCTATTTCGTCCTCCACAGTGGGGTTTGAGTGTCTGTTGGGGGTCCTAGCTAGCTTCCCCATTGTCTTGATGGAATTACGTTTATTAAAGTCCAGCACTTTGCATTTTTGCATTTTTAATGCCTTCTTTTCTAGGGTCCCTTTTTGAAATGTACCTTGACACCCCACAGGTGTGAAATTCCATGCACTGTGTCAGGGCAGGTCTGCAATGCAATCCATATAGGAACTTTCCAGAAAAGTGGTCAATTTACAATGCCAGACGTGGTCGCCATCTTTAGTCGGTGTTTTGTATTTTTCAAAAAACAGGTCTTCTTTAAACAGTTCAATATGTTTGTTAGTTGGCTGGTGAAGTTACAGGCAAACCTCACTCAGTCACTATGTCCCTTTGTCGTGAGTGTACACCATGAAATGTTTGGTGCATTGGAGACCTGCCAGAATACCTGCATGAATGTCAGGGAGCACAGAGGAGTCCGACACTAGCCTTGCACAGGGCTTTGTGCAGGTTTTGGAGCCTGTCCTTCCCAATGTGGAAGTGGTGGCTAACTCCATTAGCACATTTGTGGACACAACCATGATACATCTGATGGCTGATGGTTGAGTTTCTATTGCAGCACAAGCATAAGCCACACAATGCCTGAGTGCTGTAGTGGAAGTACGGACTTCTTTCCAGGAAGGCCATCTTACTGCCATGTGAACTCAGACTGCTGCTATCATGGCTGTGGATACCAGTATTCAGAGAGGCCCTGAATGTGTGGCAATTGATCCATGGACCTTCTGTCCTTTCTCATTTGTCTCCAACCCTCCATCTCTGCCAGTGCTCTTACTGTTGCCATTAGCCAGCCCAGACTGTTGCCATCCATGTTGAGATGGTATGGTCCAAAATCATGCCTTCCAGCCCAAGAGCTGCTTAAGGCTGCCCTGCAAGACCATCTGCAGTCTCAGAAACTGAAAGTCAGCAATCTTCCACCAGCCATGCTGTAGACATAGGAGCAATAGGACAGGCAAAGGCACATGAAAAACAGACACTAAGGGAATGCACAAGGGTGATGAGTTGACATTTGTATGCAGTGTTGCATGATTTGAGTTATAACATTGGTTTGGAATGTTTATTTTGTGGCAGCTTTTATTTTTGCATTGTAGCCAAGTGGATGCTATGTGGGTCAGTGACAGAGGGAAGGTAATATGTAGGACTGTTGGTGAGTGAGGAATTGGGATTGTGTTTATGGTGTTGCAATTGGAAGAGGGGTTCATGGAGAACCCGACCAAAACAAGGTTGCATTAGTTACCTCCTCATTTCCTGTTCCTCTTCTTCCTGATTCTCCTTTTTCTATTCCTCCTCCTGCTTCTCCTCCTCCTCTTCCTCAGCTGATCACTGTTTGGCTGGTGGCAAGAGCTGTGCCCTCATGGTGGTGAGGTTGTGCAGTATGCAGCAATGAGCCAAAAATCTTGAAACCCGCTCTATGAAGTAGTGCAGATCCTCTAGAGTGGTTCAGGCAATAGAAGCTTGGTTTCAGTGCACCAATACTCTGCTCTAACACATTTTGTGTTGCATCATGGCTTTTATTATGTGCACCCTGCCCAAGTGTGCATGGGTTTCACACCAGAGTCACGAGCCATGTTATCAGTAGATAGCCCTTGTCACCCAGTAGCCACTCTTTGGTTTGTCATGGTGGTTCAAATATAGTTGTTACAGCAGACCATTACAGAATGAAGACATCATGATTGTTGCCAGATACTGCTCACTGACTTGCAAGATATGTTGCCTATGGCCCCCCACCAACTGGGCACTGAGGGAATGGAATCTCTTTTGCTTATCTTATATCTCAGAGTTGACATGCGATGCACGCAAAATGTGTGTGTGTGCAGTCAATGGCACACTGCTTCCTGGAAAGATGGAATGAAATTTAGTTGTCTCTTTTTGAACAGAGAGCATCAGTAATGTCTGTTATGGAACAGTCGATGGCAGATTGTGCGATGTTGCAAAAATCTCCCACTCATACTTGGAAGGAGCCAGACATACAAAAGATCATCACCAGGGTAATCTTCACAGCCACTGGCAATGGGTCCTTTCTGTTGCTGAATGCATGTTCAGCCATGCATGATTAAGAGAGGATATGAGCTAGAGCATTGAGCTCCAAACTGACAGCCGTGGTATCAAATCAATGTTACACGTTGATTGACGTGATGACCTACCTATTTTGCGCATTTCCAATGGATGCTCATGGTGCACTTGCTAATGCCCTCACCAATATTGTATCCCATGCAACTAGCACCAAAAAGGTGCCACATGGGCATCATTTTGGACCTCTAGGTCCACTCATAACATCCAGACAACAGGCAATACACACTCAAATTTTACATTGGCCATCTTTCCCACTCTAAATACCAGTTCTATTAAAAGTTTCCCTGTTCTATGTGCATGGCTTTAGTGGAAGATTTTAAATATAAATGACTATATTTTCAATCTGAGTGAATTAGACGTGATATGTGATGCAGTTTGAGTGAATGTTTCTAAGCATACCTGCAATGATTACTGGTTAGAACAGCACAGGTTGTACTTGCCTATCCATTTAATTTTCATAACTTAAGCAAAGTAGACTGATGCATTAAAGTTTTTAGGAACTTGTTTTTATTCCTTGTGAACTGAGGATCTCTTTGCAGTGCAGTTCCCCTCCATATTTTCTGTTATTTTCTCCCCCTCTTAATTCTCTTCCTCCCCCTATACCCTTGTTGAATGATCAGCGAGTTGTCCCAAGTCCTCCTCTGGTAGATTGTGCAGGTCCTAGTTTCTTCAATCTTTGTAGATTTTTTGTTGGATTCCTTCTTGAGCTATTATTTGGATTTTAAATTGTAGGTGTTGATTGTTGCTTTTTCTGCACTCTTTTACTTTTTAGTGCAGTGTTGCTTCAGACACTGGACTATGTATTTTACTAATAATAAGAGCTGCACTCAAGAGCTATTTACATGAAGATAATGTACAGTGACAAACTTGGCACTGGCTAATTTGTCTACATTTGAGTAATTAGTACAATTGTTAAGAGAGATTTAATTTTTTCTTATTGACAATAATTGGACAATTTGTTAAGAATATCAGGATTACTGTTGGCACTGTCAGCAGACAAATCCTTAATGCATTGATATGATGGTCCTCTGTCCACAATTTTAAGGAATGAGATAAGCCATTTAAAATAAATAAGTTAATGTCTCAATTAAAGCAGCAGACGGGAGAATATCTTCCAAGTATACTGCATGTGTGTCCACTAATATTGCCAGCAGACAGACATCTAACTTGTCAGAAATGAATGGTTCAGTTTACATAATTGATAAGGATCAAGATTTAATTTGAATCTCAAGCCCATCTTGAGACATGGTGCGCTGCTTGTGTTTTTTGATGTTTTTCTCACTCATGCTTGTTGTATCCATCATAATCCTATCCTAATAGATACAACTCTATTATAAACAGGCTTTAAGTACACTGAAGAATATTCCATTTGAAGATTTGAATGTTGCTGGTTCCTACCTTCACTGTTCAGTGAAATTAAAAGCTTTCTGCAGATTTTATACTTCAAGTACTCAACTCCCAAAAAACTTGATGTTGGCCTGCTTATCACAAATTATTTATGACTAATCATTTTCTTCATATAGAAGCACGAGAGTAGAACATTTCCAATTAGGATCCAAGTTTAAAATAGGTAACAACAATCAATTGATGCTTAAACCATTATATGCAAGATACTGTATTGTAAACTTCTGCACTGGCTATTACAAAAAAAAGTTGGAGCAAAAACACATTAAAGGGGTAATTTTGGTGCATACGGGAAATTTAGTCATACACTGCATGATTTTTCATTTGACTGAATAATCAGAAGATTGCGTGTAGTGCTCACCTAAATTTTTAATACATGCTACTAGTGGGCATGGCTTCCTGCCAGAAACACGGAATTGCTCCTTATATGTTCCCAAACTTCAAAGAAAAATAGTAGATGAAATAAGGAATGTGTTGCAATGCCACATTGTAGCAAAGGTTGACACCCTTTTATTAAAAACATCTGCCTTTTCTGATCAAGGTTAAAACTCATCTGACTTTTTAATTGATTGGTAGATTAAAGAGAGAGCCTCATTATAAGCTCCTTTTAATGGTAATCATTTACAAAGAAATATTTTATGGTTAGCCATCCCTGATGTATTTTTTTCTTGAAATATTTATTTGTGAATCCTGTTGATAATAACCTTGTTAAGCAACTAAGTTTAATGTGCCGCTTTGAGGGAGCAGAGTTAACTAGTAACTATTGTTAATAGTCAATCATATTGTTAAGGTTAAGGATAAACAGGTGGAAGGTATTGATTAATTGTCTTTGAGCACATATTAAAAGGGACTCTCTCGGCCGTGGTTATGTCCATGCCGGGGTGCCCTTGGAGAGGGAGCATGCTGTGTTTGCCAGTATGCTTGAGACCTTCTGCAACCAGTGGACACCGCAGGGGCTGGGCTGGGCTGGAGTGCGTTATCTCCCCACAAAATGATATTTTAATTTAATTTTGATAAGGTTCTTTTGCAGCTAAAATGCCCCTTTAAGGGGTTGATTGTTTGATTATTTGTTCATTTGTTTCTTGTTTATTTAAAAGAGTCTGGAAAGGATCTGCTGAGATACTGGCTGCTGAGATACTGGGTGGATTGGTAGGTAGGAGGCAGAGCTCTGTAATGCTGCATCCTGTGAATAAACCTACTATCAAGTAAAGGACCTGTGTCTAGTTTCATACTTCACCATCTGGCTTGGATCCATTTAACAACAATATGCTTTTACCTAGGATACTTCACTGATTTTATCATTGCAATTCTGTGTGCTAATTCATCTGCCCTATCTTGTCTGACTCCTAGGGCAGCATTTTCCTGTTGGGGGGCGGGGCCGCTCGCCAACGTGTAAAATGATGCGCGGTGACGTCGGGTGTTCATCCTGACGTGACCGTGTGTCATTTAGATTTTCAGTTTGGTTGGCACACAGCCGACTTGGCTGCGCGCGCGCTGAACTGTCAATGGCCACTTAAGGCCTTTACAAAAGTATTTAAACCAATTAATAGACCTGCCTGTCCCACCTTGAGGTTGGCGGGCAGGTGAAGAACCCAGGCGGCCTTCAGGAAAAACATGAAACCTCATCCACAGGCAGGATGAGGTTTCATGAGGGATTTAAAACGTGTATAAAATTTTTAAATAAAAGTAATTGACATGTCCCTGCTCATGTGACAGTGTCACACGAGGGGATATGTCAGGAATTTTTTTTCTCCTTTTAATAAAGTTTTCAAACTTGAGCCGAGCTCCCTGAGGTGGCACTTTGCCTCAAGGAGATCTGGGCGCTCTTTAGCGCGCATGCGTGAAAAAGTGCACTCCCAGCTCAGAGAACCCCCCCCCGCCCGCATAGGGAGCGCACAGTGCTTCCTGGCAAATGTCACGCTGGGTGGGCCTTAATTGGCCCGCCCACGTAAAATGGCAACCCATCCCCGAATGGGGGCACCGATCGGAAATCCGCCCACCCACGCCTGCACATCCCCCCGCGACGGGGGGAAAATGCTGCCCCTAGAATCATAGAATGGTTACAACACAGAAAGAGGCCATTTGGCCTATTGTGTCCATTCTGGCTCTCTGTAAGAGTAACTCAGGTATTCCCACTCCCCCACCCTTTCCGCATCACCATTTTTTCTCTTCAGGTGCTTATCCAATTCCCATTTGAAAGCTACAATTGAATCTACCTCCAGCACAAGCTCAGGCAGTACATTCCTGATCCTAACCATTTGCTGTGTTGGGAAAAATAAGCTTCTCCTCAGGGCGTCATTGTTTTCCAATCACCTGAAATAGGTGTCCTCTGGTTCTTGATCCTTCTTCCAACAAACAGTTTCTCTCTATCTAATCTGTCTTAACTCAGTAACAGCAATTTGCACCTTCGCCATTATTGAGGTGAGCTGAAAATGAAAATTGGACTGGTTTTATAGTGGTCCGGCAATTTTTTTCAGTCGGTATACTGCGCAAACAACGAAGGTGCAAATTATACCCCACAGCCCTTCAACACAAAAAAATTCAACAGCAAAAGAGGCAAGCAAATCAAAGATGATTCAAACCCAGTCCAAAAATAGACTTTTTTTGCTTATGTTGATTTCATAATCATCTTCAAACACTTTTATGTTTTCCAGTTGTTGGAAAGTGTCAAATTCTGCTGGTGGGCATGGTGTTGCTCAGATAGTAATGAATTTAGGGTGACGCTCTCTTTCTCAGCAGAGGAGGAGAACACCTGGAAAAATCATATTGCTTTTATGATCATGCACACATGATTCAGTGATATTTGTCTGAAGCAATGATATGTTTCAACACAAACTACTTCATCAATTACAACACTGGGCAAACAGAGGAAAAAGGGCTTGCCCAATATTTGTCACTAAAGTCAGAGCCACAATATATTTTAAATAATTATTTGTACATTTTCAAGGCCGGGATTTTCCTTGCCTGCCAGCATTGGGTGTGTTTAACGGCATGAGCGGACAATATGGCGTGATCGATCTTGCAATGGTGTGAAACCAGTTTGTTCTCAGCCTGCTGAATATGGGCTGCGTTTCCCGCTATCGGACATCGGGAACCTCACTGTAATACATCAGCATATCATTATAAGGCAAGTCTGCCAGATGCATCCCACACACACACACAACCACCCCACCGCACCACCCCACCACCACCACCAACTGCTGCATCATCCGCCTTTTTCCGCTGTGTTTCACAACAGTACATAAGCGACGTGCACCTGACGGGCTGCATTTCGCTCGGGACGCCAAGGTTTGTTTGCCTACCTTGCTTCGGTCAGCACTCACAGTCATCAGCGCCAGGTTTCACAGACAGCACCACATCACTTATAGGGGGGCTCACGGGTAGGTGTCTACCTACCAGATCAGCCATATGTGGGTGGCTTTTCAATGGCTGCAGGGAAAGGTCTTGCTTGGGGAAGGGGGAGAAGTGGCCTCAGACAAGGGAAGAGGCTGCAGGACGAGGGCTGTACTGGTGAAGGAGGGGGCCCCAGGGTCTGTGTGAGGGCACATGTTGATCAGTGCAAGTGACCTCAAGACGGCAAGGGCTGAGGAGGCAGTCTCCAGAGGAGATGAGGCCAGATGGACATGTGAGGGGGTGTGTGTGAGAATGTGTGGTGATATCCCTTGAGCTGGCAGTGAGTGAGATGCCAGTGAATGTGTGATGGGCTTGTGAGTGTGTGAGTTTAGAGTGATGAGATGGTTGCCTTACCCTGGCTGCACGGATGAGATCATTCATCCTCTTTCTGCATTGGATGGCCAACCTCTTCTGTGCAGCATTGGCACTGATCACCACTGCCACTGCCTGCCAATCTGGATTGGTGATGCCGCTGTTTGTCCTGCAGCCAGAGTGGGGTAGAGGACATCACAGTGGGCCTCCATGGAGTCCAAATGGCATTCTAGTGATGCATCATTAAACCTGGGGGCTGCAGTCTTTTTGCCTTCTGTGAACATCTTCCCTGCAGTAGTCGCGGGCTGGAAGCACTGAGATATGTGTGCGCGGCTGGACTTTAAATATGGTGCCTGGCATGATGATACGGCGAGGTGACAGTGTGACGGGCGAGAGAGCCCGTCTGCCTTGGAAACGGCGTGTTTCCCGGGATCACATAAGTAATGCAGCGGGTTTGGGACGATACAGCATGAAAACCTGCCATTGCGGCCAACGGGTGAAATGTTTTACCCGCCCGCTACCTTAGTGCAAATCTGGGATGATTCCGCCCATAGTTTAGACCTGTGACGTAGCTGTAGAATTGGTAGCTTCTTAATGCTGAATGACCCTAACAGTAAGCAGCATTCTTTTGAAGAGTTAATGTTACGCAAGGTATACTGTAAGCTATTCTATGTTTAAATAATGCAGCCAGTAAATTGCCTATCTAATACCTTTTGTACTCAACGTTCCACATATCACTTTCCACTTTCTTTACTGAAGATAAGATTTCATAACAATTAAGAATTAAAAATGAGCTCCCCACTTTTGTCAGTACTGAAAGTGTTCTGAACACACATACACATACACACACACACACACAAGCAGGAGCAGTACTGTCTATTTGCTATTAGTAGCTACATTATTTAAATGAAGTGTACTGATTTATGGGGTGAATGGGTAGGTATTGGTGTGATGGAAAGCTCGAATTTTTAAGAGCTGATTTCACAGACAACTTGTAATACCATAAGAGTTCTTATAAAGAGTCACCATTAGCTCATGCTTGTTTTTGTCTTCTCTGATGATGGTATTGATGGGCCTGATACCAGGAAAGTGGCCTCCAAAGAATTAATATCCTTATTGTACTTTAAGATTGGCTGAATCTTGTTACCAATTTGCTGCCAAACCTCCTTTAAGACTAACGAAGTAGATAGTTTAGTGGTGGCTACTCTTCCTTAGTTCAGGTATAGTAGCTAGAGCTGATACTGGGCAGGATTTTACCATGAGCTTTGGGGCTCAGATGTTCGGATGAAATGTGGGCCAGGATTTTCTGCTCATTGGGCGGGCGGGCCCGGGAGTGGCCGGGAAACGGTCCGCCGCCTGTGATCAGCCCCCGACCGCAATTTCACGCTGGCTGGCCAGTTAATGGCCAGTCAGCGTGAAAGGCCGCTGAGGAGCTCAGCGCTGCAGGGGCGGGAGGAGGGTGAGCGCTGAAGTCTGTGTGTGCGCGGGGCAGCCCGCACTGAAAGCTCCCTGAAGGCACAGAGCTGCCTCAGGGAACTGAAGAATTGTGGATTCACAAATAAAGATTTTAAAAATGAGAGAAACATGTCCCCACATGTGACCCAGTCACATGAACAGGGACATATTAAAAATGATGTTTGAAAATTTTTCTTTTTTTCAAAATTACTGTTGGAAAACTCATACCTTAAGGTTGGATGGGCAGTGAAAAATATTGCTTAATTAATTGATTAATGGGCTTAATAGCCCTCTTAATTGTCGGTGGGCACGCTGCTGCCTCTCGCGCGCACCCGCTGACCGAAATATCGTGCGAGTGCGCAATGACTTCAGGATGCTCGCCCAACGTCACCAGGCACTACTTTACGCCTGATCTGGTCAGGCACGCACCTGCCCGCAGGATGTAAGCTCCTGCCCGTGGTTCCTAAGCGCACACTTGCCAGCAGGGGGACTAACTCGGTAATTTTCCCAGAGGCAGCTTCCTAGTTGACCATCTCCTGGCTCGCCATCCAGTTAAAGAAGATGGATGGGATTTAGGTGCTGCTGGCCCGATCAGAGGTTGGCAGCTCTGTAGCCTTGCTGGCCCCACTGGGAGAGGTGGGCTGTGCTGAGGCACCTCGGGGATCAAGAGGGCACCTCAACCGAGAGGCACCCATGGAAATGTAAGATTTAAATTAAAGATCGGAGGGGCCAAATAGGCCCATTTGAAGCATCTGAGTGGTGGGAGGGGGCATTCCCTGCTTGAAGACCACCCCCCCACAACTTTGGAGCATGGGGCCTGTGGCTCCGATTGCCCCATGGGCTACTGAAGTGAAGCCATCTCCATGAAGCTGGCGGCCTCCCCACATGTTGACAAACCGCTCTGCCGCAGCAAACTGCCAGCCGCCCAAAGAATTGACCCTAAGTGAGTTGTTAATTTTTAAAAATTGGCTGCCTCCCTCCATTCAGCAGGCACTTGCTCCGCATTCAGTGCCACCGCTGGGAAACTTCTCCGGCTGCAGGACTGCAATGAGGAGCTGGTCACATGCAGCTCTACGCTATCCTGCTTCCCAACCTGCCATCATGGGGCTGGGAGAATCCTGCGCAGTAACTCAGTGTATAATGACTTATGTTGGCAGCATTCAAACCTGCAAATAGCTGATAACCTCTTGAACCTAAGCTCAGGTTCATTGTAACAAACTGATCTAAGGATAAGACCAACATATAAAAGCAAGTCACAGTCTTATTTAATACAAAGCATTGCCATTGAATAAAGTGTGTCATAGGGCTGGTAAACTCATACAGGCCAATTGAATTAATATTTAAGAAGCGGTCACTTTTCAGCCAATGGGAAAGATTAAACAGGTTGAGGCTTTTATTTTTAGATAAGAGAAGATTTAGAAGAGACCAGATAGAGGTCATTAAAATTATGAATGGGTTGGAGAGGGTAGTTGTTTGCATTTATGAGACACAAATAGAATATAGTCACCGATAAATCCAATAGGGGAAATAAGGGGAAATTACTCAGAGTGTTTAGAATGTGGAACTCGCTACTGCAGGAGTGGATGAGGCAACAGCTTAGATGCGTTCATAAGGAAACTAGGCAAGTACATGAGAGGTACAGGAATGGAAAGGTATTCTGAAAGACTGACAAAAGGTAGATGAAATTGGAGGGGACTCGTGAGGAGTATAAACGCCAACACAAATTGGATCAAACAACCTGTTTCTGAGCCACATATTCTGTGTAATTTCCTAAAATATTCGGGATGACAGACATACATGGGTGACACATGACACAGTAAGCATATATACTTGTGGATAAATATTACAAGCTTTGGAAGACGTCAGAACATGAGTTGGTGCAGAAAAGACAAGAAGGTAGAAAGTTCGAGTTGGGGGGGTGGAGGATCCAGTTGTTGTGGTCTATGTGGGAGCCAATAACATAGGTAGAGCCAGGAATGATGTTCTGCTGAGAGAATTTGAGGAGTTAGGGTCCAAATTAAAATTCAGAACAACAAAGGTAATTATCTCTGGATTGTTACCTGAGCCACGGGCCAATTGGCATAGGTTCAAGTGGAGCCCATCCCAATGGGATTGCCCACTCTTCTCTGAGCACTGATGCCAGTGCCTCCTGAATCAAACCTCCCTCTCCCGACACCACTCTGAGCCATACGTTTAATTCTCTGACCTGTTTAACCCTATGAAAATTCTATTTTTTCCCTTTCTATGAACATTTTGATAGCACGTTGTTGGTTTCAAAAACATTCCCAATCCTTAGACTTGCTATTGTTTTTTACAACATTGTAAGCCTCTCCTTTTAACCGAATACTACCCTTAACTTCCTGAGTGAGCCATAGATGGTCCTTCTTGCTGAGTTCTTCAAAGGAATGTATTTTTGTTGAACAGTGGGACAGGAAGGGACAGAGGGATTAACAAAAAATGTACTTTGGTGAATAAGGTTACTGAAGGGAAAAGAAGTAAAAAGAAATTAAAGGTTCTTTGACTGAATGCATGAAGCATCTGCAATAAGAATTAGTGGCACAAATAGAGATAAACGATTTAGAACTAATGGTCCTTACAGAAACATTGGGCAAAATTTTCCCCCCGTTGGGGGGGGAAGTGCAGAGCAGGCATGGGCAGGTGTGCCTTCGATTGGCGCCCCCAATTGGAGGCGTGCCGCCATTTTATGCGGGCGGGCCAATTAAGGCCTGCCCAGTGTGATGTCCACCAGGAAGTGCTATGCACTTCCTGTGTGGGCGGGGGGCGGAATGGCAAATGCGGAAGTGCGCTCCTTCGTGCATGCACACGAAGGAGCACTCCGATCTCTCTGAGACTAAGTGCTGCCTCAGGGAGACCGGTTCCCAAAGGGAAAAAGTTTTTCTTTCAAAAATCCCATTTGCCATCCATGTCCCCACATATGACAATGTCACATGAGTTGGGACATGGACATAACTTTAAGTAAAAGTGACTGTTAATTTTTTAATTCAGTCATGAAACCTCATCCCGCCCATGGATGAGGTTTCATGCTTTTTCTGGTGGCCGCCAGCGCTCCCGACCTGCCCGCCAACCTTAAGGTTGGACGGGCAGGTCCACTAATTGCTTTACTTGATTCTTGAATGGCCTCAGTGGGCCATTGACAGGTCAGAGGGCGCACAGCCGACTCGGCTGCGGCCCCACCGACCTGAAAATGCAAATGAGATGGGATGACGTCGGGAGTTCTGCCCGATGTCATTCTTTTCATTTTACGCGTCGGTAAGCAGGCCCCACCCCCTCTCCCTGACTGGAAAATTCTTGCCATGATTACAAGGTGATCAAGGTTGGGAAATAAATATCCCAGCTACACACTGTTTTGGAATGGCAAAGGATGTGGGGTAGCCCTTAAAGTAAAGGATGACATAAAGACATGAGTGAGAAAGGATCTGGCCTCCAAAGATCATAAAGGAGAATCAGTATGGTGAAAATTAGGAATAGCAAAAGTGAGAAAACACTGGTGGGAGTAATTTATAAGTCCCCCAACAGCAGTTAGACCATTGGGCAGAGCATTAAACAAGAAATTATTGGAGCCTGTAACAAAGGAAATGTAATAACTGTAGGGGACTTTAATCTTCATATAGACTGGGACAGTCAATTGGCAAGAATAGTTTAGAAGATGATTTTGTGGAATATTTTCTTGACAGTTTCTTGGAGCAGTACGCAGTGGAACCAAAGAGGGATAATGCTATCTTAAATCTAGTATTGTGCAATAAAGCAAGGTTAATTAGTAATAACATAGCAAATGTTTCACTGGGAAATAGTGACCAAAATGCCATTCAATTCCATGTTAAATTTCAAAGTAACATATTCCAATTGCAAACAAATCTCTTAAACTTAAAGTCAATTACATAGGTATGAGGGGAGGACTTGCTAAAGTTAATTGGGTGAATAGATTAAAAGGTATGGAGGTAAATGAAAAGTGGGAAACATTTAAAGAAACAATTCAAAATGTTCAACAAAATGCATTCCTTTGAAGAACAAAACCTTAGCAAGAAGGACCATCTGTGGCTCACTCAGGAAGTTAAGGGTAGTATTCGATTAAAAGAAGAGGCTTACCATGTTGTAAAAAAACAATAGCAAGTTTAAGAATTGGGAATGTTTTCGAAACCAACAAAGTGCCACCAAAAGGTTGATAAAAAGGGAAAAAGTAGAATATGAAAGTAAACTAGCTAGAAATATAAGAACAGATTGTAAGAGCTTTCATAAATATATAAAAAGGAAGAGAGTAGCTAAAGTAAATGTTGATCCATTAGAAACAGAGACAAGAGAAATTACCATGGGGAACAAGGAAATGGCAGAGGTACTGAACAAATATTTTGTGTATATCTTCACAGTAGAAGACAGAAGTTCCATACCAGAAATAGATGATAACCTAGGGGCTAAAAAGAGTGAGGAAATTAGAGTGCCGCAAGGATCAGTGCTGGGGCCTCAGCTATTTACAATCTATATTAACGACATTATTTGGGTATTCTTGTACATGCAGAATGCAGAAAGTTAGCATGCAGGTGCTGCAAGCAATTAGGAAGACAAATGGCATGTTGGCCTTTATTACAAGGGGATTGGAGTAGAAGAATAAAGAAGTCTTGCTGCAGTTGTACAGGGTTTTAATGAGATCTCATCTGGAGTACTGTGTTTAGTTTTGGTCTCCACATTTAAGAAAGGATATGCTTGCATTGGAGTTCTCTAAATTGGCCCTTGGGATGAGGGGATTGTCTTACGATGAGAGGCTGAGTAAATTGGGCTTATATTCTCTGGCGTTTAGAAGAATGAAATGCGATCTCATTGCAACCTACAAAGTTCTGAAGGAGCTTGATAGGGTGGTTGCTGAGAGATTGTTTCCATTGGTCAGCAAATCTAAAACAAGGGGACACAGTCTCAGAATAAGAGGGCAATCATTTAGGACTGAGCTGAGGAGAAATTTCTTCACTCAAATTGTTGTGAATCTTTGGAATTCTCTACTGCAGAGCGCTGTGGATGCTCTATTGTTGAATACATTTAAGGCTGGGACAGATAGACTTTTGGTCTCTTAGGGAATTAAGGGATATTGGGAGCAGGCTGGAAAATGGAGTTGAAGCCCAAGATCAGCCATGACCGTATTAAATGGCAGAACAGGCACGATGAACCGTGTGGTCTACTCCTGCTCCTATTTCTTATGTTCTTATGTTCTCAGTTGTCTTGGGCAGGAGCGCAAGAAGTGCAGAATGGGCAGTAACGCATCAGCTGCTCGTCATTTGCCCCGCCCAATATTCAGGCCTTTGACTTTAATTGGAATGAATACCAGGCGATGCGAATAACTGGTGATTAATGTGATACTGTCCATTGTGCATTCCTGTCCAAGACAGTTCTGTATCCCAATGTGCCTCACAAGGTGCTGGCCAAATAACAGTGACAATATGCATTCCAAATTGATCCCTGTTCCACATAAAACCTGCCATTTGTCATAGTAATAATAGAGTACCGGTGCCATTTTCTTTTCCTTTTAGAATTAAAGATGAAACTTTATGTAGTGTTGCTTGATGCTTTGTTCTTATGGAAGAAAGTGATTACGAAATTGTGGTATCTGTCATTTTCATGTGTACCCACTGGCAATGTTTGGCACTGCTAGGTGTGTGATGAAGCTGTAGCTCAGTTTTCTGTGTTGGCCGAGGCCTCTAGTTCAGCATGTCAGACAGAATTTGAACTTGATTTGTGAGGTGAAAAGACAGTGGGGACAAAATTGAACCTTGTTTTTGCCCCTTTCCCTGGCACCAAACACGGGAATAAAGATCCGATTTTGCAAGACTGTGTCCGGAAGCCTAAAATATGTCCAATGCCATATTGTGCCATGTAAACTCCAGCTAGTTCTCTCGAGTCTACAGCATCCTAACTATTGGTCCTTAAAGGGACTGGAAACCGTCAAAGATGAGATAAATGAATGTCTCTTAATGTGGAGCCAGGAGAATCAGAGATGCTCCTCCTGGTTATCAAAGGGCTACTGCAGCCATTGCCAGCCAGCACTTGCATCCCTCCCTTTCATTCTTCACCCCACCCCCACTGGCACTGACCTGTGGACCGCTGGCATGGTCTGAAAGCCGGGTAATTCAGCACTGGACCAGGCTAATGATTGCCCCAACGGCTCACTGGTTTCTGAAACCTGAGGACCAATTTTGGGCAAACCTTGAATCGATTTCTTTGGGCGGACGTGGCAGTAGTGTTGCCCATCCTGCATCCATAATTGGGCACTAACCAATTTTTCCCCCAATGATTCAACTAACTGTACCACACAGGAGCATTATTTCACAAATGCTAACATGCATTCACTATTAATTAACATGGCTTGACGATTTGTTAACAGACCAAAAACAGAGAGCAGGAACCAACAGGACATTTTCAGATATACAACTTGTAACCAGTGTAGTATCACAAGGATCTTGGGCATACGCTATTTACAATCTATATCAATAACTTAGATGAGGGGAGTGAGTGCAAAGTATCGAAGTTTGCCGATGATACAAAGTTAGGTGACAAAGTAAGTGCTGAGGAGGACACAAAAAAGGCTGCAAAAGGATTTAGGCAAATTAAGTCAGTGGATGAAAACATGGTGGATGGAATTTCATCTGCAAAAGATTAAAGTTATCCACTTGGAAGGAAAAATAGCAAAGCAGAATATTTTTGAAATAGTGAGAGATTGGGAAATGTTGGCATTGAGAAGAACTTGGGTGTCCTTGTACTTGAATCACAAAAAGTTAACATGCAGATACAACAAGCAATTAAGAAGCCTTTAAAACAAATGGATTGGAGTATAAAAGTGAAAAAGTCTTACTACAATTGTATACAGAACTTGGAGTACTATGTACAGTTTTAGTCTTGTTCCTTAAGGAAGGATATACTAGCCTTGGATGCAGTGCATCCGAGGTTTACCAGGCGGTTTCTAGAGATGAGAGGTTTGTCCTATGAAGAGAGAGTGGGTAGGCTAGGCCTATACTCCCTGGAAATACTCAGCAGGTCTGGCAGCATCTGTGGAGAGAAAAACAGAGTTAACGTTTCAGGTCTGTGACTTTTCATCAGAACTTTAATGCCGGTACTGGAAAGCCAGATTCTGAAGATTAACTACTTCCTCCTCTCCTCCACTGCAGCAAGCAGTATGCCAGGATACTCCCATTTAGATTAATTCAGAAGAAAGAGGATTATTTTTCAGTTGGATCAGTAATGTCTTAATATATGGCCTCTATTCATTACAGATAATGTATTCTGCATTGAAAAAGCATCTGCTACAGTGTACTGGGGAAGCTCTTACATTTCTGTTTTGTTTCTTTCAGGGTTTCTTCCGCAGAAGCATCCAGAAAAATATGGTTTATACTTGTCACAGAGAAAAAAACTGTGTCATCAACAAGGTTACTAGAAATCGCTGCCAGTACTGCCGATTGCAGAAGTGCTTTGAAGTGGGCATGTCTAAAGAGTGTAAGTACACATTTCAGTCTATCTTTTTCCATTTTATAGAAAGCCCAGTTTACCCCAAAAATCATCATGTGATGAAAAGCATGCATTAACCACAATGATATCAGAGAATTCTGGAAAAAAGAAGCAGAATCGTAAGGCTAGAAAATAGACTCGCTGACTTATTCCGACTCATTTTCAGAATACCTTCATTGCTGTAGTGGTTCATAGTGCAATAGCTACTTTGGTCACCAAATTCGGCTCCTTACCGCCTAGATTTTTGGCACTAGGAGTGTTGTTTTATCTCCAAACTGGAGCCCAAGGTGCATATAGACACGCGTGCGCACACCACACACACATATACACACACACACACAGACACACAAACACATAGGCTTCTGTTGGAGTTATCATGGACGCCATTTTGATGAAGCATGCAGGAAGCATCCATCGGGAGTATGCAGAAACGTGAGCGATTGTGCCACGCTGCTTTGTCGCCAGCACTGTGCTTTGGAGCTCAACGCTGCAGCTAACACCCTCCCTTAAGCGCACATAGCTGAACATATGTTCAACAGCAGGAAGCACTCCACCTCTGCCATCCCCCACCCACCCCGCCACCAGCACTTTTTAAAAGGATCATCAACTACTTTTATGTTAGTTGCTGATTGATTTCTATTGACTGTTGCAGCAATTGTAGAAGTGTTAGGTGGTTTCAAGAGTTGTTTAAAGTTACTGCAGTATACAGGAAGTACAGTGACAAGTGCTGGAGGATGTTGTCCTGATTTCAAGAAATCTGCAGAAACCCCTTGAGCCCAGATAGAGCGTAGCAATATATATTTCTCTTGGACTACAGCATGACAGGGAGAATGAGCAGAGGTGACACAAAGCAGGACAAGCTGCTGGAAGAATGAGGAGGAGAAGGAGGAATTAGAGAAGGGACCTCAGCAGGAGGCCATATCCACCCAGGGTGTTCAAGCAGCAATTCTGACCTGAAACTCAGCAAGGAACAATGTGTCAGACATCCCCACTTAACTGAGATACCCTCACTGAAAACTGCCACCTACTGCAGTCACAACAGCAGCCTCAGAGCAGGGCAAGGACCACATTACCAGTGAGCATGAAGGTGAGCCTGGCCCTGAACATTTAGGCATCTGGCTCCTTCCATCCTGGAGCAGCCGATATTTACAACATCTCCTTGTTTGTGGTCAGCTGTTTCAGAAGGGAGGTCACTAAGGCTGTCTATTTCAAGAGAGCTGAATACATTTCATTCTTTCTTACAAAGAAGCAGGCAAAGTGAGCTCATAGCATCGCAAGGATTGCAGGCTTGCCCATGGTGCAAGGTGGCATTGGCTGCACGCACGTTGTTTTGTGGGTGCCACATGTGAACTTTACCCTATACTGCAACTGAGAGGGATTTCTCTCCCCAGATTCTAGCTTATGTATAACAAAATGCAAAAAACCATACAGGGCAAGCCCAGTATTCTGGCAGCAGTCATGATGTCTTCATTCAGCAACGGTCCGCTGTGCCATCTGCATTTGAGCTGACCATAGAGTGGGACTCCTCCATGCTTCTTGACATTGACAGCAGACTTTCTGACAGGCCTGACAGTATACCAGTCATTTCTTGGCACATACCCATTTCTTTCTTCTGTAAGCAGCCCCACTGAAGTCCTCATCGGAGTCCTCTGTACTTGAACTCGTCTGCAACCTCACCATCCGGCCAACTGGAACTTATGCTACCCTTGCCCCTGCCCTGAGTTGCCTGAAGGCTACTCATGCCCGGTACAGATCCCACCTCTAAGCTATCCTCTAAATTCATGCAGTGTCATATTCTGAGCTGGTGACTGCGAGTGTGAGAGTGAGTGATGGTGTTTCTTCATCAAACTGTCTTCCTTTTGTCCTTTCACCACTGCCTGGCTTGGTTGCACTTCCAAGGGTATCTGAAAGGAGAAAGGCACTATGGTTGTGTTGTGGTGAGGGCAGTGGAGGAAGTAAGAGGTGCATGTGTACACCATCTGCAGTTTGTAAATCAGAAGCGATTGTTGGGTGAGGGAGATTTGAAATTAAATGGAATGGAATGAAATGAACATCACACCCAGATTGTGAAAGGTAAGGTAACAGCAATAATGTGAACTTGCAGAGGGTAGAATTTTGCCCTCGTTGGGCGGGTGGAGCAGGCGGGCCCGGGAGCGGCCGAGAAATGGTCCACTGCCCGCGAAAGAGCCCCGACTGCGGTCTCGTGCTGGCCAATTAACGGGCAGCCAGCGCGAAACACGTGCTGAAACGCTCAGCACTGCTGGGGTGGGGGCGGGAGGAGGGTGAGCACTGAAGTTCACACATGCAAGCAGACGCACTCAGTAAAGCTCCCTGAGGCACAGACTGCCTCAGGGAGCTGAATATTTTTGTCAATAAAAATTAAGATTTTTAAAATAATGATAACATGTCCCCTCGCGTGACTGGATGGTTGAACGGGCAGAGAAAAATTCCATTCAACTATTTGATTAAGGGTCTTAATTGTCAGTGGGCGCACTGCCGACTCCTGCGCACGCTCTCCGACAGAAATATCGCGCGTCATTTTACGCTCGAGCGTGTCGGGCGCATGCCTGCACGCTGAGCAAAAAATTATGGCCATAGTTCTTCTAACTTAGGAAAATTTAAGCAGGCATTTCGCAGAGGCTTGGAGAAAATAGACACCAAGATTAGAAGGGTTGATCAAAAGTTCGATAAAATATGTGGATTTTAAAAGGGCCTTCAATGAGGCAGAGTGGTTTGAAATGGGAATTCTAGTGAGTGGGACCTAGTTGGCTGAAGGTATGATCGCTAATAGCAACAGGGAGAGATAACACATAAGAAACACAAATCAAAGGAATGGAAATTTCCAGCCTGGAAGGGAAGTTGTATGGCTGGGGGCAGGTTACTGTGATAGCCAGGGAAAGTTAAACACAAGAGTGAGAATTTTAAATTTGAGGCATTAGGAGACTGAAACTAAGTACATCAGTGATGAGAGCAGCTGATGATTGAGCTGAACTTGGTGCAGAATACGATATATCAGCAGAATTTTGGATGAGCTGAAATGCTTTAAAGGTTGGAGGATTGGAAAAACTTCCAGGAGAGAATTGGAGTAATTAGAAATAAAAACAGAAAGTGCTGGAAACACTCAGCTGGTCAGGCAGCATCTGTGGAGAGAGAAAGAGAGTTAACGTTTCAAGTCCGATATGACTCTTCTTTGGAACTTCTTCTTTGAGCCATATTGGACTCGAAATGTTAACTCTGTTTCTCTCTCCACAGATATCGCCAGACAAGCTGAGTTTTTCCAGCACTTTCTATTTTAATTTCAGATTTCCAGCATTGATAGAACTTTGCCTTTATTGGAGCAATTCGGTCTGATGTTGAAGGAATGTATGAGAGCAAATTAACCGAGATAGTTTGACGGTTAGTGATAGTATTGAGATGGAAGTGGGCAACCTGTGTGAAAGGAAATAATATGCAATGGAAACTCAGTTCAAGATTGGACAGGATACCTTATTAGTGAACAGTTTGGTTCAGCTTGAGGCTGGGGAGAGGGTTGAAGTTGGTAGTGAGGGAGCAGCGTTTGTAGCAGTAACCAAAGATATTTCTCACTCTCAGACTTCCTATAATGTCAATGTTACAATTAACATTAATATTTGCTTCACCCATTTCTGTCTATCTTTGTTAAAAAGTGAGTGCTGATGACCTTATTGTGCAAACTAATATGAAAGAGTCACTGAGATTGACAGAGTAAGGGAATTGAGTTAACAATAAATCAATTCCAAATGGTGCTTCATCATCACCCATAGCTATCAGTTCAACTTCTTTACAGTGTCCAGCTCAGTAATCCTTTCAGGACATTACTCCCAATTAAGTCATCAGTTTTCAGTAGTTAAGAAAAATTATACTTTTAAAAAACCAACTGAAGTGGACAGAGCAGAAGAAGAATGGTAATGGTAAACCATTATTTATTGAATTTTGAAAGGAACCACCATTGGTACAATCATCTAGAAATCATGGTGGTTCTCTCAATCCGCCATTGTAACATCAATGGTAGATTGATGAACCCTAGAGTAACAGTGTAAACAGACATTTATCAGGAGTTTGCAACAATCTGGGTTGAAGTTATAGGAAATAATCAGGAGAGTCCCCATGGAAAAATTCTAACCCAATATTTTTTTAGCCAATACAATGACATAAACCTCATTTTCTTTTTGCAGTGAGATGCCACAATATTGCTAAAAATGAGCCAAACTGACAGTTTAGTTTACAGCACCGATTAATGTATCAGTTTCTTTTCATTTACATATGAATATTTAAAAGTGTCATTTATACAAATGAAATATTGCATTTAAATTTTATAGCACACATTTTCAGAATTGATATCTGTTTTCAAAATTCAAAATAGAAACTTAATCTGTTCACATGGAATTTGCTAAACTCTATTTGACATAACTATATTACCAAATTAGTGTTTGCCATAGTTATTGGAATTTGAATTTGAATGTAATGCTTAATATTGCTGCCAGCAAGCATAAAAAGTAAAAGGTAAGGCCACAGTGTTGTGAATATCTAGCTCATGGTTCATGTGTTCTAGAATATAGCTTTTAGTTTTAGGAATTAAAATTTAATTACAGAAAATAGGATAAATGCAATTAAAGCAAGCTTGGAGTCTACTAGACTTAAAAGGTTGGGTCCATGTTGCTGTAACAGGTTAACAGCTAGAAAGGTAAGATCATAAAACAGCAGGTGGGCTTGCTTAGCTAAAGAGCTGGAGCCTTATGTTTGCAAACCTTTCAAGAATGGCAGTTCAGAGGGATGTTTTTGTTCTGGGAGATAGAGCTAAATTAGTTTTAAAATATTCAGTAAAACCCATTTACTTCATCAGATCAAAGAAGAAATTGTAAATAAGGAATAATTGGCTTGGGGAGTCAGTTTGAGGATGGCCCAGACAGGCTATGTAGTCGTGGAGATGGATGGATCTTAGGAAGGCTTTCTGGTTTCAATTTATTTAGGCGTTTGCTGGGAGAGGTTTTTAGTTGCAGTTTGGACCTCATGTGGTTTGCAGCTCGCTGAGACAAGTTAGGCAAACTAAATGACAGTTAAACCTGCACCGGAAGCAGGGTAAAACACTAACTTTATCATTGCATGGAAGGGGGGGAGAGTGGGGGGGTGGTGAGGCCTAATCTCAGTTTGAATCTTTTGCGGGAACAGAGACTGGAAGGTTGCCTAGTTTGAATCTAATGCCAAATGAAAGTTTTACCTTTGAGAATAGCTGGAGCTCAGGAAAAGTCTCCAGGGGACTGAGCTATAGTTATGGTGATCCCTGAAGAAGTACATCACTTTGAGATTGATGTGTCTTAGAAGAGAATTCTTGGGGGAAGTAGAAAGTCAACCTGAGGTTTTTTATTCTTTTAACAGAGCGTGGTCATAGCTGGCTAGGCCAGCAATTTTATTGCCCATCCCTAATTGCCCTTGAGAAAGTGGCAATGCGCCACCTTAAACCTCTGCTGTCCATGTGGTGTAGGTTAGTGCTGTTAGGGAGGGAGTTCCAGGACTTTGACCTGATGGCAGTGAAAGAACGGCAATATATTTCCAAGTTAAGATGGTGTGTAGTTTGGAGGGCAACTTGAAGGAGGAGGTATTCCCATGCATCTGCTGCATTTGTCCATCTAGATAGTAAAGATCACGGGTTTGCAAGGTGCTGTTGAAGGAGTCTTGGTGCGTTGCTGCAGTGCACCTTGTAGATGATGCACACTGCTGCCACTGTGCATTGGTGGTGGAGGGAGTGGATGTTGAAGGCGGTGGATGTGGTGCCAATCAAGCGGCTGCTTTGTCCTTGATGGTGTCAAGCTTCTTGAGTGTTGTTGGAACTGCACTCAGGCAAGTGCATAACATGCATAGTTATAAATTGTATTGTTAAGTTAATAGTGCTTGTTTTGGTTTAAGTCTTTAATGTACAATAAAGCTTGTTTTGTTAAAAAAAGTGAAATTTTGTGCATAGTTCTATTGGTCAAAACGAGGTATTTGGATTTCTTTTTAAATGTCAATGGTCCCTAACTGGATCATAATGTCTATGAAATTATAACAAGGAGACAGAGAAACAGTCTGAAAGAAAAAGAGCCAGATAAGAATTAATTGGTAGAGAAAACATTATAGAAAGGGTGGAAAAGAGCAAGAAAGGAAAAATGTTGAAACCGCCACAGGAAAGTGAAAATGTTCGTACTCTGAAACTATTAATCTTTTCAGCATTACATACAGCGCCAATGTAAGTTGTGCTTTGGGCAGCACAGATGCTTGACAAGTTGCAAAGTTGGTGCAAAGGCTTCCAGTGTATTGATTTTATTTTAAAAGTAATTTTGTATGTTTGTTTTTCAAACATTTTATTTACTTTGTCATCCTGTTTCTTCAAAAGCTGGCTATTACTATGTTGTAAATATTTTATGTGTGTACTCTTAATATTTTATTTCAAATGTAATGAAAAGTCCATTAAACATTTATAAAGCCGTTATACTGAAACCTAATACAAAAAGTTACATAATCCCTTGAGCATGTCTTTCAAAGCACAAACATGCTTCAGCTCAGGTAACACTGATTTTCTGTAAGTTTCCGAAATACTGAATATTGTGAAATTTAATCAGAGAAAGGCGTATAATTGTAGAGCATTTCTTAATTAATTTTCTCAAAAGCTAATAATATACAAAAATCTTCAATGCTTGAGGTTAAATGTAGGCTGAAAGTTCAGTCTGAGGGTGGAGAATAATTTCTTAATTCCATTGTGTCAGGATAAGACTGAAATGGTAATCTTATTTTTTTCCGACATCAGTGTTCATGCTGAGCTCAACCTTTGGTGCCCTAGGGAATATAATGTATAGACTTAAAAGCCACGGTTTCCACTATTATAAATTCCGTTCCATGGTTCCAAATACATCACATTAAATACAAGCGCTGGATGAAAATAGAATCCCTAGCAGAAGTTTGGTGGAAATGTATAATGAATTATATACTTTTTCTTAACTGCTAAATCTATTATATTTTCTCAGTCAGTAATGTAATGGAGAACACGTATGCACTTAAGCTGTTTTGGTCTGTTATGTGACAGCTTTAATGGAGTTATTTAGACATGCCAGCAATGCAAGGAAAATATGATCTACTTTCTTCAACTGTATAACAGCAAATAAATTGTTGCTAATCTGGAAGAGAAGAAACTTCTCCTCCCGTCCATGTAGACCATTTAGCTTACAAGTAAATTTTGATGGCATTGAACCTGCTACTGTAATGTATTTTAATCATCTTTATAACCTATTTTGGCTTTGACACTTCATTGTTATAATCTGATTTTATTCACATTTCTTTCTCCAGTTTAAACATACTATACTTGGATAGGCTTAGTAATATTGATTAAAGTCTTCTCCCAATGATACATCTGATGTGAAGTATGTGTTACTATATTAAAAGTGCTATATAAATGAAAGTTGTCGTTGTTGGCAGTAGCTAGTTTTTAAAGCTGTGCACCCTGTCTGTGTTTTCATGCAGAAGAAACAATTGCAAACAATTAGTGTTTTGAGAACTTGTTCCACTTGCTCCTCGTTGAAAATCAGCATTGACTGGACCCATCTTTACAAAATTAAAGATAATTTTCAGATCAGAAGGCCCATTTTGCTTGATCCAGCCAGAAAGACCCTAAGATCCTTCTACAGTGTATTCAATTTCAACACCATTCCTACTCCTAGAAAGCAGTACTGTCAGATTCTCCCCTCTATCCTTCCTCACTTCCCTTTAGCCACTTTCCATCCCCTTCAGCACTACACTTTCCTGCGTCCTGCTACTTGAACTAATATTAACTGCTACACACTGTGGATAGGCATTCCCACAAGAGCAGGAGTTCTAGTGAATGGCCACTGCAAGTATGCAGATCATCAGTGCACAATGCTTAATGCTCCAGCCTATTCTCCCCCTTAACCTCACATAACTGAACATGCATTCAGCAGCAGGAACAACCCCTTCTAGTCCTATTTAAAGGAATTATCAACCTCTCTCAACTGAGTTGCTGATTGATTTCTTCTGGCTGTTGCTTCGATTCTACAACTATTTTGTGCTTTCTATAATTGTTCCAAGTTGCAGAAGTCTATCGTAGTGTGGCAGGTGCTGAAAACTGCATTGTGATTTCAAAGCTTTTGCACAAAACAGTTATTCCCAGAAATGGGTGCTCAAATGGGCATTACACTTGGAATACAGAATGACTTGGAGAATGAACAGAGGGCACGTGGAGCAGGACAAACTGTTGGTAGAAGGAGGAGGAGTTGGAGAAGGGCTTTCAGCAGGAGGCCATATCCACCCAGGGAGCAATCTTCCTACCTAAACCTCAGCGAGGAGCAGAGTGTACAATGTCTACGTTTCAGTTAGAACAGCCTAACAGGAATCCGTCACCTGCTGCAGCCACAACTGCAAGCTCAGACGAGGGCAAGGACCACATTGCCAATAGCTGCGAAGGTGAACATGGAATGAGATTTTATGTATTGGAATCCTTCCAGACTAAAGCTGGAGATATTTGCAAAATCTCCCAGTTTGCCATCCATTGCTGCATGAGGGGCGGGGAGGGGGGGATCACTGAGGCTCTATTATTGAGAGTTAACTACATGTTGTCCTCTCCTTCCAGAGGGAGACAGGTGGAGTGAACATGTGGCTTTGCCATGGGGCAGGGTGCCATTGCTTATATATATTGCTTTGCGAGCACCACATGTCATCTCTGCCCTGTATAGAAAATGAAAAGGATTCCACTCCTTCAGCGGGGCTAGCTTGTGTGTGACAAGAGAATTGTGGAGGTCAGTGCCTGGTATCCTGACAGCAGTCATCATGCCTTCATTCTGTGGCAGTCCACTGTGCCAACTGCATTTGAACCTCCAAAGCAAACCAAAGGTTGGCTGTTTGGCAACAAGGGCTATCAACTGACACGTGGCTGATGACTCCAGTGCAACCCATGCATGCATATATCAAAAGCCAATCTTCCACACGAAATGTAATGGAGCAGACAATTGAAGAGCTGCTTCCACTGCCTGAACTGCTCTGGAGGATCCTTGCAGGACTTAGCAAAGCGGGCATCAAGCTTCAATATGATCTACTGCATGCTATACAAACTCCCTGTCAAGAGGGAATAGCCCCAGCCACCAGCTATAGAGTGACCGACTCAGGGGCAGGAGTATGAAGAGGAGAAGGATGAAGAGGGAGAGGTGAGGCAACCAACAACACAAAAATAAAAATCATCACAAAATAAACATTCCAGACCGAAATTATTAATCAATACATTTCATGTTGCACTCAAAATCAAGTATTCACCCTTGTGCAATGCCTGTCTTCCATTGCCTTTGCCTGACTTAGTGCTCCTAAGCAGTGCTACCCTATTATTGCAGCATGGCTGGTATAACGCTGCTGAATTTCACTGGGGGAGACTGAAGATGGCCTTGGAGGAAGACTTTGGGCAGCTCTGGGCCGAGATGGCCTTGCTTCAGACTGTTCTACCTCAGCATGAACAGTAGCATGGACTGGCTGACTGACAGATAACAGCAAGGGCCCTGTTGAAGAGGCAAAGTTGGGAGGACAAATGCTGTCATCCTGACTGAGGACAAGAGGTTCAGGGTCCTAATGCTACTGTCACTCCCCACAGGGCGGTGCCTCAGCAATTCGGGTGATCTGTTGGAGCTCAGGTTGCTGGACTGCTATGAGACCCTGAAGCACCTTTTCACTTTGTTATCTAGAGCCATGATGACAGCAAACTGACCTTGCATGACCTCAGCCTCAGCTTCCATTGCAGCACTCAGACTCCTGGCGGAATCTGTTTTTGCTGCAATGGAAGCTGAGATATCAGCCATTAGCAATTGCATCCTGGTTAAGTCGACAGGTGTGCTTATGGAGTTAACCATCACTTTCACACTGGAAAAGGTGCTCTTCAAGCTCTGCAGAAAACCCTGTAGCAGATTGGTGCGGGATTCCTCTTTGATGATGGCTGCATACTTTCTGGCAGGCTTCCCAATGCACCATGCATTTTGTTACGTACACTCATCAGACCCCTTCTGTACACTGCCCGATCAAAGTGCGACCTGAGTCCTGCAGGACTCGTGTGCAACCTTGCCCTCCAGTGGGTTAACATCTGTGCTATCCCCTACTTGACTGTCAACCACTCGTGCCCAGTGTCTCACAATTTGCTTATCCTGCCTCTGTCCTCTAAATTTGGTGCAGTGTCAGTATCTGAGCCAGTGGCTGAGAGTGTGAAATTAA
Organism: Cetorhinus maximus; assembly: GCF_964194155.1. Lineage (NCBI taxonomy): Eukaryota > Metazoa > Chordata > Chondrichthyes > Lamniformes > Cetorhinidae > Cetorhinus > Cetorhinus maximus. The sequence continues at coordinate 142,127,127 of NC_135881.1, read as the reverse complement.
GTGACAGTGTTATGTCTTTATCATCCCCCTCTTCTTGTTGTTCCTCTACTTGTCTTGTCAGATTGTACTTCTTAGGTATCTGAAAGAGGAGAGGCACAAGGGTAAGATTGTGGTGTAGAAGAGAAAGGAGGGAAGTGAGAGCTGTATGCTTGTGCCCTCTGCAGCTTGTAAATCAGAAGAAGTTGTGGGATGAGGGGGAGGTGGTATGTGAGAAATAGGATTCGGTATGAAGACGCTACCATCTTCAATAGTTTCTGCCCCTCCTCTGGCCATGGCCTTAGCAATAGACATCTCCATAATGGCAGAAACAATCCCCTCTATCGGAGTGAGGACAGTGTGCCTGTCCCCCTATGGTCAGTTCCTGCTGCCTCTGGTTATGCACCCACCTTGTCCTTCAAGAGAGAGGGACGTGACAATTCTTTTTTTTAATTCATTCATGGAATGCATGTACCACTGGCTAGGTTAGTATTTATTACCTATCCCTAATTGCCCTTGAGAAGGTGGTGGTGAGCTGTCTTCTTGAACCACTGCAGTCTATGTGGTGTCGGTACACCCACAGTGCTGTTAGGAAGGGAGTTCCAGGATTTTGACCCAGCAACAATGGAGGAATGGCAATATATTTCCAAGTCAGGATGGTGAGTGACTTGGAAGGGAACTTCCAGGAGGTGGTGTTCCCATCTATCTGCTGCCCTTGTCCTTCTAGATGGTAGTGGTTGTGGGTTTGGAAGCTGCTGTCTAAAGAGGCTTGGTGAGTTCCTGTGCTGCATCTTGTAAATGGTACACACTGCTGCCACTCTGCACTGATGATGGAGGGAGTGGGTGTTTGTGAATGTGGTGCCAATCAAGTGCTCTGCTTTGCCTTGGATGATGTCAAGCTTCTTGAGTGTTGTTGGAGCTGCGCTCATCCAGGCAAGTGGAGAGTATTCCATCACACTCCTGACTTGTGCCTTGTAGATGGTGGACAGGCTTTGGGGAGTCAGGAGGTGAGTTACTCGTCATAGGATTCCTAGCCTCTGACCTGCTCTTGTAGCCACAGTATTGATATGGCTAGTCCAGTTCAGTTTCTGGTTAATGGTAACCCCCAGGTTGTTGATAGTGGGGGATTCAGTGATGGCAATGCCAATGAATGTCAAGGGGAGATGGTTAGATTCTGTCTTGTTGGAGATGGTCATTGCCTGGCACTTGTGTGGAATGAATGTTACTTGCTACTTTTCAGCCCAAGCCTGGATATTGTCCAGGTCTTACTGTATTTGGACATGGATTGCCTCAGTATCTGAGGAGTCACAAATGGTGCTGAACATTGTGCAATCACCAGCAAAACATCTGTACTTCTGACCTTATGATGGAAGGAAGGTCATTAATGAAGCAACTGAAGATGGTTGAGTGGTGATGTGTTTGGCTGATGTGACTGTCATAGCTGAATAGTTGCCAATGTGTGCAGGCTGCGAAGTGTTGTTGTGAGGCTTGCAGCAATGCTAAGAGTGTGAGTGTCCGGTGAAGCTGATGAATGTTAGGTATGATTGACGATAGAGATTATTGGTAGGTAAGTAATGGGGTGTGATGAATTCAGAGTCTGAGGTTAGTGGTACAGGTGGTAGGATATGGCATTTGAAGGTGCATTCACTGACAACAATAACTCATATTTTTTATAGTAACTTTAACATAATAACATGTCCCAAGGCGCTTCACAAGAACATTGTAAATGACAATTTGACATCTGAGCCACAGGGAGACTTTAGGGCAGATCTTCAAAAGATTGCTTAAAGAGCTAGGTTTAGGGAGCACGTTAAAGGAGGAAAGATAGAGGTAGAGGTTTAGTGAGGGAATCCCAGAGCTTAGGACCTTGGTAGCTGAAGGCATGGCTGCCAAAAATGGCGCGATTAAAATTGTGGATGTTCAAGAAGCCAGAATTAGAGGAACGCAGATATCTCAGCAGGTTGTGAGGCTGGAGGAGATTACAGAGATTGGGAGGGGTGAGGCCATGGAGAGGTTTGAGAACAAGGATGAGCATTTTTAAATCAAAGCAGTGTCTAACTGGAAGCCAGTATAGATTCGCAAGCACAGGGGTGATAGGTGAACAGGATTTTGTGCAAGTTTGGCCACCAGCAGCAGAGTTTTAGATGACCAGATTACGGAGGGTAGAATGTGGGAGCCAGGCAGGAGTGTGTTGAAATGGTCAGGTCTAGAGCTAACAAAGGCAAGGATGAGGGCTTCAGCAGCAGATAAGCTGAGGCAGGGACAAATTCAAGCAATGTTATGGGGGAAGAAATTGGCATGGATATGAGGCTGCATATATAATGTTGCCTGCTTGTGTAAGGTCATTGAATTCCTTTCAACATCAACACTGCATTGAGGTGCTCGGGGCTTGACTCCATGGCTGTTTGCACCCACTACCTCCTGAGCGTTTGCCTGGCGGGCCTCCTGGCCCCCTGCGGATATCGGAGATATTTCCTTTGTTTTATCTTTTCCACGAGGCCGTCCAGTGCAGTCTCCAAAAACCTCGTGGCCCACATTCTCCAATGTTTTTTACTTAATATTTCCTAGTTCAGATTCAGCTGACAAAGGAGTTGGAGCAAATAAAAACAGAAAATGCTGGAAAAACTCAGCAGGTCTGGCAGCATTTGTGGAGAGAGAAACAGAGATAACGTTTCGAGTCCATATGACTCTTCTTCAGAGCTAACAGAGCTAAAGAGGACTTGGAGACCTGCCCCAGCTATGATGTAGCTCCCATTTAAGAGATGAAGACTAGCTTTAACTGATGCTGGCCCCTTGCTCAGGCGCCCAGCCAGTCAACAGCTGGTTAGCACTAGCTGGATACTGCTGTCATTTAAAACAGCAGGCAGTATGGAATTCAAATGCAGCCAGCAGGCTAGTACTAATTGCTCATCGTGATCCTGGCACTAATTCCACACCTCCTATGAGTCGAGTAATAAAAAAATACAAGAAAAATATGAAAAACTGTCCAGAAAAGGCCTTACATTTCTAGTTAAGCAAGGTGATCAAACTGCTCCTCTGATAACTAATAACTATTTTAACCAGGTAAACTATTTCATACAGTGCAAGAAGATTTCAGGCTCAATCCCTTGACTGTACATGGTTAGCTGATCTCAGCAGGGACAGCAGTAAGGACTAAACAATAGGCCTCAGTGACTCAGGTTTTGGGTTAGGGTTCTTGCTCCTAATCACCATCCAGTGACTCCTGTTGGAAGTGCTTATGGGGTGGATAATGGGTGAAGACAGGGTCAGAGTCAACTACAAGGCCTCTATGCTTAGTTAGTCTGTGAACATTCACTGCCTAAGGTCACGAGCAAAGAATGGCCAAGTGATGGTGGAGGGTTCCTGAAGGCATGTAACCTAGGAGTCAATGTTTTTGGGAGAGGAGGAGGAGGAAGACAGCAGAAAAAAATATGGTAGAAAAGGAAGAAAAAGAGAGAAGCAAGCCAGAGTTATAGTTTGACCTGCATTCGAACCATTTCTAGGAATGCATCATGAGTTAGGGGCCAGGATTTTACGGCCCTGCCGCGGCGTGTCTCCCCCTGGTGGATGCAGCAAGCCACTTAAGTCTCCATTGAGTTCGGCGGGGCCGTAATATCCCACTGGGCAGGAGGGGCCGTAAAGTCCTGGCCAGGGTCTTAACTGATCCATGGAAGTGTCCCCAGCACTACCAAAATACATCGCTCACTCTCAGATCAAAGTTCTTCCTGTCCTTGAGAGTATGAATACTGATGAAGATTTCTTTCTCCAGTAAAACAACTTTAATGGAGTCATTAGGTGACAAGCTGCCGCATCATCCTTGGACCTGAGAATATCTTTTCCTTGCTTCAAAAATCCAACCAAAACTTCAGCCCCAAACTAAGCAGCCTTAAAAGTAAAGTTTCCACTGATATGTTGGCTTCTTTCTCTCTTGATGCGTGTCAACATCAACCAACAATGTATTAACCCCAACCCCAGTGAGATTCAGTCCTTTCCAAGGTGATCCATTGGATGCCAAATTAGATACTCTGGAAACCTTTTTATTAGATGGTTTGAGCTACTGACTGTGGTTATAAAATACTTACAATTCTACATGGCACCACTAGCTAACTGTTCCATTATTACTTGAGGTTTTAACAGAAACACAAAGATCAGCTTTGGCTCAGATGTTAGCACTGGTGTAGTTTAATATCAGATATTGGTTTAAATCTTTGGTCCAAGCCCTTACGAATTCAGACATGTCTCGCTTGTGGCGAGTAAATGCAGCAATTCCTAGTGGGAAAAATGGAATTTCCTCCAGTATAAGTCATTTGTTCCCCTAATAGATTGAGGAGAGGAAGGACAAAGGGGTAGAAGAATGTGGGCAGAATCTAGTGAAGCAGGGAACAAGGTGAGCGGGGGCACTTAACCGTGTGGGAGGCGCAATGCCAGCATCCAGATGGTGGGATGAAAGTTGGGAAGTAAATTGGCAGTGGATTAAAGGCAGATTGTGGTTCCACACAGCAAGTGGTGCATTAGCACGTCATGTAAGCTCATTATAACACATAGTCATTAGATTCAAGTGTACCTTTGCAGTTAAGTGGCAGTAAATAAGAAACATGTGCGTTCAGATTTACTACTGGTTAAAGGTGATGATCAACAGGCAAGGTAGTCTTCCTAGTGGATTTGGAGTGAGTCGGAGCTGCTTTTCTTGTATGGGGAACTTCGTTGAACTAGGGAAGAGGAGGCTGAGCTTCTGCATTGAGCTCAGGTGGCATTTGTCCAGGGAGATCGGGACATGGCTGTCTGAAGGAGGGAGGGTGGCAGTTGTCCAGGGAGGTCGGAGCATGGTTGTTCGAGGGAGGGAGGGTGGCTGGGAGGTCGGGACATGGTTGTCCGAGGGAGCAAGGGTGGCTGCTCTCCAGGGAGGTCGGGACATGAGTGTCCGAGGGAGCAAAGGTGGCTGCTCTCCAGGGTGGTCAGGACATGGTTGTCCGAGGGAGGGAGGGTGGCTGCTCTCCAGGGAGGCCGGGACATGGTTGTCCGAGGGAGGGAGGGTGGCTGCTCTCCAGGGAGGCCGGGACATGGTTGTCCGACGGAGCAAGGGTGGCTGCTCTCCAGGGAGGTTGGGACATGACTGTCTGAGGGAGTGAGGGTGGCTGCTCTCCAGGGAGGTCAGCACATGGTTATCCGAGGGAGGGAGGGTGGCTGCTCTCCAGGGAGGTCGGGACATGACTGTCCGAGGGAGCAAGGGTGGCTGCTCTCCAAGGATGTCAAGGCATAGCTGTCCGAGGGAGGGAGGGAGAGTGGCTGCCCTCCAAGATGTCGGGGCATGGCTGTGCGAGGGAGGGAGAGTGGCTGCTCTCCAAGATGTCGGGGCATGGCTGTGCGAGGGAGGGAGGTCAGGTCATGGTGGCCCTACAAAGGGTTGTGGGGGACAGAGGGAGGGAGCTAGAGGTCAATATCTGCTGAAGACAGCTCAAGCATGAAAGAGGGGAGATCAAATGCGATTGAAGGCAGGTTAATGGTGAGTTGAGAGAGTTGTGGGCAACTGTAGGCAGGTCAAGGGTGATAGAGGGAGAGTCAAAGATGACGGTTGGCAGATCGGGTGATGGGTGGTGGGGCAGCATTAGGTTGACAGAGTTGATCAGGGGTGATGGTGGGTGGCTTGAGCATCACAGAAGGCAGGGCTAGGCTGATGGACTGAGAGTCAAGGGTGAAGAAGGGGAGGTCAAAGGTGACCGAGGGAGGGTGTAGGGTGATGGCTTGCAGCTCCGGGGCTCCAGGTGTGGTAGGTCGGGAGCTGGTGGCAGCAGTTCACGTTCAAAATCCTCCTTTCAGACAGGCAGAATTATGCTGCTGGCTTGCAGAGAGTGGATGCCTATCCGGGCTCCATTTAAATATGGCATCTAGAAGTTCGACCACCATGCAGTAACAGCGAGTCGGTGTATCAATTAACCTTTGAAGCCCCCAAAAATTGTTCCAAAAATGGAGTTTGACTTATACGCCGAGCATAAAATATGAACTGCTGGTGCGGGTGTTGGTGATTGCCATTTGAAATGCGAAAAAAACCCACCAGAATTCATATTAAATTCATGTGCATGGTTATTGAATAAAGTAATTATTCAAAGACGCCTTTAAACTCAATGGAAGTGATTTAAAGCCATTAAATTGTCTTCTATGAGAATGGATTTTTTTTCATATTTTTGGGAACATTCTGTTATTCTGTAAAGAAGGTTGTGTGTGTGTGTGTGTGTGTGTGTGTGTGTGTGTGTGATCTAATTAAGCTGGGCAAGAGATTGATAGGAGCCACGTTGTCTTGGGGGTTTGAAACATGAAAAGAATAGAGATGTTAAGTTTGAGGTACAAGTAAATAGGTTAGATCTAACATTTGCATTTTTAGATAAGTTGAGAGTTTGAATATCACAGGGGAATCAAAGGTAAAAAGAAACTTGTTTGCATCTTGCTGGAGTTCCATAGCTAAATAGTAGTGGAGATATATTTTATTGGCCTGAAAGCAAAGTCTAGATAGAGACATAAAAGATTTTATATTTGGAATGATTTGAGTTTCAAAGAGGTGTGAGAACAGTGGAACTGGAGGTGAAAGGGGGAAAAAGGCTTTTCAAAGTTTCCATTGAGCTTGAGATAGCTGGAACAGTTTAGCAATAGCTGGTGCTCTGGTCTGGGAGAGGATGCCGGTTGAATCAACCATCCAGTCAAGCCAGAAAGCAGTTTTATTCTGAAATAGGTTCCACTGCAGAGTGGAAGAGGGTATAGGTCATATGGTATGCCTTTAATAACGCTATAGCAGTTTGCCTTGTGTAATATTACTGGATTTCATAATTAGACATCTATAAGGGAGTGTTGCCTGGAAGATGTTTACTTGTGGGTTTTACCAAGTAGAGAGTTTTTCTTTGGGAATGTTTTGTAAGACTAACCTTAATTATGTAACTGTAACTTTGTGTGCTTAAGTTTTCTTTTATTCTTGTTAATAAAACTTTTACTTTTAATTTTCAAAATCCCAAAGGTGTTACTGTACCTCTTACTGCTGAGATTGTTACATCACCTTCTCGTTTTCCGAATACAAAAAAAAAGGTTGTGGCCTGTAAGCCAAGTTTCCTTCTGGGATTTGGTTTGCGCAGCAATTAACACCGGCTGTGGTCATAACACTTCAGCATCCGATGCAAGAGTTAATAGAATTCATTCTGAGTCACTTTGGCTATGGCATCTTCGTAAGGGTGCCACCCTGGATCTGGATTCAAAATCATCCCTCCACAACAAATCATCTTCCTCTCCATCCCTTGGATTGGATATTCTGCATTTTTTGAACAATCTGATGACACTTTGTACACTAATAGCATCCCACAATTTGATAACAAAACCACACAAAATATAAAGCGTGGCAGCACGCTTAGTGAGGGTTTCTCTCTGTCAACCATCCACCTATTCTCATTTCTCTTCATTGTTCGCCACACAGGGTCTGCTCTGTGCGGGTGCATCTTAAACTCCTACACATCTTTGCAACATAGACGGTATTGCCTGCTTGATCCCTTGCGCCTAGTTATAAAGTAAGTAAAGTATGCATTTAAGGGTGAAAAACTGAGACTAACAAGTAGTGCAAGTATAGCATTTTGTACCTGAAAAGGGGAGGTGGGCACAGGTTGACTTACATGCCGAGAATATACAAAAACACAATTTTTGGGGCTGCAGAAAGGGACCAACTTATGCTAATATCACTACCATCAACGCCTTTGTCCTTTTGTTTATGACATCTGGTTTGAGGACTCTGGGTCTATACTCGATGGAGTTTAGAAGGATGAGGGGGGACCTGATTGAAACTTTCAGAATACTGAAAGGCCTGGATAGAGTGGACGTGGGGAAGATGTTTCCATTAATAGGAGAGACTAGGACCAGAGGGCACAGCCTCAGAGTAAAGGGAAGACCTTTTACAACAGAGATGAGGAGAAACTTCTTTAGCCAGAGAGTGGTGAATCTATGGAATTCATTGCCACAGAAGGCCGTGGAGGCCAGGTCATTGAGTGTATTTAAGACCGAGATAGATAGGTTCTTGATTGGTAAGGGGATCAAAGGTTACGGGGAGAAGGCGGGAGAATGGGGTTGAGAAACTTATCAGCCATGATTGAATGGTGGAGCAGACTCGATGGGCTGAATGGCCTAATTTCTGCTCCTAGGTCTTATGGTCTTATCTTTGGCAATCACTCCTTTGCCTCCACCTATCACTGGCCCTCTATCCAGTTCCACCTATCCCACCCCCCTTAAAGAGCATATATTTCACCACATTTCTATTCCTCTTTAGTTCTGATGAAGAGTCATATGGACCCAAAATGTTAACTCTGTCTTCCTCTCCACAGATGCTGTCAGACCTGCTGAGTTTTTCCAGCAATTTTTGTTTCAGATTTCCAGCATCCGCAGTATTTTGCTTTTATAATCTGGGTTGATTTATACACTATGACCTATAGTTCTTTTTCATTCATTCACAGGATGTGGGCATCACTGGCAAGGCGAGCACTTGTTGCCCATCACTAATGGCACTTGAAACTGAGTGGCTTGATGGGCCATTTGAGAGGGTAGTTAAGAGGCAATTACATTGCTGTGGGTCTGGAGTCACATGTAGATCAGACTGGGTAAGGATGGCAGATTTCCTTCTCTAAAGGACATTAGTGAACTAGATGGCTCTTCACAACAATCGATGATAGAGCCATGGTCGCCATTACTGAGACTAGCTTTCAATTCCAGATTTATTAAATGAATTTAGATTCCATCAGCTGCCATGATGGAATTTGACCCCATGTCCGCAGAGAATTAGCCTGGGCCTATGGATGACTAGGCCAGTGACATTACCACTACGCCACCATCTGCCTTTGAGGTGGACCTCATTTTACTGATGAAGAAGTTTCTTTTCTCTTAAATGTTTTCTCTCCTAAACTGTACAAGGTGTTCCCAACAACTCGAAAGCTGCTAATTTTGCTGTTAATTTGTTAGTGCTAGGGTTAGTGCTGAGTTCAAAGAGTCATGAATAAATTCATACTGAAGTAAAACAGTTCATTTTGATGGTATTCTACACAATTCAGTTTGTGCGTGCAGGAATAGGAGTCACAGTGGTGAGCTTCATAAAAATAACATTATTGTATATAAAAAATATTATTTCATTGAGATTCATCTTAGAGGGCTTAGAAAGTACTTCCATTTGACATTACATTGGCATTGGAGTGCTGGCAAGGCATGTGTCAGTAGTAGCAACAATTTCCCCCATATGACTTGTTAAAACACTGCCCATTGTCTCAGGAACTGTTGCATATGAAAGGTTGCCTGTAAAGGCTTCACAAAAAAATCTCTCATCTTGTACATTGTCATAGCTGTGTTTTGGATAAAGTTGCAAAGTTTTCCACTCTACCACTGGCTTGCAGAGTTATTTGTAGCCAAGAGTAAGCAGTCTTATCCCACAGTGGCATACCTAACCAGCTAGGTTGCAGGCTGATAATCATTAACAATGCCCTGGTAACAAGCATGGTGGGTATAGGGAACCTGTATGTGTGGTTTACATTGATTTCCAAAAAGCATCTGATAAGGTACTGCATCAAAGGTTACAACACAAAATAAGGGCTCCTGGTGTAGGGGTAAAATATTAGCTAACAGGAAGCAGAGAGTAGGGATAAATGAGTCATTTTCAGGTTGGCAAGCTGATACTAGTGGAATGCTACAGGGATCAGTGCTGGGGCCTCAACCATTAACAATCTAGATGTTATATATTGGATGAAGGGACCGAATAAATGGTAGCTAAATTTGCTGATAACACAGATAGATAGAAAAGTAAGTTGTCAAGAGGACATAAAGAGTCCACCAAAGGGTTTAGATAGATTAAGTGAGTTGACAGATGGAGTATAATCTTGGAAAATGTGAACTTGTCCACTTTGGCAGGAAGAATAGAAAAGCAGTATATTATTTGAATTTGAGGCTTTTTGACACTTTTCAAAAGGACAGGCAGGAAGGAAAGGGTGGTGGGGTAGCTTTGTTAGTATGAAATGGAATAAGAATGATAGTAAGAAAGGATCGTGGATCGGAAGATGTGGGATCCATATGGGCGGAGGTAAGAACTAACAAGGGGAAGAATTTACTGGCAGTCTATAGGCCCCCTAACAGTAGCTACGCTGTCAGACAGAGAATAAATCAGGAAATAATGAGGGCATGTAAAAAAGGCAGTATATTAATCATGGGTGACTTTAATCTCTATGTAGGTTGGGAAAATCTAATTGGCAGAGGTAGCCACGAGCAAGAATTCATAGAGTGTATTTGGTACAGTTTCCTAGAACAATATGTTATGGATCCAACCAGGGATCAGGCTATTTTGGATCTGGTAATGTGTAATAAGGTAAGTTTAATAAATGATCTCAGAGTAAAGGATCCCCTCGGATATAGTGACCATAACATGGTGGAATTTAGCATTCAGTTTGAAAGTGAGAAACTTAGTTCAGAAACAGCTGTGCTAAACTTAAATAAGGGTAATTACAAAAGAATGAGGGCACAGTTGGCTGGAGTGGACTGGGAAAGGAGTTTAACAGAAATTACAGTTGATGAACAATGGCAGATGTTTAAGAAAATAGCTCATGACTCACAACAAAGATATATCCCAGTGAGGAAGAAGGATTGTAAGAAGGGGATAAACTAACCATGGTTAACCAAGGAAGTTAAGGATAGTATCAACGTAAAATAAAAAAAACATACAATGTGGCAAAGATTAGTGGTAAGCCAGAGGATTGGGAAAGTTTTAAAAACCAACAAAGATGACCAAAAAATTATAAAAAGGGAGAAAATAAACTTTGAGGGTAAACTAGCAAGTAATATAAAAACAGACGGTAAGAGCTCCTTTAAGTATATAAAAAGGAAGAGAAATTCCAAAGTCAATATAGGCGGCTTAGAGAATGAGGCTGTGGAAATAATAAAGGGGAAACAGGAAATAGCAGAGTTGAATAAATACTTTGCATCAGTCTTCATGGTAGAAGACACCAATAGCATACCAAAAATACTAAATAATCATGGGGCAAAAGGTGGGGGAGAAAATAAATACAATAACTATCACAAGAAAAAAAGTACCAAGGAAACTAATGGGCTAAAGGCCGAGAAGTCCCCTGGACCTGATGGGTTGCATCCTAGGATTTTGAAGGAAATAGCTGCAGAGATAGTGGATGCACTGGTAGTAATCGTCCAAGAATCCTTAGATTGGAAAACTGTCAATCCAAAAACAGATAACTATAGGCCAGTTAGCTTAAGATCTGTCATTGGGAAAATGTTGGAGTCTATTATAAAGGATGTAATAGCAAAGCATTTATAAATGGATAATCTAATCAATTAGAGTCAGCATGGCTTCATGAAGGGGAATTCATGCCTGACAAATTTATTAGAATTCTTTGAGGAGGTAACAAGCAGGATAGATAAAGGGGAACCAGTAGATGTAATATATTTGGATTTCCAAAAGACATTCAATAAGGTACCACACATAATAAGATAAGAGCCCATAGTGTTGGGGTTAGTATATTAGCATGGATAGTGGACTGGCTACCTAATAGAAAACAGAGAGTTGGGACAAGGGGGCATTTTCAGGATGGTAATCAATAACTAGTGGAGTGCCACAGGGATCAGTGCTGGGGCCACAATTATTTAGAATATATGTTAATGACCTGGATGATGGAAGTGAATGTACTATCACCAAGTTTGCGGATGACATTAAAATAGGTAGGAAGGCAAGTGGTGAGGATAAAACAAAGAGTCTACAGAAGGATATAGACAGGTTAAGTGAGTGGGCAAAAATGTGGCAGATGGAATATAATGTGGGTAAGTGTGAGGTTATGCACTTTGGCAGAAAGAATAAAGGAGCTGAATATTATTTAAATGGAGAAAAACTGAAGAAAGCTGCAGCAGAGGGTTTTGGGGGTCCTCGTGCATGAATCCCAAAAAGCTAACATGTAAGTTCAGCAGGTAATAGGTAAGGCAAATGGAATAAAAGCAAAATACTGTGGATGCTGGAAATCTGAAACAAAAACAAAAATTGCTGGTAAAACTCAGCAGGTCTGACAGCCTCTGTAGAGAGAAAGACAAAGTTAACGTTTTGAGTCCGTATGACTCTTCATCAGAAGAGCAAATAGAATGTTGGCCTTTATTTCAAAGGGAATGGAGTATAAAAGTAAGGAAGTCTTGCTAAAGCTATACAAGACACTATTTAGACCACATCTAGAATACTATGAGCAGTTTTGGTCCCCTTATCTAAGGAAAAATATACTGGCTTTGGAGGCAGTCCAGAGAAGGTTCACTAGATTGATCCTGGGGATGGAGGGATTTTCTAATGAGGAGAGGTTGAGTAGGTTGGGACTGTACTCATTGGAGTTTAGAAGAATAAGAGGCGACCTTATTGAAACATATAAGTTTCTTAGGGGGCTTGACAGGGTAGATGTTGAGGGGTTGTTTCCCCTTGTGGGAGAGTCTAGGACCAGCGGGCATAATCACAGAGTATGGGGGAGACCATTTAAAACAGAGATGAGGAGGAATTTCTTCTGTCAGTGGGTAATCAATCTGTGGAATTCTTTACCGCAGAGGGCTGTAGAGGCTGGGTCATTAAGCATATTCAAGGCTGAGATGTACACAATTTTAATCAGTAAGGGAATCAAGGATTATGGGGAAAAGGTAGGAAAGTGGAGTTGAGGATTATCAGATCAGCCATGATCTCATTGAATGGCGGAGCAGACTCGATGGGCCGAATGGCCTATTTCTGCTCCTACGTGTATGGTCTTATGGAATGGGGAGAGATTGCAGAACTTAAGGTACAGAGGGATCTGGCTGTCCTGGTACATGAATCACAAAAAGTTGGTATGCAGGCGCAGCAAGTGATTAGGAAGGGAAGTGGAATGTTGGCATTTACTGCAAGGGGAACCGAGTATAAAATCAGGGAAGTGTTGTTGCAGCTCTAAAGGGCCTTAGTTATCCAGAGTACTGTGTATAGTTTTGGTCTCCTTACTTAAGAAAAGATATAATTGCATGAAAGGAAGTTCAGAGAAGATTCACTCGACTGATTCCTGAGATGAAGGGGATATCTTATGAGGAAAGGTTGAGCAGGTTGGGCCTATGCCTGTTGGAGTTCAGAAAAATGAGAGGTTATCTTATTGAAATATAAGATCCTGAAGAGACCAGACAGGGTGGATGCTGAGAGAATGCTTCCCCTTGTGGGGAGTCTAGAACTAGGGGTCTCCCATTTAAGACAGAGATAGGAAGACATTTTTTTCTCAGAGGGTTTTTAACCTGTGGAATTCTCTTCCCCAGAGAGTAGTGGAGGCTCACTCACTGAGTATATTCAAGGCTGAGTTAGATGGATTTTTGATCAACAAGGAATCAAGGGTTAAGGGGGAAGGATAGGAAGTTGAGACCACAATCAGATCTGCCATGGCTTGAGGGGCCAAATGGCCTACTCCTGCTCCTAATTCTTGTGTTCTTGTGGGTTCTTTGGACCTGTAGAGATGGGGCTAGGAATATCAATCCCCTCTGGGGGGGGTGAGAACGGGAGCGTGTGTGCTTTGAAAATAATACCCCATTTAGCATGTCAGTATCTCGGCGCCTCTGGAGTGCACAGGTATTTTCAAAGCCAGGGTGGTGGGAATGAGGAGGGGGGTATGCGGGCAACCCGCTTGACTCCAGTTAATGGCCTGTTCAGTACCTTGAGGAGCTTGTTAATGGGTTGGGAGGGGCAGCAGCTGAGTTTAAATTCATAAATTACCAAACCCAAACGGTCTGGTGCACACTATTGTACAGCTGTCGGGTTCAATGCGGGGAGGAGTTAAGTGATCCTTTTTATGAGGAAACATTTTTGCCACTAGGGGTTTGTGTGTGAGATCGGGCGCAGTTTCTTTTCGTTGACCATTTGGCCAATTCTTTTCATAGTGACGCTGTTGGAAGTCTGACGTCCTGCCTTCTCTCTTCTGCAAGGCAGTTGCATGCCCTGTTCTGGCTGCTGCCTACCTTTGCCGCTTTGCAGGCAACTCCTGCCTCCAGGTAACACTCAGCGCCACCCAATTAGGGCATTTGCATTTGAAGATTGGATCATGTGAGCAACGCAGATGCGGCATGGGGTCAGGACCCAGAAATTATCCGAGCATCAGTTTCCCAACCGATGAACCTATCACAGAGGGTTACATTCGCTTGGAGCTTCCTTGGCTGAGTATGTCATCCTGGACACCAAACTGATTCTGTTTATATTTCGCCAAGGAGGACAGTCATTAGTTCTCCATTGGACTGTCGGCAAGCACAGGCTTCAGCTCTTATTAAATGATTAATAGTTACCAAGAGCTTCTCATGAGCAGCACAAGTCACCATAAAATCTGTCAGTGCATTGCCACCATCATCCTGACTGCAGCATGGTCATGTGCCACTCCCCACTGAACAGAAGTGTAAAAGTTCAGCAACCCATGCTCGCCACTCAATAACCCAAGACTGGTTAGCACTGAGCTCTTGATATAAGAGCACAGGTTCCCCTCTATCCATGTTAGCCCCCCAGCTAATGTCTTACAACAGTTGTATTCCTTATTGGACAGAATTGGAGTTTATAGAAAATTGAGAGTTTGCTGAAGGGAAAATACATTCTTGGCACCAAAGAGCTTTTGGCAGAGGAGGTAAAGTAGAAATTTCGATTGAGATCAGAGCAGACACTCGGGCTGATAATGTTCTTAGCTGAATAAAGGTTGAGCTAAGATGTGATGATTGTTATTTTGATTTGCAAGAAACACAGTAAAGCTGTGCTTTAATATATCAAAAATAACAAGATTTGTATTATCCCTCTGAAGATCATGGAAGAGATCAAAATTTAGATGCTGTATTGAATAAAGACTATAAACTATGAGACTCGAGACATGTTATCTAAGGGTAAGCTGAATTATCAGAAAAGGATTTTAAAAGAAAAAGGATTTAAGTTAGGTTGGAAAGTAAGCTGTAAGAAGAAAGTAAGGTGATAAAAATTGATGTTCTTATGAGTGGATAAGTTTGAATGATACGTGGAGGGGATTATGATGATGAAGGAAGAACAGAGAAAGAACATAAAGTGATGGGAAGCCATTAAGCTGATGGAAAAAGTATCAGATGATGAGCCATCAACTAGATAGTTGTTACATAGTTTTGGA
This sequence comes from Cetorhinus maximus, assembly GCF_964194155.1. Classification (NCBI taxonomy): domain Eukaryota; kingdom Metazoa; phylum Chordata; class Chondrichthyes; order Lamniformes; family Cetorhinidae; genus Cetorhinus; species Cetorhinus maximus. The sequence continues at coordinate 142,111,999 of NC_135881.1, read as the reverse complement.
AGAAAGCCATAGGAGGTTCAAAATCATACCACATTAGTCTTTTGACAGAGTTTTTACACATATCCAAGGTAATGTCATACAATTCGTCAAAATATTCAATAACAGAGCTTCAGAGGTGTATAATACCTGCAGTTCTCTTGAGTGGGAGATCTGAAACAGACGCCTTCAAATTCCGGACAGGTGTCAAGTAAGATTGTGTGATAGCTCCCATACTGTTTGCAATCTACCTGTCAGTGATTATTCATCTCATTAAAGATCAACTGCCCTCTGCTGTGAGCATTAAATACCACCTAAATGGAAAACTCTTTAACTTCAGTAGTCAATGTGTCAAACTAAATTGACCACCATAAACATACATGATCTAATGTTTGCTGATGACTGCAGTTTCATTGTCAACTCTGTACCAGATTTGCAAGCCACTCTCGATCTCTTCATTTCTGCATTCAAGAAACTTGGCCTGTCTTTGGATGTTGCAAAAATAAAACTCATATATCAACCCACACCTGGTCAGCCAAACTTTCTACCATATACCTGTTGAAGGAAAGACTCTGGAATATGTTGAACACTTCCCATACTTTAGCAGCTACCTCTCTCAAAAGACCATCATTGACGAGGAGATCCAAAACCGGATCAGCTGCACCAGTTCAACCTTTTGCAAACTACGGCAGCGAATGTTAAAGACCTCCATAAGTCAACCGAAGTCCTAGTGTACAGAGCAGTTGTTATCACGGCATTCCTGTACTGCAGTGAGACCTGGACTATGTATCCGTGGCACATAAGAGCACTTGAGAAATTTCATTTGCAGTGCTTCCTTCACATCCTCTGAGTTTAATGGGAGGACCATCGAACAAATGCCTGAAGCCAGCTCCACAAGTATTTATGCAAAACTCCTGCAAAATCAACTATGATGGACTGGACACTGTGTCCTGATGGTCGAAAAGCATCTCCCCATCTGGTCCTGTTTTCTCAACTCTCAAATGACCAGAATTCCAGGAGAGGACAAAGAAAACATTACAAAGACACTGTAGCTCTCCTTGAAGCATGGGAGCATTGACATTAATAACTGGGAAGAGCTTGCTATCAGTCGTTCAAAATGGGAACAGCTTGTCCATCAAGTTGCAATATACTTTGAGTCCAAATGCGTTCATGATGAGGTGGAGAGAAGAAAAGAAAAGGAAGCAAACCCTGCACTCTGGATCCCAATGCCTCTTGGGACGGCCTGCTCCATGTATCCAAAAATATGTGGATCGAGAATTGGCCTGTTCAGTCACATGAAGCCCCATGGTAGATACTCACGACCCTGAGTAGACGTCATCCTTGAATTGAGGGACAGCCAACGAATATCTTCAGAGAAACAAAAACCCATTCTAATCATGGATTAGGTCAGAAGTTTCAAGATCATGTTTAGTTGGATTGTTTGCAACAGCTTTCTTAGCTTAGCAAAATAGCAATAGAGTAATAGATAGCAGTTAGAGTAAAGGGAGATTGTATCACATTTAAAGGATGGAGGAGACATACAAAGGCAAATAATTTAACAATGGGCCATAACTTATAACTATCATAGGAAAGTGCTGGGCCGCAGGAATAGAAGAAATAAACGCACATTTACCTGGTCTTGAAAATTACTCTGATCCCTCCGTTGGCTAGAGCTGCGTGGGGCCTGCGTCGAAAGACTCCTCGCAGGTCCCAGCAAAGTGCAGCTCTGATGGATTCAAGGAGGCCAGGCCCCTTTTGTACGGCACTTGCTGCCGTAAAGCAGGTATGTTTAAAGGGCCCAGTGAAATTGACAGGCCCGGGAGAAGGTAAATATCTAAGGTAAGTGGATAAGATTTGGGAGGTGGGGCGATCCGGGGTTTTGAGGGTGGGGGGGTGGGTGTCTGGTGGAGGTCTGAGGGGTGGGGAAGAAGGTGGTCGGTTAGAGGTCCTGTGCGGGGCTGGATGTCCGTGTAGAGTTGGTGGGGGGGGTTGGGGGTTCGGTCTGAGGTCTGGGCAGGGGGGGAAGTTGGGTTGGAGGTCTGGGAAGGGTGTCGGAGGTCTGTGGAGGTTCAAGGATGCGGGGAGGTGACGTGGGGGGTCTGAGGTCGGAGGGGGAGGTCGTGAGGGGGTCCAAGGTCGGAGGAGGGGGGTGGAGGGATAGTCGGAAGTCCGTGAGGGGGCGGTCCAAGGTGTGGGGCGGGGTGGAGTCGGAGGTCCAGTAGGGCTGAGTCAGAGGGTGGGGGTCCGAGTTCCAGGGGGCAGGGGTGTGGGGAGTCCCGTTGGGGGGGTGGTGAGGTGTCATGGATCTACCAGTAGTCCTGTGGGGTCGGTCTGGGTCTTTACAAAAGTTACTCAGAAGTTAGAAGAGGTTTTAATTCTTCTAACTTTTTCTGGGTAACTATTGTTATAACCCTGGCGGAACCATCCAAAGTTTGCGATTTAAACCACATTTTCAGATAGTCCCCAGTGCAGCGCAATTGCCCAGAGGAAGTGTGCATTTCTGGGCAATTGCTGTGCAAACCCTCACCTGGGAACCTCCGAGAGGGACTCCCCAGCGCAAATTTGGAGTAGCCACAAATCCAATGGTGGGGAGCTTGGAAGTTACAGCTCATTTATTATGTAAAATGTATCGTAAGAGAGATGCAACTTTATTCAAGAAAATTTTACGCCTTTTATGGCCTTATATTTTAACTATGTGTGGTATCTCTATATTTCTTGTGCGTGGCTTTTTAATGTTACATGTGTATATCTTCTCAAATTACCTATAATTGTTCCTGTAATATTATTTGTGTTCCTTGTGTATTACCTCTATACAGCAACTCTATATTTACTATGGAAGTTTAAAAAACTACTAATGAAAGCCGTAACTGCCAAGCAGACAAATGCCTAAATTTAACATGCACAACTTCAAGCTGATGCAACTCCCAAACCAGTTGTAGCCAATAAAATCCATTGTAAACACAAAAAGATTATAGAGAGGATAGAGCCCTTCCCTTGTGTTGTTTGGGACCAGTCTTCTTGTGTGGTAAAAGCTGAAGACTGATAGGGAGAGAGGTGGAAATAAGGTTAGATGTTAACCCTTTGCTACATTGAATTTGCTCTATGCTTAAAAGTCAGAATTATATTCGAACGTCTATAGAATTTTTAAGAAGTGAGTAAGTAATAATAGGATAATTGCCCGTGGAGGTAAGTTGTGAATATTTCTATACTTGGCATAGCTAATACACTTTGAAAAAGGGATTTCATTCTCACTGTTTTCTACAAAGCTTTAATAGCAAGCTTACATACTCCTGCTTGGCGAGGGATTAAAATATCCCTTTTTAATAGGAACAATAATTTCCTGGAAACCTGCATCTGCACTAATGTATTCTGGTACTAAATCTATTTTGTATTAAATCAGATCGGTGGCAGGGTCCTCTTTGATGAATAGCCAGCTGCTGTTAAAGTACTTATTGTTCAAGGATGGGTGCCAGTGCAGTAGCAGGCAGAAAATGGACAGCAGTGTGAGATTAGCACAATACATAACTATCAGCCATTCATAGTCAGAGCTACAGTACCAGATGCTCTTCAACAGATTTTTGAAATTTGATTAAATACCACACAATCTGTTACCAGTGAAGATTATTCTAACTCATTTATAATGCTAGACTATAGATTTTTGATTTTTTTTTAAGGTGTACAGATTAAGCACAATAGTAAGATTTCTTAGCTAATTCTGGTGAAGTTGATTAAATCACTTTTCTTGTTTACCGCAGACAATTTTTTATTTACCGTGTATCTTAGACAAAACTGGTTTTTGACTCTTGATGGGCGGAATCTTGTGGAGGCGACAAGGCTCTCAGTTGTTGGCTGGTGAGCCCCTCCCCCTCTGCTTCACCTCTTTTCAACAGGGTCCTCTGCAACTTGTGCCACTCAGGCACTAACCTGGCCAGGGATGGACTTTCCCCCGGGATCAAGGACCCTGGGGGCAGAGGTCCCGTCCACCGAGAGCTTCTGGCTGATCAGAGCCTGGTAGCTCTTCTGTACTCAGCAGCATCACCAAGGAGGCAGCACCCACCCGAGGCTTCAGATCGAGGAGGAGCCCAGGCACAGGTGAGTGATGGCGGGAAGGGGGTTGCAGGTAGGGGTCATGGTCCCAGCCCACCACCCTCCAACTGAGTAAATGCCACCTGTCACCAAACATGCCACAAGGGAGGGCACAAGATTCTGCCCAATGTTACACTGTCAAACTGGTACTTTATTCAGTGACACTAGTGGGATAATATGAGTAAATTTTTTTATTGAGTTCAACATAGTTTTATCATACTTTGTTGGCATTGCTGCTCTCAATGTGCTGAGTGGGGGGAGCAGAATGATGCACACAATGGCAATTGTGTGAGTGAAGAAACATTTTGTAGTTAAAGTAATTATCATACAAGAGGCTCAAACCCCGTTCCCGTAGTAATCTCCAGTCCATAGATCTTTCTGCGTGTGGGTGTATGTATTTTGTATATGTAAACCATTATTGTTGATGCTGCTGTTCAGGGATCGTTAACTGGAATTTACCTGTCAGCTCCTCCTCCATAATGGTGTGATGCGGTTAAAAGATTATAAACTATCTCTGCTTTGATGTGTGTTATCAAATCCCCTTTATTCTTTCATGAGATGTGGATGTCACTGGCAAGGCCAGCTTGTTGAACTGAGTGACTTGCAAGGCCATTTCAGAGGGCAGTTAAGAGTCACCCACATTATCGTGTATGTGGAGTCATAGATAAGGACGGCAGATTTCCTTCCCTAAAGGGCATTAGTGAACCACATGGCTTTTTACGCCAATCAGTGGTGGTTGTCATGGTCAGCATTACTGAGGGCAGCGCTATATTCCAGATTTATTAATTGAATTTAAATTCACCATTTTGAATCTATGGGTAGAATTCTCCCCCCGTTGGGGGGGTATTGTGTGGGGGTGGGCGCGAACCTGATCGGCGCCCCCGATCGGGTCTGTGCTGCCATTTTACGTGGGCGAGCCAATTAAGGCCCGCCCAGCGTGACGCGCTCCCAGAAGCGCTGAGCACTCCCTGTGTGGGGGGGGGCTGCGGTTCCATGAGTCGGGTGTGCGCTGAAATCTCCCTGAGGTACAGAGATGCCTCAGGAAGATTAGTTTTAAGTTTTAACAGTTCAATAAAGTGTTCTAGAAATTTTTAGGACATGTCCCCTCATGTGAAACTGTCACATGAGCTGGGACATGTGCATTAATTTTAATAAAAAATTTTCTGAAAATTTTAACTCATTCATGAAGCCTCATCCCGCCCATGGATGAGGTTCCATGAAAAATGTGAAGGCCGCCTGGGCTCTTTGCCTGCCCGCCAACCTTAAGGTTGGACAGGCAGCTTTCTCAATAGGCTTAATTACTTCATTTAACGTTTTGAGTCTTCATCAGAACATTCGAGACATACGGACTCGAAACGTTAACTGTATTCCTCTCCGCAGATGCTGTCAGACCTGCTGAGTTTTTCCAGCTATTTTTGTTTTTGTTTCAGATTTCCAGCATCAGCAGTATTTTGCTTTTATTTAATTAGTTCATTAATGGCCTTAACAGGCCTTTGACAGTTCGGCGAGCGCGCAGCCGATTCGGCTGTGCACCCACTGAACTGAAAATCCCATTTGCCGAGCCAAAGATTCAGCCTTATGTCTCCAGAGTAATAGCCGGGGCCTCTGGATTACTAGTCCAGTGACATTACCACAACGCCACCATCTCCCCTTGTATATCAAATACTATCAACCACTAATATTTCACATCACAATGATTTTATTTAGTGGTTCTATCAAATGAATTACAATTTATTCTGTAGGTTCAGAGTTCAACGTAAGTATATACCTTAAAGTCCCAAAAGCATACTTAGGCAAAAATCTTATTAGATGACCAGAGGGGCATGGAATGGCATGGGTTTGCAGATATGGGTATGGAGAGTGGATGAGTGAGGGGGTGTGAGGAGTGAGGGCTAGAGAGCCTGCTATTTAAGAAAACAACTGAAATTAAGTCCCAGAGAACCAAGGTGTGTCTTTTAAACAGCCAGCCTCAGCACTCGACAGCCCCTGTGACTGCCTCCAATGTGTGTCTGGAGGTGGCGGGCCCAACTCCATCCTTCACTACACCCATTTTCCTCCCCCCCACCCCGCCCTACCCCCAGGAAGGATGATCCTGTCATTTGGAGCACTTTTCCCCCAAGGTGGGCGTGGTGGGCTTGGATATAGAGGGGTGTTCAAAATTATGTGGCATTTTAACAGAGTAGATGGGGAGAAACTGGCAAGAGGGGTCAGAGGACATGGGTTTAACATAATTGACAAAAGAACCAGAGGGGAGATGAAAATAATTTATTTTTACAAAGCATGTTATCATGATCTGGAACTCACTGTAAAAGCAGCTCCAGTAATAACTTTCAAAAGGGAATTGACAAAGGAAAGCTTTCCAGAGCTATGGGGAAAGAGCAATGGAGTGGGACTAATTGAATAGCTCTTTCAAAGAGCCAGCACTGGTATGGTGGATCTGGTGCAGCCTCCTTCAGTGCTGTAAGATTCAATGATTCACATCATCAATTATTTTTGCAGTCGCTGTTATGCATGCAGTAACATCTCCTAAAAAGCAAATTATCTATTTTTACTGATGTTGGTTTAGATAGGTCTGTTAGTCAACACACCAGAAGCACTCAAAACAGAAGTGCAAGTCTGGTGTCATCTGTGGAGAAACAAAGTTAATGTTTCGGGTTGATGACCTTTCATCAGAACTGGAAAAATTTACAGTCTAACAGGTTTTAAGCAAATAAAGGGGCAGAGAAAGGATGTGGGAAGATAAAAAGGGAAAGTCTATAATAGGATTGAAGATGAGTCATTAACTGACAAAAGGATGATGGTGCAAGGCAAGAGGAAAGAGTAATGAAGCAAGTAAAGAAACAAAAGATATGTCTAGAGGAGGCGTAAATGGGAAAACAAAATCACACCTAAAGCTGCTGTCCAAATACAAACAAAGCACAAAAAGAGAAAAAGAAATGGAGCAGCAGTTATGATCTGAAGTTGTTGAACTCAAGTGTTGAGTCCAGAAGGTTGTAAAGTGTCCAGCTGAAAGATGAAGTGCTGTTCCTTAAGCTCATATTGAGTTCCATTGGAACAGTGAAGGAGACCGAGGACAGAAAGGTCAGAATGGGAGTGGAGCAGAGAATTCTCCTGTCAAGTTCAGCTGTACTTACTTAAAATCTGTTACATCTGATCTGCTGGGTATTTCCAATATTTTCTTCTTTATTTCAGATTTCCAGCATCTAAACTATTTTGATTTTGCCCCACAAGAACTCCTTGTTCTTCTCTAAATAATGCCATGGGATCTTTTACATCTACCTGAAAAACCAGATGAGGCCTTAGTTTAACATATCATCTGAAAGATAGCACATCCATCAATGCAATACTCCTTCAACCTTCTAGCTCAGATGCAGAATAATAAGGAGTGTAGGAGAACTGAATAATCAAATGGTATTTGCAACCAAGTGTTATAGTATTGAAGAGGAGTACTCCCCAATGCAGCTGGAAGTCCACAACCATGTCAGTAAACACTGCATACAAGGGCACTTTTCTATTTCTGTGCTGCCAGCAATGAGCCATGATCACATATTGGAATATTGGTTGGGCGCAGCTCTTGATTTGCCATCTAACAACAGCACAAAGCAGAACATTTGCTCCAAGAGACTTCACACTGCATTGTGAAGAAGCTTGCAATGTGTACCGTTTTTAAAGAAAGGTTAGAAATGTATTAGATGATAAATGAACTTTGTGGAGCATGCACCTATTTCCAAAGTTACAAAAATACCATAGAGTCTCATATCCCTTAATATTTTCCAGAAGATTAACCCATTCCCTCTTGAATTGGCTAATACTGTCTGCTTTCATTTTTTTGTAAACATTTTGAAACATATATTCAGCACTCTGTGTGAATACATGAAATCTAAACTGTGTGTGAAACTTTCCTCCTTTTAGCTTGAGCTTTTATTTTTGGATATTTTATCTCAATTCTATATCATGAATAATGCATTTGCCAATTTACAAGATTTTTCTTAGATTCGCAAATGCAATCTGGAAGGAATACTGTGATGAATATATGATTGGCCTTCTGCAATATGTCAGTAGGTTGAGAGTGTAATAATATCAACTAAACTGGTACGACACTATGCCTCTCATCCCAGCAATACAGGGCCCAGTGAGAGAAATCTTGGCCCAGATTTTCACCACGATGCGGAGCCTCTCCGCTGTGGCAAAAATGACACATGAGCCTGGAAATTCTTCTCAGATGTTTGTCTGACGAAGGCAGCTGGCCATTTAAATCACCAGCTGTCTCCACCGAAGTGGGATTTTGTTAGTCCAGGAATGTGGAATATGGAGTGTGCAGATTAGACCAGACCAGAGCTGGTCTGCACTTGGTGAATTCATTTGGATAGCCAGGGTACCCCTTTGGAGGGGGAAGGTACTCCATTAGATATAGTCCCGGGACACCTTTAGGAGTAGGTAAGGCACCCTTTGTGCGTAAAGAGTGCATAAACTCATTGGAACTGGCAAAGCTGTCAAGAAACTGTCAAAGGTGAGTTGGCATGGAGGGAGTAAGGGCAATGGATGGTTGGTGAGGGGCATAAGTTGACATAGGGGCTATAAGGTACCATGGGGATGTGGGGGGCCTAGGGGTATGAGGGGCCATGGTGGGTAGAGGGGCATGGTTTGGCAAAGGGAGTATGAGGGCCATGAAGGATGGGTAGAGGGGCATGGGTTGGAATAGAGGTATGAGGGACCATGAGGGTGAGTAATGGGGCATGGATTGGCATGAATGGGGCATGGAGAGTGGTGGAGGGATGGAGGGGTGAGGGCTGTTTTTTGTTTTAATTTTTTTAATTCAAGGGATCAAGAACGAGAGAGGGCACACATTTAAAGTGATTTGCAAAAGAAGCAAATGTGTTGTGAGAAAAGTCTTATTCACACATCCAGTGGTTCAAGTCTGAATGCACTGCCTGGAAGTGTGGTGGAGGCAGTTTCAATCGAGGCATTCAGGAGGGCAATAGATAATTATTTGAATAGAAACAATGTGCAAGGGTAAAGGGAAAAGGCAGGGCAATGGCACAAGGTCATGATGCTCATTCGGAGAGCCAGTGAAGACACGATGGGCTGAATGGCCTCCTTCTGCACTGTGACGGTTCTGTGATTCCGTGATATTCAATTCAATGAAGTGCCGGAGCACAGAGGCAGGCCTTCTGCTCAGCCCGGCTCCGCGCCCAGCAGTTTCCGCACTCATTCCAGGGACGGCGGGCCCGTCTTCTAATCCAGCCCACTCCCCCCCCCCCCCAGAATGAAAAGCTCAGTTGTGGGCCGCCATTTTTAAAGGTCCGGTTTAAAGAGCCGGGAATTCTCCCGTCTCTGCGCACCCGACCTGGAAGCGAAAATCTGGGCCTTGGTTTACATTTTTTTATAAAGACTGTGCAAGTGCACCAGTTACCACAGAATCTATCCTGGGTGCCTGGCAACTGGTCCGTGGAGGAATGTGACTTTTAAGCAAATGAGTAGAAACTATGTTAACTTTTATTTTTTTTTTAAAGTGCATTTTACATGCATACTCTTGGTTTTGGTACCATTTTGATAAGTAAAATGACCAGTACTGTGTTTCACAAAGTTCTGTACTTGAAGTATTGATTCCCGCTATTTCAGCGAGCAGACAGCAGGGAGCTGACGATGTGACGTCACAATGCCGCAAAGGAGGTTCTGAAAGGAGTTTTGGCAGAGGCCTGCTGATTCCAAGTGAGTTGAAACTTCAATTTTGACTCACTTATACACATTCAAAAACGAATGAAGCTTATTTAATAATGGTTATTAAATCTAATCAGAATAGCCTTTAAATTGCAATTTTTTTATTGCGGCTCCCTTTTCCTCTAATGATACTGTATAAAACTTTTCCTTTTTTTGCCTTTTTGTTTTTAGAGTTCTTTAAGGAGTGGGTGGATTGGGTGACAAGGAAATAATTTTCATTCTGGGTAGCGAAACTTTCTTTTGCCAATTTTACCAACCAGTATCAACACGTTTTAGGCTATTTGGCGTGTAGCCAGCTCCAACACAAAGTTCTGCTCACTATTTTCCCCCAAACTTTAGCAACAGTTTCACTATTGCGCCCGTGTGAGTTGTTTCCACTTCTTTACATCAATCATCCTTTATGTCTGTCGGAGTAAATTTGCCCCTTTTGTGCCAGTTAGTGCTGTCGGCTAGCAGGCATTTGGCTTGAAATCCATTGAGCTCTTTCTTTTGAAGAGACTCTTACAGCTTAGGCAGAGGAGATTTTCTACCAATCAACCTGGGATAAATCTGAATCCTAGAGCCAGAGGTCAGTGTTCAATCCCCTCAAGACCATCACTGAACCTACCTTGCCATCTGGATTTAAAAACAGAATAAGTGCTAACTCCATTTGTAAGTGTGACATTCACAGCTTATTTGTGACTTTCTGTCCAAAAGCTGCAAAATTCACTATATCATGTTTTGTATTTGTTTTACATAAATAATTGTGACACTGTCAATTAATATTTCAATCATTTCAGTGCTACGTTTTGAAATTTTTGTTTGTAATTCAGTTGACACAATTGGCACACTCAAAACTTCTTCACTGCTTGGTGCACACTGTCGCCTGAGATGTATTTTCCCTGTGTGGTATAAAATCTACTTCAGTGCTACAGACAAACTGGAGAGCAGGAACTGGAGTTAGGTAGAAGGATCGTTAGGTTTGAATCAAAATGTTATTGTTGATAGAAAATATATCGGATAAGTTCATTTAAAAAAGACCATTCAACTTATCACATTTCATGCTTGCAGAATGCCAACATTACTACATTACAGTTTACCGTACAGGCAAACAGCACCTTATTTTAATGTTAATCCACACAAGGCCATCTCTAACAATACGATTCCATGTTTAGATGATATATTTGAATCCTGGTTTAGGGTTGAAACTCTCAAAACTTTGAGTCAGAGATGAAAGTGCTATCCACTGAGCAAAACTGGGGCTAGCCAAACTGATTCATAATTTTTAGGACAGATGCTTATTCGTGTAGCAATATGAATGGAGAAATGCAGGTAATGGGCTGCAGCTCTGCTTGGCTCTGGGGAATTAACGTAAATCTACATGAATAAGTTTCAACCCCCCCCTTTTTGTTTCTTTGAGTAAAAAAATCTATGTATACCATTGTTCTTTTTAAAAAAATCCTAAAGCATGAGAGGTGCCAAGTTTGTTAGAGCAACTCTTCTTAATACATGTAAAGAGTTCACTTATCCTTCCCATTCTGCAAGTATTAACCAGTTCATTGCCTAAAATTTTAGCTAATAATATGTCAATGAATATTGTTGACTAATAGTGATTTTGCGCCTAATTATTTAAATTTTCTAACAAGTATGCGCATGCAGTATGTGATTAGTGGTAATTAGTTCCATGGAAAACATGATAAGGTGATGTTATCACCATTTGTACAGTCACTGAGGTTTGCTGTTGTTTCTATGCATACCTGTAATATGTATACAGCTTTAGTTATTGGATAAACATGCCTGTGCTATCAAATTGCAAAACTTAGACAATGAGGCATTTCAGCATGAACACCAGTCAAAAACAAATTACGGGTGCCTGTTATCTTAGAATAACAGCTTTGAAACATAGAATCATTGGCCCTCGTTGAAGCTTTGCTAAAGTTGTGAAGAGGAGCTAAATTTTCTCCATGAGTCACTTAGAAAGCAGTCCTTTCCCCCACTAACTTGTAATAAATCTGTTGAAATTGTTTATCTTTTATTATTTATTTGTAAGTTGTAAATGGGTGATAGTGAATTGACAGCCCATTTTACAGCTCTCCCAAGTTATACTTCCATTGAAGTCCATATAAGTGAGCATCAGGAAAATTGTTTCATGGGCGGCTGAATCAATATCACTGGTTTTACACTGTCATCCCAGGCCAAAGTAACCTCCTTACGTTTTCACTTTTTGTTCTGAAGAAAACTGGTTGAAAAGGCCAGCCTCAGGAGAAAGAGTAGGAAACACCACCCATGTGGAGGATGCAGAAATTGTGCAATTTCATCTAAGTGGACTATTGTTAAGTTTGTGTGAGAGTTCAGAGGGGCACTCTAGTAATAAGCTATGAATGAAACTTCTGACTTTAACATTCCTTAGTGTGATTTACTTCAGCTGTAATGATTCTCAGGAATGGCTAGTATGTTAAAGAGTTAATACTATTCAGAATCACAAGAAACTTTTAGTATTTGGAGCAAGTTTTTCAGCATAGCTGGAACACTTGCATGGCTTTTAAACCCTGGAGGCCAAAATTGCTCAATGCTGCAACAAATGACATCTGAAAAAAACATGTTGAGCTAAAAAGTCATCATTGAAATATGAGATTGATTCACACTGGTTTCCATTGATTAGTATTAGACACAATGTGTGCCTTTTACTTACAAGAAAACTCTATTTCTGTATGTTGTCACTATCACTGTAATCATTTTTTCCATTCACGCTTAATGTAGGGGGGTGTTGCAAAATAATGGACAGGATTTGGTATAAAGTTAGCTATTTATATAATCCAGCAACAGCAGATCGGGTTAGGTGGAATTCACCTGAATTGTACATAAAACTGCTTTTAAAAATGTTATTTTATTAATCTGCATGCCGTGCACACAAAAGCAGTTTATATTCATTTTAATTTTTTGGCTGCATCATTTCCTTCAATAATCTTTTAATCAACATTTATGATGAATAGATTAACAGATTAGGGATCTCTCTTCTGTGCAGAAATTTGGCCTTGCACAAACTGAGCGATTAACAGATTAGGGATCTCTCTTCTGTGCAGAAATTTGGCCTTGCACAAACTGAGCTTTTAACAGATGCCATCAAATTTGAACCTTTGTAGGGCAAAAAAGAAATACTCTTTATTAAATTCATGTGTTCGAATGTGAGGTGGCCAGTGCCCGTGGAACTTAAAGAGCCTCCAGTTGTGGGGGATGGAAAATTGTAGGTGGAAAATGTTTTAAAGCATTTGGAATCTGTTCAGTATTTTTACAGTAAGTGATAAAAAATTGTTCCTCCCTTAACACTGAATCCTCTGTTATGAGAAATAAAGGAAGGCTTGATCTTTAGAAATGGACTGAAAAGGTTTCATGAGAAAAGAGGATAGCTGAAATGTATCTTACTTTTACCACCAAAATGTAAATTTAAGGTATGAAAATAACCTAGGAGAACTCTCAGAATGAATGTGTGAATGCAGAAAATAGTATTAGTATTCCAAAATAGACAAACGGTGGCCTTGGAGCCACTTTTAACTTGAAGAGAAATTTATTTTGGCTGCTGCAATTGAGGATTGCTGGTTTGGCTCCAGGTCTATAAAATACAACACCTGAAGCCAAGTTTTATTTTTCGTTTTTAAATCAAAGCACTCAGTGGGCCTGTGCTGGCTCCTCTGACACCTTCAGCTCTGCCAAGTCTCAATCTTTTAGGTTGGAAAATATAACCTGTTTCAATACTCCCCACTCTTTGAAAATAAACACATTGCTGTATGTTTTGTTAGGCTTGTAATCCATCTCACTCATTCTTCTCCTAAAATCCCACTCACACTAAGGTGCCAAGGTTGGCAGCTAAGCACCATTCTCTTTCATTGGGAGTCAAACAAGTAGTACTCAGAGTATTGTGATTGATAGAGCGTAAAGAAGTAGATCTGATCATAGACAACCTTTGGTGACTCTTATCCAGTATTGTACACTTGGGCACACAGCGAAGTTTCTCTAAACACATATTTCAAGTTTTTTTTTTCTGTCCTCTGTTGTTGTTTTATATATCCTTATCAGTTTCTCTTTTCCTAATAGCTGTAGCAATGAAAAAAATCAGTGGCAAACATGAGAAACAGCAAATAACTTCGCTAAAGTACAGAGATTAAGCTGAGAAAGGGCAAAGCCATGTACGGAAGGCAGCTACCAAAAAGGAATTGACACTGTAGAAAGCAAAACCTGAAAATAAACAAACATTACTGAGGGAAAAGAGACTGAGCAGACCCCATGAGGAGGATGTCAGCTGATAAACAGCAGAGAGCATGGAGAACAGAGTGACTAAAAATGACAATGGCGCTAGAAGAGTGAGACGGAGGGCAATTAATGTTTGCTCTCCACCTTGTCTTCTCGTTTTAGGATATTTTTCTCAGCATAGTTTCCCAGCAGTCTTTGGAATTATCTGCTTTGATAGATGCCATTCTAATCATATGGCTCCCATTTACTTCAGCGACAAAATAAAATCCTTTTAAATTAAAGTGAGCATATAGGGTTGAAGGCCGTCCTTTAAGTCCAGTCTCAGCAAATAAGGGGCTACTGCTGAAAGCTTTAGTCATGTGTTTGTTACCTTTCCTTCTTAACCACCAGATCTTTTCCAAATATAAACTCCAACTTGTCATTAACCCGCAATCTGCATTCTGTTAAGTTTTGCTCACCCACCAGCCCTGTTCTTGCAGACCTCCAGTGGCTCCCTGTCTCCAAATGCAACAAATTTGAATTCCTTGTTGTCATTTACAGCTCTCTGTGTGACATTCCCTTACCTTCCCTCTCCAGCCTCCTTCAGCCCTACACCCCAGTCTATGATCTACAGTTCGTCGACTCTGAGCTCTTGTGTGTATCTGTAGCCTCGTCTCGGCATTCCTTATTTTGTAGCAGAGCTTTAGGTTGTCTAAGCCCCAAGCTCTGGTATCTCCTCCCAAAGTTTCTTTACCTTTCTGTTTTAAAATGTTCTCATAAGCTCCCCTTTTGACTGTGTCTTAAGCCAGTTCTCCTAAATGTCTACTATTTGGTTCATCTAAAGATGGTAGATCTTTCTGGAATTTATTCTGACATTATAAGTACTGTACAAATGCAAATTATATTGAGGATGGTTCCTTCCTTTGTCCATGTTTAACTATTGACTTTTTGGCCTTTTCCTTTGGACCAGAAATGAAACTCCCACACTTTCTTTATTGCCAATGATGCCTTCAGGAAGCTCAATTTCTTCTTTCTTTTCCCCAGCCCACCACTATTTAAATATGGCTGGGGAGGGTGCGGTTGTCAGGGATTGTGCAGTCAAGATCTGTGCTGAGTGATGGAGGATGGTTTTATATACTGTTCTTTGAGGCAAAGATCTGGTGGTAGGCCTCAAGTCCTCCTGTATTATATCACCTAATTTCTGTGACGTTTTCCCTCATTCCTTCTCAATGGCAATTACAAACACAGGGTGAATTTCCTCATGGCTTTCCCACACTACTACAGCAGTATAAGTTTAGAGGAAACGTGAACTAAGCATCCACTGAACTTCTGCCAAAGATATGATGGCAGAGTAGGTGTTATGCTGCAGAAGTTCAGTCTCATTGTATTTTCTCCCTACATTCCAAATGTATTAAAACCAAACCTTATCACTTCTGTTTACCCTTTCCTATGATACCTGAAATGTGGACCTCCTTATCTCCATCAGTAAGTTCCACCCCTCTGATTTTCAAGCTTTTAAAAGCCAAGCTTGGTGTCACCTCATGACTGTTCCCGAATTCATCTCACCTCTCATAACTGGTATTACACACTTTGACCCATGGCTTTGGTTGCTCAATTATAAAAACAATAACAAAAGAGGAATAAAATGATAGTGTTTGGAAAGTTATTCATGCAGGGCAACTTCAGATTTTTCAAAACCTATTCAGCAATAACCCGCTCACTGACACTCAGTTTGGGTTCCACCAGAGCCACTCCGCCCCTGACCTCATTACAGCCTTAGTCCAAACATAGACAAAAGAGCTGAACTCCTGAGGTGAGGTGAGAGCGACAGCCCTTGACATCAAGGCAGCATTTGACCAAGTTTGGCATCAAGGAGCCCTAGCAAAACTGGAGTCGATGGGAATCAGGGGGGAAACTCTCTGCTGGTTGGAGTCATATGTAGCATGAAGGAAGATGGTTGTGGTTGTTGGAGACAATCATCTCAGTCCCAGGACATCACTGCAGGAGTTCCTCAGGGTAGTGTCTTAGGCCCAACCATCACCAGCTGCTTCACCAATGACCTTCCTTCCATCATGAGATCAGAAGTGGGGATGTTCACTAATGATTGCACAATGTCCAGCACTGTTCACGACTCCTCAGACGCTGAAGTAGTCCAAGCCCATATGCAGTAAGACCTGGAAAACATTCAGGCTTGGGCTGATAAGTGGCAAGTAACATTCATGCAACACAAGTGCCAGGCAATGACCATCTCCAACAAGAGAGAATCTAACCATCACCCTTTGACATTCAATGGCATTGCCATCACCGAATTCCCCACTACTAACATCTTTGGGGTTACCATTGACCAGAAACTGAAAGTGGACCAGCTGTAAATACTGTGGCCACAAGAGCAGGTCAGAGGCTGGGAATTCTGCAGTGAATAACTCACCTCCTGATTCCCCAAAGCCTGTCCACCACCTATATGGCACAGGTCAGAAGTGTGATGGAATACTCTCCACTTACCTGGATGAATGCAGCTCCAACACTCAAGAAGCTCAATGCCATCCAAGATAAAGCAGCCCACTTGATTGGCACTCCATCCACCACCTTAAACATTCACTTCTTCCAACACTGATGCATAGCGGCAGCAGTGTGTCTACCATCTGAAATATGCACAGCAGCAACTCACCTTCAACATCACCTTCTGTCGTATAAGGATCTGGAATATATAGGGTTAATGAGGGACTGAGTACAGTACCATCCACACAGTGATGTAAGAGAGCACATGACCCACATACACAGTCAGTCGAGTGTTGGACTGAGCCGAGTGTACCAGCAAGCATGGAGACAGCTCCTAGCTTGTATTCTATTTTGTATATTTTTAAATAATTCTAAGAGCCAATGCAGACTTACAGTTAATCTATGTGTGACTACAAAGACTTCTTCAGACCTACTAAACTGTAACCAACACCCTACAACATGGTGGCAGCTCATAGAAAAAACCCAAAACCTCATTAAAATGCAGAGACAAACCAAAATGCTAGAAGACTGAGGAAAAATTCAAAAAAGCATTCTGACGTGAAAAGAAGTTCCAGAAGCAGAGGCGCAAAGGAAAACTCTTCAGGAAAAAGTACCAAAGAAAGGCTTGGAAGCTTAAGGCAGAAATTTAAATTTTTTTACTGCAGCAGAAGACTCCACTGGATCTCCTTTGGAAGTTTAGCTTCAGAGTGCAGACTCAGCAGAACTTGCAATGATGAGGTAAATCTTCTAAAATTCCAGGCTACAGCAAATCCTAAGAAATTTTTAAAGTAATTTGGTATCAGAAATGCAGTTTGAGAGAAGCCTGTTGCTAAAACCTGATCCCCGAGTCGGAGCCTGAATACATGGCATCCAAAGAGAAAGAGTTAATTAAATATTTCGGGAACAACACAACTGTTCAGCTTGGTAAAAGGCAAGCAGAAGCTAGAATTCGATGGATTCACATGTCACAAGGTAAAATGCTGAACAAGAGAAGTCTACAGGCACGCGATCCAGGCAGCCATTGTTAAAAAATGCTTTCAAGCTGAGTGCTATCGCCATTGTTGCAGAGCCTGACAAAACTGGCAAGTGCAGGAAATCCCTTTGTCTCCAAGTGAACGACGACACCATCTTGAAATTCAGACAGCTCTGACAGCAGAACATACACTTATAAAATTTTAACATGGATCTAAATTCCACACTACCAAGTTAATTTGAACTAACCCAAGGCCTAGATCAATCTTCTGTTGTAGACAAGCTTCTGCCTACAACAGAAGGCACCGCACCAGACACTTGCCATAATTACAGAAAGGAAAGAAGGTTTGGATTAAAGACCTTGAGAGAGAAGGTACCGTCATTAGAAAGGGTGAGGACCAACCTTGCTCCTACCTGCTTTGTACTGCAGAGGGTACAGTCAGGAGAAACAGGAGGAGTCCCCACCTCATCTCTAGACTGCCCATCCCCAGCGTGCAGTGGACAGGTATTGAGGAACATACCTAGATGCCAGAACAACCTCCAAACCTACAGAAAGAACCAGCAGCGACAGAACCTTCCACTTCTCCAACAGTGGTGCAAATGAGATATTAATGGGTTATAAGGCTTCCAGATCGCTTGAACCTTTGAATTCAAGGACTTAAAGTGGTGATAATGTAGTAATGACAACGTAAATGTATGACAGTAATAACAATGTAAGACATAAGGTAAAATTTAATCACTTAAAATACATTGGATAAAGATTTGGGAGGAGGTGTAGTATAAGGGTCTGGCACATATAGGGTATTGTGGGACTGAGTACCACCCAAACGGTGATGTAAGAGAGCACATGACCTGCACCCAAGATCAGTTGAGTGTTGGACAGAGCTGAGTGTACCAGCAAGCATGGAGACAGCTCCTAGCTTGTACCCTTTACTGTATATTTGTAAATAGTTGTAAGAGTCAATAAAGACTTACAGTTAACTTACATGTGAGTATAAAGACTTCTTCAGACCTACCAAACTGTAACCAACACACTACGACACCTTCCAAACTTGTGATCTCCACCACTTAGAATGACAAGGGCAGCAGATGCATGGGAACGCCACAACCTGGAAGTTCCACTCCAAGCCACACACCACCCTGAGTGGAACTATATGGCCTTTCCTTCACTGCCGCTGGGTCAAACCCCGGAACTCCCTTCCTAACTGCACTCTGGGTGCACCTACAACACATGGGCTGCAGTGTTTCAAGAATGCGGCCCACCACCCCCTACCTTCTTAGGGGCAATTAAGGATGGGCAATAAATGCTGGATTCGCCAGTGATGCCCACATCCCATGAATGAATAAAAATTTTTTAAAATGCAGATCTTAAAGCTTTATTTTGCATTTCATTTTCAAAAACATCATTCCTAAAAACTGCAAGACGAGGAGAGCTAGAACTGGAGAAGGAGTAAGCTGATTCCCGTGTGAATTATCTCTAGTATCTTGGAGTTCTTGGCGACAGTTCATAACACAGCAGTAAATAACAATGTATTTGTGTTCTTCAGACAGTTCAAAGCTGTTGAGCAAAGGAGCCAATGTGTTTTAACATTAAACAAACCCGTCATCCAACCTTAAAATGTAGGTAAATGTGCCTTTCTGTTGGAAAGGGTTTTTTCCTTTTTTGCTGATGTGTGAAGGCTTAATGGTGGATATAGTAAATTTTCCATGCAACAGATAATTGAAGACTGAGATGAAGATTGGAAATCAGATTCAACAGTGATAAACACCAAACCTCAAGAATGTTTGCAGTTCCAATTCACTAGCAAGGGTAAATTAATCTAAAAATTGTACTTCATAAACTTCCCAAGAAGCTTGTAAAAAAAATTGGCAGATATTTAGAATACTTGCTTCATATGCTAGATGCTTTATTTTCAGCTAAATTTTGCATACTTTCTGTTTCACTTTTGAATTTTACATTGATCAAAAAACTAAGGCCTTGACAGTTTGGCCTGGATTTGCTTTAAGGGAATGTTTGCCGTAAGTGGTAGGTTTGGAGTAGGACCTCTGCCTGCTGTCCTGGCTCTACCATGACTCCAACTCATCTTCCCACGGGGGATGAATAATTTGTCAAAAATGTGGAATGGGAAAAGTTGGAGGACCACTTAAGGAGGGCAGAACCACCTTGAATACTCGAGCAAATTTTAAATTGAAGGCCTCCTTTGAGTATTTAAGGCCATCGTGGAGGGAGAGATAGCCTTCATAGCCCCTGTCCTTTTCTCTCCAACAACTGAAATAGTGGAACTTCAATTGCTGCAGCAAGGCTTACCATTGCCTCTCTCCTAGTGGTTTTTAGTGTTGGTGACAGTAATTGGGTGGATTTTCAGAGCTCAAATTACTGTCATCATTTAGATATAGCAAGGTGGTCACAGGCTGGCAGGAGTCCTTTCAGCCGATAGAGGCAAGAAATAAAACCTCAGTGTTCTACTCCCTACTTAAGAAGCCTGCAGCCTTTGGGATGATGCTAGCAATGAGAGCACATTTCCTCCTGTTTTTGTTAAATGCTTGTATTCTTAAAAGTTAAGGAATATTTGGAGTGGAATTCAGATTGATAGCGCCCTGGCGCTGTATGTTGTCCAAAACAGCGTCCATGGTACACATGCACACTTTTGGGGTGAGTTGTACCGGACACCATATTGGCGAGCGTGTTACCAAGGGTGGAGTTAATGGCCGCCAGAAATATGCAGAGCAAGAGTACTTATCTCCTCAAAATTACCCACTCCTGAGTCGACCGTCCATGCAGAATATCACTTCATCTCCATCCTCCCTTTGTTTTCCAAGGTCCTTGAACACGTTGCCACTTCCCAAATCCATTGCCATCTTTCCCAGAACTCCATGGGTGTCACAAATGACACCCTATATTCCTGCGACAAAGATGAACTTTCCCTCCTCGTCCTTCTGAACCCTTTCTGCAGCTGTTGACACGGTTGACTACACTCCTGTCTCCAACACCTCTCCACTGTCATCCAGCTGGATGGGTTTGCATTCATCCGGTTCCATTCTTATCCATGTAATTGTAACGACATAATCATCTGCAGTCGTTTCTCTTCCTGGTCCCTCACCCGTTAACTCTGATGTCCCCCAAAGATCTATCCTGGTCCCCACTACCAACCCCCCTTGACCATCTACCTGCTTCCCCTCAGCAACATCATCTGAAAATAGTGTTAGTTTCCACACGACACCTAACTCTATCTCACCACCCCCTCCCCTACTGCCTCAAAATTGTCAGACAAATTATCCACTATCCGGTATTGGATTAGAAGAAATTTCCTGCAATTAAATGTTGGGAAAACCAAAACAATTGTCTTCAGTCCTCACAACAAATTGTGTTGCTAGCTATCAACTCCATTGCTCTCCTTGGCAACTGTTTAAGGCTGAACTCTACTGTCCATTACCTTTCTGCCATATTTGACCATCTGATAAGCTTCCAAGCACGTACCCACGGCACCAATAAAACTGCCTATCTCTACCTCTGTAACATCACTCGACTTTGCTCCTATCTCAGATCTTCTGTTTCAGAAATTCTCATCCATGCCTTTGTTATCTCTAGGCTTGAATATTCAAACACATTCCAGCTGGCCTCTCACATTTGGGCCTCCATAAAATTGAGGTCTTCCAAAACACTGCTGCCCAAGTTCTAAATCACACCATATCCCGTCCGCCCATCACCTCTATATTCTCTGACCTACTCTGGCTCCCAGTTAAGTAACACCGCAATCTTAAAATTCTCATCTATATTTTTTAATCCCTCAATGAGCCCATCTTCCTTTCTCTATAATCTCCTCCAGCACCACATCCACAAACATTCACTCCCTCCACCACCAACGCACAGTAGCAGCAGTGTGTACCATCTACAAGATGCACTGCAGGAACTCATCAAGGCTCCTTCGACAGCACCTTCCAAACCCACAACCACTACCATCTAGAAGGACAAGGGCAGCAGATAGATGGGAACACCACCACCTGGGAGTTCCCCTCCAAGTCACTCACCATCCTGACTTGGAAATAGATTGCTGTCCATTCACTGTCGCTGGGTCAAAATCCTGGAACTCCCTCCCTAACAGCACTGTGGGAGTACCTACACCACATGGACTGTAGCGGTTCGAGAAGACAGCTCACCACCACCTTCTCAAGGGCAGTTTGCAGTGGGCAATAAATGCTGGCCTTGTCAGTGATGCTCACTCGCACGAACAATCAAGAAAAGCAAAAAGCAGAACCAGTTTTCTGACCCAAAATTTTAAATTCTCTTTCATGTGCTGTTGCAGTTGCTATTTTTCTTTCACATTTTCTTCATTTCTAGTGTTTCAAGTATTGTAGGGTAAATGGCACTCAGCTGAGCAAACCTTTCCATTTCTATTATCTGACACTGTGCTACATGCCAACGTGGTACTTTCAATGAGTGTGCCCAAGTACTATGATTGATCACTGTGGAAATACGTTAATCTAATGGCGGAATGACGGCACAGTCTTTGGTCTGCTTTGGAATAACCATGTAGGAGTTGGTAATGGTAAAGTTCAGACACCTGGCATAGACTAAACTGTAAGATGCCAAATGTCTGTGTTTTCTTTGGAAAAACTACGCGAAAAGGAGTAATATGTAGGCTCATGCTGTGCCAGGAACAAAAGCCCAATTTATTTATTTATTTCACTTGCTCAGTTTTTGCTTTCAGGCCAGCGTTCAACTGGTGCTAATGCAAATTGTTTTTTGATTTTGTTAGGTATATAATCAGGAAGCCCAACATCAAGAAAGCAGATTTAATCCTCTCCCATTTGTCCTGGTCCTCGTTATTACCTCCACCTGTGAAGGTAGGGGGAGGTAATGTTTTCACCCCTGTTTGTCTGTAAACAACATACCTCCGAAACTGAAGGATGGATTTCAACAAAACTTGCTACACAGATAGGGTACGGCCCAAGGAAGAACTGATTAATTTTTGCCAAAGATCCATATCGGGATTCTGGAATCTTTTAAAGGGTCCATTAACATTGGGGGATAGGGCAAATTGGCTTTTTTTGAGAATGTTGTGGTTTTTTATTTACAATGTTGTTGATTGTTTGAGAAAGTTGTCGATTGTCTCAGCTGCTGTATTGGAATTTATCACAGCTTCCAAAGTGTGAGCAGAGTTTTCAGGAGAGCTTTTAGGATGCGGATGGGCCTAAAGTCTTCTTTTCATCAAAAGATTTCTTTTTTCAGCTTTGTAGTTGCATCAACCAGACAGGGAAAAACCTTAAGGAAGAGCTTCATAATTGTAATAACATTGGGTTAACACAGCGTGGTGGAGGTATGCACTCTGTTGAATGTCTTCTTAACTTGTTCATTTTCTGTTACACAGGTAGTAGTTTTCTAACATTGCCAAGCAGGAGCTGAAAGTGCTTTCTAGGCCTGAGAAGTTACAAGGCTTCCATTTGCTTCCAACAACACTAAAATGTTCACACTAAGATGACAGCATTTGAGTTATGGAAAAATATCCCATTTATTTCTTTATGAGCAAATTTTGACTACCTTTGAAAATGCTGTTTCTGTAACAGTATTTTAATGTTAAATCTCCGTGGTCAAATGAGCTTACACCGGGTGATATGGGCTTGGAACTAAAGGCTTTATCAATAATGGAGGATTATATTGAGATAATGAAGGAGTGATTTTATGAATCTACACTGCCGGCAGGGAGCCTCACCCTGTGAAGTTGTGTGTGAGAAATTTTGCGTGTGTTAATTTAAATAGTTAGGAGGTTGCGCCCAACATGATTGGGCCTGGATTTTCAGCTCCTGATGATTACGACTCTCAGAAATCAATGAGATGAATAGCAGACTGATTCTATAATGAGCAGCGATCTGCTCTGCTAGATTACCACTCAGGTGGTGAAGGTGAATTCCATTCATCATCTCCGAACCAAAAGGTGGCCAATGGAAAACATATTTTACATTTTATATCAAATCCTGAAGCTAATATTTCTGTCTCATAGATGAAAGAATATTTGAAACTGACATTATTCCAAGAATTTAGTACTCAATAGCTTTTCAAGAGCCTTTTCCAAGGTGTTATTCATCATGTCTGGTGAGGCAAGAGACAGGTCACAAACCCTTACATGTAATTATCTCTGCTAAAACTAACTCTTGATAATATATTTACTTCATAGTTTTATACACCAAGCCATAATAAACAATAAGAAAGAGCACAGTTCTTAATTAATTACATGCCAGGAGAACTTTGAGATATTTACTTTTCAAGCGTCAGATCTTCATTGATTTGTGATGGTAAATTTGAGCTGACCTTCACATACCAGGAGCACATATAGAAAATGTACGGGTGCAGAGGTCAGTGCTGATTTCTGATCATTAAAGTTGTAAACACCTGCCCTTTAGTTATTATTAATACATTTGGTGATTACTTACGTTCATTTTTCACCCAGTATTATGCACTCTGAGATTTGATAAGGCATTAGCCAGATGTATAGCAAAGATGGTGTCCTCGCAGCAACTCTTGGCCCTGCCTCTGACTGCATTATGGCGTGACATTTCTGCTTCCCGTGCCAACTGTATTTGTGGCTTCTCTGAGCGATACTGATAACAGTGTAACATTTTGAGATTATTCTGTAAACTCATGCCCACTCAGTTCATCAAAGAAAATGAGTTCTTTCTAGACGATACAATATCGACCATCACAAAAGCAGATGTATGGATTACACAGTCACAGGTTCTGCCATTGCTACTTCACAACCAGCTGCTAGATGTGCACAAAAACTTCTGGAAGACTCTTCCTCTAAGTTTCCTTTCCTGTGGGGGTGTTTAATGCATCCACTCTGCAGAGTGAAACAGCTGTGTTTTGGAATGAATTTATATGTTTACTGTGGTGGAAGATGAGGAAAAGGGTGGAATTTTCCATGCCCGTTGGCATCGGGCGTGTTTGGGGCATGAGCGGAGAATATGGGAGAAGGCCAAAAATTGGTTTCACGCCATTGTGAAACCAATTGGCAATCGTCCGCTCTGCCCGTCAATGGTGGGCCGTGATTCCTGCCGTCAGACATCGGGAGCCTCATTGTAATACATCTGCATATCATTATAAGCCCAAACCGCCCAAATCATCACCCCCCCATGCTGGATCACCCGAGCATGTTGGCGTACTCCAACTTGTTTCACAACAGCATATAAAAGGCGTGCACTTGGCAGGCTGCACTTCGAGGGGAACTCGGAAGTGAGTGCACAGTAACATTGTGCAGCACTTGCTAGGGTCGCCTGTTGGACTTCAAGGTTGAGGCGCTGCGCATTCAGGCGAGAGCACAGGCAAGTCACATTTTCCCAGCTGGTGGACAGTGCGGTGCTGGGGCAAGGGCTACAATGTGGTTGAGGCGGCCTGGGAGGGACAAGGGCTGAACTGTGGTTGATGGTAGTGCATAAGCATGTGCTGGGTTGTGGAGGAGAGAAGCGACCACGCATTAGGGAAAGCTTGTACAAAGTGACCATTCCTCTGTAGATAAGACACTTCAGGCGCAGCCACATTGACATGTGTGGAGTCGGGCCTCTAGCTTATCTGCCCACTCAAGCAACGCAGAGGCCTGAAAGTGCCACCACGTGCTCCAGAGCTTTTCACCCCTCGGGCATAGGCTGCAAACTAATGAGTATTTTAGTGGACTGCAGAACAGTTGGGCGGCTGGGCAAGTTGTACAATCTCCTTGCTAAAGCTGGCCATGGAGCAGTCACTGGTGGAGGCGCTCACAGCCCCTTGTGCAATGTCATCATCCCGGTTTGGACCAGTCTCCCCCACGGTTCAAGCTAACAGTGCAGCCTTGCAGTGTGGGTTAGGAGAATGCCTGTGCCTGAGCTGAGAGCACAGCATGCAGTCCAGTGGGCAAAGCTGCTGCCAGTTGGTCAAGTGGAGTGGGGCAGAGGTGGGTGGGGTATCGGGCAGCCATGCAGCGCACTAAACTCTGGACAGCCAACTGGTGGCCAGAACTCTCTGGGATGTGTTAAGGGGCCTTCAGACTTAACCAAGAGAGATTCTTAGAGTACCCAAGCTAACCCAGGCATCTCCCTTTCATCCTGCAGGAGGAGTACATCAGAAGCATGTAGCCTGGTGAACTAGCTGTATGCCTCGTGAAGTACAGAGAGCAGAGACAAAGGATAAGAGAGCGATGGAGGCACCTGGCTGAGCAGAGAGAGGAGCAGGGAAGGAGGGGTGGCTGGGGCTCCCACACACACCGCTGAAGAGCCACAGCGAGCTGTCCTAGCTAGACCCAGGGTCTATAGACACTGCCTTTCATTCCTGCAGATGACCAACAACCAGTGTCGCCGAAGATTGCGCATGTCTAGGGAACTGTCTACATCTGCCAGCTACTGCATGATTTGTTGTCACAGGGACATGGAGAGCATCCACTGCCCAGGGCCGTAAAAGTGACCACACTGCTCAATTTTTATGCCAGTGGCTCCTTTCAGGGCTCCACTGGTAACCTCTGTGCGATATCGCAAGCCTGCACCCACAAATGCATCTATGAGGTCACGGACACCATATTTGCGAAGGCACAAAACTTTATGCAATTCACCCAGGACCAGGAAAACCAGGATGCAAGAGCTCTAGGATTTGCCCAGATCTCAGGTTTCCCACAGGTGCACGGTGCCATCGACTGCACTCATGTGGTGCTCAGATCTCTGTGGCAACAAACGGTCAACTATGTCAACCGCAAGGGCTTCCACTCACTGAATGTGCAGCTGGTGTGTGACAACCACAAATGCATCATGTAGGTCTGCGCACATTTTCCAGGGAGTGTCGATGACTCCTACATTCTCAGTCAGTCTCAGATCCCTGATGTCTTCCAGGGTCCACAGAGGCTGCAGGGTTGGCTCCTCAGGGACAAGGGCTACCTGCAGAGGACGTGGCTGATGACACACGTGTGGCGGCCTCAGGCTACAGCAGAGTGAAGGTATAATGCTGCAGTTTGTAACTTGGTGGAGCAAACCATCAGGATGCTGAAAATGAGCTTCCGGTGCCTGGACCAGTCTGGTGGAGCCCTGCAATACAGTTCACAGAGGGTGTCACGCATCGTTGTCACCTGCTGTGCCTTTTACAACCGTGCGCTGCAATGGGGAGAGGAGCTTGCTGAGGAGGAGATGGAGGAGCTAGATGTCTTCTCCGATGAGGAGAACTATGATGGGGATGAGGGCGAGGAGGTCCTTGAAGGTGATGATGAAAGCGATGAGGCCTCACACTGGCCAGATGAGGCAGGTGCACTCGGGAGGCCCTCACAGCTGCTAGATTTGTGGAGGATGACGACGACATGCAGTGAGGAGACACCATAGATCCTCACTTTGCATCTATGAACGTTTGGCTCCAGCCTGGCTGATGGCAGCATGAATACCCTCTGTGAGAATGCTCCTGTCGTAGAGATGCAGCGGAGGCTCTAATAGTCACTCGATTCCAGGAGGATGATGACGACATGCAGTGAGGATACTCCATAGATCTTCACATAGCCTCTGAGAATGTCTGACTCCTGTCTGGCCAAGGGCAGCTCACTTGAACTCCGTGATCAGGGTCATATCATAGAGATGCAGCCATAAAACTTTAGAAACACCTGATCCTTGTCAGTCTTCAGCACATGACCCCTTCAGGAGCAGTGTCACAGATCACAGATGCTGAAGAGATGGGGGCCAGCCCCACCTTAAAGATGCTGAGAGCACACAGAGAGGTTGAGGGAACTCTGTGACGCCGGCCCACGACATTCTGGCAGCAAGGACAAGCACTGTTGAGGTGCAGGCATCAATAATGTGTCCAGTGAGTGTGAGGCCGGACCAACACTTTGGTCTGAAGGGTGCACAAAGCACAGGGAAGAGGCCCTGGACTGAAACACATGCCTTTATGTTGTGCAGGAACCAAGGTTTCACATCTGAGTCATACGAATACTGCTCATCAGAACAAGGAGCCATAGGCAGGGAGACATTCTTGGGAGTTATTGACAATAGTGAATGTTATGTACAAGTGATTAACACCTGTGGCCAGGCTGTGCAACTACATGTTCTTAACCTTCCAAATCCTGCTGCTACATGTTGGTACTCCCTTGACATCCAAAATGGAGGTGGAGGCAGCCTGCTGACTGCTGCACCCTGTCTTTGACGACCTTGTTAGGTGTCCTCTGGAGGGCCGAGACCTGGAGGGCCCTGGCCTGCTTTTGGGGTCCTGCTGTGTGGCAGTGGCACCCTCCTCGGCCTGTGGATCTGGAGCTGCTGGGGTCACAGAAAGAGGGGATTCGGATGGGCCGGACACTCCCGGCGTCACCTGGATGGATGGCGCCATAGAGTGCACCTGCTGAACCTCCTTCGTATGGGTGCCCAAGGACCACAGGTTGACTCCTTGAGGTGAAAGGGTAGCTGGAGTGAGATCGAGCTGCTCCCCACCCCTCTCGTGTACACACTGTTGGAGACCAACTGTGGCAGCAGAATTGGAGTTCAGCCCACGCAGCAGTGCAGGATCGATGTCCTGGATGAAGGTCTCCATGGCGGCCGCCATCCTGCCAGTGCATTGGCATGCCGACGCTATCACCTCAACCTGAAGGCGGATGGACTCCTCCATTGTGCCTTGCAATCTGAGGAGTGCAGCGGACATCCCTTCCTGTTGTTCCTAAGCTTGCGTTTGCAGCTCCAGCAACTGTGATATGACGGAGTCCAGATGCTCGTCATCTGACTCGGACTCAACAGGTTTCTGGCCTCCAGCAGTCCTCTGAGTGCCAGAGACATGGGAAGACATGATGCTGCCGATCAGACAGTGTGATGTGCTCACCAGATTGTCATCCCGAGGCGACTCTAAAGCTAGGTCCCACCGAGGTGTGTGTCCCTGTGCTGGTGGAGGGTGTGGGTGAGCGCTGTGACATATCTTCAATGAGGGTACCTTCAGATTCCTCTTCAGAAGTTTCTTTGGGGATTTATTGGAATCCCTGGGTCGAGGAGTCTGTTGGTTGTTCTCAGATGTGCCTGCAAAAGGAAGGAGAGACAGGGGACTGCAGAACAGGACACATCACTCACGGCATGGTTGTCTGATGGATGTTGCACTGCTGGAACCTCACTTTGTAGAGCAGCACCGTCCTCACTGACAGCACAGAAACGGCCCCGATTGTCGCTGGCCAGCTAGATGTCTCTGTTTTCAAAGTCTGTGAGGACCTTGATTTGTCATTCCTCCACCGGTCTGTGACCTCTTCTTGCTGTGTGCCAGCTTGTCCTGCATGAATAGAGACAGAGAGAGGATAAGCAGGACACGTGCCAGGCCAGATGATAAGTATTCCTGGCATTTGTGGATGGTGAGTGATCCCATGGACAGGGTGAAGAAAATGAAGGTGTGTGTGAGAGAGTGAATGGTGATGTCCCTTGAACTGGCAGTGAGTGAGGGCCCTGCGCTTGTGTGATGGGTTTGTGAGTGTGTGAGTTGAGAGTGGTGTGAAGAATGACTAACCCTGGTGGAATGGGGCACTGGGTGGCTGTCCTCTTTTGCAGGGTGTTGGCGCTGACCACTGCTGCCACCACCTCCAATGCTGGATTGGTGATATTGCTGCCCATCCTGCAGCCTGGGTGGGGGTAGATGACATCACGGCGAGCCTCCACTGCACCCAAAAGGCGCTCGAAGGATGCGTTATTGAATCTGGGGACTGCAGTCTTCTTGCCTTCCAGGGCCATGTCTTCTGTGCAGCAGTCCTTGTCTGGAAGCACTGAGAGGGGTTCGCGCAGCTGCACTTTAAATATGGTGCCCGGCGTGATGATGGCAGCGAGGTGATGGTGTGGCGGGCGAATGAGAGCCCTCCTGCCATTGAAACGACATGTTTACTGGGAATGCATTATTAAAGCGGTGAGATTGGGACGAAACAGTGTGAAAAGTCGCCATTGCGGCCGGTGGGTAAAACGTCCTTTTTCCCATCCGCCACCGCACTTAGTGCAAACCTGGGATGATTCTGCCCAAAACCTCCATTAGATGAGCTGTTTGAGAAAGTAAGGGGGCACAGTGAGTTCAGCACTGGTCTTTCACCTCTTAAACCTGGTTTCAAATCCACCCCAGATAAGGTGAATGTCTTGCCTTATGTAAAATTAGGTTGTACAGCCTCAGTCCACTTCATGGATGCTACAGCACAAAATGGTTCTATTCTAACCTGGCACTAATTTGCAGAATCGCTGAGAAAGACCACAGGATGGCTGGTGTGAGAAATGGAAATAAATATCACACTGAGCCCACAAGAGCTTTTCTAAGGTTATGGCAAAATAAAGGGAACTTTATCCTACACTCGGCTGTGCTATATCAGACCTCAAGGTAATTGATGCCGATGTTTCCCAGCACTAACATTTCTCACCTTGATGAAGTTAGCACAAAATGTTGAAAAGAAAAAAAATATCAGCCTTTGAAATGAAGAATTGTCTCCTGCAATTCTGAAATAATTAGTTTTGATTGTGTGTGTGAAACATGACTGTATTTTGTCAATTTTCAAAAACATCTAAGACACATTTGCATCATTAACAAAGAAATGCACTATCAACGAATGATGAATATTTAAGCTTCATTTAGTGTCCATGCCCCAATGGCCTATAAATACTTTAAGTTCTTTTTCTTAAGTCCATTAAGCATTATTTATTGGTAACAAACTTCTTTAGAATCATTTCTTAAGGTCAAATTTATATGCAAATCAGGAGCGTTTGAAAAGCCAATCATTGGCAATGAATTCACATTCATAAATAGACTTAGCTTTTTTCCCTTTCCGAATATCTTACTTTCTTCTTCTTTTGACAATTCATCATGGTTCTTTTTTAACGAGAAATGAAACACCCTCCAGGCCATGGATTGCTCTATAGTTGCTACTAATGGTGCTCCTTTGTTGGTTGGTGAAACAGTATTATACATTACTGATAGGATTGATATGGAATGTTGTGTAACCACCTGGTATTGTATCTTCCTTTGGTTGGACAGCTTTGGATCAACACCAGCGCCAGGCCCTCATTGCAATCAAGGAAGCACTCTGAAATGCTTGCTTATCTGCAGTACTATCAGATAAGTTTTGAGGCGAGGAAACCTGATCTATAGAGGGGTTTTGCTTGAGGAAAATGATAAGGGTCACAAAATTGTTATATTTTTTTTTCCTTTGGCAATGAAGGAATGCCTTGAGATAAAAAATATTCACCATAGATTTCCTCCAGGAGAATTTGGTTTAAAGTTAAATGCCACCAGAGAGTTGCCAAACAAAGTGCTGCTACAGCTCGCCAGCTGAGGATGGTTGTCTGGTCTGGTGATGGGGAGGTGATCTTGGGGAGGATCTGAGTTGGGTGAACAGCAGGCTCAAAGATTTTTGTTAACCCAGGAAGAGTCCTCTGGCTTCTCCTGGGCCCACAAAAATAAAAACCTAACATTTCCTGGTCATATTTTTGAGCGACCAGCAGCGGTCTCTTTAAGGATCACAAATGGTAAAGCTTACATCTGTTTCAGCCATGTGGGCTACTCACCGTTTACATGTCTCACCTGAATACGACATCAGGTGGGCCATGGATGTCAGGCCACTGAGTTGCCCCTTCAATTTACAGACACAAAATGGCTGACATTGAGTTGAATCTCTTTTCCTTCCTTGTCCTTTTCTTGTCTCCTGTCTTCAACTATTAGGTCCATTTTCAAAATGGGCTTACTGTCAAACATCATGATGGTAGTATCTATAAATACATAGGGCAGGAGTTCCTGGAGGAACTAAGTATAATTTCTGCCTGCCCACTGCTCACCCCATCTAAAATCTTGTGTATTTTTACCAAATGACATACTGTATAATGTGTCTTATGCCATTGCATCTTATATTTGTCAAACAAACAGAAAGTAAAGTTTGTCAAAGACATTCCCATTTGTTATTATGGTTCTGATAGCTTGCTGCTATTTACCAAATACTAGTCTTACCTGCTTCCTGTTATATTTCTGTGTACTTCAGAGGAGTGACAGGATTGCTAGTCATGTGAATGTTGCAATGATATGCATATACATTCAAGAATATTTATGTTGAGAGCTAGTACAAACAGAGCTTGACCATTTGGTTAACCATAGAACCATAGAAAACTTATGGCGCAGAAAGAGGCCATTCAGCCCACCGTATCTGCGCTGGCCAAAAAAAGAGAATAAAAAAGCTAGCCACTCATTTTAATCCCACTTCCAGCATCTGGTCCATAGCCTTACAGATTACAGCACTTCAGGTGCAGATCCAAGTACCTTTTAAATGAGTCGAGCGTTTCAGCCTCAACCAGCAACTTAAGCAGTGAATTCCAGACGCCCGCCCTCTGGGTAAAAAAGTTTTTCTGCAGGTCCCCTCTAATCCTCCTACCAATCACCTTAAATCTATGCCCCTTGATAATTTACCCATCAGATAGGGGAAGTCTAACCTATCTAGGCCCCTCATAATTTTATACACCTCAATTAGGTCACCCTTCAGCCTCCTCTGTTCTAAGGAAAACAACCCTAACCTTTCCAATCTCTCCTCATAGATGCAATTTTCCATCCCTGGCAAAATTCTTGTAAATCTCCTTTGTACCCTTTCCAGACCAATTATGTCCTTCCTGTAATGTGGTGACCGGAACAGTACACAAAATTCCAGCTGTGGCCTAAACAGCATTTTATACAATTCCATCATCACATCCCTACTTTTGTATTCAATACCTCACCCAATAAAGGAAAGCCTTCCATATGCTTTCTTTCCCACTTTATCCACCTGTCCTGCTACCTTTGGGGACCTGTGAACATGCACTCCAAGGTCTATCACTTCATTGACCCCTCTCAATATCCTCCCAATTATTGAGTATTCCCTTGCTTTGTTTGTCCTCCCCAAATGCATTAACTCACACTTTTCCAGATTGAATTCCATTTGCCATTTTCCCGCCACTGAACCAAACCATTGATATCTTTCTGGAGACAATAGTTATCCTCTTCCTTATTAACTACATGGCCAATTTTTGTGTCATCTGGAAATTTCCCAATCATGCCTCCCACATTTAAGCCCAAATCATTAATATGTACACCAAACAGCAAGGGTCCTGCCACTGAGCCCTGTGGAACACCACTGGAAACCACTTTCCCTTCACAAAAACATCCATTGACCATTATCCTTTGTTTCCTGTCGCTGAGCCAATTTTGGATCCAACTTGCCACTTCTCTGTACCCTCTTGGGATCCCACTTTTCTGACCAGTTTGCCATGTGGGACCTTGTCAAATGCCTTACTAAAATCCATGCAGACGACATTCACTGTGCTACCCTCATCATTCCTTCATGTTACTTCCTCAAAAAATTCCATTAAGTTAGGAAGACACGATCTTCCTCTAACAAAACCATGCTGACGATCCCTGATCAATCCGTGCCTTTCTAAGTGACAGCTTATCCTGTCTCTCAGAATTAATTCCAATAAATTGGCCCACCACTGAAGTCAGACTGACTGGCCTATAACTTTATGGCCTATCCCTCAATCCTTTTTAAATATTGGTAGGACGTTCACAGACCTCCAATCCTCTGGTACCTTACTTGTATCTAGTGAGGAAAATGATCCTCAGAGCATCTGTGATTTCCTCCCTGGCTTCCTTTAACAACCTGGGATACAATCCATTCGGCCCTGGTGATTTATCCACCTTTAAGGGTGTCAGTCCCTTCAGTACTCCTTCTCTCAATATGCTTATTGTATCTAATATTTTACATTCCTCCTCCTTAACTGGAACGTCTGCATCATCCCTCTTCTTAGTGAAGACAGAGACAAAGTACTCATTGAGAACCCTACCCACATCTTCAGCATCAATGCACAAGTTACTATGTACATCTCTGATATAGACCCTACCCTTTCTTTAGCTATTCCCTTGCTCTTAATGTAAAAATCTCGGGTTTTCTTTGATTTTACCTGCCAGTATTCTTTTGTATCCTCTCCTTGCTTTCTTAGTTTACTTTTTTACTTCACCCCTGTACTTTCGATACTCCCTTAGGCTTTCTACAGTATTAAGCTTTATGTTACATAAGCATAGTATGCCCACACTAAATATCTGCATAGAGCCTTTCATTGTTTTATCCTAAGCCTATTATAATTGGAGAGTTTATACAACGTTGTTGCCATTTTGTGTCTCGAGACACTGACTTGTGCCATGTACCTCAGAGAATGATTGACTGGCAGGAACAGTTGTTCCAATTCACAGTATGCAATATTTTTTCTGCCGGGTTTGAAAGATGCTGCATAAATTGCATTAAATATGCCTAATTGTGATTCATTCTACTTCCAGCCGTAAGAAATGACAGAAACAAAAAGAAAAAGGAGACGCCAAAGCAAGAATGTTCAGAAAGCTACACAATGACAGCAGAATTAGAGGACTTAATTGAAAAGATTCGCAAAGCTCACCAGGAAACCTTCCCTTCTCTTTGCCAGCTGGGGAAATATACTACAGTAAGTATTGGACCACAGACGTTTGTTGCTTTGAGCCATGCACTGAGCGGTTGATAGGTTTTCCTGATTGAAAAGACATATGTATATCATAAGGCAAATGAAAAATACTCCAATTACTGGAAATCTGAAATAAAAAACTGAAAACGCTGGAAATACTCAGCAGGTCAGGCAGCATCTTTGGAAAGAGAAACAAAGTTAACATTTCAGGTCGATGACTTCTCATCAGCACCCATTAAGTATCAATGATCATGTAAATATAAGTAAAATTTTCAAATATACTGCTATACCGGTATGGCAGAACCTAAATAAATATATATCCTAACCTGTGATATGAGTCATAAATTAAAAGGCTAACTATCTTAACTGGGTGCTGTCCAGGTGCAAGGCCTTTGGGTGTGGATAGAGGTGCGTTACCATTAATAGGGCTGATGAAAATGAAAAGTTCAACATTCATGCCTTATAAAGGCCGCAGCATGATTAAAGGGGAAAGTACAGCAAAAAACCTTATGCTGGAATTATATTGATGTCACTGGTTTGTACTACATATTGAAGCTTGATTTTTTTTTAAATTCTGTCAGTGGATTCTGAATAATTGAAAGTAATGTAATTCATTATGACGGCCGCAAGTAAAAAATTGATGATCTCTGCTGTTCCCAGCTCTTTTAAAGTGCCCACCGACTGGGAATGCCTTTGTGCAGCTGTGCCATGGTCTGACAGTAACATTGCGAGCAAGGCTTTGGCTTCTCCTGTCCTGGAGGGAGATATCAAACGGTGCCAAGCAGTAGGCAGGGAACTATGGAAAGCAAGTGGGTGTGAAGAACGATAATAGGTGAGAAGAGGAGGATATTTGTCTGTTGTTAAGGTCTTCTTTTTATTCTAGATGGCATAGAATGAGTGCGTGTTCAGTGAGAGGGAGGAGATCTATTCCGTGATAGAGAAACAGCTGTTAATGTTCTGGATATGACCAGAAAAAATTTCTTCAGCAGTTTTCAGGAGCATTTGTAGTTGCTGCTCCTTGTCTGCCTGCAAATAAGCCATATTGGCAAACAAAAAAAAGTGAAATTTATAGCACTCAACGTTGCCTCCATCAGTAGATGAAAAAAAAACTAACTGCTTTCTGTAGCAAGTGCTGAAGCAGGAGCAACAGGCTTTACTGGGAGCAGTCTGCTCCTGAACTGTACCTTGCACTATTATAGGAAATGTGTGTGCAGAGGCATCTGGCACTCATTTGCATGTAGGTTAAATTGCTGGAATCCAAATTTAGCCCTGTTGCATGTATTTTATGTGCCTAAAGTAGGCATCAATAACCAATTTATCATGGCAAACTCCCATGCCCAATCAGCACAGACATTCAGGCCGCTGCTAAATTGACTGGGGCCTTTTTTTTAAGTGACTTAAGTGAGCACAGGGCTCATTTCATAATAGAAATAAAGCTCTTACGCTCAATTTGGATCTGAATTCCTAAATTTGTTTGTATTCGATTAAGCTTACAATTTACAGGATTGAAACAACCTAACCAGTGGCCCTTAAAGGAACGTCTGCAGGACACTCAAAAATGTAGAAACGCTTCCATATTTTGTGGAATTAGAAGGGAAAGGACTGAGCCTCCTGGATCCTGAAAACAACTGCGGGAAACTACAGGTCTGCACTGGAGTGCTGTTTTGGGCTGTATTAGAGTGCTGAGGTTGGAGTTTGGTGAGAGAGGGTCTTTTAAGGGTTAATTTCTATCTAAAGTTTTTTTTAAATTTAGCAACCAACTAACAGTTGCTTTTTGGGTTAGGAGAAGGTGAGCTTTAGTTCAGCTTTAAAACAGGGGTTATACAGGCTCTGCTTGAACTGTAGCTAGTTAATTAGTTAACTGGCTTAAACAGGTTTTCAGAAACTAGATTCAGACAACATAAAAGCAAGCCATCTACAGTGCAGCTTTTGTCTGCACTAGAGTGCTGCTTTAGGCTGCATTAAAGTGCTTAAGTTGCAGTTTGGTGACAGAGGGAGTTCGATGAAGAAGGAAGGAGGTGATCATTTCATTTTCTACCTTTCCTCAGTAAGAAAAATGGTGGTCTTAGTAAGTAGGACCTGGTGAGTATTTCTTCTGTCCTTAATATTCTCTATACTAGGGGATGTAAAAGTAAAGGGAGTAACTTAAGGGTAATTCATGGCAGGGCAGCTCGGCCAAGTGGAATGCTCCTCCTGTGCAATGTGGGAAGTCAGGGACACTTCAAGTGTCTCCAGCTGCAGCTACTGAAAATCCACATTTTGGAGCTGGAGCTGTGGCTGGAGTCACTGTGGAACTTCCGCAAGGAAGCATGGAAAGCATGTGCAGTGAGGTGGTCACACCGCAGGTAAAGAGTGCACAGGCAGAAAGGGAATGGGTGACTGCCAGACAAGAGTAAAAACACTAGACAGGTAATGCAGGAATCCCCTGGTTCAGGTCCATCTCCCTCTCTGACAGATTTTCCGTTTTGGATATTGCTGAGGGAGATGGTTTCTCAGGGGAATGCAGCAAGAGCCAAATCTGTGGCACCACAAGTGACTCAGCTGCACAGGAAGGGATAAGAGAGCGGGAGAGCAATAGTGATAGGGGATTCTATCATAAGGGGAACAGATAGATGTTTCTGTGGCTGCAAACATGACAGGAAGGTATGTTGCCTCCCTGGTGCCAGGGTCAAGGATGAGCAGCTGCAGGACATTCTGAAGGGGGAGGGTGAACAGCCGCTGGTCGTGGTCCATATTGATACCAATGACATAGGTAAAAAGAGGGATGAGGTTCTGAAAGCAGAATGTAGGTGCAAGGAAATAAATTAAAAAGCGGGACCTCAGAGGTAGTACTCTCAGGATTGCTCCCAGTCCCACGTGCTAGCAAGATCAGGAATAGGAGAACAGACCAGATGAATGCGTGGTTGGAGAGATGGTGTGGGAGGGAGAGATTTAGATTCATGAGGCATTGGGACCGACTCTGGGGAAGATGAGACCTGTACAAGCTGGATGGGTTGCACCCCAGTAGGATGGAGATCAATATCCCTGCAGGGGTATTTACTAATACTGTTGGGGAGGGTTTAAACTAGAGTGGTAGGGTGATGGGAACCTGAGTGGGGAGACACAAGAGAGGAAAACAAAGATAGGAATGAAAGATGGAAAAGTAGAAAGCAAAAGTGGAAGGCAGAGGAAACAAGGGCAAGCAGCAAATAAGACCATAAGGCGTAGGAGCAGAAGTAGGCCATTCGGCCCATCAAATCTGCTCTGCCATTCAATGAGATCCTGGCTGATCTGATCATCCTCAACTCCACTTTCCTGCCTTTTCCTCATTGATTCCCTTACTGATTAAAATTATGTGTATCTCAGCCTTGAATATACTTAATGACCCAGCCTCTACAGCCTCCTGCGGTAAAGAATTCCACAGATTCACTACTCTCTGAGAGAAGAAATTCCTCCCCATCTCTGTCTTAAATTTCTGCCTTAGTCTGAGATTATGCTCTCTGGCCCTAGACTCTCCCACAAGGGGAAACAACCTCTCAGCATCTATCCTGTACAGCCCCCGAAGAATCTTATATGTTTCAATAAGGTCACCTCTCATTCTTCCAAACTCCAATAAGTACAGGCCCAACCCACTCAACCTCTCCTCATAAGAAAATCCCTCCATTCCTAGGATCAACCTAGTGATCCTTAACTGGACTGCCTCCAATGCCAGTATATCTTTGCTTAGATAAGGGGACCAAACCTGTTCACAGTATTCTAGGTGTGGTCTAACTAGTGCATTGTATAGTTTTAGCAAGACGTCCCTATTTTTATACTCCATTCCCTTTGAAATAAAGGCCAACATTCCAATTACCTTACCTATTACCTGCTGAACTTGTAATTCAGCTTTCTGGGAGTCATGCACGAGGACTCCAAAATCCCTCTGTGTTTTAGCTTTCTACAGTCTTTCTCCAAGTAAATAATATTCAGTTCTTCTATACTTCCTGCCAAGATGCATAACCTCACATTTTCCCACATGATATTCCATCTGCCAAGTTTTTGCACTCTCACATAACCTGTCTATATCCCTTTGTAGACTCTTTGTGTCATCCTCACCACTTGCCTTCCCACCTATTTTTGTGCCATCCGCAAACTTGGCAATAGTACATTCACTTCCCTCATCTAAGTCATTAATATATATTGTAAATAATTGTGGCCCCAGCACTGATCCATGTGGCACTCCACTGGTTACAGGTTGCCATCCTGAAAATAACCCCCTTATCCCAATTCTCTGTCTTCTATTAGTTAGCCAATCCTCTATCCATGCTAATGTACTACCACAACACCATGGACTCTTATCTTATTAAGTAGCCTTATGTGTAATACCTTATTGAATGCCTTTTGGAAATCCAAATATATTACATCTACTGGTTCCCCTTTATCTACCCTGCTGACTCTAATCGATTATATTATCCATTTTTAAATGCTCTGCTATTACTTTAAAATAGATTCTAATATTTTCCCAATGATGGATGTTAAGCTAACTGGCCTATAGTTACCTGGTTTTTTTGTCTCCCTCCTTTTTTGAATAAGTGCATTACATTGGCAGTTTTCTAATCTAATAGGATTTTTCCAGGATCTACAGATCCTTGGAAGATTACTACCAGTGCATCCACTATTTGTGTAGCTATTTCTTTTAATATCCTAGGATGCAACCCAATCCAGGGGGCTTATTGGCCTTTAGTCCCATTAGTTTCCCTAGTACTTTTTCTCTAGTGATAGTTATTGTATTTATTTCGTCCCCCGCTTGTGCTCCTTGATTATTTAGTATTTTTGGAATGCTGTTAATATCTTCTACCATGAAGACTGATGCAAAGTATTTATTCAACTCCTCTGCCATTTTCTGGTTCCTCATTATTATTTCCCCAGCCTTATTCTCTAAGGGGCCTATGTTCACTTTGGCCTCTTTCTTCCTTTTTACATATTTAAAGAAGCTCTTACTGTCCATTTTTATATTCCTTGCTGGTTTACCCTCGAAGTTTATTTTATCCCTCATTATTTTTTTGGTCACCTTTGTTGGTTTTTAAAACTTTCCCCATCCTCTGGCTTACCTCTAATCTTTGCCACATTTGTATGATTTTTCTTTCAATTTGATACTATCCTTAACTTCCTTGGTTAACCATGGTTGGTTTAACCCCTTCCTAGGATCCTTCTTTCTCACTGGGATGTATCTTTGTTGTGAGTCGTGAACTATTTTCTTAAACGTTTGCCATTGTTCATCAACCGTCTTTTCTGCTAAATTCCTTTCCCAGTTCACTGCAGCCAACTCTGCCCTCATTCCTTTGTAATTATCCTTATTTAAGTTTAGAACAGTTGTATCTAACCCAAGTTTCTCACTCTCAAACTGAATGTTAAATTCTACCATGTTATGGTCACTGTTTCCTATGGGATCTTTTACTCAGATCATTTATTGAACCTGCCTCATTACACATTACCAGATCCAAAATAGCCTGAACCCTGGTTGAATCCATAACATATTGTTCTAAGAAACTGTCTTAAATACATTCTATGACTTCTTGCTCGTGGCTACCTCTGCCACTTTGATTTTCCCAATCTACATGAAGATTAAAGTCACCCATGATTAATGTGCTGCCTTTTTACTTGCCCTCATTATCTCCTGATTTATTCACTGTCCTACAGTATAGCTACTGTTAGGGGGCTTATAGACTACTCCCACCAGTGTCTTCTTCCCCTTGTTATTTCTTACCTCCCCCCATATGGATTCTACATCTTCCAACCCAAGATCATTTCTTGCTATCGTTCTTATTCCATCTCGTACTAACAAAACTACCCCACCACCGCTTCCTTCCTGCCTGTCCTTTCGAAAAGCCACATACCCCTGAATATTTAGTTCCCAGCTTTGATCTCCTTGTAACCATGTCTCCGTAATGGCTATAAGAGCATACTCATTAACCTCTATTTGTGCTGTTAATTCATTTAATTTGTTCCAAATACTACATGTATTTAAATGAAGAGCCATTAATTTTGCCTTTTTACCATTTTTTCTCCCTTTGACCATATTTGCTGCTGTTCTTTTTTATGTTTGTACACTCTGTCCCTTCCTGTCACACTCTGGGTATCATTACCTAAACAGCTGCCCTGCAATGCTGCCATATCCTTTTGCTTTGTTATCCAACATTACCCCTTTCCAGAACCTTCCCCCTCTCTATTTAGTGTAAAGCTCCCTCCACAGTCCTAGTTATTTGATACACCAAGAAACTAGTCCCAGCACAGTTCAAGTGAAGCCTGTCCCACCGGAACAGCTCCCTTCTACCCCAGTACTGGTGCCAGTGCCCCGTGAACTGAAACCCATTCCTCCCGCACAAATCTCTGCGGCACGTATTTAACTCCTTGACTTTATTTACCCTATGCCATGTTGCCCATGGCTCAGTTAGTAATCCCAAGATTATTAGCTTGGAGGTTCTGCTTTTTAATTTGGCTCCTAACTGTTCAAATTCTTTCAGCAGAGCCTCCTTTCTAGTCCTGTCAATGTTGTTGGAACCAATGTGAACGACGACAACTGGATCCCTCCTCTCCCACTCCAAGTTCCTCTCCAGCCCTAAGGAGATGTTCTTAGCCCTGGCATTGGGCAGGCAACACAGCCCGGGCGACTCGTGCTCATAGCAGCTGAGAACAGTATCTATCCACCTAATTATACTGTACTCTGACACTACTACATTCCTATTTCCTCACTCCACTTGAATGGCTCCCTGTAGCACGGTGCCATGGTCAGTTTGCTCATCCTCCCTGCGGTCCCTGCTCTCATCACACAGCTTGCAAGAACCTTGTAACTGTTGGACAGTTGCAGGGGCAGAGGCTCCTCGAACACTACCCCCTGGGTCCCCACACCTGCTTCACCTGCAGCCACACCCTCCTGTCCCTGATCACAGACCAAATTTGAATTACCTAATCTGAGGGGTGTGACCGCCTCCTGGAGCAAAGTGTCCAGGTAACTTTCCCCCTCCCTGATGTGGCGCAATGCCTGCAGCTCAGACTCCAGCTCCTTAACTCGGATCCGAAGTTCCTTGAGCTGCAAAGACTTACTACAGATGTGTTCACTCTGGATCAGGGCCACAGTACAAAATAAATGAGTAAAAATGTCAGAAAGGCAAGTCTAAAGGCACTTTGTCTGAATGCACAGAGCATTCACAATGAGGTAGACGAATTAACAGCGCAAATAGATGTAAACGGGTACAATATGATTGCGATTACAGAGACATGGCTGCAGGGTGACCAAGGCTGGGGCCTGAATATCCAAGGCTACTCAATATTTAGGAAGGACAGGCAAAAAGGAAAAGGAGGTGGCGTGGTGTTGTTAATTAACGATGAAATCAGTGCAATAGTGAGGGAGGACATTGGCTCAGAAAATCTAGATGTAGAATCAGTCTGGATGGAGCTAAGAAGCAACAAGCGGCAAAAAACTTTAGTAGGAGTTGTCGATAGGCCTCCAAATAGTAGTGGTAAGGTAGGGGATGGCATTAATCAGGAAATTAGAGATGCATGTAACAAAGATGCTACAGTAATCATGGGTGACTTTAATCTACATATAGACTGGGCAAACCAAATTAGTAATAATACTGTGGCGGATGAATTCCTGGAAAGTGTACAAGATGGTTTTTTAGACCAGTATGTCGAGAAACCAATGAGGCAACAGGCTATCCTAGATTTGGTGTTGTGCAATGAGAAGGGGTTAATTAATAATCTTTTTGTGCAGGATCCTTTAGGGAACAGTGACCATAACATCATAGAATTCTTCATTAGGATGGAAAGTGAAGTAGTCTGATCTGAAACTAGGGTCCGAAACCTAAACAAAAGAAACGATGAAGGTAAGAGGCGTGAGTTGGCTAAGATAGATTGGGGAACTTCATTAAAAGGTATGACGGTGGATGGCAATAGATAATATTTAAGAAACGAATGTAAGAATTGCAACATTTATACATTCCTCTTTGGCACAAAGCACAACAGGAAATGTGGCCCAACAATGGCTAACAAAAGAAATTAAGGATAATATTAAATCCAAAGAGGAGTCATGTAAAGTTGCTGGAAAAAGGAGTAAGCCTGAGGATTGGGAACAGTTTAGAATTCAGCAAAGGAGGACCAAGAGATTGATTAAGAGGGGAAAAACAGAGTATGAGAGTAAACATGCAAGGAACATAAAAGCGGACTATAAAAATTTTTATAAAAGGAAAAGTTTAGTGAAGACAAATGTAGGTCCCTTTAAGTCCAAAACGGAAGAATTTATAATAGAGAACAAGGAAATAGCAGAGCAATTAAACAACTACTTTAGTTCAGTCTTCTTGGAGAAATACACAAATAACTTTCCAGAAATGCTAGGGAACTATGGGTCTAGTGAGAAGAAGGAATTGAAGGAAATTCTTATTACTAAAACAATAGTGCTGGAGAAATTAATGGGACTGAAAGCCAATAAATCCCCACGGCCAGATAATATACATCCAAGGGTACTTAAGGAGATCATCATGGAAATAGTGGATGCGTTGGTTGTCATCTTCCAAAATTCTGTAGATTCTAGAACAGTCCTAGTAGATTGGAGGGTGGCAAACGTAACCCCACTATTTAAGAAAGGAGGGAGGGAGAAAACAGGGAATTACAGACTGGTTAGCCTAACCTCAGAAGAAAGAAAAGTG
Source organism: Cetorhinus maximus (assembly GCF_964194155.1). NCBI lineage: Eukaryota > Metazoa > Chordata > Chondrichthyes > Lamniformes > Cetorhinidae > Cetorhinus > Cetorhinus maximus. Next base: position 142,069,442 of record NC_135881.1, on the reverse strand, counting down.
CTAGAATCTATTAGAAAGGATCTGATAACTGGACGCTTAGAAAAGATCATCAGGATTAGACAAAGTCAACATGGATTTATGAAAGGGAAATCATGTATGACAAACCTACTGGTGTTTTTTTGAGGATGTAACTAGCAGAATAGATGAGGGAGAACCAGTGGATGTGGTGTATTTGGATTTTCAGAAAGCTCTTGATACAGTCCCATACAAGAGGCTAGTGTGTAAAAATAAAGCACATGGGATTGAGGGTAATACATTGGCATGGATCGAGAATTGATTAGCAGACGGGAAACAGAGAGTCAGAATAAATGGGTCTTTTTCAGGGTGGTAGGCGGTGACTAGTGAGATACCGCAGGGGTCAGTACTTGGGCCCCAGCTATTCACAATATATATCAATGATTTGAATGAGGGAACCTAATGTAATATTTCCAAGTTTGCTGACAACACAAAACTTGGTAGGAATGTGAATGGTGAGGAGGGTGTTAAGAGGCTTCATGGTGATTTAGACAGGTTGAGTGAGTGGCCAAATACATGGCAGATGCAGTATAAAATGGATAAGTGTGAAGTTATCCACTTTGGTAGGAAAAACAGAATAACAGTATTATTTAAATGGTGATAGATTGGAAATGTTGATGTGCAAAGGGACCTGGGAGTCCTTGTACAGCAGTCACTGAAAGCAAGCATGCAGATGCAGCAAGCGGTTAAGAAGGCAATTGGTATGTTGGCCTTCATTGTGAAAGGACTTGAGTAGAGGAGCAAGGATGTCTTACTGCAGCTGTACAAGACCTTGGTGAGACCACATCTGGAGTATTGTGTGCATTTTTGGTCTCCTTGCCTAAGAAAGGATATACTTGCCATAGAGGGTGTGCAGCGTAGGTTCACCAGACTGATTCCTGGTGTGGCAGGCTTGTCATATGATGAGAAATTGGGTTGACTAGGCCTGTATTCACTGTAGTTTAGAAGAATGAGAGCGGATTTCATTAAAATGTATAAAATTCTGACAGGAATGGACAGACTGGATTCAGGGATGATGTTTCCTCTGTTTAGGGGATCTAGAACAAGGGGTCACAGTCTTGGGATATGGGGTAGGCCATTTAGGACTGAGATGAGGAGAAACTTCTTCACTCAGAGAATGGTGAACATTTACTTCAGAAGGCTGTGGAAACCAAGTCATTGAGTATATTTAAGAAGAAAGTAGATATTTAAGAAGAAAGTAGATAGATTACTGGATTCCAAAGGTGTCAAGGGATATGGGAAGAGATCGGGAGTATGGCATTGAGGTACAGGATCAGCCATGATCATATTGAATGGCAAAGCAGGCTCGGGGAGGGGGGGGGGGAATGACCTACCCCTGCTCCTATTTTTCCTCCTTTACATTTCATGGGTGGAATCTTTTGGAGGCGATGGGGGTCTCGGCTGCCGGCTGAAGAGCCGGCAAGAGCCCTGAATCACCTCTTTTCGGGAAGTGCTGCCACATATTGTTGCACTCAGGCGCTAGACAGGCCGTCGGCAGGCCTTCCCCCGGGATCAGGACCCTTGGGGCAGTGGCAGATGTCTTGCCCGTTGAGAGCTGCCAGCCAATCAATTCTATTGAATGACAACACCACTGGGGAGATGGTGGCTGCTGCAGGTATGGCACCCACTCAAGACCTAGGATTGTTGCTGGATCCAGGCCAGAGGTGAGTGAAGGCAGGAGGGGGGGGGGTCGCAGAGTGGGGGCTGTGAGAGAAAGCGTAAGAGCAGGGGTTGACTGTCAGCAGGCCCTGCCCTTCCTTATGCCAGGACCTTCAATCAGGCATCAAATGTCTTTGAATGAGGGACCCTCCTGGGAGCCCACAAGCAACCCTACACTGGTTTGTTTGCCATGCTTCCCACATGATGAGCCTTCTGTCGTCGCTGGGTTAATATTAGCGGCAGTGGGGTGAGACCCTTATGTGGGCATTAATTGCCCACTTAAGGGCCTCATCTGGTGGTGGGGTGGGAAGGCTCTCCACAGGCCTCTTTACCAGACTTAATCAGAGTGGATAAAGGCAAAATATTGCGGATGCTGGAAATCTGAAACAAAAACAAAAAGTGCTGGAAAAACTCAGCAGGTCTGACAATATCTGTGGGGAGAAAGACAGAGTTAACATTCCAAGTCCGTATGACTCTTCAGAACAAGAGAGAAGTAGAAATGTGGTGAAATATATACTGTTAAAGGGGGTGGGACAGGTGAAGCTGGATAGAGGGCCAGTGATAGATGGAGGCAAAGGAGAGATTGCAAAAGATGTCATAAACAAAAGGTCAAAGAGGTGTTGATGATGGTGATACTGGCTAAAGGAGGTGCTGATGGTGACATTAAGAGTGGGAAGCAGAATGAGCAAGTGACAGATGGCCCTAGTGGGGGTGGGGGGAGGGGGCGGTGATGGGAAAAAAGATCGAAATAGGCTAAAAGGTGGAGATAAAACAATGAATAAAAATCAAAATAAATTTTTAAAAATAATAATAAAAATAGGTGGGCAAAAATATCTATAAGATCAGAGTGGAGGCAGGAAGGTGGCAGGGTCTCCAGCCGCCACCTTCCCGCCTGATTAAGTGCCCCTGCCGTGGGGGAGGGTACAAGATTTTGCTCCATAAATGAACTGCATTTAATGCCAGCGTCCAACATTTCAGATGTCCCCATGCTCTCCATCAATGAGTGGTCGTATTAGGAATTTGAACAGTAACAGTAGAGTATATAATTCCACTGTTATGTTTTCATATTAAACATTGTAACAGTTTCAAAAGTAGGATCTTGTATGAGATATAGACTGGCTGTTCACTTATGAATAGTATCACAGTTCTGAGAGTTTTTGTGTACTATAGTTAGAATTGTAAGGGTTTTTGCAGCTCAGAAGGAAGCCATTCAGCTCATTGCACTGGAATCAACTCTTTGAAAGAACTATCTGTTTAGTCCCCTTCCGCTACCCTTTCCATAACTTTTTCAAATTGCTCTACTTTAAATGTTAATCTACTTATCTTTCAAAATCTATTACAGATTGTGCTTTCACTATTTCTTGTGGAGCATCCTATATCTGAACAGCCTAAGTGGATAAAGAAATGTTCCCTAACCTCTCCCTTGCCATTTTTGGTAACAATCCTAAGTTTATGTCCCTTATTCACATATTCACCAAACAGTGAAAATAGTTTACCCAAATCCCTTAAATCAAAATCCCCTATGATTTTGAACACCAGTCAGATCCTAGCTTAGCCACCATTCTTCCAATGAGAAGATCCCAAGTTTTCCTGTTTATCCTCATAATGAAAGCTGCTCATCCCTGGTGTCATCTTATCAAATATTTTCTTTACAGTCCCAATTATCTATTGTAGGGCATCCAAAAATGGACACAATATTCTAACTGCCACCCCACCATAATTTGTAAGGTTTAGGGATACTGCTTTGCTTTTGAACCCTACGCCTCTATTCATAACACATCAAATCCATTTTTTTTCACAGTTTTATCATCTGTATAATTTTATAGATTTGTGTATCAGGCCCCCTTAGTGTCCCTGTTCTTCTGCTCTTCGCGAAGTTTATCATTTAGTGCATATTTCCTCTCCTATTTCTTCCTCCAAAATGTATTGTCTTACATTCATCCACATAAAATTTCTTCTGAGATCTATCTGCTCAATCTATTAACCAATCCATATACTACTAAAGTTGCTTGCAGCCCCCTTCACAGTTAACCGTACTTCCTATTTTTGTTTAGTCTGCAGAATTTGGTATTGTGCTCCTTGTTTCCAAGTCCAAATCATTTCTATACATTGAAAAGAGCCTTAAGGGGACAATATTATTTAACCCTTCCAGTCGAAAAATATGCAATAACCATTGCTGCCTGTCCTCTAGCTAAACTTTGCAATCATGCTGCCGTAGTCCCTTTAATACCGTGCACCTTAATTTATTTAACGAACTTCCAATACAGTGCCGTCTGAAAATATATATACACAACATTCGTTGCATTTCCTTTATATCAGTACATGCCATTATTTTCTCAAAGAAATGTACTAAATTTTCCAGATACAGTTTGCCTTTTATATATCTATTCTGGCTGTCCTTCATTAACTCATGTCTTCCTATGTGAATATTCATTTTATTTCAATATTACCTTTAGAAGTATACTCATTACCAATGTTAGGCTAATATATAACATCAGAAACAACTTGTCTTTATATTGTGTCCTTGTGTCTTTAATGTAATAAAGTGTCCCAAAGTCCTTCACATCAGCATTTTAAAACAAATACAACGCCAGCCACATAAGGGCCAGGATTTTACGGCCCCTCCCGCCCGGTGGGATATTACATTCCCGCTGAACTGAATGGAGATTTAAATGCCTCACCACATTCGCCAGGGAGTGGGGAATGCTGCGGTGGGGCTGTAAAATCCTGGCTAAGGAGATTTTGGGTTAGATGACCAAATATTTGGTTGAAAATATTTAGGTTTAATAAAGGTTTATTTAATAATAGGTTTAAAGGAGCAAGTCAAAGGAGGAAAGTGAGCTAGAGATTCAAAGAGGCTTAGGAAGAGAATTCCAGAACTTAGGGCCTAGGCAGCTGAAAGCAAGTCCAGCACTGCTAGAGTGATTAAAATCGAGGATGCTCAAGAAGCCAGAATTAGAGGACTGCAGATATTGTGGGGGGTGGGGGGCGGCGCTAGAGGAGATTGCAGAGATAGGGAGGAGCCAGGCCATGGAGGGATTTGAAAATCAGGATGTGAATTGTAAATTTGAGGCGTTGCTTGGCTGGGAGCCAGTGTAAGTCAATGAACACAGAGGTGATGAGGAAGCGGGACTTGGCACGAGTGAAGACACGGGTTTTAGATGATGTCAAGTTTACAGAGGGTAGAATGTGGGAGGCCAGCCAGAGGTGCATTAAACTTGTCAAGTCTAGAGGTAACAAAGGCGTGGATGATGGTTTCAACAGCAGGTGAGCTGAGGCTAAGGCGGAATCGGGTGATGTTGCGGAGCTGAAAATAAGCTGTCTTAGTGATGGTGTGGTTATGTGGTTGAAAGCTCATCTCAGGGTCAGATATGATACCAAGGTTGTGAACAGACTGGTTCATCCTCAGGAAAAGGGATCAAGATGGCAAGGACTGCCCCTCGTAAAGACACCCCTTGCCCTCAACAACGATTCCCCCACTCCTGCCCTCACCGCTATGCAAGTCTGATTCTCTTACCTTGGTTCTAGTGCCAGTTGTATGATGGCTGCTCCTGCCGTGCTGCAGGACCAGCAACAGCCACCACTTCCAGTGTGCTGTTGGGACTGAAGAGCTGCCGGCCCTCTGAGTGGCCGACGGCGCTTAGAGGTGAGATCTCCACCCTTAAAGGGACGAAAGCCCTGGTGCCGGGCAGTTAATTGCATAAAGGCTATTGAATTGTGTTGGGTGTCCAGAAATGACTGCGGCAGGTTTGACCCCAGCTTTCAAGCCCACCACTGGGGCCACCGCCACCAGCATTAAGCTCAGCCTAATATCTGCATCAGAAAGAACTTTCTTATAGAAGTGAAGATTACTACGACATGAAACTTTCTTCTGCTGCATCCTTCCAAGTAACCCAAGGACACCTGCCAGATCAGGCAGTCTGTAGTGCACATATGCAGCAAGGAAGTGATGACACTGTTGTCACTTTTCTTGTGTTAAGGAGACATCAGTTGGATCGGAAACACAGTTTTCAGTTTGTGCTATGATTCCCTGAAGATTAAAGAGTCACACAATGCCCATGTGGGTTCTTCATTTCACTACAGTACGCAAATAGTCTTCACATGGTATCTGGCATCACAATCATGTGATAGCCTGTTACCCCAGACACAGCCTTGATGCCTTCAATTTGCAGCATTCCTGCATTATTTGACAGAAAATAAGCCAACTAACAACAGAGCAGCATCTCAGCCCAGATGCCCCAGCATCTGATACTGTCTATCAATTGCCACTTCCATCTTCAAGAAAAGTTTGTCATGCAGTTTAAGCACAATGAAAGGGCTTGTGCAGCAGAGTTTCATATGCCATCCCCCAGGGATTATGGCTTTGTACCTGTGTCATGAGGCTATGCCCCTTTATTTTTAAAAATATGACTTTTCAACTTCTAACTGACTAGAAAATTTGCAATTCGAACTGAGACAGAACAAACTGCTTCAAATGCAAGGCCACCTTCCAAGGTGAAGGTGAAGAAGCAAACAAGATGCCCTCAGGGGAGTGTGACAAGAGGGACATTTCCCACAATTCAAAGACTCATCGAAACTCGTCACTGTCTGAGGAAGAGACATCAAAATGCAAAGTACTGTATATTGAAACAATGGGCGGAATTTTCCGTGCCCACTGGCATCAAGCGTGTTTGGCGGCATGAGCAGACAATATGGCAAGAAGGCCAAAAATCAGTTTTACGACATTGTGAAACCAGTTTGCAATCGTCTGCTCTGCCTGTCAATGGCGGGCCGCTGTCAGTTGTCAGGAACCTCATTGTAATACATCTGCCTATCTTTATAAGCCCAGCTCGCTGGAATCATCCCCCAACATTGTATCATCCGAGCACATCAGCATGATTGAACGCCAACATATTTCACAACTGTACATAAGTGACGTGCACCTGGTGAGCTCCAATTCACTTGGGACTTCGAGGTTTGTTTGCCTACCTTGCTTCGGTCAGCACTCACAGTTATCAGTGCCAGGCTTCACAGACAGCACCACATCACTTTTAGGGGGGCCCATAGGCAGCTCTCTACCTACCAAACCAGCCATAAGATGGGAATGACTTTTCAATGGCTGCAGGGCTAGGGCTTGCTTAGGGAAGGGGGAGAAGTGGCCTCAAGCAAGGGAAGAGGCTGCAGGGTGAGGGCTATACTGGAGAAGGGGGGTATCCCAGGGTGTGTGTGCGAGATCAAGTTGATCTATGCAAGTGGCCTCAAGATGGTGAGGGCTGAGGAGGCAGTCTCCAGAGGAGATGAGGCCAGATGGAGATGTGAGGGTGTTTGTGAGAGAGTGAGTGGTGATGTCCCCAGAGCTGGCAGTGAGTGAGATGCCAGTGAATGTGTGATGGGCTTGTGTGTGTTAGTTTAGAGTGATGAGGTGGTTGCCTTACCCTGGCATCACAGATGAGATCATTCATCCTCTATCTGCATTGGATGGCCAACCTCTTCTGTGCAGCATTGGCACTGATCACCACTGCCATCGCCTACCAAGCCAGAGTGGTAATGTTGCTGCCCCTCCTGTGGCCAGAGTGGAGGAAGAGGACACCATGGCAGGCCTCCACATTGTCCAAAAGGCGCACGAGGGATGCGTCACTGAACTGGGGGGGGGGCTGCAGTCTTTTTGTCTTTCAGGGCCATGTCTTCTTTGGAGCCGTCCTGGGCTGGAATCAGTGAGACATGCGTGTGTGGCTGCACTTTAAATGTGGCACCCAGCGTGATGAAGTGGCGAGGTGGCAGATGAATTGGAGCCCACCTGCCATCGAAACGGCATGTTTCCCAGGAGTGCATGATTAATGAGGTGGGATTGCTACGATACGACGTGAAAAGCCGCCACTGCAGCCGACGGGTAAAACGTTCTTTTTCCTGTTCGCTACCACACTTAGTGCAAATCTGGATGATTCCGCCCAATGGCTGCCACAGACAGACACATCCAAAACCCCTTGAAAGTGCACAATGGGTGAAGTGTAACAGTCCAGACTGTCAGCCAGTGCAGATAGATTGCAAGAATGGCTTCAGCAGAAGAGACAGGCTGAAAGCTGTCTCTCTCACCCTCTCTCTCTTTTGGAACAAGTGTATTAATCGTTTCGGAAGACAACTTTTACTAGAAACCTACCAGCAAACCAAGATCTCGTAATAGTTGCAACATCTTCTACATCTGACAGTATCCACAAAACCAGCTCATCCAAACCGGCCATAACGTTTATAAATCTACACCTCCAGGACGAGCAAAGGACACTTAACCATATATTCTTTTAACATTTTTTACTGGATTGTAACTCCCCTTATTTCTGATGTGTGTGTGTATAGTGGTTAATACCTCTCTTCAACTCCAGAAAACCTTGTTTGATTGGCTCCTTATTGCTCACAGCTTATATGGTTAAATGCATTTGGATTTGGAAAAGGCATATCCTCATGAAAAAGAAACTTAAAGCTTTGTTGTGACCAACTGAGGAGTCTGAATAGAGGGGAGCTAGTTCACTCCTTCTCACCTAGTTGCGACACTTGTTTGATGGATCCCAGAAGAAATGTGTACAAAAGTTAATATGGCTACCTTTATCTTGCTTCTGGTATCAGCATAGTTTTTCAATAGTTGCAGCCAGATATGAGGGAAATGGGTTGACTGCATTAATTTGGTTGGCGTCCTGCCCTCAGTAGACACCTGTACTTAAGACGAACGGTGATTTTCGTCCCCAAATTTCATCCACCTACTTCGGTACAACTTCTACAGCGGGACCTCCAAACCTCAGATTCCAAAGGAAGCAGTGTCACTTATGTGTCTTCACATTGCCATCATGAAAAGCTTTCTCCAATGTTATGCAGGATTAGAATGATTTTATTTCAAAGATAAAAGGGTAACTGAGCCTAGGAACTTGACATTCGTCATTTTGGCAGGTCTAGTTTGTTTGTTTCTTTTAACCACACCCACTTCAAAGCTCATTCTAGGGGCTACATTAAAGCTTACAATTCCAGAAATGACAAAGGCCGGATAACTCCAACAGTTGCAAATTTCCAGTGAGTTTTCTGTTGATAGCACATTATTTTTTTAACTTGACAGTTTTAGCAATAATTCTTATGAAAGTGAGATTGGTGTGCTGATACCTCAAAAGGCCACGTAGGACAGGTTTCAATAACCTGAAAATCAAGAGAGCTCGAAACTTGCAAGCCAACCTTTTCTCAGACAACATATTTACAATATGTTTATTATGCTTACTTGGATAATCTATTTAACACATTATACTCATTTAACTAATTATGTGTGGAAGTTTATTTGTTCAGGACCTGACATTTTTTCCATTAATTCAGAAAGCAAAATGCTGCCTTTCTAAAACTCCTGAGACATTAGGACTGATTTCCTGACCAGTAGATTTCCTCAAAAGCTTAATTTCAATGGTCAATTTAACATGAACGAGCTGTCATTCAACTTTGCTTTACGCTAGACTGTGCTGTAACTTAAGTATAACAACATTGTTAAATCCCTTGCTTACCAAAGAAGTGTTTTACCTTTTAAGAGCTGAGATATCCCATTCCCAAATCTGCAAGCTCCCATCAACACAGAGCTCATGATGAATATCTAATAAGGGCTAACCCTGGACAAGTCATTGTGCGGGATCCTAGATTTGCACTAAGTGCAGTTGTGGGCGTGAAAAACGATGTTTTACCTACCGGCTGCAATGGCAGGTTTTCACGCCGTATCGTCCACTTCCCACCTCATCAATTATGCAGCTACAGGAAACACGCTGTCTTGCTGCCGGGTGGCCTCTGAATCGCCCGTCATGCCGTTACCTCACTGTTTCCTCACTCCGGGTGCCATATCTAAACTGCAGCCGCACACACAGTTCTCAATGCTTGTAGCCCAGGGCTGCTCCAGTGAAGACATGGCCCTGAAAGCCAAGAAGAGTTCAGTGACCCGTAACTGGAATGCCTTCTGGAGGCTCACTGTGATGTCCTCCACCCCCACTTAGGCCGCAGGAGGTTCAGCAGTCTCACCACTCTGGCTTGGGAGGTGGTGGCAGCAGTGATCAGTACCAACACTGCACAGAAGACATTGGCCATCCAGTGCAGAAAGAGGATGAATGATCTCATCCATGCTGCCAGGGTAAGGCAACCATCTCATCACTCTAAACTCACACACTCGCAAGCCCATCATACATTCACTGGCATCTCACTCACTGCCAGCTCAAGAGACATCACCACTCAACTCTCTCACATACACCCTCACATTTCCATCTGGCCTGGTCTCCTCTGGAGACTGCCTCCTCAGCCCTCGCCATCTTGTGGCCACTTGCACAGATCAACATGTGCCCCCACACACACCCTGGGATACCCCACTTCCCCAGTACAGCCCTAGCCCTGCAGCCCCTTCCCTTGCCTGAGGCCACTCCTCCCCCTACCCCAAGCAAGTCCTAGCCCTGCAGTTGGCATGTCTGGTAGGTAGAGACCTGCCTGTGAGTCCCCTTAAAAGTGATGTGGTGCTGGCTGTGAAGCCTGGCATTGATGACCGTGAGTGCTGCTGGAAGCAAGGTAGGGTAACAAACCTCGAAGTCCCAAACGAAGTGCAGCTCGCCAGGTGCACGTTGCTTGGGGGTTGATTCTGGCAAGCAGGGCTTATAATGAGATGCTAAAGAATTGAAATTAGGTTCCCAACATGCAGCGGCAGGAAACGAGGTCCACCATTGACGGGTGAGGCGGATCATCGCAAGCTGGTTTCATGAGGGCATAAAACCGATTTTTGGTCTTCTCGCCATATTGTCTGATGACGCCTGCCACCAGTGGGGCTGGACGATTCCATGCATTGAGGTTAGCTCGTGTGCTACTCGAACAGGTGCCAAGTCTGCAGTGCAAAGTTCCAGCTTTATCCACACCCATCACAGAAAATCTATCTCAATGCCTGTGCCAACTAGATAAACATATTTTAAGTAGACAAATTGGAGCTAACTAGAGAATAAGTTTTCCTTTGTAACTCAACTATTATAAATATTTGTCACATGTTATTGCTTTGTAATGTATACTAGGGCCAGGATTTTCCAGTCGTTCGGCGGGAGTGGGCGGGGGCGGTCACGGAGCTGACTGCCGCCCGTGATTGGCTCTGCACCACGATATCAAGCGGACAGGCCCACCCTGCGTGGATTGTGAGCGGTAGCGCTAAGAGTGCTACCTGTGCGGGCGGGGGTGGAGGAAGAGCCGGGCCTAGCACCCAGTTTGCACATGCTCGTGAAAGAGTGCTTCAATCTCCCTGAGGCACAGATCTGTCTCAGGGAGATTGAAGCACTTTTTAAAAAAATAAATAACGGCATGAAAAATGTAATGAAACATGTCCCCTCGTGACTGTGTCACATGAGATGGGGCATATTTTACTTTGAAAATAACAGTTTTATTTAAGTAGTATTAGCTTTAGGAAACCTCATCCCACTTGTGGATGAAGTTTCCTAAAAAACGTAAAGGCCGCTTGGCCTTTTCACCTGCCCGCCAACTGTAAGGTTGGACGGGCAGCATAAAATGCAACTTAATTACCTAGTTAAAGGCCTTAATAGGCCTTTCAATTATTGGCGGGTGCCCGCCAAACAAAATATCCCGTGAGTTTGCGATGACTTTGGGTCACATGCCTGACATCATTGCGCATCATTTTATGTTTTGGCGCATCGGGTGCCAGCCCACACGCCGAATGTAAAATTCTGCCCTTGGTGTTATTTTTCAGGGAAGTAAAAGGTATTATTTCAGTGCTATCCTGCGTTTGTCAACCATAGAATAGTCTCGTAGCATTGCAAAATACCTTTTCTTCCCATCACAAGTTGCAAAGCAACATGGAAAAAAATGGCAACAATAATGCAGCCGGTTGCCATTGGGATTATGTCCAAAGTAGCACCAAACTGGTGGCAGTGCAAACTGTTGAGTTTCACCTTTGCAGTTCGATGCCCACAAATCTTGTCTAGTGTGTGCAGTTGCATAATGCACTGCTACCCATCCTGATTTCTTTGTTATTTATTTGAAAACAGGATCTGGTTAACTAAACAGCCCTCTAATGATTTACGCATCCTAGATGTCCTGGTATACAGTTATGGGAAAGTTGGTTGCGTTGAGGCAAAAGAAACAGATTTCAAACAAAGGGTGTTTACAAGAGCTGAGAGTCAGCACATATCTGCTGAGCTTTGTTTATATTAGAAATACTTCCATCTGCACCAACGCATACTTTCTTCTACTACCATCTTTATGTTTCTGACATAATATATTCATGTAATTTTATCAAGTTGTCACTTTGATAAATACTTTCATTTTTATGTACTTTCTATATAGCTTTTTTATTTATTATTTGAATTTAAAGAAGCAATTCTGCACATATCTGCTAGTTAGTATTAGAAATTACTAATGTAATCATTATCCCATTAATAAATAAAAATGAAACATTCATGTTTTCTTTTCGTCGATTATCTGTTTATTCAGATGTGCAATATCAATTTTAAACTTAGCTGTGCTATTATCAGTTAATATGAATTCAATGTGCAATAGAGTTAGTGGTACCTGTGTTTGTGCCAGAGAGTGTTAACAAACTGAACTCTCAGTCTAATCCAAACTGTTGATAGAACCCATTGAGCACAAAGTACTTCCTCATACAGGTAAGGGGAAAATTGTGACACAGCCAAACCAGACCATCCTCACACATCACTCAGTCTCTAGTTACAGGGCTGCTCTGGCAGTGGCATGGGAGCTGAGCACTTAGCTGCAGAACCAACTACTTTCTGAACTGATGAAGAGCACACAGCACAGCAGAAGCTAAAATAGCTATGGGCAAATATAACTTCAGTCCTAATTTTCAGAAATACCTAAAATGACCTTAAGCCCAAGTTACTTTTGTGATTCATTCCTTCGAAAAGTCAAAATTATCTCAAAAATGCAGCCAAGAGGATGCTAGAAAGTTAGTAAATAATACAAAGTATTCAAGGAAAGTTATTTATGTAGCTATAATCAATTGCATGTAAAAGAAATGTGAAACTCCAAATTGTTTCATACTTGGGGTAGACAGTAGCATAGTGGTAATGTCACTGGACTAGTAATCCAGCAGCCCAGGCTAATGCTGTGGGCACACGGGTATAAATCCCACCATGGCAGCCAGTGGAATTTCAATGCAATTAATAAATCTGGAATTGAAAGCTAGTCTCACTAATGGTGACCATGAAATTATCATTGATTGTTGTAAAAATCTATCTGGTTCACTAATCCCTTTTAGGGAAGGATATCTGTCATCCATCCGCAGTAGTTTTTTGTTTTTATGTCTGTCATCCTTACCTGTTCTGGCCTACATGTGATTCCAGACCCAAAGCATTGTGGTTGATTCTTAACTGCCCTCTGAAATGGCCTAGCAAGCCACTCAGTTCAAAGGTGATTAGGGATGGGCAACAAATGCTGGCCTTGCCAGTGACACCCACATCCCATGAAAATAATACATTTTTTAAAAACTCAAAGACAGAGCTTATGAATGGAATTTTCCAGATCTGGTGCCACAAGTGAAGCTTCACATGTGGTGGGAGGCATAAATCATTATAAGGGGAGTGTAATGTACAGCTGCACACACTGCAGAACATTGTGATTTTCCATACATTAAGAGCAGTGGATGATAAAATTGCAGGCAGCACACTCAATGGAGATCATTTTGACTTTGGATGATAGAGTAAATCTGACTATCAGATTAGCCGCCCATTATACATCTCTCCTAACTTTCATTTCCATTGTCTTCAATGATTTGATATCAGCCAAAGTCAAAATTATGCTCAATCCTCGCACTGTCAGAGAGGTCTTCTGTGTCTGCTCCACCACATTTCCACTGGGGGAGCAGGGCAGAGTGCTGTTTGCACCAGAGAATGCTGCCTCGGTACCAGCCAGCTGTTCCTCAGTGAATCACCAAAAGTGGGCTACATCTCCTACCTGCAGTTTTTGAATTTTTGATCCGTCTACATTCATTTACAAACAATGCCGATGATAGTTATGACATATCAAAACACAACCTCATTGATGTATTTCCCTTCAGCATAAGGTCAGAAGTGGGGATGTTCGCCGATGATTGCACAATGTTCAGTTCCATTCGCAATGCCTCAGATACTGAAGCTGTTCATGCTCACATACATCATGACCTGGAAAACATTCAGGCTTGGGCTGCTAAGTAGCAAGTAATATTCGCGCCACACGTGCCAGACTATAATCTCCAACAAGGGAGAGCCTAATCAGTTCCCCTGACATTCAATGGCATTGCCATTGCCGAATTCTCCACATCATAATTCTGGGAGTTACTGTTGACCAGAAACTAACTGTTTCAGCCACATAAATACTGCAAGAACAAGTCAGAGACTGGGTATTCTGCAGTGAGTGAACCAACTCCTGACCCCCAAAAGCCTGTTCACTATCTACAAGGCACAAGTCAGGAGTGTGATGGAATACTTTCCACTTGCCTGGGTGAGTGCAGCTCCAACAACAAGAAGCTTGACACCATCCAGGACAAAGCAACCCACTTGATTGGCACCCTGTTCACCACCTTAAACATTCACTCCCTCCACCACCGTGGCTACAGAGTGTACCATCTAAAAAATGCACAGAAGAAGCAAATTGTCAAGGCTTCTTTGTCAGCACTTTCCAAACCTGTGACCTCTACCACAGAAGGACAAGGGCAGCAGATGCATACTGTCCTCCAAGTGTCACATCACCCTGACTTGGAAATATATCACCGTTCCTTCAACGCCATTGGGTCAAACCTCTGTAACTCCCAATCTAACAGATATGTGGTTGTACCTCTATACCACATTATAGTGGTTTAAGAAGGCAACTCACACCACCTTCCCAAGGGCATTTATGGATAAGCAATAAATGCTGGCCTTGCTAACATCCCATGAATAAATCTTATGGATGCCTTATTTTGGACATATTCTGATAAATTTCTCACTCCTGCACTTCGTTCTGCTTTAGTGGTCAAAATTTATGCCCTGTTACCTTCACATAAATTTGCATGTGACCTGCCATAAAAATCATATGCTCTTCATTGAACCTTAACAGAGTTAAAATATCTGTAAATAAACAAAGCTTTCATCTCATGTGCTGAATACTGGCCTGACTTCAGCTAGCATCAAGTAAAACATTGTAGGACTAGGTTGAGAGAAGTTTCAAAGCATTTGGAAGTCCGGGTTTCTACACAGTCGGAAAAGGAAGCCCAGGACCTAAAAATGCAATGGCAGCCTCAAAGGTAGCTTTGATATTGATATAAACATTGAGCTTAAAAACAATGTATATTTTAGTTCATTGATGTATCTGTTCCACCCTTGAATTCCTCTCTGTCATAGGCTGCTCCATGTCAGATATTAGCTGCCACATGTAGAAAGGAATCAACACAAGAGAAAGACATTAGAGTAAATTGTTATCTTTACCATGTGGGGTAATCTGACAGAGCGAATTGCCTTCCCATTAGAAATCCCAGACCATTATTACTCGATAGAGACAATGGAATAGAAAAGAGGTAAGGTAATGGTTAGCAATCTGCTCCAGATTATTGACTGTGCGGTGAAAATGGAAATTAAGATGGAAATGCCCTCAATACAGACCCATTGAAAATATTTTGGAAGAGATATGTTTGTCTCACAGACAGTCTTTCATCTCCAAATCTGTAGTTCTCTAATCTTTCCCTTAAACCTAAAGAAACTGTTCTCAGTTTACATTTGTCTTCATCTTTTAGTTAAAATTTTTGTTAGCCTCTGCCATAAAATCACTATCTTTACAGTGCAGAAGGAGGTGATTCAGCCCATCGAGTCTGCACTGACTGAAAGAGCATTCCACCTAGTCCCATTCCTCTGCCTTATCCCCATAACCTTGCACATTCTCTCTTTTCAGGTAGCAATCCAATTCCCTTTTGAATATCTCGATCAAACCTGCCTCCACCACCCTTTCAGGAAGTTCATTCCAGACTCCAACCACCTTCTGGGTGAAAATTTTTTTCGTCACATCAGTTTTATTCCTTTTGCCAATTATTTTGAATATGTGCCCTTTAGTTCTTGATGCTCTTTTGAGTGGGAACAGCTTCTCACTATTTACTATGTCCATACCCCTCAGGATCTTGAATACCTCTATCAAGTCTCCTATCAGCCTTCTTTTCTCCAAGGAAAACAGTCCCAGCCTCTCCAATCTATCCTCATAGCTAAAGTTCTTCATCCCTGGAATCATTCTTGTGAAGCTCCTCTGTACTCTCTCTAATCCCTTCACATCCTTCCTCAAGTATGGCACCCAGATCTGGACACAGTACTCCAGATGAGGACTAACTAGTGTCTTATACAAGTTCAACATGACCTCCTTACTCTTGTACTCAATGCTGCTATTAATAAAATCTAAGATACCATATGCTTTATTAACTATGCTCTCAACATGCCCTGCCATCTTCAATGAGCTATGTACATATATACCGAGGTCCCTATATTCCTGCACCTCCTTTAGAGTTTCTCCCTTTATTTTATACTGTCTCACCATATTCTTCCTGCCAGAATGAATCAACTCACGCTTCTCTGCATTGAATTTCATCTGCCACTTGTGTGCCCAATCAACCAACAGGTCTTTCTTTGTCCTTTTGAAGTTCAAGAATATCCTCATCACAATTGACAATGTTCCCAATCTTTGTATTATCTGCAAATTTTGAAATCGTGCCCTGAACACCACAGTCTAGGCAATTAATATATATCAGGAAGAGCCAAGGGTCCCAGCACTGACCCCTGGGGAGCTGCACTACCAATCTTATTCCAATCTGCAAAACACTACTCTCTGCTTCCTGTCACTCAGCCAATTTCTTATCCAAGTGCCTACTTTCCCTTTTATTCCATGACCTAGAATTTTGCTCACAAGTCTGTTGTGTGACACTATCAAATGCCTTTTGAAAATCCATATACACCATATCAATAACGCTGCCCTTATCAACCTTCTCTGTTACCTCCTCAAAACTCCAGCAAGTTAGTTAAACATGATTTTCCTTTAATGAATCCATACTGGCTTTCCTTAATTATCCCGCACATGTCTAATTAACTATTGATTTTGTCCTGAACTATACTTCCCAGAAGTTTACCTACCGCAGAGGTCAGACTGACTGGTCTGTAGTTGTCAGTTTTATCCTTGCACCCTGTTTTGAACAGGGGTGTAACTTTCACAATTCTCTAGTCCTCTGTGTCCAAAGAAGATTGGAAGATTATCACTGGTGCCTCTGCAATTTCCACTTTCATGTCCCTGAGTACCCTTGGGTGTATCTCATCTGGTCATGGTACCTTATCTATTTTATATAAAAATAGCCTTTACACCTCCTCCTTCTCAATTGTAAATTCTTCGAATGTACCAGTTATCTCCTTTCTCACCTTGGCCCGGGTAGCATTTTCTTCCTTTGTAAAGATAGATGCAAAGTACCCATTTAATATCTCTGCTATTTCTCCTGCCTACATGTGCAAGTCCCCTTTTTTATCCTTAATCAGCCCTAATCTTTTACCACCCTTTTATTGTCTATATGTTTACAGAAGACCTTGCGATTCCCTTTTATGTTAGCTGCCAGTTTCACTTCATGCTCTCTCCTTGCTTATTAGTTTTTTCACTTCCCCTCTGGTCCTTCTCTATTCAGCCTGATTCTCCATTGTATTTCCTACCTGACATGGTCATATGTGCACTTCTTCCTTTTCATCTTCATATCTATCCCTCTCGTCATCCAGGACGCTCTGGATTTATTTGTCCTACCTTTCTCCTTCAAGGCAATATTTTTTCTTTGAAGGTGGCCCATTGTTCAGGCACTGTCTTTCCTGCCAACATTTGATGCCATCAGATCCATTCTCATCCCATCGAAGTTGGCTTTTCCCCATTAATTATCCCTCCTCTGGATTGTTCCTTGTCCTTTTCCATGGCCAAACTAAACATTATGATACAATGGTCACTGTCCCCTAAATGCTCTCCCATTGATATTTGATCCATTTGGGCCCACTCATTCCCAGGACCACGTCCAAAAGTGCGTTCTCTCTCGTTGGACTGGAAACATACTGCTGCAGAAAATTATCTTGAACACATTTCAGAAACTTGTGCCCCTCTTGCCCCTTTGCACTATCCCTATCCCAGTCTACATTTGGATAATTGAAATCCTCCATTATAATTACTCTATAGTTCTTGCACCCCTTTGTAATTTCTTTGCAAATTTGTTTCTCTATGTCCCTTCCACTGGTTGGTGGTCTATGCACTACACTGATTAATGTTATTGCACCTTTTTCATTCCTTACCTCTAGCCAGAGAGATTCTATCCATGACCCCTCTGGAACATCCTCTCTCCTCAGCACTGTAATGCCATCTTTAATCAATATTGCCACTCTTCCATACCCCCCCCCCCCTCTTCTTCCTTTCCTGTCTCTCCTTGCACCAGGAATACTTAATGCCCAGCCCTGCCCCTCTTTGAGCCAGGTCTCTGTTATAGCAATAATGGGCTGAATTTTGCCGTCAGCGAGAAGGGGGTAGGGCCCGCTTGCTGACGCGTAAAATGACACGGGATGACGTTGGGGGGAACCCCTGACGTCATCCCGTCCCTCTTAATTCTTCAGGAAGGCGGGCCTGCAGCAAAATCAGCTGCAGGCCCACCTACCCGTCAATGGCCAATTGAGGCCATTGACAGGATCATTAAAACAATTAAAAAACCTGCCCATCCAACCTTAAGATTGGTGGGCAGACCGGGAGCCCCGGCGGGGAATAGAAAAAACATGAAACCTCACCCACCAGCGGGAAGAGGTTTCATGTAGGGATTTTAAAAGTTTAATCAAGTTTTAGTGTAAATTATGAACATGTCCCATCTCATGTGACATTGTCATGTGAGGGGGACATGTTAAGGATTTTTTTTTCTATTTTTAATATTTTTAGAACTGTCAGCCATCTCCCTGAGGCAGCACTTAGCCTCAGGGAGATGTGCGCTCTTTCATGCACATGCGCAAAAGAGTGCACTCCCGCTTTTGGGGAATCCCCCCGCCCACACAGGAAGCGCGTAGTACTTCCCTGCGGACGTCATGCTGGGCGGGCCTTAATTGGCCCACCATGTAAAATGGCTTCTCCAGCGGGGATTGGCTCCCCGCCCACCAGAGATTGGGTTGGGCCCGCCCGCCCAGTAGGCAGAAAATTCTGCCCAATATCATAATTCCATTTGTCAATCTGTGCTTGCAGTTCACCAATCTTATTAACCATACTCCGTGCATTCACATGCATGCACATTAAGCCTGATTTAGGCTTTTTTGCCTTCCCCTTTACTCCGACCCCTTTCAACCCTAATCATTTAGTTTTATTTCTGTTCATTGTTTTCTTGTTTTTTTTAAGTATAACTTGTGTTTTCTTCATTTTCTGTGCTATATCTTGTCTGTACCTTTTTGCGGGTTTGGACTTTATAAATTTTGACTTTCGCATAACCCTTGTGCTCTAATTGGTTCCTGTGACTGGCAGAACATTGGGACAAATGTACAGAACATCTTTTCCTCGTGAGTGATAGGCCATTTAAGGAAAGCTATTCTTCCTTTATCTATAAAGCCTTTGGAGAAGCTTCAGAATTGTATTGTTTTCAAGGAATTTGAAGCTAAATTCTCAAATCAGTGTCAAAGTTATCATTATAGAAAGTAGTTTTTTGAAGAAATAAAGAGTTCCATAACAGTCAAAAGAATGTTAAACAGTGAAAACCAGAAAAATAAAGAGAAATAAACAAGTTGTACCAACAGCAACTCCCAAGTGGTGAGGACAACTGTGATTACAAAACACACCAGCCTGTAATCTGATAATAAGACACAAATTCTGAAACAAGCAAAGTTTATATTTTTCATCACTACCAGTAAAAAGCAAAATACTGCAAGCGCTGGAAAGCTGAAACATAATCAGAAAACACTGCAAACACACAGCAGGTCAGTCAGTACCAGGAGAACAACAGACAAGTTAACATTTTGGATGTGTGCTCCTTTGCAGAACAGAAATATAAGAGCTGGAGAAATGTCTTAATATGACCAGAAGTTGAGAAGAGGATATATTAAAATAAACCGTCAAATCCAGAGAGGAATCTAGAGTGGAATGATGTAGCAGATCATCACAGTCAAGTAATGGACGGAAGTATAAAGACAATAAAGAAACAAAGGCCTGAATTTTTGCACATATGGAGAGTGTAGAGATGTGCTACCAAATGGCTCCTTTAGTTGAACAACGAACTTTATTTGCAGAGCTGCTAGATTAGCTGTAGACCTCTAACAAGGCTACATTACACTCTCTAGACTAGGAAAACTCCATCCCTTATAAGCTTCCCCATACTCGGTGTTGATTGGCTGTTCTGGCCACCTGATCCTTACTCAGTGAGGCTGTCCTTGAAGGAATAATCACCACAGAGAGGCTCTCGATCTTTGCAAAAATGGCTCTGGAGGCCCAAATCTGGAAGTCCCAAACCTGACCCTCACCATTTTCTTTGTGTGGGGGGGAACAGGGGCAGTTAAACTTTGCACATTCATGGTTCACTGAGGCAGCTGCCTTCAGTCTGGTCTGATTTTCACAAGGAGGGAGTGTGAAATGTGACATATGCACATTTGATCCGGTATGAGAAGTTCTAAACTTGTTTAAGTTCTTTGCAGAGGTAGGGTATCCTTATGGAAAAGTATGGTACCTTTTAGTATGTGGTCCCAGGACACCTTTGGGAGAGGTCATGTGCCCTTTGGAATTGTTATAAGTGGACATGATTGTGTGAAAAAAGTGGATAAACTCATTGGATTTGTCAAGCTCATTGGAACTATCAAGGGATCTGTCAAGCTGTCAAGGCATTTAAATCTGTCCTTTAAATATTTGAAAAGGCTGTCTGCAGTATTGAAACAAATCAGTGCTTGCTATTTCACTTAGTCTATTGACATAAGTCTGAGGGTTACCATTAAAGGATTAGTGCTACATGACTGATTTCATAACCAATCATTATCACAGTGGGGTCCCTGTCAGTTCACAGTTTGACAGCTCAAGTGCTTATAAAGTCTTTGAAGTAGTCTTTATAGGGGATAAGGTTAATTTAAATGTATTGAATGCGTTTTTATCAATGGGAGTATTTTTTTAATTGTGAATTCATCAATACACACTTAATAGTTTTATTTAATCTCAGCATGTGTCCTGAGGTCTGCCCATGGCGGAAAGTGGATGAGTTGACATGGAGGGTGTAAGGGCAAAGAGTGGGGGTGGGGGGAGGCGTGGGTTGTCATGAGTTGGCACTAAGTTGGCATAGGGGTTATGAAGGGCCATGGGGCAGGTGGAGGGCATAGGTTGGCATGGTGGGTATGAAGGGCAGTGGGGATGGGTGGGGGGCATGAGCTGGCATGGATGGAACATGGGGAGCATGTTTAGAGGGGTGAGGGGTGTGTGCTGGAGGGCTCTTTTTTGTTTCATTCTTTGTTCCACAGCTGGGCAAAGTGCCTCTGCACCTGCGAACCCCTGTGCTGCCTCCATACTGTTTCCAGGGTCGCCCTCCATGACTCCCATTTCACCCTGTGGCCCCAGAATAAAAATCGGAAGTTCCGGAGCACTTCTACCCACGTCGTGTTTGCGGAGCCGCAAATTGTCCCAACTCGGCGCTTCCAACCGGGAGCCAAGATTCAGGCCAAAGAGTATGTGAATAACTAAGGGAATGGGACAGATGAGTCAAGTCAGAAATTTAAATGGATTTTAAAATGAATATATAGCTAAAACCTGAAGTGATTGAAATGACATCAATGTACTACCCAGTGCTTGAAACTTCCGATGTTGTGTTAAGACCAGTGACGAGGTCTGAGTGTGAGTAGGTGAGCCAGTTCAAGTTACAGATTTATAGCTCTCTGTGTATCAAGAGCACATGAAAAGAGAATTACCCCTATAAACTGGTTGGGCCAAGATATATCTGACTATTACTGAGACTAGAGTACAAAATGTAACATTTCAGGTCAGAATGTACATTAATGAGTTATCAGCAGTCATCAGTTGTCATATTTATTCCAATAACAGAATGACTAGGCAATGGTTTCATTAATTTCAGATTTGATTGATAAATTGAATAATGGCAGACCATATGCAGTTCTGGTAAATTTTGCAAGGATCAGTGCTGCATGCCAAAAAATAGAAAAGAAACATGGACACATGACTCACTATTATGAAACAAGCACTAGCTGCATGTGATGTTCCTAACTTTCTGTTTGGTGCAGGCTTTTTCTACATAAGCAGAAGCATGTATCATTTATGTGACACTGACTGAATGAAATCTTCCTACCCTTATGTGTGAATGTGCATTCCATAGGGAGATAGTGAAAACAGATAAATGCAGCTTGGAGTCTGTGGTCATGAAAGGAGTATACAGCAGGTTGTCCAAAGCAACATTGAAATGAAGGAGATGGTGCTAAGCAATGAAATTGCACAGTGGACTATCATGGCAGATTGAGAAAAAGTGAACGAATGCCTGGTAAGGAAGTCAGAAATCATTCTAGTAGTAGTTGCTACAAAATGTTAATAAGAGATGACATGGCACTTGTCTATTTTGCATCTCTTTGAATTTGTTTCTGCTCTGCAGCCATGTCCTCTGGACAGTGCCACTGTCAGCGTTGCTGTCCATCATCTCCTGCTATGTTCTTTGCCCCACTGTCTGGAGTTTCTCCAGCCATGGAAGTAGAAAACATGCTTGCCCCTGTCTCCTTGTTCTCAGATATAAATTTATGTGCTTTCCTCAATGGAAGCAGGGACCCTGCTTTTCCCACTACTGCTGACAGAGACAGTGCAGAAAAAAAGAATCAATTAAAAAACGGTAGCATAGTGGCTGTGCTACTGGGCTAGTAATCCAGAGGGACAGATTATGATCCAGGGACCTGAGTTCAAACCCACCACAGCAGCTGGGGAATTTAAAATTCAGTTAATTAAATATATCTGGAATAAAAAACCAGTATCAATAATGGTGACCATGAAACTACTGGTTTGTTGTAAAAACACACCTGGCTCACTAATGACTTTAAGAGAGGGAAATTTGCCATCCCTACCTGGGGTAGAATTTTGCCCTTGGCATGCGGGCTCGGCAGGGGTGGTCGGAAAGCCAACCACTGCCTGCTACTGGGCCCGGAAGGCAATTCCATGCTGGCAGGCAAATTAAGGCCCACCCAGCGTGAAACGCGAGCGGCAGCGCTGAGCGCTGATTGTGCGGGCAGGGGGAGGAGGGCGAGCGTGATCTTCACACACGTGCACGTCTGAGTGCTTTATAGTCTCCCTGAAGCAGAGAGCTGCCTCAGGGAGATGAACTGATTTTGAAAAAATATTAAAGATTTTATAAATGTTATGAAACATGTGACTCTGTTACATGAGCAGGGACATGTTATTAATGAAAAAATAAAGTTTTTATTTGCTTTTGGAAACCTCACCCTGCCCGTGGATGAGGCTTCCAAAAAAAAATGCAAAGGCCACATGGCCTTTTTGCATCCCTGCCCACCGAGCGAAAAATGTTACTCCTGGTCTGCCCTATGTATGGCTCCAAGCCCACAACAATGTGGTTGACTCTTAACTGTCCTCTGAAATGGCCTGGCAAGGTGCCCACTCAGATCAAACTGTTACAGAAAAGTATATAGTACAAATAGATAGACCACCCAGCATGCCCTGGGCACTTGGCACAAAAAAGGCATAACCACCCCAGTTGACCTGCAAAGTCCTCACTAACATCTAAGGATTGGGCCAGAATTTGGAGTGCTATCCCATAGACTAGTCAAGCACAAGGTAACAGAGTCATACTCACTGAATCACACCTTATCCAGTGGTTATGTCCTGTCCCACTCCAGGACAGATCCACCAGAAATGGTGGCACAATGATATACAGATAGCCTGGAAGACCTCAACATTGACCCTGGACCCCATAGTCAAACATGGACAAAGAAACCACCTACTGTTGCCATCAACCACCCTCCCTCAGCTGATGAATCATTTGGAAGGAGCACTGAAGATAGCATGGGCAAAGATTGTAATTTGGGTGGGGGACTTCAATGAAGATCAAGGGTGGCTTGATAACATCACTACTGACTGAACTGGCTGAGTCCTGAAGGCCATAGCTGCTAGACTGGCCCTGTAGCAGGTGGTGAGAAAACCAACAAGAGGGAAAGACCTTCTTGGCCTCATCCTCAAGAGTCTACCTGGCGCAGATGCACCTGGCCATGACAGTATTGGTAGGAGTGACCACCGCACAGTCTGTGTGGAGACAAAGTCCCTTCACACATGAAGCACACCATCCATCATGTTATGTGGCACTACCACCATGCTAAACTGGATAGGTTCAGAACAGATCTAGCAGCTCAAAAAGTATCCATGAGGCGCTCTGGGCTATCAACAGCAGCAGAATTGTATTCAACCAATGACATCTTGGTTGTAGTGCTGAAGTCTTGTGCTCCAGAACTACCTTGTGGCCCAGCATATCCCTCGCACTACCTTTATCTTCAAGCCAGGGGATCACCTCTGCTTCAATGAGGAGTGTAGAAGAGCATCCCGGGAGCAGCACTAGACCTAAAAATGAGGTGTCAACCTGGTGAAGCTATAACACTGGACTGAATGTACGCTAAACTGCAAAAGCTAAATAATCCCACAACCAATGAGTCAGATCTAAACTCTGCAGTTCTGTCACATTCAGTCATGAATGGTGGGGAACAATTAAACAACCAAGGGGGATCCACAAATATCCCCATGTTTGATGCTGGCGAAGCCCAGCTCAGCAAACGACAAGGCTGATGCATTTTCAACCATCTTCAGCCTCCTACTGTGGTGCTCAGCATCACAGATGCCCAATCTTCAGCCAATACGATTCACTCCATGTGTTATCATGAAAGAGCTGAAGGCACTGAAAGCAAAGCTATGAGCCCAAAGACATCCTGGTTGTACTGCTGAAGACTTGTGCTCCAGAATTATCTGCACCTCTAGCCAAGCTGTTCTAGTATAGTTACAACCCTGGCACCCACTCAACAATGTGGAAAATTGTCCACAAAACACAGGACAAATCCAATTTGTCCAATTTTCCCATCAATCTGCTCTTTAACATCAGCAAAATGTTGGAAGGTGTAGTTGACGTGCTATAAGAGATACTTATTTGGCATTACTCACCAACACTCAACTTAGGTTTGCCAGGGTCACATGGCTCCAGACACAATACAGCCTTGGTCCAAGTGTGGACAAAAGAGCTGAACACAAGAGGTGAGGTGAGAGTGACTGCCCTTGATATCAAGGTAGCATTTGATCATGTGTGGCAAGAGTCTTAGTAAAATTTAAGTCAATGGGAATTAGTGGGGAAAGGTCTCCTCTGGCTGGAGGCGTACCTTGCACAAAGGAAGATCATCAAATCATAGAATGGTTATAGCTCATTGTGTCTCTGCTGGCCACCCGAAGGAGCAATTCACCTAGTGCCACTCCCCTACCTTTTCCCTGTAGCCCTGCAGTTTTTTTCCTAATGATCCAGTTCTCTTTTGAAAGCCTCAGTTGAACCTTTCTCCATCATATTCTCAGTCAGTGCATGACCGTCTTTAACCACTCGCTGTGTGAAAAAGATTTTCCTCATTGCTTCTTTTGCCAATTACCCTCAATCTGTGCCCTCTGGTTCTCTGCCCTGCCAGTAATGGAAACAGTTTCTCTCTATCTATTCTGTCCAGACCCCTCATGATTTGGACTACTTCCATCAAATCTCCTCTCAACCTTCTTCTCCAAGGAGACTGTCCCAACTTCTCCAATATTTCTACATAACTGAAGTTCTTCATTTCTGGAACCATTCTCATGAATCTTTTCTGCACCCTGTCTGATGCCTTCACATACTTCGTAAAGTGTGGTGCCCAGAACTAGATTCAATACTCCAGTCGAGGCCGAAACAGTACAGCTTCCTTCCTTCTGCACTCTATGCCCCTATTGATAAAGCTCTGGATGCCGTATACTTTATTAACTATTCTCTCACCCCATCCCACCACCATTAATGATTTATTTACCTATACACCCAGGTCACTCTTGCACCCCATTTAGAATTGCCCCCTTTATTTTATATTGTTTCTCTGCATTCTTCCTACCTTACTGAAGCACATCACACTTCTCTGCATTAAATTTCATCTGCCACTTGTCTGCCCATTCCACCAACCTCTCTATGTCCTTTTGAAGTTCAACACTACCCTCCTCATGTTTCACAATACTTCTAAGTTTCGTATCATCAGCAAATTTTGAAATTATACCCTGTACACCAAGGTCTAGGTCATTAATATACATCAGGAAGAGCAGAAATCCTAACACTGATCTCGGGGGAACTCCACTATAAACGTTCCTCCAGGATAAAAAACAACCTTCTTGTTTCCCGTCACTCAGCCACTTTCATATCCATGTTGATACTATCCCTTCCAAGAATTTTATCTTTGCTCACAAATCTGTTTTGCAGCACTTATCAAATGCCTTTTGGAAGTCCAAGTACATCACATCGACAACATGAGCCTCATCAGCCCGCTTGGTTGCCTCATCAAAAAACTCAAGCTACTTAGCTAAACATGCCTTTAACAAATTCATACTGGATTTCTTTAATTAATCCACATTTGCCCAAGTGACTATTAGTTGTTGGGCGGAATTTTACACTGACGGTTAACATCCTGCCAAAATCAGTGGACTTTTTAAAAGATCGCTGCATTTTATGGCCCCTCCCCCACTGCAACAGGGCTGTAAAATTCCACCTGTTGTTTCTAGAAACTTGCTCGCACTAAGGTTGAATTGATTCCTATAGTTGCTGGGATACCTTTGCACCCTTTTTTGAACAAGGGTGTAATATTTGCAACTCTCCAGTCCTCTGGCACCATGCCTGTATCTAAGAAGGATTGGAAAATTATGGCCAGTGCTGCTACAATTTCCACTCACCCTTCCCTCAGTATCCAGGGATGCATCTCATCTGGTCCAGGTGCCTTATAAACTTTAAGTATAGACAGCCTCTCCAATACCTCCTCCTTAACAATTTTAAACCCTTCAAATGTCTGATCTACCCCCTCTTTCACTTTGACCTGAGCAACATCTTCTTCCTTGGTAAAGACAGATGCAAAATATTCATTTAGTGTCTCAGCCATGCCCCCAATCTCCATGCATAAATCCCTTTTTTGGTCCCTAAATTTTGGCTTCACTCCTTCTTTTACCACCCTTTTACTATTTATATGCCTATAGAAGACTTTTGGATTCCCTTTTATGCTAGTTGTCAGTCTCCTCTTATACCCTCTTTACTTCTCTTATTTGCTTTTTCAATTCCCCTCTGAACCTTCTGTATTTAGCCTGGTTCTCAATTATACTGTATCGTATTATATTATATTGCATTATAATTATATATGACATCTGTCATAAGCATACTTTTTCGGCTTCACCTTAACCTCTATCTCTTTTGTCATCCAGGGAGCTCTGGGTTTGTTTTCCCTACCTGTCCCCTTTGTGGTAATATATCTTGACTGTACTCAAATTATCTCTTCTTTAAAGGCAGCCCATTGTTTCAGTTACAGTTTTGCCTGCTAATCTTTGATTCCAATTTATCTGAGCCAATTCCATTCTTACCTCATTAAAGTTGGCTGTCCCCCAGTTAATTATTCTTATTCTGGATTGCTCCTTGTCCTTTTCCATAGGCAACCTACACCTTATGATACAATGATCACTGTCTCCTAAATGTTCCCCTGCTGACAGTTGATCCACTTAGACCACCTCAATCCCAAGAAGCAGGTCTAGCAGTGCCTCATTTTCTTTGGATTGGAAACAAACTGCTGTAGAAAATTATCCTGTATGCAATCTAGGAACTCTTGGCCCACTCTGCCCTTTACACTACTACTATCCTATTCTATATTCAAATAATTAAAGTCCCCCATTATAACTACTCTGTAATTTCTGCATGTCTCTGTAATTGCCTTGCAAATTTGTTCCTCTACATATTTCCCATTAGTTGGTGGCCTATAGACTACATCAAGCAATGTAATTGCACCTTCTTGTTCCTTAGCTCTGGCCAAATAGATTCTGTCCTTGACCCCTCTGGGACATCCTCTCTCCCCGGCACTACAATATTTTCCTCAATCAATACTGCCACCCCTCCTCCTTTTCTTCCTTTCTTACCTGTCCTGAACATTTTGTGTCAGGGAATATTTAATACCCAGTCCTGCCCTCCTTTGAACCAGGTCTCTGTTATAGCCACAACATCATATTTACACATGGCTACCTGCATCTGTAACTCACCAGTCTTATTTACCACACTCCGTGCATTCACATACATACATGTATCCCTAATTTAGGCTTAATTATTTTCCCTCATATACTGAAACCACCTAATACCTTACTATTTCCTATTCTAGTACTATTTGTCTCTCTCAATATTCTTTGTACCTAAGTATACCTCTCTACTATTACCTCCTGGTTCCCACACCCCTGCCAAATTAGTTTAAACCCTTCCTAATGGCACTAGCAAGTTGGCCAGCAAAGAAATTGGTCCCAGCTTTGTTTAGATGCAACCAGTCCAACCTGTACCAGTCCCATCTCCTCTAGAATGGATCCCAATATCCCAAGAATCTACGTCCTTCCCTGCTGCACCATCTTTCCAGCCATGCATTCATCTGCTCTATCCTCCTATTTCTATACTCGCTTGCGTGTGATACAGGGTATAATCCAGAGATTACTACTTTTGAGGTCCCGATTGCTAATTTTCTACCTAACTCCCTAAGTTTTGACTGCAGGATGACACCCCTGTTTCCACCTATGTCATTGGTATCAATGTGGGCCGCTGGCTGTTTACCTTCCCCTCAGAATGCTGTATAGCCATTCAGTGACATCCCTGACCCTGGCACCAGGGAGGCAACATACCATCATGGATTCACATCTGTGGCTGTAGAAACACCTGTCTGTTCATCTATCGAGTCTCCTATCACTATTGTTCTTCCAGTCTTCTTCTTGTCCTCCATGTACAGCTTAACCAGTAGTGGTGCCATAGACTTGGCTCTGGCTGCATTCCCCAGGTGAGCTATCATTTTCACCAGCATTCAGAACTGAATACTGGTTGCAAAGTGAGATGCATTGATGGGACTTCTGCACTACCTGCCTGTTTCTTATTGACTGCCTGATGGTCACTCATTCCCTTCCTCCCCGCATAGTCTTAAACTGCAGGGTGACCCCCATCTATAAGTGTGCTATCCACAAAGCTCTCAACCTCGCAGATGTGCAGCCAGGTACTGGTCAAGCTCCAACACCCAGAGTTTGAGCTGCTGCAGCTGACAACACTTCCTGTGCATATCCAGGGCACAGGATATGTCCTGGAGTTCCCATGTTGAACAGGATGTACACTCCAGGGGTCGGAGCTGCCCTGCCATTCCTCTATCCATTAGATAATAAAACTTATTATTTTAGAAAGACTCACCAGCTACTCAATTCTCTTCTCCTATTGTTACTTAAATATAGGGAGGTTAATTGAAATGCTTTACTTAATACTTTTTATCAAAAAAAATGAAACTTTTAATTTCCCAGCTCCTTAAACTAACTTCCTAACTTTGGAAAATGGAAACAATATTACAATACTCACCAGCCAATCAACTCATTGCCTTCCTGTAATCTCACAGTTTGATTTCTTTTTTTTTTGCTCACTCACTTCAATGATCCTGAACTGCTTCACACTCCTCCCGATTTGCTTCACACTCTTCCCAGTCTGCTTCACAGTGATCCTGACTTGTTTCAAAGTGTTACAAACCTGCTTCACACTTCTCCCAGTCTGCTTCACAGTGACCCTGACCTCCTGGTCTGCTTCACAGTTCTCCTGATCTGCTGCACACTTCTGGCATGCTTCATAGTGATCCTGACCTGCTGCACAGTCATCCCCTGTCTGCTTCACATTTATCCTGACCTGCTGAGCACTTCTCCGGTCTCCTTCACAGTGATCTGATCTTGCACATTTCTCCCTTATGTGGTTATTGGAGGCCAATCATCTCAACCCCAAGAATCACCGCAGGATTTCCTCAGGGTAGTGTCCTAGGCCCAACCATCTTTAGCTGCCTCTTCAATACCCTCCCTCCATCAAAAGATCAGAAGTGGGTATGCTTGTTGATGATTGTACGGTATTCAGTTCCATTTGCAACTTCTCCGAAACTGATGGAGCCCATGTCCATATGCAGCAAGACCTGGACAACATTAAGGTTTGGGCTCTGGGTGTCCTGGTGCATAAATCACAAAAAGTTAGAATGCAGATGATTAGGGATGCAAATGGAATGTTATTGTATATTGCAAGAGAAATTGAATATAAAAATAAGGAAGTTTTGCTACAGTTTTACAGGGCTTTGATGAGACCACATCTGGAATACTGTGTGCAGATTTGGTCTCCTTACTTAAGGATATAATTACATTTGAAGCAATTCAGAGAAGGTTCACTTGACTGATTCCTGGGATGAAGGGGTTATCTTATGAGGAAGGGTTGGACAGATTGGGCCGTATCCATTGGAGTTTAGAAGAATGAGAAGTGATCTTATTGAAACATATAAGATCCTGAGGGAACTTGACAGGGTGGATGCTGAGAGGGTGTTCCCACTTATGGGAGAGACTAGAACTAGGGGACTCATTTTAAAAATAGGTGTCTCCCATTTAAGACAGAAATGAGGAGAATTTTTTTCTCTCAGGGGATCGTTAGTCTGTGGCATTCTGTTCCCCAGAGAGCAGTGGAGGCAGGGTCATTGAATACTTTTATGGCTGAGTTAGATAGATTTTTGAATGACAAAGGGGTCAAAGATTACAGGGGGCAGACAGGAAAGTAGAGTTGAGGCACAATCAGATCAGTTGACCAAAATATAGAAAGAATCCAGGAAGGTTGCAGTGAAGGTGAAGGGCTGAAGCCTAGATCTGACCTTCAGATAAAAAGCATTTTCCTGTCCAAGAATAAGAACTGGATAAGAAAGACACAAAATTCTCTCTCATCCAGCAAAGGACTCAACTTTATTGTGAAGATCAGTAATCAACTTATTCCAAAAAATGTTCAGCCTTAGAGTAAAAACCTTTTCCAACACCTGTTTTGAACATTAAATTAGATTGATTTAATTGTATGTCTTGTGGTCCTATTGATCCAATTGATCTTACAATATTCAGTGTTCATCTTTTCTACATCATTTAATGCTTTACAAACCCCACTGTTGTAGTGTTGCCCTTGGGTTTAAAGAATAGAAGATGTTGGAAGTCAAGCGCAATTGATAATACACAATTGAATCATAATTGGGAAATCGATAGGAGAAAAACATACCCCATAAGAGACAAAAGGAGCCTAGAAGCAATAAAATAATTTTTTGGCGACTAAAGGGAATGTGCTTGCATAGAACATGCCCAAGGTCAACATGATAACAAATGTGTGATTGAGACCAAGCCAAAGACATGGGGAACAAAAGCCCAGGGATAAAACTGAAGGAAAGGCAGAAAAATTAGTCCCAAGCTTCTGAGACACATATAGGCTTTTGGAAATATGTGATAGTGTCATGGAGACAATTTATTAATAATTATTTTGATTTTAGGGGCAGTATGACAGTTTTTATGTGTTTATTGCCTTAGAAATATTAAGGCAAAATTTGTGATCCTACAGTTGAAATTTTGCTTGAAGGGAACACAGTTCAAAGATAGGGCTATAACATAATCATTCTTGTTCTTCAACCTGTGCTCCCTGGGAGTGCAATTTCTCATGGGAGCATGGAATCATAGAATTAGCCCTATTGCTGATGTAATCACGTATCTAGTTGGGTCGGAAAGAAATTACAGCTAGAATCACTTTGTAGAAATAAATAGAACAAGCTGATTGGTTGAAATAGCAGCCTTTTAAATTGTTTTTTGTGGAATCTTTTGCTGATTTATATTTTAGAAAATCAGTATTCTTAAGTTGCTTATTTGAGCTGATAAGGTTATTTTTATCCTGCAGATAGATTTAATGCTCCACAGTATAGATTGAAATGGTAATTTATGGTCTCTGTCAATATGTGCAGTTTATCAACTATTGGTTAGGAAATCAATCACAGTGTCTGTCAGAATTTCTAGTATGCCGTCTCACCACACGAGGCTCACTGCTAGCACAAAGTTGAAAAATTACCACTCTAATATGTGTGATGTGTGAAATGAAAGACTCTCAATTTTATAGATAGATATGTTTTGATGAAGTCACACCTTAACTGTCTTTTCTGTAGACGCGAGGTAGGTTCCTCTTATTCCTCCTCACAGCCAAGCCCATTTTCACTTCTTATTCATCTTTTCTATACTCTCTCTGGTGCATGCATGTCCCTTTTGGAGTCTGGTGATACAGTATAAAGACTCAGATCATCCTCTGAAAACCTTTGTTTTGGCTATACTTCTCATCATTTGGCTTGCTCTCTTTGATTACTTTTACAAAATGTCTTAATATCGAAAGCCATGAGTATGTTGCTATCACTGCTGAATCTCCTGTTTGCTAAATCTCTCTCTGCTAAATCTTGTACACTTAAACTACTCATTTCTTGCAATATATTTGCATCCTGTACAATAGTGTGAGAAAGGAGTTGGAAGAGCATCCCAGATGTGGGAGAAATATTCAAGTCCTGGACGGTGTAGGGTTTTATGGGGAGTTAAAAGTTGTTATGGAGAATCAAAAGTTTTTTGGCACAAATGTAGAAACAGAATTTCTTGGAGACAGTTGCAGAAATTGAGGAGATATGGGAGTTCCATGTGAGATTAGTAGAGATAGAAGGGCCAAGAATACCAGTATTGTTTCTGTCTTGCATGGTGAAATCAGAAACCTACTATTAAATTAAACAGGCCTGACAACGCTCTGTGAAGTTATAGTCCTTTAAAGCTAACAATTTAAAACATAGTCAATTTGGACTTTGAATAGGAATAATATAATACCAAGAATACTTACCCTCTAGATGGCCTGTAGCTCCGGGGAATTGAAGTCTCCATAAACCAGCTTTTACTGAACGCAGTGTAATGCTGAACATACCATGATATTATATTAGCTTTATAGAACTAAAATGAACATTATAAGGACAATTGTGAATAAAAACAACAAATTTTAAGCATCTGTTTACCCTATTTCACCCTTTTCCCAATTCTCTTACTATTATTTTATTAGTTTCACTTTGTTTCTAACTGAAGTACTGGATTATGTACTTTAGATTTACTTTTTGCCTTCACTAAGCATTTTTTCTATGCAATATATAAATTGATATCTGATTGGCCGATAAACTGGAATTTGGAGCCAATTTTTCAGCCAGTTGGGGCCAATGAATCTGAACCTTCAGTGGTATTTTCAGTATCAAATCCAACATACCAGAAGTTAACTAATTCATGCCTCTGACAGCTTGACCTAAGTGTTCTCAGTGTTAAATACTTAAAGGTTGAATATAAGGAAAATGCAATTCTGCATAAAATATCCTGTTCTGTTGATAAAGGTAATGCATTGCTGGCATTTTACATTATAATAGCTTCTTCAGGTATTAGTTTTTGGATTTTGCTTCAAGTTCTATCTCTTATTTTCCTATATAAGAAACAGTAACTGACACAAGGAGTTAGTATACAAAGGGTTAATTGCCTTAGCATTTTGGCTATTTGAAAGTGCGCAAGGAAATATAGATCACATGACATTTACTAAATATAGTGCCCTTTTCAAAAGCCCTTTTTGTACTTCAAATTAATGAATTTTCCGAAAAAAAACATTTCTAAGAGGCCTAAAGAACCTTCATTCTGCTGGAATACAGACACATGCTTTGTGTTTATGTTTAGATTTTAAACAATGTAATAGCTTCCCACAGATGGACAATTTGAAAAAGCTGTTTTCAATTTTTGAAAGCAATGTGAAAATTGTTGGTATTGGAAAAAAACACATGGCTACGTGCTCATCTGGCGGTAGCTTCTTGTCCCTGCCCTTGTTTGCCATAGTCAAAACAATCAATGCAGGCATTCTGCTAAATAACAGGAATTACTGCAGTGGCCAAGCACGTTCTGCTCCCTCAGGGCCCCTGCTGCATTCTGGATTCTGTTCCTGATAAGAGTCAGCTGGTGATGAGCGTCAGAAACTTGCTTCAAAACTCATGCTTTTCAAAATAACTCAAGATTATTTTTCAAATCACATTCTTAGCCCCAGGTCAGCTGACAGCCAGTAGTACTGCATGAACATTGCTTGGGTTCACAAACTGCACTCAAATAGATCCATTAGCATCTTAGAAACAGCACTAGAGCTAAACAGAGTCTCGCCTCGCAACCCAATCATGTGCATGTCCCACTGAATTGTCGCTGAGACAATGCACTGAGAGCTCTTCATAAAAAGCCTCACAAGAATGCAGACTTTTTTGAAGCTCGGTTATTTTTCCAATGTACTTGTATCAGTTGCCAGACTCTGGTGCTTCTATGACTCATTCTGTATACCATCTATAAAATAGTACCCTAAGAGTGTTTGAAAACATGTCACTGAATCCTGGGTGATGAGGGAATTATTAAAGTAGGCACTTCCCTTGCAATATCCCACGTGTAATAATCTCTTGTAATCGGAATGTAACAACAATACATTTATATAGAATGTTTAATATAGAAAATGAGTCAAGGCACTTCACAAAAGCCAAAAGAACAGCTGGCAAACCAAAGAAAGAAAGTTTAGGAGGAGCCACCAACTGCTTGGTCAAAGAGATGGGCTTTAAATCTAAAAGGAGAAGGAGATAGGGAGTCAGAAATGGGGCTAGGGAGGAGACTACAGGCTTAGATGGCTGAAAACACAGTCACTAAGATTGGATGAAGGTAGAAGAGGGAATGCACAATAGGAGGGAGTCAGAGGATTGGTGCTGTTGGACTGGAACAACTTAGATAGGGAGAGGTGTGGCTACAATGTAATTTAAATTCCAGGATGAGAATTTTAAAATCTGGCTCATGGGCAACCAGGAGTCATTGTAGTTCAGCAAAGTTAGGAATAATGGGCCAGCCAGACTCAGTGCAGGATAGAGACCTGTCATAAAGGATTATATACAAATGAAGCTACTGAAATGGAAGGTTCAATGTAGCCCAACTGTGGACTAGATGTCGACAAGATTATCTTTTTATTGTATGTCCTGGAATGATGGGTTGGAAGTCTTGTCTTTGTTGGATGTTCTATACAATATGAGCTTGGACAGAGAAACAAAGCTGTTTCATATTTGATGCTATTTGACATTATTTTATCAACCTCATTCAAAGAAATCACAGCATAGTGAGTACAGGAAATAAAAATGTTACACTAATGCAGTAGGAGGTGCTGTTCTGTGGCCAGAATTATGGCACATTATTGGAACTGAGTAAAATGGACTTAGCTCCGCAACTGGCCATGCTATCCTTGTCCCAGGACTGCTTGATGCAGGGAATGATACCAGAAATGAGAAAATGCTCTATTTTCCAGCACTCATATGCCATGTATTGATAGCATAAAGAAGTACACGCCCTTTAAAAAAAACTGTGATGTGATGCAACTCGAGTCATCATCTTAGATTTTGCATCCTCTACATAATAACAACCCCTCCCAAAGAAAGGTGTGCCAAGGCCCATTTGCAGCATTGCTTGCAGATTGAAAATTTACATTACATTACAGCACATTTCACCACTGTGGTCAGTACTGCTCTGAACTTTCCTTACTTTTTCCTTCTAAGCTGCACATTCATTGGCCATTATAGGTTTCCTCCAGCCTGAATCCTCACTAAGTTGAAATTGAAACTCATTTCACAGTTTCTTACTCTTTCTCATTCTTTCCCAGGACGGCAAAGCTGTGGGAATCTTTCCCACCTTCTTTCTCTCCTCCTATAATTTACAGGTTTTTAAACCCATGCTGCTTGCTGTATAACCACTACCTTGGGATTTATTCCACTCGTTCCTAGGTTTCTCTTGTTGTAAAGAAAAATTGCGTTGCATAGATTTTTCCTTTATTCAGTGGGTTTTAGTACTGTTGTTGGTTTTCACTTCAGGATAAAATTGACAGGTTAGAGTAAGGGCTGCTTTAAATTCAGTAACAATGAATAAAGGGAGTCTAGTCTTCTACTGGCTCTCCCATGCCTGTCCTGGGATCCTTAGAACATGCCAAGATTTCTAAGTTTCTGTTGATAGCTTCTGAATGCATCCTTTTGTTCAATTTTATTCATCAGTCTCCACCTACTTGTACTGTAATCTTAAAACATGCTTTTACTTTTCATGAACGCATTTAGCATTTAACCCTTTGAGTGTTGACTTTCATTCCTTCTCGCATTTGGAGCTGTGTTTCCCATTGATTTTTTTAAATGCAGGTAAACTGTAAGTGCGAATGCAATATAATTAAAATGGAAACAATATTACCATGGACTAGTTTTCACCCGAAGAGCAGAATGGCCAGGTGGAAAGTAGCCAGTGAAGGAAAGGGGGTCAAAATAACAAGGTACCAAGGGTGGCAAAGACAAATTTGTCAAAATCAAATCTAAACATTGCTCATCATTCACCTGTTGGAAATCAATCCTTTTGCTACAACTTTGTTATAGCTGTATAGGATGTACACCAGAAGGAAAACATTGGAGCAACAAGGGACCAGAATTTCTTTGATTGTTTGGTTTAGAGACATTGTAAATACACTTAGGACAATCTTTCCTGGTCAGTTCTTCTCAAAAAATCATCCAAAAAGAATATGTTTTCAAACAGTACCAGCCGAGACAATTTTTTTATGATAAAGGACAAGACTTGTGTTTATACACTTTTGCACAAAGTAATCAGGGCAATGCTTCCCTGTGGAGCCTGAGTTGCTTCTAAGTGAGTCACAAACCAGACTCAGGGAAGTTTGTTTCAATAACTATTGTTTCCATTTTGTGTCATGTTTATATCACACAGTGACAGAAACAGGAAATCTCTTTATTATGCTTAGCCCATTTAAAACAGCCTGCAGATTCGCTATCAGCCACTTTAGTCTGTCACACAGAATCAAAATCTATCCCCTTGTGTCACATTTCTCTGTTACATTTAATTTTGGTAAATTTCTTGCAGTTGATTGTAGAATGTCAGCTGAAACAAAAGTTCTGCATAACCATTCTTAATGTATGAGGCTGAGTTGGTGGAGATATGGTTTTCTTCCTGCTGGTTTTATCTTTCTTGAAATAGTTGATCATTTAACCTTCAAGAACTACTAGTTAATGTGTTTTTTGTGAGAAAGGATGTCAAAGAATATAAGGAAGTGGAGCATGTGGAGGAGAAGGTTTCACCTGGTTGGGCAAATTAGTGCATCCGTGGGATACAGTTTAGTTTTGGGTGCAGTGCAGGTAAGCGGGTAAGCATTATTGGGTGTGGGGTATCTACTCCAGTGGCTCAAAGATGTTATTGGGAGGCCTGATCGTTTAACTATTTGTAGTGATCTTTCAATGCTTTGCTGACTGGCAACTTGTCAATTATGGGTGGAAATCCAGCAGTTTCTCTATGGAACCAAGCTGGCAGTATACAACCCAAAGAGGAGCAAAAAATTGCCTGAGGGGGTTATGTTGGGTCCAGTAATGGGCAGATAATATTTTGTGAAACTAGGAGGAGCAATCCTGCTCAAATTTGTTAAATGAATTTAAGTGGACCACTTTCAACAGATCTTCAGAGTCTCTATGTTGAGTTCCATTGGTGGAAAGTGTGCATGTACATGTGCAACCAGTTGGCACCACGTTAAAATTACACTAAGGTCCTTTGTACGTCATAAGTTTCTGATTTACATAGATTAATGAGACACCCACCAGTTTCAGACAGGGGCACCAGATGCTTATTGCCTGGTCTACTCCACAATCATAGGAGGCTGGAGTTCAACAGAAGTGGGACAGTAAGTACTGCACAATGATTTGCATCTCACTAACATCCTGTTCCTGCCAGAAAGGGTGACAACTAAACCAAAATTAATTCCTATGTGTCACCATGTTTGAAGTTGATGCCTGTGTATAAAATCTTTGTGAATTTTTTTTAAGACAAATGTAAAGAATTCCAGTTTAATCAAATCACTGTGCATGGAAACAAAGATGGAAGCTGCCATATCTAAACTATTGTAGTGAGTTGGCCAAAGTTTCCAAACACAAAGGGCAGGATTTTACATTCGTCGGGTAGAGAGGGCCCAAGAGCGGCCGGGAAACGGTCCGCCGCCTGTGATCGGCCCCCGACCACGATTTCACGCAGGCTGGCCAGTTAACGGCCAGTCAGCATGAAAGGGGCGCTGAGGAGCTCAGCACTGCCGGGGTGGGGGCGGGAGGAGTGAGAGCGCAAAAGTCTGTGCATGCACGGAGGAGTGTGCACTGAAAGTTCCCTGAGGGCACAGAGCTGCCTCAGGGAGCTGAAGAATTGTGGAAACAAAATTAAAGATTTTAAAAATAAGGGAAACATGTCCGCACATGTGACTCAGTCATATGAACAGGGACATATTAAAAATGATTTGTAAAATTTTTTTTATTACTGCTGGAAAACTCATCCTGCCCATGGATAAGGTTTCATTAAAATTCCAAAGGGCGCCTGGCCGATTCGCCCAGCCGCCAACCGTAAGGTTGGACAGGCAGCGAAAAATAGCTTTCAATTATTTGATTAAGGGCTTTACTAGGCTGCTTAATTGTCGGCGGGCGCGCTGCCAACTCTCGCGCGCACCTGCGACTGAAATATCATGCAAGTGTGCGATGACGTTGGGAAACTCACCTGATGTCATCACGCACTATTTTAGGCCCAATCGCGTTGGGCGCGCGCCCGCCTGTTGGACATAAAACCCTGCCCAAGTAGTTCTACTTGCCATTTTCTTAGAAGAGTTATGCCTGATGATTGCAGTTTTTTTATAAATGGCATATTTTTAAAAATGGAGCATCCCTGAACGTGTTATGCTTGTGCGTTATTCTTACACAATTTCTTCAAGGTATGCAATTTGTTGAAGAATTGTTGACAAATAAGCCTATGCATAAAGCAAGAAAGAATCATATATACAAGGCATATCTGTATACAATCTATACAATAGTATTTAGTATCTGTTTCAGGAAAGACATACAGGATAAACTTTCCACTTGGAAGGAATATTTCTTCACCCATTTTCCCCGTTGCCTTCTGTTTTATTCAGTTTTCCACAGTATTTCCTGCTACACCAGAATTAAAATACCTCTGTAAACCTGTCAATACAATGACTGCATCAAAAGGATAATATTAATGTATTTTTAGCACATAACGGTACCACAATGCTCTTTTTGAAATGTCTATAAATTCTTACAAAAGTGTTATTTTTATATGTTATATAGAAATTGTAAAGAAAATCTGCATTTAGTGCAGGTAAAACAGATCTTTAATCCAAAGTCCACAAGGTGGTATTTGATTGGAATGGGGCACGGAAATGGGTGCCGTTGTAGGTAAAGAGAACAGAATCAAATTCCGTTCTTAACCAAGGTTCACACTCAGACATTTTCCAACAGTAGCCAATGGATTGTGACCAGGAGCAGGAATGCTGGCTGATTTCTTCTCTTCCTTAAGGCCAATTGTAGACTACCTTGTTACCATACTATAATATCACAGTATGATGCAGCACAGAAGTAGGCCCATGTTTGTCTGTGTTGGCTTTTTGAAAAAGCTATTCAATTGGTGCTACTTCCCTGCTCTTTCCCTGTAGCCAACTATGTTTTTTCTTGCAGGTATTTACCCAATTTCCTTTTGAAAGCTACTATTAAATTTGCTTCGCCTTTCTTTAAGGCAGTGCATGACAGATCATATGAACTTGCTGTGTAAAGATAAAAGTTTTCCCTCATGTTGCCTCTGGTTCTTTTGTCACTTTAAATCTATGCCCTCCGGTCGTCTGTCACTGGAAACATTTTCTCCTTATCCACTCTGTCAAAATTGTTCATGATCTTGAAAACCTCTATATCCCCTCTTAACCTCTGTACTTGAGGGAGAGCAAGCCCAGCTTCTCTGAAGTCTTCATCCTGGTACCATTCTAGTAAATCTTTCCTGCAATCGCTCCAAGTCTTTGAAATCCTTCCTAAAGTACGGTGCCTGCAATAAACACAATACTCCAGCTGAGGCCTAACCAGTGATTTGGGAAGTTTTGGCTCAGCTAATTAAAGACTAACCAAGGTAACTTGGAACATTGTAAGTGACATAGATTTACCCAGAGATGTTCCCACTGGGCGGAATTAACCCAGATTTGCACTAGGTGAGGTAGCAGGCATGATAAAAGGCGTTTTACCCGCCAGCCACAATGGTAGATTTTGGCGCCGTATTGTTCCCTTCCCGCCTCATTAATTATGCAGTTACAGGAAACATGCAGTCTTGCTAGTGGGTGCCCTCTGATTTGTCTGCCACACCATTGCCTCACCGCTTCCTCATGCCAGGTGCCATATTTAAACTGCAGTCGCGCGCACACTTCTCAATCCTTGCAGCCCAGGACTACTCTGTTGAAGACACGGCCCCAAGAGCCAAGAAGAGTGCAGCCCTCAGATTCATCACACCATGCTAAATGATCTGGTCATCTGGACATATTTCACAACTATACATAAGCGGCGTGCTGCTAGTGATCTGCACTTCACTCTGGACTTTGAGGTTTGTTTGCCTACCTTGCTTCAGGCAGCACTCACGGTCATCAGTGCCAGGATTCACGGGCAGCATCATATCACTTTTAGGCAGCATCCCTGGGACGCCTTCGTGACACTGTGGAGGCCTGCCATGATGTCCTCTACCCCTGCTCTAGCTGTAGGAGGCCTATCAGTCTCACCACTCCGGCTTGGGAGGTGGTAGCAGAGGTGCTCAGTGCCAATGCTGCACACAAGTGGTGGGTCACCCAGTGCAGAAAGAGGATGAACGATTTCATCCGTGCTGCAAGGATAAGGTAACCATCTCATCACTCTAAACTCACACTCACAAGCCCATCACACATTCACTGGCATCTCACTCACTGCCAGCTCAAGGGACATCACCACTCACTCTCTCACACATACCCTCACATCTCCATCTGGCCTCATCTCCTCTGGAGGCTCCCTTCTCAGCCCTCACCATCTTGAGGCCACTTGCACAGATCAACATGTGCCCCACACACACCTTGGGATACCCCCTTCCCCAGTAATGCCCTAGCTTTGCTGCCTCTTCCTTTGCCTGAGGCCACTTCTCCCCCTTCCCCAAGCAAGCCCTAGCCCTGCGGCCATTGGAAAGCCATCTCCACCTTACGGCTGGTCTGGTAGATATAGACCTGCCCATGAACCCCCCTAAAAGTGATGTGGTGCTGCCTGCGAAACCTGGCATTAATGACCATGAGTGTTGCCCAAAGCAAAGTAGGCAAACAAACCTCAAAATCCCAAGTGAAGTGCAGCTCACCAGGTGCACGTCGCTTATGTACAGTTGTGAAACACGTCCAGATGACCAGATAATCCAGCGTGGGGGGGCATGATTCCGGTGAGCAGAGATTATAATGAGATGTATTGAAATTAGGTTCCCAATATGCGGCTGTGGGAAACATAGCCCTCCATTGACAGGTGGAGCGGACGATCGCAAACTGGTTTCACAACTGCTTAAAACCGATTTTTGGCCTTCTTGCCATATTGTCAGCCCACGCCCACCATGACATCTACCGCCAACCGTGCAATTCCATCCAGTCTCTTGATTTTATGAATTATATATTTGTTGAATTCTGTAATTCTGCAACAATATATATATGTTAAACAGAACCACAAATGAGTTACAATCACTGCATATTTGGAACTCATTGGCAACAAATATAAGAGCTCAGAAACATGCCCCCTTGCTTAGAACAATGTTCATTTAAAGCTACTCAAAATCCACGTTTCAGATCTGGAACTGCGGCTGGAGTCACTGTAGGGCATCCGCAAGGATGAGATCTTTGTGGCTAGCACGTACAGTGAGGTGGTCACACCGCAGGTAGAGAGTGTACAGGCAGGAATGGAATG
Source organism: Cetorhinus maximus (assembly GCF_964194155.1). Lineage (NCBI taxonomy): Eukaryota > Metazoa > Chordata > Chondrichthyes > Lamniformes > Cetorhinidae > Cetorhinus > Cetorhinus maximus. The sequence continues at coordinate 142,027,857 of NC_135881.1, read as the reverse complement.
GGTGACCGCAGGCAGGGTAAAGACACTAGGCAGGTAATGCAGGAGTCCCCTGGGTCCAATTCCCTCTCTAACAGATTTTCTCTTTTGGATACTGCTGGGAAGAGGTCTCTCAGGGGAATGCAGCAAGAGCCAAGTCCATGGAACCATGAGTGGCTCAGCTGCACAGAGTCGGGGGAAAGAGTGGGAGAGCAACAGTGATAGAGGATTTTATCATAAGGGGAACAGATCGATGTTTCCGCGGCCACAGACGAGACACCAGGATGGTATGTTGCCTCCCTGGAGCCAGGGTCAAGGATGTCACTCAGCGGCTGCAGGACATTCTGAGGTCGTGGTCCATATTGATACCAACAACATAAGCAAAAAGAGGGATGAGGTCCTGAAAGTAGAATATAGGGAGCTAGGAAATAAATTAAAAAGCAGGACCTCAAAGGTAGTAATCTCAGGATTACTCCCAGTGCCACGTGCTAGTGAGATCAGGAGAAGGAGAATAGACCAGATGAATGCGTGGCTGGAGAGATGGTGTAGGAGGGAGGGATTTAGATTCCTGAGGCATTGGGACCAATTCAAGCTGGAGGATTTGCACCCCAGCAGGACAGAGACCAATATCCTCGCAGGGGTATTCACTAGCACTGTGGGAGAGGGTTTAAACTGGAGTGACAGGGGGATGGGAACCTGAGCAGGGAGACCCAGGGGACAGAAACAAAGATAGGAATGAAAGACAGAAAAGTAGAAAGCAAAAGTGGAAAGCAGAGGAAACAAGGGGTAGCAGCAAATAGGGCCATAATATTTAAAAAATGTGTAAAATTATTGAAAAGACAAGTTTAAAGGCACTATATCTGAATGCATGGAGCATTCGTAATAAGGTAGATGAATTAACAGTGCAAATAGATCTAAAAGGGTACGATATGATTTCAATTACGGAGACATGGCTGCAGGATGACCAAGGCTTTGAACTGAATGTCCAAGAGTACTCGATATTTAGGGAGGACAGGCAAAAAGGAAAAGGAGGTGGTATGACGTTGTTAGTTAAGGATGAAATCAGGGCAATAGTGAGGGAGGATATTGGCTCAGAAAATCTTGATGTAGAATCAGTCTGGGTGGAGCTAAGAAGCAACAAGGGGTGGAAAACATTAGTGGTGGTTGTCTATAGGCCTCCAAACAGTAGTGGGTAAGGTAGGAGGACATCATTAAACAGGAAATTAGAGATGCATGTAGCAAGGGTGCTACAATAATCATGGGTGACTTTAATCTACATATAGACAAACCAAATTAGCAATAATACGATGGTGGATGAATTCCTGGAGTTTGTATGGGATGGTTTTTTGGACCAGTACATTGTGGAACCAACAAGGGAACAGGCTATCCTAGATTTGGTATTGTGCAATGAGATGGGGTTAATTAATAATCTTCTGCAGGGTCCTTTTGGGGAACAGTGACCATAACATGATAGAATTCTTCATTAGGATGGAAAGTGAAGTAGTCCGATCTGAAACTAGGGTCCTAATCTAAACAAAGGAAACTACAAAGGTATGAGGGAGATTGGAGAACTTCATTAAAAGGCATGACAGATGGATAGGCAATGGCTAATATTTAAGGAACAAATGTATGAATTGCAATAGCTATACATTCCTTTCTGGTGCAAAAACGCAACAGGAAAAGCGGCCCAACCATGGCTAACGAAAGAAATTAAGGATGGTATTAGATCCAATGAGGAGTTATATAAAGTTGCTAGACAAAGTAGGAAGCCTGAGGATTGGGAGCAACTTAGAATTCAGCAAAGGAGGACATAGAGATTGACTAGGAGGGGAAAAATAGAGTATGAGAGTAAACTTGCAAGGAACATAAAAGTGGACTGTAAAAGCTTCTCTAAGTATGTAAAAAGGAAAAGATTAGTGAAGACAAATGTAGGTCGTTTACAGTCCAAAACGGGAGAATTTATAATAGAAGAAAAGGAAATGGCAGAGCAATTAAACAACTACATTAGTTCTGTCTTCATGGAGGAAGACACAAATAACTTCCCAGGGATGCTAGGGAACCTTGGATCTAGTGAGAAGGAGGAATTGAAGAATATTAGTATTACTAAAACAATATTGCTGGAGAAATTAATGGGACTGAAAGCCGATAAATCCCCAGGGCCTGATAATCTACATCCCAGGGCATTGAATAAGGTGGCCATGGAAATAGTGGATGCGTTGGTTGTCATCTTCCAAAATTTTGTAGATTCTGGAACAGTCTCTGCAGACTGGAGGGTGGCAAATGTAACCCCACTATTTAAAAAAGGAGGGAGGAAGAAAACAGAATTACAGACCGGTTAGCCTAACATCAGTGGTGTGGAAAATGCTAGAGTCTATTATAAAGGATGTGATAACAGGACACTTAGAAAATATCAATGGGATTCAACAAAGTCAACATAGATTTATGAAAGGTGAATCATGTTTGACACACCTACTTTTGAGGATGTAACTAGTAGAATAGGTAAGGGAGAACCAGCAGATGTGGTGTATTTGGATTTTCAGGAATTTTGGAAGGTGGCAACCAACCAATTTTGTAAATTTTAATTTTGTACACTAACCTCCTGGGAGAAAGAACATGGAATTGGGGATGATATATTGGCATGGATTGAGAATTGCTTAGCAGACAGGAAACAGAGTTTAGAAGAATGAAAGGAGATCTCACCGGGGAATGGGGAGAGAGTGGGAATATGGCGTTGAGATTGAGGATCAGCCATGACCATATTGGATAGCAGAGCAGGCTTGAAGGGCCGAATGACCCACTCCTGCTCCTATTTTCTGTGTTCCTGTGGAAAGATACAGATGTCAGTTTTCACTTCTAAAATTGGCATTAACAGAATGGCAATAGTCTCAAAACAGGTTTGGAGTTGTCACGTCATCATCTCTGACAATCGTCCCGTGGGCATTTTAGCAGGGAAATATCACTGGAATGCTTTAGCACCAGACTGTTTTATTGGTAGGCTCCTTTCAATATGCAAACTGTCATTGCTGTTTTAGGAGGGAACTGATCAAAGCTTGTGTAGTGCATTGTCTGATCAGTTCCACCGCAAATGCAATCATAAAGGCCCAGAGTCCTCCTCTGGGTCCCACAAAGGTAAATGGGCAATTGCCAGCCTGGAACCACCTCCTGTACTTACCTTGCTCCTGGTCTTCCTGACCTGATACTGGCCAGCCAGCATACAGCAGCAGCAGATCAACTTTAAAATGATCATCCTCATGCTCAAATCCTTCCATGGCCTCATTCCGCCCTACAACCCTCCAAGAATCTGGCATCCTCCAACTTGAGACTCTTGTGCATCCCACACACATTTCACCCTAAAATTGACTTTACTTTCGGATGACTAGAGTCTGGAATTCCTGCCCTAAGCCTTTCTGCCTCTTCTTCTGTTTTCTCCTTTAAGGTGCTGCCCAATACCTATTGTTTTTACCTAGTTTTTGGCCACCTAGCCTAATATCTCCTGCTACTTTATCAGTGCCATATAAATACAACTAATCATTGCATCCACTGAGCTGCACTTGGGCACCCATTTGACAATTCCACAGCTGGTCAATACAAATGATGCCGAGTCCTCGAAATGACGGCTGAAGCAGGTAGGAAACTGTCATTTGTGGATCGCATGTCTTTATACACCCCACCTGATTTTGCTTTCCACTGAATCTCTCGTCCTTTCCTCCCCTCCACATTTTATGAACCTAAAACTTCATAATCTGCTATTCCCCTTTACATTTCCAGCATTTCCTATTTTTAGTCACCCCAAAATAAGCAAACACTCAGTACAAACTAACAGAAGTACAAGACCCATTTGAAAAGAGCCTCCAAGCACTCAAAAAGGCAAACATTTGTTTAAGGTGACAAGCATGATAGATTTATGAATGTAGCTTTTTATATGTATAGTTATATTTACAGATATGTGCTCTTTTGCAATAATATTTTAACTCTACGGTCTTTTCCTAACGAATTCTTTAACAGGGGGCATAAGGAGAATATTTTATTCTCATGCCCCCCGCATTGTGCTCCTGATGGAATGTCAGGACTCTCTTGGTATCTGATGACAGGATGTACAACATATATATAAACAGAAAGTATTCAGTATTTCCATATTATTTACTTAAATGCTGATAGAACCTTGATGATCCAAATTAGCAAGGTTTTCAGAACTGTGGATGAGTTTTCTCATCTCTGCATTGCTGGCTTTCAGGGTCCCTGTTGACTTCATTGAGTGACAGGGCCTCTTCCATGTAGAACATATTTTACACATCAAACATAGAAAGTTCTTTTGAAAAGCTGTCCTTGTCTCCAAAATTGACAGAGTTAGGGCAAAGAATAAACAACGCAAGGGAAAGATCTTAAAGTTTAGTTTTAAAATGAGGAAAAAAATCGATTCAATAATGGCAACGTTAAACTAAAGTGCAAAGGAATAAAAACAGGACTAACACAAAAAGAAAAAACAATGGGGGAATAAAAAAAGTCAGGCTGAGGGCAACATGAAATTGTTTATCTTATGGTGCATTAAAACATTGCTTTAGTAATTTCGCTTTACCCTAATAGGGCCATTCATAAGATGAGAAAATGGTAGCATAGTTGTTAAGGGCTGGATTTTACAGGCCACCTGTGGGCAGGAAAGCAAGCAGGTGCATCCATAAAATAGGGGGCCGTGCCATTGGAGGCTTGTCTGCCACCTGCATGCCCACCTGCGCCACGATTTTACAAGCGGTGGAGGAGATGTTGGGTGTGCTGCCCGCCCATGGCCCAATTGAGGCCCTTAAGTGGGTAATTAATACCCACTTAAGGGCCACATCTCGCAGCCAATCAGATTTAAAGGACCTTTGCCCTGCAGGCTGCTGGCCAGTGAAAGTAATTCCTTTCCGGGGCCCTGGTGCCAATGGGAGCTCCCCCACCCTTTACAGTTTCTCTCCCTACATCCACCCTCCCACACAACCCTGCCCAGCATGCCCCCCTATGAGATCCTGGACTTACCTGGGTTCCAGGGCACCCTTATTTGCTCTTCCTCCCTGGCCTCCTGCAGCACCAACAGTGGCCACTGCTCCCGGTGGCTAGCAGCTCAGTGAGGCAGAAGTCTCGCCTCAGAATAATAAAAGGCACCTCGGCCGAAGAACTAAAGCAGAACGAGTCGGTCAAGCGGAGGTAGGCTTGCCCCCAATATTTACATTGGAGTGTGGGGAGCCCACCTTCACTGTATAATCCAGCCCTATGTTAGATGTCTAGAGGCCCAGACTAATGACCCAGAGACATGAGTTCCCACTGCAGCTGGGGGAATTTAAATTCAACTAATAATGAAATCTGGAACTAAATATAATCATGAAACTAACAGATTGTTGTAAAAGCCTATCTGGTTCGTTAACATCCTTTAAGAAATGAAATCTGCGGTCCTTGCCTGCAGTCCCATGGCCTACATGTAACTCTTAACTGCCCTCTAAAAGTTGTATCAAATAGTTACAGAAAAGAATAAGGCCATAAGATGTAGGAGCAGAAGTAGGTCATTTGGCCCAATGACTCTGCTCCGCCATTCAATGAGATCATGGCTAATCTGATAACCCTCAACTCCACTTTCCTGACTTTTCCCCATAGCCCTTGAATCCCCTTACTGATTAAAAATCTGTCTATCACAGCCTTGAATATACTTAACGACCCAGCCTCTAAAGGTTGGTAAAGAATTCCACAGATTTGCTACCCTCTGAGAGAAGAAATTCCTCCTCATCTCTGTCTTAAATGATAATGAGAATAATAAGAATACAACTGAATCTGATCACCTGATATTGACCAAGGCGCTGGACGTAACAAGGCACATCAAACCCAGTCAACCCTGCACTGTCATCTGGGGACTTGTGCCAAAATTGGGAGAGCTGTCTCACAGACTAGTCAAACAACAGCCTGACATATTTATACTCACTGAATCATACCTTACAGCCAATGATCCAGACCCTCCATCACCATTCCTGGGAATGTCCTGTCCCATCAGTAAGTCAGACCCACCAGAGGAAGCGGCACAGTGGTATATGGTCAGGAGGGAGTGTCCCATGGAGTCCACAGCATTGACTCTGGACCTTATGAAGTCTCATGGCATCAGATCAAACAAGGACAAGGAAACCTGCTGATTGCCACTTACCACCCTTCCTCAACTGATGAATCAGCACTCCTCCATGTTGAACACTAATTGGAAGCACTGAGGGTGGCAAGGGCACAGACTGTAAACTGGTTGGGGTCTTCAAAGTCTGTCACCAAGTGTGGCTCAATAGCACCACTACTGAGCGAGCTGGGTGAGTCCTGAAAGACGAATCTGCAGACTGGACCTGTGGCAGGTGGCGAGAGTACCAAAAAGGGGGCAAAACAGTGCCAGCAATGTTGCATTAGCAACCAGTGTAAACTGTGTTGCTGGAGATAGAATTGACTGAAGTGATGCTGCCTGCTCACGTAATCTCGCATAGGAACAGGAGTAGCCTATTGATCCCCGTAAACCTGTTCTGCCATTCAATAATGTCATGGCTGTAATTCCCAAAAACCTGAGAGCCCACTTTCTCTCGCCCGCACTGTCAGACAGAGTTGGTTAAGAGGCCACAGAGGAGAAACTTCCAAGGCTGAAAATTTAAAAAGGAACGAAATGTTTAAACTTGTGTGTTTTTCATGTATTAGATTACAGTGAAAAAAAAATCCACCTTAGCAACTCCATTACTGACATACAGATTTAGTATGTGTTGGTGTAATTAGTGAGTGAGTGAATGTCGGCTGTGTTGCTGGATGTCAATCATAACATCATAGGTTCTCTGCTTTGTTTTTAAACATAAAGTGTAGTGTGTTTACCCCAGGTGGCCTTTAAAATGTTCCTCTGAACTTTTGCCAATAGCATTTTTGAAAACTGATAGCTCAATGTGGAATCTTTTGTGGTTTGCTACTAAAATAAATAAAAATATAGTTGCTGTTCTTAGGAAAACCTGGAAATCTATTAGGCTTGAGAACAAGAAGGAGGCAGAAACTCTGCTGGTCAAGGGTTGCCCTCCTATGCATCCCTTCACATCCTCGCAGCAAGGATGTTTATTAATGTTGCAAATACATGGTCCTTCTTGAATAAAGGAAATGTAAAGCTTTAAACAACTTTAACTATTTCATAGTTTTCAGCTGCAGTATTGACATTATTAGAAGTAATACTGAGCCGTACCAGGTCAGAGAAACCCCATGTTCATTTCCCAGAATGTGCTGATCGAATTAGCTATAGTCTCAACCAACTTGGCAATAGGAGAGCTACAATTGATCTCAGTGTTTCTGGGTTAAGGAAGGGAATTATCAGCCAGGGTCCACAGTGCTGATTCTTGTTCAGCGGTCCATGTTGACACAGGTCAAGACAGAATTGGTTGAACTGTGATGCTTGCCACTGTCGAATATCCTTTTAGCATTCACTGTCAGCATTAAACATGAAGAATTGCCACTTGCATGAGGTTGCAGAGAGCGGCCAATGGTCTAGGAACCATTCTCTAACATAAGTCAGCAGATTCCAAGAGAGGAGGGAGAGAAGAATCTGTAAAATGCAAGCTATTGTAGGCTGTACTATAAGAATATTAAAATTTTATTACGGTTAAATATAACCTCCTGTTTGTATGGGAATGGCAGTTGCAAGAATGCACTAAGATTAAAATCAGATTGTATGTCCAGCTGTTAACTATGCTGCTCTGTGTCATTCAAAGAATGCTAGCTATGCTGATGATCTACTTACTTTTTGCTCTAGAATTACCACAATTACAAGAACTACAGTGAAATGGTTCTGCATACAACTGTGGCCCATAGCCACAATGCCCTGTCAACATGTGGAGCTGACTTTGATTATAAAGAGTTAGTTTAACTTCCCCTAAATGTAAGATAGCTGTCTAAAAATTGGCTTACCACATTTTTCAGGCATGGAGAAACAATTGCAGATAAACATAGGAATTGCAGAAACATACCTTCTGTATTTCTGGTAGTCACATTATACAAAGATAATTAAGTTAATGATTAATCATAGCATTCAGCCTCTATCAATTAGTCTACAACAGACTCAGAAATTACACAACAAAATTCCCACATGTGGAAAGCCTTGCGAATCATATGTCCAAAGTCATCTGTTCATCTGTTACCCCCAAGCCTGCTCGACTTACTGCATCATAGGCTGCGTTTTACAGGAAGGTGGACTGCTTCCCCCCACCCCCTCTCCGGAAGTAAAACCAAAGCCAATTCGCCCCATGCCAGCTGCCCTGCAGCCATGACACTCTGTGGGCAGATGAAATTGGTGGAGAGTGGGGATACCTCCCACCCACCCCCCGGGAAGAATCAGGAGAAAGTCCTGCCCTCAGGAGCTGCCAGCCAATATGATTGGCTGGCAGCTCCATCACTCCTGGCAGCACCAGTGCTGAGTAGTGGGCACTGGCGGGACTGCAGGAAGAAGGGCAAAGAGGTACAAGGCTGCCCCGCAAAGGTAAGTCCTGGGGTTTTAGACCAGGGAGGGATCACAGAGCTCAGGGAAAGGGGGTTGGGGAGCAATGTTCTGTCAGGTAGGTGGTGCAGAAGGAAGCGGGTTGACATCTTGGGGCGGTTGGTGGCACCCCCTATGCGTACAGGGCACCCCCCGAATGAGGTCCCCCCAACAACCCCCCTTCCATTCCGCCTTTGTTTATGCTGGCCTTTGAAAATGGCCCGCCCACTCCCACTCGACTGCCCACGCTCAGCCATGTCATGGTGTGGGCAGCATATTATTCAGGTCATCAGGCTTGTTAACAAGCCTAAATTACCCTTAATTGTTTATTTACTTATGGCAGGTGGGTTGCTGATTTCGGCGCCTGCCCACCTAGCATATTGTGGGCGTGAGCGCAGGGATGGGCAGGAAGGTGGTGGGTTAGCCACCTGGCCTATTTCACATCCCCCTCGCTGAAAACTTGCCCTGCAGGGCTGTATAAAATCCAGCCCAAGTCTCAAATTACTTATATGATGTCTCCTAAAATGTTATCTTCTTCAAGAAATCCACCTAATTTCCATTTGAACCTAAGCTATTTTCTGTGGCATACTTTGTACATATTCAACTATGCTGGTCATTAGATGATAGCAGACAATAGTAATTTCGTGAGTACTGCAAGTTCCATCGGATTGAACACCAAAACCTCAGGAAAAGGTCATAGGAATGCAAGTGGAAACAAAAATAGTTACCTGAAGCATTTTATTATTTATACATCTCTGTCTCATATCAGTGAAATGAATCTGATATTAGACATTTTCGAAGAAATTGATTTCTTGCATCTTTATTGAAGCATGTGCACTCTGTGAATCAAATAAAAACGAACATAATTCTAAAAAAAACAGGAATAGACATTTGTGAAATTAAAAGCCAGTATAGGGAAATGCATTGGTTTGAATGCCTGTTTGATCATTTAATCACTTCAGAGATCAAGTTGAGGGCATGTGCTTTGGGGGAAATATCTGCCACTTGATGCTTCATTACACGCTAGAGTTCTGAATCATTGAGCTTAGTCTGATCTGAGACTTTTTATACTTGTGAACGTGTCAGATCCACGAATGTAAATGGAGTGAAACAACAGGGGCAGAATTTTCTGGCTGACGTGGGGGTGGCGGAGCCCGCACGTCAACGCTTAAAATGTCACGCGCTGACGTCGCGTGAGTGTCCCGACATCAACACGTGGCATCGCGATATTTTGGTCGGCGGGCGCGCTCGGCAGCGGGACACGCACCTGCCATTAATTAAAGGCCTCGTTAAGGCCCTTAACTTACCAATTGTCCAGGATTTTGAGGTGTCCGTGCGAACTTCGGGTGGGCGCACGGGCCCAACGGGCAGGCGGGTAGGAGATTTTTTAATAAAACTCATGCAATGTCGGGATATGTGGACTCAGAGGGGTTGTTCATGTTTTACACAAAGTTTTAATTGCTGAAAGTGTTTTAAAGTTGCCTGTGTGATTGTTAGCAGTTCACTTCGATTTCCAAGAGCTTTTTGTGTACTTTGAAACCAGTCTGCAGACAGTAATCTTTCTCGGGCCTGCAGCTTTCGGGCCATTTAGCCTGGGGGTATGGGTTCTGACATCTCCACTGGAGGCAGCTCCTCTGAGGAGGAAGGGAGGGATAGAATAAGGAGGAGGCCTGGACTGGACAATCAGCCTCCAGGGGAGCCACCTTTGGGAGGCCAGGCACAAGGGGCGCAGGGCCAAGAGGTTGTCCAAGGTGGAAGGGGCCGCAGAAGACGCCACTATCCTTCTGCCAGGGTATACAGGCGGTGAAGCAGTTACCTCAATATGACTGATGTGCAGTGCCAAAGGAGGCTCCGACTCTCAAGGGAGACAGTCAACTATATCTGTCAGATGATTGGGTCTGAGATCTCCGATAACTGTGTGGGTGGACACCCCATGCTAGCGACTTTGAAGCTCCTATGCCTCTGGCTCCTTCCCGGGCTCGGTGGGTGATCTTTGCGGTGTTTCCCAATCAGCTGTCTACACTTGTGTCAAGCAGGTTACAGACGCTCTGTTCAGACGGGTATTGACCTTCATCCACTTCCGCTGCAACCAGGCAAGTCAGACACAGCGAGCCAGAGGCTTCGCGGCCATTGCTGGCTTCCCCCGCATCCAGGGTGCTATAGACTGTACACATGTGGCCATCAAGGCACCAGCGGGTGAACCCGGTGCCTTCGTCAACAGGAAGGGCTTCCACTCCATGAACGTGCAGATAGTGTGTGACCCCAGGATGCTGATTCTACAAGTCTGTGCAAGGTACCCAGGCAACTCCCACGACGCCTATATCCTCAGACACTCCCAGGTGCCGGGGCTCTTTAGTGCTCCAGCTCGGCTGGATGGATGGCTGCTGGGTGATAAGGGCTACCACCTCAGAAGGTGGCTCATGACGCCTCTCCGCCATCCAAGAACAGAAGCTGAGGAATGCTACAATAGGAGCCAGGGCACCACAAGGGCCATGGTGGAGAGAGCCATCGGCCTTCTCAAGATGCGCTTCCGTTGCCTGGACCGCTCAGGGGGCGCACTCCAGTACCCCCCAGATCGCGTCTCTGTAATAGTGGTAGTCTGCTGCGCTCTGCACAATCTTGCGCTGGAAAGGGGGGATGCAGTTGATGATGAAGACCTTGACGCCCTGGATGAGGCTGCACATGATGAATCCAGCAGTGGCTCAGAGGATGAGGGAGCACAGGGCGATGATGAGGGGCAGCTCGATGACCCGCATTTACACCAAGGAGGCAGGGACACCCGGGACAATTTGATCCAATGAACCTTCAGCTAGTTCCACACACATGGATCAGCAGGAACAGCATTGCCTGGCGCTTCCACACGTGGCACTTAGGTGCTACATCTTCCACCTCATCAGCTGCAACTAAGGGCTTAGTACAGAAACATCAATGTCCACTCAATCACTCATGATACATCTGTGAAAAATGCAGCACAAAGGCAACACCCTCAGCCATGGCCAAAAAAGTGGACCTCATTATGTCCAAAATATAACAGAAACGTCTCCATTGCAAATATAAGTAAATTTTTCCCTATTCTAAAGCCAACACAAAATCACCAGTGACATACCCGTTGAGTGCCTACACGTGCCTTATGCTTTCAGGTGAGCGTCCCGCCATCATCAGGCATTCACGCGATATTTCGGTCGGTGGGCGCGCACGAGATTAGGCAGCGCACCTGCCGACAATTAAGAGGCCTGTTGAGGCCCTTAAGCAGCTAATTAAGTAGAACGTTTTGTTGCCCATCCAACCTTGCAGTTGGCAGACAGGCGAATAGGCCAGGCGGCCTTTGCATTCTTTTGCGAAACCTCATCCACGGGCGGGATGAGGTTTCCAACAATGAATAAAAAAAACAATTAAAAATGTTTAAACTCATTTTTAACATGTCCCTCTTCATGTGACTGAGTCACTTGTGGGGACATGTTTATATTAGTTGGAAATCTTCATTTTTCATTTAAAAAATCTTCAGCTCCCTGAGGCAGCTCTGTGTCTTCAGCGAGCTTTCAGTGAGCGCACCCCCATGCATGCGCAAACTTCAGCGCTCGCGCTCCTCCCGCCCCCACCCCCTCCCCGGCAGCGCTGAGGCTCTTAGCACACATTTCATGCTGGCTGGCTGTTAATTGGCCAGCCGGCTTGGAATCGTGCTCAGGGCCTGACCGCGGGCGGCGCTCCGTTTTAGGGCCACTCCCAGGCCCGCCCACCCGACAAGGAGGAAATCCTGCCCTTTGTTTTTTTTAACAGATTATATTTCTGAAATTGTAAATTGTACTGTGAAGCTAGGGACTTCATTCAGTATTGCCTGAGTTGTGGCTGGTTACTTTCTAATAATTGTGCAGTCAGTTTGACAACTGTAAATGCCTAAAATTATCTAAAGATGAAGTTGAAAAGGGAAGTCATAATTCTTCTCCTTTGTACCATACTGCTAAACTGTGCTTCTGGGGAAATTTTGTTCACATATGTGTTGAATTGAAAGAAAGCTGCCTGCCAGATAAGCTTGTTATTCCTTGCAGTAAGCTGTGTTCTGTTTTGTGCAACCATTCTCTAAAATCTTCACGTTGATTATTTAAGCCCTTTCACCTGTCTGTGCACACTCCACACAGACTTCCAGGCAGTAAAAAATCATGAACTTACATTTTCTTACCCCAATGAAGTAAATTTTATTGCAACTAATGTTGCGATTATGTTAGGTTGCATTTTATTTTCTGAATTTATGCAAATTACTGTTAATGATCCTATTCCAGATGGACTTCACCTTGCTGCATAAACAGAAAGATAAAATGTAACACGAAAGTACAGCTGTTTTCTCCAGAGATTATGCTGACACCACCACCTGAGCAAATACAGTGCATCACATAAGCTCTGGGCTTGCATTTAGGGGCTGGATTTTGTGAGAGCGGCTGAGGCCTTGGCAACAGGTCGGAACGCCTGGGGCAGCCCCGACTTGATCTTCTGTGGGATATCTCCAGCTGCATTTCAGGCCCTTCCAGCAGCTAACTAGTTGTCGCCGCGGTTTCCGTCCCTTTAAGAGTTGGCGGCCAATCGGAGGCAGGTCTCGCCGAGGGGAGATGGAGTGGTTGCTGAGGGCAAGGTGGAAGTTTGCCACGGGGCGACCATTGCCACCAGATGGCTCCCTGTGGGTCATAGATTGCCCGATTAGGAGGGCACCCCACCAACCCGCAGGGAGGCCACCAGGGTTTACCAGGTAGTCTCCCCACACAGCAGAGGACCCACCCACCATTGCCAGTGGCAATGACATGAGTCCCTCAATGTGCCAGTTAAGTGACTCAATTAGCTTCTGGGTTGGAGGGCCGTCTTCCATCTTCTCCGCCTCTGGCAGGAGGAAGGCAGTGGGTACTCCACCTCCCCGCACCTTCCCTCACTATTTAATGAGCCCCCTGCCTCCCAGCCCATCCCAAGATCTGGTAAAATCCAGATCTACCCGTGTAAACATTAGCTGTTTTACAACAGACTGTATATCTTTTTGAAGGGAAGAAGGAAGCCTCATAACTACAGCAAGTAACACCCTGTCTTTCTGTTGTACAAGCATAACTATTCTCTGGCAATGCTACTACAGGGAGTTATCAATTATCCTGGATGTAGAGGAAATGCTACTCTTTTGTGACTTTACTTTGAAAATGCATCTGTGCTGGCAAAGTTTCCATAGTTTATGCAATGAATAGCATGACTGATGCTTTGAAGTTTCAAAATGTTATGGGGTCAAAATTCTTCGTTAATTTTGGAGGATAAAGTTGACATGAGCAAATTATGGTACTTCACCCCCATGAGACTGCTTACTTACATAGAAAGAATTGTTGGTCAATACATTGGGGAATTGGGAGTGAACTTTGCTCAGTGGTACCATTCTTGACTCTGAGTCAGAAGTTTATGGACCACCCACTGTCCCCACATTTAACCCACCTTGCTTCACACCTGTCCAAACTATTTTAATTTAGCTATACAAAATATATAGTCACTCACCATGGTACAGAGTACATGTCACTTAGCTGCTCTTTGTTGTTTAACTCAAATAAAACTAGGCTGTGTAGTCTGTGATATCTTGAAACAACAATATATGCAATGTCAGAGCAGTGGGTGATGGATTACAACTACATGGTTCCATACCAGTGACATCCCACTCTCAGCCACATTACTGTGAGAAGCAACCGAGGAGAAGTCAGGTGCCTCCCTTTCTGGAGATAGGGCAAATAACCTGCCGAGTTATGCATGGTCTAGAGCGGACCAGTCACTATTTCCCTTTCTCAGCACGGCACAGGAAGATCTCACATTAAAAAAACTCAGCAAAAATCAAGGCTGCTTCATGGAGGAATCGGAAAGAAATCTAAGGGCTTAGATTTTGTGACTGTGCCTGCCAATGACTGAAGACAGCTGCCCACAAAGATCTAAAGATCTCTGAGGCATGGATTTCCGCATTCCCCAATGTCACTTTAATCTGGCACCTAGTCAGCAGACTCTTTAGGTGTCCAGCAATGGTGTTGCCATCAAGCACTGTAGAAAGCCAGTTGTATTGGAGTATTCTCAAAGACAAAAAACCTGGAATTAAAAATGCATTGTTTATCCTTCAATTTTAAATATATTTTTTAAAGAAAACAAAATAAATGATTGGAACATACACATTCAAAGCTGAAATATCAAACAAACTTAAAAACAATTATTTTATTAAAGAACTTGGAATTTAATCAAGATGGAAAAATTTAATTTTACATAAATGTAACATTAGTTTTCCAGGGCCAATGAGGTTCTTCAGCAGTGGTTATGCCATAGTAACCGGTTATGCCTTATTAACAATGGCTAACTTTTTTTAGGGGCTTTTAACAGCAACATTACAGCATAAAACGGCACGTTTTTGTCAGTTCAGTGATTTCTAATGGTGAATGCTGACAGTTTCACCATCTTTATGACCACAAAATCCAGGCCATGATGTTGAGAAAAGACCATTTAATCCACAAAGCTGATTCCTGTAGTCCAATAACTGTCCCATCTTTTAATTTAACTGAATAAGTGCTTTGATAGTACTATTTTGTTTAGTAGACTATTCCAAAAATTCATCAATTATTGAACAAATATTTTGTTTCCTGTTAACTGTTCTAACTTAACATTTCATCAATTTGTGTATGTCCTCTGATCTTCTCCTCCCTGTGTGATTGGAAATAATAGCTTCAGTTTACCCTATCATTATTTTTTAGCCCTTTACATATTTTGAGTGTGAAATTGGACAGAGCACAGGGATTGTGATGTGGGGTAAAACCACTCTGACTGGTTCATGCTGCCTCCTAATTTAAATGATTGGAGCATGCCGTCAGCGCTAAGTGTGCTGCCCATCTGAGGGGAGTGCAAGATTGTGAGAGACTAATACAAGTTAAAGCTAGCCTGCGATCATTAGATCTATCCTGTACTTCTTAAAAGGGAGGTGAAAGTCGGCCCAAAAGTGATTTTAATGTGGGGAACACTGAAGAATGGCACAACATGGCAGAGAGAGATCTTCATGATTTTCTAATGCTGCACTGGAATTCTTGATGCAGGATATGGAGAGGAGGAGAAATGTTATCTATCCACAGGGGACTTCCAGGAAATCCTCCAGAGTTTACGAAGGCAATGGGAACAGAGAGTCTTCGCAGTCAATGCCTCGGTTCAAGCCCTGAAGATACGGATGCAGTGACACAAAATGTTTAATCACCTCACATGAGTGGCAACAGTCAGCAAATCTACCTTTAAATGTAATATCCCACTAACTGCACCACTAGCTTCACACATTGCTGAATATACCACACCTACATATCTCAACTACCAATAATATGTATCAATCACACCTCGTATCGAACATTCATTGCTTCATCTCACCCTCACACACTTTGCACATTCCTAGCCTCACACCCATATGTCACAGCTTGCACACTCTGCCAGCTATTCAGTCATGACAGCCAAATATCCAGATATGTTGCTCCATACTCACAGACACTCTTACCTTTCTCTTGCAGGACAAGATGGCACACAACCATAGGTATTAGCGCTGCAACAACGGTCAACAGACGTGGCCACATATTCTGACCTCCATGGAGGAAATAGTGCCCACTATCATTGATGTGGCCATTGCTGAGGCTGTGACTAGCAGTGGGTCTCAAACCACCAAAACCATCCTGAAACCTAATCACCCTTCTCATATCCCACTTCCTCTTCTTCCCACAATCTCTCCTGATTTCCAAGCTGCAGATGGTGTAAGCCTGCAGCTCTTGCCACACCCCCTCCCCTCAGTAACATCCCTATCCTTGTGCCTTTCTCCTTTCAGATAGCCAGGAACTGCAACTTAACCAGGCAGTGGAGGAAGAACAAGAGGAAGAAGAACAGGAGGACATTGATGAGCAAGAATTATCACCACTCGTTCTCACACTTCAGCCGCCAGCTTAGATGCTAACACTGTGTGGAATTTATAAGGTAGCTTAGAGGCGGGATCTTCACGTGGTGAGCTACTGATTATGACTGATCTGCAACCAGCACAAGGGTAGTGCAGATGCCAACTTGCCAGAGGGCAAGGTCAAATATGAGTTCTGCTCCAGAGGACTCACATGAGCACTGAGATGGGGCACTCTACCAAAGATGGCTGCTGAGCCTGCACACAGAAATGTTTGGTACATTGTGAAGCCTGCCAGAAAGCCTGTGGTCAATGTCAAAGAACATGGAGGAATCCGGCATCAATTTGGCACAAGGCTTTGCACAGAGCTTGGAACCGATCCTTCCCAACATGGAATTGGTGGCCAATTCCATTAGTACACTTGTAGATCCAACCATTATGCAGCAACTGATGACCAATTTCTCAGCTTCCAAAGCAGCACAAACAGAAGCCTCCCAACATCTGAATGCTGCAGTGGAAGTTGAGGCTGAAGTCATGCAAGGCACCATCCTTGGGGAGTGGCAATGGGTCTGTGGAGCATGAACTCTCTCAGGTTGATTTCATTTGTCCTTCCGCTGCTATCACTCCACCAGTGCCCTTGTTACCAGGCAGTCCAGACTACTGTTCCCCATGCCGAGATGGTGGAGTCCACAGCTGGGCTTTTTAGGGCTAGAGCTAATCGGGGTCTGCAAGACCATCTGCCGTCTTCTCCACTGTAAGTCAGCAGCCTTCCACCAGCCATGCTGCAGCCACTTGGGTGGGAGCACTAGGACAGGCAAAGGCACACGGAAAACAGGCACTAAGGAAATGCAGTAGGGTGATTAGTTATATGCAATATGGCATAGTTTGATTTTTAAATTTGGTTTAGAATGCTTATTTTTTGTGGTGGCTTTTATTTTTGCATTGTGGCCAAGCAGATGCTGTGATGTCAGTGAGAGAGGGAAGGGAAGATGTGGAACAGTTAGTCAATGGGGAAATCGTGTTGCATTCACTGGTGCTGCAGCCAATCATGGACAGCAGCCCAGCCAGAAAAGGGATGTGCTAGTTGCCTCCTCCATTCCACTTACTTCTCCTCAGCTGCTGGCTGTATAGCTATTGGCCAGGACTGCGCTCTCATGATGGTGAAGTTGTGCAGCATACAGCAGACCAGCACAAATTTTGACATGTGCTCTTGCAACTACTGAAGGGCTCTTCCAGTCCAATCCATGCAGCGGAGGGCTTTGTTTAAGCATTCTAATAGCCTGCTCTATCAAACTTTGTAAGGCAGCATAGCTTTCATTATATGCATGGTGCCAATGTGTGAGTGGGTTACACACCTTAGTCATAATCCACGTTGTGAAAGTATAGCTCTTGTTACTAAGTAGCCACCTGCTGATTTGTCATTTTGGCTCAAATCCAGGTGGTGCAAACTCCTGCAGAATGAAGGCACCATGACTGTTGCCAGGATACCAGGCATTGACCTGTGCGATAGGTTTCGTAACACTACTATCACTACTGGTAGCCTTCCGTCTCGTTAAATGATGGTTTGCACTGTGATGGTCTAATGGCTAAATAGGTACATTGAGCAAATAAAATAATGATTCTAAACAATATTTCTAAACTCAATCCAATAGATTTTACCCAGCTTAACGTTTTTACTGTGGCTTTCACTCTGATTGGCTTTTAAACACACTCATGCTCTGGGAGGCAGGTTCTCTTTCACTGGGTCCAGCTGCATAGGTCACAGCTCAGGTCTATGGCATATTCCTACCAATACTACCTCCTGGTCCAAGTATAGGCGTCTCTGACGTCACATACCATGATCCACCAGACATATGTAGACACTTGCTTAGCATCTATTCCATAGCTGTACTTCTCTCTTTACAAGGCTACTTGATCCTACTCAATTCTCTAGAACTCCCTCTTTTCCTCCAAACATACAGAACTGAGTTCTCTAGTTAAGCACAACAGACTGAATGTCTGCAGTCTCCAGGTCAGCTTCTCTTACATTTACTTATTTCCTTTAAAAAACCTACCAGTTTTCCTTTTAGAGCATGGTTCCACTCTCAGCAATTTTCTCCATAGCAACCTCAGGGCTTTCTTGCTTCTAGAAGCCTCTCAGTTGGGTCAAACGTTCAAGCAAAATTTGTAAGCACACACAGGCTCAGTAAACCAAACCAAAAGTAAACAACCTCCAATTCACCTTAAACTGAAACCAAAACTCTACATTCTTAACCCTTAATATAATCCAAAATAGAAACAGTTATAACATAAGCATCATCTAATGTTGCTCAGGAGCCCCACTCTGGCATGGCAGTCTCTGCTGTATTTGCTGCAGATGAAGACAGTGGGCTGAGAAGATGCATGATATGCTGGCCTCTGTTTTCTCTGGGCCCTTATCTCAGCCAGCTGAGATTTTCACTTCAGCTCACCCCTTCCAAATACCCTTCCAAACAATCAGCCTCTAGAGGGCATGGCATTGGCAACTGTCTCCCAGTTGTCAGTATCAATGTCCACTATCTCCATATCTTGCTTGCAGTAGTCCTTGTAGCGAAGGTTTGGATGGCCCAGTGCTTGTGACCCAGTGGCCAGTTCACTGTACAGAGGCCTTTGGATATACAGTCATCCTCATGTGATGATATTGGCTGAGCCAGCACAGACATAGTTGGTTTAGCAATGAGAGTATGCTGATGGAATTAGCACATTCTAGGACCTCTGAGTTGCCCCGCCAAGAGATGCGGAAGATACACCTGAGAACGCGAAGGTAGAAACTGTTCAGCCTTTTCTCCTACTCAGCATACGTTGTTCAGGTATTTCTACTATAGAGGAGTGCACTGATGACGCTGGCTTGGCAGACTTGTAGTTTGGTGTTCTCAGTCAGATTGTTGTTGCTCCACATTCTCTCTTTCAGCTTGAACATAACAGCTGCAGCTTTTGTGATGCTGTGTTGATTTCAGCATCAAGTGACAGATTGCTGGTGATTGTGGAACCTAGATATTTGCAGCTATCAATAACCTTCAACCTCACATTGTCAGTGCTGATGCGTGATAGTATGGCAACATTCTGGACCATGACATTTCTTTTCCTGATCCTGATGGTCAGACCAAACTCTTCGCAGGCTTGAGAGTCTGTGCATTTGCCATTAAAGGTTATCCTTGGTATGGTGGAGCTTTGCCAGGCAGTCAGTTTTCTCCAGCAGCTTAAATAGATAGTCTGCACTCACACGGTCAAATGCCTTGGTGAGATTGATAAAGGCAATATATTTGGCATATACTTTGTTCACGGCATTTCTCTTACAGCTGCCGGACTGAGAAGATCATGTTAATTATATATCTTCCAGTTCTGAAACCACACTGAGATTTGGGGTGGATGTGTTCAGGCAGGATCTGCGGTCTGACAAGGACAACACGGGCAAATACTTTTCCCATGATGCTCAGCAGGGAGATGGCTCAATAGATGTTGCAATCGCTGCAGTCCTTGTTCTTGTACAGAGTCACAATCTTTGCATCGCGCATCTCCTGGGGCACTGCGCCCTCCTTCAAGCAGAGACTGAGAAGTTTGTGCAGATGCTGCAGGAGTGCTGGTTTCCAGTGCTTGATGAGTTCAGACAGTATAACACCAGCACCTGGAGCTTTGCCCATGGAAAGCTAAGCTTCTCCTGTGAGTTCACTGTCCAGCTCTGCCAAGACAGGCAGGCTTTCAATTGTATCTAGAGCTTCCTCGGTGACAGTGTTCTCCATAGAGTACAATTCAAGGTGGTGTTCCACCTATTTCTCCAACTGTTTATTGCAGTTAGTAATGGCCTCCCCGCCTTTTTTTTCATAGAGCTGCCTTCTTTGCTGATAAACCTGTTGCCTTTTCGATCTCCTCGTACACACCACTAACATTCCTTGGGTCAAAGGGTATCTGGATATTCTGGCAAGGTTGTAACCAGATGCCAGTGTTGTAGCTGTACTGGAACAGTTTGGCTATGGACACGGCAAGTTCTGGAGCACAAGTCTTCGGTACTATTGTCAGAATATTGTCAGGGCCCATAGCCTTTGCAGTATTCAGTGCCTTCAGCCATTTCTTGATATCACGTGAAGTGAACCGAATTCTGAATTGACCGAAGACTGGCACCTGTGATGCTGGGGACTTCCGGAGGATGTCCTTCACGAAATTGTTCCTCACTGAGATTCAGGTAGGAGAATTGCTTCCTAAACACACTGGGCAGATGGGGCCTTCTGCTGAGAGCCCATCTCCCACTCTGTCTTCTCCAACCCTCACCACTTCCCAGCTTCCTCCCCACCGACCCTCGCACCTCCTCCCCCCCACCCCGCCACCTTCCAGTATCTTGTTCACCTCTGCTTGTTCTCCTTGTCATGCTATAGTGCAAGGGGAATGTCTGGGAGTGGGTGGTTTGTGCAGAATTCTTGAAGTCAAGACAAAGTCCTTCAGCACCATCCACTCCATTTTCTGTAGATTCTAATAATTTTAAACAACCCTAGAAATCACCAATTACTTCTAAAATCATAGCAACAGCCAGCAGATATCTATCAGCAACTAACCAGAAGATAGTTGACGATCACTTTAAGTAGTGCTGGTGAACATCTGTTTGAGATTAACAGCTGTGTGAGATTAAGAAAGAGCATTAATGGTATGTTGAGCTCCAAAATGGCAGTGTTGCTGGCTGATTAATGTCATGATCTGCCCTCTCCACATACTTCCAGCAGGCGATTCCTGCATATGTGCAATGCCCTCACTGAAAAAGCATGGCATCTGGTGTACCTGGAACCAGAAGTGCCTGCATCACTGTGGACACCTTTTTCAAGGCGAAACAGCACTTGTTGAACAGGAAAACCGGGCACTCAGTAGCCCTTATGTATTTGTGAAGTAGCCTCCTAACCATTGTCTTTCTAGGCTGGAAAGCTGAATTTCTGGTGGTCCTCCTGCACTTCCACAATAACTTCGTTTCCCTGTGGTTTTGCAGTGCCACCCCCAAGAAAACTCACCCACTAAGATTGTCTAGTCCTTCCTTACAGCTCATTCCCATTGCGCTTGACATTACTCATTTTGCTCTTTTCTAATGCGTTTACAGGTTTATAGTAAGAAAAACTGAATATAGTATTGTAAGAGTGGACTTGGGGACCAGCTAGCTCAGTTGGCTAGACAGCTAGCGTGTGGATCAGATTAATGGCAACAGCATTGGGTTTGATCACCATTCTGGCTGAGGGCCTGCCTCCTCACCCTACCTTTGGTAAAAAATCATGGTATTTTGCCATAATTTGGCAAATAAACACCAAGAACCTCCCTTTGGGCAGAGAACTGAAGGAGCAATGTGGACTGACCAGCATAAAGTCTTAGTACAACTTAGGAAGACTTGTGCCTGAATATCTTATCATTCTATTGTTTTTTTAATTGCTTTATCTCTTCAGGTTGACTTTCCAAATACAGACTTGGAGCTTTGCCCGTTTGGAGTACGTGTTGGAAAATGGGCTGAAAATTGTGGGAATCAAACTAGCAATTTCCTGATAGACAGTGAAAGTGAGGTGGCTACTGTTACTCTAAGGGGCTTTTCTAAGTCTCTCAGTACTAATTCAGTTCCATTCACTATAAACTTACATCCTACATTCTTTCATCCAGTGTGTAATAGCTTACATTTATTGGTGTTAAATTTTCACAGGGATAATTTTCCAGGTACACACTGGAAGCAAGAAATCTTGCCTGCCAGTCGTGAATGATGACAACCTGAGGCAGCGTGCCCAGAGATATTACAACATGCACAGCCTGCATTTGAGGTTCCCTGCCATTAGCGCAAAGTTAGAAAATTACCTCTATGGAATTAAACTTATGGGGAACTTTGCTAATTACTTACCAGTAGTGTTTTATTAAAAACTCTGATATGGCAGCCTGGAGTATTTGTTTTTCTAAAAGTATTTTATTAAAGGTTATAGAATAGAGCTCCATTAAAATCAGCTCAAATGAGCAAAGAAAAATTAAATCTAAATTAGATTATATGACATGAGTGATTCAACTTATAAAATAATTGGTTTGCAGTAGCTTAAAATACTGATCTTCATGGGGACTGAATCATTCAGTGAGTTCCACTGTACTACACCTGTCACATGCTTTGTAAGTGCTTTTTCATTGCCAGCAATTATACATTTATTGATTTTGTTGATTACAGAATTCCAGTGCTGACCACCGGGTACGGCTTGACCTGGGTTTGTGGGACAAATTCAGCGAACTCGCCACAAAGTGCATTATCAAAATAGTGGAATTTGCTAAACGACTGCCTGGCTTCACGAGCTTGACCATTGCAGATCAGATCACTCTGCTCAAAGCTGCCTGCCTGGACATCTTGGTAGGTACACATTTGTTAAAAAGATTTATTCTGTGTCAGCACAATATTGCCTGTAATTGAACTTAGGATTTTGCACCTCCCTGTCTTGTCAGAACCAGCTGAGAACACTGTGTGAGCTTAGACATTGATATATGGAGTGAGTTTAGTGGCCCTGCCACTGACTCGATCATTGAGACAGCTAAGTTCATCCAGGAGCTCCCAAGATTTCACCTAACCAACTGCTCCTTGCTCAAGGGATTTCAGAACTTCTCAACTGAAAAAGAATAACCCCCTGTTGGCTTGCTGTGGCTAAGAGCAGACAAATTAAGAAGCTCTTTCCCCAGATTAAGGAGTAATTTTTGTCCATGTGCCAAGACTTTAAGTATTAAATTGCATTTCAGATGAAATGAATTGTTCTTGTATACATTAATACATTTAAAGGATCATTTTGCAACCTCACACTTTCCACCGGGAACCATTTTTTAAAAAGAATCAATCGATCCTTTCCTGCATCTGAAAATGGGTTTAATGCCACGCTGCACCAGGAAGCTGAACTAAATATCATGCCATGTCCCTCAAAATGGCCTCATCTGAACAAATTAGGTGAGAATAGAATACCAGCTATCTGTCACTTATTGCAATTAGTGATTGAGTTGGGACCACGGGCTGAGTTCCCAACTTGCTAGCCAGATGTAAAATTAGTGTTGAAGATGAGCTACCCCTTATAGAAAATGTCTAACTTTCACATCCCATTGACTTCATCCACAGTGTTTTGCTTTTGTTTTACCAAGCTGAACTGGCTGAGCTGAACAGCTTGTTTGCATGTTATAATTCCTATATAATTCTATGGTGGTGTCGCCTCCACCCAATTACCTGTGCCCCTTTTTGCCAGCTAGCTGGGTTTAAAACACATGTCTTTATTGGAGCTGCTGGTGAGTGATTTGTCAGAACATAACTATTCAATTCCTTCTTAAAATTTTCATGCCTCACAAGTCCTAAATGTTTGCATTATTGCCTCCTTTTATTGTCATTTTAAAGTATAAATGTATATTTATAGAGTTGTTACTACAAGAATAATTACACAACATTCATCAAATTTCATAAAAATGTCCACAGATTTCTATTAACTCAGCATTTATTCTAAAGCATCAATATAATAGTCTGGAGAACATCTTCTTAGCATACACTTACTATATTAAAGCATTAGATATTCCTGCATAAGAAGCTTGAGATAGATTCTAGCACTAACTCATGGGCCTGAATTTTTCCCTCGTCGGGCATGCGCGACCAGCAGGCCCAGAAGCGGACGCGAAATGCACTTCCGCCTGCGATCAGCCCCTGCCCGCGATCTTACGCTGGCTGACCAATTAATGGCTAGCCAGCATAAAATGCGCCGGGAGAAAGGCTCAGCACTGCCATTAGGGGTGGGAAGTGGCTGGACGCCAATGTCATCCTGGGTGCTGGTGAGCACTTCCGCTCAGCTCCCTTAAGACAGACAGATGACTCAGGGAACTGCAGACATGCAAATAAGAAAAGAAAGCACAAAAACGCTGCAGAAAATGTCCAATCAAGCACCTGAAAGCAGAACTCATTAAATAAAAAACTGTCCGCAGATATTTCTTCTTATTTTAACTCATAACGGAGATTTCATCCCACCCTTGGATGAGGTTTCATCAAAAATGTAAAGGCCGATTGGCCCGTCTGCCAACTGTAAGGTTGGACGGGCCATGAAAAGTCACTGACAGTTGGGCCGTTAATGGGCTTAATTGGCCGCTTAATTGTTGCCGGGCAAGTTTGCCGATTTTTGCACGCGCCTGGCGAGTGAAATATCGTGTGAGTGTGTAATGACATCAGAACGCTCGCCCAACGTCATCTCGCGCAATTTCATGCCTGTTCAGGTCGGGCGCACGCTGCGGGACTTAAAATTCTGGCCCAAAGTTTCATGTTTGGGTAAAGGAACTGATTCAAGTCACTGCACTGATGTGCCACGTTCTAACTAGAGTTGCCCAGGGTTTTGGATGAAGTATATGGCACTCTCACATAGGGGCTGCCTCTGGGTTTTAGGACTGGAGACCTGGGGCAGTAATATCCAAAAAATAAAAAAATTTGGTTTATACAGAAAAGGGAAGTGGTGTTTCTGAATCTGCTGCACAGTTTAACAAAGGAAAGCTGGATCTTTCACTTGCTGACATTTGAGTTATCCAACACCGTGCTGGTGAGCAGCTTTTATTGGAAGCCCTGCTGATCACAATACTTTAAAAATCAACACTTTTGAGTTAAAACGCTGATCAAAGATAGAGAAATAGAAAGCTGAAAAAGCCTGGCCTGCCCTAACAATGCATAGAAATGGACAATGTTTCTGTAAACAGGAAATACAATTTGGAGTGAGATTAGACCTTGTTTTGTCCATTTCTCACGTGTGAAATGGGGGGGGAAAGGGGGAAATTTTGAGGGAGTATGTCCAGCCCCCCATGGACACGTGCTCCTGCACAAGCTCCAACTAGCTTTTCAGGCTCTACAGCAACCTAAAGGGATTGCTGAAGGCCACTGCTGACAAGATAAGTAAGTTTTTTTTACACCACAAGAATGTACAGCCAGGAGGATCACGAGTGCTCCTGGCTCCACACCAACTCTACGGACTACTACCAGCCCTTGCCCACACCCACTCCCCTTTGTGCCCTTCCCTGGGACCTACTTGAGGGCTGCTGTCGGTGTCCAAGCTGGCCTATCTAGCAGTGGACCTGATTGCGGCCCACTTCTCACTGGTTTCATGGTATTGAAGTCCAAGGATTAATTTTGGACAATCCTTGAATTAATCTTTTCAGGCATTTGTTCATAGATTTAACATTTAGCCTTTTGTGCCTTATGCTAACCCTGTGAAAAACTTATCTAATGAGTATCACTCACTTGTTTTTTTCCATAGCTTTACAAATTCTTTCATTTCAAGTATTTATCCAGTTCCTTTATGAAAGTTGCTGTTGAATCTTTTTCCATCACCTTTCACTGTTGTATTTACACTGCATATTTGCACATGCTACCCCATTTTCCTCCTTCCCGAATAATGTCACACAGTGGCCTTACCTTCCAGTGATCTCTACAAAAATAAAGTAGACTTTTTACTTCTTGCGGTCAGATATTTAATAGTTGTGGTGAATCTTTTCTGTTATCACAGTGCATTGTGGTATGGAACACTGTTCAATGTTTGCATCCTGTGTCAGAATCAAATGCTTCCAGGGCAATTATGACATTGATTAGATCCTGTAATCTCATCCAATCCCAGCCACAAAGGGCCAACTTCGCACTGCACCAATTTCCACAAACTCACCATTATGATTAACAATATTACAAATTTGGTCCGCGTTGTAGTAAATGTTTTGCTGAAGACCTGCACTGACTGGGAACTAACTTAAATATTCCTTTGCAATTTAGAGGGGAGAGATTTTAATTCTGGTAGCCAATTGGAATTCAAGTGATTATCTGAAAAACAATGTGAAGATCCAGGATACCACCTAATCTCCTTCTACAAGATATTTTAATCAATTGATTTAAAATCTTTGTCTCAAACTTGCTGTGCTTTAATTAGAGGAACCATTACTTTGTTGCTTTCAAGACGGACTAATTTCTAGTGTTTTATCAACAACCCTCAGCCTCCAGTGCCTTTCAGTATAGCTTGAAGGAAATTTAGTGAAATCAGTGATAAGATTATGTCAGAGAATTCCTTTCAAATGAGTTTTTTAGGCCCACCCTTCACACCATCAAATACCTATCATTCCCAAACATTACTTAAATCAGTGCTTTTAATGCCTTGATCATTATCAGAGATGGATCAGCTGCAGATTTAGCTTTTCAAAATGTCTCTTATGTTTGCTTTTATCTTGATCAAACCCTTATACAGTGGAAGTTTTAAATTCATTTGTTTGTTTTAATGAAATTTTTGTTTATCAAGATGAAAGATGGCTAGTGAAGAGTAGATGATCTTGATTAATAATTTTCCTCAACCTGTGGGCAGCAGTAACAAGGCCACGTTTATTGCCTAAGTGGTAGGCCTTCTCCTTGAATTGTTGCAATCCTTGTGACAATGGTGCTCCCTCAATGGGGTTAAGTAGTGGAGTCCAGCACATTGAATCAGTGGCAATGAAGAAAAGCTGATACATGCTCAGTTAAGGATGATATATGACTTGAAGGGGACCTTGGAGATAAATAACACTGTTCCCCTGGTTTTGCTGTTCTTGACTTCTGCTGGTAGAGGTTGCAGTGGAGTTAGAGGCTGTTGAAGGAGTCTTGGTGAGTTCCTGCACTGTATCCTGTAAACAGTGCATAATACAGCCATGCTGAGCTCTCTTTGGGATAATGTTAAGCTTTTTGAATGTTGTTGCAGCTGCACCAATCCAAGTGACTGGTGAGTATCCCTTCGCACTCCTGACTTAAGCCTTGTAAATGGTGAAGAAACTTTGATGGGTCAGGAGGCAAACACTGTTATTGTAGCCAGTGTTAATGTGCTTGTTCCAGTTTAGCTTTGGTCAGTGGTGGCCTCCTGAGTGTTTTTGGTGGGGGAGGGTGATAATGGTGCTTTTAAAGCTCAGGGGAAAATGGCTGGGCTTTCTCGTGTTTGAAACGGTCACTACTTGGCACTTACATGGCAAGAATGTTTGCAGTCACTTGTCAGCTCAAACCTGAACATTATCCAGGTCATATTGTAGGGTGGCACAGATAATTAATTATCAGAGAAGATGCGAATAGAACTGAACACAATGGAATTATCAACGGAGCCCTACTTCTGGGGCAGGATTTTGCCCTTGGCGGGGGTGCTCGGCAGGGACGGGCAGGGGCAGCCGGGATGCCGACCGCCACCCGCGATTGGCTCAGCACCGTGATTTTACGCGGGAAGGCCAATTAAGGCCCGCCCAGCGTGGAATGCAAGCGACAGCGCTGAGAGCTGCCTGTGCGAGCTGGGGAGGAAGGCGAGCAGGCCTAGAGTGCAGTTCGCGCATGCGTGCGAAAGAGCACATCAATCTCCCTGAGGCAGCTCCGTGCCTCAGGGAGATAAAGCGGTATTTTTAAAAAATGAAGAAAATAAGAATGTCATAAAACATGAGCTGGGACATGTTTTTAATTCAAAAATAAAAGTTTTATTTGATGTTTATTTGCTTTAGTAAACCTCATCCCGCCTGTGAATGAGGTTTCCTAAAAAATGTAAAGGCCGCTTGGCCTTTTTGCCTGCCTGCCAACCATTAGGTTGGATGGGCAGTGTAAATTTGACTTTAATTAGCTTCGTAATTGTCATCCGGCATGCGCCCGCTGAACGAAATATTGTGAGACTGCGCGATGATGTCGGGACGCTCGCCCGATGCCATCATGCGTCATTTTACACTCAGGCATGTTGGGTGAGCACCCGCACACCGAGCATAATATTCTGCCGCTGATCTTATGATGGAGGGAACATCATTGATGAAGCAGCTGAAAATGGTTGGGCAGAGGATATTTTGTTGAGGAACTCCTTGGGATATGATGACTGGTCTTTGACAAACTGCGTCAAATCTGACTCCAATGCACTGGGAGGTTTTCTGTATCGGGCTCCTTGCTGCCACAGTTGGGTTGAATGCTGAGGGCAGCTACTCTAAACTCTCCTCTAAAATTTAGCTCCTAAGTCCAGGTCTGGAGCTGAGTGTCTCTAGCAGAACTCAAACTGAGCGTCAGTGAGCAGATTATTTGTTAGTAAGTGTCACTTAATAGCACTATTGCTGACTCCTTCCATCACTTTACTGATGACTGAAAGGAGACGGACAGGACAATAATCCAAATTACATTAAGTCCGTTCTTTTGGATAAGACATATCTGGGAAATCATCTGCATTGTTTTCCAAATGCCAATACCAAAGCTGTACTACAACAACTTGGCTAGGAGAGCAGCTAGTCCTGGTACATAAGTCTTCAGTGCTAGAGCCAGAATGTAATCCAGGCCCATTAGCTTTTGCTGTGTCAAGTGCATTCAGCTACTTCTTGATTCCACATCGATGGATCTAATTGGTTGGATATCCACTTCTATGGTAGTGGGGACCTCAGCAAGAAGTCAAGAAGAATCATCGATGCAACACTTTGGCCGTTGCAAACAAGTCAGCCTTGTCTCTTGCACTTGTGCTGAGCTCCACCATGGTTGAGGATGAGGGTGCCCTTGGAGCCTCTCACACCACCATTCTCGACTGAATGGGGTGTGACTACAGAGCTTCCCTACAAAACATTGATTTTGAGAATGCTTAACTCGGACTGTAGCCAGATGCTTTTGGCATTTAATATGCAGGTAGCTCTGTATAAAAGTTTCACTAAGTTGATATCTATTTCAACATTATGCCTAGTGCTGCTTCTGGCATGCCCTTCTGCATGGGGTCTCTTGGTTTGATGGTAATCACACAGTGAGCGATGTGCCAGACCATGAGGTTACAATTTGTGGTGGTGTACAATTCTGCTATTATGCCTCACAGTTTTGGGCTGCTAGATCTTCTTAATCTGTCCCACTTTCTATCATACTACACAATGGAGGATGTCCTCCTAGTGCAGAGGGACTTTATCGCCACAAAGATTATACAATGGTCATTTCCACATGTGCTGTCATAGGCAGACATGTCTGAAACAATTAGGCTGGTGCGGAGGAGTTTGAGTACCAACCAGTCCAGCTACTGGCCTTTGTGTTCTCTCAGCTGGCCCAGGGATTGGTGACTTAAATTAGTGAGATCAAACAAACGGAGGACAGTTTTAAATTTTTTGTGGTTCCAAAGAGAAAAAGATCATTCCAGGTCAGCTGGAAAATGCTGCTGTGGATTTTATTTAATTTTCACAAACATAGAATGAAAGAATTGCACAGTAGTTTGTCAAGTGCAATTAATGTACTCCCTCTCTCCTAGTTCCACATCCTAGGTTTATAGCAGTTTGTATCCAATCAAAGCTTTGGCCTAGTAAATTCCCGTCATGTGACATTTTGGCCTCCGTGAATCTGGCAGTACTTTTGTACTTCAGCAACAATCTCTGCAACCACTTGACTAAAAACAAACTGGGGCCAAAAACTACCAAAGCACTACTCCCTGCAGGTTAATAGTGGTGACTTCATTGAACAAACAAGCCATTAACTATCCAATTCACCAAAAGTAAATAACTGCAGCCATCTCTACACTAATAAAAACAGTAACTGCAGCATGGCAGGAAACTCTGCAAAACAAATAACACAGTAATAGTAGGCTGAGGACCACCTTAGTGCATCATGCTTAATGCATCATTTTAGGACCACCAATTATTGAGCAATTAATTGGAATAATCAAATTAAATTGGAACAAATTAGGCTGTCTCAGATATGCCTTGGTAGAATCACTCTACTTTGCATGTTTAAGTATGAATTGACACCAGAAGCTAAAGTACAGCAAATAAACAAATACCTTGGTCTCATGTAATCTTTCATAGCAACAAACGTGCATCATAGAACTGCCAATTTTTGAGAAATTGATACTATCAAGTTGGCACTGGGGTCACTGGTTTGTACTTTTGGTGTTTGTATCAGCAAGTGGTATAAGTGCCCTTGTTAGCAATATATGGAACTGGCTTCACAATCTTTAAGATTTAGATGAAGTGAATGGTCTGCTGAAACATCTTTTTCATAAGCATAGGAATATAAGAACATAGGAACAGGGGTAGGACCTGCAGCCCCTCAAGTCAGTTTTGCCATATTGGATTATGCCTGAATGGATCTCAACTCCATAATAATACTCTCAATACCTTAACTAACAAAAATCTATGAATCTCAATTATGACATTTTCAATTGATCTAGCTTCAAGAACTTTTTTGAGAAGGGAGTTCTAGATTTCCACTACATTTTGTATGAAGAGTTCAACTCCCTGACATCAGCCTGAATGATCTAGCTCTAGTTTTAAGATTGTGCCCCCTTGTTCTGGACTCCTATCACCAGAATAAACTATCTACCCTGTTAAATCCTTCAGTCATCTTAAACACCTCAATTAGACTACTCCCTTATTTTCTATACCCAAGAGAATACAAGCTGAGTCTACATAACCTGTCCTCACAATTTAATCTCATTAGCTCTGGTACTATTCTGATGAACCTACCATGCACACCCTTCAAATTCAATCTATCTTTCTTGAGGCGCAGTGCCCAATACTGAATGCTGTACTCCAAGTGTGGTGTAACCGGATCTTTATACAACTGAATCATAACTTCCTCCTTTTGTATTCCAGCTCCCTTGACATAGACTAACATTCCATTAGCCTTTTTAGTTATTTTTTGTACCTGCCACTGGAGCTAACTAAAATCTTTCCTGACTGGAAACTTCAATTGTGAAATTTCATTGTGTGGAATATCACAAATGCAGAAATTGTGGATTACAGGTGTGTTGCTATTGAACTATGTTAGTTTTTTTGTTATCTGGGAAAACTGCAAACTGAATTTAGGATCACTTTGTAATGCAAACTCACCAAAAACTGAAAAATCCCACAGAAGTGGTTGTGTACGACCCAGTCACCTGCCTTTTCCCAAAATAATCACTTGACTTCAAAGGAAGAGAAAGAATCTGACGTTGGATCCTGGGTCGCTCGCACTGCAATCTATTTTAGGCACAATTGCTACAGAGTGAAACCTATGGAATGTCAGACCCTGTTATTAATACCATGTTTTACTCCCACATTGAGAGCGACAGTATTAGAATCATAAAATAACACAATTTTGCTTAAATATAAAAAGTGCCAAAAATAAACACTTGCACCTGCCTTTCCTTAAGCAAGTTCTGCCGAAGTTAAAGCAAGAAACTGGGACAAAACCCACAGAAATTCAGGTTCCTATACTGAGGGGAAAAAAAGCAGAAAAGACAATCCGTAATTTAAATAATCAGCCATACTTCTCAACATGGGAAGTATACATGGTTCACACAGCTGGAAGCCATAGTCTAGGATTTTCATCCTCGAGACGGGTAGCAGGAGTTGGGAAATTTCCCGGCTTGGCCCGCCTCCCTTGGGAGAAAGTGCCCGCAAAGGTGGGATCTTCATTATCGAGGTGGGTGGGGGGGGGGAAGAAAGTGCCCGCAAAGGTGGGATCTTCATTACCGAGGTGGGTGGGGGCGGGGGGGGGCAGGTGTGGGCTGGAGTCAGGCCAGCCAACCCGAGAAAAGGTTTGGAGGCAGGCACAGGGGCTGTCGGGTATGGAGGTGGAATGTTTAAAAGGCCTGTCTTGATGATGTGGGGTTAAAATATAAACACAAAGGCCCTCCTGTTATGACACAGCAGATGGTAAATGCTGAGCTGTTCAAATCCCAGAGAGAAACTTGAAACAACTTTCAAAACTAATTTTCAATTTATATGTTTCGAGATACGGGCTTTGAATTCAGCAATAATAAGACCACCAAGACTTAAGAGGTTTTTATAAAACTAAATTAAACATTTATTAATAAAAGAAAAGATTGTAAGCACATTTATGTGCCTACAAATTACTGCTACAATAATTTTTAAATCCCCTGGTTAATTTGCTTCCCAATTACACCTTCATTAAGGCAACAGTAAAACACACAGATTTTAAAAGACCCAGGCAAACTAAAAGATACGCTGAACAGTCAAATGCAAAGTGAGTTCTCTTAACTTCAGTCCTTGGAGGCAGCAATTTGGTACATACAAGCTGAAGGCATTTCCTACTTGTTAGATCTTAAAAATGCCAACTTTGTACATATTTTCCCCTTTGAATGCAAATTCTAAGGCCAGAATTTTCTCATTGGCATGCAGGGGTGGGCCCCGCACGCCGACGCATAAAATGGCGCACGGTGATGTCGGGCGAGAGTCCCAATGTCACCGCACGCCATCGTGATATTTAGGGGGGCGGGAGCACGATGTTCTCAGATGCGCGTCCGCTATTAATTAATTAGGTGCTTAAGACCCTTGAGGCAGCAATTGTCTGCAACTTTTCCAGGGCCCATGCAATCTTCAGGACGTCGCATAGGCGCAATGGGCAGGCGTTTAGGAGACATCTGTATAAATCTCTTCCACAGGTGGGATAAGAGGGGTGAGTGGTATCTGTTAAATATTTAATTGTGAAAGTTACTGATACTTACCTGTGTGAGCAGGAATACTTCAAAACTCATACCAGCTGCTAAGACAGGAGCAGCAGCCTTTAGGTCAGGACTCTACAGTAAAGATCATTTTTGGGGCCTGCAGGTTTCAGGAAGCCTTCCCTTAGCCTGGGAATGGGAATTATGCTATCCACTGGAGGCACCTCCTCTGAGGAGGAAGGGAGAGCCAGAAGGGGGAGGAGGCCAGGAGTCCACATTCAGCCTCCAGGGGAGTCACCTTTGGGAGGAGAGGTGCAGGCACAAGGGGCGCAGGGCCAACAGGGAGTCCAAGGCAGAAGGGGCAGCAGAAGACGCCATTATCCTGCTACCAGGGTTTACAGGCAGTGAAGCAGCTAACTCAGTATGTCTGAGGTGCAGTGCCGAAGGAGGCTCTGTCTCTCAAGGGAGACAGTCACCTCCACCTGTCAGGTGACGGGCCCTGAGATCAGCACCAACTTTGTGGGTGGACACCCCATGCCAGTGGCGCTGAAGGCCACAGCTGCCCTCAACTTCTATGCCTCCGGATATTTCCAGGGGTTGGTGGGTGATCTTTGCGGTGTCTCCCAATCAGCTGTCCACAGTTGTTTCAAGTAGGTGACAGACACTCTGTTCAGCCTTGCATTGACTTTCATCCACTACTGCTCGGACGAGGCCAGTCAGACAGAGCGAGCCAGAGGCTTCGCAGAGATTGCTGGTTTCCCCCATGTCCAGGGTGCTATAGACTGTACACATGTGGCCATCAAGGCGCCAGCGGGTGAACCCGGTGCCTTCGTCAACAGGAAGGGCTTCCACTCCATGAATGTGCAGATAGTGTGTGATCACAGGATGCTGATTCTACATGTCAATGCCAGGTACCCAGGCAGCTCTCATGACACAGTTGTCCAGCTGCACACGATGAGTCCAGCAGTGAGTCCGAGGATGAGCACACACAGGAGAACGCTAAGCGGGTAGACGCTGACCCGGGCATACTCCAGGAAAGCAGGGACACCCGGGAGGCTTTAATCCAAAGAACCTTCAGCTAGCCCACCACAGATGGACTACCAACATACGCCAGGGCTGCAGGCTCCACGCTCGATACCTGAGTGCTAAATCAGCCTGGATAATAACATTAACTCAGGCCTTTGTCAATAAAGCTCAATGTCAAACAACTCACTCATAACATCATGGGTAACTGTCCACCTGCAGATGTAAGGAATCACCTTGAGCCATGCTTAAATATCAAAATTAATTGATATAACAAAATGAACTTCAGAAACCAAAAAAAAGGTGTTGCACATCACACCAAGTCTTAATGAATTAATAGCGGGGCAACATAAAAGCACCAGTGAGAAACCTGTGGTGTGTCTAATGTGCCTTAAATTTATGATTACGGGTGCTAAGTCTAGGTGCTGCCCCCTCGCTGGCACTGGCATCTGAGACAGCCTGCTCACTCTGCTGTCTTGTTGGCCTCGATGACCTTCGCGGACGTCCTCTGGCCCGTGGAGCCTTTACTGGCGCCGCCTGGGAGGGAGCTGCCAGTTCCACAGATGGCATCTCCCCAGTCACCGCAGCCTCATCAGATGCCACGGTCACTGGCGGGTGGGGGCGGGGGGGGGCAGAAGAGCTGCTGCCCTCATCCGGAGCGCCCTGAGAGGAGTCTGCAGAGACGACAGGCAGCTGCTGCGCTGACGTGAGGTCGCTTGGGACCTCCCTGCTCACCGTAGATGGATGAGCACCGAGCTGGGATACTTGGTGCCCAAACCATCTCCCACACTGGCACTGACCAGCAGAGGCCATTGCTGCTTTGAGGGTTTGCAGGTCCAAGTGCAATCCCAGGAGGCCCTGATTGGTCTCCTGGAGCAGCCTCTCCACGAGAGTCGCCACTCTCTCCATGGGGGAAGCATGGCGCTCGGACATGAGGCTCATTGCATCGGTGATGCTCCACGTGGACTCCTCCAGCACGGGTACCATGCCAAGCATAGTTTCATGTATCTCTGCCAGATCCTCCTGTGTACCCTGCTGGACTCCCAGCATTTGCTGCCTCACGGACAACTCCAGAGGCACATCATCCGCCACCTCTGACTGCTGGCTTCAGTCAGTCCTCTGACTGCCGACGCCCTGGGCACTCTCTGTCTCTGCCCGCACCTCCAGCGAGTGTGAAGTGCCCTCGCCACTGTGCACCGGGACATTAACCGAAGATCTAATTCCCACCGAGGTGCTCGTATCTGCACTGGTACCTGCTGGCAGAGATGGTGTGATGCTGGTGAGTCGATATGTTCTGGGCCCTCAGGTGTGAGAGCTGGTCCCTCTGCCTCCTCCTCCCGGCCCTGCTCCAGTGATGCTGAAAGGAAAAACAAGGACATTTGATTAGTTACAGTGCAGACAATGTCAATGTGCATGCCTGTTCCCCGGATCATTATGCGCTCATCCTTCCATAATCAATGGTAAACCCATGTTATGACCTTCAATCACTGAGCATTCAGCAGGGTCATGGCTGCTGGGACACAGATGGTGACCTCAGTGCTCAGCAAACATACCTCCCCATGGCACCCCAGCCTCACCACCACCGGTGGACCTAGGTGCATGATGTCTCTCCAGATCCACGGCCTCCTGCTCGAATCTAGTCACGATGGCCAACTGGGCATGCCCTCCACCAGTCCGCATCCGCTCTGCGGAATTGTGTTCAGTCTTCTCCTGAAAAGGAGAGAAGAGTATTAATTAGTCCAGCCTGCACCTGAATTCCCATCGCATCCCTGCCACCCCAGCCAGAGTGGGACATTGCAGGTCTCCAGTTCTTCATCACCCTGCAGCTGCCGCACACTCACACAAAGAAGCCAGGGCTGAACCCCCCCTTGCCCACATGCTGCCTCCATCACATTTGGCACCACACGGTCTAACCTTGCAAAGCAAGGAGGCACAAGCATGTGGAACGCCAAGGGCAGCAGATGGATCGGTGCCCCGCCACTTGGAAGCTCCACTCCCAGCATGTTAGCACCCTGACTTTGACATGCTTCCCAGTTCCAGCACTCTGCCTGGGTGCAGACCCTTGAGTCTGCCCAGGATTCTATACTCTGGGTGTCAGTGTCTCACATGCTGCGGGTGCAGAACCCATCTCAGCACAATCCTCTCAGGGTCGACTAGGCATGGGCAATGTCTGCCGGCCCACCCAGCGAGGAAGGAAACATATTGTGAAGGATTCAATGCTGTAACTGCACTCAGAGTTGTTGTGGGAGGGGTGGGGGTGCCTTGGGGGGAAAGGGTGACGGCTGCATTAAGTGACCTCAGCCAACATGGTGCTCACCCTTCCCGAGCGCAGGCGGTCGTTGAATCTTTACGACACTGGAGCCATGTGCACTGCAGCACATAATGGGAGCTCACACTCTCGGCCACCTCCTCCCACCAGAGTTTGGTCAGGTGGGGAGGCCTCCACCGCCTGTCCCCCAGAAGCAGGACCTCCCGCACTGCTGCCACCTCCTCCAGGAGGGCAGCTAGGCACTCATTCGAAAACTGAGGAGCACACTGCCCTGCTACCCTACCCTCTGGCCTGGCCTGCTCCACTGGCCTACCCTCTGGCCTGGCCTGCTCCACTGGCCTACTGACCAGACTTGCCTGCTCACCAGAAGCCCCCTTCTACCGGCCATTGTGAGCAGCCTTGCAAAGGCTGTCAGCACTTCATTTAAACAGGCCGCCGGGTCGCCATTGAACCCAGCGTTGTGTGCACTTCAACTCCCGCTATCCTCTGGAGTCGAGAAATACACTGGGCGGGCCTTAATTGGCGCGCCCGCGTAAAATGATGGCGTGGACCCGATCGCAGGCAGTGATCGCTCCCGCTCGACATGGGGAAAATTCTCCCCTTATTGTTTCACTATGTCTTTGGACTTTATCTTTCTGATAATAAAAATCTCTCATAGCACTAAGTTTTACCAGTAATCTTTGGGAAAAATAAACTTACTGTTTCTTAACTTCTAAAGCTTCCCCATGTTTACCTAATTAACATTTCAAACCTAAGTTCTCTTCTTACATCAAAGCACCCAGACTGGCTGCCTCGAATTCAATTAAGTTTCACACACAGATACATATAGACACGTCGGGCAGAGTTTTGCCCTTGGCGGGCAGGCTCGGCGAGGGCGGTCAGGAAGCCGGCTGCCGCTCGCGATTGGCACTGCACCGCGATTTCACACTGGTGGGCTAATTAAGGCCCGCCCAGCATGAAACCTGAGCGGCAGCGCTGAGCGCTGTCTGTGCGGTGGGGGAGTGGGGGCGGGAGAGTGAGCTTTTTTTTTATTTTTATTTGCTTTTGGGAACCTCAACCCGCCCATCGATGAGGTTTCCAAAATACTGCAAAGACTGCTTGGCCTTTTCGCCTGCCGGCCAACTGTCAGATTGGATGGGCAGCAAAAAATTTACGTTAGTTGAGAACAATGGCCTTAATAGGCCTTTTAACTGTCGGTGGGCGCGCTGCTGGCTCCGAAACGCACCCACTGACTGAACTATTGCGCAACTGCTTATTGATGTGGCTCGGCTCGGCTCAGCTCAGCCAACGTCAACACGCGTCATTTCACACTTGGGCGGGTCATGCGCGCACCTGCCCACTAAGCGAAAATTTCTGCCCATAGATACAGACACTCTACAAATAAATTCCAATAACATTATAGACATTGTTATATCCTCCTGACACCCCCAGCCCTCACCTCTTACATCCCCTTACCCTCCAAACATTTCCTATGCCCATCCATGCCACCTCATGCCCCCAGCCACCCGCTATGGCCCCACATGCCCCCTATGAATGACACTGTGCCCTTCCATGCACCTCTACGGCCCCTCATACTCCCTATGCCAAGTTCTGCCCTCCCATCCATCCCCCACGGCCCCTCATGCCCCCGAGGTCAATGACTGCCCTTCCACACACCCTCATGCCCCTTATGCCAAGCTTTAGCACTTCTGTGCCCATTGACCTACTGTCTAGAACCAGTGAACCCTGTAGTGACAGCAGGATGTGCAAAAGAAGGCTTTTAAAAAAAAAAAATCAGTCATAACTTTCTCCTGTGTTGAAAAGAGGTCATTTCACTGCGAGCTAATAAAATTGTCAATCATCCCGACCCTTTAAAGTATCAATAACAGAAACTACAAACCCTTGAAACCACGTAAAGTTGTGAAACTGACAGCAGAGACCTGAGAACCTGAGCTGTCAATCAGACAATGTTTTCTCGGGGGTGCGCCTGTTTCAACAGGCATTATGGATGTCTGGGCTCTCAGCCAAACCTACATGATGAGGCTTGGCATAGCTGGCATGAGGGGCCATGGAGGGGTGGGTGGATGAGCAGAGCTTGGCATGGGGGCAAGAGGAGGACCATTTGAACTTACCTTTTAAAAGGTCTCTTCATGCAGACTAGGGTTCACGACTCCTCTGAGGGTCCGTGAACCATGATTCATATAAACCTGGCCTATCTGCATGAAAGTTACAGAGGAGTAGGACATGCCAATCTCTACAATAGAGCCAGCCAGTTCGCAAGTGCAGGGTTCGGGCATTTGCCCAGCCTGGATACTTTAAATGCACTCTCAAAAGTCAGACAACATGGGAGTGGGGTCAGGAATCCCAGAATCAGGATCCGCCCAGCATTTTTAATGGGCTCCTGAATCTTCTCAACTCGGTAAGAATTCTGGCCATAATGTTTCACGTGCACTCGAAACCAGATTTTTTTAATAATTGTTTTATTTCAGAATAGCCTCTGTTTAATATGGATTACCAATTACCATTCATGATGAGTACATTGCAGTTTTTACAATTTCATCAGATTGACAAAAAGTAGAGGCTTGGGGATAATTAAAAAGCCTATGGAAATGTTGGCCTAATCAGCTGGAATACAAAATTGATGGGAGTGAAATTACAGCTATAGAAAGCTCAAGCTGGCCTCATTTAGAGTACCCATTCACTTCTGAGCATCTCACCTCAGGAAGGATATGTTGGCCTTTGAGGCAGAATCACCAACATGATAATGGTGTCAAAAAGGTTAAATAATGAAGGCTGGTTACAAAGAGTAGTGTTCGCTGGAGTATAGAAGATTAAGGGGTGATCAATTTGAGATGCTTAAGATGAATAAACCAGTTGATATGGTAGATATAATGAGCCAGATTTTCCGCAGACCTTTAAAATTGACAGACAGGACCTGGTTGTAGAAGTCCCACCTCCATTTCCAACAGAACCAGTTTTTGCCAGCATGGGCAAGGGACGGGGCATGAATCACACAGGAGGGAAACCCAAACTCAGTCGGGCCATTTGAATTCCATGCTGAGTGCAAACTGACCCCATTTTGGTTGTTACAAGGGCATTAACCCACAGTGTGAGAGTCACAAATTGATGGAGAAGACTAAATGCTCCTGAAGGGCAGACACTTGTTTAAGTGTCATGGTCTGAAGTTTTTTTTTAAAATCCCCTGCACTGTAAACACGAAAAAAGCAGGCTGAAGCAAAACCGTCCATTTGATTGACCCCCTTCACTAACAAAATCCAGCAATTCAGCTGAAATTTTTAATTGGCCTACCCTTAACTGTTTTAATTTTGATGGAGGGAAAGGGGTTGAGTTCTAGAATGCCTCTACACTATGTGTATTGATTGACAGGCCATCTGGTGTAGGTGAGAAAAAGAATTACCATCTGGTTGCACAATTTCAATAGAGTTCTTAGTTGACATTTCCCCAAGGGCTATTATTACATCAGTATGAATGCTTGGCTTAGTTTCAAAAGCTACAATTGTCTCAACAGGGGTTTTAAGCTCATAGTTTGATTGACAGTTTAAAAAGGCTACTAAAGGATTTGCTGTCTTTGATGTGGGGCCTGAGTAGAAGCTTGTTTGTTTTTATAAGAGATTAACCGCTTGAGATTTAAAAGCTTTGAATGGCTTGCTTGAATGGGAGCTTTTTTAACTATCAAGTGTGTAGAAATGACAGCTGTAATAGATTGTTGGAAGCTTATTTTTTTATCTTCGCATAGTGCCTGGGTGAGTGGCTATGGAGATGGCATGGGGTTGAAGGGGTGTGAAGGGTTAGTGTGAGAGGGCCTAACAGCTTCTGAAACAACTGGGATGAACCAACTCATCTCGGCACTCACCCATCTGCTGCCTTGGATCTGCTACTGGGTCAGCGGTTCTGACTTGATCCCATCACCACCTCCCTGGAGTGAGAATTGGGTCTAGTGGGGGCCCTTTAAAATCAGGTGGGTCTGCCAAGTCAGGAAATTTCACAACTCGAGCTGCTTGCCTCAGCAACAAAAGTATTTCCTCTGTTCGGGGAGGCCAGAACAAGGGGGCATAACTTTAAAATTAGAGCTAGATTCAGGGATGATGTCAGGAAGCAATTCTTCACACATAGTGTAGTGGCAATCTAGAACTCAACCCCTTTCCCTCCCTCAAAATTAAAACAGTTAAGGGTAGGCCAATTAAAAATTTCAGCTTAATTGCTGGATTTTGTTAGCGAAGGGTATTAAGTGTCCAGAACCATGGCAGGTAGATAGAGTTAAGACTCAAATCAGCCATGATCAAATTAAATGGTGGAACTGG
This sequence comes from Cetorhinus maximus, assembly GCF_964194155.1. Lineage (NCBI taxonomy): Eukaryota > Metazoa > Chordata > Chondrichthyes > Lamniformes > Cetorhinidae > Cetorhinus > Cetorhinus maximus. Next base: position 141,987,521 of record NC_135881.1, on the reverse strand, counting down.
CTTGAGTGGCTGAATGGCCTACTCCTGTTCATGTGTGCCTATGATGCACATCTGACAAACTTCTCCCCATCGTCCAAAGTCTTGTCACATAATTAAATTGAAAATGTTGATCTTATTGCTAGGTGTAAAAGACAATATGGATGACAAGTAGAGACAATGAAATCAGGAAACCAACAATGTAAGACAGAAATCATTCACAAGATAAATTAAACACTTGACAGAGAGAGAGAAATAAACAAACCCAGAGAGAGATTGCCCCAGTTTTAAGAATATGCACTGGGGAAGAATGGCAAGAAAATAGGCATTAGCTTTTCACATCACTGACATTGTTGATATTAGTAAGGAGTTCTGGAAGTGTTTGATCTAAATGATGCCGTGGTCAGACGCTGGATAAAGACTAGAGCATTGCCCTGCATGGGGGAAGGGAGAATCACACCTGTCTTATGTCAGTAGGGAAAGAGAAGGCCAACTGCAGCCACAACTTGCTTTTATATAGCACCTTTAACATGGTAAAACTTCCCGAGGTGCTTCATCAGAGCAGTATGTAACACAATTTGACAGCGCAGGCAGGATTTTCACCTCGGAGGTGGGAATTGGGAGGTGGAACGAACCTGGCTGTCACAATCCTGCCTTTGTCACCAGGTTGCCAGGAAATGGGACTTTCCGGCAGCCATGGCTTTAAGTGACCTGGAAATAAGCCTGAGGTGGAGACGGAAGCAGGATGATCCTGAACAGGCAGGCTATAAGGCCCACTTCCATTCCCAGAAAACATTGGCCCTGCTCCTACAATGGAATCAGCAGCGAAGGTTGAGCTGTATTGGGAAAACTGCATAGTCTATAGAAATTTAAACCTTCTGATCAATTTAAACCACCCCCTCCCCTCACCCTAGCCCCCTCACCCAACTTCCCCCCCCCCCGCCCCCCCTTAGCCTCTCACCCATTCTCCACTTTATGAACAGAACTCACAAGTGTTCGTAAGAACTCACAGTTGGAGGCCATTGAAAAGCACACAACTCTCCCCATGTAAACAGACCGATTCTTCTGTTGGAATCATATCTCTCGAGGCTGAATTTTTCTTTTACATAATGGAAGGACTTGGCATTAACTGTACATTTGGGATTTTTTAAAAAAGGTTATAAATTCACCTTGGAACTGTCAACAAGCAGGCCTCTTCCAAGAAATCACCTGACCAAAATGGTACTTGAGAAGGAGCTGTTTGTTTTGAACTGCAAACCCTTTAATTAGTGAAAAGCTGGAAGACAAAAATGCAATCACATGGCAGAGGCAAACGTTAAGTTTGAACTCTAAGATAAAAGCAAAATACTGCGGATGCTGGAAATCTGAAACAAAAATTGCTGGAAAAACTCAGCAGGTCTGGCAGCATCGGTGGAGAGGAAGACAGAGTTAATGTTTCGAGTCCCGATGACTCTTCATCAGAACTGATTTGTTCTAATGAAGAGTCATATGGACTCGAAACGTTAACTCTGTTTTCCTCTCCGCAGATGCTGTCAGACCTGTTGAGTTTTTCCAGCAATTTTTGTTTTTGCTCAAGTTTGAACCTGTGGTTTTGCTTTCAGTCCTGTTGGGGAACAAGCTGAGGAAGGAAGGCTACCCTAGCTGGCTCTTTCTCTCTACCTCGCCTAAAATTAAATGTAGCTATCAACCTGTAGCCAGAGAACCCTCATCTAACTAGTCTGCATTTGAACCTGCAAAGCTGAAACCTGAAGGGGGAGGGTGATAAGACAGAGGTCATGGCACATGTTGGTACCAATGACATAGGTAGAAAGAGGGATGAGGTCTTGCATCAAGAATTCAGGGAGTTAGGCAGTAGACTAAAAAGCAAGACCTCTCAGGTTGTAATCTCTGGATTACTCCCAGTGCCACATGCTAGCGAGCTCAGAAATAGGAGAATAGCGCAGATAAATACGTTGCTTAAGAGTTGGTGCAGGTGGGAGGGTTTTAGATTCCTGGATCACTGGGACCGTTTCTGGGGAAGGTGGGACCTGTACAAGCGGGACGGCCTACATCTGAACCAGAGCGAGACTAACATCCTTGCGGGCGGGTTTGCTAGTGCTGTTGGGAGGAGTTTGAACTAATTTGGCAGGGGGAGGGGACACAGAATGTAAGCAAAATAGGGACACATCATAATACAGTAAAACAGTCAAGTCAGAGGGAGTACAGCTGCAATAAGCTTCAAGGGAGTAAGGCAAGGCTAGATGGCCTCTACTTTAATGCCAGGAGTATTACAGGTAAAACGGATGAGTTAAGGATGAGGATTGACACGTGATATAGTAGCCATCACTGAGAGGTAGTCGAGGGAAGGGCAGGATTGGCAGCTCAACATTCCGGGATATAGAATCTTCAGGTGAGACAGGGGAGGGGGTAAAAGAGGAGGAGGCGTTGCATTATTAGTTAAGGAGTCAGTTACTGCAGTAAGGAGAGATGATATCTTGGAGGGGGCATCGAATGAAGCTTTGTGGGTAGAGCTTAGGAATAAAAAAGGGGCAACCACATTATTAGGTGTTTATTATAGACCCCAAGATAGTCAGCGGGAAATTGAGGAGCAAATATGTGCACAATTTGTGGAGGTGTGTAAAAACAATAACAATAGGGTAATTATATTAGGTGATTTCAACTTTCCCAACATTAATTGGGATAGACATAGTGTTAAGGGCTTGGATGGAGTGGATTTCTTGAAATGTGTACAGGAGAACTTTTTAGGTCAATATGTAGAGGGTCCAAAAAGGGACGGTGCATTGCTGAACCTAATTCTGGGGAATGAATTCGGACAGGTAGCTGAGGTGGTGGTGGGGGAGCATTTTAGTGATAGCGACCACAACATGGTACAGTTTAAGTTTGTTATGGACAAAGAAATAGACAAGTTGCAAAAAATGTTTTGGATTGGGGGAGAGTGGATTTTAGTAAAATAAGGCAGGATCTGGCCAAGGTAGACTGGGAACAGCTACTTGTGGGGAAATCTACAGAGGAACAGTGGGGGGCGTTCAAAAAGGAAATGGGGAGGGTACAGGCTCAACATGTTCCCTCTAGGGCGATAGGAAGGAGTAACAAGCCCAGAGAACCATGGATGGCCAGAGATATTCAGATATACGATGAGAAGGAAAAGAGAGGCTTTTAGCAGGTACAAGGGAAGCAAGTCAGCAGAGGCATTAGTGGAGTACAGACAATGCAGGGTGGAGCATAAGAAAGCAATAGGAGAGCAAAGAGGGGATATGAGAAAGCTCTGGCTGGTAAAAGTAGGGAAAATCCCAAGATATTCTATAAGTATATCAATGGGAAGAGGATAACCAGGGAAAGAGTAGGGCCCATAAGGGACCAAGGGGGCAATCTATGGGTGGAGCCAGAGGACATCGCTAGAGTGTTGAATGAATACTTCACGTCCGTCTTCACCCAAGAGAATGAGGATGAAGGTATCGAACTCGGGGAGAGAGACTGTAAGGTTCTTAAGCAAATTGATATAGGGAGTGACAAGGTATTGGAGGTGTTGGCAGGCTTAAAAGTGGACAAATCTCCAGGTCTAGATGATTTGTGTCCCAGACTGCTGAGGGAGGCAAGGGAGGAGATCGCAGGAGCTCTGACCCAAATTTTTAATTCCTCTCTGGCCACGGGGGAGGTGACAGAGGACTGGAGAACAGCTAATGTGGTTCCGCTATTTAAGAAGGGTTGTAGAGATAAGCCAGGGAACTACAGGCCAGTGAGTCTCACGTCAGTGGTAGGGAAACTATTGGAGAAAGTTCTGAAGGAGAGAATCTATCTCCACTTGGAGAGACAAGGTTTGATCAGGGATAGTCAGCATGGCTTTGTCAGAGAGAGGTCATGCCTAACAAATTTGATTGAATTTTTTGAGGAGGTGACCAGGTGTGTAGATGAGGGTAGTGCAGTTGATGTAGTTTATATGGATTTCAGCAAAGCCTTTGACAAAGTCCCACATGGGAGACTTATAAAGAAGGCAAATGCACATGGGATACAGGGTAATTTGATAAGGTGGATTCAAAGTTGGCTTAGTTGTAGGAGGCAGAGGGTGATGACAGAAGGATGCTTTAGTGACTGGAAGCCAGTGTCCAGTGACGTACCACAGGGATCTGTGGTGGGTCCCCTATTATTTGTCATTTATATAAACGACATAGGTGACTATGTGGGGGGTAGGATTAGTAAGTTTGCGGATGACACAAAGATTGGCTGGGTGGCTAACAGTGAGGTTGAGTCTTGGGCTACAGGAAGATATAGACGGGATGGTCAAATGGGCAGATAAGTGGCAGATGGAATTTAACCCTGAAAGGTGTGAGGTGATACACTTTGGAAGGAGTGATTTGACAAGGAAGTATTCAATGAACGGCATGACACTAGGAAGTTCTGAAGAACAAAGGGACCTTGGTGTGTGTGTCCATAGATCTCTGAAGGCAGAGGGGCATGTTAGTGGGGTGGTGAAAAAGGCATATGGGACACTTGCCTTTATCAATCGAGGCATAGATTACAAAAGGAGGGAGGTCATGTTGGAGTCGTATAGAACCTTGGTGAGTCCACAGCTGGAGTACTGTGTGTTGTTCTGGTCGCCACATTATAGGAAGGATGTGATTGCACTGGAGTGGGTGCAGAGGAGATTCACCAGGATGTTGCCTGGGATGAAACATTTAAGTTATGAAGAGTGGTTGGATAGACTTGGGTTGTTTTTGTTGGAACAGAGAAGACTGAGGGGCAACCTGATCGAGGTGTACAAGATTATGAGGGGCACGGACAGGACGGATAGGGAGCAGCCGTTCCCCTTAGTTGAAGGGTCAGTCACAAGGGGGCATAAGTTCAAGGTGAGGGGCAGGAGGTTTAGGGGGGATGTGAGGAACAACTTTTTTACCCAGAGGGTGGTGACGGTCTGGAATGCACTGCCTGGGAGGGTGGTGGAGGCGGGTTGCCTCACATCCTTTAAAAAGTAGCTGGATGAGCACTTGGCACGTCATAACTTCAAGGCTATGGGCCAAGTGCTGGTAAATGGGATTAGGTAGGTAGGTCAGGTGTTTTTCTCTTGTCGGTGCAGACTCGATGGGCCGAAGGGCCTCTTCTGCATTGTGATTCTGTGAGTTGGTGAGAACTTCCAGACATTCACCAGGACCAGCGGCCCATCTTCTCACTAGGGAATTCCAGGTCGACAGCCTCGAGACCCTGCAGACCTTATCTTTTATTTTATAACACCCATCTTCTAAATCCCATCTCTGCAGAGAAAGACTGTATCTGTTTGTCCTTTGTTTGTCTGTGTAGGTGCTGGGGGGATTCTTTAGGAAGAGACAGATAGTTATACTTCCCAATTACAATTATGTGTTAACCAGTATTTGCAACTTGTTAAAAGAAGTTTTATCTTAAAATACGTTAATCATTCTGAGTTTTTTGAAAGAAGCCTGGTCAGAGTCTGTTTTCTTCTGGGTACTAGAACTATAGGTACACAACTGACCATTTCAGTGAGAAAGTTAAACATTTAAATGAATGGTATGGCCTGCGGAGTGGTGTGGTTTGATAATTCATGTACTCCTCCCATCCCAGTCGTAACACTTCAAACCAGCTGTGTCAACAGCGTCAAGCATTTGTAAAACGATTAGGAGTTAGATTGCAGCCACAAGCCCAGAAAACTCCCCAAGTAAACAAACTGACCTCAGAACTGTTATCTCAGCAGATGCCACAGATGAAAACATAAAAATAATTGGAAAGCATGCCATTGTTACTACGTGGCTCATTGGTTCTGTACATAGTGTACATTAGGTGAATAGGCATGGAAGGGCCATAAGTTGGCATGAATTGGCATGGGACTATAAGGGGCCATGGGGATGGGTGGGGGTAGATGAGCTGGCACTGAGTTGGAAAAGAGGGGGCATGGAAGGGGTATTGGTAAGATCTTTTGACCTTACCTTTCAAAAGGTTCCCAATTCAGACAATGGTTCACAACTCTTTTGAGGTCCGTGTTCCACAGGTCATGGAGAATCTGGCCCAACTACACAAAAATTGTGGGGGCTGGGAGATGCCTGCACACGCAATGGAACCGGCCAGGTCGGGAGTGCAGGGTGTGGGCTTGCTACCTGCACCGTTATCCTGCGCCAGTGAAAATTGGGGCACAGGGAATGGGGAATCCTGGAATTGGGGATCCCACCCACCATTTTGAAATGGCTCTGCAATCATTACAACTCTGCAAAAATTCAGGCCAAAGACTCTAATGTTAACTGTCCACTCACCAGCCAACACACCATGAGCTGCACAAGCACAGACCGGCACTGTCACTTAGTGCTGAATTAATGGACTATTTATGCTGTATGTCTGTGTTTACTGACTAGTAAACCTAGCCAACATTTAGAGCAGAGGTGAGAAGGTAGTCAATCACCTTTCACAAATATGGAATGGAGTTTAAATCTACAAGTCTACATCAATGCATATTTGAATAATAAAGCTGTTGAGCTAATATTGCATTGTAATTTTTAAAGTGCATCCTGCTTTGTTTGAGAATGTGAAATATAGAGGTATTCTGAATGCGTTGGATATTTATTCTGAATCCCCATGGACAAACATATTTACATTTAATGATGCATTAAGTCTTCCACTGTTCACCAAGTTAGTTAAGAGGATCCTATCCTTCAAATTAGAGCCAGGACATCCAGGACAGAAGTTAGTAATTTCATGCATGGTAAAAGGGTGGAATTCTGTCTCGCAAAAAGTAGATGCAAGTTTAATTCATAATTTTGAATCTAAGATTGAGATTTTCTCTAAACAAGGATGTAAAAGAATATGGAGCCAAGGCAGGAGGACAATGTTACGATACAGACCAGCCATGTTCTCGTGGAATGGCAGAACAGGCTCAAGCAGCTGAATGGCCTCGTCCTGTTTCTATGTTTCTATCTTTACCCTATAAAGATCCAAATCCAGTTGCCGCTCAGAGCCACAGTACTATAGATATCATTGATAAGTGCGGTTCGCAGGGTGCTTCAGACTCTCGAGTGTACAGCTTATCTTATCCCAATTGTAGGATGGCAGTGACATATCATTGTTAACCATATTGAATCAACGGGCTGGATTCTATGGGGTGCCACAGTCTCCGCACCCACCCTCCCCACAGGCTAAAAGGTCGGGGAGGAACCCTCACACAATCCCAGCAGTTTCCCCGCTGCAATTTAACGCGGCGAGCAGCATTAATTGCTTTAGGTGAGACCTCCGCTACTTTCTTGGGAGCAAGTCCCTCCTTAGAGAGCTGCTAGCCAATTGGATGCCTGACAGCTCTGTAGCCCCAATAGCGCCAGCCAGGAGCAATGGTCACAACTGGGACTACAGGCAGCTTACCACACCAAGGAGCCCAGCTAAGTCTGGGGTCAGGGGTCTGAGAAAGGTGGATAAAGGGATGGGGTCCAGGTTTGAGGCAAGGGGAGGGTTGGGGGGTGGTGGGGGGGTGGGGTGGGAATGGGGGAGGGTGGTGACCTTGGGAATGCCTCCGATGGGCTAGTGTCAAGGAAGTGGGTGGGAGCTCCAGCCCAACAGCTCTGAAATGAAAATACATTTCTCACTGGTGAAAGTAATAATTTATATTATTATGGCCGCTTTCATGATCTCAGGATACCCCAAAGCCTTTTACAGAAAGTTAAGTATTTTTTGAAATGTATTTATTTTTAAATGTAAGAAATGCAGCACAACAAGGTCCCACAAACAGCAATGATACAAATGACCAGATTGTCGTGTTCAGTGTTGGTTGAGGGAGGAACATTGGTCATAAGACCAGGAGAACTGTTATTCAAATAGGGCCCCGAGCCTGTTATTTCTCAGCTTGTAGCATGCCCAACTGATCAGGTCTACTGAGAGGGCATCCAAAAGATAGCATCTGCAACACTACTGCACTGGAGTGTCAGCCTACATGATATACTCAAGCTTCTGGAGTGGGTCTTGTACCCTTGACTTCCCAGCTCAGGGCTGAAAGTGCTACCATCTGAGCAGACTATTTATCTTTGTGTTTTTTTTTAAAAAACGGTCCAGTTCTTTTTTTATCTTAAGTAATTGAATGTGTATCTTGTACCGAAGCATCTGTGTCAAAGCACTAACATGTAGCGTGCAGAGTTCTTTGAGTTCTGTGTAATGTGGCTTGCATTTGAAGCTGTGTTCAAGTTGAAATGCTCTGTTAAAAATAGTGCCGTCAATCTAAATAAATTCAGTGAGGCATAGGAAGTGGCGTGCTTATTATACAGCATTCAGATGCAGAAGTTTCTTTCATTACATTATAGAGGCGTGTGAAGTCCGATACATAAGATGTTAAAACCAGCCTTGAGTTTGAGGTGTGCTTCAGTGCATATCAGTAGTTAGTTTGCAAAATAAGATCAAATCCGAGATTTCATCTCAAAGGTCTTTAGCTGCGATGATAGAACAGAATTTGGATATTGGTCAATCCTTGGATAACATTTAAAGGTATTTTTAGGTGTGCTGTCTTTAAATATGATTAACATCAAAGTGACAAAATCAAGAGTGGCAAGTGAGATGATTTTCTCAATGTGTGCTTTCTGGTCTGGAACCTCACTAGCAGGGACTGCCAGTTGAGACATTGGCGGACCCACTCAGTCAATTAATTCTAAAGGTCAGAAATTATAGGAAGGATGCTCACGACTTCCCAATATCTGGTCATGGTAGTTAAGGCTCCATGTTGGAAGCATCCTATCGTAAAATCATTCCTGAAATAACAATCCAGGGAGAATAATGAGTACTCTTTTGGTCAGATATGATCATACTGCTTGAGAAAGAGTGCAATGTTAGCATTCTTTTAGATAAGATTTTGTATTTTTTGGGTTGGGCTATTTAACACTCATTACTCTGAGAGCTGCCAGTGCTGGCAATGCTCACAATGCAACAAACTAATACTGTCTTGCAAAAGAATTTGATTTTCAAAGTGAGAAAAATGAAAAATCTTTCATCCAACTATGAATCAAATCCAGCCCAACATATTTTTGATAAAAATAAGCTTTGGTTTTCATGTGTCACCTCTGACCTTCAATGGTCTTACAAACAACAAATTTCTGGCTTTAGTCACTTGGGCAAAGGGGCTAAGATTTAAGGTATGAGCCAGCGAAAGTCTTCATTTGTTGTCTTAGGGTTCACCTCAAACCTCCAATTTCACTCATCTTTGCAACCTATCTCTGTGACTATAAGGGCCACAGTCCAATCATATGGACTGTGCTACACTGAACTTTCCTCCCCTGATACTTAAATTCCAAACCTGCCACCCTATATGGACCTCTTTCTCCTATTCTCCCACTATTTTCAAACCAAGACTCATCACACAGCCTATCCTAATATCATAGAATGGTTACAGCACAGAATGAGGTCATTTGGCCCATTGTGCCCATGCCAGCTCCGTGGGAACATCTCAGCTAGTCCTATTTCCTTGTCTTTTCCCCATAACTCTGCAAATGTTTCCTCTTCAGGCAATTTTCTAATTCCCTTTTCAAAGGTACAATCGAATCTGTCTCCACACACTCATGCAGTGCATTCCAGATCCCAACCACTCGCTGTAATAAAAGTTTTCCCAAATGTCACCTTTGGTTCTGTCCATACCGCTCACGATTTTGAAAACCTTTATCTTATCTCCTCACAACCCTCCCTTCTCCAAGCAGAACAGACCCAGCTTCTCCAATCTGTCCACGTAACTGAAGTCCCTCATCCCTAGAACCATTTTCATGAATCTTCTCTTCACTCTCTAATGTCTTCATAACAGCCCTAAAGTGCAGTGCCCAGAGTTGGACACAATAATCCAGTTGGGGCTAAACCAGTGTCTTATAAATATTCCTTGCTTTTGTACTCTGTGGGCTGGATTTTCATCCTAGAGGTGGGTAGCAGGAGTCAGGAAATTTGCCGGCTTGGCCTGCCTGTCTCAGGGAAAAGTCCAAGCAAGGATGGAATTTTTGTTCCCTGGGGTGGATGCTAACAGAAGTGGGGCCACCGCCCCTGAAAAGTGTTCAAAAGCAGCCACAGGGGCTGCCAAGTGTTAAGGCGAGCTGTTCAAAAAAACCTGCCTTGGTGCTCAGGGACTTTGTCCCAGTTGTAATAATGACAGATGAACAAAGCACAGCCCTGTAGACCTCACCCCTCACAACACCCAGCCTCCCACAAACCTACCATACCCCATCCATGCCAACTCCTGACACCTCATGCCCCCACCCACCGCCCCATGGTCCCTCATACCCTCCACCTTCTCCCATCTCCAATGGCCCCTTATACCCTCTATGCCAAACTATGCCCCATTGTTCACCCATTATACACTGTGTACAGCATGAATAAACCCTATAGTAACAAAGGATCAGTGAGAAAGCTTTAAAAAAAGTCATTCATTCATAATTTTCTACTTTCTTAAAACAAAACCCTTTTACTACAGCCCTATATAAGTGTCAAACAACCAGACCATTTAAAGTATCAATAGTAAAAACTGCAAGTACTTGAAACCTCTTTATCTTATACAAATAAGCATGTGTAATTGACAGAATAGATCACAGAATGCATGATGAGGATTGGCTGAGGGCCCAGACATCCATTAGTCTATTAGAGCAGCTGTGCACCAGGGAAAACATTACTTGACTGACAGCTCTTTCTCTGTGATCTATTTTGTCAATTGTGCAATGTTTATACAAGATAAAGAGGCTTCAAGTGCTTGCAGTTTCTTCTATTGATATTTTAAAGGGTCTGGATGATCTACACTTTTATAGGACTGTAGTAAAAGGAGTTTTTTTTAAGAAAGTAGAAAGTTATGATGAATGATTTTTAAAGCATTCTCACTCATCCTATTACTACACGGCCCATAGTGGGTGAATGGGTGTAGAAATGCCATAGCTTGGCATGGTGGGAATTAGGAGCTATGGGGGGTGGTTGAAGGGGCATAGGTTGACATGGAGTGTATGAGGGGCCATGGTGCATTGCTGGAGGGGCATGGGTAAGACGTTTTGAACTTCCCTTTCAAATGTCCCCTCATACAGACAAAAGTTCACGACTCCTCTGAGAGGTTGTGAGCCACAAACCTTTTAAAAGCTGGCTCGACTTCATGAAAATTGCGGGGAACTAGGAGATGCCTATTCCCACTATATAGCCAACCAGGTTGGGAGAGCAGGCTCGCGACCCACACCAGCCCATACCCTTAACCCACTCTGGTGAAAATTGGGGCGTGTCAGGTGTGGGGTTGGGAATCCTGGAGCAGAATTTTCCCCCTGTTGGGGGGGAAGTTCAGGAGCGGGCACGTGCAGGCGCGCCTCCGATCGGTGCCCCAATTGGGGGCGCGCCGCCATTTTACGTGGGCGGGCCAATTAAGGCCTGCCCAGCGTGACTTCCGCCAGGAAGCGCTATGCTCTCCCTTTGCAGGCGGTGGGGGGATTCCCTAAACCGGGAGTGCAAGAGCGCACTCATCTCCCTAAGGCTAAGTGCTGCCTCAGAGAGATCGGCGCCAAATTCAAAAATGTTAAAAATATAAAAATAAAATTTCCCTGATATGCCCCCTCATGTGACATTGCCACATGAGTTGGGGCATGGCCATCACTTTTAATTAAACTTTTATCAAATTTTTAAAAATCCTCATCGCGCCCATGGATGAGGTTTCATGCTTTTTCTGAAGCCCGCCAGAGCTCCCGGCCTGCCCACCAACCTTAAGGTTGGACAGGCAGATCCTTTAACTGCCATTAGTGCCATTAGTTTTTAAATGGCCTCAGTTGGCCGTTGACAGGTCAGCGGGCACACAGCAGATCTGACTGAACCCCCGCCGACCTGAAAATGGAAATGACGCAGGGTCACATCGGGAGTTCCGCCCAATGTCATCCCACGTCATTTTACGCGTCGGCGAGCGGGCCCCGCCCCCGCATGCCGACCAGGAAATCCTGTCCCTGCAATCGCATCCCAGCGCCCTTTTTTTACCTCCACAGGTCTCCCTGATTCCATGAAAAGCCAGCCCAATGCCTTTATTTTTAAAGCCCAGGATCCCAAATGCTTTATTAAACGATTTCTTAACCTGCCCTACCACCTTCAGGGATTTGTGCACATGTACTCCCAAATCCCTCTGCTCCTGCATCCCCTTTAGAGTAATATCCTTTATTGTATGTTATCTCTCAAGAGGAGAAATTTATTCACCCAGAGAGTGGTGAGCCTGTGGAATTCGTTACCACAGAAAGTAGTTGAGGCCAAAACATTGTATGTTTTCAAGGAGGAGTTAGATATAGCTTTTGGGGCGAAAGGGATCAAAGGATATGGGGAGAAAGCGGGAGCAGGCTACTGAGTTGGATGATCAGCCATGATCACAATGAATGGCGGAGCAGGCTCGAAGGGCCGAATGGCCTACTCCTGCTCCTATTTTCTATGTATGTTTCTCCTAGTTCTTCCTTCGTAAATATAATCCGCACACACTTCTCTGCATTAAATTTCATCTGTCACGTGTCCACCTCTTGAAGTCAGACAACTTTGTATCAGTGCTCTGACCTATATTTTTCCAGGACCTCAACTTTGGAACCCCATGCATCCCTCAGGCATGGCTTCCTGAATTTCCTCACCTTTTTCTACTCCCCAACATATTTTGTCTCCTCTTATTTTTTGAGAGCTTGTAACTGACCCCTCACTTTATACCTTGTCCCCTCACCTTGTTTTGTAAAATTGACTATCTCATCATGGCTAATAATGCTCTAATCAGCTCTGCCATTGTGATTGCCAATATAATGGTTATCAAGTACCTCAATTTCTGCTTTTTTTAGTAGCAAATCTACAATTAATTGTGGCTGTGAGGGTGACAACTTACTGCTTGCAATTAGTTACATTGCTATTTCTTGCAATTTGTTTCGGTGCTGCTATAATACCCACGAGGTAGGGGAAAAATCATTGAAACTGTTCTTGATCTCTGAAGGCCCTTGAAAACTCATTTACAATCGTCATGCTACAGGCTGACTAGAAGTAAAACATTTCAGTTCAAGTCACATGTTTAAAGTCATTGAAAGTCAGCAGATAAGGGAATAGACTGCCTTTGTATTAAAATAAATAATGTTTTGTCATGGCTTTCGTATACAATTACTAAGGATATGCACTCAGCAAGAGTCCATTTAAAGTGCTATTTTTGCGAAAATAAGACAGTTCATGATTATTTTGAGTGTTTGCTAATTACACTGGTTAAATGAACAATTAACAGATAAGAATGCAAGCAGTGTATAGAAAAGTAAATTAGTTCCTTAAAAGCAAATCATTCTCATATCACACAATAGAACGGATTTTTATGAATGGAAAGAGATTTTAAATAACAACTTCTTTGCACAGTACATGTCTGCATCTTGTTTGTTAGCTTGCAGTTTGATGAGTAGATATTCATTGACACAAATACTCCTCTTGGCCACGCAAAAGTAAATTTAGCATTTACCTCAATGTGTTTCTTCTACTGTTCCACCAGATTTACTGAATGCACAACAGACACATAGGCCTGAGCTTTCCACCCCCATTGGCATTGGGCATCATGGCGGGTGTGAGTGGACAATATGGTGAGAAAGCCAAAAATTGGTTTTACGCCATCATGAAACCAGTATACGATTGTCCACTCCGCCCATCAATGGTGGGCCACCTTTCCTACCGTCTGACATCAGGAGCCTAATTTTAATGCATTTCTTGTCATCTTGCCTGCTCACCGGAATTATCCCCCATGCTGGATGAACTGGGCATGTTGGCATGATGGCACACCGATGTGTTTCACAACAGACCATAAGTGATGTGCACCTGGGGAGCTGTACTTCACTTGGGACTTTGAGGTTTGTTACCCTACCTTGCTTCGAGCAGCACTCCCAGTCATCAGTGCCAGGCTTCGCAGGCAATACCACATCACTTTTAGGTGGGCTTATGGGTCCCTACTTACCAGACTAGCCATAAGGTGGGGGTGGCTTTTTAATGGCTGCAGGGCTAGGGCTTCCTTGGGGAAAGGGGAAAAGTGGGCTCAGGGAAAGAAGAGGATGCAGAGCGAGGACTGTATTGGGGAATGGGGGGGTATCCCAGGGTGTGTGTGGGAACACATGTTTATCAGTGTAAGTGGCCTCAAGAGGGTGAGGGCTGTAAGAGGCAGTCTCCAAAGGAGCTGAGGCCAGATGGAGATGTGAGGGTGTGTGTGAGAAAGTGAGTGGTGATGTCCCTTGAGCTGGCAGTGAGTGAGATGCTAGTGAATGTGTGATGGGCTTGTGAGTGTGTGAGTTTAGAGTGATGAGATGGTTGCCTTACCCTGGCTGCATGGATGAGATCATTCATCCTCTATCTGCATTGAATGGCCAACCTCTTCTGTGCAGCATTGGCACTGATCACCACAGCCACCGGCTCCTAAACCGGAGTGGTGACACTGATGGGCCTCCTGCATCCAGAGCGGGGTAGAGAACACTGAGGCTGCCCTCCACAGTGTCCAGAAGGTGTCCCAGGGATGCATCACTGAATCAGAGGCTACAGTCTTCTTGCCTTTTGGGTCTATGTCTTCTGTGCAGCAGTTCTGGGCTGAAAGCTTTGACAGCTGTGCTCATGGCTGCAGTTCAAATATGGTTCCCGGGGTGAGGAAGTGGAGGGATGATGGCGTGGTTGGCGAATCGGCGGAAGTCTGCCAGCGAATCGACATGTTTCCCGTGACTGCATAAATAATAAGATAGGAAGGGGCTGATACAGCCTCAAAGCCGCCATTGTGGCTGGCGGGTAAACGTCCTTTTTCCCGCTCACTACTGCACTTCATGCAAACCTGGGATGATCCTGTCCTTAGGGGTCTATGTGCATCAATTTGCATGAAGTCATGAGGCTCCTGCCTGATTCAGGATGTGCCTTGGTCACACATGAAATATGACAGGGGCTGGGAAGCGAGGTGGTGAAATCCTGGGCTGGATATTACAGAGCACCGTTGTCCCCACCTCCATCCAGCTAAAAAGAATGGGAGCATCGTTTATGACAAGACTCTTACCCCCCACCTTGGAAGGAAGTCTTACCTTAGAGAGCTGCTGGCCAATCCAGCTGTAGTCTGTTTCAGCATCAGTGGGAGCGTTGGCAACTTCTGGGACTCCAGGCAATACCACCTCACTGAGGAACCCAGGTAGGGTGTCGGAGAGGGGCTGCAAGTTGGACAGGGGGCCAGGTTCAAGAGACTGGGAGGAGGCTTAAAAAGAGGGGCAATGACCTTTGGGGTGGGTGCTTCCAGTGAGCCCAAGAGGCCCGCAAAGGACGTGCCGCCGCCCCACCCTCCTCCTTGCCTGACACCAGCCCACCCAGCGAAAGCTGCCTGGCTTCCCACATGAAGTGGGAATCCCCCAGCCACGAGTAAAATACTGGTGGTGGCAGGATGAGGCCCTTAAGTAGCCATTAATTAAGTGGCCACTTAAGAGCCTCAATAGTTCCAAGGGTAGGTGGGCTCTCCGATACCTCCCTCCACACCCTCACCCACCCACCATATAATATCAGTCAGGTCAGGGGTGGGTAGGTAGGTGGCAGGAAGGCCTCCCGCTAGATTTTGTGTGGTCCCCCCTACCCTGTCACTGGGGCAACATAAAATCCAGCCCTTTACTTTCATCCAAGAGGTGGAGTTAAAATCAGCCCTGTATTGTTTGCATAGATTCATTCATTTGAACACAAAAGAGATGGAGCTTTTAGAAGCCTTTCACTCAGGAGGGTGGTAGCAAGTTTGACAATCCAATCCTTGCTACAGAGAACTCTGGGAGAGTCAGAGCTCACATCTTTGGCTTTCTATCTATCTTGGGCACAGGTAGTTTGTAGCAAATTTGGAATGGGGGTTAGGGAGGCAGCCAACCCATTTGTCTTAATGTTAGATCTAACTAGTTTCAGGGATGGATAGTCTGTAAACTGAATTTACAACATAATAGGCCTACTTTGTTATTTTCTATATGATAAGAAACAGTGGGGATTATACTGAATTTCCCTGAAAAATTAATTTTGTTCATCGTTATATAACATATAAAATTAAGCAGCATATCATTTACAATAGATCTCATCTCACTACAGTGTTTATCAATCTGCCACTCGAAGATAGGAGAAATGCATGTGAGGGCACATGTGAGTATTTAGTACACACAATAATGGATTTCATTCTTATGACTCCCAGGTCACACCATCATATGACTATATTGGGCAGTAAAAGTAAACTCCTGATTCTCATCCCAATATAATATCTATTGCAGATGTGAAAATTGCAAAAATAGGATCAGCAAAACTACTCTGTAATGTGATCCTCTAACACTAAGGGCAGAATTTTATGTCCTGCGGGCGGGCACATGCCTGACCCAATTGGGCATAAAATCGCGTGAGATGACGTCAGGCGAACTCGCAATATTTCGCTCAGCGGTTGCACGCAAAATTCGGAAGCACGCCCGCTAACAATTAAGGCAATTAAGCCCATTAACGGCACAATTGTCTGCGATTCTTCATGGCCTGTCCGTGGACGGTCAAATTGGCCAGGTGGCCTTTACATTTTTCATCAAACCTCATCTAAGGGCGAGATGAAATCTCCGTTATGAAATAAAACAAAAATAAATATCTGTGGACAGCATATTTATGAGGTACATTTTCAGGTGCTTGATTATGATGCACATTTTTTTTGCAGCTTTTTAAACCTCTATTTCATCATTTGTAGGTCTGCAGCTCCTTGAGGCAGCTGTCTGCCTTCAGGGAGCTCTCTCGCAGCACCGGTGATGTCATCACCCACTCTTTTCCCGTCCCCACCCCGGCAGTGCTGAGCTTTTCGGCGCGTGTTTCACGCTGGCTGCCCGTTAATTGGCCAGCCAGCGTGAAATCGCGGTTGGGGGCTGATCGCGGTTGTTGGTCCGATTCCCAGCCACTCCTGGGCCCTCCGATCACGCACACTGCTAAAGGTAAAATTCAGGCCTAAATATGAAAGCTCTGAACACGAATCTCAAATACTCAGTAAATCTGTTTAAAAGTGGAAGAAATTACATACTTGATGTCTGAGTTTTAAATTTATTGGGCAAATATGGCTAAGGCTTCAATGAAGGAGTTTATTTCACTCTCTCTTAGCCTTTGCTGTGCATTAATCGATTTTCACAATGAGGGCAGATAGTTCCACTGTTACCTTGCTGTAAAGGTTGCGAGGTTATGTCAGTAACTGAAATATGTTTGGAACTATGGACAGCTTACATTTATGTGCTATTGATAAATTATTGATATTAATAAGTTTAACATTAATTCAGCGTTTATGAGGGGAAGAAATTAGTACCTAATCCCCATGATTTAAGAGATATATATAAATCGGCTTTCTCGTATTGTTTTCTTCTCTCAGTAGTCTAACAAGGATTCCTATAAGTGGACCCTGTCCTTACAATCCAGAACGTGTGCCACTTCTATACTCTGCCATCACAGAGATCCATTAGCCTAGAGCTAACAATTACTAACTTTTAAGGGGAGAGATTTGTTTGTGTAGCGTGGGCTTACATCAGTTCTCTCAGCAGGGCAGACTACACTGCAAGTGGTTACCTGCACAGCCCATAAGTATTTCCTCAAATGTATTATTGAAGAACTGTGGGCCAGACAGGAAATGCCCTGTGGTGCTGTCCGATATTGGGGAATCGTCAGTCTGTATAATGCCACTAGAATCAGTACTACACAAACAAATTTTCCCCCTTTCAACTTACTATTGAATTAAGTGCAGGCTTGTATTATGAGATCAAATTGCCTTTCAAATAATGGTTGTGCTCCACAGAGCAAATGTTTACAAATTAATTTTAATTTTGAACTCCCAAACATAAATATGAAGTTCAATAATCAGCATACACAATATATCTATAAACCTGGGGTTGAATTTCCATAGTGGTTTTACTGATCTGCCATAACTTTGTTGAAAGATCAGCAGAAATCCTGGTGAAATGTTGAAGATGCCATTTCTTAGCCATCTTCCGGCAAAATTATATCAGACAATCAGAAGAGCAATTCATGGATATGCATTGGAGTGAGAAAGTCCACAATGAGTCATTTGTCCTTTGCAAGAACAGCTTCTGATTTAGTTTGAGCATCCCTCGTAATAATAAACACATCCCTTATGCTGATCTACATGGCAAATTCAATTTCTCCATCCTCTGTTGCTCACCAGGCAGCAATGCTTCCTGTGAGGACTAAGATAAAAGCAAAATACTGCGAATGCAGGAAATCTGAAACAATAAAAATTGCTGGAAAAACTCAGCAGGCCTGATAACATCTGTGGAGAGAAAGACAGAGTTAACGTTTCGAGTCCGTATGACTCTTCTTCAGAACTGAAGAGAAATAAAAATATGGTGAAATATATACTGTTTAAGGGGGGGGGGTTACTGATGAAGCTGGATAGAGGGCCAGTGATAGGTGGAGGCAAAAGAGAGATTGCAAAAGATGTCATAAACAAAAAGTTGAAGGGATGTTGATGGTGGTGATACTGGTTAAAGGAGGTGCTAATGGTGACATTAAGAGTAGAAAGCAGGATGAGCAAGTGACAGATGGCCCTAGTTGGGGTGGGGTGGGGGGAGGGGACGGTGTGGGGAAAAAAGATCAAAAATAGGCTAAAAGGTGGGGATAAAACAATGAATGGAAATAATTTTTTTAAATAATAATAGAAATAGGTGGGGAAAAATATATATATATATATAAAAATTTAAAAATAAATATTGAGAAAAGGGGATCAAAAAGGGGTGAGGATGGAGGAGAGAGTTCATGATCTGAAGTTATTGAACTCAATATTCAGTCCGGAAGGCTGTAAAGTGCCTAGTCGGAAGATGAGGTGCTGTTCCTCCAGTTTGCGTTGAGCTTCACTGGAACGTTGCAGCAGGCCAAGGACGGACATGTGGGCATGAGAGCAGGGTGGTGTGTTGAAATGGCAAGCGCCAGGAAGGTCTGGATCATGCTTGCGGACAGACCGAAGGTGTTCGGCAAAGCGGTCACCCAGTCTGCGTTTGGTCTCTCCAATGTAGAGGAGACCGCATTGGGAGCAGCAAATGCAGTAGACCAAATTGAGGGAAGTGGAAGTGAAGCTGCTTCACTTGAAAGGAGTGTTTAGGCCCTTGGACGGTGAGGAGAGGGGAAGTAAAGGGGCAGGTGTTGCATCTTCTGCGATTGCATGGGAAGGTGCCGTGGGAGGGGTTTGAGGTGTAAAGTGTGATGGAGAAGTGGACCAGGGTACCCCGGAGGGAACGGTCCCTACGGAATGCCGACGGGGGGGTGAAGGGAAGATGTGTTTGGTACTGGCATCATGCTGGAGTTGGCGGAAATGGCGGAGGATGATCCTTTGAATGTGGAGGCTGGTGGGGTGATAAGTGAGGACAAGGGGGACCCTATCATAGTTCTGGGAGGGAGAGAAAGGTGTGAGGGCGGATGCGCGGGAGATGGGTCGGACACGGTTAAGGTCCCTGTCACCCACCATGGGTGGAAAACCTCGGTTAAGGAAGAAGGAAGACATGTCAGAAGAACTGTTTTGGAAAGTGGCATCATCGGAACAGATGTGACAGAGGCGAAGGATAGTGAGAGAATGGGATGGAGTCCTTACAGGAAGCGGGGTGTGAGGAGCTGTAGTCAAGGTAGCTGTGGGAGTCTGTAGGCTTGTAATGAATATTGATGGACAGTCTATCACCAGAAATTGAGACAGAGAGGTCAAGGAAGGGAAGGGAAGTGTCAGTGATGGACTATGTGAAAGTGATGGAGGGATGGAAATTGGAAGCAAAATTAATAAATTTTTCCACGCCCAGATGAGAACATGAAGCAGCATCGAAACAGTCATCAATGTACCAGAGAAAGAGTTGTGGGAGGGGGCCTGAGTAGTACTGGGACAAGGAATGTTCTACATACCCCATGAAGACACAGGCATAACTGGGGCCCATGTAGGTACCCATAGCCACACCTTTTATTTGGAGGAAGTGAGACGAGTTTAAGGAGAAATTGTTCAGTGAGAGGACAAGTTCAGCCAGACGGAGGAGAGTGGTGGTGGGTGGGGATTGTTCCAGCCTCTGTTCAAGGAAGAAGCAGAGAGCCCTCAGATCATCCCGGTGGGGGATGGAGGTATAGAGGGATTGGACGTCCATAGTGAAGAGGAGGTGGGCGGGTCTAGGGAACTGGAAATTGTTGATATAATGTAGGGCATCAGAGGAATCGCGAATGGGATAAGTGGGAAGAGTCTGGACAAGGAGAGAGAACGGAGTCAAGATAGGAAGAAATGAGTTCCGTGGGGCAGGAACAGGCTGACACGATCGATCTACTGGGACAGTCCTGTTTGTGGATTTTGAGGAGGAGGTAGATTTTCCCTATCTTGACTCCGTTCTGTCTCCCCTTGTCCAGTCTATTCCCACCTACATCCGTGATTCCTCTGATGCACTATGGCTGAGGGCTCTCTGAGCTCCAGTTATGCTTGTGTCTTTATGGGATATGTGGAACATTCCTTGTTCCAGTCCTACTCAGGCCCCCTCCCACAACTCTTTCTCCGGTACATCAATAATTGCTTTGGTGCTGCTTCATGCTCTCGTCTGGACCTGGAAAAATTTATTAATTTTGCTTCCAATTTCCACCCCTCCATCATTTTCACACGGTCCATCATTGACACTTCCCTTCCCTTCCTTGACCTCTGTCTTAATTTCTGGTGATTGACTGTCCACCAATATTCATTACAAGCCCAACGACTCCCACAGCTACCTCAACTACAACTCCTCACACCCCGCTTCCTGTAAGGACTCCATCCCATTCTCTCAGTTCCTTCGCCTCCATCACATCTGTTCCGATGATGCCACTTTCCAAAACGGCACTTCTGACATGTCTTCCTTAACCAAGGTTTCCCACCCACGGTGGTTGACAGGGCCCTCAACCGTGTCTGACACATCTCCTGCGCCTCTGCCCTCGCACCTTCCTCTCCCTCCCAGAACCTTGTCTTCACTTTTCACCCCACCAGCCTCCGCATTCAAAGGATCATCCTCCACCATTTCCACCAACTCCAGCATGATGCCACTACCAAACACATCTTCCCTTCACCCCACCCCTCCACCCCCCATCGGCATTCCGCAGGGTCTGTTTCCTCCGGAGCACCCACGTCCACTCCTCCATCATCCCCTACACCACAAACCCCTCCCACGGCACCTTCCCATGCAATCGCAGAAGGTGCAACGCCTGCCCATTTACTTCCCCCCTCCTCACCGTCCAAGAGCCCAAACACTCCTTTCAAGTGAAGCAGTGCTTCAATTGCACTTCGCTCAATTTGGTCTACTGCATTCGCTGCTCCCAATGCGGTCTCCTCTACATTGGAGAGACCAACGGAGAGAACATTTTCGGTCTGTCCGCAAGCATTACCCAGACCTTCCTGGCGCTTGCCATTTCAACGCACCACCCTGCTCTCATGCCCACATGTCCGTCCTTGGCCTGCTGCAATGTTCCAGTGAAGCTCAACGCAAACTGGAGGAACAGCACCACATCTTCCGACTAGGCACTTTACAACCTTCCAGACTGAATATTGAGTTCAACAGCTTCAGATCATGAACTCCCTCCTCCATTCTCACCCTTTTTTGATTCTCTTTTCTCAATATTTATTTTTTAATTTTTATATATATATTTTTCCCCACCTATTTCAATTATTATTATTTTTAAAATTTAGCCTATTTCTATCTTTTCTCCCACACCGTCCCCTCCCCCCATCCCACCCCCACTAGGGCCATCTGTCACTTGCTCATCCTGCTTTCTACTCATAATGTCACCATTAGCACATCCTTTAGCTAATATCACCACCGTCAACACCCCTTCGACCTTTTGTTTATGACGTCTTTGGCAATCTCTCCTTTGCCTCCACCTATCACTGGCCCTCTATCCAGCTTCACCTGTCCCAACCCCTTTAACAGCATATATTTCACCACATTTCTACTTCTCTTCAGTTCTGAAGAAGAGTCATATGGTTTCGAAATGTTAACTCTGTCTTTCTGTCCACAAATGCTGTCAGACCTGTTGAGTTTCCCCAGCAATTTTTGTTTTTGTGACCTGTGAGGACTATTTCAGTTCAAACAGCAACTCTCAAAACAACCACTGTATTGATTCAAATTCCTTGATTTCCCACCAGGGAACATAGTTTCTTTCAATCTATTCTATTATTACCAAGTACTTGTAGCACCAAATCAGTCCATTTGGCTCAACTGGTCCATGCAGTGTTGATGCTCCCTTTGAGCCTTCTCTCACTCCTGATCATTTAAGCCCATCAACATATCCTTCTATTATCTCCTCCCTCATGTTTACCTAGCTTTTCTTTGAATGCATCTATGCAACTCATCTCAACTATTGTCATGGTAACAAGTTTCATGTTCTAAACACTTCTGACTAAAGAAGTTCTTGAGTGAAAGAGTTTTATTAGTGACTATTTTACATTTATGGCCCTTAGTTCTGGCCTTGCCTGCAAATGGAAATGTATCTACATCCTGCCCCACCCCCTCATATGTCATGGTAACAAGTTTCATGTTCTAAACACCTCTGACTAAAGAAGTTCTTGAGTAAAAGAGTTTTATTAGTGACTATTTTACATTTATGGCCCTTAGTTCTGGCCTTGCCTGCAAATGGAAATGTATCTACATCCTGCCCCACCCCCTCATAATCTATTAAATGCAAGGGAACACACACTGGCCTGGAATTTTCACTGGATTGCACTGGTTTCTTCGGCACAATTTACCCGATAATGGTGCAGCCGCCACAAAAGATTCTGGAATTATCGGATCTAATTGTGTTCTGTGCAACTCGGGTTTCCATGATCTTTTGCAGTAGTTTTACAAACATTGTGCTAGAAATTGGTTCTTCCTATCAAACTGCCCATGTCCCCAGGGTGAATTAATCATCATTCGGAGTTTCCATTAATTGCGCTTGTTTGCTGGCCTTTGAGGAGACTCTGAAAGTTAAGCTGGAATTTTTGAGCACAAGGACACTAACAGATACCTCTTGAAAGATTCTCCGTTTACTAAGGAACTGACTCCTGTACCCCAATCTCACTAGAAAACAGTGCTGTGTACTTTCTAAGTCATCTTCCGTAATTTAAAATCAGATGACTGTGGTAGTTTGACACTGATTTTAAAATGGTTATTTTTTTTGTGAAAAAGCCATTTTCAGCTGTATTAATCCAACTGCACCCTATTACCACTCTTAAATATTAAGGAATATTTTTATCACAAAGTTTTAAAGAAATTACATTTTAAAATGCAGCCAGATTGCGCTCATTCGTAGCAAATTTTGCGTTTGGTGCTACACAAAAGAGTTTGAGTGGAGAATGGAGAGTGAAAAGATCAGTTTTCAAATTGGTGTACCTTGCAGTGGAAACAGTAGTCCCACTCCACTCAACAATGTTCATGCAACGGGACTCATAATTTAACCCTTTATGCCCCAGTATCATTCTGGTGAATCTGCACTCTAGCCTTTCCAATACCAATATATTCTTCCTGAGGTGCAGCAACTAAAATGAATCCAATGCCTCATATGGGTTCTAAAAGGCTTAATACAACTGAAACATCACTTCCTCACATTTATATTCCAACCCTCTTGACAATAAGGTCAACATTCCATTCGCCTTTTTATTACATTTTGTACCTATGCATTGTCTTTTAGTGATTTGTGTGCGTGGACACCAAACACTTTGATTTGTCTTTCATGGATCAAAAGTGGATATCTGCACTTCCTCACATTGGGCTCCATCTGTCACAATCTCACGCACACATTTAATCCATCTGTATTCCATTGTAACTTGTTGCTCCCATCTACAGTTTACTGTGCCTCCTAACGTAGTGTTCATTTGCAATTCCAGATATACAACACTCTATTCTTCATCCAAGCCATACGGTGAAAAACCAAGGCTGTAGTCCAAAACTTAAGGAACACCATTGCCACACTTGCCAATCAGCAAACACTCCCTTTATCCATAATCGCAACCTCTTACTTCTCAACGAATTAACAACTCATGTTGCAAAATGTTCCATGGCAGTAGGTTGTTCGTTCTGAACAACTGGAGTTTTTCCCCTGTGTGTTCTGCTAGCTTTACCATTGCATTTGCTGGTTCTACACAAGTATTAGAGGAGGTATAAGAGGGAGGTGCATTTTTATTTTAGGCGTTCATACCATACTTGTCTTTACCTAACCATTGGCAGGCCAAGGTACACTTAGTGTGATTTCAGAAAGATCAGTCTTAGATGATGACTCAAAGAGTCGGTGACAGAATTATAAAGTTTTCTGGAGCTGGACCTTCCGAACAGCTTCAGGACAGGATCAGTTCTCACAGTAGCTTTCAAGGCAACCAATGCCCTGAGTGTTTACACAATTGATCCTTTCCAGGCAACCAGAGGGAATGTCTGCCAAATCTCGGAACCAGCAGTGCACTGATGCAACAAGTAGAAGACAAATGCCTTGTGTAACAAGTCAAATTCTTTCAATTACCCCACAGAAACCATCTGGCGACATCAGAAAGTACTGCACTAGTAGCATGTGACATATTTCCTTCAAGTTATGGTAAATATTAACAGCACACATGTGGCCATATGGACCCTGATTTGCCACCTTTTTATTAAGAAAATGGGTCTCACTCCATTATTGTGCAGTTGTCCTGTGACCATCGTTACAGAAACATGCTCATGAATAGTCACTTTATTTTGCAGCAATCAATGCTATCTCTATTATTTGAACCCCAGAGAAACTGGTGGGATACTGGTCGGAGTCTCAAGTTATCCTTTTCTGATCTTGAGGCAGCCATGAACAAGATCTGAGGAGTGTTACAATGAGATCCACATCCCAGCATTGTCTGCAACATGGGAATTTCTTTTTGGGGTCGAAGGCAGATATTATTTCATTCACTCCCTGGATGCCTGTTGTCACAAAATGAGGCAGATCTACTGTGATGGTGCCATCCACCATTCTTAAATACTCTAGCCCAAATATACTGGTTACTGACAAGACACCGGTATTCAATGCCATGCATTCCATTCCTCCAACAATGGCCCAGTGGTTATCCATGGATGGACATCTACCCTAATAAGTCTTGTGCTTACACAAGTTCTTATTCTGTTGAAATATCCCAGTATTCTTTATACAATGAATTATATTGAAAGTGCAGTTACAATTGTTAAATAACTAGACATAAATAATGTATCACCTATTCTTTTTCCTCTCCAAGTTACATAATTATTTTCTGTCAATCAGTTTAAGTGAGATTCATGAAAAAACATTTGGATACCAAACTTCTTATTTGCTTTTTACCTTTTCAGTAACAGTATATTATTTTGAGAAATATTATTAATGACATAAAAAAAATAATCAAATTTTTATTTCACACCAACAGATTCTCCGAATCTGCACCCGATACACCCCTGAGCAAGACACAATGACCTTCTCTGATGGCCTTACCTTGAACAGGATTCAGATGCACAATGCGGGTTTTGGCCCTCTCACTGACCTCGTCTTTACCTTTGCCAACCAACTCCTGCCACTTGAAATGGATGACACCGAGACTGGTCTTCTTAGTGCCATCTGTCTGATCTGTGGGGGTAGGTCTGTTGACTTCATGGGAAAATATTGCACCTTCTAGAACTGTTTCGTACTCGATAAATCATGAATCTGCATTGCAATTACTGATGTGTAAAAGGGTGAAAAGATTTAGCAATTCTCATTTTTTTCAATAAAGCAAATAGAAATGTGGATCTACAGGAGTATTACAGGGAAATTTTAACTTGACCCTAAGTATCGTTTTAGCAGCATAATAAATGAAGCTGCAAATCTGTTCACACCAATGATCTTGAATTCCCTCTGCATGACATGAACTTCCAGTGTAAGTGAAACTGGTTACTGACAAGCCACCGGTATTCAATGCCATGCATTCCAATCCTGGCATTGGATTGCCAGTGAGCATCCATAGATGGACATCTACCTTAACAAGCCTTGTACTCACACAAGTCCTTATCCTGTTGAAATTATCCAGTATCCTTTATACAATGAATTATATAGGGGAGAGGGAGGGAAACCTTCAAGTTTCAGCTTGCTTCTGGGTGGGTGAGGTTAAAATTACTGGCATTGTATAAATAATAGGTTATGTAACAGAGGCCAAGAATGGGGTTTTCAACTGGAAAGCCCACAGTCTCCAACTCCATTCATAACACCCCTGAGAACAGCCTGTACCAGCCTGCAGCAGGACCTGGACAACACCCAGACAAGCAACAGGTAACATTTCTGCAACTTAAATGCCGGGCAGTGACTATCATGAACCAAGAAAAGGTTCAGCCACCTCCTTCAAAGATATGACCAATGCCAAGTGCCCCATTATTACCAGGCAATGCTTGAAATACACAGCAGACCCAATGGCATTTGAAAAGAGAAAAGATAGGTTAATGACACAGTTGCAGACCTTTACTCACAACCTCTGTGGAAGTTGTCTTACTGTCCCAAGTAACATTTGGTGTCCCTGAGTCACCTGAACGATTGTAACATTGGCCGAGTATCCCCTGCTCTCCTTTCCTAAACATTGGCTGCAACCTTTGCACTCAGCAGTGCATCCAGGCAGCAATGTTTGGAAAATACATAGGGCAATCAGCCTGCTCTTTTTCAAGGCAGTCTGTCCCTTTTAACAGAAAGCTGCCCGAAAGAAAATTGCTGCAACTTAAAACATCAGAAAAGTGACCATAAGGGCAGAGAGAGGGCTCCAGAGGGATGGATGCAATGCTCGAGGCATTAGTGCATGCAGCTGGGTCAGGCGAGAGACACCATTATTCTCCGGGGGTGCCGGTGAATGGAATGGGAGCAGGTTTCCAGGAAGGTCAATTCCCAGATCCTGGATCCAAAGACCTAGCAGCAGTGCCACAAAAATTCTTAGAATGACATGCAGGTGATCAAGATCAGTGAATGCAACTTCACATGACATTTCCTACTCACCACACCACCAGCTTCTTTTGCTGCCCAATGCATCATACCTCCATCACTCACCTAGTACCAGCTCATGGCAGTCAGGCCTAACATTCAGATACACCCTTACACACCTACCAATGCTGCCAGCCTCATACCTCTCACAGGTATCACACACCTCCCAGCTATTCAGCTGTGGCAGGCATATTGCCTAAACAGTGCAACACAAACACTGATATTTTTCCCTTTCTCTTGCAGGACATAGTGTCATAAAATAGAAGAGCCAATGGGGGACAAGGATTGCTGCATTTCCTGAGGTTTGCAGAGGTCTGCACCATGGGGCTGATGGTATATTCCTGCCTTATCCCCCAGCTCAGCCTCATCCTGCTATCTGACATGATGAGCAAACTGTAGATGGTGGGACCATGGACCTCTTCCTTTCCACCCCACTTTCCTCAGCCAGACCTTCCCCTTCCTGAGTTCCTGCTTTCAAACACCCTGAACTGCCACTTGCACAGCCAGGACATGAAGAGAGAGCAACAGCACAGAATTGATGAGGAGGCCCCATCACTTATCTGACACTCACAACCATCAGCTCAGATGCTGAACATTGCACCTACTTGGAGGCTAGCATAGGGTTGGTGAGTCATCCGGGCACAAATGGGCTGCAGCCAGGCCAGGGGTAAAGGGTGGCACATTTGCCAGCTGACTGGAGAGTGAGATCTCAGACAGGTTCTGCTACAGAGCACTCTGATGGGGCAGCATATAGGAGAGCACTGGTTGTTATGCACATCAAATATGTTGGATGTATTGGCTGACATTGTCAAGGAGCACTGAGGAGTCCAGCTGCAACCTTTGCAGAGGGATCCTGCAGTGTTCTCCCCATCTGCAGCCTGTGCCCCAATCTCTCTCTAATGCTTCAGACTCAGCGATAGTACAACTGCTGCTCCCATACCTGTTGCAGCCTCTATGTGGACATATCACCACCAAATCTTCTGCTATCCCTGTGGGGATGCAGCGACCCTCCCTTTCAAATCCAGGAACTCAACCACTGGAAACATTCCAGAGTACTTCTGGAGACTTTGTAACAGAAAAAGTTGACAAAAACTAACCTAGCTCCAATTTGCTGCCTATCCCTTTAAGTTGGCTCGTGTAAGGCTCCAGAATGATGAACAAATATACAGACATGAGTTGCCCAGAAGGAAAAAACAGTAAAAACTGGTCTTGTATACCTTAAAATGTAAACCAGTAAAACTTGGGAAATAAGAGTACTGGTCCAAACTGGTTTTTCCTTCTGGATGTGTGATCCAAATTTGAAATCCTGGCACCACATCAGCTGGTCAAGCTGAATGATGTCAAGGTTGTGCCAATTCAAAGCCTCCCAGAACACACAGGGGATGTACCTGCATGCCCCTTTTACTGCTGTGACATCACGTGGTCGGACAGGAAGCAGCTGGCAGTGCCTTGTGTCCCCGGGAAGCAGTGTAAGCCTTTGTGCGATGCAATCCACTTTACAGCCTGAAGTCTCCGCTGTGTTTGTGTTGTGATGCTGCCACCTGCTGGCGGACTTGTTTACTCCCAGTGTGAAATTGAGATGCCGAGAAAAATAACTTACATTTCTATCGGGTTTTCATGTCTTTAAAATGCCCCAAAGCTCTTCACAAGTGGTAAAGTACATTTGAAGTGTAGTCACTGGTGTAATGTAGAGAAACACAGCAGCCAGTTTGCTCCCACAAACAGCAAGGTGATATGACCAGATAATCCGTTTTGGTGATGTTGATTGAGGGATCAATAATTGTCACAAATATTGCCCACAGGCATGGAGATATTTTACATAACAGTTGGGAAACTGTTCACCTACACCATCTTCAATCCAAAACCAAAATGCATCTAATTTCAGTCTTTGAGCTCCAGTAGTGTGTGAGCTCACTCCGAAACTGCGTTCCAGGCCATTGTCAACTTCTCCTCTGAAGCATTTGTGAAAATGGATCTTTCTCTAAACACCCGGAAAACCGAAGTCTTCTTCCAACCAGTTGTCACAGCATAACACGTCAAATAAGATCAATGGCGAGATCCTGGGAAATGTGGACCATTTTCCACATCTTGGGAGCCTCTTCTTGACGAAGGCAGACAGAGTCGATGAAATTCATTATCACATCCAATGTGCCAGCTCAGCCTTCGACTGACTAAGGAAAAGAGCATTTGAGGACCCAGATCTCAAATTCAAGACTAAGGCCATGGTTGACTGGGCAGCAGTGATCCCTGTGCTCCTAGAGACTTGGGGCAAGATTTTATAGTCGGCCCGCGCCCAACTCGATCGGGCGTAAAATAGTTGTGATGGCGTCAGGTGAGCGCCCCGACATCATCGCACACTCACACGATATTTCAGTTGGTGGGTGCGTGCAAGAGTCAGCAACGCACCCGCCAACAATTAAGAGGCCTATTAAGGCCATTAATCAATTAATTTAAACATATTTTTCGCTGCCCGTCCAACCTTATGGTTGGCGGGCGGGCAAATCGGCCAGGTGGCCTTTTGATTTTTTTAGCAAACCTCATCCACGGGCGGGATGAGGCTTCCACAATTAAGTAAAAAATAAATATAAATTATTGGGCAGAATTTTTATTCTATTGATTTTATTGTGAGTTAGTCCCATGTCGGGACATTTTTTTCATGCTTTAAAAGTCTTTATTTTTGATTTTAGAATTGTTCAGCTCCCTGCCTTCAGGGAGCTTTCAGTGCGAGCACCCCTGCATACGCGCAGACTTTTGCGCGTGCACTCCTCCCGCGCCCACCCTGACAGCGCTCGTGTGTTTCATGCTGGATGGATGGCAGTTAATTGGCCAGCCAGCATGAAATCGCAGTCAGGGGCGCTTCCCTGCTGCTCCCATGCCCGCCTGCCACACCCGCCTGACAACCCGAAAATCCTGCCCTTGGACAACCCAAAGCACTGGAGAAGTAGCACCAGCGGAGCCTTCACAAGATCCTCCAAATCTGGTGGCAAGAGCAAGGCCCAGCATCAAAGTGCTAATCATTCAAAACCAGCTCTGCTGAGCAGGACATGTTCTTATGCCTGGCACCAGACTCCTGAAGCAACTGCTCTATTCGGAACTCAGACGTGACAGGAGACTCACAGGAGGACCATGGAAATGCTTTAGGGATGTCCTCAAAGCATCCCTGAAGAGGTCAAACATCCCCACCAAGCCGTGGGAGTCCCTGGCTTATGACCTGAGGAAGCTGCTCCTCCCTCTGCACAGCCAGTTGCCTCCATCACTCTCTTTTCCTTCGTCTCCGCTCTCTGTAAGCCATGAGGCATACAGCTAGGTCACCAGGCTCCATGCTTCCGATGTACCCCTCCTGCAGGATGAAAGAGAGAGATGCGTGGGTTAGCCTGGGTGTACTAAGAAGCTCTCTTGATTAAGTCTGAAGACCCCTTAAAGCATCCTGGAGAGTGCTGCCGCCACTTGGATGTCCAGAGTTTAGGGCGCTGCGTGGCTGCCTGATACCCCGCCTTCCTCCGCCCCACTCCACCTGACCGATTGGTGGCAGCTTTGCCCATTGGACTGCATGCTGTGCTCTCAGCTCAGGCACAGGCATTCTCCTAACCCACACTGCAAGGCTGCACTGTTAGCTTGAACCATGGGGGAGACTGGTCCAAACCGGGATGATGATATTGCAAGAGGCTGTGAGCACCTCCACCAGTGACTGCTCTATGGCCAGCTTTAGCAAGGAGATTGTACAATGTGCCCAGTTGTCCAATTGTTCTGCAGTCCACTAAAATGCTCATTAGTTTGCAGCCTGTACCTGAGGGGTGAAAAGCCATGGAGGCACTTTCATGCCTCTGCGTTGCTTGAGTGGGCAGATAAGCTAGAGGCCCGACTCCAATCATATCAATGTGTCTGCATCTGAAGTGTCTCAGCTGCAGAGGAATGTCACTTTATACAAGGTGTCCCTAATTCTTAGCCTCTTCCCTCCGCCCTCACCCCTCCACACGTGCTTGTGCACTACCTTCAACTGCAGGACAGACTTTGACCCCATCCTCCGACTCACTTCAACCCCAGGGCAGCCCTTGCTCCCCGCGAGCTCACCTCAACCATAGAGCAGCTTTGCCCCAGCACTGGACTGTCAGCCAGCTGGGAAAGAGCGACTTACCTGTGCCCTCGTGGTGCCTCAAACTTGAGTCCAACAGGCGACCCTTGCGAGCACTGCACAACATTACTGTGCACTCACCTCTGAGCTCCCCTCGAAGTGCAGCTCACGAAGTGCACGTCTTATATATGCTGTTATAAACACACTGACGTGCTCAGATGATCCAGCATAGGGGGATGATTCCGGTGAGCTGGGCTTATAATGATTTGCAGATGTATCACAGTGAAGTTCCCGAAGTCCTGACAGCGGGAAATTTAGCCCGCCTGTGATGGGCAGAGCAATCGCAAACTGGTTTCACGACATCATGAAACTGATTTTTGGCCTTCTCACCATATTGTCTGCTCACGCCACCAAACATGCCGAAATATCCGCCCAATGTTCTGGACACCACCATAACCATCCCTGGATATATCCTGTCCCACTAGTAGGACAGAGCCACCAGAGATGGCGACACAGTGGAATACAGTCGGGAGGAAGTGCCCGACATTGACAACATTGACTCCTGATCTCTCCTGCTGATTACCACCTACCCCCATACTCCCCAACCCCTTCTTCAGCTGATAAATCAGTACTCCTCCATGTTCAACACCACTTGGAAGAAACACTGAGGGTAACAAAGACACAGCATTCTGGGCCCATCACAAAGAGTGGCTCAGTAGCACAACTATTGGCCGAGCTGGCCAAACCTGAAGGGTATATCTGCCAGACTGGGCCGGGCCAGTTAGTCAGGGAATCAACAAGAGGGAAAAGTTTGACCTCCCATCGCAAATGCATCTGTCCATGACAGTACTGGTGGGAGTGATCATCACGGTCATAGTCCTTGTGGGAGATGAAGTCCCATCTGTACACTGAGGCACGCTCCATTGAGTTGTTTAGCATTACTGCCTTGCCAAATGCAATAGATTCAGGACAGATCTAGCAGCTCAAAACTGGCATCCATGAGACTCTGCGGGCCATCAGCAGCAGTAGAATTGTATATAACCGCGATCCATAACCTCATGGCTGGCATATCCATCACTCTACCATTACCATCAAGCGAGGGGATCAACCCTGGTTCATTGAGCAGTTCCTGCCAGGAACAGCACCAGCCATGACTACAAGTATGCTACGTGGCAGTAGCAGCATGCTATAAACAGAGCTAAGCAATCCTATTGCCAATCGATCAGATCAAAGTTCTGCTGTCCAATCACATAGGTTGTGAATGGTGGTGGACAATTAACAGGAACAGGAGACTCCATGGGTATCCCCATTTTGAATGATGGGGGAGCCCAGTATGTCAGTGCAAAAGACAATGTTGAAGGATTTGCAACCATCTTTAGCCAGAAGTGCCAAGTGAGTGATCCACCTTGGCCTCTTCCTGAGGTCCCCAGCATCACAGATGCCAATGTTCAGCAAATACAGTTCACTCCAGATAATATCAAGAAACGGCTGAAGATACTGGATACAGTAAAGGCTATGGGCCCTGACAACATCTCGGATGTAGTGCTGAAGATTTGCATTCCAGAATTAGACATACCCTTAGCCAAGCTGTTCCAGTACAGCTACAACAGTGGAGGCATATCCTGCCAAAATGGAAAATTAGCTGGCTCTGTCCTGTCCACAAAAAGCAAGACAAGTCCAATCGGATCAATTACTACACCATCAGCCTAATCTCAATCATCAGCAAATGATGAAAGGTGTCATTGACAGTGCTATCAAGTGGCACTTACTCACCAGTAAGATGCTTGCAGAAGCCCAGTTTGGGTTCCGTGAGGACCACTCAGCTCCTGACCCCATTACAGACTTCATCAAACATGGACAAAAGAGCTGAATTCCAGGGGTGAGGTGAGAGTGACTGCCCTTGACTTCAAGGCTGTATTTGACAGAGTGTGGCATCGAGGAGCTCTAGCAAAATTGAAGTCAATGGGAATCGAGGGAAAACTCTACTGGTTGGAGTCATACCTAGCAGAAAGGAAGATGGTTGTGGTTGTTGGAGGTCAGTTATCTCTGTTCCAGGACATCACTGCAGGAGTTCCTCAGGGTAGTGTCCTAGGCCCGACCATCTTCAGCTGCTTCATCAATGACCTTCCTTCCATCATAAGGTCAGAAGTGGGGATGTCCACTGATGATTGCATGATGTTCAGCACCATTCACAACTCCTCAGACACTGAAGCAGCCCATGTCCAACAGCAGCATGACCTGGACAATATCCAGGTTTGGGCTGACAAGTGGCAAGTAACATTCGTACCACTCAAGTGCCAGGCAATGACCATCTCAGTTCAAGGACATCACTTTCCTCAGGGTACTGTCCTTGGCCCAACCATCTCCAGCTGCCTCATCAATGACCTTCACTCCATCATAAGGTCAGAAGTGGAGATGTCGCTGATGATTGCACAATGTTCAGCACCATTTGCAATTCCTCAAATACTGAAGCAATCCATGTCCAAATGCAGCAAGAACTGAACAACATTCAGGCTTGGGCTCATAAGTGACAAGTAACATTCGTGCCACACAAGTGCCAGGCAATGACCATCTCCAGAAAGATTGAATCCAACCACCTCTTAACTTTCAATGGCATTACCATTGCTGAATCCCCCGCTATCAACATCCTGGGGGTTACCATTGACCAGAAGCGTAACTGAACCAACCCTAGAAATACTGTGGCTACAAGAACAGGTCAGAGACTAGGAATTCTGCAGCGAGGAACCCTCACCTCATGACTCTCCAAGCCTGTTTGCCATCTACAAGGCACAAGTCAGGAGTGTGATGGAATGCTTTCCACTCGCCTGGATGAGTGCAGCTCCAGCAACACTCAAGAAGCTCGACAGCATCCAGAACAAAGCAGCCCGCTTGATTGGCACCCCATTCACCACCTTAAACCTTCACTCCCTCCACCACCAACGCACAGTCACAGCGCTGTGCACCATCTGCAAGATGCAGTGCAGCAACTCATCAAGACTCCTTCAACAACACCTTCCAAACATGACCTAGCCAGTGATGCCCAGATTCCATGAAAGAATTTTTTTTAAAGTATAGGAGAATAAATAAATATGAATTTAAAAAATGTTCCAATTCTTTTTTTTGGTCCAGAACTCTGGGAAGAAAAGATCCTGAGAGGCCGATCACTGAGCCTGTGATCACTGACTGTGTCTTGCTCAGTGATTAGCCTCTCAGTATTTAAAACGTTCTATAATTTAGAGTTTGTAATGCTTCAAATAATGTATAGAACAATAAAAAGAAAATAAACCTACACATAAGCCATACTGAAGGAAGAGTGCGCAATAGGCCTGTCATAACTGACTCACTGGGAACAGGGGCTGATCAGTCAGGTGTGGGGAATCTTGAAGTTTGGATTCCCTCTCACATTATGTTTTTAACACAAATGTCCTGGATTTTCATGTCTTCATCCATGTCAGAACAGAAGCTGGGGTGGGGAATTTAAAAATGGCAGATGGGACCCAATTCCTATCGTGTGGGATTTTAATGTCCCTGGGATAAGGGTGTGGTATCAAGCCCACCCTCAGCAATCCTACCCTTGCCTACTCCATTCCAGCGGTGGGCATTTCAGACCCCCAGCTATTTTCATGGAGTTGGGCTATTTTAGTAGGAGATGTCGTTCACTATATCTCAGAGGAGCCGTGAACTATAGGTGAACCCCAGTCTCAAGTGGGGAACTAAAAAGAAAACAGTCACCTGCTCCTGGAATTCTTCTATTGACAGGTTTTTAAATACAAAAAAAATATTATTTCAGTTTCAATAGTTAGATGCTTTACTGTAAGTTAGATGTGTTTTTACTGCCATGATTGATTATAGGGCTCTGTCCTGTAAAGATAAGTTGACCATCACATTGACCTCCATTGTGAGAGTGTTGACATGCATTACAGTACTTTTCCCAGTGGAGAAAGTGCCATAATGCAGTCAAAACTATAGAAAACCGTGCTTGGAAACTCTTCTCTCATGCTTTTGACTGAGATTTAAATGTCCAGTGATCTTTACCTTTGAAAAAATGGCCCTACTGTTGAACATTAAAAAAAATCTAAGCACTTGCTACACTTCATTGATTGATAGGTGATCTGCTTTGAAATGGAAATGGTACTCTAGTTGCAGCTTTAAAAAAGTCCATTTGGTGTTTTATTTTCAATGGACTCCATTGTTGATGTTTCCCAGCTACAAATTGGCATTTGCATTGAAATCTGCTCGAGTCATCGGTTGGCCCATCCCCTCCCATACCCGAAGTGAGGTGTGTTAAAGGGAGGCCGCCTTGAAGAGTAATAATAGAAAATCAATCATAAGGTGATTTGATTTTCAAGTCTACGGAATGCTTAATAAGTCCTGTTAAAATTAATTTCTTTGTAGACCGCCAAGATCTGGAAGATGCAGAAAAAGTGGACAAATTGCAGGAACCACTTCTGGAAGCTTTAAAGATTTATATACGGAAAAGAAGACCCAATAAACCCCATATGTTCCCAAAGATATTAATGAAAATCACAGATTTGCGTAGCATCAGTGCAAAAGGTACCACAACAAGATAATTTATAATTTTTTATCTTTTTCCATACTAATTCATTTCTTTCAAGTAATGGTGTTACTTTTATGAGACTGTTCTTTCTGCTTTATTGGGAATAGTTATTTGAGGTAACAGAGTTGTGTTTGCAATGTGCATTCAGTTTTGATCGCCTCATCTCAGGAAGATATATGCCCTTGAAGAGAATTCAGCAATGATTCACCAGGGTGATGTTTGCGATCAAAAGATTGAGGTACAATGAGACAGTGGATGTGGCTAAAAGGTGATCTGACTAATGTGTTTATAGTCATGAAGTGAATTGACAGGAAGGAATCCAGAGCAAGGAAACAAAATCTTAAATTTCAAGCTAACCCAGTTAAAAGTGAATTCAGGAAAAAGTTTTGAATTATGTGATTGTGAAAGATATCTCTAGAAAGCCACAGAAGAAGAAATTAATGGGAAATGTGGGCATTAAGGATTTAGAGAAAAGACAAGAGATTAAAAAGATGGATTAGCAAAGATGCCTGTGCAGGATCCATGGGCTCAATAAGCTAACCCTGTTCATGTGCTTCTATTGGCATGAGGTGACAACAATACCCCAGCAATGAAAACCTTTAGATGTCAGTTCTGACATTATTTGGCAGAAATTACTATTAGTAATATTTTATGAGCATTTAAAGTACTCAGACCAAATACCACTCTACTATCCATAACAGGTGTTCCTCCAACCTGTAGTCAACCTCCAACAGCTCCATTCAAAACAGTACTCTTGGTTATTTGGCTACAGTTGCCAGCAGGAGGTCCAACTATTGAATGCAACATCTGAAAAGTTAATAATTTATCTCTAGCAATTCCTTTTTAAAAAACAACTGTTGCTTTTGTAGTTAAGAGGTTTACTAGGCATAAGTTCAAGTTGAGGGGCAGGAGGTTTAGGGGGGATGTGAGGAAAAACTTTTTTTACCCAGAGTCTGGAATGCACTGCCTGGGAGGGTGGTGGAGGCAGGTTGCCTCACATCCTTTAAAAAGTACCTGGATGAGCACTTGGCACGTCATAACATTCAAGGTCATGGGCAAATTGCTGGTAAATGGGATTATGTAGGTAGGTCAGGTGTTTCTCACGTGTTACTGCAGACTCGATGGGCCGAAGGGCCTTTTCTGCACTGTGATTCTGTAATACTAATGCTATATTGGTTCTGTCCTACTGGAACTTACTCTGGTCATTTCAAAGTCAAACACCTGCTTTCAAAACCTACATTAAATGTCATGAACCATTCCCAGTATTTCTGACTCACACATCTGTTTATCCTACATTCAAAGGTCGTTCAACTTTTGAAATGTCATCTACCCTTCAAATAGCATAAGGGCTCATCGTCACTGGCTGATTCACTGCATTTTGGATGCGATTTAGTTAGATACACATTCACTAAGGTGTTAGCTGAGTTAGGGGAGTTAACTGAGTGTTAGCAGGAGATATTCTCAGGAAGAATCCTATAAAGATGCACTAGCCACTTTCCAAGTTTGCTCGTATGCTTATTGAAGATTGCTTGGACCTTCCAGTTCCCACGCAAGCTCCTGCAATAATCAGCGCACTTCCTACAACAGAAAGACTTTAGGTGCTTCCTCTTGGGAATTTCCTCAATGACAATAGGTGATATGCCTTCAGCTGATGTGAATGGCCCTGTGGTTTCTATGAAGGTGCCTGAGAATAGCACTATTTTGTAGCATGGCA
This sequence comes from Cetorhinus maximus, assembly GCF_964194155.1. NCBI lineage: Eukaryota > Metazoa > Chordata > Chondrichthyes > Lamniformes > Cetorhinidae > Cetorhinus > Cetorhinus maximus. The sequence goes on along the minus strand of NC_135881.1, from coordinate 141,950,306 downwards.
AAGATTTTGTTTTACAATAAATGTTTAATAAAACTGGCCAAGCTTCAGTTCGAGAAGAAGAGTCGTATGGACTCAAAATGTTAACTCTGTTTCTCTCTCCACAGATGCTGCCAGGCCTTTTGAGTTTTTCCAGCATTTTCTGTTTTTATTTCAGATTTCCAGCATCCGCAGTATTTTGCTTTTATTTCAGTTCGAGCACTGTGTGCAATTCTGGGTACACCATTATAAAAAAAGATGATCAACTTGAGACACTGAAACTATTTTCACTGAAGCAGCTAATAGTTAAGAAGATTTAAAAGAGATTTTTGAAAAGGTGGTCTGAAATTGTTTGAGTAAAGTTGTGTATATAGAGTATTAAGACAAAGCAACAAAGAAAATTGACCCTAACTAAGAGGAAATCTCTCTTCACATTCAGGTGCAGAACGTGTCATTACACTTAAGTTGGAGATTCCTGGATCAATGCCACCCCTTATCCAAGAGATGCTGGAAAACTCAGAAGGGCATGATCCCCTTGCACCCACAGCAAACACAAGCACAGAAAGTAATGGGAGCAGCAGTCAAGCACTAGAAGCAACTTCCAGCCCCAGTCTGTCTCCCAGCTCTGCAGCCAATGGACCAAACAGCCAGGTACCAAACACAGAGTAAATGGCGCTGCAGTGACCACAACCATTCCCAAATGTGATAGTTTCTCTTTTTTTGTTCTGAAATACCAAGGCCTGAAGGACCAGGTTGATAAGTGTATATTCAACATTAAAACCGCTGTAGCTCTTGACTCTAATCGACTTTTGAGTATGAAAATACTGAATCATAAACTGTTTTGGTCAGATTCTGTCCTCCTGGATTGTACGCAGTCAGTTCAAAGACTGATGTCTGGTAAAGCCCATCTATGTGTCCACTATTGCATGCTGGGAAGAAGCTGTGGAAAGTGATGTAGAACTCTGATTATTACTTTATTTTGCAGAGTTACTCCTCAATGTATTCTAAATTTCTATGCTGGAGTTTCTGGTGCTTTCTCATTGCCTTGCATATCATGTCTAAATACATACACCATGTTATGGAACAAAGCCTAAGTACTTAAATCAGGTGAGTTATGGTCACAGAATTCTCTGGTTTAGACAATATGGGACATTTGTTATTATTTTCAATGTTACTGTTGTATTTTCTTGCATTTCTTAGTCAAAAAAGCCTGAAGGTTGGGATTTTATCCTCAGTGCACCAGCATTCAATTTTGTCAAATAAGGACATATCTCCACCTCTTTTTGCAATGAAAAACAAAGTTTGATATTTAATTTTTTTTAAATACTAGCACTTTGTGCTGGTAGTAATTGTTTCCCACTGGCAGTTAGCCTACACTACCATGTTGTTTGTATGAATGTTTACAATTCACAAGCACTTAAGTAACAGATTTTTTTAAAATAAAAGCAACTCTCTGCATACAGTTAGTCTGAACGTAATATTTTTTGTGGTAGGGTTCACCCATTGCCTATTGGTTTTGTGCTAGCATACAAAGCTAGTAAAAATGTTTGTTTAATTATTTCAGCTGTGCAGATTCATTTCATGTTCAGCAACATATCAAGAGATAAAGTAAAGTGCTGCATGTTGTTTGCAGTAAAGATAGCCTCCAAGGCACAACACTTCTCAGTGTTATTTTGTTATTTTATTTGCTTGTACATGAGCCAGTAAGTAAATTTCATCTGGTGGCTGACACACATTATATCTCTCTGCAGAAGCGTGTTCTATCGTAGATTTGTTCTTGAGTACAGTAATTTGAGTTTATTGAATCATTCTTGTAGTGTCTGAAACACTAGTGGGATGTTGTTTTCTAGCATTAGGACTGCTCTGTACTTCTACTGGCTCAGTTTGTACATTGAGATTGTTTAACAATGCTTTCTATGTTCATATACTGTTACCTTTTCCATCAAGTTTCCTGGCAAAAGAATAAAGTATATTTATTTTAAAGTGTGCTCTGGCGTTCATTTTTCCTGCAATATTCAATACATTTCACCATAAAACTTACACAGTTTGGAGTAGTTGATAAGCAGAGTTTAAGAAAAACAATCAACATTGTTTTCATTAACTACATATTTTAAGTGCACCTAGATGTTATTACCAACATATGGTAAAATTGAACATGGAACATAGTTACATAACTTGTGTTTTTTTCAAAATTGGAGCAATGTTTTCCCTTTAGATCAAGTTTCATTTTCCAGAAGTTATCTTTTGCTCTTTTTCTCCTTTCCCCTTCTGAAGAGGAGAAAAACTTGCATTTGTACAGCAGCTTTCAAAACCATAGATGTCCCATAACACTTTCCAGCCAGTGAGGTACTTCTGATGTGTAGTCACTGTTGATATATAGGAAAGTATTAACTCATGTGGGGTAGTTCCATGGTTCTGACAAGGGCTCCATAACTGAAACTTTGGGCAGGAATTTGCTGTCCCAACATGGAGTGAACCCACAGTGGACAGCCACAAATGGAGGTGGGGCACCATAAATTCAAATTTCTGCCAGTCACCATTTTGACTGGCAGGGAAAATATGGAGGGTCGTGACCCAATGTACACCTAAACTGATGTCAGATCTTCCATATTAGTGTCTCCCTCAATTTTGAATGTAATTGAGTTTGAGATTTTCAGCGAGACAGGTGGGTTTGTGAAGCATAATCTGGAGTCAGAACTTTTTGATAAATAAGTTTACAGGGTGTTTCCAACTTCAACTGTCATAATTAGATGCTGTATAATGTAGTTTTTAATAGTGATTGATGATAGGGCTCTGTCATGAAAAGGTCAGTGATCATTAAGTTGACCAGCATTGTGAAAGCCCACATGAGAGCCCAAAAAGCAGGGCAGACTGTGGAGAGAGATGAGCACATAAAGCAGTGCAGTGTTCAGATAGAGAAAGAGAGCCCATAAAGTAGCATGGACAGTTCAGAGATAGCCAATAAGGCAGTGTGGAGTTCAGAGAGAGAGAGAACTAATAAAGCAGTTCAGAGAGAGATCATGAAGCAGCATGGAGTTCAGAGAGAGAGAGAGCCCATAACGCAGTGCGGAGTTGAGAGAGAGAGAGAGAGAGCCCCTAAAGCAGTGCGGAGTTCAGAGAGAGAGACCATCAAATAATGTGGAGTTCAGAAAGAGAGAGAGACCATTAAGTTGTGTGGAATTTGAAGAGAGCCTATAAAGCAGTGCAGAGTTCAAAGAGAGAGACCATCAAATAATGTGGAGTTCAGAAAGAGAGAGAGACCATTAAGTTGTGTGGAATTTGAAGACAGCCTATAAAGCAGTGCAGAGAGCCCATTAAACAACATGGAATTCAGAGAGAGGGGATGAGAGTCCATAATGGAGCGGAGTTCAGGGAGAGAGAGATCCCATAAAGCAGCACTGTGTTCGGAGAGAGCCCATGAAGCATCCGGGAGTTAAGAGAGAGAGCCCATAAAGCAGCATGGAGTTCAGGAGGAGAGAGAGAGTCCATAAAGCATGCGGAGATCAGAGAGAGAGAGACAGAGCCCGTAAAGCAGCATGAAGTTCAGAGAGAGAGTGCCCATAAAGGACTGCGGAATTCAGAAAGAGCGGCAATAAAGTGGCACAGAGTTCTGAGAGATCCCATAAAAGAACGTGGAGTTCGGAAAGGGGGATAGCACATAAAGCAGTGCGTAGTTCAGAGAGAGAGAGCGCATAAAGCTGTGCGGAGTTCAGAGAGAGAAAGAGAGAGCATAAAGCTGTGCGGAGTTCAGAGAGAGAAAGAGAGAGCATAAAGCTGTGCGAAGTTCAGAGAGACAGGGAGAGAGAGCCCATAAAGAAGTGTGGAGTTCAGAGAGAGAGCCCATAAAGCAGTGCCAAGTTCAGAGAGAGGGAGAGAGCCCACGAAGCAGTGCAGAGTTCAGAGAGAGAGCCCATAAAACAACATGGAGTTCAAATTGTGGGAGAGAGAGCCCATAAAGCAGTTCAGAGAGAGAGACAGCCCATGAAATGGTGCGGTGTTCGGAGAGCGAGAGAGAGCCTGTAAAGCAACCCAGAGTTAAGAAAGGGAGAGCAAGCCCATGAAGTAGCGTGGAGTTTGGAGAGCAAGAGAGAGCCCATAAAACAGTGCAGAGTTCAGATAGAGAGCCAATAAGGCAGCACAGTGTTCAAAGAGAGAGAGCCCACAAAACAATGCAAAGTTCAGAGACAGAGAGCGAGCTCATGAAGCTGTGCAGAGTTCAGAGGGAGGGAGAGAGCCTATAAAGCAGCACCAAGTTCAGAGACAGAGTGCCCATAAAGAACCAGCAGAATTCAGAGAGAGAGGCGATAGCGTGGCGGGAGTTCTAAGAGATCAAATAAAAGAATGTGGAGTTCAGAGAGGCAGAGAGCCCATTAAGCTGTACGTATTTCAGTGGGAGAGAGAGCGAACCCATAAAGCAGTGTGGAGTTCAGAGAGAGAGTTCATAATACAGTGTGGAGTTCAGACAGAGAGAGCCCTGAAAGCAGTGCGGAGTTCAGAGAGAGACAGAGCCCTGAAAGCAGTGCGGAGTTCAGAGAGAGACAGAGCCCTGAAAGCAGTGCGGAGTTCAGAGAGAGACAGAGCCCTGAAAGCAGTGCGGAGTTCAGAGAGAGACAGAGCCCTGAAAGCAGTGCGGAGTTCAGAGAGAGAGAGAGCCCTGAAAGCAGTGCGGAGTTCAGAGAGAGACAGAGCCCTGAAAGCAGTGCGGAGTTCAGAGAGAGACAGAGCCCTGAAAGCAGTGCGGAGTTCAGAGAGAGACAGAGCCGTGAAAGCAGTGTGGAGTTCAGAGAGAGACAGAGCCCTGAAAGCAGTGTGGAGTTCAGAGAGAGACAGAGCCCTGAAAGCAGTGCGGAGTTCAGAGAGAGAGAGAGCCCTGAAAGCAGTGCGGAGTTCAGAGAGAGACAGAGCCCTGAAAGCAGTGCGGAGTTCAGAGAGAGACAGAGCCCTGAAAGCAGTGCGGAGTTCAGAGAGAGAGAGAGCCCTGAAAGCAGTGCGGAGTTCAGAGAGAGAGAGAGCCCTGAAAGCAGTGCGGAGTTCAGAGAGAGACAGAGCCCTGAAAGCAGTGCGGAGTTCAGAGAGAGACAGAGCCCTGAAAGCAGTGCGGAGTTCAGAGAGAGACAGAGCTGTGAAAGCAGTGCGGAGTTCAGAGAGAGACAGAGCCCTGAAAGCAGTGCGGAGTTCAGAGAGAGACAGAGCCCTGAAAGCAGTGCGGAGTTCAGAGAGAGACAGAGCCCTGAAAGCAGTGCGGAGTTCAGAGAGAGACAGAGCCCTGAAAGCAGTGTGGAGTTCAGACAGAGAGTGCATAAAGTAGTGCAGAGCTCAAAGGGAGAGATCCAGTAAAGGAGCACAGAAATTGGAGAGAGCCCATAAAACAATGTAGAGTTGACAGAGAGAGAGAAAGAGAGTCCATAAAGCAGTGCAGATTTCAGAGAGGGAGAGAGAGAGCCCATAAAGCAGTGCAGATTTCAGAGAGGGAGAGAGAGAGCCCATAAAGGAGTGCAGAATTCAGAGAGAAAGAGAGAGAGGCGATAAAGTGACACGGAGTCCTGAGAGATCTCATAAAAGAACGTAGAGTTCAACGAGAGAGTGCCCATAAAGCTGTGCAAAGATTAGAGAGAGAGAGCCCATATAGCAGGGCGGAGTTCATAGAAAGAGAGATCGAGCCCATAAAAGAGCACGGAGTTCAAAGAGAGAGGGCACATCAAACAATGTGGAGTTCAGGGAGAGAGAGCCAATAAAGAAGTGCAGAGTTCAGAGAGGGAGAGCCCATAAAGCAATGCAGAGTTTTGAGAGAGGGAGAGACCATAAAGCAGTTCAGAGACAGAGAGAGCACATAACGCAGGGCAGAGTTCAGAGACAGAGAGGGAGCCCATAAAGCAATGCAGTGTTCAGAGAGAGGGAGAGAGCCCATAAAGGAGTGCAGAATACAGAGAGAGGTGATAAAATGGCGTGGAGTTCTGAGAGACCCCATAAAAGAATATGGAGTTCAGAGAGGGAAAGAGTCCATAAAGCAGCACAGAGTTCATAGAGAGAGAGAGCGCTTAAAGCAGCGCGGAGTTCAAAGAGAGGGAGGACCCATAAAGCAGTGCGAAGTGCAGAGAGAGAGAGAGAGAGCCCATGAAGTAACATGGAGTTCAAAGAGAGAGAGAGAGAGCCGATAAAGCAGTTCAGAGAGTGAGAGAGCCTGTAAAGCAACCCAGAATTAAGAGAGGGAGAGCAAGCCCATGAAGTAGCGTGGAGAGTTCAGAGAGACCGAGCGAGAGTGAGCCCATAAAGCAGTGCAGTGTTCAGGGAGAAAGACCGAGCCCATAAAGGTGTGCAGAATACAGAGCAGCATGGAGTTCTGAGAGATCCCATAAAAGAAGATGGATTTCAGAGAGGGAGAGAGCCTATAAAGCAGCACAGTGTTTCGAGAAAGCCCATGAAGCAACCGGGAGTTAAGAGACAGAGAAAGAGCCCATAAAGCAGAGTGGATTTCAGAGGGAGATAGAGCCCATAAATAGTAGTGTGTAGTGTGCAGAGAGACAGAGCCCACAAAGCAGCGCAGAGTTCAGAGAGAATGAGAGCCCATAAAGCAGAGCAGTATTCAGAGAGAGGGAGAAAGCCCATAACACAGTGCAGAGTTCAGAGACAGAGAGAGAGCCCACAAAGCAGCGCAGAGTTCAGAGACAGAGAGAGAGCCCACAAAGCAGCGCAGAGTTCAGAGACAGAGAGAGCCCACAAAGCAGTGCAGAGTTCAGAGACAGAGAGAGCCCACAAAGCAGTGCAGAGTTGAGAGAGAGAGAGAGAGCCCATAAAGCAGTGCAGAGTTGAGAGACAGAGAGAGAGCCCATAAAGCAGTGCAGAGTTGAGAGAGAGAGAGAGAGCCCATAAAGCAGCGCAGAGTTGAGAGAGAGAGAGAGAGCCCATAAAGCAGTGCAGAGTTGAGAGACAGAGAGAGAGCTCGTGAAGCTGTTCAGAGGGAGGGAGAGAGCCCATAAAGCAGCGCAAAGTTCAGAGAGAGTGGGTGCCCATAAAGGACCACAGAACTCAAAGAGTGAGAGAGGCGATACAGTGGCGGGAGTTCGGAGAGGTCCCATAAAAGAATGTGAAGTTCAGGGAGGCAGAGAGCCCATGAAGCTGTGCTGATTTCAGTGGTGGAGAGAGAGAGCCCATAAAGCAGCACGGATTCATAGAGAGAGAGAGAGCGCATAAAGCAGTGCAGTGTTCAGAGAGATAGAGAGAGCGCATAAAGCAGTGCAGTGTTCAGAGAGATAGAGAGAGAGCGCATAAAGCAGTGCAGTGTTCAGAGAGATAGAGAGAGAGCGCATAAAGCAGTGCAGTGTTCAGAGAGATAGAGAGAGAGCGCATAAAGCAGTGCAGTGTTCAGAGAGATAGAGAGAGAGCGCATAAAGCAGTGCAGTGTTCAGAGAGATAGAGAGCGCATAAAGCAGTGCAGTGTTCAGAGAGATAGAGAGAGAGCGCATAAAGCAGTGCAGTGTTCAGAGAGATAGAGAGAGAGCGCATAAAGCAGTGCAGTGTTCAGAGAGATAGAGAGAGAGCACATAAAGCAGTGCAGTGTTCAGAGAGATAGAGAGAGAGCGCATAAAGCAGTGCGGAGTTCACAAAGAGAGAGGGAGAGACAATAAAGTAGTGCAGAGTTCAGAGTGAGCCCATAAAGCAGTGTGGAGTGCAGAGATAGAGAGGTTCCACAAAACAACACGGAGTTCAGAGGGAGGGAGAGAGAGCCGATAAAGCAGTGCAGAGCTCAGGGGGAGAGAGAGAGTACCTATGAAGCAGTGCAGAGTTCAGTGAGTGAGAGAGTGCCCATAAAGCAGTGCAAAGTTCAGATAGAGAGAGAAAGAGAGAGGGAGCCCATAAAACAGTTCAGAGTTCGGAGAGATGGAGAGAGAGAGCACATAAAGCAGTGCAGAGTTCAGGGATAGAGAGAGAGCCAATAAAGCAGTAAGGAGTTCAAAGAGGGAGAGACCATAAAGCAGTGTGGAGTTGGATGAGTGAGCCAATATAGCAGTATGGAGCTCAGAGAGAACCCATGAAGCAACCATGAGGTGAGAAAGAGAGACCCCATAAAGCAGCGTGGAGTTCAGAGGGAGAAACAGAGCCCATAAAGCAGTGCAGAGTTCAGAGAGAGAGAGAGCCTATAAAGCAGCATGGAGTTCAGAGAGAGAGAGACCCCATAAAGGACTGCGGAATTCAGAGTGAGAGAGAAGAAATAAAGTGGCACAGAATTCTTAGAGATTCCATAAGCAAACACGGAGCTCAGAGAGGGAGAGAGCCCATAAACCTGCGGATTTCAGAGGGAGAGAGATATAGCCCATACCGCAACACGGAGTTCGTAGAGAGAAAGCGCATAAAAGCAGTGCATAGTTCAGAGAGAGAGAGGGAAAAAGAGAGACCATAAAGTAGTGCGGAGTTCAGAGAGAGAGAAAGAAACCATGAAGCAATGCAGTGTTCAGAGAGAGTGAGAGCCCTTAAAGCAGTGCGGTGTTCAGAGAGAGAGGGAGAGCCCATAAAGCAGTACAATGTTCAGAGAGAGAGAACCCATAAAGATGTCTGGAGTTTGGGGAGAGAGAGCCAATAAAGAAGTGCGGAGCTCAGAGAGAGAGAGACAGCCCATAAAGCAGTGTGGAGTTCAATGAGAGCCAATGACAATAAAGCTGTTTGGAGTTTGGAGAGAGGGAGCTCAGAAAGCAGTATGGAGTTTGGAACGAGAGCGAGAGAGAGAGAGACAGAGCCCATAATGCAGTGCAGAGTTTCGAGGGAGAGAGAAAGAGAGCCCATAAAGCAGTGCAGAGTCCAAAGAAGCAATAGACCACAAAGCTGTGTGAAGTTTGGAGAAAGGGAGCCCATAAAACAGTGTGGAGTTCAGAGAGAGAGAGCCCATAAAATAACATGGATTTCAGAGAGAGGGAGAGAGAGAGGCCATAAAGCAGTGCAGAATTCCAAAAGAGAGAGAGAGCCCAAAAAGAAGTGGGGCTTTGGGAAAGCAAGAAAGAGCCCATAAAGCAACTCAGAGTTGAAAGAGAGCAAGCCCATAAAGTAGCATGGAGTTTGGAGAATGAGAGAGAGCCCATACAGCAGTGCAGAGTTCAGAGAGAACCCATTAAGCAGCGCGAATTTCAGAGAGAGAGTCTGTAAAGCTCCACGGGGTTGAGAGAGAGAGAGAGAGCCCATTAAACAGCATGGAGATCATAGAGAGAGAGAGAGAGCCCATAAAGCAGCATGGAGATCATAGAGAGAGAGCCCATAAAGCAGCATGGAGATCATAGAGAGAGAGAGAGAGCCCATAAAGCAGTGTGGAGTTCAGAGAGAGAAAGAGCCCATAAAGCAGTACAGATTTGAGAGAGAGCGAGAGACCATAAAGCAGTGCGAAGTTCAGAGAGAAAGGGAGAGATAGGCCCCATAAAGCAGTTTGGAAATCAGAGTGAGCCCATGAAACAATGTAGGGATCAGAGAGAGAAAGAGAGAGCGATCCCATAAAACAGTGCAGAGCTCAAAGAGAAAGAGAGAGAGAGCCCATAAAGCAGCACGATGTTCAGAGAGAAAGAACCCATAAAGATGTCTGGAGTTTGGAGAGAGAGAGCCAATAAAGGAGTGCGGAGCTCAGAGAGAGAGACAGCCCATAAAACAGTGTGGAGTTCAATGAGAGAAAGTGACAATAAAGCTGTGCGGAGTTTGGAGAGAGAGAGCTCAGAAAGCAGCGTGGAGTTTGGAGTGAGAGTGAGAGAGAGGCAGAGCCCATAAAGCAGTGCAGAGTCCAAAGAAGCAATGGACCACAAAGCTGTGTGAAGTTTGGAGAGAGGGAGCCCATTAATAAATGTGGAGTTCAGAAAGAGAGAGAGGGAGAGCATATAAAGATGTGTGGAGTTTGGAGAAAGAGAGAGCCCATAAAGCTGTGCAGAGTTCAAAGAGAGAGAGCCAATAAAGCAGTTCCAGTTCAGAGAGAGACAGCTAATAAAACAATATGGAGTTCGAAGAGGGATAGAACCTATAAAGCAGCACAGAGTTCAGAGAGAGAGCCCATAAAGAAGTACGGAGTTGAGAGACAGAGACCATAATGGAGTGCAGATGTCAGAGAGCAAGATGATGGAGCAGCGCAGAGTTTGGAGAAGGTCCATAAAGCAGCAATTAGTTGAGAGAGAGGGAGATAGGGCACATAAAGCAGTGCAGAGTTCAGAGGGAGAGAGAGAGCACATAAAGCAGTGTAATGTTCGGGGAGTGAGAGAGAACCCATAAAGCAACTCAGAGTTAAAAGAGAAAGCCCACAAAGTAGCATGGAGTTTGAAGAGCAGGAGAGAGCCAACAAAACAGTGCAGAGTTCAGAGAGAGGGAGAGAGAGAGAGAGAGAGAGCCCATACACCAGTGCAGAGTTTGGAGATAGCCAACAAAGCAGTGAAGAGTTCAGAGAGAGAGCCCATAAAGCAGCGCGAAGTTCAGGAAGAGAGAGAGCCCATAAAGCAATGTGGAGTTGAGAGAGAGAGAGCCCTTAAAGCCGCACAGTGTTCGGACTGAGCTCATAAAGCAGCGTGGAGTTCAGGGAAAGACAGCAAATAAAGTGGCATGAAGTTCGGAGAGATCCCATTAAAGCACGTGGAGTTCTGATAGAGAGAGAGATCATAAAGCTATGTGGAGTCTGGAGAGAGAAAGAGCCCATAAAGCAGTGCTGGGATCAGAGTGAGAGAGAGAGCCCATAAAGCAGTGCAGAGTTGTAGTAATCTGATGTGTAATATAACTTTAAGGCAAATGTTGTAATGTAAGATCACATGATCTTGGTACCCAATAGCAGAGTAGTGTGGGATACCTCTGTAGTGGGTCATCTTGAGTTAGAGTCTGAAGGGTAAAGACAGAGTTTTGAGTTGTAAACACACAAGTGTAGCTGCTGAGTTCCTTTTGTAAATAAACAGTATGTGTTTCTTCTAAGAACAATCTACTGATCTTCTCTGTCTTCGGTGCCAACTCAGTCAGCCCGAAACAAGCCTGCAACCCAGATCCTTTAGCCCCAACAAACCAGGGTACAGGATCCAACATAACTGGCGATGGGGGTAAAAAGCTAGAAAAGACACAAAAGGACGAGGTAAAAAGGAAAAAAGAACAAAGGAAATCAGGGGAACCGAAATTGGGCTGTACCTCGCAAAGTGGTTGTAAATAAAGAAAGATTTCCTCCCTCATCATCAATGCAATCCCCTCAGAGCATGCCGCAATTTAGAAGAGTGGAGCCTTTCGATCCAACCTCGGACCACTGGTCTCACTATGTTGAACGCCTCGCATTCTTCTTCCAGGTGAACGACATTGCAAGGGGCGGGGAAGAAGCGCGCAATCCTCTTAACCACATGCGGGAGTAAGACATATGGATTAATTCAAAATTTGTTGGCACCCAGTGCCCCAGGTTCAAAAAGCTTTGATGACTTAGTGAGCCTTGTAAAGAATCACCAGCCCAAGCTGTCAGTGACGATGTAACAGTTCAAATTATCTCAAGGAATAGAGCCGCGGGGGAGACAGTTGCTTGTTATGTGGCAAGTCTGAAACAATTAACTGAACATTGCGAGTTTGGTACACCTATCAATGATATGCTTAGAGATCATTTGGTGTGCAGTATAAATGAAGATGCGATTCAGAAGAAACTACTGTTGGAAACAAATTTAGATTTTCAGAAGGCATTGGAAATCGCTCTGGCAATGGAAGGCGCAGTGCGAGACTCGAAAACCATACAGGGAGCGCAAAATGGCGCCGTCCTCCACATTGGGTGAGGAGACTCAGCCAAAAAGAGCACAAAAGTGCAAAGCTTTACTCAGAAGCAGGAAGCAGCCACCACTAGCAGACAAATTAAAAGAGATAACTTAGCAGCAAAAACATGGCATGATGGTAAAAGAGGTGGAAGCAGACAACCTTGTAATGAATCTCAGTTTAAAAAGATCAAATATTTTTTCTGTCATCAAAATGGACGCCTCATGAGACATTGAAAATCAGGCAGACTTTCAGACAAAAGCAAAAACTCAAGGAGATTAATAGCGTTGAAAAGCCTGAAGTAATAGATTCAGATATTTATTCGTAATATAATTTAAAGGTAGGAAGAACAGAACTGATCTATGTAAGCATGAGAGTGAATGAGAAGCCTTTCAGAATGGAGGTGGATACTGGAGCAGCCACTATGGTGTTGGTGAGCATACTTTTAAACACCTGAATCATGGAGAATGTCAGCTGAATTTGGAAGAGACTGATGTCAAATTGAAAACTTACATGGGAGAAGACATACAAGTCAAGGCAGGTGTAAAGTCAGTACAATACAGAGGTCAAACAGTGAAATTAACCTTGATGGTAGTAGCAGGCAAGGGACCTAGTCTCCTCAGATGAAACTGGCTGAAAGAAATTAAATTGGAATGGACTGAAACCTTCCAACTGAGAACTAATGGGCTATCAGAGCTACTACAAAAATATGCCTCAGTTTTCAAGGATGAGCTTGGAAAAATTGAAGGGCTACAAGAAAAAATTCATGTAGATCCAGAGGCAACACCAAGATTCATGAAGGCAAGACCAGTACCTTATGCAATGCGGGAAAAGGTAGACGCCAAGATCATCGCTGGTTTTTCTTGAGCAAGCAGTACAGGGGTGCCAAATGCTGTCGACAAATTAGGCAAGAAATATCCATAATAATTGATCATCCCCAAGGATGATTGCAGTTCGGATGTTTCTTTGGCACTGGGGCATGTCTAATGGCTTTCACCTTTTCTTGTGAATCTACCTTGTGACCTAGGTAATTACCTCTTTCGCCTGGAATGTGCACTTTTCTCAACCGCACTCCAACCTGCGAAAAACGTTTCAAAACTGGACAGATTAGAAAAACTGGGAGCGATACAACCAGTGCAATTTTCAGAGTGGACCACATCAATTGTACCTATTCTCAAACCTGACCGAAGCATTTGAACTTGTAAAGAAGGCAAATGCACATGGGATACAGGGTAATTTGATAAGGTGGATTCAAAATTGGCTTAGTTGTAGGAGACAGAGGGTGATGACAGAAGGATGCTTAAGTGACTGGAAGCCAGTGTCCAGTGGTGTACCACAGGGATCTGTGCTGGGTCCCCTATTATTTGTCATTTATATAAAAGATATAGATGACTATGTGGGGGGTAGGATTAGTAAGCTTGCGGATGATACAAAGATTGGCCGGGTGGTTAACAGTGAGGTTGAGTGTCTTGGGCTACAGGAAGATATCGACGGGGTGGTCAAATGGGCAGATAAGTGGCAGATCGAATTTAACCCTGAAAAGTGTGAGGTGATACACTTTGCAAGGAGTAATTTGACAAGGGAGGATTCAATGAACGGCATGGCACTAGGAAGTTCTGAGGAACAAAGGGATCTTGGCGTGTGTGTCCATAGATCTCTGAAGGCGGAGGAGCATGTTAGTGGGGTGGTGAAAAAGGCATATGGGACACTTGCCTTTATCAATTGAGGCATAGATTACAAAAGTAGGGAGGTCATGTTGGAGTTGTATAGAGCCTTGGTGAGGCCACAGCTGGAGTACTGTGTGCAGTTCTGGTCGCCACATTATAGGAAGGATGTGATTGCACTGGAGGGGGTGCAGAGGAGATTCACCAGGATGCTGCCTGGGATGAAACTTTTAAGTTATGAAGAGAGGTTGGGTAGACTTGGGTTGTTTTCGTTGGAGCAGAGAAGGCTGAGGGGCGACCTGATCGAGGTGCACAAGATTATGAGAGGCATGGACAGGGTGGATAGGGAGCAGCTGTCCCCCTTAGTTGAAGGGTCAGTCACGAGGGGACATAAGTTCAAGGTGAGGGGCAGGAGGTTTAGGGGGGATGTGAGGAAAAACATTTTTACCCAGAGTGTGGTGACGGTCTGGAATGCACTGCCTGGGAGGGTGGTGGAGGCAGGTTATCTCACATCCTTTAAAAAGTACCTAGATGAGCACTTGGCATGTCATAACATTCAAGGCTATGGGCCAAGTGCTGGTAAATGGGATTAGGTAGGTAGGTCAGGCGTTTCTCACGTGTTGGTGCAGACTTGATGGGCCGAAGGGCCTCTTCTGTACTATGTGATTCTGTGGGAACTACAAATTAACCGTCAATAAAGTGACTAAGTTGGACAGACACCCCATACCAAAAACTGAAGGCTTGTATGCTAAACAGTCAGGTGGAATTGCCTACTTGAAGCTTGGCATGAGTCATGCTTATCAACAATTGGAATTAGCTTTTGGCATATCCTCAGCTTGCGCCATATTCCAAAGAACCATGGAAAGTTTACTACAGGGACTGGCCCACATTGTAGTTTATTTGGATGACGTTTTTGTGACTGGACTCACTGAAAAGGAACATTTGATGAACTTGGAATAAGTTTTGAAATGTTTTTCGCAGGTTGGAGTGCGGTTGACAAAAGAAAAGTGCACATTCCAGGCGAAAGAGGTAATTACCTAGGTCACAAGGTAGATTCACAAGGCCTACACCCAGTTGAAGAAAAAGTGAAAGCCATTAAAGGAGCCCCAGCACCAAGGAAACATCTGAACTGCAATCATCCTTGGGGTTGATCAATTACTATGGACACTTCTTGCCTAATCTGTTGACAGAACTGGCACCCCTGTATTACTTGCTCAAGAAAAACCAGAGGTGGTCTTGGGAAACACCACAGGAAGAAGCTTTCATAAAAGTGAAACAGTTGTTACAATCATCTACAATTCTAGTATATTTTGACGCAAAAAGAGTTGGTATTACATGTGACGCATCTCCCTATAGAGTGGGAGCAGTGCTTTCCCATCGAATGGATGATGGATCAGAATTACCTATAGGATATATGTCGAGAACATTCAAATAAACAGAAAAAAAGCACTCTGAAATAGTAAAAAAAGCCCTTTCAATCAGTTTTGGTGTTAAGAAGTTTCACCAATATGTACATAGTCGTTATTTTACTATCATATCGGACCACAAGCCATTATTGAGATTGTTTAGCGAAGATAAGGCTGCACCTATAGCCTCAGCAAGAGTACAAAGATGGGCATTGATCTTGGCAGCGTATGAGTATACTTTCATTCATAGACCCGAAGTCAAATTGCAAACACAGATGCAATCAGTCATTTGCTCTTGCAAGTAAAAGATGAGTATGTTCCAATTCCTCAAGGATTCGTTTTATTATTGAGCTTCCTGGATTTATCACTGATATGTGCCAGGCAGATTAAAGATGGGACAAATTGAGTCTTATCCAAAATGTGAGATCAAGTTCTTCATGGTTGGCCACAAGAAGAAAAATCTGATGAAATGAAACTGTATTTCCAGGGAAGATATGAAATAACCAGCCAGGAAGCTTTCTTATTGTGGGGAACATGAACAATTGTTCCTCCAAAAGGAAGAAAGTCATTGTTATCTGAACTTCACAATGCACATCCTGGAATTTCCAGAATGAAGGCAATAGCACGCAGCTATATGTGGTGGCCGGGAATGGATGGAGAAATAGAAAACTTAGTGAGAAGTTATATGCAGTGTCAGCAAGTACAAAAATTACCTGCAACAGCCCCATTACACACCTGGGAGTGGCCAGGAAGGCCATGGATGCGAGTACACATTGACTACGTGGAACATTTTATGGGATCAATGTTTCTACTTATCATTAATGCACACTCAAAATGGATGGACATATATGAAGTGAGGTCATCGACATTTCTGCTACAATAGACAAGTTATGCCAAAGTTTTGCAATCAACGGACTACCTGAAGTGGTTGTATCAGACAATAGAACAGTGTTCACGGTTGCTGAATTTCAGCCTCAACGGTATTACTCATGTGAAAACTTAACCATACCACCCTTCTTCAAATGGACTGGCCAAGAGAGCAGTTCAGGCATTCAAAACTGGTATGAGGAAATTGTCTGAAGATTCTATAGCAACTAAGTTAGCACATTTTCTTTACCATTATAGAACCACCCCTCATACGAGAACAGGTATCACATCTGCGGAATTGTTGATGAAGCGCCGTCTCCGATCGAGACTGAGCCTAATTATACCAAACTTGGGGGAGAAAGTGGAAAGGAGTCAGGGAAGTTAGAAAATTAGACATGACTGTCACAGTCATGACAGGGCATTTAACGTAGGAGAGGAAGTATTTGTGAAAAATTTTAGAGAAGGAGCTATGTGGTTGTTTGGTGAAATAAGTGCAGTAACAGTACATCTTTCCTACCACGTGAAAGTGGAAGATTAAGTCAGGCGAAGACAGAGTTCAGAGAAAGAGAGCCGATAAAGAATTGTGGAGTTCAGAGAGAGAGAGAGCCCAAGAACAAAGTGGAGTTCAGAGGGGGAGAGAAACTATAAAGCAGCGCAGAGTTGAGAGAGAGAGAGAGCCAATAAAACAGGATGGAATTCAGAGAGAACCCATAAAGCAGTGTGGAGTTCGAGAGAGAGAGAGAGTCCATAAAGTGGCATGGAGTTTGGAGAGAGAGAGAGCCTATAAAGCAGTGCGGAGTTCAGAGAGAGAGAGAGCCTGTAAAGCAGTGTATGGTTCAGAGAGAGAGAGAGCCTGTAAAGCAGTGCATGGTTCAGAGAGAGAGAGAGAGAGAGCCTATAAAGCAGTGTGGTGTTTGGAGAGAGAGAGAGCCTGTAAAGCAGTGCGGAGTTCAGAGAGAGAGAGAGAGCCTGTAAAGCAGTGCGGAGTTCAGAGAGAGAGAGAGAGAGCCTGTAAAGCAGTGCGGAGTTCAGAGAGAGAGAGAGCCTGTAAAGCAGTGCGGAGTTCAGAGAGAGAGAGAGCCTGTAAAGCAGTGCGGAGTTCAGAGAGAGAGAGAGCCTGTAAAGCAGTGCATGGTTCAGAGAGAGAGAGAGAGAGAGCCTATAAAGCAGTGTGGTGTTTGGAGAGAGAGAGAGCCTGTAAAGCAGTGCGGAGTTCAGAGAGAGAGAGAGCCTGTAAAGCAGTGCATGGTTCAGAGAGAGAGAGAGAGAGAGCCTATAAAGCGGTGTGGTGTTTGGAGAGAGAGAGAGCCTGTAAAGCAGTGCGGAGTTCAGAGAGAGAGAGAGCCTGTAAAGCAGTGCATGGTTCAGAGAGAGAGAGAGCCTATAAAGCAGTGTGGTGTTTGGAGAGAGAGAGAGGGACTTCATAAATCTGTGCAGAGTTTGGTGAGAGAGAGCCCATAGAGCAGTGCAGAGTTCAGAGAGAGAGAACATAAAGCAATGTGGAGTTCAGAGAGAGAGAACATAAAGCAATGTGGAGTTCAGAGAGAGAGAGAGCCCATAAAGCTACATGGTGTTCGGAGAGAGAGCCCAAGAAGCAGTGTGGAGTTTGGAAAGAGAGAGCCCATAAAGCAGTGCGGAGTTCAGAGAGAGAGAGCCGATAAAGCAACATAGAGTTCAGAGAGAGCCTGTAAAACAATGTGGAGTTCAGAAAGGGAGAGAACCTATAAAACAGTGAAGGGTTCAGAGAGAGAGAACTGATAAAACAGCAGGAAGTTGAGAGACAGCCCATAAAGCAGCACAGAGTTCAGAGAGAGAAAGAGCCCATAAGGAAGCATGGAGTTTGGAGAGGGAAAGATTTTAGGATGCAAGGTGTAAAGGGAACATTTGCATTTTTAAATAAACCAGACTAGCTTGAATTCAAAAGAGGGGGTGAAATATTACACCTAGCCAGGAGAAGTTAAGAAACAGGGTGTTTATTTTTCCCAAAGATTACTAGTAAAATTGATACTATGATAGATTTAGTTATTAGAGGTGTAAAAGTTCAAAGGCATACTGAAACAATGGGAACTTGCATTCAAATGGGAAAATATGTATAAAGGAGAGAAGGCTGTGTGTAAGGGAAGGAATTCTAAGATCCAACAAGTGTGAAAAGCCTCCAGCGTCTAAGCCTCAAGCCGCTGACAACAAAGAACCAAAGTTAAGAAAACTCATTTTGAATTTGACTGTTCAGGGTATTGTGTGCCACTTTGCCTGGGACTTTTAAAACCTATGTGTCTCACTGTTGCCTTAATGGAGGTGTAACTGGGGTTTAGATATATTAGGTGATTTAGAAGTTATCACATTAGTAATTTGTAGATCTATGTATATGCTTAAAATTATTTCTTCTATCAATAAAGATTTGATTTAGTTTTGTAAGGAACCTATAAGACTCAGTGGTCTTATTGCTACTGAATTCAAGGCAGGCATCTCGAAATTTTTTAAAATTGCGAAACAGTTGTGGTCATTGTTTCATATTTCCCTTTGGGATTTGAGCAGCTTGGCATTTACCATCCACCTGCCGTAATAGAAATTGGGGGCTCTTTGCAGGATATATTTGTGATTCCTTGATTGGTTTGGTGTTGGTGAATCTTAAGATTATGAGAAGCACTTTGAATTCAGGAGTTGGTTGGAGGTTTTTTTGAAGTGGTGAGTCTACAATATAGCTTTGGCAGTTGCTAAGACTTGTCTGGGAGTTGAAGTTATAACTTTGGCTAGTTTACAACAGGTAAATAAAGTTAAGTTAATGGAATTGGTGGATAAGATACAATTGGGATTACCTGCAGGGGCAAAAAATGCAGATATAATTGAATGTATAGCACAGCATTTAAAGTTGGAAGTGATACCTGACGCTACTGAGTCACAGCTGGAGGCAGTGAGATTTCAGTTAGAAATGAAGCTTGAACTTGAACAAGCAAAGGAAATGAAAAAATTGAAACTAGAGGCAGCAGAAAAAGGAAGGGTAGATAAAGAAAAAGAAAGGGTATTTCAAAGGGAGCAAGCAGAAAGGCAGGAGGGAGAAAGGAAGCTGGAACTAGAATTCCAGTCAAGAGAGAAGGATAAAGAAAGAGAGGCAAGGGTAAGAGAGAAGGAACAAGAGAGGGAATACCATCTTAAAAAGCTGAAGGTTAAAAAAGAGATATCAGATTCTGAGGAAAATTCTGATGATGAAAAAAACCTTTAAACTAAAACCAAATGGGGAGAGCTTTAAACTTGTACAAGTTCTTTCAAAGTTTGAGGAAAGTAATGTTGAAGCATTCTTTATTTCATTTCAGAAGACAGCTAAACAGATGAAATGGCCACAGGAAAACTGGACATTGATGTTACAATCCAGGTTGGTGGGCAGAGCACATGAGGCTTATGCTTCACT
This sequence comes from Cetorhinus maximus, assembly GCF_964194155.1. NCBI lineage: Eukaryota > Metazoa > Chordata > Chondrichthyes > Lamniformes > Cetorhinidae > Cetorhinus > Cetorhinus maximus. The sequence goes on along the minus strand of NC_135881.1, from coordinate 141,931,266 downwards.
GTCAGAAGAAATGTCAGTGAACTATAACGTGTTAAAAAAGGCTACTTTGAGTGCATATGAGTTGGTTTCTGAGGCATACAGGCACAAATTTAGGAATATGATAAAATGGCCTGAGCAAAATTATATTGAGTTTGAAAGAGTAAAACAAAGTAATTTTGATAAAAGCAAAAAAACTGCAGATGCTGGAAATCGAAAACAAAAACAAAAATACCTGGAAAAACTCAGCAGGTCTGGCAGCATCTGTGGAAGGGAGCACAGTTAACGTTTTGAGTCCACATGACTCTTCAACAGAACATTCTGTTGAAGAGTCATGTGGACTTGAAACGTTAAAAGTAATTTTGACAAGCGGATACGGGCATTAAAGATAGAGATGATGTATGCAGCTCTTGGAGAGGTAATTCTTTTGGAAGAATTTAAAGAATCAATTCCTTCGGTAGTGAGAACTCATGTGGGGGAACAGAAGGTTCAAATGGTAAGTCAAGCAGCAGAGATAGCTGATAATTGTGAGTTAGTTCATAGAGCTAAACCTTTTTTTCACCACTCCTTTAAATCAGAGGATAGAAAGTGGGAAGGTGAAAGGAAGGTGAGTAATCAGGGGAGAGGAGTAGGTGAAATTCTCAGAAAGATTTTTTTTTCAAAATACAAAGGAATGTGCTCAGGGCATTCAAAAATTGAATTGTTTTCATTGTAATAAAGTTGGACACACAAAGTCAGTATGTTGCAAATTGCAGGGAAAATCTGTTGGAATTATAGGGGTCCAGAAAAGTTCTGGAAGTAAAAGTACTGTGGATTCTGAGGTTCAGGCGTAGGAAAATCCAATGTACAGGTAAAACAGGAAGAATCAGTGATAGGTAAAGACACGGGAATGTGTTCACAATTTAACCAAGGGAGTTCTGAGGAGCAAGTTGCAGAAATATTTAAAGATTTTGTGTGTGAAGGGAAAGTCTTTCCATGTGTACAGGATGGGGCAGGTAAAGGTGTTAAAATTTTAAGAGACACAATCTTTAATCAACCTTTAATATTGTGGTATTGTGACATTTGTTGTTCAGAGGGAGTATTGCAGGAAAATGTGATGATAAGTGGAGTTCATGGAGATGCTAAACCTATTCCATTGCAGAAGGTGTACTTAAAGATTAAGTGGAAAACAAGTGAGGTGATTGTTGGAGTAGTGGAAAAATTACACATCGCAGGGGTTCAGTTTTTTCTGGGTAATGATATAGCTGGATAACAGACGTGGGTGATGCCTATGATAGCTGAGCAGCCTGTAGATGTGTTTTCAATGGAAGTGTTGCAGAGAGAGCATCGTGGATTGTTTCTAGATTGTGTGATAACAAGATCACAGGCTCATAGGTTGAAACAAGAAGAACAGCAAGTTCAAAGGTGGAGAGAAGGTGTGGGAATCCAATTAGCTGACATTGTGTTGGATAAGGTTGTTCAAGAAGAAAGACTGGAAGGCAATGCAGCTGAAGTGTTTAACTCAAGGCAGTTAGTGGAGTTACAGAAAAAGGATTCGCAAATAAAGCAGTTATAACACACAGCTTACTCATAAACAGGCAGAATGTTATTACCTTAAGGGTAATGTTTTAATGAGAAAATGGAGGCCTTATCATGCTTCAGCAAATGAAAGCTAGAGGGAGGTGCATCAGATTGTAATACCATTCAGATATAGAAATGAGATTCTGAGGATTGCTCATAAAATTCCAATGGAGGGCATTTAGGAATTAGAAAAACACAGGTGAAGATACAGAAACATTTTTATTGGCCTGGATTGCATAGGGAGGTAATCAAATTCTGTGGAACATGTCACACATGTCGGGTGATAGGGAAATCACAAGCAGTGATTAAGCCGGCACCTTTAATTCCCATTCCAGCATTTGAAGAACCTTTTACTAGGGTCATGGTTGATTGTATATGACCCCTCCCTAAGACTAAAAGTGGAGATCAGTACTTGCTGACAATAATGGATGTGCCTACCAAGTTTGCTGAGGAAATACCTTTGAGAAATATTACAACAAAGAAAATTATGGAAGAGTTGACTAAACTTTTTACAAGATATGGTTTACCTGATGAAATAAAATCAGATCAGGGTTCAATTTTCATGTTCATGTCACATCTGTTTAAGGAAGTGATGAACAGTTTAGGAATAAAACAATTTAAGTCAACAGCTTACCATCCTGAGTCACAAGAGGCTTTGGAAAGATGGTATCAAACTTTGAAAACTGTGGACAGAATTTTGACGTCAGTGAGCGGGGGTGGGCCCGACACGCCGACGCATAAAATGATGCAAGATGACGTCGGACATGCATGTCGACATTGTTGCGTGTCATTTAGATATTACGTTCGGCGGGCACGCACCAGAGGTGGCTATGCGCCCGCCGAACTGTCAATGGCCTATTAAAGCCATTAAAAAACCAATTAAAGTAGCTATCAACACTGCCCGTCCAACTTTAAGGTTGGCGGGCAGGCAAAGAGCCCAAGCGGACTTGGCGTTTTTCAGGAAACCTGATCCATGGGCGGGGTGAGGTTTCCTGAAGGTTTTATAAAATTATTAATCAATTTTTGCACAATTGACAAACATGTCCCAGCTCATGTGACACATGTTTAAATAATTTTTAACTTTATCATATAAAAACTTTTATTATGTACTTAATCTCCCTAAGGCAGCTCCCTTTCGCACGCGTGCAGGCCCCGACTCTCCCTCGCACAGGTAGCGCTGAGCGCTACCAGCTGTGCACCACACCGGGCGAGCCTTAATTGGCCCACCCATGTTAAATGACAGTGTGCAGCCGATCACAGGCGGCAATCAGCTCCACGCCCGTTCCCGACCGGCGCGCCTGACATGCAGAAAATTCTCCCCTACGGTGAAAGCGTATAGTCAGGATTATCCATAGGATTGGAATAGGGGAATTCCATTCTTGTTATTTGCTATTAGGGATGCTCCAAATGCATCGACTGGTTTTAATCCTTTTGAACTAGTTTATGTGGTAAGGGGACCACTGAAATTGATTCATGAGAAATTGATGGGTCAAAATTCAGAAACTACTCTCCTGGATTATGTATCAAATTTCAGAGAGAGATTGAATAGAGCATGTGAGTCGGCTAGGGAACATTTAAAGGTATCACAGCAAGTGATGAAAGTGAGGGCAGCCAGGAAAGCCACTGCTCGTAATTTTGTTGCTGGGGAGAAAGTGCTAGTTCTGTTACTAGTACTGGGTGACTCATTAAAGGCAAGGGTTAGTAGGCCTTACAGGATTGAAAGGAAACGAGTGAAGTAAATTATTTAATAAATACACCACATAGAAGAAAGAAGCAGAGGGTGTGACATGTAATTATACTTAAAAAGTACTTTGACAAGGAAAAGGACCAAAAGGAGATATTAATGGTGGTAGATAAAGAGAAAGAGGTAGAAATGCAGGATCCTGAAATTGATTTTCCTCTAATCAGATTGAATAATGAGGAGGTACTTGAAATTTAAATGTAATATTGAGTTACCTTTCATACAAGTGTCAAAGTGATTTGGAGAAGCCATTATGGCCACAGAAAGATATTTGTGGGAATAAACGCAGAAGGACAAATTTAGCTGTTCATGATGTACATGTAGAAGTTTAATCTGCAATACAGCAACATTCTTAATGATTAAGTCTGGCAAAGTTATCACAAGTACAGAAAGAAACTGAATTCATGCTTCAAAATGATATCATTGAATCTAGTTGCAGTAACTGGAGCTCGCCTGTTGTGCTGTTACTGAAACCGAATGGAACACAAAGACCATGTGTGCACTATCAAAAGGTGAATGCGGGGACAAAAGCAGATTCATATCCTATACCACGGTTGGAAGATAGCATTGAGAAAGTGGGACAATCAATATTTATCACAAAGATTGACTTGCTAAGAGGATATTGGCAAGTAAGGTTATTGGAGAGAGCAAAGGAGATATCAGCTTTTGTGATACCAGATGGACTATATCAGTTTAAAGTCATGCCATTTGGTATGAAAAATCCACCTGTAAGATTTCAAAGACTGACAAACAAAGTAATTGCATGTCTGAGCAATTGTGCTGTATATATTGATGACTTGACAGTTGTCAGTCAGATGTGGGAGGAGCATTTACCTGGAAGAATTATTTACTCAATTACAAGGATCTAATTTGGTGGTGAATTTAGCTAAAAGTGAATTTGCAAAAGCGCAAGTTATATATCTAGGCCATACCATTGCACATGGTAAGGTGGCTCTGAGAGATGTGAAAGTTGAGGCTATCATGGATTTCCCTGTACCTACAACAAAATGATAGGTTTGAGGATTTCTGGGCGTGAGTGGGTTTTATTGGAAATTTGTGCCAAATTTTAATAATGTGGTTGCTCCATTAATTGGACTATTAAAAAAGAACAATAAATTTCAATGGACAATGGAGTGTCAAAGGCATTTGACAGTTTGAAAACTGCATTAACTACGACACCAGTTTTGGAAGTACCCAATTATGCCAAGCAATTTAAGTTGGCTGTTGACGCAAGTGATATAGGCTTTGGGGCTGTACTGTTTCAAGAAGATGACACTGGAATTGAAAAACCTATAGGATATTTTTCACAGACGTTGAATGTACAACAGAGAAGATATTCAATGATTGAAAAGGAAACTTTGGGGATGGTGTTAGCATTCCAGCATTTTGACATTTACATTGCAAACAATTTGTCAGAAACAATTGTTTGTACAGACCACAATCCTGTAAAGTTTCTGGACAATTTTCGAGACTAGTGTAAAGTTTCCAAAGGCAAATAAAAATCAAATAAAAACTTTATTTTTTCATTAATAACATGTCTCTGCTCAAGTGATAGAGTCACATAAGGGGAATTGTTTTATAACATTTATAAAATCTTTAATTATTTTTTAAAATCTGTGTTTCTCCCTGAGGCAGCTCTATGCCTTAGGGAGGTTTGCAAATGACACTCGTGTGCATGCAGGAAGTTTGTGCTTGCCTCACTTGCATTCCTCCCCCCACCAGCACAGGCAGCGCTGAGCGCTGAAGCTCGTGTTTCATGCTTGGTGTGCCTTGATTGGTGAAATCACCTTCCAACCCCGATCGCAGGTCGTCAAGCCTGCCCAACATGGGTGAAATTCTGCCCTATGTGTTTATTTTTCCCAAAGACTACTGGTAAAATTGGTACTATGATAGATTTTATTATTAGAGAGGTAAAAGTTCAAAGACACAGTGAAACAATGGGAACTTGCATTCAAAGGGAAAAATATGTATAAAGGAGCGAAGGTTGTGCGAAGGGCAGGAATTCTAAGATCTAACAAGTGTGAAAAGCCTCCAGCATCTAAGCCTCAAGCTCTGTCTACGAAGAACTGAAGTTAAGAAAACTCATTTTGAATTTGACTGTTCAGGGTATTGTGTGCCACTTTGCCTGGGTCTTTTAAAACCGATGTGTCTCACTGTTGCCTTAATGGAGGTGTAACTGGGGTTTCGATTAATTAGGGGATTTAGAAGTTATCACATTAGTAATTTGTAGATCTATGCATATGCTTAAAATCATTTCTTCTATTAACAAATGTTGAATTTAGTCTTGTAAAAAACCTGTAAGACTCAGTGGTCTTATTACCAATGAATTCAAGGCACACATCTCGAAATATATACAAATTGCAAAATAGATGTGATAGTTGTTTCCCTTTAGGATTTGAGCAGCTTGGCATTTACCATCTGTTTGCCATAACACCATAACACAGTGAGGAACTAAGGGAGAGAGAGAGCCCATAAAGCAGTGCGGAGTTCGGAGAGAGAACCCATAAAGCAGTGCAGAGTTCGGAGAGTGAGCACATAATGCAGCACAGAGTTCAGAGAGTGAGAGAAGCCATAAAACAGCATCGGGTTCAAAGAGACAGACCATAGAGCAACACAGAGTTTGGAGAGAGAGCCCATAAAGCAGCGCGGAGTTTGGAGAGAGAGAGAGAGCCCATTAAGGAGCACAGAATACAGAGAAAAGGAAAGAGGCCATAGTTAACACTTAGTTCAGGTAGAGAGACCATAAAGCAGTGCAGAATTCAGAGAGAGAGAGAGAGAGAGAGCACCGATAAAGCAGCGTGGAGTTCAGAGAGAAAGAGTCCATAAAGCGGTTATGGAGTTTAGGGAGAGTGCCCTTAGAGCAGCACGGAGCTCGGAGAGAGGGAGAGAGCCCATGAAGCAGCACCGAGTTCAGAAAGAGTGAAAGAGCCCATAAAGCAGAACAGAATTCAGAGAGGCAGAAAGAACATAAGAACATAAGAAATTGGAGCAGGAGTAGGCCATTCAGCCCCTCTAGCTGCCCTACCATTCAATAAAATCATGCCTGATCTGCCCCAGGCCTCAACTCCTCTTTTGTGCCAGCTCCTCATAACCCTCCCCGATATTTCAAAAATCTATCTACCTCCTCTTTAAATACTTTCAATGACCTAGCCTCCACAACTCTCTGAGGTAGAGAATTCCAGACATTCACTATCTTCTGAGAGAAGAAATTCCTTTGCATCTCAGTTTTAAATGAGTGTCCCCTTATTCTGTAACTATGTCCCCTAGTTCGAGATTCCCCCACCAGTGGAAACACCTTCTCAACATCTACCCTGTCAAGCCCCCTCATAATCTTGTACGTTTCAATAAGATCACCCCTCATTCTTCTAAATTCTAATGAATAAAGGACTAACCTGTTTAGCCATTCTTGATAAGTCAAACCCTTCAACCCAGGAATCAGCCTAGTGAATCTTTTGAACTGCCTCCAATGCCAGTTAATCCTTTCTTAAATATGGGGACCAAAACTGTACACAGTACTCCAGGTGCGGCCTCACCAACACCCTGGTTACGTCTTTCCAACCTGAAAAAGACCCATTAATCCCAACTCTCTGTCTTCTGTGTGTTAACCAATTCTCAATCCATGTCCATAAATCTACGCAGAGTTCAGAGAGAGAGAGCCCATAAAGCAGTGTGGAGTTTGGAAAGTGAAAAAGAGCCCATAAAACAGTGTGGGGTTTAGAGAGAAAGAGAGCGAGAGTCAATTAAACAGTGTAGAGTTCAGAGAGAGGGAGAGAGAGAGAGAGAGAGAGAGCCTATAAAGCAGCTTTTAGTTGTAGGTGGTGCGAGCATTTATTAAGCACAGTACATTGTAGTATACACAGGAATTATTCTAAGTTAATTAAGAAAGTAATTCAATTCAATTAAATAACATAACCGACAATGGCCGGACAGGTGTAATGTTACAGCTGTGGAATGTGGGAACTTCTGGATGCTAATGCAATCCAGGACAAACATGTATGCAGAAAGTGTAAGCAGCTAGAGGAATTCTGGATCAGGATTATTGATCTCTAAGCCAAACTGCAGACACTACACAAAATCAGGGAGGAGCTGGGAGGGGGTTGGAGGGGGGAGGGGGGGGGGGGGGGGGCGGGGTGGGAATACTGGGACACTTTGTTCCAGAAGACAGTCACACCTCTTAGAATAGGGTCATCTGTTTTGGTCAGCAGTGAGGGACAGGAGGGTGTGACCATGAGTGAGGTAGCTAAAGAAACCAAGCAGACAGGAATGGAGGAATCTCAGCTGTTCCAATTATCAAACAGGTTTGAACTGTTTGCAACCTGTATGGATGAAAGCGAGGTCTGCAGGGTAGACGAGAGGACTGGCCAAGGCACCATGATACAGGAAGCCATTCAAATGAGGGAAGCACAAAGGAATGTAGTGGTAGTAGAGGACAGTATAGGAGGTGGATTGACACTCTTCTCTGTGGCATAGAGTGAGAATTTTGAAGGCTGTGTTGCCTGCCCAGTGCCAGGGTTCAGGATATCTGCTCAAGGCTGGAGAGGAACTTATAGTGGGAGGAGGAGGATCCAGTTGTTGTGGTCCATGTGGTACCAACAACATAGGTAGGACAAGGAAGGAGGTCCTGCACAGTCAGTATAAGGAGATAGGTTCCTAATTAAGAAGCAGAACTTCAAAGTAATAATCTCTTGATTATTACCTGAGTCATGGCAAATTGGCAGAGGGCAAAAAAGATTCATGAGATGAAAGTGTGGCTCACAGACTGCTGTAGGAGAAATGGGTTCTGATTCATGGGGCACTGGCACTAGTATTGTGGAGATTGGGAGTTGTACTGTTGGGGTGGGCTGCACCTGAACCATGCTGGGACCAGTGTTCTAGCGAGCTGCATAACCATAAAAATTGAGAGGGTTTTAAACTAAATAGTGGGGACAATGGATGAAATTTGGGAAGATGTGGTATGTCAAAGAGTAGAGACAAGGCAAGAGAGAAAGATGACAGAAAGGGTCAGAGAGTACAAATCTAAGAGCAAATCAGCAGATAAGGCTAGAGGTTATAAAAATAATGAAAGGTCAAAACTTAACATCTGTATCTGAATGTATGTAGCATCCAAAACAAAACAGATAAACTGATAGTGCAAATTGAGATAAATAAGTACGATCTAGCATTACAGAGACATGGCTGCAGGGTGACTTAGGTTGGGACCTGAATATTGATGGGCATGTGACATGTAGGAAGGACAGGAAGCTAGGAAAAGGTAAAGGGGTGGATCTTTTAATTAAAGATGATATTAGCACAGTAGAGAGCGATGACCTAAGTTCAGGAAACCAGGATATAAAAGTGATTTAGGTAGAGATGAGGAATGATAAAGGCAAGAAGTCAATTGTTGAAGTGGTGTATAGGCTCCCTTACAGTAACCACACAGTAGGACAGGGTATCAAAGAAGAAATAATGGGAATTTGTCAGAAAGGTAAGGTGATTATCATGGGGGATTTTAATTTACATGTAGACTGGAAAATTCAGATGGGAAAAAGTAGCATAGATGAGGAATTCATAGAATGTTTTTGGGATAATTTCTTAGAACAGCACATGTTAGAGCCAACCAGAGAACGGGCTATATTAGACCTGGGGCAGAATTTTCTGCCTGTTGGGCGGGCAGACGGAGCAGGAGGGGCCGCGGGCAGGCACGGACCCAATCGGTGCCCATGATTGGGTCCGTGCTGCCATTTTGCCCAGGTGGGCCAATTAAGGCCCGCCCAGCACATTTCCCTACTCCCGTGGATAGTGGGAGTGTGCAGGCTGTGGCGGACATGCACAAACCGTCGGGTCCAATGGTGACCCCGCAGTCTGTTTAAGGGAAGGCCTGGCAGCCTCCTGTAGGCTGCTCACAATGGCCAGTTCGAGGTCACACCACAGGGGGTCGGCTGTGCAGGTCAGGCTGGAGGGAAGGGCAGAGGAGCAAGGCAGGCTGCAGGGTCTGCCACTGGGGCAGGGCAGGCTGCAGGGTAGGCCAGCGGGGGGGCCAATGCGCCCCTCGCTTTTCAGATGAATGCCTTGCTGCCCTCCTCGAGGAGGTGGCAGCACAGTGGGAGGTGCTGTTTCCCCAGGATGGGAGGAGGAGGCCCCCCCACATGATCAAACATGCCTGGAAGGAGGTGGTGAGCTCCTGCGACGTGGTGCGGTGCACCTGGATCCAGTGTTGTAAGCACTTCAATGATTTGTTGCGCTCTGGAAGGGTCAGTACCATGTTGGCATTGTGCATGTAATCCAGCAGGGAGCCTTAGCCTTTGAGGCCACCACCCCTCCCCCAAGTCTTACTGCCGTGACTGCATTGACTCATGTTGGACATTTGGCACATGCTGAGTGGGAAAGCAGATAGTGACCATGATTACATCAGACTCAGTGGTTTATGAGAAGATGGGTTCTCCCCACACCATGTGTTGCTCTTAGTCGCACATGACTAGCCTGGGGGCAACCTGCAGTAGATGCAGCTAGGCACATGCCCAGAACTCCAACACATGTCTTATTCACAGTGATGAGATTGTGGAAGGGGAGGCTCAAGGTCTCATGGCCCAGAGTCATCTGGTGCCCTCGACGCTGCTCATAGTTGCGTTTCCTTGCCATGGGAGCTAAGACCGTGTGTTTCCTAAAGTGATACACACAGCATGTGTCCAAGGTGGCCGTTGGTGGGTGTTGGGAACAGGAATATTATCTTTGTGTGACTGGTCAGCGGTAGTGGGGAGAGGAGGCAGTGGAGGCCTGATATGGCCCACTGTGGTTGGGGTGCGGCGTGTGCGTGCAGAGTCCATGTGCGAATTGCTGCAATGAATAGTATTCTCCGTTTTACAGGAGAAGAATGCTCACAATGCGTCTGAGCGTTCGAGGACTGGAGGCGGCCAGGCTCAGCTCATGATGTTAAGCTGCTTCGAACAGGAGGCCCTGGAGCTTGAGAGGTGCCATGCAACCAGGTCAACTGGTGTCAGTGAGGCTGAGGTGGAACAGCCAGGTATTTGAGGCTAACAGTGAGATCCGCTGTCCTCCCACCATCCATAGCACTGATGATTGTTTAATTTGTTATTGTTGCAACATTGCTCGGTCACAGAATGATAGAGTCAGAGGTGTAGATCATAGAAAAAGGTCCTTTGGCCCTTCGAGGATGCACGGGTCAAACACCTTCCTAAGTCTTCTAATCCCATTTCCTAGCACTACGCCCATGGCCTTGTATGCCATGGCATTGCAACTGCACATCCAAATATTTATTACATGTTAGGAGGGTTTCTGCGTCCACCACCCTTTCAGGCAGTGCGTTCAATATTCCCAACACCTGTGTGTGCAAAAGTTGCTCATCACATCCCCTGTCAATCTCATGCCCCTTACCTTAAATCTATGCCACCTGGTTACTCATCCCTCTGCCAAGGGGAAAAGTTCCTTTCTGTCGACTCTATCTATGCCCCTCATAAGTTTAAACACCTCAATCATGTCACCCCTCAAACTCCTCTGCTCCAGGGGAAATAACCCCAGTCAAAGCTATCTCTCCTCATAAGTCAAACTCTCCAGCCCAGCCAGAATCCTGGTCAACGACCTCTGCACTCTCTCCACTCCAATCACATCCCTCCCGTGAAGCACATTTCAGATCTGCACACAGAACTAGAGCTGTGGCCAAGGCCGTGTTTTCTGCACTTGGAACATTACCTCCCTGCTCCTATATTCTATGCCTTGGCTAATAATGGCAAGTATGGCATTTACCTTCTTAAACACCTTATGTACCTGTTCCTTAAGGGACCTGTCAACATGCATACCAAGGCCCCTCTGATCCTTGTTATTTTCCACGGTCCTACCATTCATCGTGTATTCCTGTGCCTTGTTTGTCCTGCCCAAATGCATGACCTCACACTTATCCACATTACATTCCATTTGGTATTCATTAGCCCATATGACCAGCCCGTCTATATCTGCCTGTAATGTAAGGCTATCCTCCTCACTATTTGCCACCCCTCCAATATTCATGTCCATTGGTTCTGGAAGGTTGAGCGCATAATGAGCTAGGGGGAAAGGGATGAAGTGTGTCACTGTGTGCATGCTAACTGATCCACTGTCCTTGTTGTTCATTTCAGCATCATCAGAGCATCAATGGCAGGAGGAATTACAGATGCCCCCTCTCACACCCGAGGGCCCTCAAGTGTCACCTGTGTCACACCATTTCTGCGAGGCAGGCACCAGTGCAGATACCAGCACATTGGTGGGTATTGCAACATCGGCTAGTGTCCCAGGGCACAGTGGAAAGGGCACTTCACAATCGCTGGAGGAGATGGCAGAGACAGAGAGTGCCGATGGCGCCAGCAGCAGGAGGACTGTAGGGGACCAGACACATGCTGAGTCAGGCCATGATGTTGTGCCTCTGGAACCGTCTGCGACGCAGCAGCTGCAGGAAATGTGGCCGGGTGTGCGGGAGCATCTGGGAGTGATACATGAGGCTGTGCTTCGCTTGGTGTCTGTGGTGGAGGAGTCCACATGGAGCATGAGTGATGTCATGAGCCTCATGTCAGAGCGTCAGGCTTCCTCCATGGAGAGAGTGGTGATTCTCATGGAGAGGGGCTTCCAGCAGAATAACCAGCTTCTCCTGGGGATATGTTCGGACCTGCAAGCCCTCACAGTGCCAGTGGCCACAGCTGATCAGTGCCAATGTGGGAGATGGTGTGGGTTTCAAGTTTCCCAGCTCATTGCCCATCCATCCACGGTGAGCAGGGTGGTCCGGGGCAACCTCACATTGATGCAGCAGCTGCTTGTCCTCTCTGCGGGCTCCTCTCACAGCGCTCCGGATGAGGGCATCAGTTGCTTCGCCCCTCTCCAAGTGACTGCTTCATTGGGTGAGGCTGCGACGACTGGGGAGATGCCAGCTGTGGAACTGGCAGCTCCCTCCCAAGCGGGGCCAGCACAGGCTCCATGGGCCAGAGGACGACCGCCAAGGTCATCGAGGCCAACAGGACAGCAGAGTCAGCAGGCTGTCTCAGGAGCCACTCCGAGCGATGGGGCGGCACCATGACGTAGCACCTGGAAACGTAAGCATAAGGCACCTTAGGCACACCATGGGTTTGTCACTGGTGCTTTTGTGTTGGCCCGAGATCAGGTACTTATAATTTTTTCTGATTGCTTAATGTTTCGTTTTGGATTTGTGAGAAATTCTGATGGTTAAAATAAAAACCAAATGTGTGACCATGGCTGAGGGTGGCCCCTTTGTTCCGCATTTGTATGTTTAAGTTAAATGTCATGAGTGTTTGTTTGGACATTCAAGTTTATATCCAAAGCCCGTAGATCCTGCTGATGACCTGGCAGATTTAGCACTTGGGTGCCGAGTGTGGAAGTGCCAGGCAATGCTGGTCCTGCTGATCCATTTGTGTGGAGCTAGCTGAAGGTTGGTTGGATTAAAGTGTCCCAGGAGTCCCGGCCTCCTTGGTGTAGTCCTGGGTCAGCGTCTGTCTCCTCAGCATTTCCCTGTGCTTCCTCATCCTCAGAATCAGTGCTGGACTCATCACGTGCAGCCACATCCACTGCGTCAACGTCTTCATCGACCACTGTGTACCCCCTTTCCAGCGCAAGATTGTGCAGAGCGCAGCATGCAACCGCTATCACCGACACACGATCTGGGGGGGTACTGGAGTGCACCCCCTGAGCGGTCCAGGCATCAGAAGCACATCTTGAGAAGACCGATGGCTCTCTCCACCACAGCCCTTGTGGTGCCGTGGCTCCTGTTGTAGCGCTGCTCAGCTTCTAATATTGGATGGCGGAGAGACGTCATGAGCCACCTTCTGAGGAGGTAGCCCTTGTCACACAACAGCCATCCATCCAGCCGGGCTGGAGCACTGAAGAGCCCCGGCAACTGGGAGTGTCTGAGGATGTAGGCATCGTGGGAGCTGCCTGAGTACCTTGCACAGACTTGTAGAATCAGCACCTTGTGGTCACACACTATCTGCACGTTCATGGAGTGGGATCCCTTCCTGTTGACAAAGGCACCGGGCTCACCTGCTGGTGCCTTGATAGCCACATGTGTACAGTCTATTGCACCCTGGACGCGGGGTAAGCCAGCAATGGCCGCGAAGCCTCTGGCTCACTGTGTCTGGCTTGCCTAGTCCCAACGGAAGTGGATGAAGGTCAATGCACGTCTGAACAGAGCATCTGTGACTTGCTTGACACAAGTGGGGACAGCTGATTGGGAGACACTGCAAAGATCGCCCACTGAGCCCTGGAAGGAGCCAGAGGCATAGAGGTTGAGGGCAGCTGTGACCTTCAGAGTCGTTGGCATGGGGTGTCCACCCACACATTTCGCGGAGATCTCAGGGACAATCATCTGACAGATATAGTTCACTGTCGCCCTTGAGAGATGGAGCCTCCTTCAGCACTGCGCCTCAGTCATATTGAGGTAGCTGCTTCGCTGCCTGTATACCCCGGCAGCAGGATAGTGGCGTCTTTTGCGGCCCCTTCCATCTTGGGCTACCTCTTGGCCCAGTGTCCCCTGTGCCTGCGCCTGGCCTCCCAAAGGTGGGGGAGGCTGAATGTGCACTCCTGGCCTCCTCCCTATTCTAGCCCTCCCTTTCTCCTCAGTGGAGCTGCCTCCAGCGGAGATGTCAGAACCCATATCCAGGCTACGGGGAGGCCTCCAGAAAGCTGCAGGCCCGGTAAATATTACTGACTGCAGAGTGCTGACCTGAAGGTTCAAAGTACACAGAAAACTGCTGGAATTCATTCTGAACTGCTGCAGATCACACAGGCAAGTTTAAAAAGCCTTTCTCCAATAAATACTTCACAGACCAGATTCATGACACCACTGATCCCTCCTATCCTGCCCGTGGATGAGGTTCATCAAAAAGTCTCTTATCCGCCTGCCCGTTGCGCCCATGCGCCGACCTGAACATCGCACGGGCGCCTGAAAATCGCCGTCGATTGATGAATTAAGGGCCTTAACTAGACCATTAATTAATGGCGGGAGCATGTCGAACTTCATTGCACGCCCGCCCAGTGAAATATCGTGATGGCGCGTGGTGACGTCAGGATGCTCGCCCGTCATTTTATGCGCTGACATGCAGGACCCGACCCCTGCACGTCGAGCAGAAAATTCTGCTCCTGGTATTGTGCAACGAGGTAGGATTAATTAATGACCTCATAATGAGGGTGCCCCGAGGTAGCAGTAATCATAATATAGTTGAATTTTACATTTAGTTTGAGGGAGAGAAGAGTGGGTCTAAGACTAATATTTTAAACTTGAATAAGGGCAATCATGCGGACATGAAAGCAGAACTAAGTAAAGTGAACTGGCAATTTAGGTAAAAGCATTGAAGTGTTCAATCAGTCATGATGCTACTGAATGGCTGAGCAGGCTCGATGGGTTGAATGGCCTTCTCCTGTTCCTATGTCAATAGAGATGCAGTGGCGGACATTTAAGGGGATATTTCAGAATACACAGAATAGATACAACTCAACGAGAAAAAAAAGTCCGAGGGGAGGACCCACCATCCCTGGTTAACTAAAAATGTTAAACATAGTACCAAACATTAAGAAAAAGCACATCGTTATGTAAAGATGGGTGGCAGGTCAGGAGATTAGACAGAATACAAAAATACGCAAAGAATGACTAAAAGATTAATAAGGAGGGAAAATGTAGAGTACGAGAGAAAGCTAGCTAGAAATGTAAAGGTAAGAGTTTCTGCAGACATTTTCTGCAGATATTTTAAAAAGAAAAGAGTTAACAAAGTGAGTGTTGGTCCTATAGAAAGTGAGTCTGGGGAATTAATAATACAAAATAAGGAAATGGCAGATGAATTGAACCAGTATTTTCCATTGGTCTTCACTATAGAGGATACAAGTGACATCCCAGAAATAGCTGTAAATCAGGAAATGGAACGGAAGGAGGAACTCATGAAAATCACAATTATCAGGGAAGTGGTACTTTGCAATCGTTGGAAATTCAGGCTGACAAGTCCCCAGGTCCTGATGGACTTCATCCTAAAGTTTTAAAAACAGTGGCTAGTGAGATAGTTGATGCGTTAGTTTTAATTTTCCAAAATGCCCTAGATTCGGGAAAGGTCCCATTAGATTGGAAAATAGCAAATATAACTCCTTTATTCAAAAAGGGAGACAGATAGAAAGCAGGAAACTACAGGCCAGTTAGCTTAACATCTGTCATTGGGAAAAGGTTAGAAGCTATTATTAAAGACGTTATAGCAGGGCACTTAGGTAAATTCAAGGCAACCAGGCAGAGTCAATATGGCGTTGTGAAAGGGAAATCATGTTTAACCATTTTATTAGAGTTCTTCTTGAGGAAGTAGCTTGTGCTCTGGATAAAAGGGAATCAGTGGATGTGCTGTACTTAGATTTCATGAAGTCATTTGATAAGGTGCCAGATCGAAGGTTATTGAGGAAAATGAAAGCTCATGGCATAGGGGTTAACATATTGACATGGATAGAAGATTGGCTAGTTAACAGGAAACAGAGAGTAGGCATAAATGGGTCATTTTCTGGTTGGCAAGATGTATCAAGTGGTGTGCCATAGGTATCAGTGCTGAGGTCTCAAGTTTTTACAATTTATATAAATGATTTGGATGAAGGGACAGAAGATATGGTTGCTAAATTTGCTAATGATACAGAGGTACAAAAGTAAGCTGTGAAGAGGACATATGAAGGCTACAAAGGAATATAGACAGGTTAAGTGAGTGGGCAAAGATCTTGCAAATGGAATATATTATGGGAAAATGTGAAATTGTCCATTTTGGCAGAGACAATAAAAAAGGAGCATATTAACTAAATGGTGAAAGATTGCAGAGTACTGAGGTGCAGAGGTATCTGGGTGTCCTAGTGCCTGAATTGCAAAAAGTTAGTATGCAGGTACGGCAAGTAATTAGGAAAGCTAATAGAATGTTATCATTTATTGTGAGGGGAATTGAATACAAAAGTAGAGAGGCTATGCTTCAGTTATATAGGGTATTGGTGAGACCAGATTTGGAGTACTGTACGTATTGGTCTCCTTATTTAAGGAAGGATGTAAATACATTAGAAGCAGTTCAGAGAAGATTTACTGCACTAATAATGGGCAGGTTGTTTTATGACGAAAGGTTGGACAGGCTAGGCTTGTATCCAGTAGAGGCTAGAAGAGTAAGTGGAGACTTGATTGAAACATATAAGATCCTGAGGGGTCTTGGCAGGGTGGATGTGGAGAGGATATTTCCTCTTGTAGGAGAATCTAGAACTAGGGGGTCACTGTTTAAAAATAACAGGTTTCCCATTAAGGACAGAGATGAGGAGAATTTTTTTTTCTCTCAGAGGGTGGTGAGTTTTTCGAACTCTCTTTCTCAAAGGGCGGTGGAAGCAGAGCCTTTGAACATTTTTAAGGCAGAACTAGATAGATTTTGATTGACAGCTCAGCCATCTGTTCAGGCAACTTCAAAGGCTTTAATGAATTCAGCTCTGGAGGTTTGGTTGACACAGTTGTGCAATGGAATCTCATTATGGCTAAATTTCAAAACCATTAACGGATTCAGCACAGCAGGGATTGTTGACACAGCTGTCAAGGGGAGTGTGAACTTTGTTTGATTGATAGTTTTATCAATGCAGTAGGATTTTTGAAGTGCGTTGTTTGTTTATTTTGACAGCCTTATGTGCACTTGAGAGGATTAAGGTCTTTTTCAAGTGGAGCTTGACTGCCTGTGCATTTGTCTGACAGTTTTATGAGGTCCTAAAAGGAGTAAGCTTTTTCAAATGGAGTTTGAATGTTTTTATGTTTATTTTGACAGTTTCATGAGCATTTCAGAGGCTTCCCAGTGTTATTATTGGGTTCATGAGTTCTGTACACAGTGGATATTGGGAGAGTGGGTATGGCGGGAGCATGGGAGTTATGTGAGGGCGTGGGGTATTGAGGGGGCATGTAGATATGGAGGAAGTATTGGGGGGTGTTACAATCAGATAAAGAGAGGTAGGATGTCTCCCCTTTGTTCCCACTCCTCATTTGACTGCAACAGTTTTTTTTAAAGGATTTGTTTGCCAATTCAGTGTTTAAGTTTAAGTGTTGTGACTGTAAGAAGCAGACAGATTTCCTTAAGTTTTTTTTAAAAGAGAGGATTATATTTATTATACTTAACTCAGTCTAAGTAAAATGATTTTTTAAAAAGCTCCAACTTTCACGCACACACAGTTTATGTTTACACACACACACACACCAATAGGTTACAGAGTGAAAGGATAGATTAAGCAGGCTTTTAAAGAGTCTAATAACAGTCTGGTCTTGTAGATTGATGACTTGGGTGGTTCCAGGCTGAGCTCGGTGGTCCCTCAGGATTCAGTGTCAAGGCAGCTTAAAGATGTTGCTGGTTGATGTATTTTGTCTTCTGGAGACAGCAGCTGTTGAGTTGATTTTCTATTAAAATCTTTGCCTTCGGCACATGGATAGTCAAATAACAGATAGGTTTCGAGTTTGCAAGATGGGTGGAGAGAGAGGGAGAGAGGGAGGGTGTCCGCTTGGGACCTCCTGTCCCCTAGTTCTTCAGTGCTGTTGGTTTCCTGATAGGCTTGTCTCCACCTGGTTCTTGGAGTAACTAAGATTTATCTGAAGTCAGTTTTGAAATTGTGACCACATGATCAATACTTCCATTGTTTACATAAATGATTCAAAGTTAGACACCATTGCTACACAATGGAGAATGCATAGTGGCTGTTCGCACCTGCTTTGATGAATTGGTTTCTCTGCAGCTCTCTTTCTTAAGTGTCAAGCTTGAAGACTTTGAGTTTTGGTAAGTGCACAGACAATAGGAGTTGTGAATTCCACAGTAGTTTTGTCTCAGCAAGTCCATTCAAGATTGGGCATTCCCCCCCTCCACCCCCCAGGGTCATTTAATTAAGAACTTTCCAGAGGCATGAGGTAATTATGAGTCTATGCAGAAATTATAAAACTCACCTGACTCTCGACGGCTATCTTAACAGCTTGAGGTTTTAGTCCTTTTAAAACTTAGTCAGTGATTTCAAGCCAGTAAATACATTAAGTCATTTTTTTTATATAAATCATAGCTTGGCAACAGGGGTAAGGAAAGGGCATGGTGCTATGACAGATCATGGGGTTATGGAGGGGGCATGGGGGTAGGAAGGGGATTGGGGGTATGGAGGAGTCATTGGGGTATCTAAGGGGAAGGTCCTGCCTTAGGGAGCTTCCGGCCAATCTGATCCGGACTGTCCTAGACAGCGCCAGATTTGGGCAGTGGTCACTGTTGGGAATACAGGCAGGCCTCGAACAAAAGGACGTTATAGAGACCAAACTTCAAGTCCGGTGTATCGACGGGACTGGGCTGGCAGACCCCAGTGTGGGGGGTGGGAGCCAAGTTTGAGAGGCCGGGGCAGGGGGGGTGGGGGCAGAGGGTTAAAGAGGAGTTATGAACCTTGGGGAGGGGTACCTCTGCTGGGCAGAGAGGACCCCTACAGGAGGTCCCCCCGTTGCCCGATACCAGCCCGTGCAGTAAGAGCTGCCGGTTACCCACTTGGCATGGGTCTTCCTCTGTCACAGGTGAAATAGTGGTGGGAGTGAGATGAGGCACTTAAATGGCCATTGATTAGCCACTTAGGGGCCTCAATAGGCCCAAGGCCGAGTGGGCCACCCACGCCTCCACCACTCTCTGCAAAATGGGAGACAGGTCAGGGACAGGCAGGAAGGTGGCAGGCAGGCCACAGCCTGCATTTTATGAGTCCCCCTGCCTTCAAACACAATCCAGCCCATTTTCCTGTTTTCTCCTCCAACCACACATCCTTCTGAGGTTTCTGCGCTGCTTCAATTCTGGATTCTTGCTTGTTCCTGATTTTGACACTGCACTATTGGCAACCTTACCTTCAGCTGCCTGTACCCAAAGCTCTCCCTAAACTCACTGCCTTTCTACCTCTCTCTCCTGCCTCTTTGACCAAGATTTTGGTAATCTGTCCTAATATCTCCTTATGTGGTTCAGTGTCAAATTTTATTTGAGCCAAAGCTTCAAAGGTTCTATATAAATACAAGTTGTTGATGTTGTTGTTGAGCTGTAATAATGCAGCATATGAATCCAATAGTCCATAATCCTCCAAATTAATTCACAAAGAGCCTGACAATGTGGGGTCAGTCTCTCCTTCCCATCAATGTTGAGTTGCTTAACAAGACCACGTGTTAATAGAACATTTCATTATGGAGAAGTAGGGAGGAAATTAATGTTTAAACATATGCTGTGTCAATAATTTTGTGTTCTTGCCAACCAAATTACAGCAGCATTGACAGAGTACATCCTAGTATAAGGCATGAAGATCAAGAGAATCAATAAAAAGGAGAAAAATAGAGTCAAGGGAGTGTACATCACTTTGTTTAAAAGGCTGGCTGGATATTTGGGACACTAATGGATTAACTTTAGCTTGAAGAACCTTGTTTGAATGCTGCGCAGATTGCAATGCAGTCTGTTGCTGTAATGTTCCTACATGAAACAAATTGGAACAATCTCAACCTAGCTTCTGGTGGGTATGGATTTATGGAAAATTGCAACAAATTGTCATTCCCAATCAGAAAGTTTAATGTGGAAAGTGGAAAAACTCAGTCTAGTGCAATAGGGGTGCACATTGTTAGGGCATAAGGGAACTTCAGTTTGCAAGTTAAATTTTATGATCTGATACTTCCAGCATACAATCTTGTGCAAGATGAACACATCATGATTTTAGGCATACCTGATTTGTGGGCCTACACAATTTTTGTGCCTATTAAAATTAAAACAAAAAAATTGTGTCTGCCGAACCCTGAGCCTCAATTTCCAACATGTGGTGACAATCCATCATGGGCACTCAAAGCACAACAGTTGTCACTCTCTTTGGCTATACCTTAAGTGGGAACCCTAGTTACAAAACAGAAATTGCCTCACTCTCCAACTTAATGTCATTTTGTTATGAATTTAAAATAGCCCTGATATACATTATTCTTAATATCGATCAGGATACCCAACAACAACCTTTATTTATGTAGCGCCAGTATTATTAGTATATATAGGCCCCAGCTATTACTCTTAGTGAATTATTTTGAAGGATTTTGAACTGTTGGATATTTTAAATGCAGTGAAGTGTTCCCAGAAGATTCAGGAGAGCATTATTAAACAAAATTTAACATAAGGAGGTTTTAAGGCAGGTGATCAAAAGCTTAGTCAAAGAGGTAGGTTTTAAGAAACCCCAGGTGGGACCTTGCTGGCAGTCCCCAGCGAGGGGTGTGTGGGCCAGGTTTGAGAGGCTGGTGGGGGTGGGTTAAAGAGGAGTTATGACCTTTGGGAAGGGGTTGCCTCAAATGCGGGCAAAGGGGCCCCCATTTTAAAGAAGGAAAGAGAGGCAGAGAGGCAGCAAAAGCTGAACTTTGTAATTATTTTTCATTAAAATATGTATTTTTAAAAATCTGTCACAAATATCCTGGGTACTAGTGTAGCACTTGCTGTCTGGCCACTTAGAATGTAGGTTATTGTCATGGAGGAATGATGAAAACCACCACAGTAGGCATTCTATCGTACTTAATTCATTATTTGGCAAACTGACACATAAGAGATTCTTTTAGAAAGGAGTCAGATGCCAAAGATTTCCAGAATATAACTTTAATTAGGTGTTCTCCAAGACTTTTAAACCTTCCAGCTAGGCCATGAAAACTCCACATTCATCAAACTAGGTTTGACCCTCTTTCTCAAAACAAAAACAGAGACAGAAATACCTGGAAAAACTCAGCAGGTCTGGCAGCATTGGTGGAGAAGAGCATAGTTGACATTTCGAGTCCTCATGACCCTTCAACAGAACTAAGTAAAAATAGGAATGGGGTGAAATTTACTTAGTTCTGTTGAAGGGTCATGAGGACTTGAAACGTCAACTGTGCTCTTCTCCGCCGATGCTGCCAGACCTGCTGAGTTTTTCCAGGTATTTCTGTCTCTGTTTTTGTTTTGGATTTCCAGCATCCGCAGTTTTTTGCTTTTATTTTTGACCCTCTTTCTATTTCCTTATAATGACTCAACGCTCCCTCTGCTGGCCTTTATTTATATTACGTAGCCTAAATCTATTCAAGATGTGAACATTGCTCTCACCTTTGAAAATAAACTTTTAGCTACATTTCACATAAGTCAGTATGTAACTCCTTACATAAAACCGTTTAAATGACAGGACAGCAGTGCTATTAGAAGTTGATGTATGTATCTTCAAGAGCCTGTTTTATCCCTGCTTTAAGAATTGATCTTTCAAATTTTGTTAGCACTGAGATCTGAATAAAATGCAAGAATTAGGGAAATTAACACTGATAACAGCTGTTCTTCTGATGTTGGCATTAAGCCACAATGTTGGGGAACAACTGAAAGAACAGGGTTTTGTATCTGACCATTGTTTTACTGACAGCTCGGCTCGAGGTAATTACTACCATTTATTTCATCTGTTAATGTTTTGGATATCAGAAAAAGACTTTGGCTGGTCCAGGCATCGTAGAATCATAGAAACCTACAACACAGGGGGTTGCCATTCGGCCTATCATGTGTGTTGGCTGAGAAAGAGCTATCCTGCCTAATCCTACTTGGGCTGAGCTTTAGAGGTTACAGCGTTCTAAGTACACATCCAAGTACTTTTTTAAACATGATGAGGATTTCTGACTTTACCACCCTTTCACATAGTGCATTGCAGACTTCCCCCACCCTCTAGATGAAAAAGAATTGGAGGATTGATACTTAATTAGCACTAACCCACTTTTTAAAATAAAACTTAACATAGACCTTGGAAGAAAAACGACAGTATTTAATGCCCCAGACACTGTTTTGGTGAAGAATCCCTTCAAATTTTACTGAACAGTTCAATTGCAAAATTGGAAGGAGTACTCAAGAATTTTTGTGTACTGATACATAAACCAACTTAAAACAGAAAACATCAAAAAGAAACAAGAAGGAGGTACAGCTATGGTTGCCAACCCTCCCAGATTATCTGGGAATTTTCAGATTGGAAGATGAACCTCTTGGGCACTGACGATAGTCATTTGTGTCTGTGTACATCTTTCACCTGCTCACGGGTGGTTTCCGTGTTCTCAGAACTTCTAACAAAATAGCAAGCAAAGGCACTTAAGTACGGGGACCCAAATCTTATAAAGTAAATGCAGCATCTGTAAGCAAGCATCACATGGTCAGATGTCACGCTATCTGATGCAGCCTGATCACAATTATTAAGCTGGAGCCTTGTTATGGGCTAGCCTCAGACCTCTAGTACACATAAAGAACATGCTGATTTTTCTAGCCCTGAAAATGGGCGAAACTAATTTTTAATCTTGTAGATTGTACCTCTAAATCTTGTAAATCTTTGACTCCAAGTAAGAAGAAACAACCCAGTTTAGTTACCTCCCATATTACATTAATGAGTTATGATCTACTGCTCCGAAACCATTATGACAACTATTCTCTCTGATGAACATTGATGATTACAGTGAAAGAGAGGAGCTAGGCTATGGAGAGGTTTGAAAACAAGGATAAGAATTTTAAAATCTAGACATTGCTTTACCGGGAGCCAACATAGATCAGCGAGCATGGGGTGATAGAGAAATGGGGCTTGCTGTGAGTTAAGATATGGGCAGCAGAGCTTTGGATGTCATCAAGTTTAAGGAGGGTAGAATGTGGGAGATCAGCCAGGAGTGAATTGGAATAGTCAAGTCTAGAGGTAACAAAGGCATGACTGAGAGTTTCAATAGTAGATGAGCTGAGACAAGGGCAAAGTTGGACAATGTAATGGAGATGGAAATAGGCAGTCTTAGTGATAGTGCTAATATGTGGTTGGAAGCTCCTCTCAGGGTCAAATATGACAGCAAGATTGCAAACAGACTGGTTTAATCTCAGGCAGTTGCCATGTAGAGGGATGGAGCTGGTAGCTAGTGAATGGAGTTTGGAGCGGGGACCAAAAACAATGGCTTCAATCTTGTCATTATTTCATTGAAGGAAATTCCTGCTCATCCAGTGCTGGATGTTGGATAAACAGTCTGATGATTTCGAAACAGTGGAAGAGTTGAGAGGGTTCATGGTGAGGTTGAGCTGAGTGCCATCAGCATACATGTGAAAATTAACACTGTGCTTTCAGATTATCTTGCCAAACAACAGCATGAAGATGAAAAATAGAAGAGGGTCAAGGATAAATTCTTGAGGAACACGAGAGGCTTTGGTGATGGAGCAGGACTTCTTGCCCAGATGGGGGCCTTAAACCAATTTGTGGAGTGAACCATCGGGCCAAGGGCGAGCTCAGCCCTGAAGTTTTTTCCCGGGGAGAAACAACAATTGATGTTAGATCAATTATTAATTTTAAAACTGAGATTGATAGATTTTTGCTAACCAAAAATATTACGGGATATGGGGCAAAGGTGGGTACATGAAATTAAATTACACATCAATCATGATCTCACTGAATGGCAGAAAAGGCTCAAGAGGCTGAATGGCCTATCCCAGTTCCAAGTTTCTTTGAGAATTTTTAATATCTTCTAGCTGTACTAGGGCAGGTCAATCTGAGTGAAAGATTCCCCTTTAGAGAAAACAGATTTACTGCAATGAATAACATTCCAATTTCTCCATGTCATTTTAAACTGTCATTTAGCACAGATCTATTCCATTATTACTAACTTATCTTCTGTTGTTCAATTAAACCCAAATTATCTTTGGTCCCTGAGTGACATTATATACATTAAAAGTTGAAGTGCTTCAAGGACTAGAGATAGTTTTTTATTGGTCAATACCAGCCGAATGTTTCACTTAGGTCACCAATGAACAAATAAAGTACATTTTATTATGCTGCTTTAGCATCTTATCATTGACACCCACCGCACCCATCACCCCTCCCACTATACAGAAAGAAAGATTTATGACACACAACAGAGTTTTATATTATGCAGTGCTTTTATTGAGTGATTAGAAACCACAACAAGTTTGTATATACTTCCATCTAGTGGCAAGAGTCAGTGGTACTATAATAGCTATTACCTGATTTGATGATATGCTATTTATAGGGATTAATGTACTATAATATAGCTGATCTACTGCATCAGTATGTACAGACAAAAATATTTATTTCCTGTAATTGTGTATATGCAATCATTCCTACATGTATCACCGTCCAACTCAACTGTTTCTGTCCCACTCCATCTGTTAGGGTCTTTGCTAATCTTTTGCAAGTGTCCAATGTGTGGCTTTCAAATGGGTTTCTTTACCAATGTCTTCAATATCTATCACTTACCTTTTAAAGGCCCAGAATAGGTAGAGGTTTTGATGCACCACCTACTGCATTAGAAGGGGTCAATAATGCGCTGGAGCTCAGTTTTCGGTCCCTGCTCCAAACTCCATTCTCCATGCTTGTGAGCGTGCACACAAGCATCATCTGCATACTGAAGCTCTATGATTGAGGCTGGAGTGGTTTTGGTCTTGGATTGAGGGTGGCGTAGGTTGAACAGTTTCCCATTTGTTCTGTAGATTGTCTCCAGGACTTTGGGTAATATGCAGGAGGTGAGGTACAGCATTGCAGTGAGAAAATGGAGAAGAGAGTTGGTGCGATGACACAGCCTGTTTGACCCCAGTTTTCACTGAGATAGGGTCTGTGGTGGCTCTATTGGTGAGGATCATGGCTTGCATGTCATCATGGGGTAGACGGAGGATGGTGATAAACTTCCGAGGGCAGCCACATTTGAGGAGGATTCTCCATAAGCCTTTGTGCTTCACAGAATCAATCTATTTCTTTTGTGTGGTCAAAAAGAGCCATGTACAGTGGTTGGTGTTGTCCCTTGCAATTTTCTTGAATTTGCTACGCAGTGAAGATCATATCTATGGTGCCTCTTGATGGGCAAAAAACATACAGTGACTCTGAAGGAGTTCCTTGCCACTGGGAGGAGACAACTGAGGAGGATCCTAGCAGTGATGTTCCTTGTAGCAGTCAGCAGGGAGGCTCGTCTTGTAGTTACTGCAATCGGAACTGTCTCCCTTTTTGAATCTAGTCACAATCAGTGTCCCTGAGATTCCCTCTGCATGTCCCCCCTCCATGCGCTCCACTTCCCAGATAATGGATATGAAGTTGTGCAGCGTGCCTAGAGTGTCCCTCTGCCATATTCCAGAACTTCAGCAGTGATTCCATCTGCACTAGGGGCTTTATTGTTTCTCAGCTGTCGAAATGATTTTTTCAACTTCACTCAGGACTGGAGTAGCGCCGAGACTGGGCCAGATGTGATTGGAGTTGAGGACTAGTCAAAGACAGAGTCTTGGTTCAGGCGTTTTTCAGCATGTTCTCTCCAATGAGTACTGACTGTCTGCCTGTCCTTGATGAGCTCCCCTCCATGCTTGGCTCCCAGCGGGATGAGCCCTCGAGTGCTTGGGCCATAGATGGTCTTGACAGCGCCGAAGAAACCATGCATGTCATTGGTGTTCGTGAGTTGTTGGACCTCCTGTGCTCTTTCTACCCACCATTTGTTCTTTATGTCATAGGTTTTATGCTTTACCGTTGCCTTTAGCTGCCTATAAGGCTGCTGCCTTTCTCTTGAGCTGTGGTGAAGTTTCTAGTCAATGAAAGCTTTGCACTTACACTCGATTAGGTCCTGCATCTCTTGGTCATTTTATCAAACCAGTCACGATGTTTCCTGGTAGAGATACCAAGGACCTCTTTCCTGACGCTTGTTCTGGGGGATTTTAGGGTTAACTCGGCACTACAGGCACATCGTGGATCCTGGTGGCTAAAAGTTGACAGTGAAGGCACTGAATGAGAAGGGCCGCCTTGATGGGATCTTTGAGGCCTTTGATGTAAATTTTCTTGCAGCTTTGCTTTTGTTGCCTCCATTGTTTGGGAGCCAAGTTGACGGAGATGGTAGATCAGATAAGGCTGTGATCAGTCCAGTCATCAGTACCTGCCATGGTGCAGATGATGTGGATATCTCTATGACCCCTTTTGCTCAAACCATCTGCCTAACCCTTCAAGCATTACCTGCTCCACATGTGGCAGAGCCTGCAGATGGAGCATTGGACTTATCAGCCATTTCAGAACCCATTGAACTGGAGTGGAAGCAAGTCATCCTCGATCCCAAGGGACTACCTAAGAAGTCTAGAAGTGGGGATCAGCTGTCAGACTCATGCTTTAATATGGGTAATTGAAAAAAAGAAAAAGAATGAATTTGTGTTTATGTAACATCTTATCACATGTCTGAGAATATCCCAAAGTGCTACACATACAATTGATTGCTTTGAAGTCTAGTTATTGCTGCCATGTAAATGAACTTGGCAACTTAGCTGAAGGGGAGCTGGGAAGTAACAAGGATTAGAGTTTGAGTTGGGCCAAAAGAGCACAGTGTCCAGTTTACTATGGGTATCAGGCGGGAGCTGGACTGAAGAGGTTACCGTGGGGAATGAGGTCTAAAAACATTTTGATAACGTAATTGTGGGAGAGTGACGTAATGCCTGGGAAAACTTTAGAGGTCAATGGGGGTATACATCTCCCAGAACAGAGCTTGAGGGACAAAGTCTTAACGTTTCACTGTCTGCACTATTACATGCAACTCTTTTTCATGGAATTACAAGGAATACATATGTCTTCACATGAGTTGCTTGTCTCAGGGCCTAATTAAAGTCTGGAATGAAGTTGTCTCCAGCAGGAACTCTCCCCTGGCTGAAATAGCAATTTTTTTCAGAACAGTTTCTACAAAACCCACACCTCTGTTGTCAGTTTGATGACACACTGGTAGTTGATTGCACAACGTTCAGCACCATTCGTGAATCCTCAGATACAGAAGCAGTCCATGTCCAAATGCAGCAAGACCTGGACAATATCCAAGCTTGGGCTGACAAGTGGCAAGTAACATTTGCATCACACTAGTGTCAGGCAATGACCATCTCCAACAAGAGAGAATCCAACCATTGCCCCTTGATGTTCAATGGCATTACCTTCACTGAATCCCCCACTATCTACATCCTGGGGGCTTACCATTGACCAGAAACTGAACTGGACTAGCCTTATAAATACTGTGGCTATGAGAGCAGGTCAGAGGCTAGGAATCGTGCGATGAGTAACTCACCTCCTGACTCCCCAAAGCCTGTCCACCATCAACAAGGCACAAGTCAGGAATGTGATGGAATACTCCCCACTTGACTGGATGAGTGCAGCTCCTACAACACTGAAGAAGCTGGACACCGTCCAGGACAAAGCAATCCACTTGATTGGCACCACATCCACAAACATTCACTCCTTCCACACTTGCACAGTAGCAGCAGTGTGTACCATCTACAAGATGCACTGCAGGAATTCACCAAGGCTACTTAGACAGCACCTTCCAAACCCACGACCACTACCACCTAGAAGGACAAGGGCAGCAGATAGATGGGAACACCACCATCTGGAAGTTCCCCTCCAAGTCACTCACCATCCTGACTTGTAAATATATCGCCATTCCTTCACTGTTACTGGGTCAAAATTCTGGAACTCCTTTCTTAACAGCACTATGAGTGTACCTACAACACATGGACAGCAGTTCAAGAAGGCAGCTCACCATCACCTTCTCAAGGGCAACTGGGGATGGGCAATAAATGCTGGTCCAACCAACGAAGCCCACATCCCGTGAATGAATTTAAAAAAAAGTTGAGAGAGCAGCCGATGATAACCAGAGTAATTGGCAAACTGGATGACAGCAGTGGCATTGGCTGTTCGGGTGTCCTGGCATCAAAGC
This sequence comes from Cetorhinus maximus, assembly GCF_964194155.1. Taxonomy (NCBI): domain Eukaryota; kingdom Metazoa; phylum Chordata; class Chondrichthyes; order Lamniformes; family Cetorhinidae; genus Cetorhinus; species Cetorhinus maximus. Next base: position 141,903,289 of record NC_135881.1, on the reverse strand, counting down.
CACCTAAGAGCTGAAGGTCACATTTGTCCTTGAATCCAATAGGTGTGCCGAAGAGCCTCAAGCACGTGAAATAAGTCCATCTAAACTTGCTCCCACTTGTTCATCAGCGCAAGTCCCTGAAAGCTCCCTCAGGATTCCGTCTTACAACTTGACCTTTCTCTCAAAAATTCCCTCTGTGCCATTCCGTTCCGCACGGAGGGATTTCTTGTTTCAGTTGCTCCTGCAGGCTCTCCACTTTCTTGCTTTTGTCAGGACTCGCCTTGGCATAACATCCTACGGTTTAGCAAGGGATCTCAAATGATGGCTGTTTTCTGGGGTTTGGCCCAGCACAATTGAGATGGGTGCATGACGTGGTGAAATCTAATACCTCAAAAAACTGATTTGTCAAACACAATTTCCCTTTCGTAAATCTGTGTTGACACTGCTTAATTATATTATGGTTTTCTAAGTGTCCTGTTACCATGTCCCTAATAATAGATTCTAGCATTTTTATGTTCCCACTAATGTTAGGCAAACTGGCCTATAGTTCCCCAATTTCTTTCTCTTTCTTAAATAGCGGTGTTATGTTTGCTGCCTTCCAATCCTGGGGAAATGTTCTAGAGTCTAAAAAAATTTCAAAGATCAATACACTCAATATTTCAGCAGCTTCTTCTTTTGAAATCAGAGGATGCAGGTCATCAGGTCCAGGGCATTTGTGACCATTTTGTCCTATTAATTTCTCCAGTACTATTTCTTTACCTGTACTAATTTCTTTAAGTTATTCACTCATACTAGACTTTTTGTTCCCCATTTTTTTGGAATGTTTTTTATGACTTCTGCCATGAAAGCAGATGCAAAGTATCTGTTTAATATCTTTGCTATTCCTTATTCCCCATCATAATTTCAGCTGCCTCTGCCTCTAATGGACCTATGTTTAAATTCACTAAGTTTTTCCTATTTACAAACCTATAGAAACATTTACAATCTGTTTTAATGTCCCTTATTAGTCTAGTGTCATATTCTTTTTTCTCTTTTCTTATCAATTTCTTGTTACTCCCTTGCTGAATTCTAGAATTCTCCTAATCTTCAGGGTTATTATTCATTTTAGCGATGTTATAAACCTGTTACTTTCATCTAGTACTATCTTCAATTCCTTTTGTCAGTCGCAGTTGCACCTCTTTCTCAGTGGGGATTTGAGCCATAAAGGAATATATCTTTATTGCAAACCCTGTATTAATTCTTTAAATGCTTGCCATTCCCTGTCTACTGCCATATCTTTTAATGTAATTTCCCAATTTACCTTAGCCAATTCGCCCCTTGATTCTACCTAGTTTGTTTGTTTAGATTTAAAACTCTAGTTTTGGACTTAACTAAATCACCTTCAAACTCAATGTAAATACTATGGTCATTCTTCCCTAGAGACACCTTTACTACGAAGTTATTAATTAGTCCTTTTGCATTGCTCAATACTAGATTCAATATAGTTTGTTCTCTAGTTTAATCCTCGACATACTAACCCAGAAAACTATCTTTTATATATGCCATGAACTTGTCCTCCACCTTGTTGCTATAAATTTAGTTTGTTCAGTCTATATAAAGATTAAAAACCCATAATTATTGCATTATCCTTGTTATATGTGCCTCTAATTTCTTGATTTACATTTTGCCTACACTACAATTATTATTAGCAGGTCTATAAACAATTTTTAAAAATTGTTCATGGGTTGTGGGCATCACTGACAAGACCAGTATTTGTTGACCATTCCTAAATGCCTTTGAGAAGGTGGTGATGGGCCACCATCTTAAACCACTGCAGTCCACTAATGTTTTCTGCCCTTTGCTATTTCTTAGCTCCACCCAAACTGATTCTACTACTTGATTTTCTGAGCAAAGATCCTATGTATTTACTGTCTTTGTCCAATCCTTTATTATCAGATCTAACCCTCCTCCATTCCCCTTTTGCCTATCTCTTCCAAAGTTAAATAAACTGGAGTATTTAGATCCAAACCTTGGTCACTTTGCAACCATATTTCCGTCATGGCTATTAGATCAAACCTAATAATTTAATTTTCTATTAATTCATCTAATTTATTGTCAGTGTTTCACATATTTAGATATAGCATTTGTTGACCATTTAGCTTTGACTTTTTTGTATTTTCCTTGATGTCACCTTAGTCACCAATGTCCCATTAACTTCATTACTCTCTCTGTCCCTTGTTGTCCCACTTTGCTTATTTTTGTTCAAAACATTGCTCTGCTCCAGAGCCTTGACAATTCCCTCACTGCTATGGAATTTCTTCTTTCCTGAATATAGGAAATCAGCTTCATCAGTTTAAAGCCATGTCTACTGTCTTAGTTAACTCTGTTTCTCTTTCCACAGATGCTGCCAGACCTGCTGAGTTTTTCCAGCATTCTCTGTTTTTATTTTAGGTTTCCAGCATCTGCAGTATTTTGCTTTTGTCTTAGTTTTTGATTGACCAGTTCACTGGTCCCAGCCCAGTTTAAGTGAAGCCCCTCCCAGCAGAACAACTCCGTCTTCCCCCTGTACTGCTGCTAAGGGCCCATGTAGTAAAACCCATGCTTTCCACACCAGTCTTGCAGCCACTCATTTAATCTTCCAATCTGTTTACCTCTATTGGGACATTTCTTACGATCTTGGTAGAAACCAGTAACCTTTTTTTAATAAAAGAAGAAATCAAAAATTCCAGTTATTTACTGAAAGAATTAAGCCACAAGATTCCTCTGATTGAAAGTGTACAAGATTATGAGGGGCATGGACAGGGTGGATAGGGAGCAGCTGTTCCCCTTAGTTGAAGGGTCAGTCACAAGGGGACACAAGTTCAAGGTGAGGGGCAGGAGGTTTAGGGGGGATGTGAAGAAAAACTTTTTTACCCACAGAGTGGTGACGGTCTGGAATGCACTGCCTGGGAGGGTGGTGGAGGCGGGTTGCCTCACATCCTTTAAAAAGTACCTGGATGAGCACTTGGCACGTCATAACATTCAAGGCAATGGGCCAAGTGCTGGTAAATGGGGTTAGGTAGGTCAGGTGTTTCTCACGTGTCGGTGCAGACTCGATGGGCTGAAGGGCCTCTTCTGCACTGTGTGATTCTGTGATTCTGTGAAATAAAAGGATTTTACTATATAAGAGTCAAACAAAGTAAACCTTAAATAATATCTTGGGTAACCACCTATACTCTAAAACCCAAAATCAACTTAAGTTAAACATGAAAAATTTCAGCTCCTCTTCTTCTGGAATTTAGCCTGATCCCTAGCTAACAGCAGCACTTAACCAATCCGAGTTCCATGGAAAAGGTCTTCACCAAAAAATGGCACACGTCTGCAGAATTTTCTAAATTCTGCTTACGATGGTCTGAATGGTGTAGATCCACCAATGTCATCTTCAAGTAACAGAAACAGTTGCTACAACTGTATATTTTCCTAAGTCAGCTTCTGAATCTCGCCTTTGTCTTCTTCAGCCTGCCTATACTGTACCTCTGGGATCATCATCTGAGCTCTGATGGATCTCTGTTCTTTTATGTGGTTTCAGCCAGTTCTAGACCCTCAAGAAGTTTTGGGTTCCAATCTCAGTTTCAGTCTTAGTTCCCTAACAAACTGAAAGGGTCAGTTTCCTTTCTCAGTTTCCCTTTTCAATTAGGGTCTGTCTCAAAAATACAAGCTTTGAAACCAGAGAATCCATCACACTTCTCTCTTTGGGAAAAAAAAACTTTTACTGTAGTGGGATGTTCTTTGTAACAGTTTTGAAATATAGCAAGTTCTCATCACCCTAAACATTATAACAACTAGTTTATTGCATACTGTACAGGTAACCTTTTCATATTTCACAATTACACATATTGTATGTTCCTAATGTCTACAGGTAACCTTTTCATATTTCATAAGTACATATATCATATTTACAAAATTATATGGGCTTAACTGCAGCAAAGGCAAGTATATGCAATAATTAGGATTAATAGGATTCAGATATTATAAAATTATCATAACTCTCCTACACCCCTTCTTTAAACTCTGGACAAAACATTAGCAATGACATTGTTTTTCCTGACAACTTGCTCACTTTTTAGATTGAAGGACTGCAGCATCAAACTCCAGTGAAACAACTGAAGATTCTTTGTGTGGAAATTTTCCAAAAACACCAGTGGGTTATGATCAGTGTAAATTAATGTCTCTCCTTGATTATTCAAATACATACTTCAAATTGTTGAAGAGCCAAGACAAAATTAATGTTCCTTCTCGATTGTGTAGTATTTTTATTGATATGTATTAAGTTTTCTTGAGAGATAGCTGACTGGGCTCTCTATACCAGTATCATCATCTTGCAGCAGCTCCACTCCTAATGTTAACATCACTATTATCGACAGCTATTTTGAATGATTTATTGAAAGTTGGAGCAGCCAAAACAGGTTGATTTATTAATATGGCCTTTAAACTCTCAAAGGCCTGACAAGACTGTCCAGTTAAATTTTATATTTTTCTTCAATAAGTTTGTTAATGGAGCCTCTACTGCATTGAATTTTGTGACAAACTTCCTGTAAAAACCACACACTCCAAGTAACTGTAGTAGCTACAATTTGGTTTTAGGGTCTGAAATGTTCATAGTTGCTTTAATTTTAGCTTCTCTAGGCAACACTTGCTCCACAACATGTCCCAAATAGGTGACTTTGGCCTGGGCAAAATCACTCTTGGGCAAATTCATCAACAAATCAGCTTTTTGTAATCTATCAAATGGTGCACTTAGGTATTCCACAAGCTCTTCCCAAGTGTAACACAAGACCAATAAATCATCGATATATACCACACAGTTGTGTAATCTGGCAATTACTTGCTCTGTCAATCTTTGAAAGGTATCTGGTGCATTTTTCATTCCAAATGACATAACCTTACATTGGTACAGGCTGTCTGAGGTTGCAAAAGCAGAGATTCCTTAGGCTTGATCTGTTAGTGGAACTTGCAGATAACTTTTAAGCAAGCTGATCTTGCTAAAAAGAGTCTGAATTTCCAAATCTATCAATGCAATCCTCAAGTTGGGCAATTGGATAAGAATCGGTTCTTATTTTGGCTTTAACTTTCCTATATTCAATGCAGAATCTTAGTGATCCATCAGGTTTTGGTACCATTATGTCTGGAGAGCTCCAGCTATTTTTGATTGGTTCAATTATGTCATTGTACAGCATAAATTTAATTCCGTCTCTGACTTGAGCCAATTTTCAAGGATTGAGTCAGTGAGGGTTTTGTTGATGGGCGTAGCATTTCCCACATCAGCATCATACAAACATAGGAAGCAGGATTTTGCCTTTGGCGGGAGTGCTCGGCGGGGGCGGTCGGGAAACCAATTAAGGCCTGTCCAGCGTGGAATGCGGGCGGCAGTGCTCAGCGCTGCCTGTGCGGGTGGGGGAAAGGGGGGCGAGCGGGCCTGGCACAATCTTTGCACATGAGCGCAAAAGAGCGTTTCAATCTACCTGAGGCAGGGAGCTGCCTCAGTGGGATGAAGTGCTGTTTAAAAAAAAAATAAAGGAAATAAACTTGTCATAATACATGCCCCCTCATGTGACTCTGGGACATGTCTTTAATTCAAAAGTAAAATTTTTATTTGACGTTTATTTGCTTTAGGAAATCTCATTCTGCCCGTGGATGAGGTTTCCTAAAAAATGTAAAGGCCGCTTGGCCTTTTCGCCTGCCAGCCAATCGTTAGGTTGGACGGGCAGCGTAAATTTCAATTTAATTTGCTTCTTAATGGCCTTAATATGCCTTTTAATTGTCGGCGGGCACGCAGCCGACTCCGGTGCACTCCCTCCAAATGAAATATTGCGAGACTGCGCGATGATGTCAGAATGTTTGCCTGACATCATTGTATGTCATTTTATGCTCAGGCGCATCGGGCGCGCACCCACACACCGAGCGTAATATTCTTCCGAGGAATATACAAACATACAAATTAAGGACAGCAGTAGGTCATTTGAACCTCAAGCCTGTTCCACCATTTGGTAAGATCTTGGTTGATCTTCTTGTGGCCTTTACTTTCCTGTCTACCTCCTATATCCTTTGACATCCTTGTCAATCAAGAATCTATCTAACTCAGCATTCAAAATATTCAATGGCCCAGACTCCACTGTTCTCTGGGGTAGAGAATTCCACAGACTCACGACCCTCTGGGAGAAAAGAACTCTTCTCATCTCCTTCTTAAATGGGAGACCCCTTATTTTTGCTGTCCCCTAGTTCTAGTCTCTTCCATAAGGGGAAACATCCTTTCTGCATCCACCCTGTCAAGTCCCCTCCGGATCTTATATTTTTCAATAAGATCACCTCTTATTCTTCTAAGCTTCAACTGGTACAGGCCCAACTTGTCCTCATAAGGCAACACCTTCATCCCAGGGATCAATCAAGTGAACCATTTCTATAGTACTTCTAATGCAATAATATCCTTTCTTAAATAAAGACACCAATACTGTACACAAGTATGCCTAGCTAAAGAAGTTAACCTAGGTCTATTTATACACACTGACTTGTATTCTTTTATCAGCTTGTCAGTGTCACCTTGAGGCTTCTCTGGAAGATGGTGTAATATCCTTTTTAAATTTTTTAACCCCTCCATATTGGCTAATTTCATGACTGGGAGTTCGATTTGAGAGCTTTCATTCTCTGACTCATCGTTTGAACCCTCAAGTGTATTCATATCGCCATTTTCCTTCTTTACTACCTGGAATACACTCACTAGCTAACTTGCCACCCTGTCATAACCATTTCAGCATATTTATATGACACACTCGTTGATGTTTCCTTCTGTGCCGGATTCTAATTATATACTTTACCTCATTGAGTCACTTTCTAACATAATAAGGTCCACTAAACCTAGCCTTCAGTGGTTTACCTGGCAAAGGCAACAGAACTAGTACTTTATCTCCAGATTTAAAAGTTCGAGTTTCAGCATTTGGTTTTTCATTACTTGAAGGGAAATGCTCCCAAACTACTATGCATGCTTTTAACTGTCTTTCTCAAAACGTGGGCACATAATCTAAGAAAGTAATATTGTCTTCCTGAGCGGTAACATTTTCTTTAATGAATTGGGGTCCTCTTACTTCATGTCCATAGGCTAACTCAAAGGGACTGAAACCAGTTGACTCATTAGATGCATCCCTAATGGCAAATAATAAAAATTAAATTCCCTTATCCTAGTCCTCAGGATCCTCGAGGCAATAAGCTTCAATCATAATTTTTAAGGTTTGATGACATCTTTCCAATGTCCCCTGAGATTGTGAGTAGTAAACAGATGATTTAATCTGCTTTACCCCTAAACTACACATTGTCTCCTGGAATACTCGTGACATGAAATTTGATCTCTGCGCAGACCTCTCAGGTGACCCATAAAAAAACTGAATTAACCCTTCCATTACCACCTTTGTGGTAATTTTTCTTACTGGTATTGTCTCTGGGATCAGGTAGACAAATCCATGATGATTAAAAGATATTGATACCCCCATTTTTGTTTTTGGTAGGGCTCCCACACAGTCTATTAGAACCCTACTAAATGGTTCATCAAAAGTAAGCATTAGGGATCAATGGAGCTGGTTAAATCGACGGCTGGGGCTTCCCAACTAGTTGACATGTGTGACACATATTGCAAAATTCAACCAAATCTCCACGCAATCCAGGCCAGTGAAAGTGTTTCATTCCTTTAGCCTGAGTCTTTCTTATTCCTAAATGACCTGTCACTGGAATTCCTTGGGCAATTCTTAAAATTTCCCTGCGGTAATCAGGGGAACAACAATTTGATGGATTACTGTCCACTCCTCATCTGCTAATCTCTGCAGAGGTCTCCAGTTCTACATCAATATGTCATTTTCAGATATTAACTTGCAGGGACCCTTTCTGATTTTTCCTCGGAATACACCATTTGAGACAATCGCCGCAAACCAGGGTCTGCCTGCAGGGCTTCAATCTGCCTTGCTATTTTCAGGGTCTTTAACCTCATTAAAATTCTTGAAAAAATTCCTGTTTAACTGAACACCTAATTTATCTTCACTCTCAATCGATTCTCCTTCATCCTGTCTAGCATTACAAGCCTGAGTCCTACTTACCATACAATCCAGGAACAATCCAGACGTTCCTCTTGCAAAATTTCAGTTTCTCCCACCTCAACTGGCCCTCTTGAAATACTCAGCAATGCTAATATTCTCAACCTGCCAAATCAGTATCCAGTATTACCTTCAAAATGTTAACTAGGGATAATTTCCACAGTAACAACTCCATTTACGAAGTCACTTTGCTTATTTCATAGGTTAAACTTATACAAGAGGCAGAATTTTCCGGTCGGCATGCGGGGGTGGGCCCGACACGCCAATGTGTAAAATGATGCGCGATGATGTCAGGCGTGCGTCCCGACGTCAATACGTGCCATCGCGATATTTCGGAAGGTGGGCGTGCTATGCGTTCCGAGGCGCACCCGCCATTAATTAACGGGCCAGCTAAGGCCCTTGAGGCACCAATTGAATACGATTTTTCGCAGCTTGTGCGATTTTCAGTGTGTCGCACGGGCGCAACGGGCAGGCGGGTAGGCCACATTTTTAAAAACCTCATCCATGGTCAGAATAAGAGGGGGTGAGTGGGCTCACTAATGCGAATAGATAGAACTTCAGTTTATTACTTACTGCTACTTGCTTGTGTGAACAGGACAACTTCATTTCACTTCAAAGCTACTTTGAGAGAAAGAACAGGCTTCAGTTCAGGACTCTGGAGGAATCATAACACTTGGGGCCTTCCAGTATCAGGCAACTTTCCCTTGCCCTTGGAATGGGGATTGTGCTCTCCGCTGGAGGCACCTCATCTGAGGGGGAAGAGAGGGCCAGAAGCGGGAGGAGGCCAGGAGTCCAAATTCAGCCTCCAAGGGAGCCACCTGTGGGAGGATAGGCGCAGGCACAAGAGGCGCAGGGCCAACAGCAAGTGCAAGGCAGAAGGGGCTGCAGAAAATGCCACTATCCTGCAGCCAGGGTTTACAGGTGGCGATGCAGCTAACTCAATATGTCTGAGGTACAGTGCCAAAGGAGGCTACGTCTCTCAAGGGAGACAATGGCCTCCATCTGTCAGATGATCGGATGATCGGAGATCAGCTCCAACAGCTGACTAGTGGACACCCTATGCCAGTGGTGATGAAAGTCACGGCTGCCCTCAACTTCTATGCTTCTGGCTCTTTCCAGGAGTCTGGGTGATCTTTGTGAAGTCTCCCAATCACCTGTCCACAATTGTGTCAAGCTGGTGACAGACTCTCTGTTCAGGCGCGCATTGACTTTCATTCACTAACACTTGGGTGGGACCAGCCAGGCAAAGCAAGCCAGAACTTTGCCACGATTTCTGGGTTTCCCCACGTCCAGGGTACAGTCGATTGCACACATGTGGTCATCAAGGTGCCAATGGGTGAGCCGGGAGCCTTCGTCAACAGGAAGGGCTTCCACTCCATGAACCGCCTCCAATGCAACTACATCCTTCCTCAAGTAAGGGGACCAAAACTGTACTCCAGGTGTGGTCTCACCAATGCCTTGTACAGTTGCAACAACACTTCCTTATTTTTACACTCTATTCCTTTGGCAATAAATGCCAAAATTCCATTTGTCTTCCTTATTACTTGCCGTACCTACAAACTAACTTTCAGCGATTCATGCACGAGGACACCCAGATCCCTCTGCACTGAAGCATTCTGAAGTTTCTCTCCATTTAAATAATAAGTCGCTTTTTTATTCTTCCGACCAAAATGGATAACCTCACACTTATCCACGTTAAACTCCATCTGCCAAATTTTGGCCCATTCACCTAACCTGTCCAAATCCATTTGTAAATTTCTTATTTCTTCATTGCAACTTACTTTCCCATCTATTTTGGTGTCATCTGCAAATTTAGCTATAGTACCTTCTATCCCTGAATCCAAGTCGTTAATATAGACTGTAAATAGTTGGGGCCCAAGGTCTGAACCCTGTGGCACCCCACTAGTTACAGTTTGCCGTCCAGAAAAAGACCCATTTATCCTGACTCTCTGCTTTCTGTTGGTTAGCCAATCCTCTATCCAAGCTAATATATTACCCCTAACTCCATGTAATCTTATCTTGTGTATTAATCTTTTGTGCAGCACCTTATCAAAGGCCTTCTGGAAGTCCAGATATACTACATCTACAGGATCCCCATTTCCACTTTGCTTGTCACATCTTCAAAGAACTCTAGCAAATTAGTCAAACATGATTTACTCTTCATGAAACCATGCTGACTCTGATGGATTGCATTTTGACTTTCCAAATGCTACATTACTACTTTCTTAATAATGGGTTCCAACAATTTCCCAACGACAGACGTTAAACTAACTGGTCTATAGTTTCCTACTTTTTGCCTCCCCACCTTTCTTAATAAGGGTGTTATATTAGCATTTTTTCCAATTCGCTGGAACCTTTCCAGAATCCATAGAATTTTGGAATATTATAGCCAATACATCCACTATCTCTGCTGCCACTTCCTTTAAGACCCTGGGATGTAGGCCATCAGGTCCTGGGGACTTGTCACCCTTTAATCCCAATCGTTTGCTCAGTACTTTTTCTCCAGTGATGGTGATTGTTCTAAGTTCCTCCTTCTCTATACCCTCTGCACTACCTGTTACTATTGGGGTGCTCCTAGTGTCCTCCACCATGAAAACTGAGGCCAAATATTGATGAAGCGTCTCTGCCATTTCTGCATTCCCCACTATTAATTCCCCAGTTTCATCTTCCAAGGGACCAACATTTACTTTAGTTACTCTCTTTCCTTTTATATACTTGTAGAAGCTTATGCTATCAGTTTTTACATTTTGCATTAGTTTTCTTTCATAATTTACCTTTGCTCTTTTTATTATTTTTTTAGTGACTGTTTGTTGATCTTTAAAAGTTTCCCAATCTTCAAGCCTGCCACTTACCTTTGCAATTTGTTATGCCTTAGTTTTTGCTTTTATGTTATCTTTAGCTTCCTTGCTTAGCCATGGATGCTTTTTCCCCCTCTTACCATCTTTCTTCCTCTTTGAAATATATTTTACTTGGGAGGAATTGAATATCTCCTTAAATATCTGCCACTGTTCATCAACTGTCCTACCTTGTAGACTTCCTGCCCAGTCCACTCGGGCCAAATCTGCCCTCATGCCTATGTAGTTACCTTTGTTTAACTCCAGAACACTAGTGTGGGAATCAAGTTTCTCGCTCTCAAACTGAACTTGAAATTCTAGCATGCTATGATCACTCTTCCCTAGAGGATCCTTTACTATGAGGTCATTAATTAATCCCATCTCATTACACAAAACCAAATCCAGAATAGCCTGCTCCCAGGTTGGTTCCACACCACATTGCTCCGAGAAACAATCTCTAATACACTCTATGAACTCTCCCTTGAGGCTACCCTTGCCAATTTGATTAGTGCAGTCTATATGCATATTAAAATCAACCATGATTATTGCCGTGCCTTTCTTACATGTCCCCAGTATTTCCTGGTTTAGACTGTGCCCTACTGCTGAACTACTGTTTGGGGACCTATAGATTACTCCCACCAGGGACTTCTTTCCCTTGCTATTTCTTATTTCTACCCAGACTGACTCTAGGTCTTGCTCTCCAGAGCCGATATCAGTCCTCACTATAGCACGCTTCATGATGCGCTTCCGATGTCTAGACCGTTCAGGGGGCGCACTCCAATATCCCCCCAGATCGTGTGTTGGTGATAGTTGTTGCATGCTGCACTCTCCACAATCTGGCACTGGAAAGGGGGCATGCAGTGGAGGAAGAAGATGTAGATGCAGATGCTCTGGCTGCAGACGATGAGTCTATTAGTGAGTCCGAGGATGAGCATGCTCAGGAGAACACTGAGGGGATAGGCGCCGACCTGGGCAACCTCCAGGGAGGCAGGGACACCCGGGAGGCTTAGATCCAACGCTCCTTCAGCTAGCCTACCAAAGATGAACCGCCAACACATGCTAGGGCTGCAGGCTCCATACTCGATACCTGACAGCAACATTTACCTGGTCAATAACATGAACCATGTGCCATTTCAATAAAGCTCAATGACAAACAAGTCACTCATAACATCATGGGTTCCCCTTCACCTGCAGAACTAATGAAGCACCCGGAGGCTTGTTGAGAACCAAAACATTTAATGATTGGCAACTTGGCATACAGAAATCAAAGTACATTAAAAAGTGTTGAACAGCACGCCGACTTAAAAGTAACTTAAGAGTGGGGCAAAAGAAAACCACTAGTGATAAGCCCGTGTTGTGCCTAAGGTGATTTATGCTTATGTTTGCAGGCGCTATGTCCAGGTGCTCCCTCCTCGCTGACATCGGCATTGGAGACAGCCTGCTCACTCTGCTGTCCTGGTGGCCTTGATGATCTTGGCAGGCGTCCTCTGGACTGTGGAGCCTGTGCTGGGCCCGCCTGGGAGGGAGCGGCCAGTGGCATGGTTGACATCTCCCCAGTTGCCACAGCCTAATCAGATGCCACGGTCACTGGCAGAGGGACGGAGGAGCTGCTGCCATCATCCGGAGAGCCCTGAGAGGAGCCCGCAGAGACAATAGGCAGCTTGTGTGCCAACGTGAGGTCGCTTTGGACCTCCCTGCTCACCATTGATGGACAGGCACCTAGCTGGGATATTGGGTGCCCAATCCATCTCCCACACTGACACTGACCACCTGAGGTCATTGCCGCTGTGAGGGCTTGCAGGTCTGAGCGTATCCCCAGAATGCCCTGATTGTTCTCCTGAAGGAGCCTCTCCATGAGAGTCGCCACTCTCTCCATGGAGAGTGCACTCGGCCATGAGATCATTGCATTGCTCATGCTCCACATGGGCTCCTCCACAAAGGAGTCCATGGCACGCATTCCCTCATGTATCTCTGCCAGTTCCTCCCGCACATCTTGCTGGACTTCCAGCATCTGCTGCCTCAGGGACAACTCCAGAGGCACATCATCAGCCACCGACTGAGCATGTTCCTGGTCTCCAGCAGTCCTCCGACTGCCAGCGCTCTGGGCACTCTCTGCCTCTGCCTGCACCTCAAGCGAGTATGAAGTGCCCTCACCGTTATGCACCAAAATACTAGCCGACGATCTTATTGCCACCGAGGTGCTGGTATCTGCGCTGGTGCCTGCCTGGCTGAGAGGGTGTGACACTGGTGCTTTAATGTTTTCTGTGCCCTCAGGGGTCAGCGGCGGTCCCTCTGCCTCCTGAGTCCGTGCGTGCTCTGGTGAGGCTGAAAGGAAGAACAAGGACATTTGATTAGTTGAAGTCATTACACTGTTAATGTGCATGCCTGGCACCCGGATCAGGATGCGCTCCTCCTTCCATTATCAATGGGTATCCCATGTTGGAGGCTGAAATCAATATACAGTCAACAGTGGAATGTTTGCACTGACAGACATTGTGACCTCAGTGTACGGCACTCTTACCTCCCAGTGGCACCCCAACCTCACTGTGGCCACTTGACCTGGGCGCATGGCACCTCTCCAGCTCGAGAGCCTCCTGCTCATATCTGGTGATGATGAGAAGGTGGGTATGCCCTACGCCAGTCCGCAGCCGCTCTGCATTATTTTGTGCTGTCTTCTCCTGAAAGGAGAGAGGAGCATTGATTAGTCCTCCCTGTAATTGCAGCCTTGCCACCCCCTCCTGAGGAACACCTTGCAGAGCTCATCCAATTCTTGACCCTGGAGCCGCCATATACTCACTCCAAGCAGCCAGGGCTGACCCCCTTGCCCAGATGCTGCCTCCATGACATTTGCCACTCACACTCTAAGGCCTTCCAAACTCACGACCACTACCACCTAGAAGGACAAGGGCAGCAGATGAATGGCTACCCCGCCACCTGGAAGTTCTCCTTCAAGTCACTCACCACCCTGACTTGGAAATGTTTTGCCGCTCCTCCACTGTTGCTGGGTCAAAACCCTGGAACTCGCCCCCAAACAGCACTGTGTGTGTTCCTGCACCACATGCAGTGGATCCAGAAGGCAGCTCACCACCACCTTCTCATGGGCAACTAGGGATGTGCAATAAATGCTGGCCCACTCAGTGAAGGCCACATCCTGTGAATGAATGAATACAAAAACAAAATTCTGAGTTGGCAGGCCGGGGGCGGGTGGGGCAACCTAACTGCTGTGCCAAATGACCCAAGCCAACATGGTACTCACCCTTCCCCATCGCAAGAGGTCATTAAACAGCTAGCGAAACTGCACCCAGGTGTGTCTCACCACATCGTGGGAGCTGACCCATCCTGCCACCTCCTCCTAGGCACGTTTAGTAATGTAGGGGGGGCCTCCTCCTCCTGTCCCTTGGCACCGGATCTCGCGGTATGCCGCCACCTCCTCGAGGAGGGCATCGAGGCACTCATCCAAAAACCTTGGGGCTGACTGCCCCGTTGACCTGTCCTCCTGCCTGACCTGCTCTCCGAGGACGTTATCCATCATACTCCTGACTGACATCAGTGGCAGCCTTAGGACGGCCGACTGCGCCGTTTTTGAATGGGCTGCCAGGTCAACATTGAGCCTGACGGTCATTGGCCTCCTATTGCTGCCTGCCCCTTCCCGCTGATCTCGGGAGCTGCGATTTACGCTGGGTGGGCCTTAATTGGCCCGCCTGCGTAAAATGGCGGCGTGGAGCCGATCGCTGGCAGAGATTGGCTCCACACCCACTCCCACCCAGCCCGCCTGCTATAGGAAAAATCCTGGCCAAGGGAATAGGTACATATCTCCTTTAAAAAACCCCTTGTCAAAACATTTTCTTTCATCAAACCATCAGCACCATCAATGGCTGACTTGCCCCGGTATCTCTCAAAATATTAATTTGTTTACTTGTTTTGTTGGAGGAGGAAGGGAATACTTCTCCATGAGGGCAAAACCTCTATAACCTCCAGTAACCTGACTCACTTCATCAGAATCCCCTTGACTGTCCTTAGTTACATCCACCACTCTAGTAGGTTCTAAGGGAACACTTGGCAATTGTGCTAATGGTAATTTTAATCACCCATTTCCTTTGCTGGTACAATCTTTTCTGAAGACTCCTTAAGCACCCTATTACTGCCACAGAGTAACTTTCAGCTTCCAACAATTTGTTTTTACATGCCCCGCCTTACGGCAGTGAAAGCATAACGGTTTCTTCACATCACTTATATCCCCTCATAAGCATGAAAGCTCAAAAACATTAAGTACTGCAGTTTTAACATGTTCTTAATCTGAAAGAATTGAATAAATGTCTAATTCGTCCCGTATGAAAACACTTTGCAAAAGAATGATCCACTTCTCTTGTGACCAAATTAGTTTTTTTAGCAATTTTCTCAAAGGGCACAAAATACCTTTCAACTCCTTCCTCACTAAATTTAGGCACGAGGCAAATATTCCTATCTAAATCAAAGCCCAGAGGTGAAGTCAAATCATCGCCCAATCTGCCAGTCATTCCCGGTTGACACTTACTGCACATATGGGACTGAATTTTCCCTTTGGCATGCGGGGGCGGGCCCCACACATCCACGCATAAAATGACGTGCGGTGACGTCGGGCGAGCGTCCCAACGTCACCTTGCGCCATCGTGATATTTCACTGGGCGGGCGTGCGATGATGTCCGATGCGCGCCCGCCATTAATTAACGGGCCACTTAAGGCCCTTGAAGTGCCAATCAACACTGATTTTTCAGCACCCGTGCAATCTTCGGGTCGGCACATGAAGGTGAGTGTGTATTAACCTCAACCATGGGCGGGATAAGAGGGCTCACTGGGGTCACGAGTGTGCACAGTCAAGCATTTATTTCTGAAAGTTTTTGAAACTTGCCTGTGTGATCTGCACTACTTCAAAACGCATACCAGCTGCTTTTTCTGGGGCTGCATCTTCCGGTCGGCGAGCAGGGGAGGGCCCGGTCGCCAACTCGTCATATGACGCGGGGTGACGTCGGGTGTGCATCCCAACGTCACGGCGCGTCATTCTGACTTTCAGTTCGGCGGGCACGCATATGATTCGGCTGCTCGCCCAATGACCTGTCAACAACGTATTAAGGCCATTAACAAAGTAGTTGAAGTCATTAATGGAGCTGCCCGTCCAACCTTAAAGTTGGCGGGCAGGCTGGGAACCCAGGCGGGCTTCTGAAAAAGCATGAAACCTCATCCATGGGCGGGATGAGGTTTCATGAGGATTTAAAAATCTCACAATATTTTAAAATAAAAGTTATGGACGTGTCCCAACTCATGTGACAGTGTCACATGAGGTGACATGGCAGGGAAATTTTTTTCTCAGCTTTATTTAAAGTTTAAAATGTGAGCTGATTTCCCTGAGGCAGCAGTTTACCTCAGGGAGATCTATGCACTCTTTCGCGCACATGTGCGGAAGAGCGCACTCCCGGCTGAGGAATCCCCCCCCACCAGCCCAGCGAGCGCATAGCGCTTCCTGGCAGACGTCACGCTGGGCAGCCCTTAATTGGCCCACCCACGTAAAATGGCGGCGCACTCCCAAGCGGGGCGCCGATCAGAAGCCCGCCCGCCCATGCCCGGTCCCGTGCTTCACCCCGACGAGAGGAAAATGTTGCCCCTGGACTCTTAACCTTCAGTCAGCACCCTGCAGTGAGTAATCTTTTCTGGGCCTGCAGGCTTCAGGAAGCCTTCCCTTAGACTGGGAATAGGAGCTGAACTGTCCACTGGAGGCAACTCCTCTAAGGAGGAAGGGAGGGCTAGAAGGGGGAGGAGGCCAGGAGTGCACATTCAGGCTCCAGGGGAGCCACCTGTGGGAGGACAGGCACAGGCACAAGGGGCGCAGGGCCAAGAGATAGTCCAAGGCGGTTGGGGCTGCAGAAGACGCCACTATCCTGTTGCCAGGGTATATAGGTGGTAAAGCAGCTACCTCAATATGTCTGAGGTGTAGTGCCGAAGGAAGCTCCATCTCTCAAGGGAGACAGTCAACTACATCTGTCAGATGATTGGCCCTGAGATCTCCGCTAATTGTATGGGTGGACACCCCATGCTAGTGGCTCTGAAGGTCACAGCTGCCCACAATTTCTATGCCTCTGGCTCCTTCCAGGGCTCGGTGGGTGATCTTTGTGGTGTCTCCCAATCAGCTGTGCACATTTGTGTCAAGCAGGTTACAGACGCTCTGTTCAGGTGTGCATTGACCTTCACCCACGACCGTTGGGACTAAGCAAGCCAGACACAGCGAGCCAGAGGCTTCGCGGCCATTGCTAGCTTCCCCCGCGTCCAGGGTACTATAGACTGTGCACATGTGGCCATCAAGGCACCAGTGGGTGAGCCCGGTGCCTTCATCAACAGGAAGAGCTTCCACTCCATGAACGTGCAGATAGTGTGTGATCACAGGTTGCTGATTCTACAAGTCTGTGCAAGGTACCCAGGCAGCTCCCACGACGCTTACATCCTCAGTCACTCCCAGGTGCCAGGGCTCTTCAGTGCTCCAGCTCGGCTGGATGGATGGCTGCTGGGTGACAAGGGCTATCCCCTCAGAAGATGGCCCATGATGCCTCTCCGCCATCCTAGACTAGAAGCTGAGCAGTGGTACAATAGGAGCCACGCCTCCACAAGGGCTGTGGTGGAGAGAGCCATCAGTCTTCTAAAGGTGCGCTTCCGATGCCTCGATGCCTGGTGCACTCCTGTACACCCCAGATCGCGTATCGGTGATAGTGGTTGCATGTTGCGCTCTCCACAATCTTGCACTGGAAAGGGGGGGGACAGTGGACGATGAAGATGTCGATGCATTGGCTGCGGCTATACACGATGAGTCCAGCAGTGAGTCCGATGATGAGCACGCACAGGGGAATGCTGAGGGGGTAGACGCTGACCCGGGCATATTTCAGGGAGGCAGGGATATCTGTGAGGCTTTAATCCAATGAACCTTCAGCTAGCACACCACAGATGGACCACCAGGACAAGCCTGGGCTGTAGGTTCGATACTCGACACCTAAATGCAAAATCTGCCAGGTTAGCAGCAGTCTCTCAGGGCCTTGTTAATAAAGCTGAATGTCCAACCAAGCACTCATTACAGTTTTGGAAACCATACACATGCAGAAGAGGCCCCCTCAGCCATGGTGACATAGCTGAATTTATTCTGTCAAGCAAACCAACTTATTCCAAAAAAAAGAGAATAGTGTTACCAAACAAAACAAATCATAAGGACCTCATCTCGGGCCAATACAAAAGCACCAGTGAAAAACCTGTGGTGTGCCTCAGGTGCCTTACGTTTTCGTTTCCGGGTGCTACGTCTTGGTGCTGCCCCAGCGCTCTGAGTGGCACCTGAGATAGCCTGCTGACTCTGCTGTCCTGTTGGCCTTGATGACTTTGGCGATCGTCCTCTGGCCCGTGGAGCCTGTGCTGGCCCCGCCTAGGAGGGAGCTGCCTGTTCCACAACTGGCATCGCCCCATCATCACAGCCTCGCAGATGCTACAGTCTCTGGGAAAGAGGCAGAGGAACTGCCGCCCTCATCCGCAGCGCCCTGAGAGGTACCCGCAGAGACGCCAGGCAGCTGCTGCGCCAAAGTGAGGTCACTTCGGACCTCCCTGCTCATTGTGGATGGATGGGCACCGAGCTGTGAAAGTTGATGCCCAAACCATCTCCCACACTGGTACTGACTGAGGGCTTGCTGGTCAGAGCACATCCCCAGGAAGCCCTGATGGGTCTCCTGGAGTAGCCTTTCCATGAGAGTCGCAATCTCTCCATGGAGGATGCATGGCGCTCGGACATGTGGCGCATTGCTTCAGCAATCATCCGCGTGGACTCCCCCACAACGGGGACCAAGCCAAGCATAGCCTCATTTATCACCCCAGATGCTCCCGCACGCCCGGCTGCATGTCCTGCACCTGCTGCATTGCCGTTGACTCCAGAGGCACATCATCAGGCACCGACTGAGCATGTGCCTGGCCCCCTGCAGTCCCCCTGCTGGCACCCTGGGCACTCTCTGTCTCTGCCAGCTCCTCCAGCGACTGTGAAGTGCCCTCTTCATTGTGCCCCGGGACACTAGCCGATGTTCGAATTCCCACCGAGGTGCTAGTATCTGCACTAGTGCCTGCCTTGCAGAAATGGTGTGATGCTGGTGAGACTTTAGGCCCCTCAGGTGTGAGAGGGGGCCTCTGCTGCTCCTCCTCCCGGCCCTGCTCCGATGATGCTGAAAGGAAGAACAAGGACAGTGGATCAGTTAATGTGGAGATAATGCATCCCTATCTCCCGGATCATTATGCGCTCGTCCTTCCGTAAGCAATGGTCAAGCCATGTTGCAAAATTCAATCAATTAACATTCAGCACTGCTATGGCTGTTGGGAGAACAATGCTGACCTTACTGTTGAGCATAAATACCTGGCTGTGGCACCCCAGCCTCACCAACACCAGTGGACCTGGGCGCATGGCGCCTCTCCAGATCCAGGGCCTCCTGCTTGAAGCGGCTAAGAATGGTGACCTGCGCCTGGCCACCACCAGCCCTCGCACGCTTTGTCACATTATGAGCATTCTTCTCCTGAAAATGAGAGACAAGCATTGATGAGTGAAAATTGCACATGGACTCTCTTCGCGTTCGGCCCACCCCAACCAGAGTGGGACATATCAGGGCTCCAGTGCCTCCTCACCCCGCTGCTGCCAAATACTCACACAAAGATGCTAGGCCTGTTCGCCACATCCTCCCCCACCCTCCCCTTGGACACATGCTGCCTACATCACATTAAGCACCACACGGTATATCTTTCCATAGCAAGGAGGCGCAAGCACGTGGAGAGCAGAGGGCAGCAGATGGTTCATTGCCATGCCACCTTGAAGCTCCCCTCCCAGCATGTCATCACCCTGACTAGGACATGTCCTGGAGTTCAAACACAGCGCCTAGGTGCAGCTCCTCCAGGTTGCCCATAAACCAGTTATGTGGGACTCAGTGTAACACATGCTGCGGGGGCAAAACACATCTCTTCATCACCCTCTCAGGCTGACCTTGGCATGGGCAATATCTGCTGGCCCACCCAGCAAAGGACAAATGCCATCAATGATTCAATGCAGTCACTACACTTTGACTTGGGTGGGGGGGTGTGGGCAGCAGGGAGGGAAAGCCGACCTGCTGGGTTAAATGACCAATGCCAACATGGTACTCACCCTGCCAAAGCACAACAAGTCATTGAAACGCTTGCGACACTGGATCCAGGTGCACCGCACAACGTCACGGGAGCTCACCACCTCCGCCACCTCCTCCCAGGCACTGTTGGTCATGTGGGGGGCCTCCTGCTCCCATCCTGGGGAAACAGCAGCTCTCGCTACGCTGCTACCTCCTCGAGGAGGGCAGCAAGGCAGTCATTCGAGAAACGAGGGGCACATTGGCCCCCCGCCCTACCCTCCAGCCTGGCCTGCTCCGCTGGCCTACCCTCCGGACTGGCCTGCTCACCAGAAGCCCTCTGGTGCGCCCTTCCACTTGACGTTGTGAGCAACCTTGCAAAGGCTGTCAGCGCTTCTGATAAACAGGCCGCCAGGTCGCCATTGGACCCAGCGGACAATGCACTCCTGCCGCTGCCCGCCCACTCCCGCTATCCTCAGGAGTCGGGCATTACGCTGGGCGGGCCTTAATTGGTCCGTCCCCGTAAAATGGCAACGTGGACCCGATTGTGGGCAGCGATTGGGTCCGCGCCCGCTCCTGCTGCCAACCCACCACCGCCACAGAAAATTCAGCCATGGTTATCTGAGAACGCAATGCTCTCCAAAAACTCCCACATACTTCGGCTACAGCACATCACCTATCCTGCCATGTCAATGTAACCTCAGTTAATTTATTTGATTAGTCTTAATTTCATTGAATATTTTAGTTCATCAATTGGCTTATCTAGTTTAAGTTATTAGTGTAGTAAAGTAATAGCAAGTTACAGTTTCCTAGCTTAGACACCAACACACCCCCTCTCCCCCCATCCCCAACTGCCCCCCCAGCTCTTTTCAAATCTCCACTCTGCCTCTTTTCTATCCATATGCTGGCTCTTAACTCACATTCTTTTCAATTAAAAACTCATCAATTGTCACCTGCTCGCTTACCTTAGGGTTCCTTTATTGAAGACTGCTGTTGTTAAAGAAATAAATGATTAGCTAATACTCACCCTCAGAACTCCTCCTGCATAATTGCTGTGACCTCCTTGTGTTCCTGCTCCTGAGTTGAGTTAATAGTTGCCATCCATGGGCCCAGGATGTGTGGGATGCCCAGAGAAAGACAATCTGTCTGCCTGTTTCTTCCATGGTCTGGCACATATAGCACTGAAGAGGGATTACATGGTGCCCACTAGTATATTTGAAACCTTCCATGACCGATGGGCAATGAAGCATATTAATTATATTATTAGCAAAGCAAATCAAATCATGATTTACTTACACTTTATTTTGTAAATATATTAGTTTGAATACACTACATGAAATTGTCTTGGTGGTGTCCTTCTCTTAATGAAAAGGTGATTGCAGTTGTACTTTTGGTTAGGTGGCATTGGATTCCCAGTGCCATTTTTTGGATCTATATTAGAAGAGACTAGAAGCAATGAAGCAAAATCCTGGAATATAAATTAGTGTTTCCATTAGACAGTGCAACTTTTATAAACAACTGTGTAAACAATCCAGCATTATAACCTTTTGAGATCACTGCACTCCTCAAATTCTGGTATCTTCATTGCACCATCATTGACAGCCATGCTTTCAGCTAGGCACTAAGCCCAGGAATTCCTGCCCTAAACCTCTCTCTCCTCTTTCTAAAGCTCCTTAAACCTAGCTCTTTGAGCAGGTTCCAAACTCCTACCACCCTTTGTGTTTAGAAGCGTTACCTAACTTCACCTCTGAAAGGCCAGGCTCCAATTTTTATTCTATGTCCTCTAGTCCAAAATTCCCCAAACGGTGAAAATAGTTTCTATTTTCCCTAACAGTTCCCCATAATATCTTGGAAATGTTGATCAAATTACCTCTTATCCTTCTAAAATCCAGGGAATACGGCCCAGTTTGTTTAATTTCTCCTCATAATTTAATCTTTGGAGTCCGGGTATCAACCTGATGAATCTACGTTGCACTCCTTCGAAGCCCGCTAAGGTGTGGTGCCCTGAACTCAACACAGTACTCCAGATGGGGTCTAGCTAGCGCTTTGTATAGCTGTAGCATAACTTCTACCCCCTTTTATTCTAGTCCTCTAGATATAGGGCAGGATTTTTGCTCCCGACGCTGGTAGAGTCAGAAAATTTTCAAGCTCATTGCACTCACCTCAGGAGAGAGTGGTCCATCAGACCTGATTTTCACTCCAGGGATTGGCTGCGGGATGGAATTGGGCCCGCCACCCCCGGACGCAGATCAGGGGTGGAAACAAGGGCTGCAGAATGCCAAAGCAGGCTGCTTAAAAGGACTGCCTCAGTTCTCTGGGACTTTGTCCCAGTTTTTTCCTTAAATTTTAGGCCCTCTACACCTCACATCCCTTCACCCCTGCATCCACTCCCCACACCACCTCCATGCTCCCATGCCAATTCATGCCAACCATGCCTCCAGCCATCCCCACAGCCCCTTATAGCCCCCATGCCAACTTAATGACATCTCGTCAACCCATGCCCCACACACTCCATGCCAACTTATAGCTCCATGCCAACTTAATGCCAATTAATGCTAACCCATGCCCTGCCAATCCACCATCCTTTGTCCTTCTACCCTCCATGCCAACTCATTCAGAATCCACCATGGGCAGACCTCAGGAACCATGTTGAGATGAAATAAAGTAAAGGTCTAAATATCTATTACAGCTTTTACTACAGTTAATAAAAACTCCTATTCAACGAATGCCTTTCAAAATGTTTAAATCCACTCAAGAACTTAATCCTTTACAAAAACAACAGGTGTATATTCATAACTCCACAAAGACAACTAATACTTTAATAACTTCCTTGAGCTGTCAATCAAACTGTGAATTTAGGGTCCGCACTGAGATAAATATAGGTTGTAGAAAGCAGCCAAGCATCAATTATGATAGCCCTTGGGGAAATGTCATAAAACAGCTATTGTAACTGCTAGGATAGAATTCTTTTTATCTCTGACACTGATAGCCAATTTTTCAAATGTTTAAAGGGCTGGAATTTAAATAACATCAGAGTGTCAGTTTTCTTTAACCTCCCACTGATACAGACAGTTTAATTTTTGATTCAAAAAGGTATGGGGGTTTAAATAACTTCACAGCTTGATCGTTCTTATCCAGACTTGGTTGGAGTCTGGAAGGAGCTTCCTGAAAGGGTGGTGGAGGCAGGTTCGATCGAGGTATTCAAAGGGAATTGGATTGCCATCTGAAAAAAAAGAATGTGCAAGATTATGGGGATAAGGCAAGGAAGTGGGATTAGGTAGATTGAGCTTTCAGCGAGCCATTGCAGACTCAAATGGGCCCAATGGCCTCCTTCTGCAAAGATTCTGTGATTCACCCTTCACAAGCATTTACATCTACTCTAAAAATTAGTGATTCCCACAACACAGGTTAAGATCCTTGCTACATCAAAAATGGGGTCTGTTTGAACTCAGCACCTAGTTCAAATGGCCCTCTGAATTCAGGTTCCCTTAATGTGACATGAGCCCGCGGATGAGGTTTCATGAAAAATGCGAAGGCCGTTTGGGCTCTTCGCCTGCCCACCAACCTTAAAGTTGGACTGGCAGCGTTGAGAATTAGTTCAATTAGATTACTAATGGCTCAACAGGCCTTTGACAGTTCAGCGGGCATGTGTCCGCCGAACAGAAGGTCGGAATGATGCGCGGTGATGTCGGGATGCACGCTCGACATCACCGCACGTCATTTACGTGTCAGCGTGCAGGGCCCGCCCCTGCACACTGAAGAGAAAATTCTGCCCGTAAATAAGTTTGAAGCAATCCAAAGACATACTGCACGATTCTGCATGAATCAGTATACACCAGTCGGTATCATATTCTTGATTAAAGGTTTGGAATGGGAATCACTGCCGCAAAGGAGGGAAAAAATAGACAGACCATGTTTTATAAAATATGGAATGGGCAATGGGAATTGGCAGAAATTGCTGTCTGGTAATGACAAAATACAAGGTAGTCATCCACACAAGCTACAAAAAAACATTTGTTTCCAAGACAGAGCATCAACAATCTAGCTTTCCAAGGACAATCCCACAATGGAACAAGCTGCCAAAGGAAATACAGCTTTGCTTAATCTGCTTCACTTAATATATTAATATCTTATTGTAATTTCATGCTTTCATCAACACTTCCTACAATGCCACTTATCAAGCTTGGATATGTGACTCTCTAGTCCATCAAAGTTGTTCATAAAAATAATGAATAGATTAGGTCCCAAAACAATCCCTGTAGGACAACATGAATCACATTCTGCCAATTACAGTATCTGCCTATTATCCCTGTCTCTTGTCACTCAGCCAATTCCCTAAGTAGATCAATAATTTGCATTCAATTCTATGGGCTTCAATTTTAGTCAGCAGTCTCTTATAAAAGACTTCAAATGCCTTCTGAAAATCTAGATAATTAACATTCATAGATATTCTTCTGTCCACCACTTGTCACCTCTTCAAAAAAATTCAATCAGGTTCATCTGGCATGACTGCTGCCACCCCACCCCCCTTACAAATCCACACTAGCTCCCACTGCTCAGCTGAAAATTTTCAAAGTGTTCAGCTACTCTGCCCTTAATTGTATACTCTTATGATTTCCTGACAACAAATGTTAGGCTAATTGGTCTATAATTCTCTGAGCCTCTCTCTCTCGCCTTGCTTAAATAATGTAGTGATGTGCAATTTTCTATCGACAGGAACACTTTTTGAATCGAGGAACTTCAGAGAATTATAGTTTGGCCAAATGCAATGTTCTCACCTACTTCTTTTAAAATCTGGGATAGAAACCAACTAGTCCTGGGGGGTTGTCACTCTTTGGTGCCATCATTTTCTTCATACATTAATTCTGCTACATCACTGATTGCGATGTTTGACACGCTATCCACTTCCTGTACCATAGGGCAGAATTTTCTGCCTGTTGGGTGGGCGGAGCTGGAGCGGGTGTGGACCCGATCAGCACCCGCGATCGGATTTGCGCCACCATTTTACGCAGGCAGGCCAGTTAAGGCCCGCCCAGCGTACTTGCTGACTCCTGTGGATAGTGGGAGTGTGCGAGCTGTGGCGGGCATGCACAGACCGCCGGGTCCAATGGTGACCTGGTAGTCTGTTTAAAGGAAGGCCTGGCAGCCTCCTGTAGGCAGCTCACAAAGGCCAATTCGAGGTCACACCACAGGGGGTCGGCTGAGCAGGTCAGGCTGGAGGGAAGGGCAGAGGAGCAAGGCAGGCTGCAGGGTGTGGCCCAGGAGCAGGGCAGGCCAGCGGGGGGGCCAATGCGCCCCTCGCTTTTCAGATGAATGCCTTGCTGCCCTCCTTGAGGAGATGGCAGCACGGTGGGAGGTATTGGCCCCCCAGGATGGGAGGAGGAGGCGCCCCCACATGACCAAACGTGCCTGGGAGGGGGTGGCAGAGGTGGTGAGTTCCTGCGACATGGTGCAGCGCACCTGGATCCAGTGATTCAATGATTTGTTGCGTTCTGGAAGTGTGAGTACCATGTTGGCGATGGGCATTTAACCCAGCAGGTAGCCTTAGCCTTTGAGGCGCTCCCCAAGTCTTACCGTCATGACTGCATTGAATCATGTTGGGCATTTTTCCTACGCTGGGTGGGCAAGCAGATAGTGCCCATGCTTACATCAGCCTGAGTGGTTTATGAGGAGGTGAGTTCTCCCCCGCGCCATGTGTTGCTCTTAGTTGCATATGACTAGTCTGGGGGCAACCTGCAGGAGATGCAGCTAGGTGCACACTCAGAACTCCAACACGTGTCCTATTCATGGTGATGAAATGGTGGAAGGGGAGCCTCAAGGTGTCGTGGCCAAGAGCCATCTGCTGCCCTCGACGCTGCTCGTAGTTGCGCTTCCTTGTTATGGGAGCAAAGACCGTGTGTTTCCTAAAGTAATGGACGCAGAATGTGTCCAAGGTGGCCGTTGGGGGGTTGGGAGCAGGTGTACTATCTTTGTGTGACTGGTCAGCAGTAGCGGGGAGAGGAGGCACTGGAGGCCTGATATGGCCCACTGTGGTTGGGGTGCAGCATGTGCATGCAGAGTCCATGTGCTGCAATGAATGGTGTTCTCTCTTTCTCAGGAGGAGAATGCTCATAATGCGTTGGAGCGTTCAAGGACAGGAGGCAGCCAGGCAGACCTCCTCATGTTAAGCCACTTCGAACAGTAGGCCCAGGAGCTTGAGAGGCACCATGCACCCAGGTCAACTGGTGTCAGTGAGGCTGGGGTGGAATGGCCAAGTATTTGAGGCTAACAGTGAGATCAGCTCTGTCCCCCCAACATCCGTAGCACTGATGATTGTTTAATTTGTTATTGTTGCAACATTGCTCGGTCACAGAGTGATGGAGTCAGAAGTGTGGATTACAGAAAAAGGTCCTTCGGCCCTTCGAGGATGCACGGGTCAAACATGTTCCTAGGTCTACGAATCCCACTTCCCAGCACTACGCCCATGGCCTTGTATGCCATGGCATTGCAACTGCACATCCAAATATTTATTACATGTTAGGAGGGTTTCTGCGTCCACCACCCTTTCAGGCAGTGCGTTCAATATTCCCAACACCTGTGTGTGCAAAAGTTGCTCATCACATCCCCTGTCAACCTCATGCCCCTTACCTCAAATCTATGCCACCTGGTTACTCATCCCTCCGCCAAGGGGAAAAGTTCCTTTCTGTCGACTCTATCTATGCCCCTCATAAGTTTAAACACCTCAATCATGTCACCCCTCAATCTCCTCGGCTCCAGGGGAAATAACACCAGTCAATGCTATCTCTCCTCATAAGTCAAACTCTCCAGCCCAGCCAGAATCCTGGTCAACGACCTCTGCACTCTCTCCACTCCAATCACATCCCTCCCGTGAAGCACATTTCAGATCTGCACGCAGAACTATAGCTGTGGCCAAGGCAGCGTTTTCTGCACTTGGAACATTACCTCCCTGCTCCTATATTCTATGCATCGGCTAACAAAGGCAAGTATGGCATTTGCCTTCTTAAACACCTTGTGTACCCGTCCCACTACCTAAAGGGACCTGTTGACATGCACGCCAAGGTCCCTCTGATCCTCCTTACTTTCCACGGTCCTACCATTCATCGTGTATTCCCGTGCCTTGTTTGTCCTGCCCAAGTGCATGAGCTCACACTTATCCACATTACATTACATTTGGTATTCATCAGCCCATCTGATCAGCCTGTCTATATCCGCCTGTAATGTAAGGCTATCCTCCTCACTATTTGCCACCCCACCAATGTTCGTGTCCATTGGTTCTGGAAGGTTGAGCGCATAATGAGCTAGGGGGAAAGGGATGAAGTGTGTCACTGTGTGCATGCTAACTGATCCACTGTCCATGTTGTTCATTTCAGCATCATCAGAGCATCAACGGCAGGAGGAATTACAGATGCCCCCTCTCACACCCAAAGGCCTGCAAGTGTCACCTGCATCACACCATTTCTGCGAGGCAGGCACCAGCGCAGATACTAGCACCTCGGTGGGCATTGAAACATCAGCTAGAGTTGTGGAGCACAGTGGAGAGGGCACTTCACATTCGCTGGAGGAGATGGCAGAGACAGAGAGTGCCAATGGCGCCAGCAGTCGGAGGACTGCAGGGGGACAGGCATATGCTTAGTTGGTGCATGATGATGTGCCTTTGGAGTCGTCTGCGATGCAGCAGCTGCAGGAAATGCGGCCGGGTGTGCAAGAGCATCTGGGAGTGATACATGAGGCTGTGCTTCACTTGGTGTCCGTGGTGGAGGAGTCTACGCGGAGCATCAGTGATGCAATGAGCCTCATGGCAGAGCATCATGCTTCCTCCATGGAGAGAGTGGCGACTTTCATGGAGAGGCGCCTCCAGGAGAACAAGCAGCTTCTCCCGGGGTTACGCTCGGACCTGCAAGCCCTCACAGCACCAGTGGCCACAGCTGGTCAGTGCCAATGCGGGCTTCAAGTTTCCCAGCTCGTTGCCCATCCACCCACGGTGAGCAGGGAGGTCCGGGGCGACATCACATCGATGCAGCAGCTGCCTGTCGTCTTTGCAGGCTCCTCTCACAGTGCTCCGGATGAGGGCACCAGTTGCTCCACCCCCCTTAAAGTGACCGCTTCATCTGGTGAGGCTGCGACGACTGGGGAGATTCCAGCTGTGGAACTGGCAGATCCCTCTCAGGCGGGGCCAGCACAGGCTCCATGGGCCAGAGGACAACCGCCAAGGTCATCGAGGCTAACAGGACAGCAGCATCAGCAGGCTGTCTCAGATGTCCGTCCCAGTGATGGGGTGGCACCAAGACGTAGCACCCGAAAACGAAAGCGTAAGGCACCTTAGGCACATCACGGATTTCTCACTGGTGCTTTTGTGTTGGTCCGAGATTAGGTACTTAAAATTTTTTTCTGCTTGCTTAACATTTTACTTTGGATTTGAGAGAACATCTGGGGCTGAATTTTCCGTTCGTTGGGCGGAGCTGACCCAATCGTGCGCCGCCATTTTGCGCGGGCGGAGTGTGATTTTAAAAATTGCGGCGGGAGCGTACAGACCGCCGGTTCCAATGGGGAACCGGCAGTCTGTATAAAGAAAGGCCAGGCAGCCTCCTTTAGGCTGTTCACCATGGCAAACTCCAGGTGAAGGGGGTCTGCACAGCAGGCTCCGGTGTAGGGAAGGCTAGAGGAGGGCAGGCCAGAGGAGGAGGGCAGGCTGCAGGGTAAGCCAGCGGGGCGTCAATGTGCCCCTCGCTTCCCTGATGCCTGCCTTGCTGCCCTTGTTGAGGAGGTGGCAGCACGGCGAGAGGTCCTGTTTCCCCAGGATGGGAGGAGGAGGGCTCCCCACATTACGAAGCGGGCTTGGCAGGAAGTGGCGGAGGTGGTCAGCTCCATGGATGCTGTGCAGCGATCGTGGACCCAGTGCCGCAAGCGCTTCAATGTTTTGTTGCGCTCTGGAAGTACCATGTTGGCCGTGGCCATTTAACCCACAGTTAGCCTTAGCCTTTGAGGCCCCCCCACCCCCCATGTCTTAGTGTCGTTACTGCATTGGGCATTTGGCGCACGCTTGGTGGGCAAACAGATAGTGACCATGCTTACATCAGCCTTAGTGGTTGATGAGAAGATGGGTTCTCCCTGTAGCATATGTTGGTGTTTGTTGCATTTGAGTAGTCTGGGGGCAACCTGCAGGGGAGGCAGCTAGATACATACTCAGAACTCCATCACGTCTTATTGATGGTGATGAGATGGTGGAAGGGGAGCCTCAAGGTATCGTGGCCAAGAGCCACCTGGTAGCCTCGCGCCACACCTAGTTGTGCCTCCTTGCCATGGGCGCTAATACCCGTGTGTTATTGAAAGTGATGGATGCCGAATGTGTCCAAGGTGGCCATTGAGGGAGGAGGTTGGGAGCAGCTGTACTCTCTTTTGGTGATTGATCACCAATAGTGTGGACAGGAGTCGTTGGAGGCCTCAGATGGGCCACTGTGGTTGGGGTGCGGCATGCGTGTGCAGAGTACATGAGCGATCAGCCCCAATAAATGGCGTTCTCTGTTTTACAGGCGAAAACAGAACACAACAACCATGAGCGTTTGTGCACTGGTGGTGGCCACGCCGTGCTCCACACACTGACCCAATTCGAAGAACAGGGCATGGAGCTGGAAAGGATCCAAACAGCCAAGTCGGTAGGTGTCGGTGAGGCTGGGGTGCAGCGGCCAGGTATTTGAGGCCCACAGTCCCATCCACTCTGTCTTCCCACCATTCAAAGCACTGATGATTGCTGCAATTGTTAAAGCAGCAACACTGCTCATTCACAGACTGATACAGTCAGACGTGTGGGTCATACAGAAAGGTCCCTCGGCCTCTTGAGAATGCGCGTCTCTAGCACCTTCCAAAGTCGCCTTATCCCATTTCTGACCACTATCCCCATGGCCTAACATGCCATGGCTTCGCTGCTGCACATCCAAATACTTATTGCATCTTAGGAGGGTTTGTACCTCCACCACCCTTTCAGCCAGTGCGTCCCACATTACTCTGTCCAAAATGTCCTCAGCATCTCACCTGTCAACCTCATGGCACTCAACTTAAATAACTGCCACCACGTTAGTCATCCCTTCGCCAAGGGGAAATGTTGCCTTCTGTCCACCCGGTCTATGCCCCTCATAATGGTATGAAGGTCAATAATGTGACCTCTCAATCTCCTGTGCTGCATGGCAAATGTCACAAGTGTATGCAATGTTTCCTCATAACTCCAACTCTCCAGGCCAGCATGCATCCTGATCAGGAACCTCTGCACTCTCTCCACTCCAATGCCATCCCTCCCATGAAGCGCAGGTCACAACTGAACACAGAAGTGTAGATGTGGCCTCGACAGCGTTTTCTGCACTTGCAACATGACTTCCCTTTTCCTACATTCTGTTCCTCGGCTAATAAAGGCAAGTCTGGCTTTTACCTTGTTAAATGCCTTATGTTCCTCTTCTGCTACCTTAACGGGTCTGCCCAGCAAGGTCCCTGTAATCGTCCTTACTTTCCACGGTCCTACCATTTCTCCTGTATTCCCGTGCCTTGTTTGTCTTGCCCAAGTGCATAACCTCACACTTATCCACATAACATTTCATGTGGCATTCCTTAGGCCATCTGACCAGCCTGTCTGTATGTGCGTGTAATGCTTGGGCCTCCTCTTGATGATTTACCACCCCACCAATGTTCGTCTCCTTAGGTTCTTGAAGGTTGAGCGCATTATGAGTCTGGGGGGAAAAGGGATGAATTGTGTTACTGACTGAACGCTAACTGATCCACTGTCCTTGTTGTTAATTTCAGCATCACCACCGCATGGCCACCAGGAGGACGTCCTGAGTCCCCCTTCCACACCTGAGGGGTGTCAATTGGCACGAGTGTCACATCATTTCAGCGAGCCAGGCAACAGTGCATCAACTATCACATCAGTGGGGAATATAATGTCGGCTAGAGTCCCAGGGCACAGTGGAGAGGGCACTTCACAATCGCTGGAGATGGCGGCACGGACAGAGAGTGCTGATGGCGCCAGCAGCCGGAGGACTGCAGGGGACCAGGCACATGCTGAGTTGGGCCGTGATGATGTGCCTCTGGAGATGTCAGCTATGCAGCAGCTGCAGGAAAAGCGGCCAGGTGCACAGGAGCATCTGGCAGTGTTGCATGAGAGTGTGCTTCAGTTGATCTCTGTGGCGGAGGAATCCAGGCAGAGTGTCAGTGATGGCATGAACCTCATGTCAGAGCGTCAGACTTCCTCCATGGAGAGATTGGCGCCTCTCATGGAGAGAGGCTTCCAATGAATTGATCGGCATCTGATGGAGTTACGCTTGGACCTGCAAGCCCTCACAGCGCTAATGGCCACAGCTAGTCATTGGCAATGTGGGAGATGTTCTGGGCACCAAGTTTCCCAGCTCGGTGCCCATACATCTGCGGTGAGCAGGGAGGTCCAAAGTGATCTCGAGTCACCTGCCTGTCGTCTCTGCAAGCTCCTCTCAGGGCGCTCCGAATGAGGGCAGCAGCTCCTCCGCCCCTCTGCCAGTGACCGTTGCATCCGTTGAGGCTGCGACAACTGGGGAGGTGCCAGCTCTGGAACTGGCCACTCCCTGCCAGGCGGGGCCAGCACAGGCTCCACAGGCCAGAGGACGTCCACCAAGGTCATCGAGGCCAACAGGACAGCAGAGTCAGCAGGCTGTCTCATAAGCCACTCTGAGCGACGGGGCGGCACCAAGACGAGGCACCCGCAAACGTAAGCATAAGGCACGTTAGGCACTCCACAGGTTTCTCACTGGTGCTTTTCTGTTGCCCCTAGATTAGGGAATTTATGCTTGTCAATGTCAGAGCAACGTTTTGTTTTGTTTTTTGTGGCACTATCTGATGGATGGGAATAAAGTCCACATTTGTTACCATGGCTGAGGGCGTCTCCTTTGTGCTGCATTTGTATGTTTCACAGACATATCATGAGTGCTTGTGTGAACATTAATGTTTATGTACTAAGCCCTTAATTGCAACTGATGAAGTGGAAGATGTAGCACTTAAGTGCCACATGCACTTAATGTATGGATGCGCCAGGCAATGCTGGTCCTGCAGATCCATTTGTGTGGAGCTAGTTGAAGGTTCGTTGGATTAAAGTCTCCCGGGTGTCCATGCCTCCTTGGTGTGTTCCTGGGTCAGCGTTTAGCCCCTCAGCATTGCCCTGTGCTTGTTCATCCTCAGAATCATTGCTGGACTCATCGTGTGCAGCTGCAGACACTGCGTCAACGTCTTGTCTACTGCATCCCCCCTTTTCAGCGCAAGATTGTGTAGAGCGCAGCATGCAACCACTATCACTGAAACATGATCTGTGGGGTACTGGAGTGCGCCCCCTGAGCGGGCCATGCATCAGAAGTGCATCTTGAGAAGACCGATGGCTTTCTCCACCACAGCCCTTGTAGAGGCGTAACTCCTATTGTACCGCTGCTCAGCTTCTGATATTGGATGGCAGAGAGGCGTCATGAACCACCTTCTGAGGGGATAGCCCTTGTTACCCAGCAGCTAGCCATCAAACAGAGCCGGAGCACTGAAGAGCCCGGGTACCTGGGAGTATATGAGGATGTAGGCGTCGTGGGAGCTGCCTGGGTGCC
Source organism: Cetorhinus maximus (assembly GCF_964194155.1). Lineage (NCBI taxonomy): Eukaryota > Metazoa > Chordata > Chondrichthyes > Lamniformes > Cetorhinidae > Cetorhinus > Cetorhinus maximus. The sequence goes on along the minus strand of NC_135881.1, from coordinate 141,870,650 downwards.
TTGCACAGATTGTAGAACCAATATCCTGTGATCACACACTATCTGCACGTTCATGGAGTGGAAGCCCTTCCTGTTGATGAAGGCACCGGGCTCACCTGCTGGCGCCTTGATGGCCACATGTCTATTGCAACCTGGACGTGGGGAAAGCCAGCAATGGCCTTGAAGCCTCTGGCTCTCTGTGTCTGGCTTGCCTGGTCCCAGCGGAAGTGGGCGAAGGTCAATGCACGCTTGAACAGAGTGTCTGTGACCTGCTTGACACAAGTGTGGACAGCTGATTGGGAGACACCGCAAAGATCACCCACTGAGCCTTGGAAGGAGCCAGGGGCATAGAAGTGGAGGGCAACTGTGACCTACAGAGCCACTGGCATGGGGTGTCCACCCACACAGTTAGCGGAGATCTCAGGGCCAATCATCTGACAGATGTAGTTGACTGTCTCCCTTGACAGTCGGAGCCTCTTTCGGCACTGCACCTCAGTCATATTGAGGTAGCTGCTTCGCTGCCTGTATACCCTGGCAGCAGGATAGTGGCGTCTTTGCGGCCCCTCCCACCTTGGACTATCTCTTGGCCATGCGCCCCTTGTGTCTGTGCCTGTACTCCCAAAGGTGGCTCCCCTGGAGGCTGCATGTTCACTCCTAGCCTCCTCCTCATACTATCCCTCCCTTCCTCCTCAGAGGAGCTGCCTCCAGTGGAGATGTCAGAACCCATACCCAGGCTAAGGGGAGGCCTCCCGAAAGCTGCAGGCCTGATACAGATTACTGACTGCAGAGTGCTGACCTGAAGGTTCAAAGTACACAGGAAACTGCTGGAATTCGTTCTGAACTGCTACTGATCACACAGGCAAGTTTAAAAATACTTTGTCCAATAAATACTCCACAAAGCAGATTGATGACCCCACTGAGCCCTGTTCTCCCGCCCATGATGAGGTTCATAGAAAAGTCTCTTACCTGCCTGCCTGTTGCGCCTGTGTGTCGAGCCGAAGATCACACGGGCGCCTGATAATCGCCGTCGATTGACGAATTAAGGGCCTTAACTAGCCCGTTAATTAATGGCGAGCGCACATCGAACTTCATCGCATGGCCGCCCAGCGAAATATCACGATGGCGCACGGTGATGTTGGGATGCTCGCCCAACGTTACCGCATATTATTTTACGAGCTGACGTGCAGGGGACGGGCCCCGCACATCAAACAGAAAATTCTGCCCATAAATACTGATCCAAAGTAATTATTCAACACATTCACCATTTTGTTATTTTCACGTAGAATATCAATGTTATCAATTTTCAAGGGATCCAGGTTGCTCCTGACCTTTGTTGCGAAGAATCATATTGGAGTTGAAACGTCAACTTCTCTCTCCACAAATGCTGCCAGACCTGCTGAGTTTTTCCAGCACATCTGTTCTTAATTCAGATCTCTGGCATCCACTATATTTTGCTTTTATTACTTCTGACCAACCTCTTTTTCTTGATGATTGCAAACATTTGTTGATTTTGATATCCTTGGAAAAAAGTTTTCAAACTCACTTTTATAGCTGTTATTATCTGTCTTGTCACCTTTTGCTGTTCTTTGTATCTCTCCCAGTCATTAGGATACTTCTCCTTTAGTTTTATGTTGTCCTTATCTCGTTAGTCATCCATGGCTGCTTATGTTGACAAGTACAACATTGCCCTGTAGGAGTACAAACTGGTTCTTTTATTACATTAAATCCTTTTTGAGCACCTCCCACTGATCTTCTGCCAGTTTACCCTTTAACAGATCTGCATTTTTATTATGCGACTCCACAGCTTCTACCAAGGGCCTATACAATCTTAAATCCTCTTCTATTTCTCAATTCTATTCGTAAAGCCTCCACAGCCTGCTTACTACTCATTATTGAAGGGATTTCAGCCTTAATCACTTAATCTCCTTCTACCTATTCTTCCTACAGACCTTTTAACTTGGCATATTCAATTCCAAGTTCTCACCACCTTGCAGCCATGTCACAGTATGGCTTCCATTTTGTATCCTGAGTTGAAATTGCACCTGCAATTCGTTCAATTTGTTTCTTATAGTCCGTGCCTTTGCATAAACAATGGTTCAAACATCCCCCCAACCTGTCCTTCTGCTCTAATGTTTTTCTCACACATTTCTTGTTTTTCTCTCTCCTGATTTAATTTTTACATCTTTTAGTTTTCCCTATAATCTGCACTGCCTATTACTCTACTCTCTTTCTTCTTATAGAATTATTTCTACTACCTTTTCCACCCAACCTCTACCACCATTTATCAGCTCATCTTTATTTTTCCACATAACCTGAAAATAAAGTGAAAAATGTAATATCAGTGAATAGTTAAACTACAAATTTTATACAAAATTTTGAACTAAGATCTGGTATTCCCTCCCTAAACGTTCTCAAGTCTGTACCACTTTCTTCCTTTAAGACACTGCTTAGAACTTACCTTCATGAACAAGTTTTCAGCCATCTGCCCCAAGACCATCTTATTTGGCTGTGCCTAAATTTGTTTTATAATGTTTCTGTGAAGCATTTAGAGACCTTTTATTATGGTGAAGGTACTGTATAAATTGTTGTTTCTGCCCAATTATTTATTCTGTATTAATGAGATCACAGAGCAAAAGTCCATTTCTAAAAGTTTATTTCAAGATCATTTTAAAAAAAAGCGCATTCAGATTTGCAATTCTTTTTCACTTTAACAGTTAAAATGTGTGCTTTCAGCATTCTATTACATTTCTACAAGACTACTCAAAACAGACATGAATTTTATAAGAAGTAAAAAAGTGAATAAAATTGCATGTATGCATGATAAAATGTTAAGAACATCTACACACAATAAAAACAGGTACAATTTCACAAAAAACGAGCCAAAATGTACAAAAGAATCAGATAGAAGAGACAAAAAAAGAGACACAAGATACATTATTTTGCTCAACTTTTTTTTAAACAGTTAATCATACATATCATCATCATAGTCATCTTCATCTGATTCTATAAAATATTTCACCTCTTTCTTAGCTCGGCCCAACCTTGATTGAGATGCGTCAGGATGTGTGCTTCGAACATCGTCAGCTGTCTCAAAATCATTTTCACCATCTTCATCATCGTATATTGGTTTTTTAGATTTCTAGAATTATTATACCAAAAATAGTTACTTTTAAAATCAAATCAGAACTATTTTCATATTTGGTATATTTTTGATAGATACTAAAGGAAAAGAAAGGTCATCGCATACATGATTCCAGTCTGGAATAAACAGCGTTATATGTTTAGACTTTCATTCTATATTATTAATTTTACTATACTGGTCATAGTTAATGGAAAAAATAGCAGCCATTAAAAAACCTGATGATTGTAATCTGGACAATCAATGTATTTAATTTATGGAAGGAAGGAAAATGTAGGGAAGGAGATTTTATTTTTATTGTAACTAGTCCTCCACTGATAAAAAGAAAACACTATGCTTACCATTTCTTTAAATGTCAACTTAAATACAAATCTGGCAATAAATAAATAGGGTCTTGCCCTGTTCCTTCCCTTTCATGTCACATTATTCAAATATATATATACACACATATATATTTCTCATTCTTTATAGGAATTCAATTTCCAAATGCAAATCAGAATTATTGGCACCCTACAGCAGAAAAACGAAGTCACCAGCAAAATTCACTTCATCATATGGTTATTTTAGTCAACTCCTCCTTTGCCTTCACTCCTTTTTACAAATTCTTATTCTGTCCATACCTGCAGTTCTTTAACTGGAAAAAGGAAGTATTAAAAGTTTGAAGTTAACATGAGCTAAATACAGCATGGAATGTTGAAGGAATTTCCAACCAGCATGAAGTAAACTTTTAAGGCAAAGCTGTAAATAGGTATTTAACTTCTTTCACAGAATAAGGACAGGTATGCATGCCAGATAAACTAGGATTCTTCTGCATTATCAGCCTGGTTTGTAACGCTGAAATTTTTGTCTTGAATGATCAGGTCGAAACAATAATGCTTGGTTAAAACATACAAAGTCCTGAAAAGCTACTTTCTAGACTACTTAAAGGGTGATAATGCAAGAAACTATAGCCGCATCAATAAAGCAATAACATTCCCTGATATGTTCTGTCTTTTCCACGACTAACAAAGATGCACACTATTATCCAATTTCACTAACTTCTGCATGTTGAGGAGTTACATTTCCACTGGAAATAAGCAATTACCTAGTTTGGTATAAATTTTGGTTCTACCCAGTAGAAGTTTTGCGTATGTAAACCAGACTTGAATTGGAAGGTGCGAATTTGGCTAGTAGTGGCTGGGGTCACTGAAGGGGTTCTCCAGGCAAGACTCATTAAGAAACAAAAGCAAACTGGCACAGGCACAATGGGCTAATGCGCTTTGTACTCTAAGGTCCCATGGCCTGAATCTTCTGGTCGGCGTGCAGGGATGGGCCCCGCTCGCCGACAGATAAAATGATGCATGGTGATGTTGGGCATGTGTCCCGACGTCACCGCACGTCATTTCGATCCTCAGTTCGGTGGGAGTCGGCTGCGTGCCCACCGAACTATCAAAGGCCTATTAAGGCCATTATTAAACTAACTGAGGTACTTGTCTGGGCTGCCCGTCCAACCTTAAGGTTGGCGGGCAGGTGAAGAGCCCAGGTGGCCTTCGCGTTTTTCATGGAACCTCATCCATGGACGGGATGAGGTTTCATGAAGGGTTTATAAGTTTAATAAAAATTTTTTATTAAAATTCATTGACATGTCCTAGCTCATGTGACACTGTCACATGAGGGGACATATGTCTGAAATTTTTAAAAATTCCTTTATTCAACTTTTCCAAATCAAAGTAATCTCCCTGAGGCAGCTCCGTGCCTCAGGGAGATTTCTGCGCTGTTTCGTGCGTGCGTGAAAGAGCACAGGCCCCAACTCTCCCTCCTCCCCCCGCCTGCACAGGTGCCTTAATTGGTCCACCTACGCAAAATGGTGATGCGCAGCTGATCGCGGGTGGCGAGTGGCTACACGCCTGCCCGCGCCTGCTCCCGAACTGCCTGCCTGACGGGGAGAAAATTCTCCCCTACGATTTAAATTGCACTTAGTCAATGAGCATTAATTTTTTCCAAAAACAGCAGTCGCTGTATTCAACTTGAAGTAACAGATCATATTAATTATGCTAATCTCAGCTCCATATGGTTCATTAAATTTTACGAAGTTCTATGTGATAAATGAAAACAACTTCAGCAGTGCACACAATTTTCTAACCATCTGTTAGTAGGCCCTTAGAGGTTCAAACAGCCAAATTTTGGATCTTATATAAAGGGAGTGTATAATTACAACTTAAAATGGACAGTAACAGGTAGGCATCTAAAGGGGTCAGAGCAACCCAGAACAGTGTAGTGAATACTGCAAGCATATCAACTGATATCAAGTCCAACTGACAGGAAATGCAAGCAAAGATACATGGCCTGAAAAGAAATGTAAGATAGGTATTTATAAGGGCAGGCAGGTACTGCCTTCATTACAAGCAAGTGACCTGTACAAGAACTGATGACGCAAATTTTCCTTGATCGAAACTCATAGCTAATTCAAATAGCACTATAGAAGCCAAGGTGCTATCATATGCTACATTAGCCAGTCTTTTTCACCTGGAGATTGACATGACTTATAACAAAATAGTAATAATTGACTGGATGCAGACCCCCACCCCCTGATCTACATAGTAACCACATTTAAAGTGGCAACTGTCAATGCACAATCTTGAGACAATGAGGCAAATGTTAAGGATGCTATGAAACCTACAACCACTGATTAGTGTCTAAGGAACACCTATTCTTAATTTGGTAAATGATGTCTTCAGCATGTGAATCCTAAGGTCCTCTTTTTTCATAGATTCCTCAAAAAGGGAGCCAAGTCAAAGCCATGCCCCAGTCACAATTCAGCCAGCACAGCATTAATGCAAGCAAACACTGATTTAAAGGAGGAATATAAGATTATGCATCGAGAACATCTGAAGAAAGGTGAGTAACAATGGCTGACAAAGGGACCATCAGCAGCTCAAATTTGCCATTTGTGTCATGCTGGGCCTCTCAGCATTTTGATTTCCTTTGGGTAACTTTAAAAGGCTAAGATGTTGCATTTGCAATGCTGTAAGGATTAATTTAGATCCCTGTATAGCATAATGAAAGGTGAAATGTGTAAACTATGCAAGTAGCAAATTACTTTTACTGATGCCTTCACAGAGCATGTGTTGGGTGAATACTACTATCAGTGGGTACATATACAAATAATGTTGAAAGGCTTCTCTTAATATGTCCCCCACCACTTGATATGATGTAACCCTACTCCAAGATGCAATATAATGATAGAAATTTAAAGCCCATAAAGGCCATTTAGCCCATCGTCTCTTTGTGAGCTGTTTATTACAGCAAACCAAAATCAAACCTGCTGCCCTGCTCTCTCGCAAGGCTTTACATCTTCCTCTTTAAAACAATATTCCATCAGGCATAAATCTGCAGACAGATAGACTGTACCACAAATTAGGGCACAAACTCTTTTGTGTGAATATATTCAACCCTTATGCAGCAAGTATGTCTCAACTACTCAATGCAGATAAACATTCCATAAATCCATAAGGCGTAGGAGCAGAAGGCCATTTGGCCCATCGAGTCTGCTCTGCCATTCAATGAGATCATGGCTGATCTAATAATCCTTAACTACATTTTCCTGCCTTTTCCCTATAACCCTCGATTCCCTTACTGATTAAAAATCTGTCTATCTCCGCCTTGAATATAAACTGCCCAGCTTCTACAGCCCTCTGTGGTGAATAATTCCACAGATTAACTACCCTCAGAGAAGAAATTCCTCCTCATCTCTGTCTTAAATGGGCAACCCCTTCCTCTGAGATTATGCCCTCTGGTCCTAGGCTCTCCCACAAGGGGAGACAACCTCTCAGCATCTACCCTGTCAAGCTCCCTAAGAATCTTATATGTTTAAATAAGGTCGCCTCTCATTCTTCTAAACTCCGATGAGTACAGGCCCAACCTACTTAACCTCTCCTCATAAGAAGATCCCTCCATACCCAGAATCAACCTAGTGAACCTTCTCTGGACTGCCTCCAATGCCAGTATATCCTTCCTAAGATAAGGGGACCAAAATTGTTTGCAGTATTCTAGGTGTAGTCCAACTAATACCTTGTATAGTTTTAGCAAGACTTCTCTATTTTTATACTCCATTCCCTTTGAAATAAAGGCCAACATTCCATTTGCCTTCCCTATTACCTGTTGAACTTGCATGTTAGCTTTTTGGGATTCATGCACCAGGGCTCCTAAATCCCTCTGTGCTGCAGCCTTCTATAGTCTTTCTCCATTTAAATAATATTAAGCTCCTCTATTCTTCCTGCCAAAATGCATAGCCTCACATTTTCCCACATTACATTCCATCTGCCAAGTTTTTGCCCACTCACTTAACCTGTCTATATCCCTCTGTAGACTCCTTGTGTCATCCTCATTACTTGCCTTCCCACCTATTTTTGTATCATCCGCAAATCTGGCGACAGTACATTCACTTCCCTCATCTAAGTCATTAATATATATTGTAAATAATTGAGGCCCCAGCACTGATCCCTGCGGCACTCCACAAGTTACAGGTTGCTATCCTGAAAATGCCCCCTTATCCCAACTCTCCATCTTCTATTAGTTAGCCAATACTTTAGCCATGCTAATATGCTAACCCCAACACCTTATCTTAGCTCTTATCTTATTAAGTAGCCTTACATACGGTACCTTATTGAACGTCATTTGGAAATCCAAATATATTACATCTACTGGTTCCCCCTATCTATCCTGCTAGTTACCTCCTCAAAGAATTCTAATAAATTTGTCAGACATGATTTCCCCTTCATGAAGCCACGCTGACTCTGCTTGATTAGATTATGTAATTCTAAATGTTCTGCTATTGCATCCTTAATAATAGACTCCAACATTTTCCCAATGACAGATGTTAAGCTAACTGCCCTATAGTTACTTGTTTTTTGTTTCCCTCCCTTTTTGAATAAGGGTGTTACATTGGCAGTTTGCCAATCCTCTGGGACTTTTCCAGGTTCTAAGGATTTTTGGAAGATTACTACCAGTGAATCCACCATTTGTGTAGCTACTTTCCTTTAATATCCTAGAATGCAACCCATCAGGTCCAGGGGACTTATTGGCTTTAGCCCCATTAGTTTCCCTAGTACTTTTTCTCTAGTGATAGTTATTGTATTTATTTCTTCCCTCTCTTTTTGCCTCTTGATTATTTAGTATTGGAACACTATTTGCGTTTTCTACCGTGAAGACTGAAGCAAAGTATTTATTCAACTCCTCTGTGATTTCCTGGTCCCCCATCCTCATTCAGTAAGGGGCCTATGTTCACTTTGGTCTCTCTCTTCCTTTTTATATACTTAAAGGAGCTCTTACCATCTGTTTTAATATTACTTGCTAGTTTACCCTCAAAGTTTATTTTCTCCCTCTATTATTTTTTAGTCTTTTGTTGGGTTTTTAAAACTTTCCCAATCCGCTGGCTTACCACTAATCTTTGCCACATTGTGTGTCTTCTCTTTTAATTTGATACTATCCTTAACTTCCTTGGTTAACCATGGTTGGCTTATCCCCTTCCTTGAATCCTTCTTCCTCACTGGGATATATCTTTGTTGTGAGTCATGAACTATTTTCTTAAATGCCTGTCATTGTTCATCAACCGTATTTTCTGCTAAAATCCTTTCCCAATCCACTCCAGCCAACTCTGCCCTCATTCCTTTGTAATTATCCTTATTTAAGTTTTGCACAGTTGTTTCTGGCCCAGGTTTCTCACTCTCAAGCTGAATGCTAAATTCTACCATATTATGGTCACTGTTTCCTAGGGTATCTTTTATTTTTATTAAACCTGCCTCATTACACATTACCAGATTCAAAATAGCCTGATTCCTGGTTGGATTCACAACATATTGTTCTAAAAACTGTCCCAAATACACTTTACGAATTATTGCTCATGGATACCTCTGCCAATTTGATTTTCCCAATCTACATGAAGTTTAAAGTCACCCATGATTAATATACTGCTTTTTTTACATGCCCTCATTATTTCCTGATTTATTCTCTGTCCTACAGTATAGTTACTGTTTAGGGGTCTATAGACTACTCCCACCAGTGTCTTCTTCCCCTTGTTATTTCTTACCTCCACCCATATGGATTCTACATCTTCTGATCCAAGATCCTTTCTTACTATCGTACTTATTCCATCTCATAACAAAGCTACCCCCCACCCTTTCCTTCTTGCCTGTCCTTTCGAAAAGTCACATACCCCTGAATATTTAGTTCCCAGCTTTGATCTCCTTGTAACCGTGTCTCCGTAATGGCTATAAGATCACACCCATTAACCTCTATTTGTGCCGTTAATTAATTTTTGTTCCAAATACTATGTGCATTTAAGTAAAGAGCCATTAATTTTGCCTTTTTACCATTTTTTCCACCTTTGACCCTATTTGCTGCTTTTTTTAATGCTTGTACATTCTGTCCCTTCCTGTCACACTCCGGGTATCATTACCTAAATAGCTGCCCTGCAAGGCTGCCATATCCTTTTGCTTTGTAAGCTTACGTATCCTCTTTCAAGAACCCCCACCCCCTCTATTTAGTTTAAAGCCCTCTCTCCAGCCCTAGATATTCGGTTCACCAGGACACTGGCCCCTGGATGGTTCAAATGAAGCACATCCCACCGGAATAGCTCCTTTCTACCCCAGTACTGATGCCAGTGCCCCATGATCTGAAACTCATTCCTCCCACACCAATCTTGGAGCCACGCATTTAACTCCTTGACTTTAGTTACCCAATGCCAGTTTGCCCGTGGCTTGCGTAATAATCCTGAGTTTATCACCTTGGAGGTTCTGCTTTTTAATTTCGTTTCTAACTGTCCAAATTCATTCAGCAGAACCTCCTTTCTAGTCTATCAATGTCGTTGGTACCAACATAGGCGATGACTCCCCTCCCACTCCAAGTTCCTCTCCAGCCTTGAGGAGATGTCATTAACCCTGGCACCTGGCAGGCAACACAGCCTTCGGGACTCATGCTGACTACTGCAGAGAACAGTATCTATCCCCCTAGTGCTCTAATAATGTCATATAAGGACATCTCTTCTCTCAATTTCAAATTGATGACTTTGTTGATGCCCGAACCGAGTTATCAGCCGTGATGGAACGAGATTACAGGCAACTGTTAAGGAGTGCTTCTGGGACTATGATGGAGTATGTTCCTGCTAAGTGATCACTGTTCAGAGGATGTGCCTTTAAGCAACAGCATCACAAACTTTGGCTTCTCGTGTCCACAGTGATAACATGGCAACAACAAGCCCAACTAGAGCCTTCAATAGCTTCAGAAAGCAAAACTGCAGCTTCAGACACCTCAGGTTAACAAGCATATATTGACAGCAGACCAGTCAAGGAACTTTCCAGCAGACCACGACCTCTTTATTTAGGTTTTCACCAAGGATCAGAGCACAGTAGAAAGCCATTCAGCCCATCATGACTGTGCCAGCTCCCTGAGCTAGCTGTCCAATTGAGCTCACTTTTGAACATTGGGCTTCGTTTAGATTTACACTGTAAATTGTATTTACAGTTAAACCTTTATAGCAGCAGCTTCACAGTTATCATACACAACCAGAGAAAAATTAATTAATTTAATCACTTGGAAAAATATGGGCTAACAGATGGCAGCCAAGCACTGATTTGTTAAAGGGAAATTGTGTTGGACAAACTTTATTGATCTTTCATGAAGTAATAAGTGGGTTCATGAGGATCGTGCTGATGATGTGTTTATGGGCTTTCATAAGGCATTTGATAAACTGACACACAGTAGACTTGTTAGCAAAACTGAAGTCCGTGGGGTTAAAGGGGAAGTGGCAGAATGGATACAAAATTGACTAAAAAGAGAAAGCAGAGGCTAACACTGAACACCTTTTTCAAACTGGAGAGACATATACAGTACTGTGGTCTTTTTGATTTACATTGATAACCCGAACTTAGGTGTAAAGGCAGGTGATACAGAATTCAAATGTAGTAAACAGTGAGGATCTAATAGCAGACTTCAGGAAGACCGTAGGCAAACTGATAAAATGGGCAGGCACATGGCAGGTGAAATTTAATGCAGTGCAGTGTGAAGTGATGCATTCTGGAAGGAAGAACATGGAAAGCCAATGTGGACAAAAGTGTACATTTTAAAGGAGGTACAGGAACAGAGACCTGGCGCAAGATTTTCCTTTCGGAGTAAGAAATACACGTTTGGACTGTTTCCGGGTCCCAATTTCAGCCCCAGGGACGGGCAGCAATAGCCCCCAGATTTTTACATGGGCAGACTGTTAATCGATTAAAGGGAGGGTTCGGAGGCCAATTTGCAGCCTCAGGGAGAGGAAGAGAGGCATATCAGAAAGAGAGCAGGCCTAATTTAAACCCACAGCTCCAGCCATAACTCTGGCTGCAGTTTCACTGCAGTATGTACTGGAATAAACATGAAACGGGAGAGGCAGAGGCCTGGAACCTGGGGCAGGGGTGGCCCTTGTTTCGCTGATGGTGACCTGGAGGTCCTCCTCGAGGCAGTGAGAGAGGGGAGAGAGGTCCTCTTCCCAGAGGGTGACACAGGAGGAAGCCATACTCCCAGATCAAGCAGACCTGGGTCGAGACTGCTGAGACAGTGAGCATAGTGTGGTCCGCAGAAACTGGGGCCAGTGCAGGAAGAGATTCAATAATCTTATTCACTCTGGTGAGGTGAGTGCAATGTCAAATCTGCACCACAGGCCTCTAGGTATTCAACCTCCAGCAGACACTCCATCTGAGGGGCCTCAGTGTGCATGCTGCTCCTGAACATGGGAGGAGAGTGCGTCCAGGGTACTTACAGACTCTTCAGCAAGGCTCAGAGCCACAGTGCTGCTGAGAACCTGCCAGCAATGAGGCATGGAGTTTCTATGTATATGAGCCAATGGGGCAGAACCCTCATCTACCTCAGTATATGACTGGCAGTTCCTGATCGCTCTTTTTTTTGTCATTGCAAGAAAATCTAGTACATGATGCCCATGAGAGGGTCCAGACATGAGATGGAGTTCCCGAGCTACATGTCATTACCACAATGGAAGAGACAGTCATGGAGCTTGTCACTGTCGCTGATGAAGAGCAAGTTGGGAAGACGAAATAAGCATCTATGATGGAGATGGTGAATAGAGACTGCAATGCATACATTAAAGGGGTGCAGTTCACTCTCACTTCAATTCATCTGACAGCATGGGGAAGAAGCAGCTGCACTGAGAACCCTCAGGAGGGCAGAGGCTTCTGCTCTCCAAAGCTCGATCTCATGATCTCTTCTGTATCGCCCACAAGTGCTGATGTCAAGGCGCTAAGGCCAACTGCTTCACCATTGCCAGGCGAAGCACTGCCAGAGCAGACCTCAGACCAAGCACCATACAAGCAAATCCTCCATCAGCACAGGTGCAATCACTTTGGTGGGTACTTGCATGCAATCAGACAGAATGGCAATGGGTGATGAGCACATCACTGATGTGCAGGAGGTGACAGAAGCAGAGGCAGCTGTGCACAGCAGGGTACAGATGCTGGGTCAGAGGAATCACAGGAAAGGAAGCGCTACTTAGATCAGCAGCAACCAGATGTGCTGCCAGATGTCAGAGAGGAGTGCACATTGGGATTGGAGACGTCCATCCAGCTCATGTGCGCCACCGTGGATCTGGTCTTTGAATGCTGGAGCTCCTCCATTGAGAAAGTGGTCAATCTGAGAAAGCCAAATGCAGCAGCCCTTAGAGTACATGCAGAACTGCGCATCGATATTCACAGGATGCATGCCACACCATGTAGCCTTGACTGGTCAGTGGCGTCAACGGTGCACCGATGTTTGGACGGAATGCCAGTTGTACCCCAGCATGTGCTCTCCTCCAGCCATCTGGAGGAACAGCCAATCGCTGAGGCTACTGAGGTAGATGAGGGTTCTGCCCCTCACAGGGCACTGCAATCATCATCAACTTCCTTGGCCTCTCTGATGAGGGAACATCTGTGCAGTAGGGCTCAGTGATGGATGCTGTCTCTGCAATTAGGTTGCAGCAGCCGCCTCTGGGGGTGCCCCCACTGGCACCTCCACAATAAGGATGACTGCCACATGCATCTCAGCTGCAAGCAGAGGCAAGTGAGCAGGCTGCCTCTACCTCCCCCGAGGCCACAAGGGGAACACTACATAGAAGTGGCTGAGAGTGGTGGCCACTGTATCTGGCAGAGCACTGAGTGGGCCACTGCGACGTCAAATGCATGTAACTGCATTTTTTGTCTTTTTGAGCACCATGTAAATATGGTGCATGGGGCTGAATTTTACGGCAGCGGGATTTTATGTTCCTGCTGAAGCCAATGAGGTTTAGAATGTCTCGCCGTATTTTAAGGCCCCGTCCTCGCCGAAACAAGGCCGTAAAATTCTGCCCATGAAGTCAGACATGTGAGCCTTCTTTTATTAATGGCAGTTCAGGAAAAGAAGGATGAAATGGTGAACGGAAGCAAGGATCCATGAATGCTGACAGTGAAATCTCTGGGCAGATGTGCATCATTCATTGATGGTAAGAGTTGAGGTGTTCCAGGTTGCATCTTCAAAGTGTTAGCACAGGTATCTTCAAGAGATTCATACCATGCCTTTAACTAATCCTTGGTTAAAAAGGCTCAGCTGAAACTAGCCTGAATCAGACGATCCCTGACTTTAATGGCATCCTGACAAGACCCTCAAGCCCCATGCCGGGCCCAGCCAGCTCCTTATGAGTGGCTATAGCACCTCTGTATCTTTGTGTTGGGTCCTTGTAGAGGTATGAGTAGCCATCTCTTCAAGGGATATTCCATGTCCCCTAAAAATCACCCATGGAGTGTGGAGGTTGGAACCAAGAGCTCAGCAGCTTGGACTGCTGAAGGATGAAGGCGTAATGATAGCTACCAGACAAGCAAGTGCACATATGCAAGAAACTCTTGTTACGGTCGCAGTCTAGTTGCATGTTGAGGGAATGGAAGCCCTTCCTGTTGGTGAACATCACTGGCTGGTCACTGGGTGCCTTGAATAGCACATGGGTGCAATCAATGATGGAGGGGAAATCCACTGCTCTCTTTGCCTGTGAGGCACGGTCTGTATGGAATTCTATGCACTGCCCAGCTTTTGCAAATACACCTTCAATGACCTGCGTGATGCTATAATGTGAAGCTAGTGGTGAGATGCTACCAAGATCTGCAGCTGATCCTTGGAAGAATCCAAAGGCGAAGGCACTCAAAATCACAATGACTTTGATGGCTACTAGCAGGGCATGCAGAAGTGCTGGATGTGCAAGGTTATCCACAATGAGGGAAAATCTCATGACCATCTGCCTGGAAAGTTGCAGTCTTATGCAGCACTGGTTCTCAAGATAGCTCTGTCTTCTGCAGTAGATCCTATGCTGGGGATATGGACTCCATTACCTTCCTGCCCCTTCCTGTTCCTCTCCTCTTCCTCCTGTCTAGGGCTGTGACCATTCTGCAGAGGATGTTGCCCCTCATGCAGTGATGAGAGTGGTTGAAGAAGAGGTTTGAAAATTAGTAGCCAAAGACAAAAAGGTTTGAAATCTACTTATGACAAAGAATCATGTACACATTATAATGCAAAGTAGCAAAGCTACTGCAGCGTGAGGGGCTGGAAAATTATTGCACTTTTTATCTTCTGTGGTGAAATGCAAATACTTCTAGGTCACATCAAATGGATGTAATTATAAAAGTACCATGGGATGAGCAGTTACTAACACCTCACCAATTATCTTAGTCTTGAGAAGATTAAAATCATTGGAAGGTTACGTATTTATGCCTGCACTGAGATTTCAGCAACTAATTATTTTATTCAAGCATAATCTCATTTACTGAAAAACAGTTTAAACCACATTTAGAAATTGTGAAAGTGGGGGTGGGGGGGCAGTGGAGAGAGGGAGGAAAAGACAAAGAGATAAAATAAGACAGCTGCTCTGAAGATACTACGCAATCACACACAGAATATTCCTGTTACATGAAGTAACCACTCCTTAGATTCAACCCCTTCCTTCGCATCAAAATATTTTGCTGACAAAGCAAAATTATATTCCAGTCTTCCACGAAGATTTGACTAGATAGATGTTGGCAACTTTGTATTAACAAACAATCATACACGTGTACAAATACAGACACACACAAAAATATTAGGTTCCTTTAGTAACAAAAAGACAGTGTGACATCTACAATTAAGGACTGCAATTTCTTCCAGAATGATTCTATGAAACAAATCCACACAATAAAGGGAATCACTGACCATCAATTCAATGGACAAGGCACAGGGAATATTGATGAAAGAAGCTATTAAATTTCACTTGAAACTAAGGGAGGATGTTTATCGATTCAGATTTTGAAGCCACTTTGATACTATGCTAGTGCTGCCAACTCCCATCTGTGATTACAGGAGCTGGAACAACAAGCATGGGAGAGACATAATCTATGATTGGAGGAGCAGCTCTGTCTCTCCCCTACTTGCTGCTCCTCAAATCACTGCTCTGCAGTCAGTTCCCCACTCTCAACAACTATCAGTTTAACTGATAGTTATGCTTTTTTTTAAACTAAGCTGCTAAGAGCGGGAAAGACCGTTGGACCGCTTTGTGGTTAGACGGCTTTAAAAAAAATATTGGAACTGTCAGGCTGACTGACAGTTGCTACAAGCAGGAACTGCTGCTTCTGACCTTCAGGGAGGCTTTTAAAAAAAAAATCAGAACTGACAGTTTTTTAAAAAGCCAGCCAGAAAATCACGAAGCTGCCTGAAGGTCGGAAGCAGAATTTCCAACTTGCAGCAACTGTCAGTCAAACTGACAGTTCCTATTTTTTGTTTTTAAGTTAGTCTTTTGGATCTGAAGGTCAGAAAGGAAGATGCCAATGGTGGATTTCCAAAATCCCAATGTTAGAAATCCACCATCTGACAGAAATTTCTCATCCCTGCTCGTTGTCATTGGACCCGAAATCTGAGAGTTACAGTCCCATTGCCAGCTGCTGCTTTCCTTGTGCGCAGGCAGCCTCCCAACTGTGTTTGGAAGCTTTGTTCCCTCATCTTATGCCCCCTTGATGCCAGCAGGGTGAGGGCCCATACGCTGCCTGAGTGTTCACTGACCACTCTCCCCGCCACCTACAGACCCAATGACACCTTGCATGTCCCATTCTGTGCTGTTCTCCCTTTTATGAGGCCCAACTAATTTCCTGGGGAAGTCATAACTGGCTTCCCACCATGCAGCCAATATGCTCTGCCAAAATCTGAACATACCCTTCAATGAGTTTTTTAACTATCTTAATCACAGCAATTACCAGTTAGGGCAGATTCTCAGGGGTGTCAGCTGTGGCTCAGTTCATAGCACCCTCGCCTTTGAATCAGAAGGTTGTGGGTTCATGTCCCACTTCCGGAAACCAAGAACCATGAATGTACTCGAAAGAGTTACATTCTGTGACTGTTGATAACTCGAAAGAGTTCCCACCCTCCACCCTGGTGAAACTCCTAACGCCAGGAAACCAGCACACTGGCTGCCACTGGTATTTTTTTCCACCATTCCTGCCACCAGTGGGACCTTAAGTGGTCTGAAGGCTGAAGAAAATGGGATTTTTTCCTCATGGCAGAGATTAATGATAGATTTCATAGAAATGTTCAAAATTAAAAAACATTTTCTAAGAGCAAATTATGAGATACCATTTCTATTGGCAGGTGTGTTGGTAACCAAAGGACACCAGGTTGAAGGTAGCTAGTGAAAAAAACCAGAGAGAACTTGAAGAGTTTTATTTTTACGCAGCGCCATGATGATCTGGAATGAAATTGAATAAATTCCCAAAAAGGAATTTGTAGGACTATGGGGAAAGAACAGGGATTGGGACTAACTGTTCCTTCAAAGAGTCTCCACATGCATGATGGACCAAATAGCCTCCTTCTGTGCTGTATGAACTTTGATCATGTAAACTGAAGCCTGGTAAAGATATTCTTTCACTGTTAACCGGATGATTCATGGTGGGAAGGGGATATAAACAATACAAAAGAGGAGATTGGAGAGTTTGGAACACAACCCAGTACTCAAAAACAGAATATATAAAACAACTCTAGAAAGGAAAATTAAATCAATGACAGAGGCTCATGGAGCCACGTGACAAGTTTGCCAACAGGAGCTCCATTGGTAGATAGACTCAATTTGATATGGGAACCAGTCACATGTTCCACCATCATCACCCAATTGAAATGACATCTGCTGCTGTAGTAGTCACCATTCAATACAAGAATACAAGAATTTCACTATTATTAAAGAATTACACTGTTTAATGCTGGCGGAACACAGACACTGAGCAACTGGCTAAATCAGAAGCCAATATTTAATGGTGGGGAGCAGCATGACATGGATAATTTTCCAAATCCTTCATCACCTGGTCGGAGAACCTAACTAACGGTTCAGTTTGCCAAAAAGAAATGACAAAATGTGTGCAAGTCACCAAATTAACTAAGCATTCTTAAATGCTAGCAAAGATCATCTTGCCCTCCAGGATACTTTAACTATGAAGCAATGGCTGGAGGAATTACGCTCATTGAGAATTTCAGTGCCTATCCTGCTAGTCTATGGTTTAATTCATCAACAGGGTCGCGATTGGACTGTATGACCATGTTTAATTCAGGTTCTTCATAAAAGTTCAGTCAGAGAGAAATCTGTAGATAGGTCAACTGAACTGCAAATTGAAAGGCTGCAGAACTCCCTAGCTTCACTTGCTCTGCAATGTGGGAAGTGCTATAGAAGATAAGTAAGCAATTATTTGTTGGTTTCTGAAAAATTGGGGCATACTGATAGGACTACAGATAATAACTTGAGGAAGTTTTCTCCTTTTGCCATAGCTCCACATCATAAGTCACCAGTGAAAAGGACATATTGGGCAGGATCTTCCAGTCGGCGAGCGGGGGCAGGGCCCACTCGCCGATGCGTAAAATGACGCGGGGTGACGTCGGGTGAAACTCTCGACGTCACCTTGTGTCACTTCCATTTTCAGGTCGGCGGGGGCACAGCCGAGTCAGCTGCATGCCTGCCAACTTGTCACTGGCCTACTGAGGCCATTGAAAAACTAATTAAGGTCATTCATGAACCTGCCTGTCCAACCTTAAGGTTGGCGAGCAGGCCAGGAGCCCTGGCGGGCTTCGGAAAAAACATGAAACCTCATCCACGGGTGGGACGAGGTTTCATGAGGGTATTTAAATTTTTATCCAATCTTTCAATAAAAGTTATGGACATGTTCCAACTCATGTGACAGTACCACATGAGGGGACGTCAGTGAAATTTTTTTTATCATTTGTATTAAAATTTTATTTCCAAGCCGATCTCCCTGAGGCAGCACTTAGCCTCAGGGAGATCTGTGTGCTATAGAGCGCAATTCCGGCTGAGGGAATCCCCCACTCCGCTCGCATAGGGAGGGCATAGCGCTTCTGAGCGGATGTCACGCTGGGCGGGCCTTAATTGACCCACCCACGTAAAATGGTGCCTGCTCCCACACTCCCCCCGCCCCCCCCAATTAAAAAGATACCAGCTAATGGCAAAATTAAGCAAGCCATAGGCTTGTGGGTGCTTCCAGTAGTCATAGCCTCAAAGTCACCATGAAGCTAAATTCTGTACTGACTACAAAATATTGAATTTGGGTGATTGTTAAAGAAAATATTCTACATCTTGAGCAGATGAGAGTTAGAGTTTTACTAACTCCATTAGAGTTAGTAAAAAGCCAAGTGGATCATCACACTGGAATTGGCTGCAAGTTGCTGTACATTCTAACAGCAGGTTCAAGCAGGTATTTCACTTTGGGTGTGAGCTGTTCCAATTCAAGGTATTATTTATTTTAACTTGTACAATGTTTTCTCCTGCATTCTAGCATTTATAAATCATATGCTGGTAGGTCTAATTTCCAAATGTTGTCTAGTGCATCGCAAATAATTTGTTTAGGTAATATTAGAACATCAGAAAGATCTGTGGCAAGTGTTCTCCTGTTGCAGAAAGCGGACTGACTGTAGAAATAAAAATGTGACTTTTTGAGGATGGAAATAGCATTCCAGGACATCCTGGGGCCAAAATTTCTCATTCCCTCTACACCATTGGCAATGCAGACATTTTCAGCCATCCTGATGTTGACTCCATCACAAATCCCAGGGGCCGTTAATGTAAAGGAAGTTCATTTAGAAAACTGACATTAGACATCCACTTCCACAAGTGCTTTTGCAGACATATTTTCCCTTAAACACAGGAACTGATATCTGAGATGGAAAAAATGGGGCTAGTGGGATGATGTCCATTGAAGACAGGAGAGTTTCCCAAAAATAAAAGAGTGGAGACCTGATGAAACCCAGTCCCCTCCTTGCTTATTTTATGTCCTTAATCAACCTACAAGGCCGACAAATTTTTGGACCTTGCCAAGTAAGGTATATCCTGGAAATGTAACAGGTTTAACGGTAGTTCTTAACACTGTTGAATGGCAGACTTATTTCTCAGAACAGTAGGCTAATATACAAAGTCTCTTCGAGACTATGGTGAATAAATTCAGTCACAAAATTAAGTGCCCGATTTAATCCACCACCAACCTTTGATGTTGGATGGAGCTGCCATTCCATAAACAGTCTGCAACAAGAAAACCAAGATTAAGCTGCTAAGAGGACACAATTATCAAGGGTCGGGGTATGGAAATCTGAGGTCAGGTCAAATGTGGGTGGAAGAGCGTTCTTTAGATGTTTAAATATGAGATTGGGGGTACCATATTAGGATTGCATAATCTTGGCTACAATGCAAGATTATTTGTAGGTGATGACCATGTTCTGGTGGGGATTAAGTAGAAATTGCTTAGGCAATGGCAATAGGCAACTTAATTGAGTTTTTTGAGGGAGTAACAAGAGGATTGATGAGGCTAGTGCAGTGGATGTTGTCTACATCGATTTTAGTAGGCATTTCACAAGGTCGTACAAAGCAGACTGGTCAGAAAAGTGAGATTCTATGGGATACAGGGAAAGGTGGCAAGTTGGATCCAAAATTAGCTCAGTGATAGGAAAACGGGTAATGGTCGATGGATGTTTTTGTGAATGGAAAACGGTTTCTAGTGGTGTTCCACAGGGCTCAGTGTTGGGGCCTTTGCTGTTTGTTGTATATATTAATGATTTGCACATAAATGTGGGAGGTATGAGTGGGAAATTTGCAGATGACACAAAAATTGGCCACGTAGTTGATAGGGAGGAGGATAGTTGTCTCCAGAATGATATCAATGGTTTGGTTGAGTGGGCAGAAAAGTGGCAAATGGAACTCAAACCGGAAAAGTGTGAG
This sequence comes from Cetorhinus maximus, assembly GCF_964194155.1. Classification (NCBI taxonomy): domain Eukaryota; kingdom Metazoa; phylum Chordata; class Chondrichthyes; order Lamniformes; family Cetorhinidae; genus Cetorhinus; species Cetorhinus maximus. The sequence continues at coordinate 141,850,278 of NC_135881.1, read as the reverse complement.
GTAATATATTTGGGGAGGGCAAACAAAGCAAGAGAATACTCAATAAACGGTAGGATATTGTGAGGGGTTGAGGAAGCGAGAGGCCTTGGAGTGCATGTCCACAGGTCCCTGAAGGTGGCAAGATAGGTGGATAAGGTGGTAAAGAAAGCATATGGAATGCTTTCCTTTATTGGACGAGGTATTGAATACAAAAGCAGGGATGTAATGATGGAACTGTACAAAGTGCTGGTTAGGCCACATCTTGGAATTTTGTGCTACTACAATTCAGGAAGGACACAATTGCTCTAGACAGAGTAGGGGGAATATTTACAAGAATGCTGCCAGGGCTTGAAAATTGCAGTTATGAGGAAAAGTTTGATAAGCTTGGGTTGTTTTCCTTAGAACATAGAAGATGGAGGGGTGACTTAATTGAGGTGTACAAAATTATAAGGGGCTTAGATAAAGACTTGTTTCCCCTAGTTGAGGGGTCAGTTACCAGGGGGCATCGATTTAAGGTGATTGGTATAAGGATTAGAGGGGACATGAGGAAAACCTTTTTGCCCAGAGGGTGGTATGCAAGTGGAACTCTCTGCTTAAATCGATGGTTGAGCTGAAATGCTCAACTCATTTAAAAGGTACTTGAATCTGGATCTGAAGTGCTGTAGCCTGCAAGGCTAAGGACCAGGTGCTAGTAAGTGGGATTACAATGAGCGGCTAGTTTCTGTTTCATCTTTTACTGGTCGGCACAGACATGATGGGCTGAATGGCCTCTGTCTGCGCCATAACTTTTCTATGGTTCCAATGCAGAGTCCTCTGGTGCCTAGAATTTGACTGACTACAGACCTGCAGTGGTGTCCATCTGTCTACACCTGTAAAAGGTTTGAACTAAGAAAGTAGCAGGAAGAAAATCTGAATTTGAGTAATATTAATGTCAGTTAATATCAATATTATGTCAGGTTTAACTATATCTTTGAGTTCCTCATTACAGAAAATCACCAAAAATGAATGACTTGGTTTCAATAGTATTTTGTCTGGCATTGCACGAGGGACTCTTGGGTCTAAAGAATGGCTCAAAGTTACTTTCTTTACATCCTCTAAACATCATTGAAATAAGTGCTGCAACCCACTCAAGATGCACTGCTCTCTACAGAGAAGTTAATTTGCCAAAAAGCAAGTTAAGAGGCAAACAAGTGCAGCTTTGGAACTGACTGCATACTTGGGAGTTTGAAGAGTGAGAGAGTTCGGTGAGGAGGGGTAGGAGGTATTACTTTTCTTTTCCTTTTTCTACTTTTTTCACCCTGCAGGAATCGGTTCTTACTCTTCTACTGGGAAATGAGCTAGCTGTTTGAGTATCTGGTAAGTGGTTAAGGTCTGTTCCAGTCCTAAGGTTTAAAATAGTATATGAACTGGTGGTCAAGTTAATAAAATATATAAAAATGAAAAATAAATAATATAATTAAGTAATTAAATAAGACACATTAAGGGTGGCAGAACAGGTGATGTGTCAGTGCTGCAGCATGTGGAAGCTCCTGGATGCCAAAGTGATCCAGGGCTGCAGTGAGTGCTTGCGGCTCAAGGAGCTTCGGCTCAGATAACTGAGCTGAAGGCTAAGCTGCAGACATTGCGACACATCAGGGAGGAGGAAAGTTACCAGGATGCTTTATACCAGGAGGCAGTCACACCACTTAGGATAGGGTCTTCCGATTTGGTTGGTGGTTAGGGACAGGAGAGTGTGACTGCGAGTGAGGCATGCAAGTGGGCTCAGAAGTTAGGAATGCCTGAGCCTCAGCCTTTGCAACTATCCAATAGGTACTTGAGGTTCTCTTAGCTTGTTTGGATGAGGGTGGGGGCTACAGGGTGGATGAGCAAATTGACAAAGACATCATGGTACAGGAAGCCATTCAATTTGAGGAGCAAAAAGGAAAGTAGCAGTAATAAGGGACAGTATAATAAGGGGGATTGACACTGTTCTCTGCAATAAAGAACAAGAGTCCAGATGGCTGTGTTGCCTGCCCGGTGCCAGGGTTTGGAACATCTGCTCAGGGCTGGAGAGGAATTTGTGAGTAGGAGGGGGAGGATCCAGTTGTCGTGGTCCATGTAGGGACCAATGACATAGATAGAGCTAGGAAAGAGGTTCTGCGTAGAGGCAATGAAGAGCTAGGCACTAAATTAAAAAGCAGGACCTCAAAGGTAATAAGCTCTAGAGTGCAAATTGGCAGAGGGTATATAAAACTAGAGAAATGGATACATGGCTCAAAGGCTGGTGTGGTAGAAGTGGGTTCTGGTTCATGGGGCACTGGGGACAGTGGGGACTGTACTGTTGGAACGGTCTACACCTGAATCGTGCTGGGACCAGTGTTCTAGTGAGGGCATAACAAGGGAAGAAGAAAGGGTTCAAACTAAATAGTGGGGGCAAGGGATCAAATTTGGGAAGATGTGGTAAATCAAAGAGTAAAGACAAGGCAAAAGAGAAAGGTTCTAATGTGGGAAATGATAAACAGGCCATAACAGGGGGGGACAGGGTGTACAAATCTAAAAGCAAATCAGCAGATAAGGCTAGAAGTTACAAAAATAATATAAGGACAAAACTAAAGGCTCTGTATCTGAATGCACATAGCATTCAAGAGATAAACTGATGGTGCAAATCAAAAAAAATAAGTATGATCTGATAGCCATTACAAAGACATGGCTGCAGGATGACATAGATTGAGACCTGAATATTGAAGAGTACATGACATTTAGGAAAGACAGGAAGCTAGGAGAAGGTGGAGGGGTGGCTTTGTTAATTAATGATAGTATTAGCACAATTTTTAAAATTCATTTATGGGATGTGGGCTACGCTGGCTACGCCAGCATTTATTGTTCATCCCTAATTTCCCTTGAGAAGGTGGTGGTAAGCTGCCTTCTTGAACTGTTGCAGTCCCTGTGGTGTAGGCACACCCACAGTGTTGTTAGGGAGGGAGTTCCAGCATTTTGACCCAGCGACACCGAAGGAGCAGCGATATATTTCCAAGTCAGGATGGTGAGTGGCTTGAAGGGGAACTTCCAAGCGGTGGTGTTCCCATGTATCTGCTGCCCTTGTCCTTCTAAATGGTAATAGTCGTAGGTTTGGAAGGTGCTGCTTAAGGAGTTTCTGCAGTGCATCTTGTAGAAGGTACACACTGCTGCCATTGTTCGTCGGTGGTGGAGGGAATGAATGTTTGTGGAAGGGGTGCCAATCAAGCGGGCTGCTTTGTCCTGGATGGTGTCAAGCTTCTTGAGTGTTGTTGGAGCAGCACTCATCCAGGCAAGTGGAGAGTATTCGATCACACTCCTAACTTGTGCCTTGCAGATGGCGGATAGGCTTTGGGAGTCAGGTCGTCAGTTACTGGCCACAGGGTTCCTAGCCCCTGGCCTGCTTTTGTAGTCACAGTATTTATATGGCTAGTCCAATTCACTTTCTGGTCAATGGTAACCCCCAGGATGTTGATAGTGGGGGATTCAATGATGGTAATGCCATTGAATGTCAAGGGGAAATGGTTAGATTCTCTCTTGTTGGGATGGTCATTGCCTGGCATGAATGTTACTAGTCACTTGTCAACCCAAGTCTGGACAATGTCCAGGTCTTGCTGTATTTGGACATAGAGAAAGATGACCTAAGTTCAGGAAACCAGGATGTAGAAACGGTCTGGGTAGAGATGAGAAACGATAGAGGCAAGAAATCACTTGCAGGAGTGTTGTACAGGCCCCTGAACAGTAACCATACAGTAAGACAGGGTATAAAGGAAGAAATAATGGGACCTAGACAGAAAGGTACAGTGATAATCATGGGGGATTTTAATTTGCATCTAGACTGGGAAAATCAGATGGGCAATTTGGGACAGAAAGCTAGGAAAAGTTGGAGGGGTGGATCTGTTAATCAATGATGGTATCAGCACAATAGAGAGTGATGACCTAAGTTCAGGAAACCAGGATGTATAAATGGTCTGCACTGAGATGAGAAATGAGAATAGCACATTCTGGCACTAACCAAAGAGCAAGCTATACTAGACCTGGTATTGAAGGGCGAGACAGGATCAATTAATTACCTCATAGTGAAGGCACCCCTAGGTATGATTGAATTTTACTTTCAGTTTGAAAAAGAGAAGAGTGGGTCCAAGACTAGTATTTTAAACTTAAATAAGGGCATGAAAGCATAGCTAGCTAAAGTGAACTGGCCAATGAGGTTAAGGGACAGGTCAATAGGGATGCAGTGGCGGACATTTGAGGGGGTATTTCTCAATACACAGAATAGGTACATTCCAACGAGGAAGAAAAATTCCAAAGGAAGGACCCAACATCCCTGGTTAACTAAAGAAGTTAAAGATAGTATCAAAGATGGGTGGCAAGTCAGAAGATTGTACAGAATATAAAAAAAGCAAAGAATGGCTAACAGATTGATAAGGAGATAAAAATCAGAGTATGAGAGAAAGCTAGCTAGAAATATAAAGACAGATAATAAGTGTTTCTATAGATATTGAAGAAAGGGTTAATAAAGTGAGCATTGGTCCAATAGAAAGTGAGTCTCGGGAATTCATAAAGGAAAATAAGGAGACGGCAGATGAATTGAAAAGGTATTTTGCATCGGTCTTCACCATAGAAGGTACAAGTAACATCCCAGAAATAGCTAAAAATCAGGAAATGGAAGGGAGGGAAAAACTCAAGAAAATCACAATCACCAGGGAATTGGTACTTAGCAAATTGTTGGAGCTGTGGGCTGACAAGTCTCAGGTCCTTAAGGACTTCATCCTAGGGTCTAAAAGAAGAAACTAGTGAGATAGTTGATGCATTGGTTTTAATCTTCCAAAATTCCCTAGAATCAAAGAATGTTCCATTAGATTGGAAAATAGCGAATGTAACTTCTTTATTCCAAAAAGGGAGACAGACAGAAAGCAAGAAACTACAGGCCAGTTAGCTTAACATCTGTCATAAGGGAAAAGTTAGAAGGTATTATTAAAGACGTTATAGCAGGGCACTTGGAAAAATTAGGGTAATCAGGCAGAGCAATTTGGTCTTGTGAAAGGGAAATCATGATTAACCAATTTATTGGAGTTCTTAACATATGCTGTGGATGAAGGGGAACCAGTGGATGTATTGTATTTAGATTTCCAGAAGGCATTTAGTAAGGTGCCACATCAAAGGTTATTGTGAAAAATAAAATTTCATGGTTTAGAGGGCAGCATATTGGCCTGGATAACAATAGGCCCATCAACAGAAAACAGAGGATAGGCATAACTGGGTCTTTTTCTGATTGGCAAGATGTAATGAGTGATGTGTCACAGTGAATAGTGCTGGGACTTCAATATTTCACAATTTATATAAACGACTTGGATGAAGGAACCGAAGGTATGGCTGCTAAATTTGCTGATGACACAAAGATGGGTGGGATAGTGAGTGGACACAAGGAGGCTACAAAAGGAAATAGATAGGTTAAGTGAGTGGGTAAAGACCTGGCAAATGTAGTATAATATGAGAACATGTGAAATTGTCCATTTTGGGAGGAAGAATAAAAAAGAAGCATATTATCTAAATGGTAAGAGATTGCAGAGCTCTGAGATGCAGAGGGATCTGGTTGTCCTAGGTGTATGAGTTGTAAAAGGCTCGTATGCAGGTACAGCAAGTAATTAGAAAAGCTAATAGAACGTTATAATTTATTGCAAGGGGAATTGAATACACAAGTAGGGAGGTTATGCTTCAGTTTATACAGGGCATTGATGAGTCCGTATCTGGGGTACTATGTGCAGTATTGGTCTTATTTAAGGAAAGATGTAAATGTGTTGGAAGCAGCTCAGAGAAGGTTTACCAGACTAATACCTGGAATTGGGCAGGTTGTCTTATGCGGAAAGGTTGAACAGGCTAGGCTTGTAACTGCTAGAGTTTGGAAGAGTTAGAGGTGACTTGATTGAAACATAAGATCGTGAGCATTCTTGAAAGGGTCGATGTGGAGAGGATGTTTCCTCTTGTGGGAGAATCTAGTACTTGAGACCACTTTTTAAAAATAAAGGGTTGCCCATTTAGGACAGAGATGAGGAGAAATTATTTCTCTCAGATGGTTGCGAGTCTTTGGAACTCTCTTTGTCAAAAGGTGGTGGAAGCACTCTCTTTGAGTATTTTTAAGGCAGAGGTAGATAGATTCTTGATAAGGGGGTAAAAGGCTATTGGGGGCAGGTAAGAATGTGGAGTTGAGGTTACAATCAGATCAGCAATGATCACATCGAATGGGGGAGCAGGCTCGAATGATCAAGTAACCCACTCCTGCTCCAAATCTTCTTTGCTTCCACCTATCACTGGCCCTCTATCCAGCTCTACCTGTCCCAGCCCCCTCAACCAGCTTATATTTCATCACATTTCTATATTTCTTTAGTTCTGATGAAGAGTCATTTGGACTCGAAACATTAACTGTGTTCCTCTCCGCAGATGCTGTCAGACCTGCTGAGTTTTTCCAGCTATTTTTGTTTCATACATTCGTATGTTTGTTAAAAGGAATGATCCAAGAGCCTGGCTGTAAAAAAATCATAGATAAAGCTGAGGAAGCTCTCTGAAAAGACCACAGATGCATTTGCAACATTTAAAATACAGGGACACGAAGGCCTCCATATTTTGTTATTCTTTATCTGTTATATCAATTGTCAGGATGTGGGTATCACTGGCAAGGTTGGCAATTATTCTAGCCCATCCCCAGCTACGCTTGAGAAAATGGTGGTGGACCTTTGCCAGTGGAGTCCATGTGAGGAAGGTGCCCACACAATGCTATTTGGTAGGGCTTTGATCGCCAGAATTTTCCGCTCTCCCCTCCGGGTTCTGAGGCAGGCGTGTGGGGTGGGGGGGTGGGGGGCAGGGGGCAGGGAGCATGGAATTGTACGGACGGGATTCACTCCAGGTTCCTACCTGCCCCAGCCTGGTAGCAATTTTACGGTGAGGCGGGCAGAGCCTCAAGCGGGAAGCCCGCCCTTGTCCCAAATGAAGCCCTTAAGTGGAAATAAGCTGAGTTCGATCTTGGGCAGGAAGGCACCTCCATCAGAAGACCACTTCTGACTGGAGGGCGCCCTCCCCTTAGGGCCCGGTGACCTCCAGCCCATGGCTACTGGAGTTGGCGGGGATGTGTTCCCTGCCAACTTGAGATGGGGGCCGAGCCCCCGCCATCCTGAAAATTCAGGGCAATGAAGGAATGCTGACACATCTCCAATTCAAGATGGTGTGTGACTTGGAGGTGATGCTGTTCCCATGCGCCTGCTGCCCTTGCCCATCTACAAGATGGTCACGCATTTTGGAGGTGCTTCTAGAGAAGCCTTTGCAATTGGCTATAGTGCATCCTGATACTTTGTAAACAATGTATGTTGAAGGTGCAGTGAATGAATGTCAGTGGATCGATGCTGATCAAGCAAACTGCTTTGTCTAGAGTAGTATAAAGCTTTGAATTGCGGAGAATATTCTATTACACTCCATGCTCATGACTTGTAGGTGGCAGAGAGGCTCTGGGATGTCAGAGAGGTGAGTCGAACACTGCTGAAAACTCAGTCTTTGACCTGTTCTAGCAGCCACAGCATTTGTGTGGTTCGTCTGGTTCAGTTTCTGGTTGACCTCTGGGATGATGATGGTTGGCTACTTGGCAATGGCAATGCCACTGAATGTTAAGTGCTGAGCGGATGATCCAACACGGCCTTCTATGAAGGTCCCCAGCATCACAGGTGACAGTCTTCAGCCAATTCGATTCACTCCACATGATAAAAGGAAACGGCTGAAGGCACTGGACACTGCGAAGTCTATGGGCCCTGACAATATTCTGGCAATTGTACTGAAGAATTGTGCTCCAGAACTTGACGTGCCCCTAGCCAAGCTGTTCCAGTGCACTATAACACAAGAATCTACCCAGGAATGTGGAAAATTGCCCAGGTATGTCCTGTAATCAAAAAGCAGGACAAATCCAAGCTGGCCAATTGCCGCCCCATCAGTCTACTCTCCATGATCAGTAAAGTGATAGGAGTCATTAACAGCACTATCAAGCAGCACTTGCTTGGAAATAACCTGCTTACTGATGCTCAGTTTGGGTTCCACCAGGGTCACTCAGCTTCTGACCTCATTACAGCCTTCGTTCACACATAGACAAAAGAACTGAACTTCAGAGGTGAGGTAAGAATGGCTGCCCTTGACATCAAGGCAGCATTTGACCGAGTGTGGTACCAAGGAGCCCTAACAAAACTGGAGTCAACGGGTGTCGGGGGAAAACTCTCCGCTAGTTGGAGTCATACCTAGCACAAAAGAAGATGGTTGTGGTTGCTGAAAGTCTATCATCTCAGTTCCAGTACATCACTGCAGGAGTTCCTCAGGGTAGTGTCCCAAGCCCAACTATCTTCAGCTGCTTCAATGGCCTTCCTTCCATCATAAGGTCAGAAGTGGGGATGTTCGCTGATGATTACACAATGTTCAGCGTCATTTGCAACTCCTCAGTCGCTGAAACAGTTCATATCCAAATGAGCAAGACCTGGACAAAATCCAGGCTTGGGCTGACAAGTGGCAAGTAACATTTGGGCCACACAAGTGCCAGGCAATGATCATCTCCCACAAGAGAGAATCTAACCATCGGCCCTTGACATTCAATGGCATCACCATCGCTGAATCCCTCACTATCAGCATCCTGCGGGGGGGTTACCATTGACTAGAAACTGAACTGGACTAGCCATATAAATACTGTGACTACAAGAGCAGGTCAGACTCTGGGAATTCTGCGGTGAGTAACTCACCTTCTGACTCCCCAAAGACTGTCTACCATCTACAAGGCACAAGTCAGAAGTGTGATGGAATACTCTCCACTTGCCTGGGTAAGTGCAGCTCCAACAATATTCGAGAAGCTTCACACCATCCAGAACAAAGGAGCCATCTGGTTGGTACCCAATCCACAAACATTTACTCCCTCCACCACTGACGTACTGTGGCAGCAGTGTGTACCATCTACAAGATGCACTACAGGAACTCAGCAAGGCCCCTTAGACAGCACCTTCCAAATCCACGACCGTTACCATCTAGAAGGACAAGGGCAGCAGGCACATGGGAACACCACCATCTGGAAAGTTCCTCTCCAAGCTACTCACCATCCTGACCTGGAAATATATCACTGTTCCTTCACAGTCACTGGGTCAAAATCCTGGAACTCCCTATTAGCAGTGTCGGGGTACCTACACCACGTGGGCTGCAGCGGTTCAAGAAGACAGCTCATCATCACCACCTTCTCAAGGGCAATTAGGGATAGGCAATAAATGCTGGCCTAGCCAGTGACACCCACATCCCGCGAATGAATTAAAACAAAACATCAATCTTTGTAATACCACAAACCTTGCTTGCTGATGATTTATTAGGCTTCTTCACAGGAGAATATTCATCATCTTCAGAGCCAGATTGTTTTCTCTTCTTTCCTCGGCTCTTACCTGTTATGTAAATTCTCATTAGTATCATCAGAAAGGAAGATTTTAAAATAAATTGAAAAATATGGTAACTGCTCTGTTAGTACAAAAGTCATGCATACCTTTCGTTGCTCCTGATTTCTTTGACATGCCAAAGCCCAAGTCTGATTCGGAATCAGAGTCTACAAATTCTGCTTTCTTAGGTTTAGTCGGCTGCTTCCGCTTTGCTGGTGCCGCTTTTTTTGGCATTCCACAGCCAAAATCAGAGTCAGAATCAACAGGCTCTGATTTCTTCGGTTTAGGTGGTCGCTTCGGCTTGGACGTACCATCAGTCGTGGGTGTTTTTTTGGCAGCTGGATATACAAGGAAAGATTGAATTACAAACATTTATAGAAGCAGGCAAGGTTAGAACAAATATTAAGGTGGGATACAGAAGAAAAAGAATGGGCAGTGGGGGTAACAGTGTTAATCCAAGATTCTATTACAGTACTCGAATTTATTATATGAGGATTGTGCAAATAATGAATCTGCCTGGATATAATTAAGGAATAAAACTGAAGCTCTAACTCTAATGAGAGCTAGATTGCCAAACATTGGAAAGGAAACGTCGAAGAAGAAAAAATGTAAATAAATTAGAAAAAACACAGGAACACAATGGGCCCACATAATGGCTGATTGTAATAATAAAGGATGAATTAGTATGGTTGGCATGTGGCATGGAAAGGGACGGTGTCTACAATGTGTCCAGGACTGCTTTCTGGATCTTTATGTTTATAGTCCAACAAGTGACAAGGCAGTATTGTATCTCGCTGTAGAAAATTAAACAGAGCAAGTAAAGTAATGGTACTGAAGCACCTAAGAAGCAGTACCAGAACATAACCAAGTTTGATTTTAAAAAGTGAAAGTGCATGAAACAAAGATAAAGGCACTTGTGTTATGACACAGCAGTTTGAAAAGGTTGAGTTATTTAAAATCCCAGAGGGAAACTTTAAACAACTGTCATAACCTATATTTTCAATTGGTATGTTTTGAGTTACAGCTCTAAATTCAGGAATAAGACCACCAGTTCTCGAGAGGTTTTTATATCAAACTAAATGAAACATTTATTAATTTACAACAAATTAAAAACATACACATGGCTATTACCACTATCATAACTTTTAACAAATTCCCAAATTAATCTCCACTAAGGCAACAATAACCAATAGACTTAACCAGGCACCAGGCAAAGCATTTTTCACCTTACAAATTCAAAATGAGGTTCCTTTCAATTTGGTTCCTTTCCAGACACAAGGGTAGGTTTACAGGCTTAGATCTTAAATGCCTCTGACCTGCAAATAAACTCCTTTCTGTTATACCCAGCCTTCCCCTTTGAATGTAAATTCTCATTGTATCGCCAGGCCCTTTGAGCCCCTTTCATAGTAACAATTTTATTGGTAATATAAACATTGCTTGGTGTCTCCTAGCTAGGTGCAAGATTTCACTCCCACTCTTGAATGCTCTATTCAACAAAATGCAAATGTACCCTCTACCTTACTATTTATCTCAAAACTACCATACATCAAAGCACCCAGACTAGCTGACTTTAATCCAATTAACACACACACACCACAGACTAAACTTCTATTTATAAAAAAAAAATTCCAATAACATTATATACCTTAATATCTCTTCATGACTTGGAGAAAGACTAGGCAGAAAAACCTAGAGCACCTTGGATGAATGAGGAATTAAAATCAAAACAAGACTTAAAAGTGAGATGGATGGCAAATGAAAAACTAATAATGCAGAAGAACATTAGAGCTGAATATAAAAAATAGAGAAAAAGCAGGAAAAAAGAAACTAAAAGATAGTCATCTAACAAAAGAAAATCAGTAAAGGATTTTGTAAACATTTAAAAAGTAAAAGAACAGTTAAAGGAAGGGTAGAATCAATTAGAGACAAAAAGAAAATCCTCTGCAGGAGGTGTGTCTCTCAGGAGGTAGTTGGGGGGTGGGAGGGCAGTCGGGGGGGGGGTCCTGTGGATGGGGTGGGTGCAGGGAGGGAGTCCCGTGGTGGGGCAGGGTGGTCAGTACTATAGTCAACTATAAGTTAGAAGTGGTTTTAATTTTTCTAACTTTTTCTGGGTAACTTGATGTAGAATTGTCGGAACCATCTGAAGTTCACGATTTAAATTGCAGATATCGGACAGTTCCCAGTGCACGGGAATTGCTCAAAGACTTCATAGGCAACTGCCATGCAATCGTTTTGTGGGGACTTCTTTGGGGTATCGCCCAGGTACGATGCCCTGGGGAACGGAAGTTATGGGCCGCTAAATTCCTCCAAATGACTTATTTTTAGGTTCCTTTGTACTTTACCACTCTTTTGCTGTTAGTATTGCTACCCCTTGCTAGTTTTTAATTCTATGCCTTTATCGGCTATAGTGAATCAGCAGCCCATTTTTACTTCCTGCCTAACCTTCACTTTCCACATTGGAAAAGGAAATAGGGCAGGGTGTAAAGGCAAGTAGCTATTCTTGTTCTTGCCTAATCTGCGATACCATCTAAGACCAATTTCATCCTTCCTCCTTCCAAGTTTAAGGAACTAAATGAGATTACTCTATAATGTATACTGACAATGCTGCAAGCAGCTCTGTTCACTCAATAATATTAAAATTGCTGACCGTTGTAATATATTCCATTTTAAAATGAAAAAAATCCATATACCAGCATGAAAAGTACTTGCTTGTCACAGCTACAGATGGTGAAACTGTACAATGTTAAGATGATTGGTCATGTAACGTCAGTTTGGAAATGTAACATTTTCTGTCCACCTAGGTACAAATGAATTTAACTATTCCTTAATGTGATGCTTCCCTGGTCCAACATTGGAACAGCATTGGAGAAAAGATTATTAACATTACTGGCCAGCGGAAGTGTGAGCAAGCACCACCACTCCACTTTTCCATGCTCTAGCACTAGTCTTCCAACAGAAATTGCTGCAGTCCTGCTGTGTATTAGCCATTGCACACTAAACCATTTTTAAAATGCCACTTGTTTCAAACAGCAAAGTGGCCTGCTCAGGTTTTGCTTATCCCACTCCTCTGAGCTCACATCATACAGGCGATGCACCTGAGACAACCTCCTCCTACCTCCGAAGAAACTCTTTGGCATGTCTTCAGATATTTTATTGTCCTGTTTTCTCCCTCCCACCTGTTGGACACTTCATTCTCCTGCTATCCCTATCCCCTAACCTTTTCTGTGCTAAAAAGAGGAACTTCTCTAACCTCTCCACCATAACTGAAGCTGCCCATCCCTGGTATTATCATTCTGGTAAATCTCCTCTGTACCCTCTAGAAGACATGGACACCCCTCCTAAACAGTGATGCCCAGTATTAGACACAATACTTAAGCTATGGATAACCAGAGATTTATAAAGACTTAGAATAACTTTTGTGCTTCGTACTATGTTTATAAAACCAAGGATCCAATGTGCTTTTTTAGCAGTCTTATCAACATGCCCTGACACTTTCAAAGGTATCTTTTATGTGCAGCTGGCAGTTGCTACCAAGCTGAACAAGTATACTTCTGTATGCAATGGGTGCTTGTGCAGATGATATCCTAGTCAGACAAAGGATTGACAAGAGGACCACTGTATATGATGAAGTAATGAAAGCATTCGATGCTTACTTCAGTCTCAGGAAAGTACCATAGCTGAGCGGGCGAAATTTAATAAGCGCACCCAGTGGTCAGGGGGAAAGTATTGATTTGCTTATTAATGATCTATAGTGACTGGCAGAATGGCAACCTAAAAGAAGAATTAATTCGAAATAGAATCGTTGGAGTCTTAGATGAAAACTTGTTGGACCTCTTGCATCAAGGGATGACTTAACACTAGCCAAGGACATTCAATTGAACAGGCAAGATGAGATTAGGAAACAGAATCTTCAGTACTTCGAGGTGACAGGGAGACTCATTTTCAAAGAAGCACCTACTCAGTGCGTTACATTTCAGAATAAAAACATGGTGGTACAGAAACAGGGGAAGTGCAAAGAGGGCACAGCAACCGCCATAATCAAGTGTTATCAGTGTAGCATCACACGGAAACTGAACCGCCAAAACTGCTGAGTGCCATTTTTGTAAAGAAGATGGGTCATTTTAAAGCAGTGTGTTGTAACAAGGAGTTTACAATGTAGAAAAAGAAAAACCCTCAAAGATTAGCAAAATCTAACAAATTGAAGATTTTAATGATTTAAAGGTGCTGTTCCTGGGTGAGATTAAAGGATCAACAGGAAGCTGTTAAGAGTGCCGAAATTTTAGTCGATGGACATAAAATATGCTTTAAACCGGACCCTGGAGCTGGAGCTTTAGTTCTTACTGACGCTGAACCATGGTTGGAGCGAGACCTTCTTCAGCCATCAAGAGTACAGCTCCATGGACCAGGGGGCATATAACTTAAAGTCATGGGACAGATGATTACAACACTTCAATATAAAGAGAGGGGAATCACCAAAATTTTATACATTAATTTAATAATTTAGCACATAATCTAGAACCAGGATTGTTCACTTTTAAACAGAAGAGCTTGTACAGATTTATAACTGATCCAAAGAGTGGAGGAATTGGAAAACCAAGAGCAACTTAAAGATTTTAGATCTGAATTTCCACAATTGTTCAAAGGGCTAGGGAAGCTGAAAACAGCTCATCGCATCACCTTCCATCCTGAAGCAAGGCCAGTATGTTTGTTTACGCTGAGGAAAGATCGTCACCCACTTCTGCAGCAAATAAAGCAGGAAGTTGACTCAATGTTACGACAAGGAGTAATCTCACCTACAACAAAACCTACAAGTTGGTGTTCAGGTATGGTTCCAGTTCCAAAATCAAATTGATCACTAAGAAGCTGTGTAGATTCCACACAGTTGAATAAAGCTGTCGAAAGGGAAATTCGTCCAATTTCATCTGTGGATGAGTGTCTGGCAAAGCTGAGAAAGAATTTGATTTTCACTAAGCTAAGTCCAAATAGTGGCTTTTGGCAATTACCCTTAGATGAAGAATCCAAATTACTTAGAACCTTTATTACACCATTTGGGAGATAATGCTTTAGATTACCTTTTGGTATCATGTCTGCACCTGAGATTTTTCAGTGGATGATGACATGCATTCTGGAAGAAGTAATTTGCCACATGGATGACATCCTAATCCATGATTCCACTACAATCAGGCATGATGCCAGAGCAGGAGCTGTGCTACAACATCTCCAAGTAGGACTTACCCTTAATAACAAATGAGAGTTCTCAAAACCGACTATTAAATTCCTAGCACATATTGTACATGCGTCAAGGGTCAGTGTAGATCCTCAGAAAACTAGAGTGATTGAAGAATTCCTACCTCCTTGAAACGTCATAGAGCTCCAACCATTTATGTGGATGATGAATCAAGTGGGGAAGTTCTTACCCAACTTTGCAAATATAAATGAGCCATTACGTCAGCTGCTAAGGCAGGACCCGGCATGGTGCAGGGAAGAAGGTCAACAGATGCCATTTGAAAGGATCAAGGAAATGTTAATATCACCTGAAACAGTGGCCCATTATGAACCAGATTGTCTATGATTGTTGCCGCAGATGCACCATTGACTAGATTGGGGGCTGTACGTTTCCAGACTCAGAGAGATGGTAAACATAGACCAGTGTATTACACGTCTCGTTCTTTGATGGAAACAAACAAAGGCTTGCAGTTATTGAAGAAGGAGCCTTAGGTGCTACCTGGGCTTGCGCGATGTTTGTAGACTATGTCCTGGGTCTTCAATTCACAATTGAGACTGATCACAAACCTTTGGTTACTTTATTGCATGCGAGGGAATTAGAAAAGATGCTTAATGAGGTTGATAAGATTTGAAGCTACAGCTGAGCATATGCAAGGGAAGAAACAGACTACAGCAGATTTGGACAAGGTGACGGAGAAAAAGGATGAGTACCATTCCAGTCAAATGTAGAACTACAATAATCGTCATAGAGTACACAAACTAAAGAACGCCAGCCTGAGCAGTCGTGTAGATTTGGGATCAAGCTTGTCAAGGCCATGTTCTTGAAAAAATACCACATCCGCGATCCTATCTTGTGAAGACAGAAAACATATAGTGCGAAGAAACAGGAGTGCACTAGTTTTGAAAAGGATAATCCCTCTTTCTAGACTCTCCAGCAAGGCGAAACAGCTTCTCAACATTAAGCCTGTCATGTTCTCTTAAGAATTTCATGCAATTCAGTGAGATCACCTCTCATTCTACTAGCCATTTTTTCTTAGTTCTGACGATAGGTCCCTAGTCAATATGTTAATCCATCATTTTAGCTGCTGATGAGCTGTATATTTCCAGCAGTTCATTTTTAAAAAAATTTTCCGAGACAAGGTCAAAACTGATGCTAAAAAAACGAATGTTGTTTCCTCAGGCAACAAAAATAATGCAATCTATCAGTGTTACTGCAGTTTCTGGTCCATTTCCCTCACCCCTATTTCTAATAATTGAGGGCACTGGGCCCTATATTCTAGTCTTTAATTTTGTTATAAATGAAAGGTTAAAAAAACTGCTTACCCTTCCTAGCAGGTGTAGGTGCCTGTAATTTGGCAGGAGACTTATGTGAGCTCTTGACACTGCAGAGAGATGAAAATGCTGGAGAGGAATCTTCATCGCTGTCTGATTTTAAGACATCTGTAGAGAAGGAAATAATTAATCATCTTGAATTAATAACATTGAAAGTAAAGTTTACATGTTCAATAACGAGAACTTGCCACCAAAAATTGCTTTGAATATCAAAACAGGTTCAGGGCATTTTACAAAGACAGGAAGAAATGTGCACTGATTCAAAGGCAATTCATAAGAGACATAATCCAAAAAAAAACTGAAGCCAGGCCAACTCTATTACGACTCTGAACAGGGACTTGAAACCACAACCATCTGACTTAAAGGTGAACACGCTATCAATGAGCCACAGATGCAGCGTGACCAAAGATCTGATCAAAGAATTGGGTTTTAAGGGGTGTGGAGGGTGTGCTAAATGAGGAAATTAAGGTGCAAAAGCAGATGCTGGAATGGAATTCCAGAGACTGAACTATGGCAACTAACAAATTAACAATGATGGGATGAAAGAAGAGGGGGTGCACAATAATCCAAAGGGAGAGGAATGGAAAGTTAAGGAGGGGCGGGGAGGTTGTTGGGCTGGAGGAGGCTGCAGAGATAGGAATGGACGTATATAATTTTAAATTTGAGACTTTAGTGAACTGGAAGGCAATGGCAATCCTTAGAATGGAAATAGACTGAGCAGGACCTCACCTTTAGCCCTTTACCCAGGGAAGTTGTAAGACTCAAAATATAGCAACAGAGCACAAACATCAAAAAAGAGCAATGATAGCTCCAAGTAAGGATAAACACAACCAAGGAAGTTTGTTACGCAGAGATTGAAATATACAGAATATAACAGATTATGTGTAAAGATATTTTGAACATTATTATTTAACCTCCACGAACAACTATAAGCCTATAAAAAAGGCAAAGCTTAGTCCCCTGCCAAAGTCATACTTTTAACCAATTTGAAACATCACAGTCCAAAAACTGTAATAGGGAACAATTTTCACCATTGGTAACTAACCATATACATTTAGAAATATATATTCTTGGCATCACTTCCAAGGCTGTCATTTCTTGCCCATCCCTCCTTCATAGCTGCCCATGAGAAGAAGACAGTGCACTGACTTTTTATAGCACCAGAGTCAATGTGATGGGGAACTCCTACAATGTTGCTAGATAGGGAGTTGCAGGATTTTGACAATCAAAAAACAGCAATTTATGTCTAAGTTAGGTTGGCGTGCAAGTTGAAGGGGAACCTGGAGCTGCTGCTCCCATGTGTTTACTGTCTATCTCCTTCTCTGGTGGTGGAGGTTGTAGCATTGGGAGATGCTATCGAAAAATCACTGGCATCTGAATCTGTAGACAGGACACACTGCAACCACGGTATGCTATAGTCGATTGGTAGATGTTTAGGCTAGTGGCTTTATTGTCAATCGTCTGGACTGCTTGTCCTGAATGGTGTTGAGTTTCTTGTATTTCTGCAGCCATCCAAGAAAGCAGAGAATATTCCATCACACTAACTTTCACCTTGTAGGTGATGTTAAGGCTTTGGGGATGAGCCACTCGTCACAGAGTACCAAGTCTCTGAACTGCTCTAGTAGCCACAACATTTATCTGGCTGGTTAAGTTGATTTTCTAGTCAATAGTGATCTGCAGGTTGTTGAATACCATGGGGAGGTGGTTATATTCTGTTGGTTGTATTGTAGGAAACCGGATATCTGTTCAGACACCGGAACCTTTGTTTGAGGACCTTGACTGTGTGCTCAATTAGGATCTTGGTAATCAAATGGCTCTGATTGCATCTATGTTCTTCAGGCTTGGTGAGGTTATGGTGTAAATATTGGCAATCCCTTGTCTCCCAATAACCAGCCTGTCACATTCCTGGAAGAGCAGGATACTTCAGGCATAGCTGGGAGTTGCAGGATCAAGGAATTGTGACAACTGCTTGGGAACGGCGCATAAATACCAAATGTTGAAAATCCTCAAGTTCTCTCATGTTGGCATTAATGGGGAAAGTGATATAGTGGTAACAAAGCATTGATAATCTGCTTGATGCTGTTGTGAATTGCAAACAGGGATCCTGCAACTCCCAGTTATCCCTGAAGTATTCAGGTAGCAGCCTGGAATGAGCCTATGATAAAGAAATAAAAATTGTGGTGACTGAGCCACTGGCAAAGCATGGCCACTTGGTCCTACAAGGTTCACTGGATACTCATCAGAGATGGAAAACCAAAGCTGATTTTTCTCATTATCCTAGTAATGCTGTGTCCAATTGTAATACTCCAAATCCCATCTCAGCTGAGATCACTAATTCCCAGGTTAGTGACTGAAATTCATATATTATCTATGGGATTCAATATCAAATTATGTTGCCCATTTGTACATTTAGTTGCTGAAAAAATGGCAATTTGCTAATTCTCTTTGAAAAAACAAACCAATCAACTGAAAATAAAACTCAAGTAGAAAAAAAAACTATAATTTTAGATTAATTTTTAAAATGACGTCTACTCAATGAACTGTCAGCCTAGTGCAATGCCTCTTGACATCCTCTCTGCTCCCTCTACATTGTGGAATTTCTATCAAATTTCCAGCAAAATAAACTTAGTGTGCTAACTAAATACATTTAGCTAATATCTGACTAGATATTAAATATCAGCCTAGAGCATATAAAGCCTTTAAATGTTTATCAAAATAAAAACAGAAAATGCTGGAAATACTCAGTTGGTCTTTACTGAATGTTAGAGACTACATGTTAACTCCAATAATTGTCTCTAATGGAAGAATGAGTCTGAAGCTGGTCTTTTACCTCAAGCAGCTGTACCCATTTATGAGTGAGCCAATGCCCATTACCTGTTTTAGCAATTGTCTTAACAATGTAATTGCTAGTGAACAAGATGATTGTTAGTGGACCTTGACAATATAACTGCTGATACATTGACACTACAGGCCTACCAGTAACGATTTTTGTTAACAATCTTCATTGTGATGTCAATATCAGATGGAAAATTATTTGACAAATACTGTTATCAAAACTATTCTCAAAAGGCAGCACATAAATGCTAATCATATCCCAGACCACGATGTGCATTAGTTACATCCAATACAATTTAGTTGTGCTTCTTCCCTCCACTGTCATTAAAAAAAGTTTTGCAGTTTCTGCCATTGACAATAATTTGACCAACCTGTTTCTTCTGATCTCTCGTGAAACGATGGCGAGGAGAATATACTTTCTGGTTCATGGTTTTTTGTAGACTGTGGAGCAACTTTTCCAGCACTAGATAACAAAAAAAAAGTCCAAATTTATAGAAAACCAAAAGTTTGATAAATTTAACACAAATCTAGTAGCAAATATAGAGTCCACTCCTAGGATGAGTTGGAAATCAAGCGTTCAGCCCAAAAAAAATCAGAAAGAGAGCAGTAAATGACTTTTGTTCCTTTACAGAAATCATCGAAGAAACCAAATTTTTATGTATCAATTTCACTCACTATAGAAAATTATGTGTGAACACATAACTTCCTCCACAGAGAGGGTCCAGATCCAGCACATCACTCAGTGGCTGCTAGCTTTGCACGCAGACCTGTACACCATTGCTTTGGCTATGAGCTCCAGGCAACAGTGGCCAGGTAAGGGGTGTATGGGTCTCCTGGAGTCTTCTCCAGCTGCCCTCCCATCTCCAGTAGACAGGGGGGTGGGATTGCTCACTGAGAGGGAGAAGCTGCATCCTGACACATCTAGGGCTTGCTCCCAAATATTTCCAAGGGTTTGCAGACATTCCTCAGGCCCTCTCTGCTAGTGACCTAGCCATCTACAGTAGAAGCAGCCACAGAAGAGGCTTCTGCACTTGTGCAGGAGGACGGTTGCCAAGGTCATCTCAGGCCTCAGGGCACTGCAATCAGCAGCCATCTTCCACCCCAACTACAGGTGCCAAGGCCACACCTTGTCAAAACACTCGGAAATGCATCTGAAAGAATACAGCAATGCACCAGGGTGACATGGTGGCGTGGCTGTTTAAACCTTGGATGTCAATTAATGAGTTTTGAGTTTCATTAAATTGTGTTGGTACATTTATTCTGGCATCCTTTACTGAGTGATTGATGGTTTCTGAATGGCTCTGTCAAACCTTGGAAACTTATTTACCTGTTGTAGGAATGAAGGTGGAGTGTGACCACTCCATGCATGGAGCAGAAGGCTTGGTGAGGCTGGACGATGGACACTGATAGTGATACATCTGATGGCCTGTGGGGGAGACATGGCCTGTTGGTGGTTTGCAACAGCCCACTCAGGTTAATAATGCCTTCTGTAATGGGCAATGAATTAGATTGTCATGAGCCTCCTTAGCACATATCACCAAGGTTCTTGCTTCTGGCGATGTTGCTGCCCTGTCTCCTCAGCCTCCTCCTCCACATCAGAAGAGGGGTGAGTCTCCTCTACATTCTATAGATACAAGGCGTACAAGATACAGCACCCCTCTGCTGTACTGAGTTTTGCAGAGCGCAGCACACAACAATGATTCTGGAAAAAAGCAAAATACTACGGATGCCCTGAAATATGAAACAAAAACAGAAAATGCTGGAAAAGCTCAGCAAGTCTGACAGCATCTGTGGAGAGAGAAAAACAAAGTTAAAGTTTCGAGTCTATATGACCCTTCTTCAGAGGTCTGAAGAATGATTCTGGAAACCCTGGTTGGGTCATTTTGCAGAGCTCCTCCATAACAGTCCAGGCAATGGAGTCTTGAGCAGGCTTATTGTCTGTTCAATTGTGGCCCAGGTTGATCCATGGCTTACATTGTACCATTCCTCTACTTCAGTGTGAGGGATCCTCACTAGCATTAGTAGCCATGTCTTGACAGTGTACCCCCCCACCTACCCTGTGTCATCGAGATCTATCCATGGAGGTTTGCAAAGGGCTTGAACAACTGTAGCAGTTGGGAATGCCAGAGCATGTATGCATCATGTGTGCTCCCTGGAAAATAGGTATACACCTGCAAGATGTGCTTCCAGTGATTGTATACCAGCTGCATGTTCATGGGGTAGAAGCCCTTCCTGTTGATGAAGGCCACATGCTGATCTGAAGGAGCTTCGATTGCACATTTGTGCAACCTATTATATCCTGCACATGTGAAAAGCCTATATAATGGCACCAAAGCCAACAGACATCTCAGCCTGTCTATCAGAGTCTGTGCAGTATTGCACAAACTCTCTAGACCCCTTAAACAGTGCATTGGTCACCTCCCTAATGTTGCAGAGTGTAGCTGCCTGGAATATCCCATCTTTGATGGTGAATCTTTGAAAGGTACTGGAGTCGTAGAAATTCAGTGCTGCAGTGATTTTCAGTGGCATCGGACACCCATCCAATCCCATCGGTCACAGGTCATCCTACAGCATTGTGCAAACTCCCAAGAGAGGCACAGTCTTCTCTGACATGCTGACATCTGCAGGTAATTCATTTAACTTCTGAACTCTCTGGGATGCAGCATGACTCTTTTAAGGCCTCTCTCTCTCTTGCTGCCACTCCCCATAGCATCCTGGTGCAGCCTGCGCCTCTTCTTGCACCTGCAGCACTGGTAATATTGGCTCTGAGGTCTGGTGCACCCTTCCTCTGCACCTCTCCTCTAATGCTTGTGAATCCAGGAGGACCGGGTGGAAGTCCCATCTCTGGTTGCTACCCTCAGATATTGCCCAGCTATTGCCCATCAGTTCCTCAAAGCTGCCCCTCTCTTTCACAGCTCTGCCCCTCAACTCCACAGAGATGCCCCTCTCCTTTACAGCTTAGCCCTTCACCGCTGACCTCCTCTCCCCTTCTGGCAAAAGTTTGCGCTCCAAAAGAAGGTAGCTCCAGAATGGATGACCTTCCCCCTCAAAGTCTGAGATCTGGTTGAAATCCCCACCTTTGAATGGTCGGGGATCTGATGATCCGTGATACCCGTGCGCCGCACATAAATTTGGAGAGCAACATTTAATTCCAGTCAGAGGTAGGTTAATTTGACTTAATAACCTTTTTAACGATATTAATATGGTAGATAAGCAATGGAAAACATTTAAAGAAGTAATTTATAATTCTTAACAAATATACATTTCCTTGAGGAATAAAAACTCTAGAAAAGTTGTAAAGCTATGGCTAGAGAAGTTAAGAATATTATTAGATTAAAAGCTTATAATGTTGCTAAAAACAGGAGCAAGCATGAGGATTGGGGAATTTTAAAATCAGCATAATGACCAAGAAACTGATAGAAGAAAAGAGAATAAGAATAAACTCTCAAGAAACATAAAAAGCAATTGTATGAGCTTTTACAAGTATATGAAAAGAAATTAACAAAAGTAAACATGGGTCCCTTAGAGTGTAAGGAAGAGAAATTATAATGGGGAATAAGAAATGACAGAGACATTAAACAAACATATTGCAACTGCCTTCACAGTAGAAGACAAAAGAGCACATTGAAAATTGTGCAGAAGCCAGGCTCTATTAGGATAGTAAAGAAAATGTACTGGAAAAAATTAAAGGGACTAAAAGCTCACAAATCGGGTTGATGGTTTGCACCCTAGAGTTTTAAGAGGTGGCTGCATAGATAGTGGATATTTGTTTTGGTATTCCATGGATTCTAGCATGGTGCTCCATTTTGGAAGGCAGAAAATATAACCCTGCTGTTCAAGAGGGGAAGGAGAGAGAAAACAGGGAACTTCAAACCTGACATTGGAAAATGCTGGAATCTATTATGAAGGAAGTGGTAACAGGGCATTTGAAAAATCACAATATGATTAGGTAGAGTCAACATTTTTTTTCTGAAAGGGAAATCTTGCTTGTCAGGTCCATTGGAGTTTCTTTTTGAGGGTGTAGCCAGCAGGGTTGATAAAGGAGAACCAGAGAATGTAGTGTCCCTGGATTGCGAGAAGTTATTCGATAAGGAGCCACACAAAGAGAATGGCCTGAATCTTCCTGTCAACAATTAAGCTGTGGCTTATGCCACTGACTGCATTTTAAATCACATTGTTACCTTTTACATAGGCTGCAGCTGGAACTTCCTCATCTGGCTGCAGCATGAATCGATTGTGAAGGAGAAATGTGAGGCCTAGTGGCAAAGTACAGTTCAAACAAAACCATGCCTCCCTTATCATGAAATGAAGGCATGCCCCTTGAGATATACTTATGTTCAGTGTTCCTAAGTGTTTTCAGGGTAATTTTGAATTCATTCTTCATTCCAGTCCTCACCATCCCCATACCCCCTTACGCTCATCACCCTCCAATGATACCACCTATTCTGGTGGATACTGGCAGAACTAAGAGCTGGAGGATGGTGATAGTGGGGTATGGTGGTGGTTGTGCGGGTGGGGGTACCAGGGTTAGCGGGAATGTGAAGACGCTTCTAATTTAAATGTAGGGAGTACAAGTGAAGAAGGCACTCAGTGGAGCACATTTCTCCGCTGCGCTTTGTTAACTCAACGTTATTACAATTACGCAGCTCTTCCTTGAGGCTTTCCCCTGCTGAATGATGCTCTGTAACTACAAAGCTGAAAAAATAAACCTTTTTATTAAGAGCGTCCATCTCACTGAGGAGGCTTCAGGCCAATCCACATCCAACAATCTGCTCTGAAAACTCTACTCACATCTTGACAGCTGCAACAAATTCCACCAGAGTAGCTGAGACAATCCACAACTTTCTAAACCGACATTTTAAATAAAACAACCCTCAACATTCTTAAAAAAAATGTCCATTTGCTCCATCTCCCAATGTTAACAGATCATTTAAAAAAAACTTCCACATCTGCATCTTTGCCAAAAATTCTTTTTTGGGTCTTCCTTGGGTCATAGCCTATCTATGTACAAGTTTCATTAAAATCCGTCCATTAGTTTGAGATGTATCGTTTACAGACAAACAGACTAACAAACAGGGTGTACACATTACTTTCATCCACTGTCATGGCAGCGGTAATTAGAATTTGAGCCTGTTCAACTCTGAGATGCTGTTTTTTTCAGAACTGATACATGGAGTGTCTTAACTTTGCAGACCTTCTTGAGAACAGAATAGAGCTACTTTTTAATGAGAATTGTAAATAGAGTCAAAAGTTGAGGCTATTGATTCTTTAAAAGTTATATGCAATGATTGAAAAGTCATAGCTGTTTAACTGTAAATATACGGCTGGTAAACTCTGAGAACTATGGGGATGGTGGAAAAAGTAGTGAATGTGATTAGAAGTTAGGCTTCTCTAAACTAGTGAACTTAATACAAAAAAAACTAGATTCTGTTCTCAGTGTCAGGATATAAATTTATGGAACATGATTATGTGATAACATTTCATTGCAAAGAAATAGAGCTTTTAATATCTTGTCATTTTCATCATATGACATCTCCCAAAAGTTGAATGCTGTACATTTTAGTGTTGCATTTTATAGAATCGACTTACATGGAAGTAGATAGCTTGACTGTTTGTAGTGAATAAACATTTTTAAAACACTTCTCACCTCCATTTGATGGTTTTCGCCTCTATGCTGCTGGTCTGTGACCAGACAGCTGGTGAAACTCCCACTGCCTCACCAAAAATTTAGAAAAAAAAAACTTAATCACTGACAGGCTCTTAATGAGTTCACAACTATGTAAATTAAGTCCTTACTAGGAGTTGGCCTGTTTGGGGTCCGCTTCCTCCCCTGCCCTTGAAAAAAGTGGAGAGGGTGGAAACGGAGGCAGGACTTCCAACCACGCAACTTGGCAGCCATTTTTTCTCAGTCCAGCCTTCATTCCCATCCAATCAGGGCTGGGAAAATCCGGCTGAAGGAATCTGCTAAGGGATATAGACAGTGGGTGGGCAAGAAAATGGCAGATGGGAGTACAATGTGAGGAAATGTGAGGTTTTTCACTTCGTTAGGGAGAATAGAAAAATCAGAATAGATTTTAAATGGCGAGAAACTATAAAACGTTGGAACTTCAGTTATGTAAATAGATTGGAGAAGTTGGGGCTGTTTTCCTTCAGAAAAGAAGGCTGAGAGGGGATTTGATAATCAAAATCATGAGAAGTCTGAGAAGAGTAGATAGGGGAAAATTGTGCCCACTGATGGAAGGACTGAGAACAAGAGGGCACAGATTTAAGGCAATTTTAAGGTAACGGCAAAAGGAGCAATGGAGACCTGAGGAGAAACGTCTTCATGTAGCAAGTGGTTAAGATCTGGAATGCGCTGCCTGAGAGAGTGACGGAAGAAGGTTTAATTGAAGCATTCAAATTGGAATTGGATTATTATCTGAAAAGATGAATGTGTAGAGTTATGGGGAGAAGGCAGGGAAATGGTACAAGGTGAATGGCTCATTCTGAGAGCTAGCACACTGAATGGCCTTCTTCTGTGCTGTGACAATTTTGTGATTCTGTTCGTGTTCTGAAAAATTTGGGTGGCTTAGCACATGAAACAAAGGAAGTTAACATGCAGATTCAGCAAGCAATTCAAAATTAAATGATATGTTGGCCTTTACTGCAAACAGGGCAAGGAAGTCTTTCTGAAATTTTACAGGGCTTTGGTAATATCACATCTGGAATAATGTATACAACTTTGGTCTCTGTACCCAAGGCAGGATATATTCCTGGGAAGAGGTGGCTGCCCTATGAGGATAGATCGAATAGAACTGGCCTATACGTTCGGGAGTTTAAAAGACTGAGAAGTGATGGAATTGAAACATATAGGGCCATAACTTCCTTGGAGTTGCAATCAGCCTCGGATTGCCACTTCGTGCCCACTTACTTACGCCAAATTTCTTCCATGCCTGTCTCGGCCAACCTTCCAACTCAGGCTGGGTGAGATCCAGGCAGCGCGACTGTCTCCGAAGTCCAGTGTCGAAGTCCAGCACCCCTCCACGAAGGACACTTTATGGCACTAGCTGCCGTAAAGCAGGTAAGTTTAAAGGTCCCATTGAAATTGACAGGTCAAGGAGAAGGTAAATGCCTAAGGTAAGTGAAAAGGATTTGGGGGATGGGGGTGTTCAGAGGTCGTGTGGGGATGGCGGGGAGGGAGTCAGACATCGGGGGTGGTGTGGGGGGGAGTCGGACATCAGGAGGGGGTGCAGCGGGCTGGACATTTGGGAAGTGTTGGGGGTTTGGACGTTTGAGGGGCTGGGGTAGGCCAGACATTCGGGGGGGGGGGGGTCGGACATCGGGAGGGGAGGGGGTGTTTCGGGCCTGTGAAGGGGGGGGCAGTGTCAGGTGAGGAGTCCCGTGGGGGAATGGTGGGTGGAAAATATTGTGGGGGGGTGTGATTAGTCAGGAGTTGGGGGAGTCCAATGGGGATTCGGGGCTGTGGGGGAGTCCTGTGGGGAGATCGGTTTGGGACTTTGACAGCCCTTGGTAAAATATGGCTACCAGGTCCACTTGGCAGGAGGTCTTCCTGCTGCAAATGTATGCTGCAACCCGACATGAGACCCTCAGCTTCCTGAGGTGCTGGTGTTCAGCCATGTCCTGTGGTAAGAACCTATGCATGGAATCTTTTGACACAGGGAGATTGTTGCGCTGCATATGCCACATGGTTCTGGTTGGCCAGGAGACTCTCCTACTGTTACTACCTGCCTTGGGAATATTGGAAGGATTTACAAACTGATAATCAACCTGTTTGGCCTCGTTATGAACACACCTTCCATGGCCATCAAGTCCCAGAGTGGGACTCAAACCCAGAACTTCCGGCTCAAAGGTAGGGATGCTACCACTGCACCACAAGACCACTATGACCCATGTTGTGCTCTGGGTTTTTACTTTGCATCGCTGATACATTCTCTTACCTTCTGTTACTCAACACCTACAAATACACTCTCTATCACAATGTGCCATGCGTGAGCAAGTTTCCCTAAATCACAAGTTCTATTTTAAATTTTGACCCACGATTAATTTAATATGTCAAACTGTACAGTCCATCTAATTCAACTTCTACCATGCAGTTGTTGCAAGATATGACAATAATAAAGCCGTTGAGACATCATGGCAATCTCTATCAATTAGCCTATGGCCAGAATTTTCCGGCCTTGTTGGCGGCTCATGTAATGGCAGGCGGGGGGGAACAATATGGCAAGAAGACCAAAAATTGGTTTCACGCTGGTGTGAAAACACAGCAGGATCACGGATAATGTCCACCATGGCGGAATATGAATCCCACTGGAGGCCGGCTTGAACCCGATTTTCATCCCGCTAATGGGATGCAAAGTGAGGCCTGACTGGAATCGTCCCCATGCACCAGATTTACCGTTAGGCTAGCAGGAAAACACGCCAGCCCAGAACACATCTGGACAAGTTTGACTTACAAAAGTTGGGGGTTACTGTTAGGATCTTGCTCAGATAACAGACATCCGAGGAGAAGATGATGCTAAAGCCCTACAGTTACCGGACCCTGGATGAACACATGCATCGCACGCTGGGTGGATCCTCATGGACATGGCTTAGCCGCAAAGCAGCTCACAGAAGGTGGGAGGTCTCTATTGATGCTTCCGGTCCGCTTCAGAACATCATGATCTTGGCCATGGGCTGCTACGGATGATCAGCGAAGGCGTGTTGGGGGGGGGGGGGGACGCGGGAGGAAGATCCAGCTATGAGTGAGAGAGCAAGGTCATAGAGTTATATAGCACAGAAACAGGCCCTTTGGCCCATCGTGTCCATGCTGGACATCAAGCACCTATCTATCCTAAATCCATTTTCCAACACTTGGCCCATAGCCCTGTATGCTATGGCGTTTCAAGCGCTCATCTAAATACTTCTTAAATGTTGTGAGGGTTCCTGCCTCTACCACCCCCTCAGGCAGTGGGTTCCAAATTCCAACCACCTTCTGGGTAAAAAAAAAGTTTCCTCAAATCCACTTGTCGTATGAGGAGAGATTGGTTCGACTGGGCCTATATTCCCTCGAGTTTAAAAGAATCAGAGGGGGTCTGATTGAAATGTATAAAATTCTAACTGGGCTAGACAGACTGGATGCAGGGAGGATGTTTCCCCTGGTTGGGGAGTCTAGAACTGGGGTCACAGTCTCAGGATACAGGGCAGGCCGTTTAGGACAGAAATAAAGAAAAATTTCTTCACTCAGAGGTGGTCAACAGAAGGCTGTGGAGGCTGGGTCATTGAGTATATTCAAGAAAGAAATGGATAAATCTTTGAATATTAGGGGCATCAAGGGGATGGAGAGAAAGCAGGGATATGGCATTGAGATAAAGGATCAGCCATGATCACATTGAATGGCGGAGCAGGCGCGAAGGGCCAAATGGCCTACTCCTGCTCCTAGTTTCTATAACCGTTCCTTCACTGTCACTGGATCAGAATCGTGGAACCTCCTCCCTAACAGCACTGTGAGTATACCTACATCACATGGATTGCAGCGGTTCAAGAAGGCAGCTCACC
Source organism: Cetorhinus maximus (assembly GCF_964194155.1). Lineage (NCBI taxonomy): Eukaryota > Metazoa > Chordata > Chondrichthyes > Lamniformes > Cetorhinidae > Cetorhinus > Cetorhinus maximus. The sequence goes on along the minus strand of NC_135881.1, from coordinate 141,821,941 downwards.
ACCACCTTCTCAAAGGCAATTAGGGATGGACAATAAATGCTGGCCTAGTCAGCAATGCCTGCATCCTATGAACAAATAAAAAAATATACTGTGGGCTGTCCTGGGTGCCATACTTTAGGAAGGATGTCAAGGCCCTTGAGAAAGTACAGAAGAGGTTTACCAGGATGATATCAGGGTTGAGACACTTCAATTTTACCAGGGCGGGTGAGACTTGGAAAGGAAGGCGTACCTGGGGGGGGGTTGAGATTTGGGTGGGGGGGAACGAAGGTGTCATGGGGGTTGAGCTTGGGATGGGGCAGGCAAAGGGTCAGGGAAGTGAGATTGGGAGGGGGGAGGATGGTGTAACAAGGGAGAATGCGGCAAGTGGGGAGGCAGATATAAGAGGAGAGGAAAGTGTAAGGGAGGGAGTTTGGAGGGGGGAGGGAGTTCAGAGGCGGAAGGAGTCCATGGGGGAGGGGGAGAGGGTATGGTGTCGGGGGCAGGAGGGATTTCGGAAGGGGGAAGGTATCTGGGAGGCAGGGGGAGTAAGGGTGAAGAAAGGAGTAAGGGATGGGGGATGTCCAGGTGAATTTGCAAGGGAGGGGTCTGTGGAGTCAATTGCTGCCTCTTGGGGAACGAACTGACGGTGGGCGTGGTTGAAGGGAATGGGGAGTGTGAGAGGGGGCAGAGGGAGTCAGGAGGGTGCTTCAGTAGCGTTAGAAGAGATGGCAAGGGTAGTTGGTGGGGACTCGGATGCCGACATGGACCATGGGGGTGGGAAGGAGGAGGTCAATGTGGATGGGGTGGTACTCTCAGGAAGATAGGAAATGCGCATGTTCACTGGAATTCCTGGAAAGATAAGGTTTCAAATTGGTAGGTGTTGCCAGGGAGGTGGAAGGTGATGCCAGGGGGGTCAGTGGTGATGGGGGAAAGGACATGGATGACTGAGGGAGGGGAAAGGACAGGGGAGCTAAGCACTGTGACAGGTCTATCAGGCTGCTTATTTCCAGCTTATAATGGAGGAAGTGTCCTCTTGGCTGGAGGTGAGGACCTGGATGAAGCTGAGGGACTGGCTGGCTGCCCCGACCCCGGCAGCGCTGAGCCTTTCAGCACACATTTCACACTGGTTGGCTGTTAATTGGGGGCCAATTGCAGTCGGAGATCCGTTCCCCAGCCACTCCCAGACCCACCGATGATGGGTGCCCACTGAACTAAAAATCCTGCCCATAGAGTTTTACAGCATGGAAAGAGGCCCTTCAGCCCATCGAGTCCATGCTGGTCATCTACTCTAATCCCATTTTCCAGCACTTGGCCCATAGCCTTGTGGGCAACTGCCGTGCAAGCCCTTACCTGCAAACTTCCTAGAGGGATTCCCCAGCGCACTTTTGGGGCACCCCCCCAAATCCAACGCTGGGGAGCTCAGTGGTTACAGCCCTTTATTTCTTAGAGGTATTAACAAGGTAGATGGTCAGAGGCTTTGATTGAGAGTCTAGATCTGGGACGTATAGTCTCAGGACAAGGGGTTGGCCATTTAGGACTGAGCTGAAGAGAAACTTCTTCAGCGGGTTGTAAATCTTTGGAAAGGCTAAGAATTCTAAATTGTTGAGTATATTCATGGCTAAGATTGACAGGTTTTTTTGGACTCGAGGGAAACAAAGGATATGAGGATCTGACAAGAAAGTGGAGTTGAGGTCAAATATAAGCCGTCATCTTATTCAATGGTAAACCAGGCTTGAGCGGCCATATGGCCTTCTCCTGCTCCTATTTCTTGAGTTATGTTTGTGTAGAATTATCCAATTAGTCCCACAACTGCTCTTTCACCATAGCCATTGAGCGACACCTCCCTCAAGCGCCTACTGGATGCAGTGGAAACCTGCTGATTGTCCTCTACCTCCACTCTAGGCCAAGAACAGCAAGTACGGTCACCAATCCTGCATGGGAGGCGGTGGTAGCAGTGGTTAGCGCCAACGCCCTGCAAAAGAGGACAGCCACCCGGTGCCGAAAAAGGATGAATGATCTCCATTTTGCCAAGTTAAGTCACTCTTCTCTTCACTCTCAACTCTCACAACCCCATCACACATCCACAGGGATCTCATTCACTGCCAGTTTATGGGACATCACCATTCACTCTCTCCCACACATTTCATTTACTTTGCAGATTGTGTCCTCATCTCATCCACGGCACCATTCACCACCCACACATGCCAGGCATCCTTATCATTTGGCCTGGCAGGCTTCCTGCTTACACTCTCTCCATCTGAATTCATGCAGAACAAGCTGGCACACACTAAAAGGGGGAGGTTGCAGACTGGTGGAGGAATACCTGAAATTAAGGTCCTCACGGACTTTGAAAATAGAGCCAGCTGGCCGGCGATGATCTGGACCGTTGCTGTGCTGGTAGTGAGGTCGGTGGTGCTCAACTAAGTGAGGATCCAGCAGTGCAACATCCATCAGACAACCATGCTGTAAGTCACTTTCCCTGTTCCGCAGGCCCCTGCCATGCACTAATTATCTCTCCTTGCTTTTGCAAGCACACCTGGAAAACAGCCAAGGGGGTCCATGACCCAGGTACTCAACTCAAGCCCCAAAAGAAACCTCAGAAGAAGAATCTGATGGCACTCTCATTGAAAACCCGTCACAGCTCTCACCCACACGCTCCATCAGAGCAGAGACACACACTTCAATGGGACCTAGCTTTAGAGTAGCTTTGGGGTCATAATCTGGTGAGCACATCACACTGTCTGATGTACAGCAGGCTGCAGCAGGGACATCCCAGGTGTCCGGTATTCAGAAAACTGTTGGAGACCAGAAATCTGCTGAGTCCTGTTCAGATGAGGAGCCACTGGCACTGGAGCCCTCCATTTCCCCGTGGCGCCAAATCCTGCAGCAGGTGGCAGATGTGACTGACCAGTTCCCTGGACATGCACAGTCTTCGGCAACGCTGGTTCTCTGTCATTTGCAGGAATGACGAGCGCCGTCTATGGACCCTAGGTCTAGCTAGGCGCTAACGAGCGATGGCTCGCAGTGGCTCTTCAGCAGCATGCACAGGAGCCCCAGCTGCCCCTTCTTCTTGAGGGTGCTGCTCCTCCCTCTGTCCAGCCAGGCACCTCCATCATTCTCTTCTCCTCCATCTCTGCTCACTGTACGCCACAAGGCGTACAGCTAGGTCACCAGGCTCCATGCTCCTGATTTACTCCCCCTGCAGGATGAAAGAGAGAGATGTGTGGGTTAGAATGGGTGCACTAAGAACCTCTCTTGGTTAAGTCTGAAGGCCCCTTAACGCATCTCAGAGAGCGCTGGTCACCACTTGGATGGCCAGAGTTTAGTGCGCTGCATGGCTGCCCGAAACCACACCCACCTCCACCCAATTGATTGGCAGCAGCTTCGCCCACTGGAGGCATGCTGTGCTCTCAGCTCAGGCTCAGGCATTCTCCTAACCAGTATTGCAAAGCTGCACTGTTCGCTTGAACCATGGGGGAGACTGGTCCAAACCCGAATGATGGCATTGCAAGGGGCTGTAAGCGGCTCCACCAGTGACCACACCATAGCCAGCTTTAGCAAGGAGATTGTACAACTTGCCCAGTCGTCCAATTGTTTTGCAGTCCACTAAAACACTCATTAGTTTGCAGTCTGTGCCCGAGGGGTGAAAAGCTCTGGAGCATTTGGTGGCACTTTTATGCCTATGTTGTTTGAGGAGGCAGATAAGCTAGAGGCCCAACTCCAAGCATGTCAATGTAGCTGTGCCTGAACTGTCTCAGCTGCGGAGGAATGGTCACTTTATACGAGGTTTCCCTCATGTGTGTCCACTTCCCACCCCCACCACCACCACACTCACATGTACTTGTGCATTACCATCAGGGACCGGGCTGCCTTGCCCCCACAACTCACCTCAGATGTAGTGTAGCTCTTGCACCCACCAACTCCCCTCACAGCATGCTGCCTTTCACCCCCAACCGCAGTGTAGCCCTTGCCCCGGCACTGCACTGCCAACTGTCAGCCAGCCAGGAAAAAGCAACTTGCCTGTGCACTCGCCTGAATGCGTGGCGCCTTCACCTTGAAGTCCAATGGGCGACCCTCGAGAATGCTGCACAATGTTAATCTGCACTCACCTCGGAGCTCCCCTCAAAGTTCAGCTCGCCAGGTGCACACCTTTTAAACGCTGTTGCGAAACACGTCAGATGATTCAGCGCGGGAGGAATAATTCCAGCGAGCAGGGCTTATAATGATATGCAGATTTATTAAAATGATATTTCCGACATCTGGCGGCGGGAAAAATAACCTGCCATTGACAGGTGGAGCGAACAATCGCAAACTGGTTTCACAATGTTGTGAAACCAATTTTTGGCCTTCCTGCCATATTGTCTGTTCACGCCTACCATGATGCCCGACACCAATGAGGACGGAAAAATCCGGCCCAGGTCATTAATGTCTGCCCTAATACTGACCACTGTGGAACACCACTGTAAACTATCCTCCAATCTGAAAAACAATTGTTCACTGCTGCTACCAGCTTTCTGTACCTTTGCCAACACAGTACCTTCTCTGCCATTGTCCCATCCAACCCATGGGTCTTAATTTTGCATACTAGTCCATTATGTAGTACTTTATTAAGCATATATTGAAAGTCTCTATACACAACATCAACCCTCATTGGAGAACTCAATCAAGTTTGACAAATAGGATTTGCCTTGAAGAAATCCATGCTGACTTCTAATTATTAACTCATACTTTTCGAAGTAGCAATTAATTGTGTTCCGGGTTATTGTCTCAAAGATTCCCCACCACTGCTGTTAACAGCCAGCACTTCTGGAATTTAACCTTCTTTTCATTTTTTGAACCAGTTGTAACATATACAATCTTCTTCCAATCCTCCTTAGATTTAGGGAAGTTGCTCGATTATGGCCAGAGCCTCTGCAATTTCCACCCTTACTATCTTTAATAACTTATGATGCACCACATCTGGATTGGGAGATTTTTCTACTTTTGAATACTAAAAACCTTTTAAGTACCCTCTTTATTTTTATCCTATCCAATATCACTACCACCTCTGACTTTATTGTGACATCGGAAACAACCTCTTCTCTAGTGAAGACCAATGCAAGGTACTCATTTCGTACCGCATCCATCCCCAATACCTTCACAAGTTGATCACCTTTATGGCTTCCAATTGGCACGACCCATCCTTTAACTGCCCTCATACTATTTATTTATAAAAAAACTTTTAGGTTCCCTTTGTATTGCCCACTATCCTATTCTCATATTCTCTCTTTGCATCTCTTACTCTCTTTCTTAGGTTTCTGTACTTTCTGCATTCAGCTTGGTTATCTACTGTATTATGAGTCATACATGTGCCATAAGTCTCCTTTGCCCCTTCCAATCTTATCTCTTTAGCCATCCAGGGTTCTCAAGCTTTGGATACTCCTCCCTTCCCCATCACTGGAATATGTCTACCATGTACCTGAATCATCTCCTCTCTGAAGGCCTCCTATCATTCAATTACTTTTCTGCTCACACATCTTTGTTTCCAATCCACTTGGGACAGATTGTTTTTCAACTCAATGGAATTAGTCATCTTCTAGTTAAGTATTTTTAATCTGGCAACTATCAGATAGGCAAGAATAGAACATCTAAGGGCTGTCCCACTGAGCTGTATTTGAAGGGAATAATGGGGTCAAACATGTCAAATTTATAGAGTTCAAGGAGGATGAGAAACAGAGGTTTGGTTAGTCTACATGGGAGCAAGGAACCATCCCTAAAGAATACAAAGATGCCTCCATTCTCCGCCTGTACAAGGAGAGAGGAATTCGCTAATCTTGCAGCAACCATTGAGGAATTTACACTTCTTCAGCAGTAGGTACATTTAGCAGGAGAAAATGGTCCAATAGGACTCAATATGGTCCAGCAGAACTGGCAATGGATGGCTAAGCCAATTGTACACCGGAAATGCTCAAATCTGCACCCCTTGGAGGAACAAAGGAGATAAATATACCAACAGATACCCCATTATGCTGTATCACAGTCTTGATCAAGGCAGAGATTTTCTAGAAAAGGCAACAGGAAGAACTACGAAGCCAGCATCACTAAAACAAAACAGTGATTAAATTGATATGAATTCATTTAAATCAAAGACTGACATCAAGCTATATGATCAGGCTGACAACTAAAGGCAAGGTAGGGAGCACAACACTAACAAATTCCTAGCTTAGTAATGGGCTTCTCCAAGGTTTAATTTCCAAACAAAAAAAAAATCAATACTGATAAAAAAACTTTAATTCTATCCACATAGCAGAACCGTATTCTGGACAAGTCAGCCAAGTGATATTTCCAAACTAGAAAACCAGGAGATAATGAATTAAGTTTTAGCACGATTATTTTTGGAAATAAGTGAAACTTGATTTTCAGCATAAGAAAAGAATGGGACTTAAGATACCTTACTTGTGTTAAATAAGGTTAGACGATCTACTACCAAGACTACAGTGCACTAATCTTTTCTATAAATATGAGAGCTAGTTTTCTCTCTTAAATTCACAAGAGAAATTTAAGATCAATTGGTACCCTTTGTTTCAAAAGATCAGCTTGCTCAGAACAAATCAAGTCTTACTGAGGGATATCACAAACAGCTTTAAACTAAACTTAGGCATCAAGTGTTTCCTATCATCAGTACCACCACAGCTGCATGTTAAACAAAACAGCAAACACACACAAAACCTTGAGTGAGTATCTTCTGAATCATTCATAGGTATAAAAGAATCTCCACACATATGTCCAAGTGAGTTAAAATAGTTTCCACTATTATTAATTTGCTGGAACGTAACCTGCTTTACACTGGCCTTTTCAACAGCCATGTCCCTAAATGAAAACTCTGGGAGCTCCTCAGACAAAAATTAACCATTTTTTCTTTAGCAAAACGGATTCTAATTAATGCCAGTACACTAAGCCAGAGGGCTGAGAACAGATCATGGTCAATAAAAGATCACTGCAACTCCTCCTACAACATATGAATAACGTTAAAAACCCTTGTCTTGAATTTGGAACATGGAGTAGCTGTGCTATGGTGAAAGGCAAAGAATGCAGGTGTTGTATTTTCTGGTGGAAAGGACCTTAGTCTTTCAAGTTTAGGGTTAGTTTGACTGATGGACTGATTAGACTGTGATTCCAAATAGTGTTGCCCAAATGGTACATGAACTTCTTTTCAAATGGTACTTTAAATGTGAACTGTGAAAATTACAAAGAACTGAAGACTTAAAAACTAACAACTAACAAAAATAAACTAACAAACAAACCAGGTCAGAACATTCGCCGGTGTGGAAGCTAGAATATATAATTTTTATTCATTAATTCTTGGAATGTGGGCGTCGCTCGCTAGGCCAGCATTTATTGCCCATCTCTAACTACCCTTGAGGAGGTGGTGGTGAGCTGCTTCCTTGAACCGCTGCTGTCCATGTGATGTAGATACACCCAGTGCTGTTAGGAAGGGAATTCCAGGATTTTGACCCATTGATAGTGAAGAAATGGTAATATAGTTCTAATTCAGGATGTCATGTGGCTTGCAGGGGAACTATGTTTGCAGCCTGTAACAGAAGATAAATAGGCCTAACCATTGAGCACAAATTTTCTTTAAAAGATTGTTTCACCATGGATTGATAGCAGTTGATGAGAAATTCCACATACACTGAAGAAAATACTTTTTATGCTGACAGAATTAAACATTAATAATACGTTCTGGCTTGAATTGAAGAATTTCACTGCCTAACCCGTCTCTTCTCTCCCTGTCCCACAATTGTCTGAGACATAGCAGTGGTGGTTGTATAGTGACATGAAAATCTTCCAGGAAAGAAAAACAAAGGATATTTACATGGTATATAGAATAGATTCAATTACTCACTGAAATGATGATTGCTTTGATTTGATGGAGAAGAAATCATCATCTTCATCCTTCCCACCACTGTCTGAAGGAACAAATTCAGCATCCCTTTCTTCCACACTTGGAGATTCAGATTTCATCTTCAAATCCTCATCATCATCTGCTTCCTCTTCAGAAAAATCAAATGTATACTTCGGCTTTTCAGCTAGGGTAACAAAGTTATATTTAAGTTACATTTATAATTTTATGTTACCTGGGCATTAGAAATTAATCATTTTTATGAACTGATGCAAGAACAAGAACGGAAAGAAAATCCATGAAAGTAATTTCAGTATGAAACATCCCTCCATCTGGAGGTTTTAAAAAGGTAAACTTGGAAAAGTTAAAAATTTAGTAGTCTCCGTTTCATGGAGTTCCATTACTTAAACCCCAGTAACATTTGAAGCTAGTCAAACAATACGTTAGCAAAATACAGCAAATTCTGGAAATCTGAAATATAAACAGAAAAAGGAATATTGCGCGGAACAGGTAGTATCTGTGGAGAGAGAAATTGTCAACATTTCAGGTTGTTAACCTTTTGTCAAAACTGGAAAAAGTTAAAGATGTGGCAGATATAAGTGCAGAAGCAGGGAAGTTGGGATGGTGGTGCGGGTGAGGCGGGTGGTAGTGGGGAAGAACAACACTGTCATATGTGAACGCATGGAAGTATGAGATGATTAAATTGCTGCATCTCCAGCCATTGCTAATTTGGCTGACTTAGATAAATTTGGATTAATCTCAAGGTCAACTTAATACATCCACTCTAGTAGAAGTTGCTGAAGCAAGATACTCAGTGTCAAAATCAAATTGAAGTGTGAGGGGGAACACAAAATCAGCTATCTCCATCAATGATGCAGAGGATAGGAGATACCTTGCTCATTTGGTTCTAGTTTATGCCAATGTATCACTGAAGCAAATTATATAAAATCTGGAATAAAAGTTAGGATCAGGGATGGTCTTCACAAACTGCCAAACTGTCGTTAAAAACCTGTCTGGTTCATTTATTTCCTTTGGAGATGGAAATCTGATGCCATGTATGACTTCATGTCCACAGCAATGTATTGACTCTTAACTGCCCTCTGAAATTGCCTAGCAAGCCAATCAGTTGTATCAAATCATTGCAAAAACATCTAATAGGAATAAAACCAGTAGGAATAAAATGGGACAGAGCACCCTGTTTGACTTAGGCATCAGAGATGACAAAGGCACAAGCAGTCCAGTTGAGCCTGTAAAGTCCTCCTCACTAACTTAAAAAATTCTGTCAAAATTGGGACAGCTATTCCACAGACAAGTCAAGCAACAGCCTGACATAATCCTAGAGTGGAGTGGGTCTAATTGGATAGGTCTTTGAAAGATTGGCAGAAAAGTACAATGGGCCAAATGTACTCCTTCTGTGCTGTATCATACTCTCAGAATCATACCTTTCAGCCAATGTACCCAGTCGCCTCCATCACCATCCCTGGTGATGTCCTGTCCCATCAGCAGGAGAGACCTACTAGGGTTGGTGGCACAGTAGTATACAGTCAGAGGGGAGTGGGACCCTGGAAGTTCTCATCATTGACTCCGAACCCCATCAAGCCAACAAGGGCAAGGAGACCTCCTGCTGATTACCACCTATTGCCCCCTCTCAGGTATAAATCTAGTCCATCTTATATGGCACTACTACCATAGGAAGTTAAACTACTTGTAGTTTGATAAGAATAGGATGATTATACAGCACAATAGGAAATATCCAATTTTAGAGTGATATAGAAAGTAATAAAATTAAAGTAAGCAATTGAAAATTGGGACTCAATTATATATTAGAAAGTCCTTCTATAGAAGTTTGAATTCAACAAATAAATACGAGATGTGAAGTTATATAGTAAAATATGTGCACGGCCTAACTAAAGCTTTCAAAGAGCTGGCACAACTACGATAGGATGAACGACCTCCTTCTCTGCTGCAAAGTTCTATGAAAATGTTTCGTTATGCAATGTGCGTAAATATGTAGAATATTTTTAAGGTAAATTTAGGTACCATTTACAAGGAAACTATTTCAAAGATTTTATATTTGTCAGTGTTATTTCCGTCATTGATTGAAATTTAAGTCTAAGAAATTTAAGAGGTCTGACATCTGGAAGGGATATTCTCAGGAATAACATTTCACCATAGAGGCATTAGTGAACAAGTGAAACAAACAATTGAGTTGTTCAAAGGTTACAATGATAAGTAGAATGGAGTGCAAGTAGCTGGAGTACAAGTAAAGGCTGAATGATGCACAATGCTGAAATCATTAAGGAAATTAGTTTACTGAGAGAATTTTATGCTGTTGCACACAATAGGCTAGTTGGATGAGGACCAAGTGCAAAAGAGGGAGTTTGGATAGTTAGGATAAAGACGTTGGTGAAGGAAAAGGTCTGGCAGAATGATTTTAATTATTTATAATTAATAAGGATGGAAAGGAGATTTAATCCTTCCTTCCTGTCTTTATCTTTCAGCTTTTCCCATGTTACATGGGGTTATCACAATGCCGGTTGACCACGCTTCATATCAGCCATCATTTTTTGATTTGGCGTTTGGCTTTACACTTTGATGCCCTTCCGGCTGCTAACCCTCCCCATTTATCCAGGCTAGGGACTGACGCATACACACAGGTTTGTGTATCAGTAGTTGGGTTCTTCAGTGGCCAACAAGTCCTGGAATGGGACTTGAACCCCAGGCCTTCTAGCTCAGAGGCAAAAGAGTTACCCACTGAGCCACTCCAGTTCCCCAGCAAGGGTTTTAATAATATGCAAATATTTTTGTAAAAATGACCAAAACATGAACTGGATTAAAATTTTAAAGAATTTAAAAGGAACAACGATGATAGAACGGATAAACAGAAACAATGGGAGTGAGGATTTTTAAAAAATAGTGTGCAAGCATGACTAAAAAAGAAATGCCAAAAGTAGTATATGGAAGTAATTCATATAGTTATTGTTAAAATGCAGGAGTGGAATTTAAAAATCAGAAAAAAAACGCTCGTCAAAAAGAACACACAAGTAGTTAACAGACACGAAAAAACTTTGGGCTTCAATGTTAATTTGAAGATGGCTTTTGAGTCGGTGACCCTTGTAGATGTAGTTGCATGGCAAAATTTGAAAGTTAACAGAGCGAGTCAGAATCTGCAATCTCAACTCAACCATAGCAATAAATTTTGACTTCCTTGCTCATATCCAAGCAGTACCAATAGCAAAAAAGTTAAGAGCAGAAGCCGTGTGGCTGGCAGTCATGAAAGTAGAGTTGCAAGACAAAGGAGGGCTATGGTAGGCAGAAGGTGATCAGTACATAGTGCAGAGACAAAGAGAAAGCAGACAGTTACGTAAAGAGGAACAGAGTTCATTTGAGGTGTAACCAGCTAAGCTCTCTATGAAAATGCTGGTTTTCTGTTTGGCAGTTAGAAGAAAAATAGAATTCCAGAAACTCTCACGGAGGTGATGTATAAGCGAGCTAAGAGGGACTGAATCTTGAAAAGCAGTGCAAACAGCTCAGGCATGCAAAAGAGCTGCAAGTTTGCATCAGAAGACCAGATTTTGAACTGGGTATTTTCAGTTAGTCAGTTGAAAAGGAACTTTGGAAAGCTGGGCCATCGAGACTGACGTGACCCGAATGAGAGAGGGTTCATAGCCCCTTGTCGGTTAACCATAACCAGGGACCTCAGGTAGAACACACCTGCCCGTAAATGGGACTGGAGGGCTGAATCAATCGAATTGGAAAGACTGTGAGATTGCGTGTGATGCCACATTTGTGCGGGAATGAAGGTGCTTGTGGTTGCTTAAGACTTATCTTTGTTGTATTGACTATTTAAAGTGAAATTTACCTTTATATTTGAAGTATCATTTGCCTGTTAATTCATGTTTAATTTATGTTGGTTCTAATTCATGTTAAGTAACAGCTACAAAAAGTGGAATCTTATTAGTAATTTCTTCGATTGGTGGTCATTCATGTAAATTTGGTTATTTTGGTTTCGGGTTCCCCACAGGGATCGTAACAAGCCACATGATACAATCTTACCTGCATTTTAAAAGGTCAATCTACAAATGAAAATTGAAGGGATTCAGAATGGATGGTGGAAATGGAACAAGGACAATAGCCAGGTTTAATGATGCCTCACTGTACTTTAAGCCCCACTTCATGTGACGTAATCTCCATCACATCACTCCACACACCCAGTCAACTTGCAGCAGTACACAGCTTTCACTTTCTATGCATCTTATCACCCCAATTTATCCATTCACCCATAACACTCAAAAATCCTTACTTGGCTAGGAATCGTGCAACGTGTAACCCATCTCCTGACTCCCCAAAGCCTGTCCACCATCTACAAGGCACAGTCAAGTGTGTGATTAGTCTATTGAGGGAAATCTTATCTAAGGCCTTTTGAAAAACCAGATAAATCACATCTATTGCTTTACCATTGTCTACTCTCTATGTTACACCCTCAAAAAATTCAATAAGCAAGATTTTCCCTTTTGAAATCCATACTGACTATTCATTAGTACATTTGTCATTTCTAGATGTTCTTCTATTCTCTTCTTTAGTAAGGATTCCATTATTTTTCTACCACCAGTGTTGAGCTGATTAGTCTATAATTCCCATGTTCTGTCCCTCTCCTTAAATACAGGAATTATATGAGTTACCTGTCAGTCCTGGATGTGCTCTCCACTTTCCTATGTGGTTGTGGAAATTTGGAACCTGAGAAACTACCAAGAAAGGAAACTGTATGCCTTTCATACCAGATGTTTTCAAAGGGTTCTAGACACACACTGGTGGAACATTATACCCAACGTTGAAGTAAGAAAACGCTTAGAAAAGCCTCCAGTTTCATTCATCATCAGCAAAAGATGGTTCAGCTGGCTTGGTCATGTCACCCGACTTTAGTCTCGAGGTTTGCCCTTCAAGTCATGCAATGAACTCCAACTGGATGTAGAAGAGGGCGAACCAAGATGAACTGGCGCCAGACTGTCAGTAGAGATCTCCAGCTGGTCAACAGGTGCTGGAACAACATGTGAACATTGGCTATGGACAGGAGACAAAGGAGTGCTTTGTCTGCCTCATGCGTCTCTAAACACGGACGCTTAAGTCTAAGTCAAGTCAGTCCATCCTCTGGCATTACACCTTTTTCTAAGGAATTATTAAATATGACTAGCAATGCCTCTGCTATCTCAGCCAAAACTGTTGTGGAACAATAGGCTCCCTTTAAAGAGGAAATGGTTCAAGTACAGGTGAAGCACATTGCCACAGAGAGTGCTGAGGAAGATAAGACAAACAAAGTCAGAGCTCTCTGGGTGACAAAAGAAACTGAGAATAAGAGAAACCAGAAAAGGGGTGCATTGACAGATATCAGGTGAATAACATAAGTGAGAACCAAGCTGAATATAGAATATTCAGAGGGGAAGTGAAAAAAGTAGGAGAAGCAAAGAAAAACTATGAGAAGAGGCTGGTAGCTAACATAAAACAGAATCCTATGTCTTCTGTATGCATATAAATAGTAAGAAGACCTTTATAAAATACTGGTTCGGCCTCAATTTTCCAGAGCTTAGGATCCAGGTAACGAAGACAATGGTGGAGTGATTATAATTGGGGCCATGAGCCCTGACAATATTCCGGCAATAATACTGAAGACTTGTGCTCCAAAACTTGCTGTGCCCCAAGCTAAGATGTTCCAGTATAGCTACAACACTGACATCTACCCAGTTATGTGGAAAATTGCACAGGTATGTCCTGTCCATAAAAAGCAGGACAAATCCAACCCAGCCAATTACCGTCCCATCAGTCTACTCTCAATCATCAGTAAAGTAATGACAGGGCTCATCAACAGTGCTATCAAGTGGCACTTGCTTAGCAGTAACCTGTTCACTGATGCCCAGTTTGGGTTCTGCCAGGGGACTCAGCTCTTGACCTCATTACAGCCTTGGTTTAAAAATGGACAAAAGAGCTCAACTCCCGAGGTGAGAGCGACTGTCCTTGACATCAAGGCAGCATTTGAACGAGTGTGGCATCAAGGAGCCCTAGCAAAACTGAAGTCAATGGGAATCAGAGGGAAAACTCTCTGCTGGTTGGAGTCATACCTGGCACAAAGGAAGATGGTTGTGGTTGCTGGATATCAGTCATCTCAGCTCCAGGACATCACTGCAGGAATTCCTCAGAGTAGTGTCCTTGGCCCGATCATCTTCAGCTGCCTTCCTTCCATCATAAGGTCAGAAGTGAAGATGTTCGCTGATGATTGCACAATGTTCAGGACCATTCGCGGCTCCTCGGATCCTGCAGCAGTCCATGTCCAAATGCAGAAAGACCTGGACAATATCCAGGCTTGGGCTGACAAGTGGAGAGTAACATTCACACCACACAAGTGTCAAGCAATGACCATCTCCAAAAGAGAGAATCTAACAATTGCCCATTGACGTTCAATGGCATTACCATCACTAAATCCCCCACTATCAACATCCTGGGGGTTACAATTGACCAGAAACCGAACTGGACTAGCCATATAAATACTGTGGCTACAAGAGCAGGTCAGACGCTAGGAATCCTACAACGAGTAACTCACCTCCTGACTCCCCAAAGCCTGTCCACCATCTACAAGGCACAAGTTAGAAGTGTGATGGAATACTCCTCACTTGCTGGATGAGTGCAGCTCCCACTACACTCAAGAAGCTTGACACCATCCAGGACAAAGCAGGCCGCTTGATTGGCACCACATCCGCAAACACTCACTCCCTCCATCACTGACACACAGAAGCAACAGTGTGTACCATCTACAAGATGCACTGCAGGAATTCACCAAGGCTCCTTAGACAACACCTTCCAAACCCATGACCACTACTATCTAGAAGGACAAGGGCAGCAGATGCATGGAAACACCAGCACCTAGAACTTCCCCTCCAAGTCACTCACCATCCTGAATTGGAAATATATCGCCATTCCTTCACTGTTGCTGGGTCAAAATACTGGAACTCCCTCCCTAACAGCACTGTGGGTGTACCTATGCCACATGGACTGCAGCAATTCAAGAAGGCAGCTCACCACCACCTTCTCAAGGGCAACTAGGGATGGGCAATAAATGCTAGCCTAACCAGCAAAGCCCACATCCAGTGAATGCATTTTTAAAAATGCTCATGAGACTGGAATTAGATGAGTGCAGATATCTTGGAGGGTTGTGGGACTGGAGGAGATTTGAGATTGGGAGGAGAGATGCCATGAAGGAATTTGAAACCAAAGATTAGGATTTTAAAATCAAGGCATTGCTTGATTGGGAGCCAATGTACGTAAACGGGCATCTGGAATGCATGCCTGAATGTGATGCAGGCAAGTTCAATCATAGCTTTCAAAGAAAATTGTACAATTATTTGATGAGAAAAATTTTGCAGGGCTGCAGGAAAGGTTGGTGAATTGGGGCCAGCTGAGTTATGTCCATTTCTGATTGGCGCACTTTAAAAAGGATATGAAAGCATTAAATCGAGAAATGCTTTACGAAAATTGATCCAGGGATGAGTAACACAACATTCAAGAAGATGGAGTTGTTCTCATTGGAGAAGAAAAAGTTGTGAGGAGATTTGATACAGGTATTCAAAAATAATGAGGGGTTTGGACATAGTAGATAGGGAGAAGCTGTCCCTACTTATGGATGGGTTGAAGACCAGAGGGCAGTGAGTTAAAGTGAATGGCAAAACAATGGTGACATGAAGATCTTGTATACGCAGCATGTGATTAAGATCTGGAATGCACTGCCTGGGTATGATGTAAGCAAGTTCAATTGTAGCTTTCAAAGAAAACTGTGTAATTGTCTGAAGAGAAGAAATTTGCAGGGCTACGGGAAAGGGTAATGGAGTGGGGCCAGTTTGCTGTTGCAGAGAGCTGGCGTGACACCAAGGGTCGAGTGGCCTCCTTCTGTGCTGTAATCATTTCATAATTCTATGATTTTATGATTCTATTCCAACGGACACCTGGCTGCTCTCCTACATTCTATCTTGAGGTCATCTAAAACTCTGCTGTCTGTGCCCTAACTTGCACGCAGTCCCATTCACTGTCACTCGTGCTGATTTTTTTTTCCATTCGCGGGTTGTGGGCTTTGCTGGCTGGGCCAGCATTTATTGCCCATCCCTAGCTTCCCTTGAGAAAGTGGTAGTGAGCTGCCTTCTTCAACTGCTATGGACCATGTGGTGTAGGTACACCCACAGTGCTGTTAGGAAGGGAGTTCCAGAATTTTGACCCAGCAACAATGAAGGAACGGCAATATATTTCCAAGTCAAGATGGCGAGTGACTTGGAGGGGAACTTCCAGGTGGTGGTGTTTCCATGTATCTGCTGCCCTTGTCCTTCTAGATAGAAGTGGTTGTGGGTTTGGAAGGTGCTGTCTAAGAAGCCTTGGTGAATTCCTGTAGTGCATCTTGTAGATGGTACACACTATGCGCCAGTGGTGGAGAGAGTGAATGTTTGTGAATGTGGTGCCAATCAAGCAGGTTGCTTTGTCCTGGATGGTGTCAAGCTTCTTGAGTGTTGTGGGAACTGCACTCATCCAGGCAAGTGGAGAGTATTTCATCACACTTCTGACTTATGTTTTGTGGATGGTGGACAAGCTTTGAGGAGTCAGGAGGTGAGTTACTCGTCATAGAATTCCTAGCCTCTGACCTGCTCTTGTAGCCACAGTGTTTATATGGCTAGTCCAGTTCAGTTTCTGGTCAATAGTAACCCCCAGGATGTTGATAGTGGGGGATTCAATGATGGCAATGCCATTCAACGTCAAGGGGCGATTGTTAGATTTTTGTTGGAGATGGTCATTGCCTGGCACTTGATGGTCATTGCCTGGCACTTGTGTGGCATGAATGTTACTTGCCACCCCAAGTCTGGATTTGTCCAGGTCTTTCTGCATTTGGACATGGACTGAAGTATCTGAGGAATCACGAATGGTGCTGAACACTGCAATCATCAGCAAACATCCCCACTTCTGATCTTATGATAGAAGAAAGGTCATTGATGAAGCAGCTGAAGATGGTTGGGCCAAGGACACTACCCTGAGGAACTCCTGTAGTGATGTCCTGCAGCTGAGATGACTGACGTCCAACAACCACAATCATCTTCCTTTGTGGTGGGTATGACTCCAGCCAGTGGAGAGTTTTCCCCGATTCTGATTGACTCCAGTTTTGCTACCTACATTGGCTTCCAATCAAGCAATGCCTTGATTTTAAAATTCTAATCTTTGGTTTGAAATTCCTCCATGGCATCTCCCCTCCCAATCTCAAATTTCCTCCAGTCCCACAATGCTCCATGATATTTGCACTTATCTAATTCCAGTCTCTTGAGCAACACTGATTTTAATCACTCCACCATTGAAGGCCCTGCCTTTGATTCCTGTACCCTAAGCTCTGGAATTCCCTGCTTAAACCTCTCTGTCTATTACTTTATTCTCCTTTAAGGTGCTCCTTAAAACCTACTTCTCTGATCAAGCTTTTGATCATCTGACCTAATATATCGTAAGTGGCTTGATGTTATATTTTGTCTTTGAACTGTCATGTGACGTGCCTTGGGATGTTTTATTACATTAAAGGTGCTACAGATATTGTTGTATGCATCCCCTCTCCTGACCCCTGCGTCCCTTTCTCTTAAACTTTAGGCACAGCTGTGGATCCCTAGCAGTATCCTTGCTGACAATAAGGCCATGTTTACTACTACACTGTCAGGTAGAGTATTATTTTTCTTTTATCACCACCAAACTCCAGCATGCAGACATCTATTTAGATCATTTAGTACAGCAATTCAACTCGGGGAAAAAACAGAAAATGCTGGAAATACTCAGCAACTCTGATGGTATCAGTATAGAGCCAAATAGAATTAACATATCAAGTTGATGACCTTCCATCAGAACTTGTTCAGTAAACAAAACCGTTGAATAACTTTTTTGTGCTTACTTAAAGGATGTTAATAATAAAAATGATAATTTACTGGAAATATATTGAACATCTCACAATGTCAGAAAAAGACAAACACAAGGAGGTTAAGGTTTCATGTAAGGATTCTGTGGGCAGTACTTTATGTCCTCCCCGCCATGGTGTGTTTGGAGGAGGCGAGAACATTTAATCGGGTAGGATGGCGGCGGGTGGGGATGCCACCACCTTTCCACCTCCATCCCGATTAAGTCTGTGACCAGAAGGCCTATGGACATTTTTCCCACCCCACTGCCAAATGAGGCTCTTAAGTGGGCAATGACTGCCCATTTAAAGACCTCATCCCACCACTGCTGGTATTCAACTAGCAGCAGGCAGAACCGGCGTAATATGGGGAGCACAACAAGCAAACCTGTGAGAGTTGCTTGTGATCTCCAGGGGTGATGGGTGTGGTGAGGTACTCAGTGCCTGATTCCCCCCCCCTCCACACCTTGCTGCCAGCTCTACCACAACCCCCTCCTCCGTGACTTATACCACATGAAACCCCTCCACCCATCCTGCATCACTTACCTCTGGTCTGGGTTGCTCTGTAATCTTGGGCCTCTGGTGGGTGCATTTGTCCAGTGGCACTACTGTGCAAAAGAGCTACTGGCCTCTGACTGGCTGGCAGTTCCCGCTGGGCAGGAATTCCGGCCCCCAGGATCGTAATCCCCACAGAAGACCCACCAATGACCTGTTAATTGGCTTGTAATTCGGCGGGCCTTCCACAAAGGAAGCAACATGGGTTTCTGGACATGGATGACCGAGATCCCTGTCACTTGAATAAAATTCCCCTATGCGTTTTGGTTTCTATCCAAAAAAGTAGCACATTTCCACTCCATGATGGACTGCTGTCTGTTTTCTGCAATGTTTATTTCAAGTTCAGTTTTTCTTTTTATTTCTATGGCAAGTCCATACAAGGAACGGGAACACATTTTGCACCCACCATCATCAAACGCGCCATCCATAGGGCAGAATATTCCGCTCGTCGGGCGGGCATGCGCCTGACCTGAACGAGCGTAAAATGACACGTGATGACGTCGGGCGAGCGTCCCAACATCATCGTGCACTTGCCCGATATTTTGGTCGGCAGGTTCGCGTGGGAGTTGGCAGCATGCTCGCCGATAATTAAGCAGCCTATTAAGGGTATTAAAGTCATAACTGGATCTTTTGCGAAACCTCATCCACGGGTGGGATGAGGTTTTGATCAGTGATTTTAAAAAAAATAAATATTTTTCAAACTAATTTCTAACATGTCCCTGCTCATGTGACAGAGTGACATGAGGGGACATGTTTTTAACATTCTTAAATTCTTTATTTTTTATATTAAAAATCTTCAACTCAGTGAGGCAGCTCTGTGCCTCAGGGAGTTTTTACTGCGCGCAGCCGCGCCAACTTCCGCACTCACCCTCCTAACCCCCCAACCCCGGCAGCACTGAATGCTGCAGTGCGCGATTCACACTGGCTGGCCGTTGATTGGCCAGCCAGCGTGAAATCGCAGTCAGGGCCCGATCATGGGCGGCGGTCTGTTTCACGGTCGCTCCCGCTCGCCCCCGCCGAGCCCGCCCAACGACTGGAAAATCCTGGCCATAGTGTGGGTCAGTTGCTGAGTGAAGCTACTTCTATAGTCTCATCAATGTACATTAACTTCAGCTTCTGAAGAATGCACCCCTACTGACTGGCTAATGTTTTGGATTGTAGGCCCGCTTCCATTAGGTACTGGGCTCAGGCTGCCAAGTTAAATTTTGCATTGGAATCTTTACATCCAGCAGAGAGAGAGACTAAGTCCTATATATATTAAGAAGTTGATGTTATTGATCACCTGCAGCTCTACGAGGTGTGATTTCTCTTGGAATAAATGTTAAGTCAGGTTCTTCTAGGTCATCATCCGACTTGGATTCTGAATCAGACCAGGGATTCTTCTTCTTTCCTTTCTTGACATTGGATTTGGAACCCTGTGGGGTTTTCCTTGCTCTGACACCTGTGAATCAAACACAGAAATTTATGCCATCAGGGATTGTATTTTGTAATCACATCCAATTATATATTTATGCATATTCTAGATGTACCTAATTTATCACGTTCAACTTAATTACCATAATTTTCATTCTTCTGTAATCCAGATTTATACAATAACATAAAATGAAGATATTTACACACGCTTTTCAGATGCCTTTGTATTTACACAAAATATCAGCGCAAGCTGTAATTGAAATCCTTTTATATTTTATCATAGACTAAACTGAATATTTTCAGTAGGAAACAGCCTGTGTAATTATTATCACACTACATTTTTTTGCAAGGTGGGCAAGGGTGGACAGTAATTTACTTTCCAATCCAAATCTTGTCCAAGTATAAATCAGATTTCACCTTTCACATAAAAATTCCTAACAATACATTTTTCAGACATAATAAAAGAGGTGCGCCAACAAACCCAAGCAAAACTTGACGACTGTACAAGATGACAACTTGAAGGGCAGTTGTGTGGCACATTAAATCTATATCAACCTACAATCATTTCTGTAAATGCATAAACAGTGACTCGGTGAGTCAGTATTCTAACTTAAGATTTTTTTTAAAAGCACTATTTTAATATAGGATGACAACATGAGGCAAAAACAGACATTCTCCTAATTTTAATCCATTTCATTACTGCAGTCAACCTTACATTCAATCTATAACTGCTTCGACATAATCCAGGAATTGGCTTGGTGTAACTATTGCAGGCTACATTTAAGTAAAATAAAAACAAAAACTGTTGGATATACAGGCAGCACCTGTGGAAACAAAGTTAACATTTTAGGTTGAAGACCTATCTTCAGAACTGGAAAGTTAGAGATACAACAGGTTTTAAGCAAGTGCAGAGGTCAGTATGGTGGGGAGGAAAGGAAAGAACAAAAAGGGAAGGTCTGTGATCAGGTGGAAGGCAAGAGAGATATGACAAAAGATATGAAGGTGCAAGAGATAAAAGAATGGAAGAATCCTTACAAGAAGTGAGGTTGGAGGAGACATAGTCAAGGTAGTCATGAGAGTCAGTCGGCTTATAGTGGACATTGGTCAATAATCTATCCCTAGAAATGGAGAGGCTAAAAGTAGGCTAGGAAGGAAAAGGAAGAGAAGGATGGAAATTAGTAGGCAAGTTGATGAATTTTCTAGTTCAGGGCGAGAGCAGAAAACATCACCGATAGTTGTTAATGTACTGGGAAGAAGAATTTAGCGAGGGGACCTGACTAGGACTGAAACAAAAGCCAGGACTTTCCATGCCTGCCGGCAACGGGCGTATTCAATGGCGTGAGCGGATAATATGGCGCGATCGCGGCGGCGTGAAAGCTGCGATCATTCACTTAGTCTGCCAATGGCAGGCCGCGTTCTCTGCCATCGGACGTCGGGAACCTCATTGTAATACATCAGCATATCCTTATTAGGCCTGCCCGCTGGAATCGTTCCCCCCTCCCCCGCCTTGCTGGATCGTCCACCGACGGCAAGAAAACACACCAACGTGTTTCTCAACATATAAGTGACATGCGCTTGGCCGGCTGCACTTCGCTCGGGACTTCAAGGTTCGTTTGCCTACCTTGCTTCAGTCAGCACTCGCAGTCATCAGCACCAGGCTTCACAGACAGCACCACATCACTTTTAGGAGGGCTCACAGCAGGTTTCTACCTACCAGATCAGCCATATGTAGGTGGATTTTCAATGGTTGCAGGGCTAGGGCTTGCTTGGTGAAGCAGGAGAAGTGGCCTCAGGCAAGGGAAGAGGCTGCAGGACAAGGGCTTTACTGGGGAAGAAGGGTAACCCAGGGTGTGTGTGGGGACACAAGTTGATCTGTGCAAGTGGCGTCAAGATGGTGAGGGTTGAGGAGGCAGTCTCCAGAGGAAATGAGGCCAGATGGATATGTGAGGATATATGTGTGAGAATGGGCGGTGATGTCCCTTGAGCTGTCAGTGAGTGCGATGTCAGTGAATGAGTGACGGGCTTGAGCGTGTGAGCTTAGAGTGATGAGATGGTTGCCATACCCTGGCTGCACAGATGAGATCATTCATCCTCTATCTGCATGGATGGCCAACCTCTTCTGTGCAGAATTGGCACTGATCACCACTTCCACTGCCTCCCAAGCCTGGTTGGTCACGCCGCTGCCTATCCTGCAGCAAGAGTGGGGGCAGAGGACATCACAGCGGGCCTCCACGGTGTCCAAAAGGCATTCCAGTGATGCAGTCTTTCTGCCTTTCATGGACATCTTCCCTGCAGTAGTCATGGGCTGGAAGCACTGAGATGTGTATGGGCAGCTGGACTTTTAAGTATGGCGCCCAGCTTGATGAAGTGGCGAGGTGATGGCATGGTGGGCGAATGAGAGCCCGCCCACCATCAAAACAGCATGCTTCCCGGGAATGTATAACTAATGCGGCGGATTTGGGATGATACAGTGTGAAAACCTGCCATTGCGGCCGACGGGTAAAATGTCGTTTTACCCACCCACTACAGCACTTAGTGCAAATCTGGGACGATTCCACTCAAAGAAAGTTTTGCACACCTTAAAAAAGGCGGGCATACCTAGGACTCTTCTGGGTTCCCATAAATACAGCTTTTATTTAGAGCAAGTGAGTGGATTCAAAGAAGTTGTCACTAATGTGAGTACAAGTTTAGCCAGGCCGAGGTGGTTGGTAGTGAATGGGGACTGGTTGGGTCTTCATTTCAAGAAGTGGCGGAGGGCCCTCAGGCTGTACTGGTCGGGTTGGAGATACAGAGGAATTCAACGTCTATGTAAAGGAGAATATTAGGGCCAGGAAACTGGAAACTGTCAGTGTCAGAAGGCAGCAGAAGGATTACAGAAGTACGTAGGAAGAGACTGGTCAAGGGGCTTTTTCCTTCAACTGAGGATTCCCCTCTACCACATCCATCCCATTTCCCACACTTCTGCTTTCACCCCTTCCCATCTATCCCAGGACCTCAATAAGGTTTCCCTTTGTCCTTATCTTCAACTCCACCAGTCTCCACATTCAACAGATCATTCCCTGCCATTTCTGTTAACATCAGCGTAATGCTACCACCAAACACATCTTCCCCTCTTCTTTGAAAATTCTGAAGGGACTACTTCTCTATGACAACCTGGTCCAATCTTGAATCACTCCAACACCATTGTTCTTTCCCACAGCACTACCCCGTGTAAATACAGAAGATGCAACAACTATTCCTTTTACCTTCTTCTTTCCCACTGTCCAGGTCCCCAGGCACTCCTTTTATCCAAAACAGTGGTTTACTTTTTTTTCAACTTAGTGTACTGTATTTGTTACTCACAATGCAATTTCCTCTACATAGACTAGGCTTAGATTGGGTGTTCGATTTGCAAAACACCTCCATTCAGTTGGAAGCCTGATCCTCTGGTTGCTTGTCATTTTAATGTTTTGCCCCACTCTTACCACAACCTCCTGCAATGTTCCAGTGAAGCTCAAGAAAAGCTCAAAGAACAGCATCCCATCTTTCAATAAGGTACTTTTGCAGGCTCACAGGCTCAACATTGAGTTCAGTAATTTCAGATCATAACCACTAGCCCCACTTTTTTTCCCAGGTAACAGCTGTTGGCAATGGTTTTGCTATTCCCAATTACACATTCTCTCAACCCACCTTTTGTTACTTGACCTGACCCATACCATGCCCTTTTATCATGCGCCATCATCCAATTAGCCATTTATTTTTCCTGCCTTCCACCCTTTTTGTTCTATTGCCTCTTCCCCCTTTTATTTGCCTCTATAACTGCATAAGATTTGTTACATCTCCAACTTCTTGCAGTTCTAATGAATGGTTATCAACCTGAAACATTAATTTTCTCTCTCCACAGTTGCTTCCTGACCTGCTGACAAATTCAGATTTCCAGCATTTGTAGTATTTTGCTTTTATATTTAAGTAAATATTGCATTTAATTGAATCAGTTAATGGACTCTGGTTAGTTAACACTCTGGTTAACGTAGTTGCAGGTCTACTAGGTAAAGTGGTGAACATTCTAATTAGTGTTTACACACCAGGTTCCTTTTTCTCTTTCTTCAGTCGTGGAGCTTTGACTTTGGGTTCACTTGCATTTAATACTTCTTCTCCATTTCCTTCTCCTATTGCTGTCCCAACTTCTTCATCAAATTCCAGTTTTATTGCATCTGTGTCACCCTGAAAATAATAATCAATGATTATGAAGAATGAGCAATGTCACAGACCACTAATGGTGCAAAGGTTATTTTTAAAGAAATACATTATGAATTTTTTAGAAGTGCATAAAAGGAACAGCAATTTCCTTTTCTTCCTCAATGCATGAGTTAACCAAGTACAGCCAGCAAGGGTGTTAAAGGCAAACGGTGTTTGAAAAATTTGACAGCAGTTTTGAAACAACTGATTTTATAGACACAGGGAATGCTGTGGGGGAGTTGTAGATGGATTTCCAAAGAACATTTGAAAAGGTGTTAATAAAATTCAGGTGTATAAGTGGAAATGTATTAGCTTGGAAAGATTAAAAAAATGTTCAAGGGCAGGAAATCAAGAATGGGCATTGCTCAGACTGGAAAAGGGTTAAAAGTGGGCTATTAACAAGGGCCATATTGAAATTTGATAACGATACAAGGAGCAGGGTTGGCAAATAGCAAGGAGGACATTAAAAGACAACAACTTGTATATAAGTGCCTTTAACATAATAAAATGTCCCAAGGCATTTCACAGAAGCATTATTATATTAAAAAAATGAGATGGAGCTGCAAAGAGATATAGGGCAGATGGCCAAGAGATTGGTCAGAGCTAGGTTTTAAGGAGCATCTGAAAGAAGGAACGAGCCGGAGAGGTTTAGGGAGGGAATTTCAAAGCTTAGGACACTGGCATCTGAAGGCACAGCAACCAATGGTGCATTGATTAAAATTGGGGATGCTCACAGGACCGTATTTAGAGGACAGCAGGTATCTGAGAGGGTTGTGGACTGGAGAAGATCACAGGGATAGGGAGGGGCAAGGCCATGGAGTGAATTGAAAACAAGGATGCAAATTTTAAAAACTTTAAAATTGAGGTGTTGCTTAACCAGGAGCCAATGTAAGTCAGCAAGCACATGGGTGACAGGTGAACTGGACTTGGTGCAAGTTAGGACATGGGTTATAGACCTTCGAATGATCTCAAATTTATGGAGAGTAGAATATGGGAGGCTGGTCAGGATCGCACTGGAATAGTCAAGTCTAGAGATAACAAAGGCATGATGAAGGTTTCATCAGATGTGCTGAGGCAGGGTGGATTCTGGCAATGTTACGAAGGTGCAAATAAGCAGTCTTAGTAATGGCACGGTTGTATGTTCAAAAGCTTATTTCAGGTCAAATAAGACATCAAGGCTGTAAACAGTCTTGTTCAGCATCAGGCAGTTGCCATGGAAAGGGATGGAGAGGGTGGCTAGGGAACAGAATTTGTGGTGGAGACCAAAGAAAATGGCTTCGGTCTTCCTAATATTTAGTTGGATAAAATTTCTGCTGATCCAGTACTGGATATCAGACAAGCAGCCTGACAATTTAGAGTCAGTGGAAGGATCAAGAGAAGTGGTGGTGAGGTTAGTGCCAACACACATGTGGAAACAGATGCTGTGTTTTTGGATGATGTCATCGAGGGGCAGCATATTGATAAGAAATAGGAGTGGTCCAAGGATAGGTTCATGAGGACACTAGAGATAATGGTGCGGGAGTCAGAAGAGAAGCCATGATTAGACAGATAACAATGAGCATCTCCAAGTGAGTGAAAACTAGTCCAGGTAGATGACACCGAAGGGGCAATGGATGATGGTGTGGTCAACCTTGTCAAAGACTACGGACAGGTCAAGAAAGACAAGGATAGGTAGTTGACTTTTTTTTTTAATTCATTCATGGGATGTGCGTATCGCTGCCTAGGCCAGCATTTATTGCCCATTGTTCAGGGGGCATTTAAGAGTCAACCACATTGCTGTGGGTCTGGAATCACATGTAGGCCAGACCAGGTAAGGACAGAAGATTTCCTTCCCTTTTAATTCCAGATTTTTATTCAATTCAAATTCCACCATCTGCTGTGGCGGGATTCGAACCCGGGTCCCCAAAGCATTACCCTAGGTCTCAGGATTACTAGTCCAGTGACAATACCACTATACCATCGTCACCCCGGACTTTTTATCACAATCACATTTGTGTTTTAGATATGAGCCATTTTAGTACCCAACCTCATGCAAGCGTGACCTTGGGCAACATTTTACCAGTGACCAACCTTCCAAAGCTGTTGGCCCAGAGGGCTGGCAGCACTGTGCCCTCAGCAGTGCCACTGCCAAATGTGGCCAATGCCGATGCACCCTTGAAGACGAAATAGGATTCTTTTACTTACTGTGCCAGGGGCCAGGCAGGCCCTAATGATTGTGGTGGTTCTGGGGGAGGGTGGGGGTGAGTAGGGATACCTTCCAGCAGCGGCAGCGTAGTCAGGTGGGGATGCCACTGTCATCGGAGGTGGACCATGAAGTGGTCATAAAGGAGCCCCTGCTAAACCTCTCCTCCCTGGGAACCTGCTGAGAGGCAGCTAGAGTCTACTTTATGGTCTGCCCCATGTGGCAGTAAAATGTCAGGAGGGGTGGGAAGTGGTCCTCAATTGGCATAATTGGCCATCCGATGGGTTGCCATACTACTGAGTTTTACATTGCTGGTACTATCCCATGGCCACGGGAAGACATTAGGCTCCCTGCACTGCCATTTTACCAGCTACCTACCTCCCAGCGTGTATCGAGTTCCGGTAAGATGCAGCACATGAAGTTCTGGGAAAAATGGGCGTGGATTTAGGAGGTGATGACGTGTTCAAGGACTTGAGGGGAAAAGGAAATTGGGAGGAGGGGTCAAGGGTTAGGTTTTTTTTTGAAGAATGGAGTCATGATGGAGCTTCAAAGGAGAGGCTGACAGTACCGGGGAAGAAAGAACTATTAGCAATACCAGATAACAAGGGAACTTCGGTGGTCAGCTCTATGGTTGGAATAGGGTCAAGAGAGGAAGAGTTGGGTCTCGTGAACAAGATGAGCTCACAGAATGCACAAGAGGAGATAACAGGAAAACTGGAGAAATATGGAAATACATGACAGCAGGGGAGGAACTGTTGAGCTAGGGAAAGGGCGGAGGCAGCTATACTGATGGTCTCAATCTTAGTGTAAAAATGTCTCACACTTGTTGGAAGTGAGCATGGAGGAGGTCAGACAGAGGGATTTAAGGAAAAGGTTTGCAGTAGAGAAGACAAGGTTGCAGTTATCTTTGTAATCCAGGATGATCTTGGAATGGGAGCAGTTTTGGCAAACGAAAGCAGGGTTCAATAATATATCAATGACTTAGATGAGAGGAGCGAAGGGATGGTAGCTAAATTTGCAAACAACACAAAGATAGGTAGGAAAGTATGTTGTGAAGAAGACATAATGAGTTTGCAGACAGATATAGATAAGTTGTATGAGTGGGCAAAAATCTGGCCGATGGAGTATAATGTGGGAAAATGTGAAGTTGTTCACTTTGGCAGGAAGAATAAAAAAGTAGTGTGTTACTTAAACGGACTGCAGAACTCCGAGGGGCAGAGGGATATAGGTGTTCTCATGCAGGAGTCACAAAAAGTCAGTATGCAGGTACAGCATGTAATCAAGAATGTTAATTGAATGCTATCCTTTATTATGAGAGGAATTGAACATAAAAGTAAGGATAAAAGCAAAATACTGCGGATGCAGGAAATCTGAAACAAAAACAAGATACGGGCTCGAAACGTTAACTGTGTTCCTCTCCGCAGATGTTGTCATAAAAGTAAGGATGTTATTCTTCAGTTATACAGGGTATTGGTGGAATTTTGGTCTCCTTATTTAAAGAAGGATGTAAATGTGTTGGAGGCAGTTCAGAGGAGGTTTACTAGATTGATACCTGGAATGAGTGGGTTGTCTTATGAGCAGGTTGGGCATGTTTCCACTGAAGTTTAGAAGACTGAGGAGTGACTAAATTGAAGTATATAAGATCTTGAATGGTCTTGACATGGGAAGGATGGATGAGTCCAGGACTAGGGGGCACTGTTTTAAAATTAGGAGTCGGCCCTTATAGGACAGAAATGGGGAGAAATTTTTTTCTCTGAGGGTTGTGCGACTTTCGAAATCTCTGCCTCAGAAGGCGGGGGAGGCAGGGTCACTGAATATTTTTAAGCCAGAGGTAGATAGATTCTTGTTAGGCAAGAGAATCAAAGGTCATCAGGTGTAGATGGGAGCATGGAGCTTGAAACACAAACAGATCAGTCGTGATCTTATTGAATGGTGCAGCAGGCTCGAGGGGCCAAATGGCCTACTTCTGCTCCTATTTCGCATGTTCGTATGTAACCAGGGCAGAATTTTCCCCCTGTCGGGGTGGGCAGGGGGGGGATGTTCAGGAGCTGGCGCGTGCAGGTGCGCCTCCGATTGAGGCGCGCCGCCATTTTACGTGGGCGGGCCAATTAACGCCCGCCCAGTGTGACGTCCGCCAGGAAGTGCTATGCGCTCCCTGTGCGGGTGAGGGGGGGGGCGGGGGGGAGGGGGGATTCCCTAAGCCGAGAGCGTGAGAGCGCACTCATCTCCCTGAGGCTAAGTGCTGCCTCAGAGAGATCGGCTCCAAATTTAAAAATGTTAAAAATAGAAAAATAAAATTTCCCTGACATGTCCCCTCATGTGACACTGTCACATGAGTTGGGACATGTCCATCACTTTTAGTTAAACTTTTATCAAATTTATAAAAACCTACATGAATCCTCATCCTGCCTGTGGATGAGGTTTCATGCTTTCTCTGAAGCCCGCCAGGGCTCCCAGCCTGCCCGCCAACCTTAAGGTTGGACGGGCAGGTCCATTAATGATGTAAATTACCTTTTCAATGGCCTCAATTGGCTGTTGACAGGTTTTTGGGCACACAGCTGATTCGGCTGCGCCCCCGCCAACCTGAAAATTGAAATGACGCGCGGTGACATCGGGAGTTCCGCCCAACGTCATCCCGCATCATTTTACGCGTTGGCGTGAGGGTCCCGCCCCCCGCACGCCGACCTGGGAATCCTGCCCCCAGAGTTCAAAATACACAATACGGGTAGACAAATTCATCCCCGAAAGTCCAGGAAAAATCAATCACGGGCACAACCAATGAAAGAAAAGTCACCTCCTTATATGGCAGAGACAGAATCTGTGAGGAGCTGCTCCTCCAATCACAGATTCTATCTTTCCTACACTCACTGCCCCAGGTCCTCCAATGACAAGTTGTCTCTCCCACTCTTGCTGCTCCTCCAGAGACAGATCTATGATTGGAGGAGCAGCAAGGGTAGGAAAGAGGGATCCAACAGTGGTAACAGCAGTACTGGTGGTAATTCCCATGATTCAGAGAGGTAAGAAATGGCTTCATCTATTAATATACCTATGGGAATTAAGAATCCTGTCAGGCAGGAGATTTATATGGGTATTTTCAGTTCTAAGTTTGGGTGAAAACTGTCCTGCCTGTCCCAATTCAAACCATCTTGTAACTGGTTAGGCTTGTATCCACTGGAATTTAAAAGAGTAAGAGGCGACTTAATTAAAACCTTTAAGATCCTGAGGGGTCCTGACAAGATAGGTGTGGAGTGGATGTTTCCCCTTGTGGAGGAATCTAGAATTAGGGCTCACAGTTTAAAAATAAGGGGTCGCTCATTTAAGACAGAGATGAGGAGAATTTTTTTCTCTCAGAGGGTAGTGAGTCTTTGGAACTCTTGTTTCTCAAACGGCAGTGGAAGCAGTCTTTGAAAATTTTTAAGGCAGAGCTAGATAGATTCTTGATTAACAAGTGGGAGACAGCTTATCGGGGGTAGGCAGGAATGTGGGGTTGAGGTTATATTCAGATCAGCCATGACCTTATTAAATGGCGGAGCAGGCTCGAGGGGCTGAGCTGCGTACTCCTGCTCCTAATTTGTATGTTCATACGTATGTTCGATGGCATTACTAATTTTGCAATCCACTGTCTCTCTTTTCTTTTCCTTTGAGGTCCAGTTCATATTAATTTAAAGCCCCATAATTTCCAAGGAGGGGTGATGCGCATGTTGCTAGTTTATGCCTGTTGTTTTCTTGTATGAATTCAAAAACTGTGGTGTCTCAGAAATTAACGCTTTACCTTGCATGTTGTGCCTTTAAGTTTAAAGGAGAGGTAAGGATTATTGAGGATATTGATAAATTCTTCTAATTCTGCTTCTGTGCAAGTCCAAATACCCCATGTCATCCAAATATCTGTAATAACACATTGGGAGCCTGGGACACCTTTTAAAAATACTCTCTTCCCACTCTGACATGTATATACTCATAGCTGTGCCTTTGACTTGAAAATCAAATTATTGAATTTAAGGTAATTTTTTGTTAAACTTAAGTGTAGTCACCAAGTAATAGCTTCATCTGATCCGTCAGGCTGGGGAAATTTAATTAAGATATTTTGGACAGCCAGCATACCTCTGTCTGTTTCTATTTGTGTGTGAAAAGTTTCAATGTCCATTGTAAAATATATGGTACTTGGGATATGGCTAATGAGTTAACCACCTCTATAAAGTGGTATGTGTCTGTAATGTAACTAGGGTGCTTCTGTGCTAAGTGGTTCCAATCTATGTCTCATTAAAGCACAGATGATCATGCAAGGAGGTGCGTTAGCTTGGAAAAAAAATCTCCAAAATATGAAGTAGATGTGAATTAAACCATCCGTTACCTGATGATTAGCTTGGTTGTTGCACAGCTGGACCTATGGAAGTCAGTGTCTTGACATGTTTGTCAACACTCACTTTAAACAGAAATAGTAGGGGAAAGAAATTTGAAATTGGTAGAACAAAACCAAAGAATGCTGGAGTGTGCCAACTGCCTGCAATTAATTTTTAAAAGGGCTGCAGATGTGAAACTCATTCCCAATAAGTCACCTTGTGCCAAGTAGTTAGAATTTTTGTTTTGGAAATGGAGTATGCGAAAGTTATTTATAATAACTTACACACACATTGCAGTATCTTATCTATCTAGAAAAGGAAACTCAAAGAAATTCAAATTGGAAGGTAAGGTTACTACATGACTGCATCGCCTGATAAAAAAGTTAGTGAGAATGAAAAAGGAGCCCCTAAAGCCCAAAAAGTAGTCCTCAAAAATTAAAAAGTAACCCTCAAGAAAATCTCAAGAAGAGCCCTCGAAAAAAAATCATTTTGACCCCTAATCCAACCAGATCCGGCAATGAATTATTAAATCAGTTGGCTGCCATATCCTTTCAAATCTGTCCCTTGGACTTAAGGGAGCAAAGATGAGGGCGGCAAAAGGAGTAAAGGCTAGCACGAGAGCGAATAATGATTTTAAGGGGGGCTAGGGCATCAAAATTAAAGTCAGCATGTGGTTGAGCAAAACAGTAGCAGCAGAAATGTTGTGAATGGAGGGCTAAAGGTGAGATGTTGAGATCTATAATTGCAGTTGTAAGTGAATTGGAAAGAGATTTTTCCAGGAGCAGAAGAAGGCGGCAGCAGGGTTCAGAGAGTGAAGGGTGATGTGAGTGGAAAGTGATACAAGGAAGTGATCAGAGATGGCCTTACCTGTAATTGATATGATGAGAAAAGCAAGGCTGCGTTAAGATGGCAAGGTCAATAGAGTGGTCATGAATGTGGTTTGGGGAGTTTACATGGAGGGAGAGATTGAAGGCAGGAAGGCAGTGAACTTAGAGGGGAGACAGCAGTGATGAATTATGATAAGGATGAGAAGTTGCTCTGTGCAGAGGCTAAGGGAGGAAAGCAGTGAAGGTATCTTGGTGAGAGGATTTTTAGCTACTTGGGTAGGCAGCAGAAAATGAGGATTTTATCTGAGGGGAGAGTGGGGTGGAACAAATCTAAATGCTCAAAGGAAGAGAAAGTACCAGAGGAGTAAGGGAACAGACCAAGGTGTTATTTGGTGCTAAGAGCTATACTGACACTACAATGGTCTTGTTGTGGCAAACGATTTCATTTAGAGGTAAGGCAGAATTCAAATTCTATTGTCGCGATCAGGATCCTGGAACTAAAATTTAATCCACAGAGCAGAGATGAAAATAAGCCTTTGTGTTTTGTGGGAAGAAGTCTTTACCAAGGAGGTAGATGCTACCCAGGCCATGGTGACAGACGAGGAAACTCTGTCACTAGAAGGGTTCAAAATTGATGAGGCGGAAGTGTTGAATAGACTATCAGTACTTTAAATTGACATGGCATCCAGGACCAGATGAGATGCATTCAAGGATATTGAAGGAAGATAGAGTAGAAATTGCAGGGGCACTGGCCATAATCTTTCAGTCTTCCCGAGACTCAGGAGTGGTGCCAGAAGACTGGAGAATTGCAAACATTATGCCCTTGTCCAAAAAAGGTTGAAAGGATAAGCCCAGGGGAAAAATTCTCCCCCCACATTGTGGGGTGGGGGGGGGGTGGGGGGGGGGCGCGGCGGGGGGGGGAGTGCAGGAGCCGGCACAGGCAGGTGCGCCTCCAATCGGCGCCCCCAAGGCTAATTAAGGCCCGCCCAGCGTGACATCCGCCAGGAAGCGCTATGCGCTCCCTGTGCGGGCGGGCGGATTCCCTCAGCCGGGAGTGTTGCCCGATGGTGTTGCCTCAGGGAGATCGGCTCCAAATTTAAAAATGTTAAAGAGAGGAAAACAAAATTTCCCTGACATGTCCCCTCATGTGACACTGTCACATGAGTTGGGACATGTCCATCACTTTTAGCGAAACATTTACTAAATATTTTAAAACCCTCATGAAACCTCATCCCGCCCGTGGATGAGGTTTCATGCTTTTTCTTAAGCCCGCCATGGCTCCCAGCCTGCCCGCCAACCCTAAGGTTGGATGGGCAGGTCCATTAACTAAGTTAAGTACTTTTTAAATGGCCTCAATAGGCCGTTGACAGGTTGGCGGACACACAGCTGATTCGGCTGCGCCCCCACCAACCTGAAAATGGAAATGATACCGGATGACGTCGGGAGTTCTGCCTGACATCATCCCACATCATTTTACGCATTGGCGAGCAGACCCCGCCCCTGCTCGCCAACCGGAAGGTCCTGCCCCAGTAATTACAGACCAGTCAGTTTAATTTCAGTGGTGGGCAAGATTCTAGAAACAATTATTCGGGATAGAATTAGTAGTCACATGGAAAAATATGGGTTGATAAAAAAGAGCCAGCGTGGATTTCTAAAGGGGAAATAATGTTTACCTAACTTGCTGGAGTTTTTTTTGAAGAGGCAACAGAAAAGGTCGATGAGGGTAATGCTGTTGATGTGATGTACGTGGATTTTCAAAAAGCATTTGACATAGTGCCAAACAACAGACTTATGGGAAAAGTTATTGCTCATGGAATAAATGGGACAGTAGCAATGTGGATACACAATTGGCTGAAAAATAGGAAGCAGAGAGTAATGGTCAATGGGTATTTTTCAGTCTGGAGGAAGATTTTTGTAGTGGAGTTCCCATGGGTTGGTATTGGGACCTTTGCTTTTCCTGATACGTATTAATGATCTAAATCTTGGTGTGCAGGGGACAATTTCAAAGTTTGCGGATGATATGAAGCTTGGTAGTGTTGTGAACTGTGAGGAG
This sequence comes from Cetorhinus maximus, assembly GCF_964194155.1. Classification (NCBI taxonomy): domain Eukaryota; kingdom Metazoa; phylum Chordata; class Chondrichthyes; order Lamniformes; family Cetorhinidae; genus Cetorhinus; species Cetorhinus maximus. The sequence goes on along the minus strand of NC_135881.1, from coordinate 141,788,543 downwards.
GACGGTGCAGAACTGCAAAAGGGCATAGACAAGTTGGTGGAGTGGCCAGGTAGGTGGCAGATGGAGTTCAATTTGGAGAAGCGTGAGGTGATGCATTTTGGTAGGAAGCACATAGAGACACAATATAAAATAAGGTATGAGATCTTGAAGGGGGTGCAGGAGCAGAAAGACTTGGGTGTATATGTGCATAGATCATTGAAGGTGGCAGGACAGGTGGAGAGAGCAGTTAATAAGGCATATAGTATCCTGGGCTTTATTAACAGGAGCATAGAGTACAAGAGCAGGGAGGTTATGCTGAATTTATATAAGACACTCATTAGACCTCAGCTGGAATATAGTGTACAGTTCTGGGCTCCGCATTGTAGGAAGGATATGATCACATTGGAGAGAGTGCAGAAGAGGTTTACAAGAATGGTTCCAAGGGTGAGAAACTTCAGCTACGAGGATAGATTGGAGAGATAAAAACAAAAAACTACTGTGGATGCTGGAAATCCAAAACAAAAACAGAATTACCTGGAAAAACTCAGCAGGTCTGGCAGCATCGGCGGAGAAGAAAAGAGTTGATGTTTCGCGTCCTCATGACCCTTCAGCAGAACTGAGTAAAGTTAGGAGAGGGGTGAAATATAAGCTGGTTTAAGGTGGTGGGGGGAAGAGAGAAGTTGGGGGGCGGTGGTGGTTGTAGGAACAAGCAAGCAGTGATAGGAGCAGATAATCAAAAGATGTCACAGACAAAAGGATCAAAGAGGTGTTGAAGGTGGTGATCTTATCTAAGAAAATGTGCTAATTAAGAATGGATGGCAGGACACTCCGGGTACAGCTCTAGTGGGGGTGGGGTGGAAAGACTGACAGGGTATTACAGTTATAGATTTAAAAATAATGGAAATAGGTGGGAAAAGAAAAATCTATATAAATTATTGGAAAAAACAAAAGGGAGGGGGAAGAAACGGAAAGGGGGTGGGGATGGAGGAGGGAGTTTAAGATCTGCAGTTGTTGAATTCAATATTCAGTCCGGAAGGCTGTAAAGTGCCTAGTCGGAAGATGAGGTGCTGTTCCTCCAGTTTGCGTTGGGCTTCACTGGAACAATGCAGCAAGCCAAGGACAGACATGTGTGCGAGAGAGCAGGGTGGAGTGTTAAAATGCCAAGCGACAGGGAGGTTTGGGTCTTTCTTGCGGACAGACCGCAGGTGTTCTGCAAAGCGGTCGCCCAGTTTGCGTTTGGTCTCTCCAATGTAGAGGAGACCGCATTGGGAGCAACGAATGCAGTAGACTAAGTTAGGGGAAATGCAAGTGAAATGCTGCTTCACTTGAAAGGAGTGTTTGGGCCCTTGGACGGTGAGGAGAGAGGAAGTGAAGGGGCAGGTGTTGCATCTTCTGCGTGGGCATGGGGAGGTGCCATAGGTGGGGGTTGAGGAGTAGGGGGTGATGGAGGAGTGGACCAGATTGGAGAGGTTGGGACTGGCTCTCCTTGGAGAGAAGACTAAGAGGAGATTTGATAGAGATGTTCAAAATCATGAGGGGGCTGGACAGAGTAGATAGGGAGAAGCTGTTTCCGCTCATAAAAGGATCAAGAACAAGAGGGCACAGATTTATAGTGATTTTCAAAAAAAGAAAATGTAACTCGATAAAACATTTTTCACACAATGAGTGGTTCGGGTCTGGAATGCACTGCCTGCGAGTGTGGTGGAGACAGGTTCAATCGAGGCATTCAAGAGGGCATTAGATGATTATTTGAATAGAAACAATGTGCAAGGGTACATTGAAAAGACAGGGCAATGGCACTAGGTTATAATGCTCATTTGGAGAGCCGGTGCAGACACAATGGGTCAAATGGCCTCCTTCTGTGCCGTTAAAATTCTGTGATTCTGTGAAGTGCTGTAGCATCCCAATGGCATTAATTGTTAATGAGTTATAGCTGGTGGCCTCACACTCCCTTCTTCAGTTTGGGAATTTCTGGATCAACTCGTAATTAAGAGTACGTTATAGAAAGGGCATTAAAACTACTGAAAATGTATGGCAAAGAAATCTAATATTTCCACTAAAGAAAAAAGGTTGATCTGTTCATGAAGAGTTTTTAAAAAAATTTAAATGATAAGAATTAATTAGGAAAGGTCATCTTTTTCTGGTAGTGGAATCAGTGAGTTATCAGAAATTTAAAGTTAGGAGAGGGGTTAGGAGAAATGTATTTGCTTAGAGAATTGTTAGTGATTGGAATTCTTTGCCACTGGGAATGGTGGAGGCAGGGACCATTGCAATTTTTAAGCGAAAACTTGATAAATATTTGGAACAAAGGAGATACAGGGCTATGGGACAAGGCAGGGCTGTGGAATTTGTTTTGAATAATTCAATTAAAGATGAGGAAAATGGCCTTCTTCCATGTTGCTATGTACAAGTTATCTATTCATGGAATATATGAGGGAGTATTTAAGCAGATGGACAGCTGAATCATCCAACTCATTTTACTTTTGTTTCACTGAACTCAAAATCAATGCACATTTTAAATCCATATGGTAACTGCATAATTTTAACAATTCCAACCACTTAATGAAATGCAGAGATAAATAAAGAACAAAAAAATTCCAACGTACTCCAAACACAATTTGAAAACATTTGAAACTATATTTTAACTTGCCTTCCCTTTCTTCTTGATCATCTTTCTTGTGGCATCTGCCTTCATGGCAAGACTAATAATTGGTTCAATTCTCCTGCCATGGACTGAGGGCAGAGTCTCTTCAAGCTGCATCTTTTTTATTTTCGGTTTACCAACCTTGCCCTTAACTGCCTTACCAAGTGTTCCTGCAAGAGCATCCTCTCTCTCTTGGGCTTCCACACGCTGCATTAAAATTGAGAAATAGATTCTTTTGATTAAGTGACTATTCATATTGAATGAAACTACTCTTCATCTGAAGCTAAAAAGCCATTCAGAATTCAGCTGATTATTTTAACTATAAATCAAACACATTCAAATCTCATTAGATTTTAATTCGTCTGTTAAATTATTTTTTCCCTCTGATCTGAGCTGAGGCTTCATTAAAGTTCACCTATACAGGTACATAGTTTTGGTTAAATGCATCAATTCCTATTCAGGGCAAACCCACAAAATCACTTTTTCTTAACAAGAACTGACAGCTTTGCAGGCAGCTTTGCACACACAGTAAAGACCTGCAACTATATTTTATATGCAGAGATTTATTTATTCAAGCTCAATATGAAATTAAATGTATCCACCTTGAAAATTACATTAATTTTCCAGGAACCATTTTAGGGAGACTGACTGCAAATTTCTTTTGTTGCAGTTCTGCACTTCGTCTTCATTTCCATACTGTTAGTAAGCCTCCTTCTCCCCTTAAAAGAGCACAACATTGTGCTCACTATAAGCAGTGTCATGGAAAATGTGCTATTTTTAAAATGTCCTACATTATATTGAAAATCTGAAATGTAACCAGTTTTGCCATTTGACTTCAAGAGTTTGCAGGTCATAAGTAGCAAACATCTATTACATTGCCACTGCAATTATTATTAGAGACACACTTGCAAATTCACAGCAACTCTCAATTCCAATTTCTGGTTTAGGTTTGTTCATTACCTTTTTGCCATACAAATGCTCTTTTACCCAGGTTCTTCAATAGAAACTATCATTTTAAACTTGGAGGAATGGCAAGGTAATATATTAAATATCACTTAATTATTGCTGAAAAAAAAAGACATGTCAAAGCTTTTCATCTTGCACTGTTCAGGGCAATTCACAATACCAAATTATAAAGGGAACAACAATTTATACTGCATGAGAAGAGAGTGCTGATTGGTTGGCAAGTGGACTCTGATTGGTAAGGTGTTACCTTGGAAAATGCACCAGTTAACTGAATAACTGACAGTTAACTGCCACGCTTTGTTTAAATTCAAACCAGGAAGGTTGACTCTGATTGGTCAAGGCATTGCCCTGGGGAAGAGAACCAGACAATGATTGTCGTCTATTTTATTTAGTTGGAAAAGGTGCAATGTGTGTATATGTTCTTCCTGTCTGCAAAGGACAGGGCCCTGTGTAGTAATATACATAGCTTCAAGCATGCGTGAGTGAGCCACGCTATGAGCTCAACTGATAAATCTTAAATTGGTTGTCAGTGTAATTCTTAGCACATTCAAGATTGTTTAGCAAATGTTGACCAATTACGGAATCACATCTAATGTTGGGCACTATTTGTGGAGTTTTGCAAGCACGGGCTGGCTGGGTATGGTCAGTACTTCGTCTGATGTGAACAGCTGAAGGGACATGCTGTTTGATACAATCTGCCAGTCTTTGGGATGTACGGCCTACATATCTAGCATCACACCAGCACTGAAATTCATATACCACATTACTCATTTGTGTGATAGCCAGAATGTCTTTTTGGCTTGACGGCAACATCCTGTTAGTGGCAAATACCACTCGTGTTGCTACTGCATAATAGCAGCATGAAATGGCTAGCTTCACTGTTGTTCAAATTTTTGAGATACCTTGGACTTCCAGGGTACTCAGAGGTAAGTTGAGCACTTTTAAGCACCAAAAGTGGCGACCTTAAGCCCATTCGAGTTTGTGCAATATACAGCGAGCAATGATTTGATCAGGGTAGCCATTATCTCTCCTATTTCAGCATCAGGCTTGTGCGTTGAGCACTTGCCACCATTCAGCACTCTCCTTTCATGCAGTATAAGATTTTGTTCCCTTCCTAATTTGCTATTCTTGCAAAATTGTCCTGATGAATGTAAGACAAAAAGCTTTTTTCAGCAATACTCCAAGTTCTGTACTACCAAAAGACTACATCACTTATTTCTTCTGATCTGTGTCAGGTGGTAATTTTTTAATAAATTTTAGCACATTCTCAATTTTACAATTGCATTTTTAAAAACATTGAACACAGGGACAAATAATGTCATCATATGTAAATGAAGAAAATTTTTAAGTTGGATAATCTTAGTTTGTTTCTTTAAAATAAGGAACTCATGTTGGTAGGTATGCTTTTGTTAAACTTACATCAAGCTCTTCAATAAAGGCAGCAAGGTCATCTTTCCAGAGATCAGGACCACTCTTTCTCTTCAGATCATCAAGCTCCTTTCCCTACAACATATAAAACATAACTTGGCACAGTATTCAGAAACACAGGCTTGTAAGTATGAAAATAACTGAAGTCAGGGCATTACTTTTGAATCCCTCTGCCTTAGTAGTTCATCTACTTTCTCCTTTGTAAGGGACCAAAGAGGCATGTTCAAGATATAGTTGAAGTCTGGCCCAGATCCAGCACCCGAAATGCTTGAAGTGCCATCATCTACTTCCAACAAATCTTCTTCTGTTGCTGTCTGCAAATGGAAAGGCAAAAGTACTAAGGAAGAGCATCAAGATTTTTTTTTGTTTTAAGTAGAACTCGATACAAGATCATGGAATCAGAACTCTAATCAATGTATTAACCAGGCTAGGAATTCAAAATTCCTCCAACTTTCACACTCAGTATTTTCAATGCAACATCATATTGTGCCAGATAATCAAGGTGAATCAAAAAAAAAATTCCAATCCAAATTCTCATGAACAACGATCATGTGCTGGGCCCCACAGTCATCCATTGGACAGGAAGGCTTTAGGCCAGAATTTTGCGTTAGTGGGGCATGTAATGGCTTCTACCGTTAGTTAGACTTGCCCCTGCACTCTTCAGCTCAAAAATGTTTTGCCATCATGTTGCTGAAAGTATGAGCTGATAGAACAGTGAAAGGAACAGGGCAACTAACAGGATATCTCCCCAGCTACTGAGATTTAAAAATTGGGAAATAAACAGTGGAACGACTCAGAAGAAGGGTGAATTCAGTATGAATATAGGTACAAAAAGAGAAGAGGAGGAAAGAAAGACTGGATAAAGGACAGGTGGGAAAACGAATCAAAGGAAAAGAAAAATATATAAATTTGCTACTTTTAGAATCTCATGGAAAAGTTAAAAACCTAAAGGATTAAGACTAAGAATCACTGATAACTTTCAATCTCAGAGGTTGATTGGCAGTAATAACAATAATCACTTCATTAAAAGGGCACTTGCACTGCTAATTACTAGCTCTAAATATCTGCAATGACTTTAGCTCACATCTACTGCATAAATTACAGTGCCCCACCAGGGGCTGTCACCCTCTCATTTATTGATTTTATTTAATTTATTGATTTTGTTTTACAAAAGAGCCTACTGCATAAATACAGCAACCTCAGGACATTCAATACACATCAAAGGTGAGGCAGACAGCAAAATGTCATTTCCACAAAGCTAGCAGCACAACAGTGCAGCTTAAGAGCACCTTTTGGATATTCACTTTTAATTCTGCATCCGTCACATGAAGGTGATGTACCATTTAAACATAGATAAATAAAGGCGAGTGCCATTAGCCTTAATGTTATTTTGCCGGCAAAATCTAGTCAAATACGTATTTTTTAAAAATGCAAAAAATATTTCAGGTCTCATACAAATATACAATGAAAAGACAACTTCGGTAGGGCTTTATGCCACAGGCAAGTAAAGCAATTTTGCACTTACAATGTGTTTATCGAGGTTTCTCCAATAAAATAATGTCACCAGAAGTTTTTAAAAAAGGCTCCTATCAGAATATTGACCCTGGCTTAACTCACCCAAGGGAATGAGGATGAAGGCAGGGAGAGAGACTGCGAGGTTCTTGAGCAAATTGATATAGAGAGTGACAAGGTATTGGAGGTGTTGGCAGGCTAAAAAGTGGACAAATCTCCAGGTCCAGATGATTTGTGTCCTAGACTGCTGAGGGAGGCAAGGGAGGAGATCGCAGGGGCTCGGACCCAAATTTTTAATTCCTCTCTGGTCATGGGGGAGGTGCCAGAAGACTGGAGAACAGCTAATGTGGTTCCGCTATTTAAGAAAGGTTGTCGAGATAAGCCAGGGAACTACAGGCCAGTGAGTCTCACGTCAGTGGTAGGGAAAATATTGGAGAAAATTCTGAAGGTGAGAATCTATCTCCACTTGGAGAGGCAAGGTTTGATCAGGGATAGTCAGCATGGCTTTTTCAGAGGGAGGTCATGCCTAACAAATTTGATTGAATTTTTTGAGGAGGTGACCAGGTGTGTAGATGAGGGTAATGCAATTGATGTAGTTTATATGGATTTCAGCAAAGCCTTTGACAAGGTCCCACATGGGAGACTTATAAAGAAGGCAAATGCACATGGGATACAGGGTAATTTGATAAGGTGGATTCAAAATTGGCTTAGTTTTAGGAGAGCGAGGGTGACGACAGAAGGATGCTTTAGTGACTGGAAGCCAGTGTCCAGTGGCGTACCACAGGGATCTGTGCTCGGTCCCCTATTATTCGTCATTTATGTAAACGACATAGATGACTATGTGGGGGTTAGGATTAGTAAGTTTGCGGATGACACAAAGATTGGCCAGGTGGTAAACAGTGAGGTTGAGTGTCTTGGGTTACAGGAGGATATAGACAGGATGGTCAAATGGGCAGATAAGTGGCAGATGGAATTTAACCCTGAAAAGTGTGAGGTGATACACTTTGGAAAGAGTAATTTGACAAGGAAGTATTCAATGAACGGCATGACACTAGGAAGTTCTGAGGAACAAAGGGACCTTGGCGTGTGTGTCCACAGATCTCTGAAGGCGGAGGGGCATGTTAGTGGGGTGGTGAAAAAGGCATATGGGACACTTGCCTTTATCAATCGAGGCATAGATTACAAAAGTAGGGAGGTCATGTTGGAGTTGTATAGAACCTTGGTGAGGCCACAGCTGGAGTACTGTACAGTTCTGGTTGCCACATTATAGGAAGGATGTGATTGCACTGGAGGGGGTGCAGAGGAGATTCACCAGGATGTTGCCTGGGATGAAACATTTAAGTTATGAAGAGAGGTTGGATAGATTTGGGTTGTTTTCGTTGGAGCAGAGAAGACTGAGGGCAGGCAACCTGATCGAGGTGTACAAGATTATGAGGGGCATGGACAGGGTGGATAGGGAGCAGCTGTTCCCCTTAGTTGAAGGGTCAGTCATGACGGGACATAAGTTCAAGGTGAGGGGCAGGAGGTTTAGGGGTAATGTGAGGAAAAACTTTTTTTACCCAGAGTGTGGTGACGGTCTGGAATGCGCTGCCTGGGAGGGTGGTGGGTTGCCTCTCATCCTTTAAAAAGTACCTGGATGAGCACTTGGCACGTCATAACATTCAAGGCTATGGGCCAAGTGCTGCTAAATGGGATTAAGTAGGTAGGTCAGGTGTTTCTCACATGTCGGTGCAGACTAGATGGGCCGAAGGTCCTCTTCTGCACTGTGTGATTCTGTGATTGTGAACTCTATACCAGGCTTGTCCAACTCATGGCCTGCAATGCCCCTCTATGTGGCCCCCAGAGTGATTGTTCAAAATGACAGTATGACGGGTCAGTGAGGTTGAAGATTTCTGCAGGGGACTGTTCCTCCAATCACAGCCAGTTTATTTCCTCCGTTTCCTGCAGATAGGCTCAATAGTGAGCCTATCAGCAATAAATATGGGGGAGAAGCGGTCTGTGATTGGAAAAGCAGCGAACACAAGCAACTGCAAGTATGCAGAGATAAAGAGAGACACACACTGGGTGAGTGTGAGAGAGGGTGAGTGGGCAAGAGGGTGGCTGAATGAGAGGGTGGCCGAGTGAGTGAGAATGTGGGTGGGTGAGCATGAGTAAGTGAATGAGTGGGTAAGTGTGAGTGAGAGAGCGGGTGAGTGGGTGGGTGAGACAGTGGGTGAGTTACTGAGATGATGGGCGAGTGGGCGAGAAAGAGGTTAGGTGAGTGAGTGAGTGAGTAAGAGGTTCGGTGAGTGGGTGAGTGAGTGAAAAAGAGGTTGGGTGAGTGGGCGAGAAAGAGGATGGGTGAGTGGGCGAGTGTAGGGGTGGATGAGTGGGCGAGTGTGGGGGTGGATGAGTGGGTGAGTGTGGGGGTGGATGAGAAGGCGGGTGAGAGGGGGAGTGTGAGGTGGGTGAGAGGTTGAGAGTCAGGCGGTGTGAGGGAGTGGGTGGGTGGCTTACACACAATGTCCCTGAACCATGCAGTAGGTGGATTTTCAACAAAGATTGTCTATTACAGCATGATCCAACCTGTCTTGGCAAAACATTAGTGTTGAACACCCACCTATATGGATTGACATTTTTGCTGTAAATATCTGATCCAGATACCTGACTGACCTGATGTTTATTGTTATTGCCCATCCAAATACAGTACTGACCATTCTTATAATGTTAAGTGTAAGCGTGTGTGTGTGTGCACGCATGTGAGAGAGAAGGGTATGTGTATAAGGGGTAAGGTGTGTGTGTGTGTGATTTGAGATTGTGTGCGCGCGTGTGAGGGGTGAGAATGTGTTTGTGAGGGGTGAGAGAATGTGTGTGTGTGAGAGGGGCAAGTGTGTGTGAGAAAGAGAGGGTGGGTGAGTGTGTGTGCGTGAGAGAGAGGTGAGTGTGCGTGCCTGTGTGAGCGGAATTTTAAGGCCCTGTTGCGGTGGGCTGAAACCGCAAATTACGGCGAGCCATTCAAAAGTTCAACTTCGGCAGGGCCATAAAATCCTGCCAATGTAAAATTCTGCCGTGTGTGTATGTGTGTGTGTGTGTGAGAGAGAGAAAGAGAGAGAGGGGAGTATGTACGTGTGAGAGGGAGAAGTGTGTGTGTGCAAGAGAGAGGGGTTTGTGTGTGTGAGAGAGGGGCGAGTATGAGAGTGAGAGAAGGGGGTTGTGTGCGGTGTGTGTGTGAGAGAAAGAGAGGGGCATGTGTGTGTGTTTGTGCACGTGTAAGTGAAAGGGAGGGTATGTGCGTGTGCAACGCATGAGAGAGGGGTGTGTGTGTGTATGTACGCATGTGTACACAAGAGGGGGTGACATTGTGTGTGTGTGCGTGTGAGAGGGTGAGAGTGTCTGTGTGCGCACATAAGAGGGGTGAGTGTGCGTGTGTAATTAAGAGAGGGGCAAGTGTGTGTACGTGAGGATGAGGAGTGTGAGTGGAGTGAGTGTGTGTGTGTTTCTGTGTGAGATAGTGTGTGTACGTGTGTGAGAGAGGGAGAAAGACAGACACAGGTGTGTGTGTGTGAGAGAGATAAGGGTGAGTGTGTGCATGAGAGAGAGAGGGGCGAGTGTGTGTGTGTGTGAAAGAGAGAGGTGAGAGGGAGAGAGCGCTGTGTGTGAAAGAGACAGGCGTGGGCGAGTGTGTGAGAGGGGCGACTGTGTGTGAGGGGAATGAGTATGATTGTGTGTGTGTGTGTTGGACACACACTCTTACCCTTTCACACTCTATTGGTTGTCTTTATTTATTACTCATTTAAAAAAATTATCAGCTTATTGTTGTGACATTTTTTTCACTTGGCAAGTTGTTTCTTTTCATACATCAACTCTTTTTTTTTGAATTTCATGCTTAATGTTGTGCCAGACCCTATGGCCAGAATTTTGCGGGGCCACAGGCCCGACACGCCGATACGTAAAATGACACGCGATGACGTTGGACATGTGTCCCGACGTCATCACGCATCATTTCAATATTTCTTCCAGCGGGCGCATGCCAGAGACAGCTGCACACCTGCCGAACTGTCAACAGCCTATTAAGGCCATTAAAAAAGTAATTTAACTTATTAACAACGCTGCCCGTCCAACATTAAGGTTGGTGGATAGGCAAAGAGCCCAAGCAGCCTTAGCGTTTTTCAGGAAACCTCATCCATGGGCAGGATGAGGTTTCCTGAAGTTTTAAAATAATTAAATAAAATTTGCAAACTTCACAAACATGACCCAACTCATGTGACACTGTCACATGAGGGGACATGTTTAAATAATTTTTAAAAAAGTTTTATTATCTAGTTAATCTCCCTCAGGCAGCTCCGTGCCTCAGGGAGATTGCTGCGCTCTTTTCTGCGCATACACTAAAGAGCGCAGGCCCCAACTCTCCCTCCTCCCCCCGCCCGCACAGGTAGCGCTGAGCTACAGGCCGCGCATTACGCTGGGCGGGCCTTAATTGGCCCACCTGTGTAAAATGGCGGCGCGCGCAGCTGATTGCGGGCGGCGATTGGCTCCGTGCCTGCCCCCGCCTGCCATAGGAAAAATTCTCCCCAAGTTTCCGAAATTTGCTTGTCAGCCCACCCCTCCTCCACCGAATGTGTGTGTGAAGAGAAAAATCGAAATGTGCCCCCCACCCTGGACACGTGAAAAGGTTGGACAAGCTTGCTCTATACAAATGTTGCAAACTTTGTCAGTTATTTGTAAAGCTTGAGGAAGGAACACAGGCTGTGATTTAATCAGTTAGGTGTATAAAAGCCAGTTACTCAAACCTCAGAAGTCCTACTAACCCTTCTTAGGGAGCTGCAGCTGTTTGAAGCAGACAAAAGTTTGAAATTTCCAAGGCATAATCCAGGCTCGCACAGCTCTTGCAATAATACGAAATACAAAAGGGACATTGCATAAAAAAGTTACCAATAAAATACACTTTTATTATTTTCTTTTTGTAGGGCTAGACAGAAATACTTCTATTGTAAATATACGTATTAGGTATTTATGTGTTCATCTTTTGATGAATATATTCACTTAACAATTTAAGTCTAAAACAAAATCTGATGTTGCAATTCTCATATTGCTCATTGAAAGACCTGAGAAAAATCCTGTGGAGGTCAATTCTAATGGCTAAAAATATTCCCAGAAAGAAAGCAGTTTATTATGTTTTTCCATCACCAAAATTTACCTCAATATCAAGGCTACGGAAGATGTCATTGAAAGCAACAGGATGCTGGGAATCACCTACAACTGATCTAAAATATAATTGCAAAAAAAAACTTTGAGCAAGGTGGGGGAAAACCAAAAATCTAACACTGGCTTGCATGAAACTTCCTCATCCGATAGATAGACAGCCGTACTTTGGTCACGTACAGTCATGAAGCACATCATTGTTTTATGATGTTTTGGCTATGTGGAATCCATGCCAGAATAAAGCAAGATAATTTCTTTATAGCACTTGAACCCGAACTGGCATTACATAACAACTTTCCAAAGTAGTTCTCTAACAAATACATAAATATCAAACTGTGATTACATTGAAACCAGTTTTGTACTATGTACCCGTGACCGGTAAGAACTGATGTAAAATTGCTCAAGGTCTTTTCATGTGGCACTCTTATAGTTGGCAGACATTTGAAATTTGATTTGAAACAATTCAAGTTAAATAGAATTTTCAGACTGTGGTTGATTGCCTTTTATCTCTCTCCTCGACTTCAAACCAATGGTGGCCAAAAGGGTGGGTGAATGACAGCATTTCATGCTCCTGGCATAACCAGCTAAGATGTGCACTAGAGCAGCTTTGAAGCAAAGTTCCCACTCATTCCTAAGTCAAGTGATTGGTTTTATTCAGTGCTTACCAAGTGGCACAGCCATCAGGAAATCAAGTCTCCCTGGATTCAGGGGGGTGGAGGTAGGAAAAGTGAAAAAGAAGCTTTTCTACTACTGTCATCCCACAAGCGTTTTAACTTTATGTGCTATATTCTCCATTACTAACTAAATAAAAACTTAAGGATCTAATGGATTAATACCAGTGCCATGATCTTCTTTGAAAGTTGAATCATTATGTACCAAAAGCATGCTGTCTTTTCACCAGTTAAAAGTTGGATATTCCTGCAGATCTTAGTCAAAATGAAATTCATTCCCCAAACCATTTAGATTCTCCACTTATCCTTATTACGGTCAGTATCATTTGGGAAATACATTTTGGATATTTCCATGCAAATTACCATTTACCTTCTGCCAATGACTTTGGGGACATCAGAGCATCTAAAAATACTGGATTACACTAACGACCAATTATCTTAAATGGTTAGCATCAGCTTTTTGCCATCAACTTATTTGATTTTTGTCTGCACAAAATTGGAATGTTAATGTCATTGAAAACTTAGCTGCCACAAAATGCTTGAAATTTTTCTGGATGATTGGTGTGCTGACTTTCTCGTTGTCCAACAACTGTAATTGGGAACTCCCATTGGGAAAATCTGTCGTGAACCTACTCACAATACCGAAACTCCATCCACCAATTCCATTTTTAAAACAAAATTTAATAATGTACATTTGGTTTATAGTAACATTTAGCGTATTTTCAGCAAAGCAACACTTTACCTTCTCTTGAGATTCTTTCCAGGCTTTGATCGGATCGGATTCATAGCCCCGCTGGACGAGCATTTGGTAAAGATCCCTCTTAGATTTATTCTCTAAAGAGAAATTTTTTTTAAACATTCATATACAAAAAAAAAATTCATGAACCACAAATGAATCTGTCCATATTCTCAGGTGCCTTCATGTCTGCAATGAAGAAGGCAATCCATTAGGTACAGGTAATATTGCGATGTAAGAACATAGGAAGATTTGGACACAAAATGTTAATGCTCGTCTACTTCAACAAAAAAAAATCTTTTAACTTTGAATATTAACAATATTCCAGGATATATTTTTAATACAGCTACCAAACCTTGAAATATTTACATTATATGGACCCAGACTTTGCCTTCAGTGGTGAAGCGATGGCATTCACTAGCATCCTTCAAGAAAGCTGCCCACAAATATATAGCTATCTCTGTGGTGTGAATTTCACCATTCCAAACATCAGTTTGAATTTGGCACCAAGTCAAGAGATCTCCAGGTGTCCAGCAACAAATATGTCATCAACCAGGGAATGTGGTGAATAATACTGAAGTATTCTCATAGGCACCAAACCAGTAAGTAAAAAATGCAGAATTTTTCACTTTTAATTAAAATTTGAGAGAGCAAAATAAATGTTTGGGATTAGGGTTAAGGTAGAAGCTGAAATAAAAACCAATTTAAAAAAATTAAAATGTGAACAATTTCAATGGAGAAATTTGACATTCCAGAAATATAAAATTAAACAGCGAGGCTTTTTAGCAGCGATTATGAAGGCAGTACGCCATTGAAAACCCAGTTATGTCTCATTCAACAAAGTATAAACATTTCAAAGGTTTTTACAACAATTTCTATTTATATACTGCCTTAACATAATGAAACATCCTAAGGCGCTTCACAGGAACATTATAAAACAACATATGATACTGAGCCACAAAAGAAGATAATAGGTCAGATGACTAAAAACCTAGTCAAAGAGGTATATTTTAGGAAAGATGTTAAACGGGGAAACTGAGATAGAGAAGCGTATGGAGAAAATTCCAGAGTTTGGGGCCTAGGCAACCGAATGTACAGCCATCAATGATGCAGCAATTATAATCGGGAATGCACAAGAGCCTGGAATTTGAGGAGTACTGATATCTGGAAGGGTTATGGGGTTGGAGGAGATTATAGACATAGGGAGAGGCAAGGCCAGGAGGGATTTGAAAGCAAGGTCAAGAATTTTAAAATCAAGACGTCACTTGACCCAGAGTAGGTTAGTGAGCACAGGGATGATGAGCGAACTGGACTCTCTGAGTTAGGACACGGGCAGTGGAGTTTTGAGTGACCTCAACTTTTCAGAGGGTAGAATGTGGGAGACGGCCAGGACTGCGTTAGAATAGCTGAGTCCAAAGGTAACAAAGGCATGGAAGAGGGTTTCAACAGCAGATGAGCTGAGAAGGGGCAAGTCGAACAATGTTATGGAGGTGGAAATAGGTCTTGCAAAGGTGGGAATATGAGGTTGAAAGCTCATGCCGGGATCAAATACAGCAAGAATAATAGCGTAAAAGTGGAAGTGCTCAACAATTCACTGATTTCTACTTTTTAAAAAATTCATTCATGGGATGAGACTGTCGCAAGCAATGCCAGCGTTTCCTGAGAAGGTGGCGGTGAGCTGCTTTCTAAAAACACTAGTACACCCGCAGTGCTGTTAGCGAGGGAGTTCCAGGATTTTGAGCGAAAAAGCAGTGATATAATTCCAAATCAGGGTGGTGTGTGTCTTTGAGGAGAATTTTCAGTCTGGGGAGACTGTAATAGGGCAGCCTGTGGTGAAGTACAGAATCAGTGACAGCAACTTTTGTTTTTCTATATTCATCAGCTCATGTGTGGACTTGAAGTCGCTGTCAGTTTGAGAGGTGCAATGACAATGAACCTCAACAACTTCACTGTCATTACCACAGCAAAATCCAGACCATATTACATAATTATAACTTAGTTTTCTGACAGCTGAATTGATTATTTTTCTGCATCTTTCAGTTTAAAACAAAATGATGAAGAGTAAAGGATTACAATTCTCAATATTAGAGGACATGTCAGGAAGATATAATAATGTTATTGGAATTTATTGTAAAATAGTGGTATCTGTATCTATATGTGTCTGTGTGTATGAGACTTAATTGGATTAAAGGTAGCTGGTCTGAAGGCTTTGGTGTAATCATGGGGGAAGTTTAGAATGTAAGGTGTAAGAGGACATTTTCATTTTTAAATAAACCAGATTAGATTGTTTTCAACAGAGGGAGTGAAATATTACACCTAGCCAGGTGGAGTTCAGTAACAGTGTGTTTATTTTTCCCAAAGATTACCGGTAAAACTTAGTGCTATGAGAGATTTTTATTACGAGAAATGTAAAGTCCAAAGAAATAGTGAAACAATGGGCATTTGCATTTAAATGGGAAAATATGTATAAAGGGGCAAAGGCTGTGTGTAAGGGCAGGTTTTTTTTTTAAGATCTAACAAGTATGAAAAGCCGCTGTTTTCAAAGAACTGAAGTTAAGAAAACTCACTTTGAATTCAACTGATTCAGGGTATTGTGTGTCACCTTGTCTTGGTCTTTTAAAATCCAGTGTCTTACTGTTGCCTTAACGAAAGTGTAACTGGGAGTCAGGTTAAGTAGAGGATTTAGAAGTTATTATAGTAGGAATTTGTAGACATATGTATGTGCTAAAATCATTTCTTTTATTAATAAATGTGTAATCTAGTTTTGTTAAAAGCAAAAATCTGGCCTATGCTCGATACTAAAGCAACATTAGCTCTGAAGAGTCATAAGGACTTTTTTTTTCTCTCCACAGATGCTGTTAGACCTGTTGAGTTTTTCCAGTATTTTCTGTTTTTGTTTCAGATTTCCAGCATCTGCGGAATTTTGCTTTTATCAACACTATGCAGTGCTGCTTTTTCTAAATTAGGTGAATGAGAAAATGATAGTTTGGGTTAGAACGTACAAAGCGTAAACAGAATTTAAACATTCAAGGTTTTAACATGTGACTATTAAAACAGTCTTTAAATATTGTACCAAAGGATATCCTGCACCAGGGGTTCACAAACATTTTTGCTGAGCCGTCTTTGGAGAGTTATGTCTAATGCATGATCCCTCTTTCTGAGAAATGGTGGCCGGGATTTTCCAGTCCTGCCTGAAGTCAACAGACGTTTGGTTGGTCTGTCAAACTTTCCGTGCCACCGCAATGATTCCCACAGCTGGCAGGACAAAAACATTCCGGCCAGTACTTTATCAAAACTAATGTTGTATAGATATAGATGGTAACTTGAAATACTTCAGCAGTTTTTTCACTTCACCAGTTTTATACTTTTAGGTTTTAATAGCGAAATCCAATCAATTCTAACTCACCAGCCAGAAATTCCTCAGATATGCCCTGCTTTGCCAGCATTACTATAGGAATAAGAGCAGCGAGGCAGGAGCAGATCCAAGATATATCCAGCGACTAGTGAGAGTAAGCAACTTCACTGAAAGGAAAACTGCAGGTCTCTACTCCCTTTGGGCGTGGATACAAGCTGGGTGCATGATGAACAACCTTCTACCAATGGAAATACAGCGGGTCTGGCATCAGGTTGTTTGTAGGTGGGAACAGGGAGTAATGGATAATGGAGTAAATATCATGGACTCCATGAGTGTGGGCACAATCATTAATTTAATTCTGAATTTGAAATGATACCAAG
The DNA here is from genome assembly GCF_964194155.1 of Cetorhinus maximus. Taxonomy (NCBI): domain Eukaryota; kingdom Metazoa; phylum Chordata; class Chondrichthyes; order Lamniformes; family Cetorhinidae; genus Cetorhinus; species Cetorhinus maximus. The sequence continues at coordinate 141,771,691 of NC_135881.1, read as the reverse complement.
CAAACAGTAACACAATCCAAGCAGGATAAAATAAACAAACTTTTCAAAATGTGTGAAGCTCTGTGAGTAATGTAACCTTGCAGGCAGTGACAATATATTAAAGGATGGCTATTTAACTATTCTTTCTGAACATGCTAGGTCCCAAGGGCTCAACAGGAATTCTATGCAGGAAGAAAACAAAAAAGTATGTTCCACAGAATTGTAGAACGTGAGGCAAAGAGCCTTTTAACAGATTTGTAAAGCAAAGTCATGGGGTTTGTTGGAGGGGGAATGGGATGGTGGAAGCAATAACTTGCTGCAGGTTAATTATTGCTTTGTGCAAGTGAAGATTCCAAGGCTCATGTGCACTTCCAAAAAAAATGTGCTGCACAGAACAGGACGCAACAACTTCTCTTTCAACTGTGTGATACATATTCTCCTGAGGTGTACCTGCAAATTGGAACTGGTTGCAGAAGGTGCCAGAATTGAGAGAGTGCAAAAGTTGGGAAATCATCTTGTTGAGAGAACTGAGGGAATCTTACAGCCCCATTAATAGAGAAAACATGTGTGTTACAGCCAGCTTCATCCTAATGTTCCACACCCCCCAGCATATAGCCTTGTCATGCTCACACCCCTCACTGTGATTGGGAACATGCCCTAGATTATTCCTTTTATATACTTCCAAGAAACATTAGTCAGCAAGTGGGAATGTGCAACACTTCTATGAACTTAAGCAATCTACCAGGTTACAACTGATAATCATAAATGAAAATATGATATAATGAAACATCTAGTAGCTGCAATACTGAGCTCTTAGCTAAAAGTTTGAATCTTCATTTAAACTTGCATTTCACTTTTTTTAAAACAATATCAGAAGTTAATGTTAATCCGAATCTGATCAGCAAAGAAGGAGGGGGGTGGGTTAAGCAAGGTGAAAAAAGAGAAGAAAAATAGGAAGCACCCCTTCCTTCACTACTTTAGTTGACTTATTAAGTTCCATGCAAGAAGCCCCTAAGGGACATCTGACTGAGACTGCATAGATTGAAATTTCATTCAACTAATTTATCCAAATTGTTATACTTACGAACAATTGCTCAACAGCTACAAGGGTACAAAATTCCAATAATTGAAAGTTGTTATTATGGAAATTTTGATCTTATGCTTTAATCCTTACCAATTGCAACCTTTCCTTGTATTTTCTCTAGAATGAACCGAGCTTGGTTGTTTAGCTTTGCAGACTCTGCTCCGAGCATTCCTGACAACCATTCCTTCCTCAGACTGTAATAATGTAACCGCAGATCAAAGAACTCCTTCAAGATGTCGTGTACAGTTTCATACTTCTTCAAGCAACCCATGTGATCAAATAATACCTGTAATTATCATAATGTTATTGCTGTTTAAACATGTCAAAATAGATATCTAGCGTTTAATAATTTACATAATGTTGTGACCACAGCTGATGTTATTCGCTACGCAAACCAAATCCCAAGGGAAACTTGACGAGAAGACAACGTACTGATCTCAGCAGCAAGAAGTCCAATAACACCTTTACTTTTAATTTTTAAAATCCCAAAAGTTTTATTAAGAATAAAAAACTTAAGCACACATGATTACAGTTGTACAATTAAAGTTAGTCTTCCAAAAAGACACTCTATTTGGTCACAGCCACAAGTAAACACCTTCCAGGCAACACTCCTTATGGATGTTTAGCTATAAAAATCCAGTAATATTACCCAAGGAAAACTGCTGTAGCTTTAATAAAGGCATACCACATGACCTGTAACACTCTTCCACTCTGCTGTAGAAATCCAAACTTCAGAATAAAACTGCATTTTCCAGCCCAAGAGCCACAGCTCCCAACTCAGCTCCAGGTCAACCACTCCAGCCCAATAGCTATAGCTCCCAGCTACAGTAACTCTAAAATACCTTTTTTTTCCCTTTCATCTCAGGTTCCATAGTTCTCATACCTCTTTGAAACTCAAATAATTCGAAATATAAAATCTTTCATGTCTCTATTTTGTCTTTGGTTTAGGGTCAATAAAATATAATATCCTAACTTCTATTTACCTGTGGAACTCCTACAAGATGAAAGCATGTTTCCTTCACCTCTGACTTCCCTTTGATTTTCAAATAAACTCTAAAAATGCAAATGTTAGATCTAACCTATTCACTTGTACCTCAAACATAACACCTCTATCCTTTTCATGTTTTAAACTCCCCAGGCCTGTCTCCTATTAATCTTTTATATGCACACACACATACACACAGCCTTCTTCACAGAATAACACAATATTCCCCAAAAATATTTTTAAAATATCCATTTGTAACAATAAAAATCATATATTTTCAAAAAGGCCACTACCATAGAGTTGCAAGTGAGAGTGGTTTGTAGTTTGAACACTTTGTGTAGACCAGCGGCTTCTGCTTGTGCAAGTTTCTCCTCTGACATTTTCACTACAAATTTGACTGAAGCATCAGTATGATATTCTTTATAGTCATTTATCAAAGCTGGCGTCTTTTCTGTCCCATTGAGCATAGGCTCAAGAACTTGTTCTTTGTATGCCTGCAGAGAAAAAAGGGCTAAGTACTCATCAGCACATACAAGGAAAATATTTTTAAAACACAAGGTCCCAAGTAGATATGAGATATCCTAAAAGAAAATGTCTTCGACGAAAAGGTCTACCTCATTCTTTCTTCAGAAATACAAGCAGATTTTAATCCATTTCTATTAACAGGTTTTAAAAGTTCATGGTTCAAAAGAAGCCTTTGCTGATATCCTTCCCCATAATCAGCCATATATTTTCATAAGAAATGTGACCCCTAAGATTCTGCTTTTAGTAAAACAAATAAGTCACATGGAATCATTCCCCAAACAGCAATTATTGCTAATAGGTCACAGTACAAACTTGGGCTTTTTTCAAACTGGCATTGCTCAGAACCCTGTTCAGCCAGTTAGTTCAATAGGGATGTTTAAAAGAAACAGGAAAATAATATTTAAATTAATCAAACCCAATGGGCAGGATTTTGCCCTCGTCAGGCGGGCGCAGCGAGCAGGCCCAGGAGCGGCCATGAAACTGACTGCCGCATGTGACCGGGCCTTCACTGTGATTTCACGCTGGCGGGCATTATTAAGACCCACCCAGCATGAAACGCAGCTCATCATTGGCTGAGAAGGGCTGCCAGGGGGCAGGGCCCTGTCAGCCGCCGGATCCAATGGTGACCTGGCGGCCGGTTTAATAACAGCCTAGGCAGCCCTATAAAGGCTGCCAGGAAGGACGTCTGTCTGCCGTAGTAAGGATGGACTCAAGTGCGGCAGCAAAAATCAGGCGGGAGGGCAGGTCAGGTGGGCACTAAGCCCCCTGCTTTTCTGATGAGTGCCTCGCTGCCCTCCTGGAAGAGGTGATTGCCAGGAGGGAGATCTGTGTCCCCAGAGATGGGAGGAGGGGGCCACCGCACCTCACCAGGAGGGCATGGGAGGTGGCAGCCTTGGTGAGCAGCCATGACATGGTGCAGCGCTAATGGGTGCAGTGTCAGAAGCGCTTTAATGGCCTGCTGCACTCAGGGTGAGTACCATGTTGGCATGGATCAATGTGCAGAAGCGTTAAGGTGTGACTATCCCCCGTGGGCCTCAGGGGTGCTAGAGTCTGAGTGCCAACTGTCAGTGACACCGAAGCTGGCCAAGGGGTTGAGCCCTGGCTGCTTGGACTAAGTGCCTTGTGGCTCAAGGGCCACGACTCAGATGTGCCCTGAGAGGTGTTCCTCAGCTGGGGTTGGCCAGGCTGCAATGACGCTGCAGGTAGAGAGTGGACTAATCAATGCTCCTCTGTCCTTTCAGGAGAAGACAAGCCATAACCAAGCCGAGAGGGCACGTACATGTGGAGGCCCCCCTCCTGCTGCTGCTCTCCCGGTTTGAGCAAGATGCCCTGAAGCTGGAGAGCCGGCACGCTAGTGATGTCTTCTGCAGCCCCATCTGCCTTGGACTACCTGCTGGCCCTGTGCCCCTTGTGCCTGTGCCTCTCCTCCCACAGGTCCCTCTCCTGGAAGCTGCACAGGGACACGTGACCTCCTCTTTCTTCTGCCCGTCTCTTCCTCTTCAGAGGAGGTGCCACTAGTAGAGACCACAATCCCCATTACCAGAGTGAAAGGCAGCTGTCTGATACCTGGAAGGGTCCAGACGTTCTGAATCCTCCGGGCGCCTGGCCAAAAGCAATGAGTCCTGGAAATGCTAAGAACTAAGCGCTGAACAGAGATGAAGCTGCCAAATACCTATAAGCAACCAGCTGCAAACTATCTCCAAAGCTGCTCACTACTCTCACTGGCAATCCTGCTGACCCTTCTTATCCTGTCCTTGGATGAGGTATGTGAAAATGTTGGCTGGCCACCTGCCCGTTTTGCCTGTGTGATGAGCATAAAATCGCACAGGATAGGCAAAATCAATCATTTAGACTGTTAAGGCCCTTAAGTGACCTGTGCGCTCGCCGGGCAAACTTTCACGTGAGTGCATGATGACGTTGGGACGCTCACCCGTCGTCATCGCGCACTATTTTACTCCAGTTCGGGTCGGGCGCGTGCCCGCCCGCGAGACGAAAAGATCTGCCCAATATGTTGTGAAACTGACAATTCAAACTTCTTAGGTTCCATTGCTTTAAGGAGAGAAGAGCTGCTATTCGTATTCTCTAGGGAAATAAAATCAGCATGGATATATCAACATTCTCAATAAGGTACTGACTTCATCAATACCTGAATTACTGCCAAGTTAAAATTTACTTCAAATTTTGAACCCTACCTGTGTCCAGGTCCTAACTGGAAGTTCTGTAATTTCTATAGTATTCCGATCCAACACCAAGATCTCACCGCTAACAACATATTGGTTTTGGCCAACTTCATGAATTGTTCCTTTGAAATTCTTGTAGCTTGGAAGCTAGAGAATCAAAGTAGAACAGTAAGAATGAGATTAAATTCTAAAGCTTATGTTTGGCCTTCTTTGCAATCTCAATGTACAATGCTATTTCTAAGTCAACAAGATCCAATGTGTTACAAGTAATTATAAATTATCTATAAAAGTTGTACGTGAACAATATACTGATGCTGCAAAAACAAATCATCTTTTCTAACAAATTAATAATCTCTTATGGACAGTAGGGGGAGTTAATTTAAACAGCACTAATTTCTCCTCTCACCACCTGCCCGTAAAAAGAAAGGTATTTTGATTTGTTTCCCTCTTTATAAGCAATGGTGTATTTCACAACCCCTTTGTTTTGGTGCAATCTAATTTTCTATTAATAATCTCACAGCAAACTCGAGATGGGATGAACTCAAAGGGTTAGTTTATTTGCAGACTCAAAACGTGAAAAGTGGGTTTGTAACGTTCTCCTCACACTCAGATAGTAAAGAGAGGGATACAGAAAAGAAAGATTGACAGTGCAGAAACCAGAGAAAAGAAATAGTTTCATGTGGATTCCAGAGTCCAGAATCAAAGTCTAATGAGGTATTCCTTTACGGAGTGCAGTGGGTTGAAAATCGATGCTGGATAATTCATTTTTCTGGTGGTATTCACTTCACACGCTGAGACTGGCATGTTGAGATGAATCAGTCTTGTAGGTGATGGTATAGAATTTCCAGCAGAAACAATGTAGATGGGGGCCAGGTGCTCTATCTGGGCAGAGCCCCTCATCTGCGAGGCTGCTAGTTAGATAGTAAACAGCAGACTGAGCTATGTAGTTCAGCAAGGCAACATTACTTGCTCCACAAGCCAGAGGCCCATGTCACATGACTCCCACCTCTCCACCAAGTCATTGCCAAAGGATGTGTATCCATCATCTGGATTCCAAACACTGCTGAATTAGGAATTGAAAGGAAGGTTGCAGGGCTTTTGTCTTAGCAGATGATCCATCTCTTTCTGGTCAGCCTTTGTTATTAAATGCAGATGGCTTTCTATAGCTTTCTTTGAAGTTGGGCTGTACAGTCCACAGGTGGCCATTAATGGCTCCTGGTATGATTATTCCCAAAAATGCCAAGTAGCTTCTTTTGTTCAGGGGTCACAGACAGACCTAGGTTCAGCCATTTTAAGGATCTTCGTTGAGTTTTAACACTTTAGAAATAGCAATGAGCATATCTATATATATTTTATAAAAATATAGCGTGAGGTCTTAGTCCCTCACAGCTCACTCAAACAATCCTATTGAAAACCTTATTACATCCAAATAGATAGGAAGTTTATTTTCAGATTTACTAAATTCAATTCCTCCATGATAATAAAAAAAAATAAACAAACTGGCATTCACTTTGTGTCTTTCACAACATCAGGATACCCCAAAGCACTTCACAACCAATGAGGCACTTCTGAAGTGTTGCCATTGTTAAAGACAATTTTCACACAAAATCCATTAAACAGCAATGAGATAAATGACCAAATAATAATAAATGGCTAACTAATAGAAGACAGAGAGTTGGGATAAGATGGGCATTTTCAGGATGGCAACCTGTAACTAGTGGAGTGCCACAGGGATCAGTGCTGGGGTCACCATCATTTACAATATATATTAATGACTTGGATGAGGGAAGTGAATGTACTATCGCCAAGTTTGCGGATGACACAAAAATAGGTGGGAAGGCAAGTGGTGGTGATGACACAAAGAGTCTACAGAGGGACATAGGCAAGTTAAGTAAGTGGGCAAAAACTTGGCAAATGGAATATAATGTGAGGTTGTGCACTTTGGCAGGAAGAATAGAGGAACTGAATATTTTTTAAATGGAGAAAGACTGCAGAAAGCTGAGGCACAGAGGGATTTGGGGGTCCTCTTGCATGAATCACAAAAAACTAACATACAAGTTCAGCAGATAATAGGGAAAGCAAATGGAATGTTGGCCTTTATTTCAAAGGGAATGAAGTATAAAAATAGGGAAGTCTTGCTGTACAAGGCACTAGTTAGACCACGCCTAGAATATTGTGAACAGTTTTGGTCCTCTTATCTAAGGAAAGATATACTGTCATTGGAGGCAGTCCAGAGAAGGTTCACTAGTTTGATCCTGGGTATGGAGGGATTTTCTTTTGAGGATAGGTTGAATAGGTTGGGCCTTTACTCATTGGAGTTTAGAAGAATGAGAGGCTACCCTATTGAAACATATAAGATTCTTAGGGGCATGACAGGGTAGATATTGAGAGTTATTTTCCCTTCTGAGGGAGTCTAGGACCAGAGGGCATAATCTCAGAGTAAGGAGTTGCCCATTTAAGACAGAGATGAGGAGGAATTTCTTCTCTCAGAGAGTGGTGAATCTGTGGAATTCTTTACCTCAGAGGGGTGTAGAGGCCGGGTTGTTAAGTATATTCAAGGCTGAGATGGACAGATTTTTAATCAGTAAAGGTGTCAAGAGCTAGGGGAAAAGGCAGGAAAGTGGAGGTGAGGATTATCAGATCAGCCATGATCTCACTGAATGGCAGAGCAGACTCGATGGGCCAAATGATCCACTTCTGCTCCTACGTCTTATGGTCTTATAATAACTTCCGATCTCCAGGGGGTCATACCCAGGAGGAACCCGAGGATGTGCTGGGGGACCAACCCCAACCCCACCGTTCTCCCCAGAAGACCACAATGCAAGGATTGCAGGGCAATTGCTCAGGAAGTTTAAACTTCCGATGGGCAATTACTCTGCACTGGGGACCATCTGATACTTCAGTTTAAATTGGAGGCTTCAGATCGTTTCGACTTTCTTAGCAGAATAGTTACCCAGAAAAAGTTAGAAGGGTTAAAGACACTTCTAACTCCTGGGCACTAGTGAACCCCGCACCCCCGACCCACCCCCCCCTCACCACCCATTTGATCCCCCAACTACTCCCCACCGCCCAACCCCTCTGCCCAACTACCCTCCTGAACACCCGACTACGCTGCCCCCCCCAACCACCCCTGACTGATCATCCGACTCCCCTGACCCATCCTTCTCACCCCCAACCCATCACTCTACCCCTCACCTGCTTACCTTACACACTTAGCTTCTCCCTGGCTTTTCAAAGTAGCTGGGAACATTAAACTCACCTGGTTTATGGCAGCTAGTGCCGTAAAAAGGGGGCGTGGCGTCACGTCCCCCAAAGCAGCTTCCCTGCACTGAAGACCTCGAGAACCTGCTGCACCGCAATTTTCTCACCAGGACCAAGTTGGAAGGTTGGATAAGAAATGTGCAGCTCCCAACTGAGGTAAGTAAAAATGTGCCGAGTGGCAATTCAATTGTGATTGCCACTCCTCAGAAGTTCTGGCCCAATTTGTTCTAGCAATAGTCACTGAGGGATAAATGTTTCCAGGGCTTAAGGACAACCATCCTGGTCTTCTTTGAAAAGTACATTGGATCTTTTACATCCAATTGAGAGGGTAGATGGGGGCCTTGATTTAATATCTCATCCAGGCAATGGCACCACGTGCGGTAATGTCAGTCTAGTGTCAGTCTGGATTGCATGCTCAAATCTCTGAAGTTGGACTTGAAACTATAACCTCTGACCGAGCCTTTGGTTTCCAATGATAGAAAATAGTGCTTTAGAGCATATGTCTTCAAGATTAAATATGTCTTGTTTAAGTTTTTCACTTAGGATTCACGAGGTTGTCAGAATTATAATGCTATAGCACTGGCTGTCATCTCGTAACATTACGGGATGGAAATTGGTCTGCAAATTACAACAATGGCAAGTTGACAGCCCATTTTACACTTTTCCATTAAAGTCAATTGAGAAGAAGACGTTTAGTGTAAAAGGAGATGCCAACTCATTATACAACCATGCTAGTACAGACCAATTTTATCCCCTATACCGTACAAGATCTCCTTCAGTTAATCAGAAAATATAATTTCTTGAACAAACTGTTGTACTAGTCTAAAGTTATGTAAAACACACAAATTTTACATGTGTATAAAACATGCTAGTTTGCTAAAATATGACAAATTATTTTTTAAAAGTTCACATATATTCTCCATTATTTACCATAGGTAGGGGATCCAGGCCATCGAGCATTCGCCTGACATTGTTGACTAGCTCCCTGGTATCATAATTAGGAATTCTACAAGCCCATCCTGTACCAATACCTTCAGCTCCATTAACGAGAACCATGGGGATTATGGGGCAGTACCACTCTGGCTCGACTCGCTGGTTGTCATCATAAAGAAACTTCAGTAAATTGTCGTCCACTTGAGGGGAAAGCAAACGTGCCAATGGACTAAAAACAAATGTAATAAGTTTAACCACAAAATTAAGATAATTGAATAAAGATTTAATATTTAGAAAAAAATAGCCACTATATTGTAAATTAACTATATATTGTCTCAGAAACAAACTGATTTTGCAGCAAAGAGCATAAATCCAGAAGTCTGTGTTGCCTGCCCAGACCAATACCAGGGTTTGGGACATCTGCTGTGGGCTGGAGAGAAACTTGCAGTGGGAGGGGCAGGATCCAGTTGTCATGGTCCACTTAGGTACCAACGACAAAAGCAAAACTAGGAAAGAGCTTCTGCTTAGAGAGCATGCGCAGTGAGGGGCTAAATTAAAAAGCAGAACCTCAGAGCTAATAATCTTTGGATTATTACCTGAGGCACGAGCAAATTTGAGTAGAATAAATAAGATTAGAGTTAAATGCGTGGCTCAAAGATTGATGTGGGCAAAATGGGTTTCAATTCATGGGGCACTGGCACCAGTACTGGGGAAAGTGGGAGCTGTACCATTGGGATGGTCTTCACCTGAACGATGCTGGGGCCAGTGTTCTGGTGAGTCATATTACTAGAAAGGCAGAGAAGGCTTAGTGGGGGTAATGGATCAAGTGAGGAAAGATGTGATAAATTAAAGAGAGAGAACAAAGCAAGAGAGCAAGGTAGCAATAAGGGAATTAACAAACTGAGTGTGGCAGGAAGGGACAGAACGTACAAACTTAAGAGTGCACTAACAGGCAAGGCTAGAGGTTGCGAAAATAATAAAAAGATAGAATAAAAGGCACCCTATCTGAATGCAGGCAGCACAATAAGGCAGGTGAATTGACAGCACAAATGGAGGTAAACAGATATGAGCTAATTGCCATTGTAGAGATGTGGCTGCAGGGTGACCAAGGCTAGGAACTGAATGTTCAAGGGTTTGATATTTAGGAAGGATAGGCGAAAAAGAGTTGGAGTACCGCTATTAATAAGGATGAGATCAGTACATTAGTGAGAGAGGATCTTAGATCAGAAGATCAAAATGTAGAATCAGTTTGCGTGGAGCGAAGAAACAGGAAGGGGCTGCATGAGCAATTTGTAGGAGTTGTTTACAGGCCACCAAACAGTAATGTAGGGTACAATATAAATTAGGAAATCAGAGGTGTATGTAACAAGGATAACACAGTAATCACGGGGGACTTTGATCTTCATATAGACTGGGTAAACTCAATCAGTACTGATGCTGAGGAGGGCGAATTCCTGGAATGTATATATAATGGTTTTCTAGAACAGTATGTTGAGGAACCAACTGGAGAATGGGCTATTTTAAATCTAGAATTGTGCAATTAAAAAGGGCTAATTAATAATCTCATTGCCAAGGAGCCTTTAGGGAAGAGTGACCATAATATGGTAGAAATTTACATTAAGTTTGAAAGTGATGTAGTTCAATCCAAAGCCATGGACTTCATCTAAACAAATGAAACTATGGAGGTATGAGGGGCAAAGTGACTGCGCTAAACTAGAAAACTACATTAAAAGATAGGATGATAGACAGGCAATAGCTAGCATTTAAAGAATTATTAAATGGTTTACAATAAATTTATATTCCTTTGAGGCACAAAAACCCAGCAGGAAAGGTGATCCAACCATTGCTACAAGAAAAGTTAAAGATTGCAAAAGAATAAAGGAAGAGGCTTATAAAATTGCCAAAAAGTGTAATAAACTTGAGGATAGGGAACATTTTAGAATTCAGCAAAGGAGGACCAAGAAACTGATAAAGAAAGAGAAAACAGAATATGAAAGTAAGCAGTGAGAAACATAAAAAAGAAAAATATTAGCCAAGACATATGTGGGCCCACTATGGGCAAGGACAGGAGAAGCTATAATGGGGAATAAATAAATGCAGTGAAACTAGACAAATACTTTGTGCCTGTCTTCACAGAGCAAGATACAAAAACCTCCCTAGAATGCTAGAGAACCAAAGAACTAGCAAGAATGAGGAACTGAAAGAAATTAATATTAGTTAAAAAAAAAGTAGTTCTGGAGAAATACTGCAAGTTGATTAACCCCCTGGACCTGATGATCTATATCCCAGAGGGTTGAAAGAGATGGCGGTAGTGATATTGGATGCTTTGGTCAGATTCTAAAATTCTAAAGATTCTGGAATGGTTCCTGCAGATTGCAAGGTAGCAAATGTAACCCCACTATTTAAGAAAAGGAAAGAGAAAACAGGGAACTAAAGGTCTATTAGCCTGACATCAGTAGTAGGGAAAATGTTAGAATCTGTTTTAAAGGGTGTGATAACTGGACACTTCGAATATAATGGCAGGGTTGGACAGAGTCAACATGGATTTATGGAAGGGAAATCATTTTTCACAAACCTGTTATGAATTTTTTTGAGGATGTCATTAGCAGAATAGACAAGGGGAACACCAGTGGATGTGGTGTATTTGGATTTTCAGAAGATTTTTAATAAGTTCCCACACAGAAGGTTAGTAAGCAAATTAGAACACATGAGATTGGGGATAATATTCTGGCATGGTTGGAGAACAGGCAGAAAACAGGGAGTAGGAATAAACGGGTCATTCTCCAGTTGGCAGACTGTGACGAGTGGGGTACCACAAGGATCAGTCTTTGAGCCCCAGCTATTTACAACCTATATCAATGACCTGGATGTGGGGATCAGATGTAATATTTTCAAGTTTGCTGATAACACAAACTAGGTGGGAAAGTAAGTTGTGAGGAGGATGCAGAGGCTTCAAGGGGATTTAGACAGGCTAAGTGTGTGGGCAAGAACATGGCAGATGGAATATAACGTGGAAAAATGTTAAGTTATCCACTTTGATAGGAAAAAAGAAATGCAAAGTATTTTTTAAATAGTGAGGGATTGGGAAGTGTTGATGTCCAAAGGGACCTTGGTACCCTTGTTCATAAGCCACTGAAAAGTTAACATGCAGGTGCAGCAAGCAATTAGGAAAGCAAATGGTATGTTGGCCTTTATTGCAAGAGCATTTAAGTACAGGAGTAAAGAAGTTTTGCTGCAATTGTATAGAGCCTTGGTGAGATTGCACCTGGAGTATTACGTACCCTTCTGGTTACCTTTTCTAAAGAAGGGTAAACTTGACATAGAGGGCGTGCAGTGAAAGTTCACCAGACAGATCTGTAGGACGGCGGGGTTATTCTATGAGGAAAGATTGAGGAGACTGGGCCTATGTTCTTTAGAGTTTAGAAAAATGAGAGGTGATCTCATTGAAGCGTACAAAATCCTTGCAGGGCTCGACGGGGCAGATGCAGGAAAGATGTCTCCCCTGACTGAGGGCGAGGCAGGGTTTAGAACCAGGATACACAGTCTTAGAATAAGAAGTAGGTCATTTAGGATTGAGCTGAAGAGGAATTTCTTCACTCAGAGTGTGATGAATCTTTAGAATTCTCTACCCTAGGGGACTGTGGAGGCTCAGTCACTGAGTATATTCAAGCCAGAGATTGATAGATTTCTAGATATTAAAGATATCAAGGGATATGGGGATGGTGCGGGAAAATGATGTTGAGGTTGAAGATCAGCCATGATCTAGTTGAATGGCGGAGCAGCCACGAGGGGCCGAATGGCCTAGTCCCGTGCTCCTATGATTTTGAAGAATTCAATAATCATGTTTCTACATAACTAGAGCAACAGAAACATCTTAAAAGTACGCTGCGTGTAGTTTTGTCAAAACATTGAACATAAACTAGCTATTAAGAAACTTAAAAGATAACATTGACAAATTGCAAAAGCAGCAAATTAGTGAAGTACCAAACAAAAAATACTGAAAATATGATAAAATTCTGGAATGCATAGGTCTGTCAGTATTAAAGAGAAAAGGTTGGTTAGTGCCTTAAGAGTTTATGGCAAGATGCATACGCATGAAACATGAACCTATCATTTTCATATCAGCATTAAGGTATTTTTATTTCTAAACAGCTTTCCTTGCTTACCTTAACATCGTGAAAATATAACGAGGACTAGCAGCATCTTTGCCACCATGCAGTCTGGTACCAAACTGACCAATTGGTTGCAACAAACTTATGTTGTTACTTCCTACAAAGTTTTGAGCCAGGTTTACGATGGTCATCATAAGTGCTTGCTGTAAAGTAAAAACAGGCAGTTACTTATATAACAATAAAAATGCAAATAATGTGTTGCAACTGAAACTTCATTGACATTTAATCTTAATTCTTTGATGCATATTCTCTCACTCTTCTAAAAGATGCCAGCACTGGGTTAATGCTCCTCACTTGCACTAATAGCTGTTCACCCATCATCCCTGTGTTTGCTGACCCAGCAATGCCTCAATTTAACAATTCACATCCTCGTTTTCAAATTCCACGATGGCCTTACCCCTCTATATCTATGCAATCTTCTCCAGTCATTCAACCCTCCGAAATCTCTGCACCCTTTCATTTCTGGACTCCTGCATATCCCCAATTTTAATCCACCAATGGCAACTGTGCCTTCAACTTCAAGGTCCGAAGCTCTGGAATTCATTCCCACATTTCCTTCTTTCAGAAACAAAGCTATTTGACCAAGCTTTTGGTCATCTGTTCTAAAATTTCCTCATATAGCTCTTTGCCAAATTTTGTTTGATAATGCTGTTGTGAAGTGCCAAGACGTTTTACTCCATTAAAGGCAACCATATAACTGCAAGTTATTTTTTGGGGGGGAGGGGTGCCTGGGTGAGCAGTGGGTGAGAGTCAAAAAAGTATAATCTCCTCTGAGTTTATTTTAATATTGGCATCAGGTGTGCCCCTCATGACCTCTGCATTCCACATAAGGTAGCCCCACTTAAGAGGTTTTGTTTAATTTTCTCCCCCACTTCAAGCAAAACACATAGATTTAATGTTTCAGAAAAAAATGTTGTCAATCCTATGTTGCAGCATAGCTCGTTTTTCTTGTTATTCTTCCACCTAGAAGAAGGGCAGCAGATGCATGGAATCACCGCCACCTGCAAGTTCTCCTCCAAGCCACAAACCATCCTGACTTGGAACTATATTGCCCTTCCTTCACTGTCGCTGGATCAAAATTCAGGAACTCCCCTCCTAACAGCACTGTGGGTGTATCGACACCACATGGACTGCAGCGGTTCTAGAAAGCAGCTCACCATCACCTTCTCAAGGGCAATTAGGGATAGGCAATGAATGCTGGCCTAGCCAGCGACACCCACATCCCATCAGTGAATGAATAAAAAAAAGTTGGATTTTCAATAAAAAATTCAATAGCGTTAATAAGCACTGCACTCTCATGTGACAGGTATAATTAATTTTTAAAATAACTCATGATGAGATTGCTTTTATTTTCATTCTGCACAGAGTGCCTCCATCACCTGCACTCTATGCTTACTCAGAAGTCTATTTTCTCAGGTACTTTTAATTGAACATACTTTGACCATGACTGCACCTTCCTCCTTTGATTTCTCTGAGACATTGATGATTCATAAAACCAAAAGCTCATCCACCCAGCCAAAACTATCACCTTTTATGTCTAATGGGGAGATCCCTTCAATGCCATTGACATTGGTATTTCTAAACCAGCCATCAGTCTTTTTCAGCTTCAAACTCTGGTCCGCCTTGGCTCTTGTAAGTGTTTCCATGTGGTGCGGAACCAGAACCAGTGTTGGTATTTAATTCAGCCCTCCACAAATTGAGTATCGGTAGAATGCCCTCAGGGTACACAACAGTAGATAGGATTTGCCTTGCAGCTGCTGCTGGCTGAGATTCCCCACTCACTGCCTCAGGATTGATCAGTTCTACAAAGAACAATGACTGCACTTCAAAAGCAACTAATTGGCTATAGATAACTTTGGAGTATCTGGAGGCTGTAAAAGGCACTGCAAAAATGGAAAAAAGCAAGACTTGCATTTATAACAACCATTACCAGCAACAATATATCTGTCACTGGAATATAATGTGGAAAAATGTTGTTGTCCACTTTGGTAGGAAAATCAGAAATGCAAAGTATTTCTTAAATGGTGAGAGATTGGGAAGTGTTGATGTCCAAAGGGACCTGAGTGCCCTTGTTCATAAGCCACTGAAAAGCTAAGATGCAGGTGCAGCAAGCAATTAGGAAAGCAAATGGTATGTTCGCCTTTATTGCAAGAGGATTTAAGTACAGGAGTAAAGAAGTTTTTGCTGAAATTGTATACAGCCTTAGTGAGATTGCACCTGGAGTACTGTGTACCGTTCTGGTCCCCTTTTCTAAGGAAGTGCAGGGGCAGTCAGTGAAAGTTCACTAGAAAGATCTGTAGGATGGTGGGATTGTTCTGAGGAGACTGAGCGTATATTCCCTAGAGTTTAGAAAAATGAGAGGTGATCTCATTGAAGCATACAAAATTCTTACAGGACTCAACAGGCTAGATGCAGGAAGGGTGTCTCCCCTGGCTGGGGTGGGGAAGTGGAGAGGGGTGGTGGTGGGAGGTCTAGAACCAGGGGGTACAGTCTCAACTTAAGAAGTAGGCCATTTAGAATTGAGCTGAAGAGGAATTTCTTCACTCAGAGGGTGGTGAATCTTTGGAATTCTCTACTCCAGAGGGCTGTGGGGCCTCAGTCATTGAGTGTATTCAAGCCAGAGATCGATAGATTTCTAGATATTAAAGATATCAAGGGATATGGGGATGGTATGGGAAAATGGCATTGAGGTAGAAGATCAGCTATGATCTAGTTGAATGGCGGAGCAGGCTCAAGGGACATTGTGAATTTAAAACGGAAAGACAGCCTGTGCAGAAATTGTTGCAAAAACCCAAAAACGACTAATAAGAACAAAGTGAATGAATTTAAAACAATCCTTGAATAAAGACTGCTAACATTAGAAATTATTGGGCAGAATTTTACGGCCCCTTGCCAGTGGCTTTGCAGGTGGGCAAGGGGGCCTGTAAAATTCCCCAAGTGACCTTCCCACTGCCCTCTCCAACCTGTCTGCAATTTTACAGGGGGCAGGCAAGGCCTAGTGTGGCGCACACACCCTCGCCGCAACTGAGGCCCTTAAGTGGCCAATTAACAAGGGCGACTTCCCATCCGCCTCAATTTTGAAACTGTTGGGAGGAGTTCAGCGGGTAGGGAGGAAACCCATGAAGATTGGGCCTTGGGCAGGAAGTAGGGAGGATGCCTCCTTCAAGGGCCCCTATTCCACATCAGGCACCTCCCCTGCAGGTCTGCCCCTGCTGGGTGTTCCCTTCCTGCCTGGCTTCTTCAGCAAGAACCCCACCATCTGAAAAATCTTGTCCATTGAGAGAAGCCTATTCATTGCATCATCTGATGCAAGTGAGCTAGAATAAATGTAGGTAAAGGGTGCATTCTGTGCCATATTTGACTCCCAGCTGGCCACATACCTGCACCCCAACACTAAGACTGCCTATTTCAACCTCCATGACATTGATCAATTTCACCCCGGCCTCAACTCATCTGTTGCTGAACCCCTCATCCATGCCTTTGTTACCTCTGGGCTTAACTAGATGGAGTGAAGCAATCCTACAACCAATAGATCAGATCAAAGCTTGCAGATCTGCCACATCCAGCCATGAATCATTAAACACCTATCTGGTGGAGGCTCCAAAACATTCCCATCCTCAAAGATGGAGGAGCCCAGCCTGTCAGTGGAGAACGCAAGGTGTAAAGCATTTGCAACCATCTTCAGCCAGAAGTGCTAAATTGATGACCCATCTTGGCCTCCTCCAGAGGTCCCCAGATGCCAGTCTTCAGTCAAGTCAATTCACTCCAAGTAATATTAAGAAATAGCTGAAGACATTGGATACAGTAAAGATTATGGTCATTGACAACATTCTGGTTGTGGTACTGAAGACCTCCAGAACTAGTTGCACTCTTAGCCAAGCTGTTCCAGCACAGCTACAACACAGGCACCAACCCAACGATGTGCAAAATTACCCAGGTATTCCTGTCAACTAAAAGTAAGACAAATCCAATCTGACCAACTACTACCCCGTCAGCCTAGTTTCAATCATCAGCAAAGTGATGGAAGATGTTGTCATCAGTGCTACCAAGAAGCACTTACGCAGCCACAACCTGGTCATTGATGCTTGGTTCGGTTTCCTCCAGGGTCACTCAGCTCCAAACTTCATTACAGCCTTAATCAAAACATGCACAACAAAACTGAATTCAAGAGATGAAGAAAGAGTGACGGCACTTAACATCAAGGTGGCATCAGAGCGAGTGTGTCATTAAGGAGCCCTAGCAAAACTGGAGTCAATGGGAATCAGGAGAAACTCTCCATTGGATAGTGTCATAGCTAGCACAAAGGATGATGGTTGTGGTTGCTAGTGGCCAATCATCTCAGACCCAGGACATCACTGCGGAAGTTCTACAGGGTATTGTCCTTGATCCAACCATCTTCTGCTGTTTCATCATTGACCTTCCCTCCAACATAATGTGAGAACATTCAGGCGGCAGCTGATATGTGACAAGTAATATTCATGCCACACAGGTGCCAAGCAACGATCATCTCCAACAAGAGAGAAACTAAGTATTTCCTCTTGACATTCAACAACATTACCATCACCGATTCTCCCACCATCAACAGCCTGTACATTACCAGTGATCAGAAACTTAAGCCGGCCATTCACATAAATACAAGAAAATCACACTGGCTACAAGAGCAGGTCAGAGGCTGGGAATTCTGTGGTGAGCAACACACTTCCTGACTCCCCAAAGCCTGTCCACCATCTATTAGACACAAGTCAGGAGTCTGATGGAATACTCTCCACTTGCCTGGATGAGTAAAGCACCAACAACACTCAAGAAGCTTGATACCATCCAGGACAAGGCAGTCCATTTGATCTGCACACTATCCACCATTTAAACATTCATTCCCTCCACTACCGGTGCACAGTGACAACAGCATGTACCATCCATAAGATGCACAGCAGCAATTCACCAAGGTTCCTTCGACAGCACCTTCCAAACTGGTGACCTCTTGATTAAATTGAATTTAATTTCCACCGGCTGCTGTGGCGGAATTTGAACCCAAGTCCCGAGGGCATTAACAGAAAATGCTGGAAGAACTCAGCAGGTGTAACAGCATCTGTGGAAAGGAAAACAGAGTTAACGTTTCAAGTCCATGTGACTCTTCTTCAGAGTGAAGAAGAGTCTCACAGACTTGAAACGTTAACTCTGTTTTTCTCTCCACAGATGCTGTTAGGCCTGCTGAGTTTTTCCTGCATTTCTGTTTGTGTTTCAGATTTCCAGCATCCGCAGTATTTTGCTTTTATCCCAGAGCATTAGCCTAGTCCTCTAGATTACTAGCCCTGTGATGTTACCGCTACACCACTGTCTCCCCATGGAGAATAGATTGCTGAACTGCAAAGAAAACCACCCCTTTGCGCACTGAGTCATATTTGCTGCAGTCTGAGCCTACATGGCACCAAACATGGATCTCATGACTTCGGTCCACTGCAGCACTGAGACACTGGATGGCTTCTGTCTGGGTTGCTTTGGAAGTTGAGAGTGACCACCAGGCGGTCCATCAAGGGGGGTATCCATAAATGCAGTTATGGAGTTGGTCACCATTTCTACAATGGGAAAGATGGGATCCAAGCTGTGTGTGAAGTCCTGTACTATGTTGGAGCCACCTTGACAGTGACAAGGGGCTGTCTGGCAGGCCTGCCAATGTACCCAACATTCCTGTGTGAAAGACCATAAGCCTTTTCCTGTGTGCCACCCCATCCAAGTTTTCACTGGAGTCCTTGCAACAGAATCTTTGTGGGGCCTCACGCTCTGCTGATCTGCCTGTAGCATGCTGCTTCTGCTATTTCAAATGCACGTAATCTGATGTGGTAGCTTTACCACGTTGTCACATTATTTTCAGGTATGCCTGGTGGTGTTCCCAGCATACCCTTCTACTCATCACTGAACCAGAGTTTAAAAACAGAAAATGCTGGAAAAATTAAGCAGATCTGACAGCATCTGTTGAAATAGGTGCAGAGTTAACGTTTTGAGTCCGTATGACTCTTCTTCAGAGATGGTCATCTGGTTTAATAGTGATAGAGGGATATGCTGGGGCATCAAGTTACAGGCTACAATGAAATGCAATTTTGCTGCTGCTGATGGTTCATGTTGCCTCATGGATGCCAGTTTGAACTGTTAGATATGTCCTTAATCTATCCACTTCATGTGGTGGGCAAGTTGGCTGTGGTGGATTGGGAAAACACATTAAAAAGTATTGTTATGACATGGCAGGAGATGTGTGCCAGGCGGACCAAACCCATAATAAACTCTGGTAGGAGGAACGGAGGTGCAGATGGTTGGTAGTACAAAACCTGAGTACTGCTGAGAAAAAGAGACTTTTTTTGTCAAAGCTTTTCGACTTGCACTCATCAGGACAATTCTCAAGAAAAGACCAATGTCAAGGGAAACAACATATTTCTGTATGCAAAAAGAATGCTGATTGCCCTGGGGAATGGGCCAGCGAATAGCTCTCTCTTATTTTGTTTAGCTGAAACAGGTGCAACGTGTGTACAAGTTCTTTCTGTCTGCAAAGAACAGAGCCCTGTGTACACGCAAATGCGAGCCCAACTGACAATCTTAAATTGGTTGCCAGCGTAATTCTTAGCACATTGAGGATTATTTAGCAAATGTTGTCCAATCGCGGAATCGTGTCTAATGTTGTATACTATGTTTTGAGTTTTGCAAGCATGGGCTGGTTGGGTACAGTACATAACTTGCCCGTTGCGAAAAGCAGAAGGGACATGCTGTTTGAAAAGCTTTGACAAAAAAAGACTCTTTTTTCAGCAATTTCTTAAATGGTGAGAAATTGGGAAGTGTTGATCTCCAAAAGAACCTGAGTGTTCTTGTTCATAAGTCACTGAAAGCTAACTTGCAGGTGCAGCAAGCGATTAGGAAGGCAAATGGTATGTTGGCCTTTATCGCAAGAGGACTTAAATACAGGATTAAAGATGTCTTGCTTTAAATTGTATGGAACCTTGGTTAGACCGCACCTGGGGTATTGTGTACAGTTTTGGCTGCCTTACCCAAGGGAGGATATACTTGCCATAGAGGAAGTGCAGTAGAAGTTCACCAGATTAATTTCTGGGTTGACGGGACAGTCCTATGAGGAGAGATTGAGGAAACTGGGCCTGTATTCTCTGGAGTTTAGAAGAATGAGAAGTGATCTCATTGAAACTTACAAAATTTTCAAAGGGCTAGACAGAGTGGATACAGAAAGGATATTTCTCCTGAGTGGGGAATCTAGAATTAGGGTACAGTTTCAGACAAAGCAACAAGCCATTTAGGACTGGGATGAGGAGGAATTTCTTCACTCAGGGGGTGGCAAATCTTTGGAATTCTCTGTGGCTCAGTCATTGAGCATTTTCAAGACAGGGAGACCGATAGATTTCTAGATACTAATGACATCAAAGGATATGGGGATAGTGTGGGAAAACGGCATTGAGGTAGATGATTAGCCACGATCTAGTTGAATGGTGGAGCAAGCTGAAGGGGCCCAATGGCCGACTTCTGCTCATATGTTTCTACCACACGACATGATGAAGGATGCCCTCAGTGTGAAGATGGGATTTGGTCTCCACAAAGCATTGCCATGGTCACTCTCACCAGTATCATCATGGCCAGATGCATCTGTGACAGGCAGATCATTAATAAAGAGGTTAGGTGAGATCTTCTATTATGTTGGTGTTCTCACCACCCAGTCTGCCCAGTCTGACAACTGTGTCCTTTAGGATACACATTAATATTCCCATACCTAGAGTATTCTGTGCCCTTGCTAGCTCAATGTTTCCTCCAAATGATGTTCAACATGGGGAGAAATGATTCAAGGGCCAAGTAAGTGATAATCAGCAGGAAGTTCCCATGCCCATGTTTAATCTGAAGCCATGAAACTTTACTGGATCTAGAAACAATGTTGGGTCACTCAGGGCCACTGCTAAATGACAGTATGCCACTGTGGCCCCCAACTCTGGGGATCTGCCCTGCCAGTGGGCCTGGACTTAGCCGAGGATGGTGATGGAGGAGTCTGGGACATTAGCTGTAAGGTTTAATTTTGTAACTATGACTATGTTAGGCTGATTAATCTGTGGGACAGCTTTCCCAATGTTGGCACCAGTTCCCAGGTGCTCCTGAGGAGGAGGACTCTGTAGGGTCCACCGGATTGGTTATGCCTTCGTCTTGTCATTATTCAATGCCTGGGTTGCAACTGAATACTCTACCTTGTCTTATTTTTTATAGTGGTTGATGCATCTAAGTGGCTTGCTGGACCACTGCAGAGGGCAATAAAAAAGCAACCACATTGGGTGTGGAACATGTAAATCAGATCAGATATGGATGGCAGGTTTTTGTCCCCCCAAGAACATTAATGAACGTGTTGGGATTTTCAATAACAATCAGCCAGATTTGTGGTGACTTGTGCTGATACTAACCCTTTGTTTCAATTTTATTTATTTATTTTTTATAAACTGAATTCAACTTCTAAAATTGGGTTTGAACTAATTTTGATCATTAGTCTAGGCTTCTAGATTATTACTTCAGTATTATACTGGAGGGTTTCCTGTTTGCAAACAGCAAGCAAAGATTAACCTTTTGTGCATACAGACTCACTGGTTCTGAATCTACCTCTGATTTGAGGCTAAGACACGTAAGCAAAAAACTATGCTACAAACCATATGTCAAATTGTTAATTGATATGAACTACAAACGCAGCATAGGAATGTTTGCCATTTCACTTACCTCACCATGGTGATAAGCCGACATTTCAGCCACTGATCCTGCCAACTGGGCAACCTTAACTTCTCGTTTGTCATTTCTCTTGAAACATGTAAATAAGACTTTGCGTTGCCCAGGTTTTAGACCTGAAATAAATTTATACAAATGTTACAATATTATTTAGTTTTAAGATAGAGTTCCACTTCTTTAGTGTGCTTGTCCTGCACATTTGGACCATGTCTATACAAAGCTTCAATTTTTAGAAACTAGAAAACTCCAAGATTGAAAGTGGGGTTTTTCTTCAGATATAGGAAAGAACAGAAAATAAATCTGAATTCTGCTGTATCGAGTTATGTATTCATGGATGTGGGCATTGCTGACAAGACCAGCACTTACTGCCCATCCCTAATTGCTCTAGTAAAGGTGGTGGTGAGGCAGCTTTGCAAACTGCTATAGTCCATGTGGTGTAGGTACACCCAGAATTCTGTTAGGGAGGGGATTCCAGGAATTTGATCCAGCGACAGTGAAGGAATGCTGATATAATTCCAAGTCAGAATGGTGTGTGATTTAGAGGGGAATTTGCAGGTAGTGGTGCTCTCTACTGCCCTTGTCCTTCTAGGTGATAGAGGTCGAAGGTTTGGAGGATACTGTGGATGGAGCCTTAGCGAGTTGCTGCAGTGCACCTTGTAAATAGCAAATACTGTGGCCAATGTGTGTCAGTGATGGATGAAGTGAATGTTTAAGATAGTGGACGGGGTACTGATCAAGCAGGCTTTGTTGTCCTGGATGATGTTGAGCTTCTTGAATGTTGCTGGAGCTGCACTGATCCAGACAAGTGATGAGTATTTAATCGCACTGCCGGCTTGTGCCTGGTAATTGATGGAAAAGCTTTAGGAAGTCAGGAAATGAATTACTTGCTTCAGAATTCTGAGTTTCTGTACTGCCACAATATTTATAAGACTAGTCCCGTTCAGTTTCTGGTCAATGATAATCCCCAGGATGCTGATGGTGGGGGAATTCAGTGATGGTAATGCCTTTGAATGTTGAAAAGAGATGGTTAACTTCTCCCTTGTTGGGGATGGTCATCGCCTGGCACTTGTGTGGTGTGAATGTTACATCATACTTATCAGCCTGAACCTGAATTTTGTCCACATCTTTCTGCATGTGCGTGCAAACTGCTTCAGTTTCTAAGAAGTTGTGAATGGTACTGAACGTTGCAATAATCTCCACTTCTGATGTTATGATGGAGAAAAGATCATTGGTGAAGCAGCTGAAGATGGTTGGGCTTAGGACACTATCCTGAGGAACTCCTACAGCAATATCCTAGGGCTAAGGTTATTGGCCTCCGACAACCACAACCATCTTCACTTGTGTTCAGTATGTCTCTAGCCACTGAAGAGTCTACCCTCTGATACTCACTAACTTCATTTTGCTGGGGTTCCTTGATGCCGCACTTGGTCAAATGCTGCCTTGAAGTCAAGCGGAGTCACTCATACCTCACCTCTTGAGTTCAGCTCTTTTGTCCATGTTTGAACCAAAGCTGTAATGAAATCTGGAGCTGAACGGCCTTGGAGAACTGAAACTGAGCATCATTGAGCAGGTTGTGACTGAGTAGGTGCCACTTGATAGCATGGGCGACAACACCTTTCATCACGTTGCTGTTGATTGCAAAGAGGCTGATGGAGAAGTAATTGGCCTGAATGGATTTGTCCTACTTTTTCTGGGCAGGCCATAGCTGAGCAATTTTCCATATTGTCAGGTAAATGCGAGTGTTGTCGCTCCACTGGAATACCTAGGATAGGGCTGGGCTAGTTCTTGAGCGCAAGGGATGTGCCCATAGTCTTTCCTGTAACAAGTGCACACAGCTGTTTCTTGATAGTTCATAGACTGAATCTAATTAGCTGAAGATTGGCATCTATATTGCTGGGGATCTCAGGGGGAGGCCAAGATGCATCTTCCACCCAGTACTTATGGCTGAAAATGGTTGCAAATAATTCAGCCTTGTATTTTGCAATAATGGGGAGAATTTTCCGATCGGCGAGCAGGGGTGGGGCCCGCTCAATGGCGCGTAAAATGACGCGCGGTGACGTTGGGCAGATGTCACGACGTCACTGTGCGTCATTTAGATTTTCACTTTGGTGCTTTCTGATTCAGCTGCACGCCCACTGAACTGTCAAAGGCCTATTAAGGCCTGTTTAAAACGAATTAAATCAATTAAATGAGCTGCCCGTCCAACCTTAAGGTTGGCAGGCAGGCAAAGAGCCCAGGCGGCCTTCACATTTTTCATGGAACCTCATCCACAAGCGGGATAAGATTTCATGACGTGTTTATAATTAAATACATTTTTTATTTAATGTTCCTTAACATGTCCCAGCTCATGTGACACTGTCACATGAGGGGTCATGTCTTAAAATAATTTCAATTCTTTGTTTAAATGTTTGAACTTTAAACAAATCTCCCTGAGGCAATTTCTGCGCTCTTTTGCACACATGCGTGAAAGAGCGCAGGCCCGGACTCAGGGAATCCTCCCTTTACCCCCACCCCCGCCCTGGCCCGCACAGCTTCCAGGCGAGTGTCACGCTGGACGGGCCTTAATTGGCCTGCCCACGTAAAATGGTGGCGTGCACCCGAGCGGGGGCGCCGATCAGGTTCGCGCTCGCTCCCGCCCGCCCCCCCACAACCCCCCCGCCAACCAGAAAATTCGGCTCAATGTGTTAGATTCCGCCATCAGTGAGTTTGGGGATGTTTTGGAGCCTCCACCTCCCACCAGGTGTTTAATTGTTCATTCCCTATTGGATGTGGCAAGACTGCAGAGCTCTGATCTGATCCATTGGTTGTGGGGTTGTTTAGCTCCGTCTAACACATACTGCTTCCGCTGTTCAGTATGCATGTAATCCAATATCGTAGCTTCATCAGGCTGACATCTCATTTTAGGTATGCGTAGTGCATGCTCTTCTACACTCCTCATTGAACAAGGGCAATCCCCTGGCCTGATGAATGGTAGAGGGAGGCTATGCCAGGCTGTGAGGTTACAGATTGTGGTTAAATACAATTCTGCTTCTGCTGATGACCCACAGCATCTCACGAATGTCCTGTTTTGAGCTACTGATCTGTCCTGAATCTATCCTACTTTGCACAGTGGTCTTGCCATACAAGAAGATGGAGACATCCTGACAGTGTGAGGAAGGGATTCCATCCCCACAAGGATCATGGACATATGCATCTACAACAGGCCAATTGGTGAGGATGAGGTCAAGCATGTTTTTCCCTCTTGTTGCTACCTGCCACAGGCCAGCTATGCCCTTCAGAACTCGACCAACTTGGTCAGTGGTGGTGCTACCAAGCCACTCTTGGTGATGGACATTGACGCTCTCCACCTTGAGTGCCCTTACTACCCTCAGTGTTTCTTACAAATGGTGTTCAACATGGAGGAGAACAGACCCAACCGCTGAGGGAAGGCGGTAGGTGGTAATCAGCAAGAAGTTTTCTTGCCCATGTTTGATCTGAAGCCATGAGATCCAAAATCCAAAGTTAATGTTGAGGATTCCCAGAATCCTCCCTCCTGACTATTTACCACTGTGCCAGTACCTCTGGTCAGTCCTATTGCTAGGATTGGGTATACCCAATGACATTGACTGTAAAGTATGATTCATTAATTATGACTGTCAGGCTATTGTTAGACTAGGCTGGGGCAGCTCTCCCAATTTTGGCACAAGTTACCACATGGTTGTGAGGAGTGCCTAGATCAATGCTGGGCATTCTTTTATTCAACTTATCTGTAGCAGTTTGATACAACTGAGTGGCCTGCTAGGCCATTAACAGTCAACCATTTAGTTATGGATCTAGAGTCACATGTGCGCCAGAATGGTGAAGGGTGGCAGGTTCCTTCCCTGAAGGACATTAGTGAACCAACTGTTTTTTTAAACAACAATCCAGTAATTTCATGATCATTCCTGAGGCTAGCTTTTTATTCCCAATTTATTAACTAATTTAGATTCATCTTGGTGCCATGTTGGAATTTGAATTCTTATGTCTGGAGCGTTGTACAGGCCTCTGGCTTACTAGTCTAGTAACATTACAACTATGCTATAATTCCATTTATGTATTTAACCATTAGCACTAGTTGGAAAGCAAAATTATCAAGAATAAAACTTTTTTAGTCACAACGTTATAACAATTAAAAAAATATACAAAGCAAGTTTACACCATTCTACATTTTGTTCATTGTATCTTGTGTGCAGGTTCTAATATGTCTGAAATCAAGGCTTCTTGCATTACAATCCCTAATATTTGAGGTCACTAAGCTGGATGGAATAGAAAGAAGTAAAGGAATTTTAGATTATTTATTAGAATAAATATGGATTTATTTTATTATAAGACATTCATAAAGATACAGGCTTTACTTTTGGGCATAATTCTGATAACCGGAAATCTATGCCATAAAGAAATACAATAATAAAAAATTATAGGATAATTTCTAATCAGAAATACTTACCATCAACAAGAGAAGGAATGGACCTTTCATTGTCAGAATTTGAGAAAAGGATTAATTCCTTGTTGATGAAGTCATTGTATGTCAAGTACTTTGTTGCTGTTCCATATAAATATTGCTGTAAAATTAGATTTTGAAAAGTGACAATCATAAACACAACAGAACAAAATATTAGAAATTAATGACTACAATTCAATACCAGACCTCTGGCAGCCCATGTAGCCGCCGCTGTCTTCTGTCTTCCATGAAATTGGTCAGCCATTCTTTTCGATCATCTATCTTCTTTTTGCTGAAAGCCTGAGATGCGAAAATTTCTAATTGTAGCATTAAAGACAGCTAATAAACAATGAAAAGGTCACCATGTTGCAGTTTCTAGCAACCGATTATCCATGAAGCAACAATACCACTAAGGACGGCTTTACCAAATATACAACTGGTCAATCAAATCATGGCCTAACTTAAAGAAAAGTCTATCAATGAAACTCTCTGAATCAAAAATAAACTCATTTTTGTTTTTAATCATCATAAAAGGAGTTTATCTTAATGGATTCTCCTGGAATGAATGGCAATAGTGGAATTCCTATGTTTAAATACAACATTTATGCTGAATTTTACATATAAATATTGGGTTTGCCCTGAAACATTGACATTTAAAACACTGACAAGTTGTGATTTCTATAATACAGTTATGTTTAATACCAGAGTAATTGCAGCATCATCCTCCGGGCCAGTGTATCTAAACATTACGCGATGCCTGTCCATATCTGCAAAGTATTCTTTTGCTTCTTTTGATGTACTGGTACCAAGACCTGTGTGAGACATATATACCAGTCACTCCATATATGCATTTACTATGATTATTACTTAACATTAGCTCTACTGGGTACCTGCTATTGCCAGAATGAAACTCAACTCCAATTCGGGAGTATATCAGCATTAAGAGAACTTGTTCGCAGCTGCGCAAAAATACAAAATTTCTAAATTAAGTCATGTTTTCCCCCACCTCATATGGTTTTTACTTTTGATTGTTTTGAGTAAAACTTTTACATTACAAACCTTTGTAGTATTTCACTTTCCAAGACTTGTTGTTTTCTATGTGTTTTTTCCATTCATCAAATTCAGGAATGCTGTAGAATGCCAATTCTTGTTTATTTTTGGTAGCCTTTATTGGAAAAAAAACATATTAAAACAATATTTTTTATCAACAGCAATTAGAATTGTAGATTGTTCTGTGAAAACATTAGTGATCTGAAGGTTCAACTAGCCTTTACTATAGGTGTAATGAATTCCTCCAAGAATTGATGTCTCAGAAGAGATGGCCAGTTGTGATGAAAGAAGTTAATCAGCAAGCCTTTGATATGAGAGCCATCCTGATCCTGTAACATTTAAAGGTATGCAAATATCATACTGTTTCAAATTAGCCACTGTGATAAATTGACACAATTCATGAATTGTACAGCAAAAAAATAACTTAATATCCCATAGCAGTCCTCACAGACAAAATAAAACAAAGGGTGGAGTCTTGTGGAGGCGACGGGGTCTCAGTCACTGGCTGAAGAAGCAGCAAGAGCCCCGTATCACCTCTTTTCAAGAAGGCCCACTGCATCTTGTGCCACTTAACAGGACAATGGTGGGCCTTCCCCCGGGATCAAGGACTCAAGGATTGAAGTCCCACCTGCCGAGATCTTCCAACCACTCAGGGACATAAGCTCTTATGTATTCAGCAGCGCCACTGGGGAGGCAGTGGCTACTGCTACTACTACACCCATCTATCCACAGGCCTTCCTGCCATGGACTGAATTGGGATCGATGCGACAGCGTGGCTCTCCCACCCTATTAAATGTCCCCCCCCACCAAATTGACCATGGGGGAGAGCACAAAGATTCCGCCCACAATCTTTCTTCGACTTGTATCATACTAAATCTTTTCCTGCAATCTGACCTGCAACTTGATCTCTCTCTCTGTCTATATACTTGAATTTCTCTTATTGGTATGTCTCTGTCTCTAACTTCTTTTTCTGCACTCCCTCCATCCTAGGGAGGAATTCCATGATCCAAGGCATTCAGTTGTGGGCAATGCTCTCACAGGGAGCACATAAACAAAATAAAATATTTGCATTTATATAGTGCCTTTCTCACTGAGGCTATCCAAAAGCATTTTAGAGCCAATTAATTATTTCCATGTGTAGTCATTTTGAAAGAGGAAAGTGAGGTAGCCAATTACCTTGCAGCCAGGTCCTATGAATGGCAAGGAGATAAATGACTGATTATTCTGTTTTAGTATTGTTCGTTGAGCAATAAATGGCCTGGATACTACAGCATTCTCTTGATCCTCTCTTGCTTTTTTGTATATTTCTCTCCATATCTTTCTGTCCCTCTTTCTGTATACGTTCTTCAGATTTGACTACCATTCTTTCTAGATGTCCTGGTCTCGCTTCCTTTCACTGCCCATGTAGACCTGCAGCCAGAATCAGAAAATGATCTGGGCTGTCCAGGGAATGAAGGGGGATGGCATGCACATTTCACTGCCATGTGGTCTTTACATTTTTATGTTATCTTGCAGTGAAATTGGAAGTTAGAAGTCGGTGAACTGCAGCAACAGTGTTTGGATTGATGAACAGTGGTATTAGCTGGCAGTGAAACAGGGAAGTGAAACTAGACAGAGGTTCAGCAGAGTCTGGATCCACAGAGCGTGGCAGTAGCAACATGATCTGAATAAGACCCATAGACATGCGTTCTCTTTTTGTTAGGCTGCTCCAGTGACACCGATTAGAGAATATCCTGGCACAATTTCACTGCAACAGTGAGCTCAACTTCAAACCAGCTGGAAGGACACACTATTTAACTTGGTGAACAACATGATACTGAACAATCTCCCCCTCCTTCATACCACATTGTCCCATTCAAGACACATCACATGACTTATGCCACAGGAAGGTAAATGGGGGAGCCAAACAACATTAATTCAATTGCAGCAAAAACACAAAACATGCAGCTGAACACAAAGAATCCACTAACTGGCAGATACCAATCATAAGTGATTAAAGTGATGGTCACAATTACCAACGAGCTACTTTTTTCATTTAACATGGAGCATTAAAGTTGCTAGGAATGTTTCACCCAAAAAAGTAGAATTATTCCTTTAGTTAGATAGGCCCTCTGAAGACCTAAATGATTAGATGGAGTTTGAAAGGGGTCTCTACAATTTGTAGCTCCCAATCTGTGTTAACAGATCTTATCTAAATGGACCAATTCATTAAGTCCCAATTAAACATTTCCTCTGCCAGTAAGAGGGACACAAATTACTTCTGAGCAGTGTTTTTTGGGAGGAAGTGGCTGAAGGCAAAATAAAGCTAACATCAGGAAATTAAGAGGCTCCAAGAAGATATAACCCTTGACTCCTGCAGCATAAATTTAGCAGCAATTTGGTCTGGATTATCTATTTATTTCAAAAATTATAAAGCCAATCTATAATAGAGGATCTATCCTTGTGAGGTGGTGACTGGGCCCTTCTATGATGTTCCGAGCTGGCCAAGCGCTAAGCTGGTAAATCTGGACGTTCTGACATCTTCGGCTCCACAACTATATCATGCCAAGACAAAGAGAAGAAATTAATTTTTATAACTGTCACATCAGCATTTGAGCTGGAGCTAAGCTTCCAAACTCATACCCTCTCCACCCCCAAGAATGCCTACTTCCACTTCCCTAATATCACCTGTCTCCGTCACTACCTCAGCTCACTTACAGCTGAAATCCTAATGCATGGTTTATACGGTTCCAGCCTCAACTATTTCAGTGCTCTCTTGGTCAATCTTCTTTCTTTCGCTCTCTCATCCAAAACCATGCTGCCTGTACCCTAACTCACACTAAGTCCTGTTAACCTATCATTTGTGTGCTTGCTGATCTACATTGGCTTCCTGTGCATTAGTACCTCAATTTTAAAATTCTCAGCTTAGTGTTCAATTCCCAGCATGGTCTCACCTCTCTTCATGTCCGCAACCACTTCCAGACCTACAAGCCTCCATGAACGCCACATCCTCCAACTCAGACCTTTACATGACCCAATCCTTTGAATCACCATTGGCAGCCATGCTTTCAGTCATTTAGGTCTGGAATTCCCTCCTTATACTCTCCGCCTGTAAGACTTTGCTTAAAAACTACTTGTTTGACCAAGCATTTGATTATTATTGGCTGAATGACAACTTTTGCCTGAATATGCTCTTATTAATTGTCTTAGGACGTTTTACTATGTTAAATACACTAACCCAAGATGTTGCTGAGCATATAATTTGGATTTTCACTTCAGCACAGTACTAGGGAATGCTACAGTGTCAAACCCACTGTTATTTTGGTTGAAATGTTAAACCCAAAACTCTGTCGGCACCCTCTGGTGGGCATAGAAGGTCACAAAAAAATCAAGGCTGACCCTCCAATGCAGTACTGAGGGAGCACAGCGCTGTCAGAGGTGCTGTCTTTCAGAAGGGATCTTAAACAAAAGCCCCACAGTCTGCAGCTAATGGAGCTATCTCTGCAGCTATCCAAATTTTCCCTGCTATATCACTTACCATCCTAACAAGGAAAAGAAAACAGATGAAAAAGCAAAAGAAATTGAAAGAGTAAAGGACAAGTGACAGAAGCAAAAGAGAACAGAGAGAAGCAGCAATATGTAAACAGCAGAGGCAGGCAGTAGTTGCTACAACTTGGATAGCCATTAGCACAGGTGAGTTCCCAATTCATACTTATCACCAAAATACAATTTAACACCTAACTGATATTCAGTTAACAACAGTGACCATACTCTCTGAAGAAATGTGTGTAATACCATGGGGGATTAGCTAGTACAAGGAGCATCTACTGACAGCTGCATTATAGTGCTCAGAAATCATATTTTGTGCAATTTTAACAGTATCTTTTTTTCTTTAATTAAGACTCATTCAGACCTGATCAGTCATGATCATAATCTTGCCATAGCGAAGGGATTTCAGAGACTCTGCATCATCGTAACTTTTCTTGTATTGAAGACCAACTATCTTGATAATGTTGTTGATTTCTGCATTCTCCATTATCTGCATGACAAAATAGTCAAATCCATGGTTTTGTAGAATTGCGATATTTCACAACTTTCATGCTGTTAATTAACAGATCGGAATATAAGCCATATCCTTAGACATATACACAAGTCGTCATTCACATTAGTAACCATACCAGCAACAATTAACTACATCATGCAATTTCCACATGATGCTCTAAAATTAATCAAATAACCAAAGTTTTGACGAATTTCAGATACCAAATGTGCAAGATTACACAATTATCTACAGAATTTCATGTATCCGTCTAATATTTCAGTGCCAGATTTTCTTAAAAAATGAATTACTAGAGCTATATTTGATTAATACTAAAACATTCACAAATCAAAAGTATTGTAATAATAATGAGACATCAACTTTACTACTGATGAAGAATATGAAACACAGCAAACAAGTCAGCTGGTGGCAACTGGTGCGTATCCGTATATGGCAAATAGATGTGACACTTGTCACGAAACTATAATAAGTTTCATAATATTATTGTGGTTTACTGTAAAGTAGGTTTATGGGTGTGAGTGTATATGGTTCTGTCTGTGTGATTTAATTGGAGTCAGATAGGCTGCAAGCTTGAAATTATCAGAAGTTGTTAAGGGTAAAAGGCATTTGAAATGTTAATGAGTAAACATGGATGAGGTCTTAGCATGTAGCGTGTGAAGGAAATTTGCATTTTTTGACAGGTGAAGGAGTTGTTTGGGTTTCAAAGGGATGGTAGGATGTTTACAACAAAGAAGATAAACAGGGCAAGGTTATAATGCTTACTTTTCTCGAAAGGTACTGGCCATTTGGCAACATGAAAGATTTTTATGTTGTGGGAAAAGTACATTTCCAAAGACATATAGAACAATAGAATTTACAGATTAAAGAGAAAGAAACATATATAAAGGAAGGTAGGAAGGTGATGTTGTTGGGCCAGGTAAGATCTAACAGGAGTGTGTGAAGCAACCTTGGGAAAGCCTCCAGCCACTTTTGCAGAAGTCTGCTGTGTCTATGAACTAAAGTTGGAGAAAAGCCTTTGGAATTCCACTGGAATGAGTGCTGTGGTAAATGTGCTGGCTTGCTATTTAAATTAAACATCTATTTTGGACTGTTGCCATAAAGGGGGTATGTAATTGGGAGTCAGTTTAAGTAGGAATTTTGGGATTTGTTATAACATTAAGTAACTGTAATCTTATGTATGTGCTTGAAATCTTTTCTTTTGTTAATAAATGTTTTAATTTAGTTTTTCAAAATCTCTAAAAGGTGTTAATTGACTCATTACTTCTGAATTCAGTGCCCAAATCTTCTCGTAATAAACATGGATTGCAAAACTGTTGTGATAACGTGGCTAAGTTTCCCTTATGGGTTTGGTCCACCTGGCACACATCGCCTGCCATGTCATAACACGCTGGGCTGAACTATTTGGCGGGGGACAGGTGGCAGTGTGCTGTTGCTCCCCCGGCCCACCCAGGAAGAAAGATCAGCAGCAAAGTGATTGACTTTCAAAAGGACTGCAGTGATAATACACTGTGGCCTTTACAAGCTGAGGGTCGGACTTCAAACCCTCAGTGGAAGGAAGATCCCCCTCAATATCTGCCAGCTAATCTGATTGGCCAGCAGCTCTTGCAGTCCCAGCAGTGCCAGAAGAGGGTAATGGGCACTGCTGGGACTTCCTTGGCCCATGAAGAAATGTCATGGAAACCGGACAAGGTGAATCCTCTTGGATGGGGAGGGATTGGGCGCTCTAGGGAGTGGGGGTAGATTTTGGAGGCCAGTTGGGAGGTACAAAAGGAGGGGGTATGATTTTTAAGGAGGGTTCTCCCGATGTGCACAGGGTATCCCCCCCTCATTCCACCCTTTCACCAACTTTGGTGAAAAAATAGCCTTCTCACTCTCGCCCGCCTTCTACTGACCAGCATATTATGGCAGTAGAGGCGGACTGATGCCCTGAATTGCCACTTACTTGGGTAGTTAAGGGCCTCAATAGGCCCAAGAGCAGGCAGCCTACTGGGCACCTTACCCAACCTGGTATTATGGGGACTGGGGCAGGGGTGGCTGGGAAGCCACCTGTGGGAGTAGCTACCCATCTGACCTATTTTACATGAAACTCAGCCAGAAACACACCTGCTGGGACTGCAAGAGCTGCTGGACAATCAAATTAGCTGGCAGACCTTGAGGGCAGAACTTTCTCCTACCGAGGGGTGGAAGTCCGACCCTCAGCTTGTTAAGGACACCCGCAGCACTGCAATCCTTTTGAAAGTCAATCACTTTGCTGCTGACCTTTCTTCCGGGGTGGGGAGGGGGAGGCAACAGCACACCGCCACCCCCACCCTCCAAATAATTCAGCCCAGTGTGTTACGATGTGGCAGGTGATATGTGCCAGGCGGACCAAACCCATAAGGGAAACTTGGCCACGTTATGACAACAGTTTTTCAATTTGTATTTATTATGAGAGGATTTGGGCACTGAATTCAGAAGTAATGAGTCCACTAACACCTTTAGAGACTTTAAAAACTAAATTAAGAAATTTATTAACAAAAGAAAAGATTTCAAGCCCATATATAAGATTACGGTTACTTAATGTTATAACAAATCCCAAAATTCCTACTTAAACTGACTCCCAACTACACACCCCCTTTAAGGCAACAGTCCAAAACAGATGTTTAATTTAAATAGCAAGCCAGCATGTTTACCACAGCACCCACTCCAGTGGAATTCCAAAGGCTTTTCTCCAACTTTAGTTACTAGACACAGGAGTCTTTTACAAAAGTGGCTGGAGGCTTCCCCACACTATGTTAAGCTGTGTCTTTCTTTCAATTATCTGATGACAGAAAAGTTGCTGGGTTTTTTACTAATATGCCTGGCAAATATTAGTATATTGTAGCCCCATTAAAAAACAAGCTTGCATTATTAACAGATTCCCTATAGCACAGCTTAAGGCAAGTTGGAGGATGTTTTTCCTAATAAAATGCATTATATCATGTACTGAGCAAAGAACTATGCTACTGTTAAACAATAAGTATGTTCCTTTAAGGTTACAATTCAAATTGTGCAGCATTTTTGAAATTAACATGGATGAATTAGAGATCTGGCAGGTCTTTCTAGCAGTATTTTGGACACAAGGGCGGGAGGAGGAGAGAGGATGAGAATGCAGGCCACCACACTTCAGACTGCTAAGAATTAAGGAAGTTCAAGGCTGCAAAGTATTAATGATGCCAAGCCTGAAGAAAAGGAATGGTACGATTAGCAATACAGATTTTGTTCTCACTAAAAATCCAATTTTCTTGAGGGACAGGAACTGGAAAAGTTCCAACTGAGAGTGGTACTATAGTAAAATCGAAAAACTTCAGTAAATATAACACATGAGTCTTCACAAATATCATTTAAAAACATTCAAAGGTGGGTTAGTACTGAACTTTCATTGGCCTAATTATGTTGAAAAATTGAAAGACATATGACCAGTGTCTATATATTTGTAAAACTGGGGAACCAAAACAAAAAAGCTCCACTGCAACCCCCATGCATTATTAATGAATTGTGCACAAATGTTCATTTTAACAGGTGTCACTAAGCAAAACAGTAGGTGTCAACTCCAGTACTATCAAGGTAGCGCTCATGATTGTAGATGCAAACATCACACTCAAAATATTGCTGGAAATGTTCACTCAAATGGAATTCTCAGAGTCTGTTTAATCATGGGGTCAATTTTCTGAATAGTCATTTAACTGTACTAAACAAAACTTAGATATGCCCTATATGATCCTCCAGTAAACTGAATCATAAAGATTTAACTGCATGCCAATTTAAATGCTGCATTCGTATGGAGCAAAATGCCAAGGAATGAATTACAATGTTGCCATATTTGCAAGGAGGTACTGCATTACTTCAAACTCTGAATGCTGGCAGTATTTCTGATGGGGTGGGGGACTGAGCCAAAGCACTCTCCCAACATCCCCACTCCTGCTCAATTTTGCAGTCGCGTATAAAAGTAGTCGTAGCCTTAGACAGAGCCTTGGCCTGAAGCATGTTTCCTTCCATCTTACTGATTTCCTGGAGAAAGAGAAGAAATCTGAAGTGAGCAGGGTGGGGAAGAGGGGACTAAAAGAGAGGAGGAAGAGGACAGTGAGGGGAGAAAGAGGCCAGAAGAGGGTGGGGAGGAGAGAAAGAGAAGCTAGGGGATTGGCGAGGCAGGAGTTCAGGAGACCGAGGAGAATAGAGGAGATCAGGCAGATGATGGGAGGCACAGAAAGAAGTGGTGAGGGGGGAAAAGGAAAAAGTATTCCAAGTATAAAGTGAGGGAGGGGGGGGGGCGGGTGGTGTTGGGGTGGGGGTGGAAAATAACGCAGGTGGGAAGATGGATCCCGTTCTTCTGCCTCCTCTCACCCACTTTACACTTGCACCATGTTCTCCTCCCTTAGACCTGGATGATGCTCTTTATCATGAAGGGCAGTGAAGTAATTTTGCAGAAAGCCTGACACTTCTGTGACAAATGACATTATTAGACTCTATTAAATCCTAAAGTCATGACACTGTTCACTTTGTAATGTAAAAGGTGAACCCCCCTCCACCCCTTCTATTGAATAAACCTAACAGTTCATGCTGCCAAAAAAAACCCCTTCAGTCACCATAACTCTCGCCCAGAGTGTCTAGTTTAATGGAGTGAATAGCAATACTATGGTTGCTTCCAGTTTTCAGTCAACCTGTTATGTCATCCAGTTAATGAGCTGGGCCACTCAATGTCATCCTTAACACATGCTAAAAGTTTGCTACTTCACTAGCTATGTCACTTACAATGACTTTGCACTCACCTGTTTATATTGAATAAAATGTGCCTCACTAAACAGACTTTGCCACTTAAATTATGTAAAATAATCAATGCAATGTATTGTCAAGTTCAGCCTTAGAGAAATGGCTACAGCACTCTGGCATGATCTTGCATTATCCTTTCAGGAGTTCAAATATTTGTAAGGCCTAAAAGTTACACCAAACTTAACATTCATGAATAGGTCAGTGTTGCTTGATGGCACTATTACTGGTTGATGCCATCGCTCAGCTTATTCAAAACTACATCCTGCAGATACTTAAACAAAAAGATTTGGTGTAAAACCCATACTAGCTTCTCCTGATTTTTTGTGTGCGTTCAGAGCCATCATCATCAGTTCCTCAAAACAAAGATGGTGTCTGTCAGGCTTCATGGTTTGTGTCCCCTCAGGTAACTCAGCCAGCCAATCCTGGAGCCACAGGTCTTTGGGTAGAGAGGACAAAAATTACTGGGAGGAAGGTGGGTTCTCGAGTCAGTGTTCTGTTCTCTCCCCTCCCGCTTCCGTCGCTTCGCCACAACAGTTTATGTGGTCAGTTTCTGACTGTGTTGTGGCTTGTTGGATGAGGCGCCGCCATTGTTCCTCCCATACACTAATGTCAATTTCTCCCCTTTTCAATGAGGCTTTCAGAGTGTACTTGAACACTTTCTCTGTCATCCCTGAAATCAGGTGCCATCCTTAAGTTGTGAAAAGAGGATCTGCTTTGGAAGCAGAATATTTGGCGTGCGTATGCAGTGTCCAAGCCAGCAGAGCTGGTTTTGTACGATCATATTTGCAATGTTGGAGGAAGTGGCTTCAGTGAGGATTCTGGAGTTTGTTCGTTTGTTTCTCCTCTTGACTTTTAGTATCATTCAGACACACCGCTGGTGGAAATTTTCCAGCACCTAGCAGTGCCTTTGATAGGTGACCCATAAAGAAAGGTGGTGACAACAACAGCATTGCTGACTAAATGCTTTGTCCTCTTACAGAGATCTCAGTTGTGCAATATTTGGAAGGAGGCACTGGCCGATTCTGTGCTGAATCGCCTTTTTGATGGTGGTCATTTGAGAAAGGTAGGTGCCAAGATATGGGAAGTGTTAAATGACTTCTAAAGTCTACCCATCAAGAACAATAGCTAAAAATATAGATGCTTGTCCAGGGGAGGGCCTGGTGGAGGATTTTGGGTTTGCTGATGTTAAGTGGGAAGACGTCAAGGTTGGTCTGAATGTCGCTTGCAGCGTGGGCCACAACTGCGCAGTCGTCGGCATATTCTAAGTTGTGAATATGCTGGAGGGTCACTTCAGTCTTGACTCTCAGCCTGCTGAGGTTGAAAAGCATCCTGTCAAGTCAAAACTCAATCATGACCCCACTGTGGAAGATAGTCACAAATGAGTTCCATGACCAGGTACAGAAATTAGTGTGGGTTTTTTCACTTGTGTGTGTTTCTGACCACAAGCTTATGTTTGGGGCATCTTTCCTAGCCCCTTCCTCCAGTGAGGTGAGCAGAGAGGACTCTAAAGAGGACTGCTCAGTCGTGGTTGCTGCTGCCAGGCAGCTACATACAGATGTGGAGATGGTATTGAATTAAGTAAATAAATCTATGGAGGAACATTCAATTGTTTAGCTAAGCCCCAAGCGAATGAACACAAGTAATGGCTTTGTGCAAACGAAAAATAATGTTTAAGTGCTATCTCAGTACTACAAAAGATATAACTCTACGTGAATTGCAGTTATATGTTCTGACCACAGTCCCTTACAAACAGCCCTGTGACAAAAAATGCACGTTTGTTGCAATGCAGCATTGCTCATAAGGATGCAAAGTGATTATACAACAATGTAATAGTTGCAAAAACAGAGTGTCAATGCACTGTATCAGGAACTAATGTAATTTTGATCTTCACAAGTGCCATATCAGTGACACTTGCAAATATCAAGTTTGGGGCGGGGGGGGTGGTAGTAATGCAACAAAAATCATCTTATGCCTAGTTATTGTTTGGTGGCTGTTCCACTAGATTCAGTCATTGTATCTAGCTAGAAATCTATTGCGGTTTATATTCCTTTACCAGACTTCACTTGACAAAATGTGGTGATCTTTGTTGGTTAGAGAAAGGAATAATTCAAACTCAAAGTCATGCTTTTGATTCAGTTTGCAAACAATTTGTTTGAAATTTGAGTGAGCAACTATCAAAACATATAGAGACCTTATAATTCCACTCTGGGATTTAAAAATAAATAATTCTGGAAAGCCAGCTTCAAATTGCCTAATAACAGTTTAGATCAAAATAGACTCCTGCTAGTCACGAACAATATTGCAATCAGGAGAAGTTTTAGGTGCTCTACTTTAGGATGGCTCTGATGAGAAAAAATTCATTAATGTAGTACCATGTACGACAAGCTTTAGTTATGAGGAAAGATTGGAAAAACTGGTACCCATTTCATTAGAACAAAGATGGCAAACATAGGGTATGCATGGCACAGAAACAGGCCATTTGGCCCAACCCATTCATGTTCATGTTTGTGATCGTCTGAAACCTCCTCTCATCTTTCCTCATCTAAATTTATCATGAGATAGATTGGAAATAAAAAACACTGCTTCCAACATTTTTGCATTTGCCTCTTTGCTAAGGAAAGCCACTCAATGGTTTTAAATTTATGAGGTCCAGAGGCATGATTCTTCATTCGCTTACTGACGACCTTACATCAAGGTATAAGGTGGAACCAATAAATATTGAACATTTTCTCTTCAGTTATCTTCGATATATTACAACGGTTGCATGGCTCTCAAAGCTGGGATGCATGGTCTGAAAAGGTGTGGGGAGTAAGGACTTACCAATGAGAGAGATCTATGACATGAGAAACAAGTAACAACAAAAGTTACAAACCATCCAAAAATATAATACTGCTTAATGTGCATATATAGCTCTAAACATATAGCACGCTTATACACAATTTACACTATTTCTTAATTAACATGTTGATTATATCTCACCAGAACTGTCATTCTGTGGTTATGTCTCAACAGCTTTATTCAGTTGTTTTACATGCAAGGGATTTCTATCTGTCCCAGGATCAAAAAGGCAAATCCCTCATTCAAAACTGCGAAAACATAATGGAATCTTAATTTATATTGCATCACCTTCGTGCAAACATACCTGTTTGTGTGAAGCTTCTCGAACATTGAGAATTTTACCCCTCAATGGGAACACACCATATCTGTCACGCCCAATGACAGCCAGACCTGACACAGCCAAGGATTTGGCTGAATCTCCTTCCGTCAGAATCAATGTACAATCTGAAGAATGTCTGCCACCTGATTCAGAAATAAATACATGCCTTTAAGTTGCAGTTTACTTATTAAAGACAGATACATACACACAAACAAATTAGGAGCAGGAGTAGGCCACCCAGCCCCTCGAGCCTGCTCCACCATTCAATAAGATCATGGCTGATCTGACTGTAACCTCAACCCCACGTTCCTGCCTACCCCCAATCACCTTTCACCCCCATGTTAGTCAAGAATCTATCTAGCTCTGCCTTAAAAATATTCAAAGGCTCCGCTTCCACCACCTTTTGAGAAACAGAGTTCCAAAGACTCACTGCCCTCAGAGAAAAAATTTCTCCTTACCTTCGTCTTAAATGAGCGACCCTTTATTTTTATAAACAGTGTGACCGCAAATGGAGTGCAGCTGAGCTAACTGAGTGAAGACTTAGAGTTTGGTGAGAGGGGGACTTAGAACCATAGAAAATTTATAGCACAAAAGGAAGCCATTCAGCCCATCGTGTCCATGCCAGCCCGAGGACACCCAGGTGCCCTTTCTAATCCCACCTTCCTGCACCTGGCCCATAGCCCTGCAGTTTACAGCACTTAAGGTGCAGATCCAGGTACTTTTTAAAAGAGTTTAGAGTTTCTGCCTCTACTACCAACTTGGGCAGCGAATTCCAGACACCCACTACCCTCTGTGCAAAAAAGTTCTCCCTCATGTCCCCCCTACACCTTCTGCCACTTATCTTGAATCTATGTCCCCTGGTTCTAGAATTCTCCACCAAGGGAAACAATTTTATCCTGTCCACTCTATCTATTCCCCTCATAATTTTGTACACCTCAATCAAGTCACCTCTCAGCCTTCTTTGTTCTAAGGAAAATAACCCCAACCTATCCAATCTCTCCTCGTAGCTACACTTTTCTAATCCTGGCAACGTTCTTGTAAACCTCCTCTGCATTCTCTCCAGAGCTATTACGTCCTTCCTGTAATGTGGTGACCAGAACTTAAGTGTTAATTTTGTTCTTAAAATCTAATCTCGTCTGTAATTAGCAGTAACTGGAAAGTGCTGTGTAAGCAGGCTAAATTCTTTCTTCCTTGCAATTTATACAGGGTAAACTCACTTATCAGCTGTAGGAGCTGAGTAGCTAACTGGTTGAATCTGGTTACTGTAGCCCCAGTTCAGTTTACTATAAAGACATGTGTTACACCGACTTATGAAAAAACATTTTGCACTCAAATATGCACTTCTTATTCTTTCATGGGATGTAGGTATCGCTGCCTAGGCCATAATTGCCCTTGAGAAGGTGGTGGTGAGCTGCCTTCTTGACCACTGTGGTCCATGTGGTGTAGGTACACCCATAGTGCTGTTAGGAAGAGAGTCACAGGATTTTGACCTGGGGCAGTGAAGGAACGGTAATATATTTGCAAGTCGTGATGGTGTGCGGCTTGGTGGGGAACTTGCAGGTGGTGGTGGTGTCCCCCCATGTGTCTGCTGCCCTTCTCCTTCTAGATGGTAAAGGTCAGGGGTCTGGAAGGTGCTGTCAAAGGAGCCTTGGTGAGTTGCTGCAATGCATCTTGTAGATGGTACACACTGCTGCCACTGTGCATCAGTGGTGGAGAGAGTGACTGTTTAAGGTGTTGGATAGGGTACCAATCATGCAGGCTGCTTTGTCTTGGACGGTGTCAAGCTTCTTCAGTGTTGTTAGAGCTGCACTCCAGGCAAGCGGAGAGTATTTCATCACACTCCTGACTTGCGACTTGCAGATGGTGACAGGCTTTGGGAATTCAGGAGGTGAGTTATCCTCACAAAATTCCCAGCCTTTGATTTGCTCTTGTAGCCACAGTATTTATTTGGCTGCTCCTGTTGATAGTGGGGGACTCAGCGATGATAATACCATCGAATGTCATGGGGAGATGGTTGGATTCTCTCTTGTTGAAGACTCCTGGCACTTGTGTGGCGCAAATGTTACTTGTCACTTACCAGCCTAAGCCTGAATGTTGTCCAGGTCTTGCTGCATGCAGGCACAGACTGCTTCAGTATTGGAGGAGTTGCGAATGGTGCTGAACACAATCATCAGTGAACATTACCACTTCTGACCTTATGATGGAGGTCAGGTCATTGATGAAGAAGCCTAGGTTGGTTGGGGCTAAAAGGTTCCATGGATTGTGATGATTGGTCACCAACAACTAAAACCATCTTCGTTTGGGTTAGGTATCACTCCAACCAGTGGATAGTTATCCCTCTAATTCCCATTGATCCAATTTTGAGAGTTCAGTCTCACAGTTCTCCTCCCACTTAACCCAGACACAAGCCCCCAGATGTTAGTAAGGGTGGCTTTGCAGAATCGACAGGGCTGAATTTGTATCGTTCCAGTGCCTGGGTCAATGCCAGATGGTCTGTCCATTTCCATTCCTTTGTAGAGGTTGTATAGAACTACATGGCTTGCTGGGCCATTTCAGAGGATACTTA
The DNA here is from genome assembly GCF_964194155.1 of Cetorhinus maximus. NCBI lineage: Eukaryota > Metazoa > Chordata > Chondrichthyes > Lamniformes > Cetorhinidae > Cetorhinus > Cetorhinus maximus. Next base: position 141,729,768 of record NC_135881.1, on the reverse strand, counting down.
AGAGTCAACCATATTGATTCTAGAGTCACATGTAGGCCAGACCAGCTAAGGATGGCAGATTTCTTTCCTTAAAGGGCATTAGTGAATTAGGTGGGGTTTTATAACAATCGACAATTGGTCACTACTACAGAGGCTAGCTTTTAATTCCAGAGTTATTAACTGAATTTAAATTCAGCTGTGGTGGGATTTGAACCCAGTCCCAGAACATTAGCTTGTGCTCTGGATTGCTAGTCTAGTGACATTACTACTACACCACCACCTCCCTATTGAGATTTTAGCAACTACTGTAGTTCCAAATATGAAGCAAGCTCACACTAGTGATCATAATAGGAATCAACCATTCTATTTTTAATCATGGTTATAAAAGGTGGCTTATGTCATTGTTATTCTAGTAAATATGAAAGCAAAAACACTTACTGTACCTGCATCGTTGGCATCATCCAGTTTTGGAATGCCTTTGATTTTGCTGTGTTTTACGGAGGAACACTTCTTATTTAATTGGGTCTGGGCTTTAAATTTGACCCAATTTAGTATACTTTCAACAATGCCACAGTTGTTTGCCTGGAAGGGCCAAAGAAATTTTCATTCCCTTTAACATCACGTGAAAAAGAAAATCTTGACGCAAAAACATCAACTTAACTTTAACAAAATTGAATGAGACCCAAGAATACTGAACTCTTGAGAAACCCCCCAACAGAACTTTCCAGTACATTAGAAACAGGGATTCATATAGTATTTTTAATGCAGAGTATCATCCTGGAGGGAGAGAGAAAGGAACCAACACCTAGCTACAATGGGAGATTCAATAGAGGAAACCAAGGCCTGAATTTTTCCCACATCGGGTGGGGGCGGTCGTGGAGCCAATTGCCGCCCGTGACCGGCTCTGCACCACTATTTTACGCAGGCGGGCCAATTAAGGCCTGCCCAGTGTAAGACGCGAGCCGTAATGCTCAGCGCTACCTGTGCGGGCGGGGGAAGGAGGGAGAATCAGGACAGCTCCGTGCCTCAAGGAGATTGAATCACTATTGAAATCATTAAATACATGGATTAAAAATTTATTTAAACGTGTCTCCTCATGTGATTGTATTTTTATAGTTAGGAAAAACCTTTCATTTTATTAATAAATGCTTTAGGAAACCTGATCCTGCTCGTGGATGAGGTTTCCTAAAAAATGTGAAGGCTACTTGGCCTTTTTCCCTGCCCACCAACCTTAAGGTTGGACGGGCAGCGTTAACAATTAAACATTAATCACTTCCTTAATGGTCTTAATAGGCAGTTTAAATATCGGCAGGCGTGCAGCCAACTCCGGCTCGCGCCCGCTGAACAAAACATCACGAGACAGTGCGATGATGTTGGGACACACGTCCGACGTCATCACACATCATTTTATGCGTCGGCATTTCAGGCCCGCTCCCGCATGCTGACTGAAAAATCCTGCCCCAAAAGTTTGATCAAAAAGATAGGTTCTAAAGAGGCTTTTTAAAACACAAGTGAAATGAGGTAGTGAGGATTAGGGAGGGAGTTCCAGGGACTAGAGCTGCTGTTGCTTCCAATACTGGATAAAAGGGTAGGGTGGAGAAAAGAAAGAAAGAGACGCAAAGAGACATGGTAGGACAGTGAAGAGTGCACAATATTAGGGAAGGGAGACTGACACAAACCTAAAGGGAGATTTGAGGATGAAGTTTTGAAGGTCAATGTGTTGGGAAGGGGGTGCTAGAGAGCCAACATATGTTAACAAAGTGAGGTATGATGGATGTATAGAAGATCGTGAACAAGAAAAATGGCTGAAATTCAGACAAACTGGTGTTTATTAGGGATGAAGAATTTGAGTTTAACAGGAAGGATGTTAGAAAAATTGAGTTTGGGGGATAAAGTTTCATTGTGATTGGGGTTAATGATGTGATGCTGGACACAGAAGAAAAGCAATTTTTCTGATGATAGGCTATGGGTTTGAGACTAAACTGAGTAGAACAGGACATTGTAGATTGCACAACCTGTTTCAGCTTGACTGAACAACTGGGTAGTGAGATGGAGTCAGTAGCAAGGGAGTGGAGTTTAAGGTGAGATCCAAAATGTTGGCTTTGGTCTTCCTAGTCCAGGTAGGTTACGTGGGAAGAGTCAACCTCAAGGGAGGGCTGTGGAAAGTCAGTCATCATGGGAGTATTAATGATGCTTCTGACCTTACAAGAACCACTTACAAATTTTAAACATTTTCTGAGCATCCTATAAAGGCCATTGGGTAGGCCACCGAAAGCCAAGTATGAATGGGCAGAGGAAGGATGGTGCATGTTCCATCCATTAGTACTTCAAAATTTAATGGGCCATAATTTTTCCCTCGCCGGGCAGGCTTAGCGGGCAGGGGCGGTCGGGAAGCCGATCGCGCTCCGCTCCGCGATTTCACGCGGGCGCACCAATTAAGGCCCGCCCTACATGGATCACAAGCGGCAGCACTCAGCACTACCCTGTGCAGGCAGGGAGAGGAGGGAGAGCAGGCCTGCCGCGCAGTTTGCGCGTGCGCGCCAAAGAGCGCTTCAATCTCCCTGAAGCACGGAGATGCCTCAGGGAGATTGAGGCACTTTTTAAAAAAATTAATAAAGACAATAAAAATTTAACAAAAAGGTGTCACATGAGCTAGGACATCTTTTTAATTTCAAAATGAGGTTTTTATTTAATGTGTATTAGCTTTAGGAAACCCCATCCCTTTCGTGGATGAGGTTTCCTAAAAAATGCAAAGACTGCCAACTGTTAGGTTCGACGGGCAGCATAAATTTCAAATGAATTACCTTGAAAGGACTATTAAGGCCATTAGCAACTATCGGCGGGAGCGCAGCTAACTCCAGCAGGTGCCCGCCAAATGAAATATCGCGCATCATATTACGCTCAGGTGTGTCGGGCGCTCGCCCGCATGCTGAACGTAAAATTCTGGCCATGGACTCCAACTGACGTTATACGAACCTAATTTTAAAAAGCAAATTTCTTTGTTTCAAGCAGGGGCCTCCAGTCCCAAACTTCAGTGAGAATGGGGTGAAAAATGCTGCATTGTTATTTCAACTGCCCAATCCCAGGCAATAAAAGAGATCCAAACTATTCCTATGTGCCTCATCCAAGTCAGGAAAACAAAGAAATACAAGCTTTGGGTAACATGAAAATACCAGGGGCAAAAAAAGTTAGTTTTTCAGGTACAAAAAGAAACATGGAGCCAATGTTCTTTTATGAAAGACAGGTGGAGCCTTTCTCCACTCTTGACTTTTCTTATGCACTTAGTATTCCTGGCTGATGACAACTTTCAAATGCATTCAAAAGGAAGCTAAATTCAACAAAGTAGAGAAATATGGAATAGAATAAAAATATTGATTTGCCAACAAAAGCAGGGGATAAACTGATGAGTTCCTGAAAAAAGGCCCACATTTGTAGAACAAAGCAGCTAGTCTAAATGATCCTTTGTCATACTTCCGTGACACGTTAATAATCTCTTTTCAATAGATCACTATCACATAATTAGAATAATCCTTTTGTTTTTAAAAATATCAAGTTAGGAAAAGGCCCTGAAATTCACTGGGAGTGGATTGGAAGATGGAACAGTTCTACAGAAAGAGCTGCAGCTGAGGATCAGTTAAGTTGCATAGTTGTTGGGGGTACAGATCATAGGATTTGTGGAGAAGTGCCAGTAGTAAGTAGACCATAGTTGGAAAGGTTGGGAAGTTCACAGCGCAAAGGGTGGATAGAGGGATAATCAGAGATCGTGTGGAAAGGGGACTCAGTGGAGCCGAGGTGACGTGTCAGGGAAGATCAAGTGTTGGTGATTGCGAGGGTAGAGGTGCGGGAGAGTTGATGTGGGGTGAGATTTTGGAGATAGTGAGGGGATTTAAATGAGGTTTGCTTGTTGGGCCAGGAGGAAACACTCCCTCTCCTCCTGCCCACAAGTACTGAGTAAGAGAACTTGTCCCAATGGATCCAGCCCTTTTCATCTCCTTTTGCCTGCTGAGTTTCCAATACCCAAGAAACCTGATCACAGGTTAAAAACAGAGCTACAATAAAAATCGAAGCACACAGCCTCCTTAAAAAGTTTCAATGACCGATCTGCTTCCCAAGAACAGATAGGTCTACCACCCATCCTGCCTCTCTTAAAACCAGGAGTTGACAGTTTCCTGTTTCAGTTTAATATGTTAACCTGCCACCCAAAACCAAACCCACCCGTTCTTGTGGGTTAAAATCAACCCCACAGGTGGAATTTTATGGCCCCATCACGGCGGAGCCGTTCAAAAGTCTACTGACTTTGGCGGGACCATAAAATCCCACTGGCGTAAAATTCCGCCTCATGACAATAAGCAAATTACTAATATAACACTGAAGATATTGATGCATTAAAATTGAAATACTAACCGCTTTGAAGAATCTTTCAGAAAGGATGCACTTGGACCCAAAGTTCTTAGGTTGAAGAGTCATATTTTCTTTTGTTTGAGAATCAAATGATGGGTTTTCAATCAGGCAGTTGACAAAGACCCATATATGATTTTTTACCTATGTAAAAGGAGAATACTAAATATTTATCTTTTTCCTCAAATTAATGACATGATTTTTTGATACAAAGTCTTAGGTACAATTCTGTTAACAACTAACCTGAAAAGGTTTCACTGATACTCCAGCTTTGTTCTTCTTTTTCACAACTTCAATCAGTTTACTAACAATCTGATCAACCACATAATCAGCATGTCTACCACCCTATGAAAGTAAGATCTTCATTAAATTCAGAAATTTAATAATTCTAATATGCAAAGAAAAATAAGTACATGAACAAAGTTTCTTGTACTTTCAAAAAGCAATGGTTGAATGCATGGGTAACTCACAAAAGTGCACTAGTTTTCAAATACCAACCTTTGTAGTAGCAATGCTATTCACAAAGCTGACTTGCTGGAAGCCTTTCTCGCTCATGGTCAGGCACACTTCCCAACGATCATTCACAGCTTCATGAACCACCTTCAGTGCAATACCAGTTTCATCCAATTTATCTTTCACATAAAGATCAACATAGCTCCGGAACCCATTTATCTATCAGGCAAAGAATAAAACATGAAGTCAAAATCAAACCATACATTATACAATTACACCATTAGTTGCTTTTCCTAACCTCCAATCCACTATTCCTTTTCCTTCCTGCATCTCATTTTTTGAAGCTTGTTGTAATTTTTAATTCACTTTCAGCTTGAATGAAAACAGCCCCACACCAAAAATGTATATTTTTTTGTAACCATTAATTTCTTGAGCTAAAGTTTTGAGTGAATATGCTTTGTGATAGGAGGGTGATGCTGGGGCAGGGTTGATACTGAGTGGAGTACTCCATAACCTGATGTGAAAAACATAAAGGACAGAATCATCCCAGATTTGCACTAAGTGCAGTAGCAGGCGGGAAAAACGACATTTTAGCCGTCAGCCTCAATGGTGGCTTTTCACGCTGTATCATCCCAAATCCGCCACATTAATTATACATTCCTGGGATACATGCCGTTGGATGGCGGGCGGGCTCTGATTCACCTGCCATGCCATCACCTCGCCGCTTCATCACGCCAGGCACCACGTTTAAAGTATAGCCATGTTCAGTGCTTCCAGCCTAGGACTGCAGCAAAAAAGACATGGCCCCCAAAGGCAAGAAGACTGCAACGCTCGAGCGCCTTTTGGACACTCTGGAGACCCACTGTGATGTCCTCTACCCCCGCTCTAGACTCAGGAGGGGCAGCAACATTACCACTCTGACTTGGTAGGCGATGGCAGTGGTGATCAGTGCCAATGCTGCAAAGAACAGGTTGACTATCAAATACAGTAGAGGTTGACCGTGCAACCATCTCATCACTCTAAACTCACACACTCAAGCCCATCACACATTCACTGGCATCTCACTCACTGACAGCTCAAGATACATCACCACTCATTCTCACACACATACCCACCCATTCTCACACACATACCCTCACATGTCCATCTGGCCTCATCTCCTCTGGAGACTGCCTCTTCAGCTCTCACCATCTTGAGGCCATTTGCACAGATCAACATGTGCCAGCGCACACACCCTGGGATACCCTCCTTCCGCAGTACAGTGCTAGTCCTGCAGCCTCTTCCCTTCCTGAGGCCACTTCTCCCCCCTCCCCATGCAGGAACTAGCCCTGCAGCCGTTGAAAAGCCACCCACATATGGCTGATCTGGTAACTACAGACCTGCCATGATTCCCCTAAAAGTGGTGGTGCTGACTGTAAGACCTGGCGCTGATGACTGCGAGTGCTGACCGATGCAAAGTAGGCAAACAAACCTTGAAGTCCCAAGTGAAGAGCAGCCCGCCAAGTGCACACGTTATGTATGCTGTTGCGAAAGACGTCGGCGTGTTTTCCTGCCGACTGGGCGGACAATCCAGCAAGGGGCTTGGGGTTGGGGGGGGTTAATGAGTCTGGCAGGATGGCCTTATAATATGCTAATGTATTACAATGAGGTTCCCGACATCCGATGGTGGGGAACGCGGCCCGCCATCGACGGGCTGAGCGGACGATCGCAAGCTGATTTCATGACATCGTGAAACCGATTTTTGGCCTTCTCGCCATATTGTCTGCTCATGCCACAGAACACGCCCGATGCCAGAGGGCACGGAGAATTCCAGTCAAAGTTTATTCTAATTTTTCACAAGATAAACATGGACAGGAGTCTTTCAGCCATTCTTAGCTTATGCTTCTAGATAGTATCCAGAGTTCTTCCAGCAAAACAGCATCCAAGTGCTTACTAAATATTTCTAGAGTCCACTTAATGTGTAACCTCTTGTAACCATTCCAAAATCTGCCTTTCACGAGCTTGAAGCCAACTTCCCTATCTCTTCTGCATTTTAATTTGGAGTTCTGGATTTACCTTCTTTTGAATATTCAACACCTTACACATCACTAGGGAGTCATCTGTCACTTTCTTTCAAGGTTGAAAAGCCCAGATTTCTGTAGCTTTTCTCATGAAATGGATTGTTCTTCCTGTCTTTAACGTCTTCCCCCACTGTGGCACTAACCAACAAACAGACACTGTACTGCAAGCACAGTTCAGCAAGGCATTGAACAGTTTAAGCACAACTTCTTTTGATTTACATTCTGCTTTAAATTCTGGATTATATTTGCTTGTTTGCTACTTCATATCATTGAGCTATTTAGTGCATTGTCTATTAATATCCCTACAGATTTTTCAACATCGTTCAAAGAGTATTTCAGCTGCCCATTTATTTCTGAGCTACAGTGTACACTCATCAATCAAATGTCAATAGCCACTATTTCGTTCACACATAGTCAGGAAATTCATTGTATATTTTAAAAGCTGTCTCTTCAGATTCAACTGATACAGTATCCCTAGTTTGATATCATCGGCAAATTTCATGAATTTGCATCGAGATTCTGAACTCAAGTTGTTAATGTAAATCGGATAAAAGTAGGAATTTAAATATCAATGGCTAGAACAATCCACTGGGGAGCACTCCCATTTGAACTTCACTCCCGAACAAGCACACATTGCTTCTTACCACCAGCTAATTTCTTATCAATTCTCAAGTTTAACTTTAAATTCCCGCTGCTTTACGTCTAAGAAATGCCCTTAACGTTAAACAGCAGTCTGAATTCTATCAAAGAACTTCCCGGAAAATCTTTTGGATGAAATATTAAACATTCTGCTCTTCAGGTGGACGCAGAAGATCCCATGGCACTATTTCGAACAAGGACAGGTGAGTTATCCTGGTGTCCTGCCAATATTTATTCCTCAATCAACATCACAAAAACAGATTATCTGGTCATTTTCTCATTACTGTTTGTGGGAGCTTGCTGTATGCAAATTAGCTACCACATTTCCTACATTACAACAGTTACTACACTTCAAAAGTAATTATTTGACTGTAAAGGGCTTTGAGACATCCAGTGATCAGATCAAGAAAGATGAGGTATAAATGCAAGTCTTTCTTTTAAAACTAGATACACCACATTGTAGGGCTTTTAAACAATCTGTTCTGGATGTCACCTTTTCAAAACACAGTCAAAGAGGTTGGTTGGGAAGGCAAAGTCTCCTTTTCTGAATGTGTCCATTGTCATTTACTGGGTTATGATCATGGAATCAATCATAAATATTACCAATAATAGATACTATTATTTTACTAGCTATGAATGTGAAGCTGACTGAATTGTAATTATTTGTTACCCTCTTTGAAAATGGGTATCAGGTTTGCTGGTTTCTATTTGACAAAGAAATTCCTAGCAGTGACTCTGTCATGGCAAGAATCAACATCTCATCACCCTTGTCTTAGTAAATGTCATCCATCCTATTTCATTCAGGTTGAAGTTGTTAATTTGACTGTATTACAAATAATGGAGTATGAATCTACATGGAGATATTTTAACAGTCCAAGGTAGTGAAAAATAGGTGGGTACGTCAACTTTTTAACCAATCTTGGGAAAATGTTGTTTGATTTAAAAAGATGTTTTTTTTTGCTAATTTCTATACTCGAGGTGAAGAATGCCAGCAATGGGGAGTAAATCATTTTTCTACTTCACACATTTATTTTCAAAGGCTGGTAAAAATATTATTTTGTATAATTAACTCCTCACTCACTGACTAGATTATCCTAAACTACACTTAAGACGTGTGATTACTGGTGACACATGTTGAATATAGAAGAAAGCAAATATAATTTTGGGGCAAAACAAGCCATCACTTTATTTCCCCTTCATGTGTGGCATTATAGGTCATTCAAGTTTCACTCACGCCCCACTTATTTCCCACCATTCAGTATCTTCATCGGCTGTGGTAGGCCTGTCTGCACCCAAACCATTGCAGTCCTTAGAAAATTTCACAAAGAGAATCCTGTTACGAAGGTAATATATCAAATTTCATCACCTGAGCTGGGCAACCAATACTTTTATTATAAAATGCTGTCTATTTACCAACTATAAGGGGACAGGGAAGAAAAGCAATGACAGGAATCAGACCACGGCGATAAGCAGGAGAGGAAGCAATGATTGGGAACAAGTATATGATGAGGAGATAGTGATTGGATAGAACACAATATCAGTGAAGCATGTTAGAGAAGGGCACAGCAGCATTTGGAATGCTGTGGTGGATGAGAAGGGAGGCTAGACAAGGGCCAGGATTTTACATTCATCGGGTGGACTCAGCAGGAGTGGCTGGGAACCCGACCGCTGCCTGCGATTGGCTCCACGCCCGCCATTTTAGGCGGGCGGACCAATTAGGGCCCGCCCAGCGTAATACATGACAGCGGCATCAGCGAGAAGGGGCAGGCGGGGGCGGGAGCTCAATGTCCACCGGGTCCAATGGCGACCTGGCGGCCAATTCAAAAGTGGCCACGGCAGCCATGCGAAGGCTGCCAGCAACCCAGAGGAACCTCGATACGGAGTACCTCAGTGCTGAACAAGGCAGGCAGGAGAGCAGGTTGGCGGAGAAGTCAGTCCCATGTTTTTCTGACGAGTATCTCGCTGCCGTATAAATGCACCCTGGATGTGGGGGAACCCAGCAATCATGGCAAAGCCTCTGGCTCACTCTGTCTGGTTGGTCTTGTCCGTGCAGTAGAGTGAAAGTTAATGCACAGAGCGCCTGTCACCAGCTTGACACAGCTGTGGACAGCTGATTGGGAGACTCCACAAAGATCATCCACCAACCTCTGGAAAGGGCCGGAGGCAGAGAAGTTGAGGGCCAATGTGACCTTCAGCGCCACTGGCATGGGGTGTCCATCCACACTGTTGGAGCTGATCTCAGGGCCAATCATCTGACAGATGGAGGTCACGGTCTCCCTTGAGAGGCGGAGCCTCCTTCGGCACTGCACCTCAGACATATTTACAGACAGACTGTAAACCCTGGCAGCAGGATAGTGGCATCTTCTGCAGCCCGTTCCACCTTGGAGCTGTGCCTGTCCTCCCACAGGTCGCTCCTCTAGAGGCTGAAAAGGGACACCTGGCCTCCTCCCCCTCTGGCCCTTTCTTCCTCCTCAGGGCAGGTGCCTCCACAATCCCCATTCCCAGGGTAAGGGAAGGCTGTCTGATACCTGGAAGGCCCCAAGTGGTATGACTCCTCCAGAGTCTTGAACTGAAGCCTCTTATTTCTGTCAAAGCAGCTCTGAAGGGAAATGAAGTTGTCCTGTTCACACAAACAAGCAGCAGCAACTTATAAGCTAAAGTACAAACAACTTGCATTAGCGAGCCCATTCACCACGCTTATCCAGCCCGTGGATGAGGTTTTTGAAAATGTGGTCTTCCCGCCTGCCCGTTGCGTCTGTGCAACGCCCTGAAAATCACACGGGCTGCATAAAATCACAGACAATTGGTGCCTCAAGGGTCTTAACTGGCCTGTTAATTAATGGTGGGCGCGCCTCCGTCCTCAAAGCGCGCCCACCTAGCCAAATATCGCGACAGTGCACAGTGATGTCGGGACATACGCCTGACGTCATCGCATGTCATTTTACGTTCCAGTGTGTCGGGCGCACACCCACACGCTGAATATTAAATTCTGCCCAGGGTGTAGAACTGCAGAACTGGATATACAGGATTAGAGCTTCATCCCTTCTACATTACATTCCAGTGATGTCCTGCACTCTAACCCCACCACTAGAATTCCTCTGACCAACCTGCAACTTGTTCATCTTTCATTTCCCAACCTGTTCATGTTTTATCTCCCTGCCCAATGCCCCATGACTTGCATTCTCTTCCCCATTATGTTGCAATTTACACCCAAAAAGGAAAAGACAGCAGAAAAGGAAAAAGCAAAACAAACAGCTAGAGAGAAAAACAGTAAGTAGCAGCAACATAATGGCAATAGAAACAGCCAAGGTGGAGACAATGTTTGCCTTTAAGGAACTCCACAGGAGATACGCTAATAATTTAAATAATTACTTTTGCTAACAAGGAGGAAAAGATTCATTTTAATACTGGTTTTGAAATCTAGCATTCAACAAAATCTAGCTCAGAAAAGTTAAATTTTAAACATGTTTTATTAATGTTCTTTGCCCCATTGTCATCATCACCTGTCCCCTAACTGGAGGGCTAAACAGTTTGAGATGTATCCTCTCTATGGTCTTCAATACGACTCCCATGATTGGTCTGCACACAATGAAGATCAGCTATGGCATTTTTCCCCTCTATGGAAACAATTTCCTTCAACATCACGTAACAGCTCCAAAGAGACAAACTTAGAACAACACAGCATGCTGAAAGCACCACCCCCTGATAAGTCATAGGTTCAGAAATGTAATCTCTTCTGCTCAATTAGTATTTCAGCCAGAAAGTTGCAGTTGAGTATCTAGCACAGGCACTTCACCAGCTGGAAACAATAAAAGCTAGTCATCCCAACCCACTCTTGCACACCTTAAATGATACAAGTAGATTCCGTAGCCGAGATCTTCAGGGTGCAAATTAAGCAAATTTTTAAAATTTTTAAAAAATTAATAAAAATTGAAGGTAATTTGAACAGCTGGCAAAAACTTAATTTAAAAATTTAGATAATTTAGTTGGAAGCAGAATGCTAATATACCTGATGTACTGATTACCTCTAAACATCCTACAAGTAATTTAAACCAGTATACTAAAAAAAAACTTACTGGCAATTTCTTTCCATTGAACATGACTTTAACTCCTTTACATGACCCAGCGACATCGTAAGCTCTTCGTGTCATGAGTGCCACTATATCTTTATCCAGTTTTTCCATCTTGAATTTTGACAGATCAGGTTGGAATGTAATACATGTATAATCATCACCATCAAAGTATTTAATCTTTGATTCAGATGATTTGTTCATATTGTTTGTCCATGTCTGTTTGAGAGAAACATAAATATTTTGAAGTTTTGTTAAATTCCATTTCATTCATGGCTTAGGTATAACCTTAACAAATATTGTTGCTTTCATTTTACATAGGTTATTCCCTTCTAACAAGTTTGCAAAGTCATTTTGCACGTTTTTGTTTACAGGATAGCAATTATGGATGATCTTTCACCCATGTGTAATGGCATAATTATAAAAGGAGCCACACAACATTAGTGCAAATAAAGGATTCAATCTTAAAATAAACAGTCTTTTACAGTATCAGTCCTAAATGCTATAAAAACATTGGTACAGGTTGAATGGAAATAAAGGAAACAGTTAAATCGGCAATAGGAAATGTCTAAACAAGAGATGAAAATGATACAGTGACAAAAATTTACATTATGTCCATGGTTATTTTTAGCTTGCATTTTTATATTGATAGAATCAGCATGAAAAGGGATAAAATGGGTGACACACGGGTAAAATCAGCCTTTATTCATTGAGCATAAAAACTCCAAAGTGTGACTGCAGTGTGCCAAACATGCTTAATGATGCCCAGTTTGGGACCTAGCATGGGATCAGAGTCCTAGTAAAATTGAAGCCAATGGGAATTAAGCAGGAAAGTCTCTATTAGGAGTCATAACTAACACAAAGGAAAGATGGTTGTGATTGCTAGATCCCAATCATCTCAGACACAGAACATCACTGCAGTAGTTCTCAGGTCAGTGACTTAGGCCCAACCATCTTCAGCTGCTTCATCAATGACTTCACTTCCATCATTAACTCAGTGGTAACATTCGTTGATGATTGTAGGCTCAGTTCCATTCCCAGCTCCTTAGGTAATGAAGTGGTCTATGCGTGCATACAGCAATGGGCTTGGGCTCTTAATTAGCACATGACACTCACACCAGACAAGCACCAGGCAATGATTATCACGAACAAGAGAGTCCAATCACGTGCCCTTGACATTCAATGGCATTACCATCATTGAAATCCTCACCAATATCCTGGGATCATCATCAGTAAGGAACTTAACTGGACCATTCAAATAAATACTATGGCTATAAAAGCAGGTCAGAAGTTGGGTAATCTGCAGCAAATAGCCACCCCACTGTAGACAGTCCTTCGCCAAAAACACATTTAATGTGAAAGAAGCCAACATTTAAAAGCCTACAGCAAAAATTAATGAATGAGGTTTTGGCTCAGCAAGAACACAAGAAGTTGGTTTAAAATTGACTGATACTTTGAGGAGTCAGAACATCAGTCAGTTAGGGCTGAGTCCTGCAGCAGGAACCCATTCAACTCAAAAGAATCCAACATTTAAAAGCCCAAAAGAAAGTACTTCAAAAAGGCAGTCTGTAATGGACAATTTTCAGAAATTGGCCAAACTTTGCCTCCCAGCATTCCACAAAACCTTGGAACTGGACCTGAAAAAAAAACCTTGAAAACCTGACACAAACACAATAAGTGACTTCTTGAATATAGTCAACAAATGTCACAGGTCATCAGACCACACAACAGATATGTATCAATCCAGTTAAATCACGGAATCACGGCATTGTTACAGTGCAGGAGGTGACCATTCGGCCCATCGTTTCTACACCAGCTCTCCAAATGAGCATTTCACCTACTGCCATTCTCCTGCCTTCTCCCCGTAACTCTGCATATTGCTTCTTTTCAACTAATCATCTAATTCCCTCTTGAATGCCTCGATTGAACCTGCCTCCACTATACTCTCAGGCAACGCAATCCAGACCCTAACCACTAACTGTGTGAAAAAGTTTTTTCTCATATCGCTTTCGCTTCTTTTGCCAATTACCTTAAATCTGTGCCCTCTGGTTCTCAATCCTTGTGCCAATCCCTATCTACCATGTCCAGGTCCCTCATGATTTTGAATTCTTGCATCAAATCTCCTCTCAGCCTTCCTTTCTCCAAGGAAGAGAGTCCCAACTTCTCCATTCTATCTTCATAACTGAAGTTTCTCATCCCTGGAATCATTCTCAAAAACCTCTTCTGCACACTCTCCAATGCTTTCACATCCTTCCTAAAGTGTGGTGCCAGAACTGTAGGCAGTACTCCAGCTGAGGTCTAACTAGTGTCTTTTCAAGCTCAACATAACCTCCTTGCTCTTGGACTCTATGCCCCTATTTATAAAGCCTGGGATACTCTATGTTTTAATAACTGCTCCCTCAACCTGTCCTGCCACTTTTAATGACTTATGTACATATACACCCAGGTCCCTCTGCTCCTACACCCCCTTTAGATTTGTGCCTTTTATTTTATACTGTCTCTATAAGCCCTTCCTACCAAAATGTATCACCTTACATTTCTCTACATTGAACTTGATCTGCCACCTATCCACCCATTCCACCAAATTGTCTATGTCCTTTTGAAGCTCTACGCTTTCCTCCTCACTGCTTACAATGCTTCCAAGTTTTGTATCATCCACAAATTTTGAAATTATTCCCTGTATGCCAAGGTCTAGGTCACTAAAATATGTCAGGAAAAGCAAGGGTCCCGATATCAACCCCCGGGGAACTCCACTACAAACTTTCCTCCAGCCTGAAAAACATCTATTAGCCATTACTCTCTGTTTCCTGTCAACTCAGCCAATCTTGTATCCATGTTGTTGCTGTCCCTTTTATTCCATGAGCTGCCTGAGCATGAGCAAAATGATTTGCTGCATCAAGATGTGGTTTCCATTCCTTGGAAATGCTTATCTCAAAGAACCATTTCATTAGAGTGAAACTTGATGATGCGATAAGCCACAATCTTCCCCATTGAAACACCTTCATATATTAAGACTATTCATAAACCCTGGATGCCAGATTGTTGCAATATGAAAGGTACAATCAAAAGTGGGAGGGGCTTGTGGTAATCACTGTCATGCGTGTGAGCTTTGTAGTTTTTTTAAAAGATGTGTTCTCAGAAGACAAGTATAATAAGGGGATTCAAAATAATTGGCAAAAGAAGTTAATGTGATGTGAGGAAAAGTTTGTTCACCCAGGGGGTGGCTGGAGTCTGGAACAAACTTCCTGAAAGAGTGGTCGAGGCAGGTTCGATCAGGGTATTCAAAAGGGAATTGGATTGCTGCCTGAAAAGAGAGAATGTGCAAGGTTATGGGGATATGGCAGGGGAGTGGGAAGTGGAATGCTCCTTCAGAGAGTCAATGCAGACTCCATGGGCCGAATAGCCTCCTTCCACACTGTAAAGATACTGTGGCACAACTAAGCTAAAGAAATCTAAAAAGAGCAGCAACTCTTCAATATGTAATAGCATGAGTGCAGCTCAGAAGATATGGAAAAAATGTTTGTAAGCAAAGTGCTTATTTAACTTAAGGTGGCAGAGTGCTGGTGTTTGTAAGTTATGATGGTAAACAGTATTTTTAAGTACTGATGTAAATTGAGGACAGCAGGGTACTGATGTTTGTAAGTTTATCAATATTACAATAAAGTATTAAAAATAAGAGTTATGAGGCTTGACCATTTCCCCACCCGGACAGGTTCAGAGTGAACCACAGAGTTAGGGCTGTAGAGGGGAGGTGCGAGTTCACCTACATACATCACAAAGCCTTTTCACCACCTACAAGGCACGTCAGAAATGTGAAATATTCCCCAACTGCCTTGATGTGTGCAGTTCTTACGACACTCTAGGAGTTCAACACCATCCAGGACAAAACAGCCTTCTTGACTGATACCATCTCAAACATTCACTCCCTCCACCACTGGTGCATTGTGGCTGCAGCGTGTACCATCTAGGAGATGGACTGCAGTAGCTTGCCAAGGTTGCTTCAACAACATCCCACAAACTCTTAACCTCTACCGCGTAGAAAGACAAGGGTAGAAAGTACATGGAAACACCAACCCTCCATGCTGACTTCCAAGTCCCAAACCATCCCAACTTGAAACATATTGTTATGCCTTCATTGTCACTAGATCAAAATCCTGGAACACTATCTCAAACAACACTCAGAGTATTTTCACCACATGGACTGCAGTTCAAGATGGCAGCTGAATACCACTTTCTGAAGGTCAATTGGGGATGGGTAATAAATGCTGACCTTGCCAGTGACACTATACCGTGAATGAATAAAATTAAAATTTGGGCTCCATGGATACATGGGATGATTAGATGTCACATAGAACTAAAGGTATTTATTATTTAAAAATAAATTAGATAAATTAGAGATAACTGTCAGCTGCACAAAAAAAAAATCAGAAAGAATCAGAAGTACAAAAGAAGTAAAAAAAATTAATGGCCAAAGTAAGAGACTTATTATGGGCACATTAATGGTAAAAGCATTCATTGTTGGGGTTGAGGTAGAAACTGCTGAAAAGAAGGGCAAGATGGCAGTGGAGAGTGAAAGATTGATACTGTGGCTCAGTTTTGATAGAAGAGGTGGATATTCAGACTATAGAAATGTGTGAGTTCCTTGCAGAAGCGTTAGTGAAGGATAGTATTCAAAGAAAGATTGAAAACATTGAAAATGAAAAAGGTCATTTGACCCTTCTTTGTTCATCTACTCAGAAGGATCCTGAAGTCCAAATGTTTAACATATTTCCATAGTTTCAACCTCCTGTATTCTTGCTGGGTCATACATTGATACAGGTATTTAATGATGAATTTTCTGATACCAATCCTAAATTTGGCTCCGTGTTTTCTTGACATCTCAAAAACGATTCACCTTTAAGCAAAAAGGCTTATTTTTTTCCATCTCTTTAATTATCTTATATTCTCTGTAGAATCAATTCTTAGACACTCAATTTCTTGACTGAAAAGCTCATATTCTCCTGTCTTTCCTCATAATTAACACATTTGACACTCGTGATTAATTTTTTGGAAGTTTAGGTGCACATCATCGGGCTTACCACTGACCACTTAAACTATCACTTCCTCAAAGTCTTTAAGGAAATTGGTCTCATAGGATATTCTTCTTCTGACTGAGTGGTCACTGTTATTACTAAGATTCGTTCTGATAATCAATTGGATCATTTTACATGGGCTGGAAAACTAATGGGTTTTGTAGTTGTCTGTATCTGTTTTGTTTCTCATTTTGAGCACAGATACCATATTAGCCTGTTTCCAATCAACAGATAGCTCACAGCTGTATACAAACTCCCTCATAATGATAGTCAGTGAATCACAAATCTCCTCCCTAGTCTCTCTTAGCACTATATGATAAATACTATCCTTGTCTAGGGCTTTCATTCATTATATCCATCACTGCTTTTTTTGGTTCTCTCTATTAGGGGAGGGCACGCTGTTCACATATTTCTTCATGAATATTGGGAGGAAGTAATCAAATATTTACTTTTACATTCATCCTCAGTTTCAAGCTTGGTCAAAAAGGTAGATCTTGAAGGAGCCTCTTAGCCAGAGAGGTTTAAGAAGAGAAGTCCGCATCTTGAGCTAAATGCACTGCTGCCAATGGCGGAAAAATTGAAATCCGACATATAAAAGAGGCCAGAGCTGGATGAGCACAGAGATCTAAGGGTTGCAGGAGGTTTGTAACCTATAAGATGGGGAGGGATGAAGCTACAGAAGGATTTGAAAACAAAGAATTTTAAAATCAACGTGTTGTTGAACTGGGATTCAATGCAGGTCAGTGACCACAAGGGCAATGGGTGAATGGAACATGGAGCAAGGTAGAATTCAGGTAACAGAGTTTTGGACGAGCTCACGTTTACAAAGGGTGCAAGGTGGGAGGCTGGCCAGAAGACTGGAAGAGTCACAGGCATGCTGAGTTGAATCATTTCTTTCTGTGCTGTAAGATCCTTTGAACCGCTTCCCCTTTCCCCAAACAAAATTTGTAGAGGCATTTTTCCATCCGTACTTCATTTAATTTGTTTGCTAAGGCATTTAAGGTCACATTTATTTCATGAGCTTCTTTATTCTTGGAATGCATTTATCCTGCATCCGTGACATTATTATGTTTAAAAAGATGTTCT
The DNA here is from genome assembly GCF_964194155.1 of Cetorhinus maximus. Lineage (NCBI taxonomy): Eukaryota > Metazoa > Chordata > Chondrichthyes > Lamniformes > Cetorhinidae > Cetorhinus > Cetorhinus maximus. The sequence continues at coordinate 141,712,011 of NC_135881.1, read as the reverse complement.
CACTTGCTGATTAACTTGTTCTCTGCTAATGGTCTTACCTGGGATTGTACTATCCACACCTCCTCCCTCACCTCACCCCACCCCCTCCCATGCATCTAATTTAAATGATTCTCAATTGCTGCCTCAATGTTCTTTAAGTTATTTTCTTCCTACTTAGTCCTGTACCAGTCCTTTAAATTCTGAAAGTGTTCCCAGTAATTTATGAAAGCAGTATTATTCCCACACCATGCCAACCACTTATCTACATAAAGTTATTTAACTTTCCTCCTTTCCCAAACACTAAAGTACAGTGCAGTACATCACTATGCATACCATATATTGAGAATCTAGAGGCAATTTTCATGAAGTCTTTCAAAGGCTGTTTAAAATGTTGCCCCATGTCATCTACCCTTACATACCCAACTACCATTGCTTCCTGTCCCGTTCAGTTAACCCTTCTAGTCTTTCTTCGTTAAGTATTGCTGTGACCTAGGTATGCAGCTATCACATTCCTAACAAAGAACCCCTTACAAGTGCAATCTTTGTGATTTACAAATTCTGTTTCACTCCAAACCTTCTTTTCTAGCTGTCTCTTCCTTCTGGCATTTCACTTCCTTCCGGCATTTCACTTCCTTCCGCATTGATAGGCAGAGTCTGGTGTCAGTAAATGAAGATTTGTTTGGGTAGCTGCACACACTTTCTTATTTTTAGCTGTTATTTTTCTATCCTTAATCCATCCACTATCTTCATTTCCTTATCTTCTCACAATACTCATCTCTACTACATGTTAATGTTGCCTGGGATTACATCGATCTCCAGTTCCAACTTCTGATGGTTCACTCTACAAATCTTGTGTTAGCCCGGTCATTTCACTGGTTTATGATGATTCATATATTGGGTCTAATAATATCTATTTGCCCTCAAAATCCTCTCACCTTTTTACAGTCCGTGTAAATTCCTTCCTCACCGATGTCATAGTCTTCTATATTAGTTTTATATTCGGGAGTAACTTTGGATTGTGTCCTGTAAAGAACACCATTCTGCAGAGTGTGGTTTAACGTATAAATGCAGTGTGGGGCTTTCAGTTGTGTTAGGGAGTTAAGAGGGGGATATATTTTCTGCAATTTACTGTATTAGTTCATGTTGCTTTTAGTGTGTTTGTTACAGTAAAAGTCTTAAAATGTGAAACCTTGTTGTGTGATCCTTTGAGTTAGTCACTGGGAATTCAAATCTTTTTTTAAAAGTTATCGGTCCTGATGGGGATCGTATCAAGAGACTCTCAAGAAATTAAGAGTTTTTTTTTTTAAAACTGGAGGCAAGAAAATTCAGGACCCAATAAAGATCTCCAAGATTGTGAAGATTATATAAAAAGCATCAAAATAATTTCAGTAGTTGCACTGTACTAAGATACATGCTTAGAATAATAAAGGGAGAATTAAGAGGAAGCTTATTTAAAAAATCTTTATATAATAGGTGATTAGAACATGGGATGCTCTGTTACAAGCCACTGTTGAAGCATGTCCACAAGTATTTTTAAAACAGGAATTAAGACAGTTCCTTGAGAAAAAGGAATATTATAGAGTATATGGAGCAAGCAGGAGAGAATTAGACCAGGTGGTCTGTAGGGAAAAAACACTACTAAGGATTGGACAAACTGTTTGAGCTGGAAAATTCTATATCAGTGGCTCTCAAAATTTTTCATCCACAGACCACTTAGGCATCTACAGGTCCCACCCCACCTTCTGCTTGCCATAGCAAAAAATATCAGAATTAATGGGAAGAATGGTGCTGCTTTCAATGAGGTGATGTCTGGTTCTAAGCTGGAGAGCTTCAGACTCATGTCAGATTCCATGTTCAGCTAGTTCCGCTTCTTTGTTTTCAGCCCAACAAGTGCAAGCATTGAAAATCTACTCTCATGGTTATATGTTGTTGGAAATGGCACCAAGTGCTTCAGAACTACGGTGGCAAGTACAGGATACTGAACCGTACATGGAATCAAAGGTCCATCAAACCTTTCTCGCTGAGGACCAGCTTCAGTGATTTGCGTTTTGGACCAGTCCACTAACCATCTGGAGGACCCTCACAGACCACCACACTTTGAGAATTACTGTTCTAAAATAATGATTCTACGAGGTAGTATTTTTCAATCATCCCTCATTACATGGTTTTCAATTTTAGAATTCCTAGTTAGTGTACAAGTTTACAAACTGGGTCTTGCGAGCAAATCAGATTTTTGCCCAGGGTTGAATGTGCTGCATGCCACAAATAGTGTTTTAAAGTCTGTATTCTATATTATTTTTACTAAATTTATAGGCTTCAGAGCACGTTATATCTCTGTTACTGTATAAGCAGGAACATTTTCAGCTTTCTTTTGGATAGTTGAGAGAAAATTAGGACGGCCTGAGGAGTGTGTTTATGTTTCCAAGAGGCCCAGAGACCGTGAAAACTTTGAAAACTGCAGTGCTAAACACAGCCTGGGAGCAAACATTCAAATCAAGATGTCAGCCTTTGCTCAGTGGTAGCACTCTTGCTCCTGAGTCCTATGGGTTCAAGTCCCACTCTAAAGACTTGAACACACAAAACTAAGTTGACACTCTAGTGTAGTAAAGGGGGAGTTCTACAGTGTCAGAGGTGCTGTCTTTCAGATGGAACATTAAACAGAGGTCCTGTCTACTCTCTCTGGTGACTGTAAAAGATTTCACAGCACTATACTGAAGAACAGCAAGGGAGGCCTCCTGACCAATATTCCTCAACCAACATCACCAAAGCAGATTATCCTGTGATTATCAACCGTTTTTTGTGGAATTCTGTTATGCATAAATTGGCTGCTACTTTTCCTACATTATAACAGTGACTACATTTCAAAAGTGTTTAAATGGCTGTAAAATGCTTTGGGATATCCTGAGGTTGTGAAAGGTGCCATATAAATGCAAGTCCAGGGTGCTTTTTTTTAATGGAATCAAGAGTAATACAATAATTCTCAATACAACAATGTTACAATGTGCATTTACTTTGGGTGAAGCAAGGGAAAGAGAGGGGAGAAAAAATTTTACACATTCGCTGTAGGCAGAACTTTGCTCATCTACAGAAAGTGTAATCCTACTTTTCAAATGCTTTTCATAGACATTGACGAACTAACAAAGACATTGAGAAAAGAATTGTAGTTTAAAAATAATAAACAATGACACAAGTTTAATACTCAAAGATCCCAAGAGTCTTTATTCTAAACTAAAGACAGTAAAACTATGAAGGTTGCCGGTATACACAATAAAAGGCCTGGTCACTCCAAGTGAATTAAACAATTGTTAGAATCATATCTCGTTAAACTGGATTTTTCTTTTTAAAATATGGAAGGACATTGCATTATTTGGACATTGGAGACTACCCAAGAGTTTTTTTTAAAAAGGGTCATAAGTTCACCACGGAACTGTCAACAGGCAGGCCTCTTCCAAGAAATCACCTAAGCTATACAGTACTTGAGAAGGAGCTGTTTGTTTGTTTTGAACTGCAAGGCACTTTAATTAATGAAAAACTAGAAGACAAAAAGGCAATCACATGGCAGAGGAAAAAACCTTAAGTTTGAACTTTGGTTTTGCTTTCAGTTTTGTTGGTGCAAGGTTGAAAACAGAAAGCTACCCTGGCTAGCGAGCTTCCTCTCTGCTTTGCGTGGTTCTCGGCTATCCTCTTCTGAGTGTGGTTTGTCTGCATGATTTTGGACTTGCTAACTGAGACAGGAAGAATTGGTCCAGCTATACTCTCCTCCATGCTGACGCACTGTTGGTGAACTTCCCGATATCTACTGGGCCCAAGGGAACTTCAGATTGACAGCATTGAACCTCCATGAACTTTATTCTTTTTCTTTAAGAAAGTTTTTTTCCACTCGCCCGACTCTGCAGAGACTACCTGTGTGTCTTTTGTCCATCTGTGTATGTGGGTGTGTGTGTGTGTGTGTGTGTTGGGGAAGTTTAAAAAGGTTAGTTAGTTACACTTCCAGATTATAATCGTGTGTCAACCAGTTCTTGAAACTTGTTTTATAATAAATTAAGCATTGAGTTTTTTGAAAGAAGCCTGGTCAGAGTCCCTTTTCTTCTGGGTACTAGAAGTATAGGTAAACAATTGGCCAGTTCGGTGAGAAAATTTAAACATTTATATTAATGATACAGCCTGCGGAGCAGTGGGGCTTGATAATTCATGCACTCCTCTCTTCCCGGTCATAACACACAAGTAAAAATGAATTTCTGAATCTGGGTAAAAGCACAAAAGTTTTCATTTTTTAAAATAAAGCTGATACAAAACCTGCTTTCAAAGGCCATGCAAGAATGAGTTAGTACAAGTCATAAAAATCAAATTAGTCAAAAGTATTTAGAGTATTTTCTAAGAACTGATTCCTACATGCAGTTAATTCCACTTGCTATTGCAAGAAAAGGCTCAAATCTTCAGGTGATAAAGCTATTAAGAGTGATGCAAAAGAATTTTAACTCAGCAATAGTCACAAGAGAACAAATAGATATATCTGCCACAAAACAGAGAAACATTGAGTTTAAACCAAATCTATTTCTTCAATTATGTAAATACAAGGAGCTCCAAAAATCTGATTCCTTCATGCCACATGCAGTAACTTTATCTATTTATTTTCTACTCAAATGTTATGATTACCCATTATAAAAGTTATCCTTTATTCTTTGAAAAAAAGTGTTTGACCCAAGACTTAAATCAGGTTTCATCAGTAGCACAGCACAAAACCAGGATATCAGCCTCATGTTTCTGGCAATATTGGTGTCAGTGCAGATGCAAGGATTGGTGCTTAGTGATTTGGTCCTATAGTCAAAGCTGTACAACTATGGCAGCCATTTGAAATATACTAAAAGGTTTTATTAATAAGGGCATTGAGTACAAGAGTAAGGAGGTCATGTTGATCTTGTATGAGACACTAGTTAGGCCTCATCTGGAGTACTGTGTCCAGCTCTGGGCGCCATACTTGAGGGAAGATGTGAAGGCATTGGAGAGAGTTCAGAGGAGATTCAGAAGTATGATTCCTGGATGAAGAACTGTAGCTTTGGGGATAGATTGGAGAGGCTGGGACTGTTTTTCTTGGAGAAAAGAAGGCTGAGAGGAGACTTGATAAAGGTATTCAAGATCCTGAGGGATAAGGATTGAGTAAATAGTGAGAAGCTCTGACCAGGCTTCTTTCAAAAAACTCAGAATGCTTAATTTATTATAAAACAAGTTTCAAGAACTGGTTGACACATGATTATAATCCGGAAGTGTAACTAACTAACCCTTTTAAACTTCCCCATTGAAGAGAACATCAAGAACTAGAGGGCACAGATTCAAAATAATTGGCAAAAGGAGTAAATGTGATGTGAGGAAAAAATTTTTCACCTAGAGGGTGGCTGGAGTCTGGGACAAACTTCCTGAAAGGGTGGTGGAGGCAGGTTCGATCGAGGTATTCAAAAGGGAATTGGATTGCTACCTGAAAAGAGAGAATGGGCAAGGTTATGGGAATAAGGCAGGGGAATGGGACTAGATGGGATGCTCCTTCAGAGAGCCAGTGCAGACTCGATGGGCCAAATGGCCTCCTTCTGCACTGTAAAGATACTGTGATACTGGGAAGTCCCATTGAGGTCAAAATAAATCTCCTAAAAGGTGATTTCTACATCAGCACTTATATTTTCTTTCATAAGAAAGATGCTGATCAGAGGGTAAAGTAGTTAAAGTTACTTCTGCTTATTTCACATTTAGGTTGGCATCAATCAGGATCAATACATTGCCAAGATGGCTGCTTCAGAAGAGGCAAAAACTTGTGTAGAAGACATTTTCATACTCTGACCTTAATTATCCATTTTGAACTGGTGTTGGATGCCACTTATTGGCTGCATATCCTGAGATCACATAGGTTTATGCCTAAATAGGTTGCATGCATTTTGAAGAAACCTCTACCCCAGGATGTAGGATGCTCAGCCAGTACTCATTTTAGGACTGTTGCTTTCATATTTAACTTGCTGAAGATACAGTTCTTCACAACATAGTAACATAACTGCAACTTAGGCAGGAGAAAACGTCTTATCCATATTTTTCCATGGTGGTTTTCTAATAACTGAATCGCATTTAAACAAGGGAATAAGCAAAACAGGAGGGAGGGGTGGGCGAGCAAAATGGGAGGGCGAATGAACAGGGATGAGCAAGAGAAAGAGGGGGACAAGGGAGCAAGAGAGAGAAAGTGCCAGGGAGCAAGAGAAGGGGGAGCAGGACAGCAAGCAAAAGGAAGGGGACGAGAATGGGGCCACCAGCGAGCAAGAGAATGGGGCCGCCAGCAAGCAAGACAATGGAGGTGCGAGCAAGCAAGAGAATGGGGGTGTGAACAAGCAAGAGAAGCACTTAAGTGAGAAAGAGAGAATGTGAAAGTGCCGTGTATGGAGTGTGGGGGTGGATAAAGGGAGAATAAAGCAGGCGATGGACAATTTGTACATGAATGAAAGAACACACACACTTTCTCTCCAGTTTCTAAATTGGGAAAATGGTATTCTTAGTTCCATCTCTACATAATAGATGTGGCCTATAAATTGTGACTAACCTGTTTAAAACTGTTTTTATATTCCTTGCAGGCAGTTTCAACTGTAAACTTGGTGCTGAATATGTTGCAGAGTTTAGCACCATAGCCATTTCTTCCACCTGCAAAATCCAAACGATAACAGTTGTCCTTCAATAAAACTATAGGCATCAAATCTCTCAATGGTTGAAAAAATATTTTCATGATACAATGTAATGGTACACTCTTGTCTCACCTGTGACTTTCTTTTCTTCATCGTCATAGTTACTTGAGGTTAACAGCTGCCCAAAAATCAAAGCAGGTACAAACACTTTTTCTACTTTGTGCTCCACTACTGGAATGCCTTTCCCATTGTTCCAAATACTAATGATGTTGGAATCCCTTAAAAAGTACAACAGACATATAAATGTGCTTATTTTTTCCAAGTCAAGAATATCAGCGATTTATTCATTTTATTTAAAAACCTGGGCAAAGAATACTGCAATTTTTCTTATTTAAGGCAGTAAACTAATGCGTTAAAAAGGCACTCAAAATTTCTTAATGCAGACCCAAACACAAGGATCCAAGTTTTGAAGCAGCGGATTAATCCTTCAGCTACATATGGGCCAAAATTTTCCGTTTGGCGGACAGGCGGAGCAGGTGCTGACGCGGACCAGATCACCACCCGCGATCGGATCCGCACCGCCATTTTGCGCAGGCGGGCCTTAACGCATTTCCGATTCCCGTGGAGAACGGGAGTGTGAAGGTTGTGGCGGGCATGTACAGACCACCAGGTTCAATGGCTAGCCAGCAGTCTGTTTAAAAGGAGGCCTGACAGCCTCCTGTAGGCTGTTCGCTATGGCCAGCTGCAGATCCAACCGCAGGGGGTCTGCTCAGCAGGGCAATCTGGAGGGAAGAGCAGAGGAGCAGGGCAGGCTGCAGGGTGTGGCCCAGGAGCAGGGCAGGCTGCAGGGTAGGCTAGCAGGGGCCAACGTGCCCCTCGCTTTTCTGATGATTGCCTTGCTGCCCTTCTCAAGGAGGTGGCAGCATGACGGGAGGTGCTGGTTCCCCAGGATGGGAGGAAGAGGCCCCCCCCACATGACGAAGCGTGCCTGGGAGGAGGTGGCGGAGGTGGTGAGCTCCCGCGACGTGGTGCAGTGCACCTGGATCCAATGCCGTAAGCGCTTCAACGATTTGTTGCGCTCTGGAAGGGTGAGTACCATGTTGGTGTTGGGCATTTAACCCAGCAGGTAGCCTTAGACTTTGAGGCCCCCACCCCTCCCCCTCCCCCTCCCCCCCTCCCCCCTCCAAGTCTTACTGTCGTGACTGCATTGAATCATGTTGGGCATTTCTCGTACGCTGGGTGGGAAAGCAGATAGTGACCATGCTTACATCAGCCTCAGTGGTTCACGAGGAGATGGGTTCTCCACCGCACCATGTGTTGCTCTTAGTCGCACATGACTAGTCTGGGGGCAACCTGCAGGAGATGCAGCTAGGCACCTACTCAGAACTCCAACACATGTCCTATTCACGGTGATGAGATTGTGGAAGGGGTGCCTCAAGGTCTCGAGGCCAAGAGCCATCTGCTGCCCTTGACGCCGAACCTAGTTGCGCCTCCTTGCCATGGGAGCTAAGAACGTGTGTTTCTTAAAGTGATGGACACAGGATGTGTCCAAGGTGGCCATTGGGAGCAGTCATACTATATTTTTGTGACTGATCAGCAGTAGCGGGGAGAGGAGGCACTGGAGGTCTGATATGGGCAACTGTGGTTGGGGTGCGGCGTGCGCTTGCAGAATACATGTGCGATTAGCCGCAATGAATGGTCTTCTCTGTTTTTCAGGAGAAAAATGCTCACAATTTTTCTGAGCGTTTGCGGACTGGAGGGGGCCAGGCCCAGTTGCTAATTTTGAGCCGTTTCGAGCAGGAGGCCCTGGAGCTTGAAAGGCACCATGCGCCCAGGTCCACAGGTATCGGTGAGGCTGGGGTGGAGCAGCCAAGTATTTAAGGTCCACAGTGCTCTGCTCTGTCTTTCCACCATCCAAAGCACTGATGATTGTTTGAATCGTTATTGTAGCAACATTGCTCATTCACAGACTGATAGAGTCAGAGGTGAGGATCATAGACAAAGGTCCCTTGGCCCTTCGAAGATGCACGTGTCAAGCACCTTCCAAAGTCGCCTCATCCCATTTCTGACCACTATCCCCATGGCCTTGTATGCCATGGCATCGCAGCTGCACATCCAAATACTTATTACACGTTAGGAGGGTTTCTGCGTCCACCACCCTTTCAGCCAGTGCGTCCCACATTACTGTGTGCAAAAGTTCCTCATCACCTCACCTGTCAACCTCATGCCCCTTACCTTAAGTCAAAGACACCAGGTTACTCATCCCTCCGCCAAAGGGAAAAGTTCCTTTCTGTCGACCCTATCTATGCCCCTCATAATGTTATAAAGTTCAATAATGTCACCCCTCAATCTCCTCTGCTCCAGGGCAAATATCCCCAGTCTATGCTATGTGTCCTCATAACTCCAACTCTCCAGCCCAGCATGCATCCTGCTCAGCGACCTCTGCACCCTCTCCACTCCAATCACATCCCTCCTGTGAAGCGCTGATCACAACTGCATGCAGGACTACAGCTGTGGCCTCGGCAGTGTTTTCTGCACTTGCAAAATGACCTCCCTGTTCCCACATTCTATTCCTCGGCTAATAAAGGCAAGTATGGCATTTACCTTCTAAAACGCCTTATGTACCTGTCCCGCTACCTTAACGGGCCTGTCGACATGCCCAGCAAGGTTCCTCTGATCCTCCTTTCTTTTCACAGTCCTACCATTCCTCGTGTATTCCTGTACCTTGTTTCTCCTGACCAAGTGCATCACCTCACGCTTATTCACATAACATTCCATTTGGCATTCCTTAGGTCATCTGACCAGCCCGTCTGTAACCGCCTGTAATGTTTGGGCCTCCTCCTGACTATTTGCCACCCCACCAATATTCGTCTCCATAGGTTCTGGAAGGCGGAGCGCATAATGAGCCTGGGGGAAAGGGATCAAGTATGTCACTGTGTGGACGCTAACTGATCCACTGTCCTTGTTGTTATTTTCAGCATCATCAGAGGCTGGTGACCAGGATCGATTGCAGACGCCCCCTCTCAAAATTGAGGGCCCTGAACTGTCACCTGCGTCACACCATTTCTGCGAGGCAGGCACCAGGGCTGATACCAGCACATCGGTGGGAATTGCAACATCGGCTAGTGTCCCAGGGCACAGTGGAGAGGGCACTTCACAATCGCTGGAGGAGACGGCAGAGACAGAGAGTGCCGATAGCGCCAGCAGCCGGAGGACTGCAGGGGACCAGGCACATGCTGAGTCAGGGCGTGATGATGTGCCTCTGGAGTCGTCCGTGACGCAACAGCTGCAGGAAATGTGGCAGGGTGTGCGGGAGCATCTGGTAGTGTTGCATGAGGCTCTGCTTCACTTGGTGTCCGTGATGGAGGAGTCCACGCAGAGCATGAGTGATGCCATGAGCCTCATGTCAGAGCGTTAAGCTTCCTCCAAGGAGAGAGTGGTGACTCTCGTGGAGAGGGGCTTCCAAGAGAACAAGCAGCTTCTCCTGGGGATACACTCGGACCTCACAGTGCCAGTGGCCACAGCTGGTCATTGCCAATGTGGGAGATGGTGTGGGCTTCAAGATTCCCAGCTCGTTGCCCATCCATTCAGGGTGAGCAGGGAGGTCCAGGACGACCTCACGTCGGCGGAGCAGCTGCCTGTCATATCTGCGGGCTCCTTTCACGGCGCTCTGAATGAGGGCAACTGTTGTTCCGCCCCTCTCTCCGTGACCACTTCATCGGGTGAGGCTGCGACGACTGGGGAAATGCCAGCTGTGGACCTGGCAGATCCCTCCCAGGCGGGGCCAGCACAGGCTCCACGGGCCAGAGGACGGCCACCAAGGTCATCGAGGCCAACAGGACAGCAGAGTCAGCAGGCTGTCTCAGAAGCCACTCCGAGCAATGGGGCGGCACCAAGACGTAGCACCTGTAAACGTAAGCATAAGGCACCTTAGGCACCCCATGGGTTTCTCACTGGTGCTTTTGTGTTGGCTCTAGATTAGGGGATTATTATTTCTTGCTGTTGTAAAAACGTTTTGCTTTCATTTTGTTTGACCATATGATGGATAAAGTTAAATCCAGATGTGTTACCATGGCTGAGGGTGGCTCCTTTGTGCTGCATTTGTATGTTTTACATACATGTCATGAGTGTTTGAGTGCACATTGAGGTTCATGTCCAAAGCTCTTAGTTGCAGCTGACGAAGTGGCAGATGTAGTACCTGAGCGCCAAGTATGGAAGTGCCAGGCAAGGCTGGTCCTCCTGATCCATTTGTGTGGAGCTAGCTGAAGGTTCGTTGGATTAAAGTCTCCCGGGTGTCCCTGCCTCCTTGGTGTAGTGCCAGGTTAGCGTTCAGCCCCTCATCATTCCCCTGTGCTTCCTCATCCTCCGAATCAGTGCTGGACTCATCGTGTGCAGCCGCATCCACTGCGTCAACGTCTTCATCATCCACTGCATCCCCCCTTTCCAGCGCAAGATTGTGTCGAGCGCAGCATGCAACCACCATCACCGAGGCACAATCCGGGGGGTACTGGTGTGCACCCCTGAGCGATCCAGACATCGGAAGCGCATCTTGAGCCATCCATCAAGCCGAGCCAGAGCACTGAAGAGCCCCAGCACCTGGGAGTGTCTGAGGATGTAGGTGTCGCGGGAGCTGCCTGGGTACCTTGCACAGACTTGTAGAATCAGCATCCTGTGATCACACACTATCTGCACGTTCATGGAGTGGAAGCCCTTCCTGTTGACAAAGGCACCAGGCTCACCTGCTGGTGCCTTGATGGCCTAATGTGTGCAGTCTATTGCACCCTGGACGCGAGGGAAGCCTGCAGTGGCCGCGAAGCCTTTGGCTCGCTGTGCCTGGCTTGCCTGGTCCCAGCGGAAGTGGATGAAGGTCAATGCACGCCTGAACAGAGTGTCTGTGACCTGCTTGACACAAGTGTGGACAGCTGATTGGGAGACACCACAAAGAACACTAACTGAGCCCTGGAAGGAGCCAGAGGCATAGAAGTTGAGGGCAACTGTGAGCTTCAGAGTCGCTGGCATGGGGTATCCGCCCACACAGTTGGAAGAGATCTCAGGGTCAATCATCTGACAGATGTAGTTGACTGTCTCCCTTGACAGTCAGAGCCTCCTTCGGCACTGCGTCTATTGAGGTAGCTGCTTTTCCGCCTGTATGCCCACGCAAAAGGATAATGGCGTCTTCTGCAGCCCCCTCCACCTTGGACTACCTCTTGGCCCAGCGCCCCTTGTGTCTGTACTCCCAAAGGTGGCTCCCCCTAGAGGCTGATTGTGCACTCCTGGCCTCCTCCTTATTCTATCCCTCCCTTCCCCCCTCAGAAGAGCTGCCGCCAGTGGACATGTCAGAACACATACCCAGGCTAAAGGGAGGCCTCCAGAAAGCTGCAAGCCCGATAAAGATTCCTGACCGAAGAGTGCTGAGCTGAAGGTTCAACACAGGAAGCTGCTGGAATTCGTTCTGATCATACAGGCAAGTTTAAAAAACTTTCTGCAATAAATACTAACAGACCGGATTGACAACCTCACTGAGCCCTCTTACCCTGCCCACGGATGAGTTTTATTAAAAAGTCGCTTACCCGCCTGCCCGTTGCGCCGAGCCGAAGATCGCACGGGCGCCTGAAAATCGGCGTCTATTGCCGAGTTAAGGGCCTTAACTAGCCCGTTAATTAATGGTGGGCGCGCGTCGCACTTCATTGCGCGCCCACCCAACGAAATATCGCAATGGCGTGCGGTGACGTCGGGACGCTAGCCTGACGTCACCACGCATCATTTTACACGCTGACATGGGGGGCCCACCCCCCGCACATCAACCAGAAAATTCCGCCCATGAAAACATACTAAACTTTTCTATGTAACTCATAGGCATTAATATAAAATGCTTCTAAACATTCCAGGACCTTGCTACCGACACCATTGGTCCCTACCGGCATTCAAAAGGAGCAGAAATACTCATACATAAACATATGCAATGCCCATAAAATTATAAAATGTTGCAATATGGATGGAAGTCATTCAGTCCACTATGCCTCTGCCAGCTCTTGGAAAGTCTCCTTTCCCACAGCCCTGAATTTTTTGAGAAAACGATTACAGAAAATTCTGGAAATATTCAGCAGGTCAGGCATCACCTGTGTAGAAGAGAAACAGAATTTAAGGTTTCAGTTCAGTAACTTTTTATCAGAACTGCGAAAAGTTAGAAATGTAATGGTTTTAAACAAGTTAAGCAAATAGGGTGTGGAAAAGGGTGGAAAAAGATGTTATGAATGCAAGATTTTATAAGATGATTGTGTTTTGGACTGTCTCGTTAATTCAAGATAAAACAGAGTAGTGCATTTAAATGGGAGGACAATTCAGCTGTATGGCTGGCTGAGACTTTACTAACAGATTTGGACATTAAAAAACCTACAGCCCAGAAAGTGAATAGAGATCAAGAGTTAAAACCTGAACCAGGTAGTTCAAAGGCTGCTTTAAAAGGTCAACAACCTGGTGACTGTGTAAGTGCCTGGTTTTAAAGAAAAACAAAAGGAATTACTGAATTGAGAAGGTAGGGAGCATAACAGAGAATTTATTTTGGGTTTAAGATGCTCACCTATCAGTACGAGAAGGTCTGACAGATTATCAGAAATCAGCAATGTTGTTCTTGACAAAGTGAACCAGACCAAAGCAGATATATAATTTTCTAACCAAGGATAAGGAAAAGCTGTAAAGCCTACTCAGAATGAGAAAGAAGATTTGCTATGGTGAATGACAGAAAATGAAGCCACCAGCAGTACAATGAACACTCGTTTGGAGAAATATTGGATTTCCAAGAATTCATCTTAACTGAACTTTAAATCCTAACTATCGCATGAGTTTGGGGTACGACAGGTTAAGCCTTATAAAACAGATTGTTTAATGGTGAAATGTGACAGCAAGGAAAATATTACTACATGTACTGTAGGTAGTAAGTTGGTTGTTAAGGTGGTTGCAATGTTATATTTTGGTAGTGTTGAAGAAAATTATTACTGCAGAAATAATTTACCATCTTTTATTGGGGAGATGAATGTGAGGTTTATAAGATGATTATTTTGGATTGTCTCTAGTTCAAAGTAAAGTGGTGACACGAAGAGAGTCACGCGATCTGCAATGATTTTGGCACAACAAGAAGCCTGTGAGACTTGGAAAAACTCAGCAGGTCTGGCAGCATCGGCGGAGAAGAACAAAGTTGACGTTTCCAGTCCTCATGACCCTTCAACAGAACTAAGTAAAAATAGGAGAGGGGTGAAATATAAGTTGGTTTATTTCACCCCTCTCCTATTTTTACTTAGTTCTGTTGAAGGGTCATGAGGACTCGAAACGTCAACTTTGTTCTTCTCCGCCGATGCTGCCAGACCTGCTGAGTTTTTCCAGGTATTTCTGTTTTTGTTTTGGATTTCCAGCATCCGCAGTTTTTTGTTTTTATTTTTTAAGCCTGTGAGACTTACTGGGAGCAAGGTGTAAAATGTTCACTCGTGAAAACAAAGGGAGGAGCAGCTGGACTAACTGTGGGCGGACTTTCAGTCTCCAAGTTTTTGGACAGAAAGAGGGAGAGAGAGGTCTCACAGAGACAAAAGGCTGCAACTGCAAGCTACCAGATAGGATGCGAGGACAGTCTGTAGTTGAAGAGATGCATCCCATGGCAGGCTAAAGATTCTGGAAGATTTGTCCTTGCGAAACCAGGAGAAGAAATCACCAGAGAGTGATTTACTGCTGGTAATCATTTCAGGAATTCGCCAAAAACTGAGAAAGCCCCTTTCACAGTCACTCGATGTTACGACTCAGCGAAACAGGGAAAAGTGACCCCTAACAGGGAAAAGTGAGCCCATTGGAAGCTGGAGTGACTGTGGACTGTTTCCTATAAAAACTGTAGTCTCATGGAATGCGCGCTGAATGTATGCAGCGTGGAGTTTCCAGTCATGTGAAAACATTAATGAAGGTTATCTTTTCTGTAGTTTTGAGTATTAGTTGCCTACTAAGTAATGTTTAGTCGATATGTTGCTTTCAGTTTGTTACAGTAAATGTCTTAAAACTTGAAGTTTTGGCATGCAATTGCTTTATGTTGGTCACTGGAAATTCAAATCTTTTTTTAAAAAAGTTATTGGTCTCTACAGAGATCCTAACAAAGAACAAAATGGAAGGTCGGTGATAGGGTGGAAGACAGGAGAGATTAAATGACCAAAGAGTTAGAGGTCCTGGGCCACAGGGAGTGGTAATGGGCCAAGCACAGAAACAAAAAACACATCATTTACAATTACCACTCCCTTTGATCCATTGTACAACGATTGGTGCCATTTCTTGGGCTTTTCTTGAATTTTACAAATTTCTCCAAAGCATAAAAGAAAATGGGCCTTCCCTAAATAATCAGAAAACTAAGGTCTTCTTGCAACCAGTTCCCACAGAAAAACACCTCCCCCCAAGATCAACAGCGAGATCCTGGAATATATAGACTATTTTTCATATCTTGGGAGCCTATTCTTGACAAAGGCAGACAAAGAAAAATAATTCATCACCGCCTTCAATGCGTCATCTCAGCCTTCGGCCGACAGAGAAAGAGTATTTGAGGACCAGGATCTCAAACCCGAAAAAAAGGTCAGGATTTACCAAGCAACAGTGATTCCTGTGCTCCTATATGTTTTGGAGACTTGGACAACCTACAGCAGGTACCTCAAAACACTGAAGTACCACCAGCAGTGCCTTCGCAAGATGCTCCAAATCCGGTGGCAAGAAAGGCAGTCCAACAGCAGCATCCTGTCCCAAACCAACTTGCCCCACATTGAGGTAATGATCATTCAAAACCAGCTTCACTGGACAGGACATGTTGTTTGTATAAAAACAAAAAGCTAAAAGCTACTGCGGACGCTGGAAATCCAAAACAAAAACAGAATTACCTGGAAAAACTCAGCAGGTCTAGCAGCATCGGCGGAGAAGAAATCAGATAACGTTTCGAGCCTTCATGGCCCTTCGGCAGAACTGAAGCATAGTTAGGAGAAGGGAGAAATATAAACTGGTTTAAAGTGGTGGGGGGGGAAGAGAGACGTTGAGGGTGTGGTGATTGTGGAGATAAGCAGTGATAAGCAAAAGATGTCACAGACAAAAGGGTCAAAGAGGTGTTGAAGGTGGTGATATTTGTCTAAGAAAAGTGCTAATTAAGAATGGAAGACAGGATATTCAAAGTGGCTTTAGTGGGGGTGGGGTGGACAGACTAACAAGGTTTTAGTTTTAGATTTAAAAATAATGGAAATAGGTGGGGAAAGAAGAATCTATATAAATTATTGAAAAAAAAAGGGGGGGGGTGAGAAACGGGGTGGGGATGGGGGGAGGGGGAGTTTAAGATCTAAAGTTGTTGAATTCAATATTCAGCCCGGAAGGCTGTAAAGTGCCCAGTCGGAAGATGAGGTGCTGTTCCTCCAGTTTGCGTTGGGCTTCACTGGAACAATGCAGCAAGCCAAGGACAGACATGTTGGCAAGAGAACAGGGTGGAGTGTTAAAATGGCATGCGACAGGGAGGTTTGGGTCTTTCTTGCGGACAGACCGCAGGTGTTCCGCAAAGCGGTCGCCCAGTTTGCGTTTGGTCTCTCCAATGTAGAGGAGACCGCATTGGGAGCAACGAATGCAGTAGACTAAGTTAGGGGAAATGCAAGTGAAATGCTGCTTCACTTGAAAGGAGTGTTTGGGCCCTTGGACGGTGAGGAGAGAGGAAGTGAAGGGGCAGGTGTTGCATCTTCTGCGTGGGCATGTGGAAGTGCCATAAGTGGGGGTTGAGGAGTAGGGGGTGATGGAGGAGTGGACCAGGGTGTCCCGGAGGGAACGATCCCTACGGAATGCCGTCAGGGGGGGTGAAGGGAAGATGTGTTTGGTGATGGCATCATGCTGGAGTTGGCGGAAATGGCCTCGGACGGCCCGCTTCTACCTCCTACCCAAAATCCACAAACAGAACTGTCCTGGCAGACCGATCGTGTCAGCCTGTTCCTGCCCCACGGAACTCATTTCTCGTTATCTTGACTCCCTTCTCTCTCCCCTCGTCCAGTCCCTTCCCACCTACATCTGTGATTCCTCTGACACCTTACGTCACATCAACAATTTCCAGTTCCCTGGCCCCAACCGCTTCCTCTTCACCATGGATGTCCAATCCCTCTACACCTCCATCCCCCACCAGGATGGTTTGAGGGCCCTTAGCTTCTTCCTTGAACAGAGGCCCCAACAATCCCCATCCACCACTACTCTCCTCCGTCTGGCTGAACTTGTTCTCACACTGAACAATTTCTCCTTTAACTCCTCTCACTTCCTCCAAATAAAAGGTGTGGCTATGGGTACCCGCATGGGCCCCAGCTATGCCTGTCTCTTTATGGGGTATGTGGAACATTCCTTGTTCCAGTCCTACTCCGGCCCCCTCCCACAACTCTTTCTCCGGTACATCGATGATTACTTCGGTGCTGCTTCATGCTCTCGTCGGGACCTGGAAAAATTTATTAATTTTGCTTCCAATCTCCACCCCTCCATCATTTTCACATGGTCCATCTCTGACACTTCTCTTCCCTTCCTTCACCTCTCTGTCTCAATTTCTGATGATAGGCTTGTAATGGATATTGGTGGACAGTCTATCGACTCCCACAGCTACCTCGACTACAGCTCCTCACACCCTGCCTCTTGTAAAGACTCCATCCCATTCTCTCAGTTCCTTCGCCTCCGTCGCATCTGTTCTGATGACGCTACCTTCAAAAACAGCTCCTCTGACATGTCCTCCTTCTTCCTTAACCGAGGTTTTCCATCCACGGTCGTTGACAGGGTCCTCAACCGTGTCCGGCCCATATCCCGCGCATCCTCCCTCACGCCTTCTCCTCCTTCCCAGAAACATGATAGGGTCCCCCTTGTCCTCACTTATCACCCCACCAGCCTCCGCATTCAAAGGATCATCCTCCGCCATTTCCGCCAACTCCAGCATGATGCCACCACCAAACACATCTTCCCTTCACCCCTCCTGACGGCATTCCGTAGGGATCGTTCCCTCCGGGACACCCTGGTCCACTCCTCCATCACCCCCTACTCCTCAACCCCCACTTATGGCACCTCCCCATGCCCACGCAGAAGATGCAACACCTGCCCCTTCACTTCCTCTCTCCTCACCGTCCAAGGGCCCAAACACTCCTTTCAAGTGAAGCAGCATTTCACTTGCATTTCCCCTAACTTAGTCTACTGCATTCGTTGCTCCCAATGCGGTCTCCTCTACATTGGAGAGACCAAACGCAAACTGGGCGACCGTTTTGCGGAACACCTGCGGTCTGTCCGCAAGAAAGACCCAAACCTCCCTGTCGCTTGCCATTTTAACACTCCACCCTGTTCTCTTGCCCACATGTCTGTCCTTGGCTTGCTGCATTGTTCCAGTGAAGCCCAACGCAAACTGGAGGAACAGCACCTCATCTTCCGACTGGGCACTTTACAGCCTTCCGGGCTGAATATTGAATTCAACAACTTTAGATTTTAAACTCCCCCTCCCCCCATCCCCACCCCGTTTCTCACCCCCCCCCCTTTTTTTTTCAATAATTTATATAGATTCTTCTTTCCCCACCTATTTCCATTATTTTTAAATCTAAAACTAAAACCTTGTTAGTCTGTCCACCCCACCCCCACTACAGCCACTTTGAATATCCTGTCTTCCATTCTTAATTAGCACTTTTCTTAGACAAATATCACCACCTTCAACACCTCTTTGACCCTTTTGTCTGTGACATCTTTTGCCTATCACTGCTTATCTCCACAATCACCACACCCTCAACGTCTCTCTTCCCCCCCCGCCTCCCCCCGCCCCCCCCAACACCTTAAACCAGTTTATATTTCTCCCTTCTCCTAACTATGCTTCAGTTCTGCCGAAGGGCCATGAAGGCTTGAAACGTTAACTGATTTCTTCTCCGCCGATGCTGCCAGACCTGCTGAGTTTTTCCAGGTAATTCTGTTTCATGTTGTTTGTATGCCTGACACCAGACTCCCGAAACAAATGCCCTAGTCAGAACTCGGTCATGGCAGGAGTCTCCTAAGAGGACAGTGGAAATATTGCAGGGATGTCCTCAAAGCATCCCTGAAGAGGTCAAACATACCTGCCAACTCATGGGAGACCATGGCTTGTAGCTGACCAAAATGAAGATGGCTCATTCATGAAGGCACCGGACACATTGCGAGACTTCGTGCAGAGGTGAAGTCAAGGCACAGAGGGACGGCACAAAACTCCAAACAACCCACCTACCAACCCTTCAGGGACCACCTGCCTTGCATGCGAGAGTCCACAGATTGCGTATTGGAATTAGCCATCTCAGAACCCAATGAACCAGAATGGAACAAGTCATCTTTGATAATGAGGGGCCACCTTAGAACAGATGATGATATGCTGGTTTCTGCTGCTGCTTTGTACTTTCTGGCCTCTTCCAGAGCTGGGTGATGTCCTCTGTCCCCAGTCTTATTTTTGTTCACTGTCCTGTCTCATCTGCTTCACTACCACCCACTGCAATGGTTTTTCCTGTTATCTATGCAGCAATGATCTCTTGCTCTTCTAAGTTCCATCATTGTCTACTCCACTCACTGCCGTTGCCACAGTAATCAAAGACCTCTATGAGTCAGTTTATGAAGCAGATATTTCGTCTGCTGTTGGTTACAGCATTTTGAATTACCTGCCATTCAATTGGTGAAGGCCATTCTCTGGTTAGTTAAAAACTAAACTGCTGTTTATTGGTTCAAATGAGGAACAATTTTATTCAATCCTAAGAATTTAAAAAGCTGAAAGCTAGCCAAAAGAAGAAATTTATGCGCACAGTTTGCAAACGCACACTCATACAAAACAACCAGGCATTTGTGAGTGAGATAAGAAATCCATGGCCTAACCTATTTGTGCACATTCAAATCAGGATCAACTATTAAGCTGTGAAATCAATGGCATGTGCATCTTCCATTGCATCCCTTCCTTTTCTAGAATATACCTCAATTAGGTAAAATTGCATTGATAAGACTTACAGATCAGTCAAAAATAGACCCATCAAAAGGTCTCGACTTCCAGCGAAATATGCAGTAAACTGTACATGATAAAAGGACATACTTGCGGAATATGTAATACTTATTCAAATACTTACACATCAATTGAAACTTTGATACATGTCATATTCTTGTCCCTCTGCTTGTTATCAGCTGCATTAACTGAAGACATAATAAATCATTTTATATTATTTCAAAAAATGCACCAATGGATAAAACAAGAATTAACACTTAGAAAGGCAAAATGTTTATGCCTAGGCTTTTCATTCATGAAAAATCTAGAATAATGGAATGCCATTTCCACCCAATTACACTGAAATAAACGGACCACTACACCACATTTTCCTGCACTACCTAAGAACTTGGCAAGCCACCAGCAAAAGGATCATCTTCAACTGGAAATTCACTATTTCAGAGATGAACTTGTGAGCTGCTGTAGCATTTAAAGGCTGCAGCAACTTAAACTGGGCTACCAGACTAAAAACCGAGAAACCAGGTAGTAAGGGGAGGAAAATCCAGGGTCCAGTGTTTTACTTTGATCATTAACTGGTGTTATCTTAAAATTACTGGATGAGGGACACACACACACAGTACTTACCAAGAATCTCATCAAATATTTTGTACAAGCCTGGAACAAAGGTGATATCCCTTAGGTTCATGCCCACGTCTTCATCATATACCCACATTTGCTGAAAGGAAAATGTAACTTCATTAAATTCTTTAACAGTATAATTTACTATTTTTAGTCAACCATTGACGAAATCTTTTTAGAAACAACACATATAAACTTAGATACTTGCATCTATAAGTCTGCTCCTCTTCCCCAAAACTGAACAGGCTCATAGTTAACGGCCCTGATTTTCACTGAATTAGACCGACATGGAGTGGGAGCAGGTTCCAGATTCTTGCCCCCATGCCCATTTCTGGCAATTTTTGACAGTGTGGGATAAGGGTACGGGGTAGTCAGCCTGCATTAAGCAACCTCCCCATGCTGGGTCCATCGCGGGGGTGGACATTTCAAACCTTCTGCAATTATAGTGGAGTCGGGCCCCTTTTGTAAGTAGACCTGGTTCATGGCCTCTCAGAGGAATCAAGAACCACGGAGGAACCCCAGTTCTGAATCAACAACAAACAAAAACACAGCCATTCAACATTCCCATTGAAATATATTGGCCCTTTAAGCTTCTCATAAAGCTGTCAATCAATCACAGCGTCATGCTCATACAATATGAACTTATGAAGTATAAACCCGAAGTGAACACTTTCCTCTAACAAAACTAAGTTGAGGGGTCAGGTAACCTGCTTCCTTGCCAAAACACATGAAGAGTAGCTCAGCGTTCTTGCAGTTCCATGTCCAGACAAGTCTTGGCGAAGTCTTTAAAAGGAACTAACGGCCTTTCTGGACATATCTTTAAGAAGCATTCAAATGCAAACAGCCCTTCCTGTGGTTAATGGCTGCACTTCTCCAATTAATTAAAAAGACTAGTTTCACAATACTGTTGCAGAGTCTTTGAGTCCACATATGAAATCCAGAAAATGGGTGTGAAAAGCTCTATTTTATCAAGATGGTAATGTGGATGAGTGATACCCAGATTCCAATGGCCTAACCATCAGAAACCACTTATGAAGACAATGGCCTGAATTTTTCAGTCGGTGTGCGGGGGTGGGCCCGACACACCAGCACATAAAATGACGTGTGATGACATCGGGCGTGCATCCCGTCATCATGCTGTCTCACAATGTTTCGTTCGCCGGACACACACTGGAGTCGGCTGCGTGCCCGCCGATATTTAAACGGCCTATTAAGGAAGTAATTAAGGTCAGCTTTACATTGCCCATCCAACCTTAAGGTTGGTGGGCAGGCGAAAAGGCCAAGCAGCCTTCACATTTTTTATGAAACCTCATCCACAAGCGGGACGAGGTTTCCTAAAGCTTTTATTAATTAAATGAAAATTTTTTTTAAAAAAAATGTCCCATTTCATGTGACCCAGTCACGTGAGGGGACATGTTTAAATACATTTTCGATCCATTTATTTATTTAAAAACCGCTTCAATCTCCCTGAGACAGCTCCATGCCTCAGGGAGATTGAAGCACTCTTTCGTGCTGGCCCCAACTCTCTCTCCTCCCCCTGCCCGCACAGCTGAGCACTACGGCCCGCGTCTAACGCTGGGCGGGCCTTTTATTGGCCTGCCCGAGTAAAATGGCGGCACGGCACGGAGCCAATCCCGGGCAGCAATCGGCTCTGCTACCACCCTCGCCCGCTCCCACTGAGCCCGCCCGATGACTGAAAAATGCAGGCCCAGCTTTCTAATAAGGGGTTTTAATAAAGTATATTTGATTTGAATAGGGACAGATACTTACATGCCAACAAACAGAAAAGACCCTGCCTAAGACCACCAGCTTTAAGCCACATGTAGGCCCAAGTTGGCCTTGAGCACTCTACCTGAGGAACTGTACCAGGGCTTCACCATTGACCTTGAATGGAGTGGAATAAGAGAAATCTGCTATTATGAACACAAATCAACTGCAAATTCATCCTTTTCAAGCTACCAGAGGTTTTTCCTCAGTGGAGAAAAAAAGAATTATAGGCTTGCATTGTTTCAAGTTTTCACCTCGGGGGAAAAACAAAAGTGTAACAGAGAACTCTTGAAATCATAGGAGCTAAATGCATGCTACTTTTATAATCGCAATCTTTTCTTGAGTGTGTGTGGATCTGTATGAGCATATGGGTGAGTGCAGTTGTGTACGTTCAGATGTTGAACAATAACATTTATCTGTCTTTTAAAACTTGTGAGAAACCTATCATTTGTCTGTTCCCGACAGTTACAGCATTCAGAGATTAAATCACTTTTAAAACACGCTGCCTTCGGTCAGTTGAGACATGAAAAAAGGGAGCCACCCCTAATATCTCTCCCTGTACATAACGACAAGTGTTTCATATTATCAATGTCAGAAGCTTTTATCCACTTCAGACCTCAAATTTACACACCTGCAGTGAAAAACTCTTCAACGAACCAGCAGGTTATTAGAAGGTAATAGAGATGCCAATCAAGCATAGCTTTACATGCCCTCTGTACCTGTTTAATCATTGCTTGCTGAGGCCATCTGTTCAGCCTGCATTTGTTGATAGAGTTGCCAGATGGCCTCATTATGAATTCCTGGCTGAACTCCAAAGATGGCTAATGCGCTTAGATCTCAGCAAACAATGAGAGGGGTGAAGATTGAGGTGCTCAGGGCCTGATATTCATCATTACAACTGGGTCAATGTCCTACGAAATGGAAGTGGGTGTTCCAGCCTGCCTGCCTCACCATTCACTGGCCTCCATTGCCACCTGGGGTCAATTTCCAGATGACGGAGGCCTGACTCCTTCCCGCTCTGGCATCCCCGGAACAAAAACATGATGGGCTAGTACCTTTTTAAAGGAGACAGGTATGTCAAGTCGACAAATTTCCTGGCTCAGCCTTCCCACCTCCTCCACAAAAATCTGGCCCAACATTTCAGGTCAATAATCTTTCATCAGTTCTGATGGAAGGTCACTGACCTGAAACATTAACTCGGTTTCCCTCCTTCCACAGGTGCTGCCTGGCCTTAGTATTTCCAGCATTTTCTTGTTTTTATTTCAGATTTCCAGCATCTCCAGTGTTCAAAAACAAATCAAGCTTTAAAATTATTCTAGTGCTATATTGAGTTAGGAATCACAGGATCATAGTGCAGAAGAGGACCTCCGGCCCATCAAGTCTACAACCAACACGTGAGAAACGCCTGACCTACCTACCTAATCCCATTTACCAGCACTTGGCCCATAGCCTTGAATGTTATGACATGCCAAGTGCTCATCCAGGTGCTTTTTAAAGGATGTGAGGCAACCCGCCTCCACCACCCTCCCAGGCAGCGCATTCCAGACCGTCACCACCCTCTGGGTGAAAAAGTTTTTCCGCACATCCCCCCTAAACATCCTGCCCCTCACCTTGAACTTATGCCCTCTTGTGACTGACCCTTCAACTAAGGGGAACAGCTGCTCCCTATTCACCCTGTCCATGCCCCTCATAATCTTGTACACCTCGATCAGGTCGCCCTTCAGTCTTCTCTGCTCCAACAAAAACAACCCAAGTCTATCCAACCTCTCTTCATAACTTAAATGTTTCATCCCAGGCAGCACCCTGGTGAAGCTCCTCTGCACCCCCTCCAGTGCAATCACATCCTTCCTATAATGTGGCAACCAGAACTGCACACAATGCTCCAGCTGTGGCCTCACTAAGGTTCTATACAACTCCAACATGACCTCCCTACTTTTGTAATCTATGCCTCGATTGTTAAAGGCAAGTGTCCCAAATGCCTTTTTCACCACCCCACTAACATGCCCCTCCGCCTTCAGAGATCTATGGACACACACGCCAAGGTCCCTTTGTTCCTCAGAACTTCCTAGTGTCATGCCGTTCATTGAATACTTCCTTGTCAAATTACTCCTTCCAAAGTGTATCACCTCACACTTTTCAGGGTTAAATTCCATCTGCCACTTATCTGCCCATTTGACCATCCCGTCTATATCTTCCTGTAGCCCAAAACACTCAACCTGACTGTTAACCATCCGGCCAATCTTTGTGTCTTCCGCAAACTTACTAATTCTACCCCCCACATTGTCATCTATGTCATTTATATAAATGACAAATAATAGGGAACCCAGCACAGATCCCTGTGGTACGTCACTGGACACTGGCTTCCAGTCACTCAAGCATCCTTCTGTCATCATCCTCTGTCTCCTACAACCAAGCCAATTTTGAATCCACCTTATCAAATTACCCTGTATCCCATGTACATTTGCCTTCTTTATAAGTCTCCCATGTGGGACCTTGTCAAAAGTTTTGCTGAAATCCATCAACTGCACTACCCTCATCGACACACCTAGTCACCTCAAAAAATTCAATCAAATTTGTTAGGCATGACCTCCCTCTGACAAAGCCATGCTGACTATCCCTGATCAAACCTTGCCTTTCTAAGTGGAGATAGATACTCTCCTTCAGAACTTTCTCCAGTAGTTTCCCTACCACTGACGTGAGACTCACTGGCCTGTAGTTCACTGGCTTATCTCTACAATCCTTCTTAAATAGCGGAACCACAATAGCTGTTCTCCAGTCCTCTGGCACCTCCCCCGTGGCCAGAGAGGAATTAAAAATTTGGGTCAGAGCCCCTGCGATCTCCTCCCTTGCCTCCCTCAGCAGTATGGGACACAAATCATCTGGACCTGGAGATTTGTCCACTTTTAAGCCTGCCAACACCTCCAATACCTTGTCACTCCCTATATCAATTTGCTTAAGAACCTCGCAGTCTCTCTCCCCGAGTTCAATACCTTCATGTTCATTCTCTTGGGTGAAGACGGATGTGAAGTATTCATTCAACACTCTAGCGATGTCCTCTGGCTCCACCCATAGATTGCCCCCTTGGTCCTTACTCTTTCCCTGGTTATCCTCCTCCCATTGATATACTTAGAGAATATCTTGGGATTTTCCCTACTTTTACCAGCCAGAGCTTTCTCATATCCCTTCTTTGCTCTCCTAATTGCTTTCTTAAGCTCCACCCTGCACTTTCTGTACCCCACTAATGCCTCTGCTGATTTGCTTCCCTTGTACCTACTAAAAGCCTCTCTTTTCCTTCTCATCATAATCTGAATATCTCTGGTCATCCATGGTTCTCTGGGCTTATTACTCCTTCCTATCACCCTAGAGGGAACATGTTGAGCCTGTACCCTCTCCATTTCCTTTTAGAACACCCCCCACTGTTCGTCTGTAGATTTCCCCACAAGTAACTTTTCCCAGTCTACCTTGGCCAGATCCTGCCTTATTTTACTAAAATCCACTCTCCCCCAATCCAAAACATTTTTTTGCAACTTGTTGATTTCTTTGTCCATAACAAACTTCAACTGTACCATGTTGTGGTCGCTATCGCTAAAATGCTCACCCACCACCACCTCAACCACCTGTCCGGCTTCATTCCTCAGAATTAGGTCCAGCAGTGAGTCGTCCCTTGTTGGACCCTCAACATGTTGACCTAAAAAGTTCTCCTGTACACATTTCAAGAAATCCACTGCATCCAAGCCCTTAACACTATGTCTATCCCAATTAATGTTGGGAAAGTTGAAATCACCTAATATAATTACCCTATAGTTATTGTTTTTACACACCTCCACAAATTGTGCACATATTTGCTCCTCAATTTCCCACTGACTATCTGGGGGTCTATAATAAACACCTAACAATGTTGCTGCCCCTTTTTTATTCCTAAACTCTACCCACAAAGCTTCATTCGATGCCCCGTCTAAGATATCATCTCTCCTTACTGCAGTAACTGACTCCTTAACTAATAATGCAACGCCTCCTCCTCTTTTACCCCCTCCCCTGTCTCGCCTGAAGATTCTATATCCAGGAATGTTGAACCTACCCTTCCCTCAACCATGTCTCAGTGATGGCTACTATATCACAAGTCCACGTGTCAATCCTCACCCTTAACTCATCTGTTTTACCTGTAATACTCCTGGCTTTAAAGTAGAGGCCATCCAGCCTTGCCTTACTCCCTTGAAGCTTAATGCAGCTGTACTCCCTCTCTCCCTCTGACTTGATTGTTTTACTGTATTATGATGTGTCCCTATTCTGCTAACATTCTGTGTCCCCTCCCCCTGCCGAATTAGTTCAAACTCCTCCCAACAGCACTAGCAAACCCGCCCGCAAGGATGTTAGTCTCGCTCTGGTTCAGATGTAGGCCGTCCCGCTTGTACAGGTCCCACCTTCCCCAGAAACGGTCCCAGTGATCCAGGAATCTAAAACCCTCCCTCCTGCACCAACTCTTAAGCCACGTATTCATCTGCGCTATTCTCCTATTTCTGAGCTCGCTAGCATGTGGTACTGGGAGTAATCCAGAGATTACAACCCGAGAGGTCTTGCTTTTTAGTCTACTGCCTAACTCCCTGAATTCTTGATGCAAGACCTCATCCCTCTTTCTACCTATGTCATTGGTACCAATATGTACCATGACCTCTGCCTTATCACCCTCCCCCTTCAGGATGCCCTGCAGCCGTTCAGTGACATCCCGGACCCTGGTACCAGGGAGGCAACATACCATCCTGGAGTCACATTGATGGTCATCGTAGTGCCCATCTGTTCCCCTGACTATAGAATCCCCTATTACTATTGTTCTTCCTCCATTCCTCCCCTCTTGTACAGACAGGCTGCTTGTGGTGCCAGTAGCTTGGCTCTGTCCGCACTCCCTGGAGGAACCAGCACCCTCATCAGCTTCCAAAATGGAATACCGATTTGTCAGCAGGACCTCAGGGGACTCCTGAACTACCTGCCCGTTTCTCTTGGACTGTCTAGTGGTCACCCATTCCCTTCCTTCCTCAAGTCCCTTCATCTTCGGTGTGACCACCTCACTAAATGTGCCATCCACGATGCTCTCAGACTCGCGGATGCTCCACAGTGTCCCCAGCCGCCATTCCAGCTCTGAAACCCAAGCTTCCATGAGCTGCAGCTGGACATACTTCCTGCATATATGCTGGTCCCGGGCACTGGAAATGTCCCCGGCTTCCCACATGGAACACGAGGAACACACCACGGCTTTGAGCGCTCCTGCCATGACTTATCCCTTTAAATTTAACCTTTTAAGTCAACTATTCTAGGGCCCTTCTTTCCTGATCCTCGTTACTGTAGAATATACAAACTGTTAACCACAAAAAGACCTTAAACTATAAGCGATTAAAGTAATAAATATCTTACCCGCTACTTACCAGTGATTCCTTTCCCTTGTAGCCTCTACTGCTGCAGCACGCTCTGAAGATTTAAGAAGTTGGATAGCAAGGAAAAAATGCAAAGAGCACCTCGTCCCCTATGTACCAAATTGCCAATACCCACTCTGGCTGTGCCTCACTCAGGATGTGCTCTCTCTCCTGTTCCTGTGCAAGCAACAGTTATCTCATAGCTTTACTCCAGAAAAGGCACCCAGAAAACACATTTAATGATCTTTATCTTGGTATTGCCTGTACCAACTTTAAAAGGTTTCATACTTCAATTTTGAAGTTTGAAAACTTACACATTCGGATGATTACGACCATTTCAGTTTATATCCTAAATTTGTTTTTAATTATTCATTCATGGAATGTGGATGCTGCCGTCAAAATCAGTATTTATTACCCATCTCTAATTGTCCTTGACAAGCTGCGAGTGAGCCGTGTTCTTGAACCGCTGCAGTCCATGTAGTGCAGATCAACCCACATTGCCTTTAGGTGTGGATTTCAAGCATTCTGATCCAGTGATGAAGAAGGAATGGCAACATTCTTCCAAGTCAGGATGGTGTGTCACTTGCAGGGTATGGTGTTCTGATACATCTGTTGCCCTTGTTCTTTTGGCAGCAGAAGTTGTGGGTTTATCGGTACTGTCGATGGAGCCTTTGTCAGTTACTATGGTGCACACTGCAGCTGCGGTGTGCTTGTGATGGATGGAGTGAATGTTTAAGGTGGCGGGCAGATGGGCTTCTAAACAAGCAGGATGCTTTTCCCTAGATGATGCTTTGCTCCTCCAGTGTTGTTGGACCTGCATACATCCAGGCAAATGGACACTATTCCAACACAATCCTGGCATGTGCCTTGTAGATGGTGGAAAGGCTCTGGGAGTTGGGAGATGAATCACTCTCCATAGAAAACCCAGCCTTGGACATGATCTTGAAGTCCTTGTACTTATGTGGCTGGTCCAATTAAGTTTCTGGTCAATGGTGATCCCCAAAATTTTGCTGGTGTGGGGGATTTAGCAATTGTAATGTCATTGATTGTAATGAGGAGGTGTTTAGACTCTTGTTGGAGGTGGCTGAATGCAGGAACAGATGGATTCATTATCTGAAGGGTAGAGTGGAACAGAACACAGTGAAAATGCCCAGTTCCAATGTTATAATGGAGGAAGTCATGATGAACCAGTTAAAGATGGGCCTAGAACATTCCTCTGAGGAAGCCCTTCAGTGATGTCCTGGAGAAGAGATGACTAGCCTCTAACAACCACAATCAGCTTCCTTTGTGCTAGATGTGACTCCAGCCAGTTGGGAGTTTCACCTGATTCCAAAAGACTTCAATTTTAACAGGACCCCTGAGTAAAACATATAGTGGGCCATGAGGTTACAGATGGTGGTAGAATACAATTCTGCTGCTGCGATTGACCACAGCACCACATGGATGCCCAGTTCTGAGCTATTAGATCTATTGTTAATCTTTTAGCATGGTGGCAGCACCACAAAGCAACTGTCTGTGGGTAAATCTCCAAGAGCCAATGGCATTCCACCTGAAGTATTCAAGTACGAAGGAACTCACATGGTTAGGAAACTCACTAGCTTCTGCTTAATCTGGAACCAGGGCGTTGTGCCCCAACATTACATACTTCCATAACCAGAAATGAGATTGGCCAAAGCCAAAAAGGTCTGAAATTTAGTGGCTGAAGACAAAAGTCTGATTTTTTTTGTGACAAGGAATCATGTACACCTCATAGCGCAAAGCGGCAAAGTCACTGCAGGGTAAGGAGCCGAAAGATTAATGCAATTTTTACCATCTGTAGTGAAATACAAATGCTTCTAGACAATTTCAAATGGGTGTAATTGTAAAAGTACCATAAGATAAGCAGTACTAACACCTCACAAAAGATCCAATTATCTTGGGTGGGGTGGGTGGGGGGGGGTAGGAAGTGCATAGTGCAGGAGTGGGCACGGGCGGGCGGGCCTTTGATCGGCGCCCCCAATTGGGGGCGTGCCGCCATTTTACGTGGGTGGACCAATTAAGGCCCACACAGCGTGACGTCCGCCATACAGACCTATGCGCTCCTTGTGCTGGTGTGGGGGGCACGGAATCCCTCAGCCGAGAGTGCGCTCTTTCGCGCATGCGCACGAAAGAGGCCACTCATCTCCCTGAGGCTAAGTGCTGCCTCAGGGAGATCAGCCACAAATTTAAAATTGGTGAAGGGGCAAAAATAAAATTTCCCTGACATGTCCCCTCATGAGTTGGGACATGGCCATCACTTTTAATCAAACATTTATTCAATTTTTAAAAACCTTCATGGAAACCTCATCCCACCCGTGGATGAGATTTCATGCTTTTTCTGAAGCTCATCAGGGCTCCTGGCTTGCCCGCCAACCTTAAGGTCGGACGGGCAGGTCCATTAATTATTTCAATTACTTTTTAAATGGTCTCAATAGGCTGTTAACAGGTTGGCGGGTGCACAGCTGATTCGGCTGCACCCCCGCCGACCTGAAAATTGAAACGAAGCGGGGTGACGTTGGGAGTTCCGTCCGATGTCATCCCGCGTCATTTTACGTGTCGGCGAGCAGGCCCTGCCCTCGCTCGCCGACCTAAAGATCCTGGTGTTAGTCTTGAGAAGTTTAAAATCTTTGGAAGGTTAGGTGTTTTGCACTGAGATTTCTGCAACTAATTGTTATATTCAAGCATAATCTCCTTTACTGAAAAACAGTTTAACCCAGGTTTAGAAATTGTAAAGTGGGGGTTGAGGGGAGGAGGAAAAGATAGAGAGACAAAAAGAGACATCTGCTGAGAAGATGCTATGCAATCATACAAAGAGTACTCCTATTACATGCAGTAATCACTCCTTAAATTCAACCCCCCCCCCAAAGTCATGTCCTCAATTAATTCAGATAATTTTAGGAATGCAGCTGTGCCTATCAAATAGCATACTTTGGTATGCTAGGGCAAAATGTCCAACGAGCAATAATACTGAGTGGAAAACATTTTAACGAAGAGGCCTTTCTCATCTAAAAACATTTTGTCAACAAAGTAAAATGATATCCTAGTCCTACATGAAGATGTAAAATGAAGATTTGACTAGATAGATGTTACCAATTTTGCATAAGAAATAAGCATACTCGTGTGCACAAACACACACACAAAGAAATTTGAGGCCCCTTTCATAACAAAAAGGCAATGCTGCAATTTGCAATTAAGGACTGCAATTTGTTCCAGAACGATTCTATGAATTAAATCTCTGCAATAAAGGGAATCACTAACCAGCATTGCAATGGGCAGGGCACAGGGGATGCTGATGAAGGAAGCTCTCTGGAATGTTATTGTGAAAGCTCTTTGGATGTGACAAAGATGGGTTACTTCAGGAAACTCAAAAGCATGCAAAGGCAGTTCTTCATTTTGCGGGTTCTGAGCGAGCTGGGCTGGCCTGGCTCAAGTACTACCAGAACAAGTAGTAAGAGCTGCTACCAGGCACTGCTGGAGCTGCACAACAGGGGCAAGGTGCCCAAAGAGTGGGGGGAACAAGTGCAGGACAGCGAAGTCCCTACTTCAGCCATTGACAGTAGGAGAACATAACTGAAAGTCTCCTGCATAGCAGCTGTGGAACCAGCCAGAATAACTGCTCCAATCACAGGTTCTCTCTCTCCCGCCCTTGCTGCTCCTCCATTCATAGAATCGGTTTCTGGAGGGACAGCAAAAGCTGGAGGGAGGGAACCCGTGATTACAGGAGCTGAAGCAACGAGATGGGAGAGCCACAGAACTTATGACTGGAGGAGCAGCTCTGTCTCTCCAGTGCATGCTGCTCCTCCAATTACAACTCTGCAATCAGATCCCCCTCTCACTGACTGACAAGAATTGCGATTATTTTTGGGCCCCATACCAGCCCCGAAGGTCAGGATGCATATTTAAAATGGCAGATTTCCAAAACTCCAATATTAGAAGTCCACCAAATGGTGGAGATTTGTCATTCCTACATAACTCACCTGTAGAAATGGAAGGGAAGCGAATCCATGACAATTTCTAGTACTTCACTTCTCTCCTGCTGCTGCTTGTAGTTACTCCTACCAGGAGATCTGCTGTCATGGTAGGTGACGCTCGTCTGTCTTGCACCATCCTCACACATCCACTGTAGCTTGTCTACAACCACTTGGTGACATCTATCATCCAACTACACCACCTAGGTCAACCCCCCTTTTTTCTGCCTCCACTTTGCCCTCTAAAAGAGATACTTGATCAAATAGCTGACATACTGACATTTTCTTTTCTGGATGTCACTTTCTATAATTCTTTTTGCTCCAGCAATTTCAAGCATCTCTTCATTTGCCTTATGTCTGTATATGGAATTTTTAGTTTCTCTTTTCTCCCCACACCAGGAAAAAATCTTGCAAGGGTTATTTGCGACAGGATTATCACTTATCTTACAGATTCAGTGTACCTAGAATCACAGTGTGACTTTCGTGCTGGACAAGGAACAGTCAACATGATCTTTGCAGTGCTTCAAATTCAAGAAAAGTCCCAAAGCAAGACAAGAACTTCGACATAGTGTTCGTTGACCTGACCAAGGCATTTGACGCAGAAAACCGTGAATGCCTGTGGAAGGTGCTGCACAAACATGGCTCCCCTGAAAATATGACCAGGGTCTTCTGCTCATTATGATGCAGAACTATGCCTCAGCAGATGCCATCTGTCGAAGAGACAGAAGAATCCATCGTCATTCGTGCCAGACAATATGATGAAGGGCGTTCTCAATGTGATGGCGGAACTTCTTCTCCACAAATACTGTGCAATGGTAACTCCTACAAGTACTGTCAGGAAAGATGCATCTGCAACAGGCAGATTGATAATGAATTCAGCAGGTTTTTGCTTTGTGTTGATTCTCTCAGCACCTACCGCTAGCCTAGTCTGCCACCTACGTTCCTCAGTAGTATTCAGGTGCCACAGAGCCTCTTGGAGATGGATATTGAAATTCGCCACTGTGTGCTACATTTTGTGCCTCTGCGATCCTCAGCGCCTCTAAGTGGTGTTCAACATGGAGGAATACTGATTCAAAAAGCTGAGGGAGTGCAGTAGGTGGCTATCAGGAGATGGTTTCCTTTCCATTCTTTGACTTGATGCCATAAGGTTTCATGGGGTTCAGAGTCAATGGTAAGGACTCCCAGAGCCACACCCCTCCTACTGTAAACCAATGTGCCATCACCTCTACTGGGCAGCAGTGGGATAGGACATACCCAGGAATAGTGTTCGAGATGCCTGGTATATTGGCTGAAAGATATGATTCTGAGAGTATAACCATGTTAGGCTGTTGCTTGACTAGTCTGAAGGGCAGCTCTCCCAATTTTGGCAAAAGTCACCAGAAGTTAGTGATGTGGTCTTTGTAGTGTCAATTGGGCTGGCATACCTTTATCATGTCTGGTTACTAGCATTTAATAAAAATGAGTAGCTTGCTAGGCCATTTCAAAGGACAATTTAGAGTCAACTGCATTGTTGTGGGTCTGAAGTCACTGATAGGCCAGTCTGGGTAAGAACAGCAGACTTCCTGCCTTAAGGCATGGTAGTGAACCAGATGAGCTTTTACCACAACCCAGTAGTTTCATGGTCACTAATATTGATGCCAGCTTTGCTGCAACATTTGAAATAAAGTGGAATGACACTGTTATGACCACAGCCGATGTTAATTGCTGCGCAAATCAAATCCCAGAGGGAAACTTGGCTCATGGGCCATACCTTTTTTTGGTATTCTGAAAAGAAGAAGGGGACATACTGATCTCAACAGTAAGAAGTCCAGCGACACTTTTGCAATTTTAAAAGTTAAAAGTAAAAGTAAAAGTTTTATTAACAAGAATAAAAGAAAACTTAAGCATACAAGATTACAGATACACAGTTAAGATTAGTCTTACAAAACATTACCCCAAAAAGACTCTCTAATTGGTCAAACCCACAAGTAAACACCTTCCAGGCAACACTCCCTTATAGGTGTTTAATTATAAAAATGCAGTAATATTACCCAAGGCAAACTGCTGTAGCTTCAATAAAGGCATACCACATGACCTGTAACTCTCTTCCAATCTACTGTGAAAAACAAAACTTCAGAAACTGTTTTTTTGCAGCCCAAAACTTTTCTGGCCTGACTGGTTGGTTGATTCAAACTGCAACCTCTCTCAGCCCAGAGCTCCGGCTGCTACATCTCACAACTCCAATTCAACAGCCCAAAAGCTCAAACAGCTACAGAGCCCCTAAGCTCTCCACAGTAACTCTAAAATACCTTTTTTACCCTTTCATCTCAGGTTCCATTGTTTTCATACCTTTTTGAAACTCAAATCCTTCCAAATATAAGGTCTTTCATGTTTCCATCTTATCTTTCTTTTTGGGTCAATAAAATTTAATATCCCCACTTCTGTTCATCTATGGAACTCCTGCAAGGTGCAAACATGTTTCTTGGCACTTCTGACTCCCCTTCGATATTCAAACAAAGTCTCAACTTATCTAAAAATGCAAATGTTAAATCTAACCTATTCACCTGTACCTCAAACCTAACACCTCTAACTTTTTCATGTTTTAAACCCCCCCAAGACAGCCTGTCTCCTATTAATCTCTGCCCAGCTTAATTAAATAACACACACACACACAGCCTTTTCCACAGAATAACACAACATTCCCCAAAAATATTTTTTAAAAATCTATTTCTCACAACACTGGAAGGATACAAGAATGGTGCATGCAATTCATATGTTTGTGTACTGATCAGAAGTATGGTGATCAATGGTGACAATAGGATTTCAATAAAGTGGTGTGAAATTTTCATGCTTTTACTGTTGCCAGTGTACAGTAATAATATAACAAATTTTTAGAAAAACTATTCTGATGCTCATTTTTTTTTTAAAAACTTGGACAGAGTTTAAAAACGGTTGTCAAAATGGCTCCAGGCTACCAGACAAAATTATGGATTTCAAACTGGGTCTACACTTCTGAGGACAAAAGACGATCCTTAATTTAATTATGGTTCACTGTATTCTCGTCCAAGGGATAACAAACTTTTATTGGCGCTTCATTGTAAGAATGTAAATTGTGCCTTGGTCAGGACAAAAGCTAAGAACCACAGGTAGGAGAAGGGTTGTTAGAAGTGTTGATGCCTTATTTGCGAGATGACTTGGCATTTTGTACAGATCACATCATAACAGGGGCCATTTTGGCCCGTACAAAAAGCACCAAAAAGAGCAGCAAGCTGAGAAAACCATCTTGAAAATACTTCAATTCAGGGAAACACAGAGAAAGGCATCTAAAAATAGCCACTGGTCTGCTGTAAAGTATCTGGGTAGCTAAAAGTGCCACACCTGCAGAACAGAAGTAAGGAATCTTCCCTCCTCCATGTAAACCTTGATTCCATCTACTAAGCTCACATGTGAAAGCAACCTCCAGTAATTCAGCAGTGGATGTCATCACAGCTGTAGAGAACAACTCCACAACCTCAAGACCTTCACATCAGACAACGCAACAACTTCAAAACATACCAGGATTGCACCAAATATGGACTAATCTTGATTTACATTAAGTACTATATCTTAATTCGTAACTAATCTTTGTGTGTGTATGTTCAGTAACTTTATCTTCTCTTAGGTAACTTCCAGAGCAGTACAGTGAAATAAACTAACCTTTTCTTTTTTAAATAAAAATAAATTTTCTCACTGCATGAGTAAAACATGCACACACAATGTTCATGGGCAACTTGAAGTAACACTCTTTAAAGCATCCGTGACAGTAAGAGTAGAATTTCGCTAAGATATTAGCAAAGCATAATAATGTTGGCTATTTGAAATTTTCAAACTATGTCCACTGGAAAAATAAAACCATCTAAAAATACAACTATGGGCTGAATCTTCGGCTCCACAAGCAGGGGCGGGGCCCGCTCGCCGAGGCATAAAATGACGCGGGGTGACGTCGGGCATGCGTCCCGACATCACCGAGCGGCATTTAGATTTTCAATTCGGCAGGCACGCAGCTGAGTCGGCCATTAATTAACTAATTGACCCTATTGAGAAAGCTGCCCTCCAACCTTAAGGTTGGTGGGCAGACGAAGAGCCCTGGCTGCCTTCGCATTTTTCATAGACCGTCATCCACAGGTGTGATGAGTTTTCATGAAGGGTTTATAAATTAAATAAATGTTTCCATTAAAGTTCTTTGCCATGTTCCAGCTTCATGTGACACTGTCTTAATTTTTTTTTAATTCAAATTTTTAAAACTTAAAACTTATCTCCCTGAGGCACCTCTGTGCCTCAGGGAGATTTCTGCGCTCTTTCGTGCGCGTGTGCAAAAGAGCGCACTCCCGACTGAGGGGAAACCCCCACCCCACCCAGCCCGCACAGGGAGCACTCAGCGCTTCCGGGTGCACGTCATGCTGGGCGGGCCTTAATTGGCCCGTCCACGTAAAATGGCGGCGTGGATCCAATCGGGGGCGCCGATCGGGTCCGCGCCTGCCTGCGCCCACCCCCGCACAACCCCCCTAACTGGGGGGGAAAATTCTCTCCTATAGGTTTCGTCATTCCTAACTTTGTGTAGAGATAGGCTATCTTTACAAAGCTCTGAGAAAAAGTAATTTATAATTTGAGATAAGTAGCATGACACATTAAAATGTACCCATTTTTCCTTTTGTGATGTCAATAGGTAGGAAAACCCATGTTTAATAACTAGTGTTAGTTTAGTAATGTGCAATTATCAAGGAATCAAAGTATATTAATCAATTAACTCAATATGTAAGACACTAATAATCACACCATGTGAGACTTTGTCTGTACCTATATCCTTGCTTGGCAAGTGAAATACACCACATGGCCCTAGACCTGTGCTAAGTGAAGTCAGACATGGTTGAGTGGATCAGAACATGGAACCTTATACAGAAACAGTGTGGTAATTTACAGGGAGAGAGTGAGAGAGAAACAGTGTGGTCATTTACAGCGAGGGTGAGAGAAACCGCATGGTCATTTACAGCGAGAGGGTATGAGAGCGGGGCCTTTAACAGTGAGAGAAGAGTGTGAGACCGTTCAAGAGCGCAAGAGGGAAAAGAGTGCGGAGAGCAGCTGATTGGTGAGTAAGATTGGTGAGTATTTCTATCTTTAAAGTAAAAGTAAGGTCTTTAGTTTTTCTTAAAGATAGCTTGCTAAGTATA
Source organism: Cetorhinus maximus (assembly GCF_964194155.1). Classification (NCBI taxonomy): domain Eukaryota; kingdom Metazoa; phylum Chordata; class Chondrichthyes; order Lamniformes; family Cetorhinidae; genus Cetorhinus; species Cetorhinus maximus. The sequence continues at coordinate 141,675,417 of NC_135881.1, read as the reverse complement.
AGATCGATACTAGTGTGTACAAAAAAATAATTATAATAAAGTGTGAAGAGTGGGGATACAAGAGTAATTAATTAATTGAATAAAATACAATAGCATTGGCAGGATGGGTGATGTGTAGTTGCTACAGCATGGGGGAGCTGCTGGACACCAAGGTGATCAAAAGTGAACACATCTGTACCAAATGTTTGCAGCTCGAGGAACTTCGGATCCGAGTTAAGAAGCTGGAGTCTGAGCTGCAGACATTGCACCACATCAGGGGGGGGGAAAGCTACCTGGACACTTTGCTCCAGGAGGCGGTCAGGCCTCTCAGATTAGGTAATTCAAATTTAGTCTGTGATCAGGGGACAGGAGGGTGTGACTGCAGGTGAAGCCCCTGCAACTGTCCAACAGTTACAAGGTTCTTGCAAGCTGTGTGATGAGAGCAGGGACCGCAGGGAGGAAGAGCAAACTGACCACGGCACCATGGTACAGGGAGCCATTCAAATGGGGAGCGGAAATGGGAGCGTAGTAGTGATAGGGGACAGTATCATTAGGGGGATAGATGCTGTTCACTGTAGCCATGAGCGTGAGTCCCGAAGGCTGTGTTACCTGTCCGGTGCCAGGGTTAAGGACATCTCCTCAGGGCTGGAGAAGAACTTGGAGTGGGAGGAGAAGGATCCAGTTGTTGTCGTCCATGTTGGTACTAAAGACATTGATAGGACTAGAAAGGAGGTTCTGCTGAAAGAATTTCAACAGTTAGGAGCTAAGTTAAAAAGCAGAACCTCCAAGGTAATAATCTCAGGATTGCTACCTGAGCCATGGGCAAACTGGCATAGAGTAAATAAAGTCAAGGAGCTCAATGTGTGGCTAAGAGATTGGTGTGGGAGGAATGGGTTTCAGTTCATGGGGCACTGGCACCAGTACTGGGGTAGAAGGGAGCTGTTCCGGTGGGACAGGCTTCACTTGAACCATGCTGGGACCAGTGTTCTGGCGAACCAAATAACTAGGGCTGTAGTAGGGAAGGGGATACGTGGGCTTACAAAACAAAAGGTTATGGCAGCCTTGCAGGGCAGCTATTTAGGTAATGATACCCAGAGTGTGACGGGAAGGGACAGAGTGTACAAACATTAAAAAAACAGCCGAAAATAGGGTCAAAGGGGGAAAAAAATGGTAAAAGGGCAAAATAAATGGCCCTTTACTTAAATGCACATAGTATTCGGAACAAAGTAAATGTATTAACGGCACAAATAGAGGTTCATGGGTATGATCTTATAGCCATTACGGAGACACGGGGCAGCATTATCCTGTCGGCAAGCGGGGGGGGCGCGGTCTGCTCACTGACGCGTAAAATGACGCGCAGTGACGTCGGGTGTGCATCCCGACGTCACCACGCATCATTTAGATTGTCAGTTTGGCGGGCGCACGGCCGAGTTGGCTGCACGCCCGCCAAACTGTCAAAGGTCTATTAAGGCCTGTTAAAAACTAAATTAAAACAATTAAATGAGCTGCCCATCCAACCTTAAGGTTAGCGGGCAGGCGAAGAGCCAGGCAGACTTCGCTTTTTTCATGGAACCTCATCCATGGGCTGGATGAGGTTTCATGAAGTGTTTTTAAAAAATTAGTAAAGTTTTTTACAAAATTTCATTAACGTGTCCCAGCTCATGAGGGGACATGTTTCAAAAGTTTAAAAATCCTTTATTTAAAAGTTTAACACTGAAACAAATCTCCGAGGCCGATCGCTGCGCTCTTTCGCGCAGGGAATCACTTAGGGATTCTCCCCACCCCCCTCCCCCTCCCCCTCCCCACGCCCACACAGGGAGCACACTAAGCTTCCGGGCGAGCGCGGACCCGATCAGGGGCGCCGATCAGGCTCACGCCCACCTCCGCCTGCCCCCACCACAACCCCCTCCAACTGGGGGAAATTTCTGGCCATGGTTACAAGGAGATCAAAGGTGGGAACTAAATATTCAGGGGTATGTGACTTTTCGAAAGGACATGCAGGAAGGAAAGGATTGTGGGTTGCTTTGTTAGTACAAGCTGGAATAAGTACGATAGCAAGAAAGGATCTTGGATCGGAAGATGTAGAATCCATATGGGTGGAGATAAGAAATAACAAGGGGAAGAAGACACCGGTGGGAATAGTCTACAGGCCCCCTGACAGTAGCTATACTGTAGGACAGAAAATAAATCAGGAGATAATGAGGGCATGTAAAAAAGGCAGTACATTAATTATGGGTGACTTTAATCTTCAGTTAGATTGGGAAAATCAAATTGGTGGAGGTAGACACGAGCAAGAATTCATAGAGTGTATTCAAGACAGTTTCTTAGAACAAAAGGTTGTGAATCCAACCAGGGATCAGGCTATTTTGGATCTGGTGATGTGTAATGAGGCAGGTTTAATAAATGAGCTGAGTAAAGGATCCCCTAGGAAATAGTGACCATAATATGGTAGAATTTAGCATTCAGTTTGAGGGTGAGAAACTTGGGTCGGAAACAACTGTGCTGAAGGGCAATTACAAAGGAATGAGGGCAGAGTTGTATGCAGTGGACTGTGAAAGCAGAAAAAGCGTTTGATGAACAATGGTAGACATTTAAGAAAATAATTCATGACTCTCAACAAAGTGAGAAAGAAGGATTCAAGGAAGGGGATAAACCAACCATGGTTAATCAAGGAAGTTAAGGTCAGTATCAAATTGAAAGAAAAAACATACAATGTGGCAAAGATTTGTGGTAAACCAGAGGATTGGGAAAATTTTAAAAACACCAAAAGATAACCAAAAATATTAAAGAGGGAGAAAATCACCTTGAGGGTAAACTAGCAAGTAATATAAAAACAGGCAGTAAAAGCTTCTTTAAATATATAAAAAAGACAGAGGCCAAAGTGAACATAGGCCCTTTAGAGAATGAGGCTGGGGAAATAATAATGGGGAGCTAGGAAATGGCAGAGGAGTTGAATAAATACTTTGCTTCAGTTTTCACGGTAGAAGATACTTGCACTCTTGCTATTGCATTCCAAAAATACGAAATAATCAAGGAGAAAAAGGGGGGAAAGAGGAAATAAATACAATAACTATCACTAGAGAAAAAGTACTAGGGAAACTAATGGGGCTAAAGGCCGATAATCCCCTGGACCTGATGAGTCGCATCCTAGGATGTTAAGGGAAGTAGCTACACAAATAGTGGGCATTAATCTTCCAAAAATCCTTAGATTCTGGAAAAGTCCCAAAGGGCTGGAGAACGGCCAATGTAACACTCTTATTCAAAGAAGGGAGGGAGATGAAAAACAGGTAACTATAGGCCAGTTGGCTTAACATTTGTCATTGGGAAAATGTTGGAGTCTATTATAATAGATTTTAAAGCAGAGCATTTAGAAATACATAATCTAATCAAGCAAAGTCAACATGGCTTCATGAAAGGAAAATCTAACACATTTATTAGAATTGTTTGTGGAGGTAACAAGCAGGATAGACAAACAGAACCAGTAGATGTAATATTTTTGGATTTTGAAAAGGTGTTCATAAAGTACCACACATAAGACTACTTAATAAGATAAGAGCCGAGATAAGATAAGAGTGTTAGGGGTAGTATATTAGCATGGATAGAGGATTGGCTAACTAATAGAAGATAGAGAGTAGAATCTTTGGCTCAGCGAGTAGGGGCGGGGCCTGCTCACTGAGGCGTAAAATGACGCGCGGTGACATCAGGCATGCGTCATTTAGATTTTTAGTTCGGCGGGCGTGCAGCCGATTGTCAAAGGTCTATTAAGACCATTTAAAAAGCCAATAAAGCAATTAGCTGAGCTGCCCGTCCAACCTTAAGGTTGGCGGGCAGGCGAAGAGCCTAGGTGGCTTTGGCATTTTTCAAGGAACCTCATCCACAGGTGGGATGAGGTTTCATGAAGATTTTTAAAGTGTTTGAAAAATTTTTAATAAAATTAGTGGACATGTCCCAGCTCATGTGACAGTTTCACATAAGGAGACTTGTCCTTAAAATGTTTTTTTACCTTTATTCAATGTTTTATACGTGAAAGCACAGAGGTGCCTCAGGGAGATTTCTGCGCTCTTTCACGCGCATGTGCAGAAGAGTGCACTCCTCGACTCAGGCAACCACCCCCCCCCCCACCCCCACTCACCCCCACCTGCACAGGGAGCACTCAGTGCTTCCGGGCATGCGTCACGTTGGACGGGCCTTAATTGGCCCGCCCATGTAAAACGGCCGCGCCCAGCTGATCAGGGGCGCTGATCAGCTGCGCGCCTGCCCCTGTACAGCCCCCCCGGAAGGGGAGAAAATTCTCCCCAGAGAGTTGGGATAAGGAGGGCATTTTCAGGATGGCAACCTAAAACTAGTGGACTGCCACAGGGATCAATGCTGGGGCCTCAATTATTTACAATATACATTAATGACTTAGATGAGGGAAGTGAATGTAGTATCGCCATGTTTGTGAATGACACAAAAGTAGGTCGGAAGGCAAGTGGTGAGGATGACACAAGGAGACTACAGAGGGAAATAGACAGGTTAAGTGAGTGGGCAAAAACTTAGCAGATGGAATATAATATGGGAAAATGTCAGGTAATGCACTCTGGCAGGAAAAGTAGAGGAGCTGTATATTATTTAAATAGAAGAAGGCTGCAGCACAGGTGGATTTGGGAGTCCTTGTGCATGAATCCCAAAAAGCTAACATACAAGTTCAACAGCTAATAGGGAAGGCAAATGGAATGTTGGCCTTTATTTCAAAGGGAATGGAGTATAAAAATAGGGAAGTCTTGCTAAAACTATACAAGGCACTAGTTAGACCACACTTAGAATACTGTGAACAATTTTGATCCCCTTATCTAAAAAAAGATATACTGGCATTGAAGACAGTCCAGAGAAGGTTCACTATGTTGATCCCGGGTATGGAGGGATTTTCTTATGAGGAGAGATTGAGTTGGTTGGGCCTGTACTCATTGGGGAGTTTAGAAGAACGAGAGGCGATCTTACTGAAACATATAAGATTCTTAGGGGGCTTGACAGGGTAGATGCTGAGAGGTTGTTTCCCCTTGCGGGAGAATCTAGGACTAGAGGGCATAATCTTAGAGTAAGGGGGCGCCCATTTCAGACAGAGATGAGGAGAAATTTCTTCTCTCAGAGGGTTGTCAGTCAGTGGAATTCTTTGCCACAGAGGGCTGTAGAGGCTGGGTCATTAAGTATATTCAAGGCTGAGATAGACAGATTTTTATTCAATAAGGGAATCAAGGGTTATGGGGAAAAGGCTGGAAAGTGGAGTTGAGGATTATCAGATCAGCCTTGATCTCATTGAATGGCAGAGCAGACTCAATCGGCCGAATGGCCTATTTCTGCTCCTACGTCTTATGGTCTTATAGCCATTAACACCAGTTATACTTGAGTTAAAGGCCCTACTATGTCTTAAATTGTTTTAGCCTTTTAACTTAAAGTGCCTTAAAACGAAAAAGTCACTTTCGTTTAAAGTATGTAACAGACCTATAGGTAAATGCTTGTTACACCTGCCCTAGCCATCTAATACTGCAATGTCATGCTGTTTAACCTAGGCATCACAAGGTTGTGAAATGAAAGTGGGGTGATCAGAAATCACCAAGATCCCAATGGCTGCCACTACAGGAGAAAAAAAACATTTTAAAAGCTAATACAACATCTGAATCTATTAGAAACTGGAAATTGAGTCTTCACTAAAATAATTAAAAGAATGCCATTCACTTATTTCAAATCAACATGCAATGAATGCCACAGGAAAATATGTTAAAAAGTATCTCACCTGGGTTACAGGTTCCACAGAGCCAATGTACGAGTCAGGGCGGAGGAGGATATGTTCCAGCTGTGTTTTCTTCTGATAAACTCTCTCCACAGACATCTTCTTGGAAGCTTCTGACAACTTTTTTGAAGTGTCACTTTTAGCATTTATTTCTTCTTTGTTTGCAAGATTCTTCTGATTGCTGAACAATGTCTGCAAAAAAAAAATTGCTGAAATCTGCTACAAAAATTAAGAGCACCATTATTTGATTGTAGTAAGGTGCTGATAAATATATAAAATAGATATTAATGCTCCTAGATTAATGAAAGCATGTAGGTCAAATAATTTATCAAAGATAGTCCTAATCAGTACATTACGGAGCTCCTGACTTCAGTTACACAGAAATAATTGTGGAAGTGTGAACAACTTCTTAATGTTCAATTTCCAAGATATTGTGACATATTAACAAAAAAAATCCTACAAGTGCAAAGCACTATTGATACAAGTTTATTTAGAGTGAGGTCTATCAGAATTCACTGCTGAGTTGTCCCCACCTGTATCATGGATTGTGAATGGTCATTAGCAGCAGTGATATTTCAACTTTCTTTTTAACTTCACTAAAGCCTAATAAGAAATTGAATTATTACCGAAAACAATTTAAATCATTTTCAGGATTTTCTTCTGCCACTGTTCTTTCAGGGGATAGACGAACAGTTTACTTATAATTGTCTGTCTACTGAACTAATCATTAGGAGATGCAAGAAAGATGCATACTAACTCACTCAAGAATCAAACAAACTTAGTTAAAATTAGTTGTGTTAACAGGAAGATGACAGAGAAATTTACCTTTTCCAACATGTTAAAACCCTGCTATCAGTACAATATTGATAGTTACTCTCATTTGGTTACTACATGGATACAGAATACAATATGTTTATGGTGGCATAGTGGTTATGTTACTGGGCTACTAATCCAGAGGCTTGGACCAATGATCTACAGATAAGGGTTCAAAACCCACCACGTCAGCCAGGGAATTTTAATTTAGTTAATATAAACAAGTCTGGAATAAAAAGCTCAATGTCAACAATGAAACTATTAGATCATCGTTTAAAAAAAAACAACTTTGTTCACGAATGACTGTTAGGTAATGAAATCTACGGTCTTTACCCTGCCTAGCCTATGTGAGCCTAACTGCCCTCTGAAATGACCTAGCAAGCCAGTCATATTAAACTGCCTCAAAAAAAGCCTAAAAAGATTAAAACCAGACTAGATCACCCAGCATTGACCTAGGCAGTGGACACAACAAAGGCACAACCAAAGCCCTGCAAAGTCTTCCTCAATAACATCTGGAAACTTGTACCAAAATTGGGAGAACTCTCCCAGAGAAAAGTCAAGCAACAGCCCGACAGAGTCACACTCACTGAATCATACCTTACAGCCAATGCCTCAGACCCAATCCATCATCATCCTTTGGTGCATCAGGGCAGTCCCACCAGTGGTAATGCTAAATGGAATAAATCCAGAACAGCTCAAAACTGGACATCCAAGAGGGATTGCAGGCCATCAGCCGCAGCAGAATTTTATTCAACCACAACCTCAAGATCGGGCATATCCCTCACTCTATCATTACCATCAAGCCGGGGACAACCCTGGTTCAATGAGGAGTTCAGGAGAGCATGCCATGAGTGTCACCAGGCATAATAAAAAAATGAAGTGCCAACCTGATGAAGCTACAATGCAGTATAGCATATTTGCTAAATAACAGAAGCAGCTTGTGATAGATAGAGCTATGCGATCTCACAACCAATGGGGGAGAATTTTCCCTATGTCGGGCAGGCCATTGGCAATCGGGACCGCACTGCCATTTTATGCAGGCGGGTCAAATAAGGCCTACCCAGCGTGTGTACCGGCTCCCGGGGACAGCAGGAGTGGGCGGATGGTGGCGGGTCGGCAATTGCTGCCGGGTCCAATGGCGAACCGGTGGCCTGTTTAAAGGCCAAGCTGCAGCCTCTCCAAGGCTGCTTTACATGGCCAGAGGTCGGGGCCAAGTCATATCCAAGTGGGCCATGCAGGAGGGTAGGGCGGGTGGGTCCATGTACACCCAGGTTTTCTGATGAGTGCCTTGCTGCCCTCCTCGAGGAGGTGGCAGCATGGTGGAAGGTACTTGTCCCCCAGGACAGGAGGAGGAGGCCACCCCTCTTGACCAAACATGCGTGGGAGGAGGTAGCGGAGGTCGTGAGCTCCCACAACGTGGTGTGGCGCTCATGGAACCAGCGCCACAAGCGGTTCAATGACATACTGCGCACAGGAAGGGTGAGTAGCATGTGGGCATCCTTCACTTCAGCCAACATGTAAGCTTTCCGCCCCTGGCGCCCCACCCATGTCTGACTGGCCTGAATGTAATGAGCCATTGACGGCATGTGTCCTTAGCTGGGCAGGCCAGCAGATATTCCCTGTGCGTTGGACAGCCTGAGAGGGTGGTGATGAGATAGGCTCTGCACCCGCAGCATGTGGTGGACTGAATCCCACATGACTGTGGTGGGGGCAACCTGGAGGATCTGCACCCAGGCGCAGTGCTCGAACTCCAGGACATGTGGAAGTCAGGGTGACAACATGGTGGGAGGGGGTCTTCAAGGTGGCGTGGAACAGATCGATCTGCTGCCCTCTGCTTTCCACGTCATTGCGCCTCCTTGCTAAGGCAGGTTAAACTGTGTGCTCCCAAGTGTGATGAAGGCAGCATGTGGCCAAGGGGGTGGGCGGTGGCAAGGACACACCAGGCATATTTGTGTGATTGTTCGGCAGCAGCGAGGTAAGGGTGCATTGGATCCCTGCAATGGCCAACTGGGCTTGGGGTAAGCCGGCCGCGAGGAGATTCATGGTATAAGTATCACTTATTAATGCTCTTTTCTCATTTCCAGGAGATGAATTCTCACAACACTGCCAAGCAGGTGAGGACTGGCGGTCGGCCAGCCCAGGTAGTGCTGCTTAGCCGCTTCGAGCAGGAGGCCCTCGACCTAGAGAGACGCCATGTGCCCAGGTCCACCGGAGCCGGAGAGGCTGGGGTTCCACGGGCAGGTATCTGTGGCCAGCACTCACGTCACCAGTAGTCTCCCAACAGCAATGGTAGCGCTGATTGTTGAGTGAGTGACGTTACCAACATGGCTTGCCCATTGCATGTGGAATGATGAGCGTATGATGATCTGGGGGACAGGCATGTATATTGACATTTTCTGCACGCTAACTGATCGAATTTCTTTACTCTTCCTTTCAGCATCAGCAGTGCAAAGCCGGGACCCGGAACAGCAGGGGCCCCCTCTGACACCTGAGAGCCATGAAGTGTCAACATCACCAGCGTCACACCATCCATGCCAGGCAGGAACCAGCGCAGATACTGGCACCTCGGTGGGCATGAAGTCTTTGGCTAGTGTCCCGGGGCACAGCGGTGAGGGCACTTCACAGTCACTGGAGGAGCTGGCGTAGACAGAGAGTGCCCATTGCACCAGCAGTCGGAGGACTGCAGGGGCCCAGGCACATGCTCAGTCCGTGGCTGATGATGAGCCTCTGGAGTCGTCCGCAATGTGGCCAACTCATGAGATTCGGCCGGGTGTGCGGGGCCATCTGGTGGAGATACATGAGGCCGTGCTTGGCTTGGTGTCAGTGGTGGAGGAGTCTATGCGGACCGTAGCCAATGCATTGAGCATTATGCATGCCAAGCTTCCTCCATGGAGAGAGTGGTGACTCTCATGGAGAAGCAGCTCCAGGGACAGGATCAGGCGCTCGGACCTGCAATCCCTCACAGCGGCATTGACCTCAGGTGCTCAGTGCCCGTATGAGCGGTGGTTTTGGCACCAGGTCTCCCACCTCGGTGCCTATCCATCTACGGTGAGCAGGAAGGGCCGAATGGACCTCATGTTGGCGGAGCAGCTGCCTGTCGTCTCTGCGGGCGCCTCTCAGGGCTCCTCTGCCCCTCTACTAGTGACCGCAGCACCCAATGAGGCAGCTGTGGAGCTGGCAGCTCCCTCCCAGGTGAGGCAAGCACAGGCTCCACGGACCAGAGGGTGTCCGCCAAGGTCATCGACGCCAACAGGGCAGCAGAGAGAGCAGACTGTCTCAGATGCCAGTGCCAGCGAGGGGGCACCACAAAGACGTAGCACCCGCAAACATAAAATTAAGGCACCTTAGGCACACCCTGGGTTCATCACTGGTAGTTTTTTGTTGGCCTCCCGTTGAGTTCCTTCTGATTGTGTTTGCAATGCGACACCATTTTATTTGTGTTGCGTTAAGAGACTTTTGTGAAAGCATTAAATTACGATCATCTAACATGGCTGAGGTGCCTCTTTTCTTGGGCAGGTGGGTGGATTCCTGAGACGTTATGAGTGATTTCGTGTCATTGACATTTATTGACCAGGCCCATCATCAATGCTCCTATCCTGACAGATTTGGCACTAGTGTCTCCAGTATGGAGGCTGCCGCCCAGGTTTGCGTTGGAGGTCCATATGTGCTGTGCTAGCTGAAGGTTCTTTGGATTCGGGCGTCCCAGGTGTTCCTGCCTCCCTGGAGTATGCCCGGGTCAGCGCCTGTCCCTTCAGCATTTCCCTGTGCGTGCTCACTGCTCACTGCTGGAGTCATCGTGTTCAGCCGCAGCTACTCTATCTACATCTTCTTCGTCCACAGCGTCCCCCCTTTGCAGCGCAAGATTGTGGAGAGCGCAGCATGCAACCACTATCAGGGACACTCGATCTGGGGGACACTGGAGTGCGTCCCCGGAACGGTCCAAGCATCGGAAGCACATTTTGAGAAGACCAATGGCTCTCTCCACCACAGCCCTTGTGGAGACGTCACTTCTATTGTACCGCTGCTCAGCTTCTGATCTTGGATGATGGAGAGGCATCATGAGCCACCTTCTGAGGGGATAGCCCTAGTCATCAAGCAGCCATCCATCTAGCCGGGCTGCAGCACTGAAGAACCCCTGAACCTGCGAGCATCTGAGGATGTTGGCATCATGGGAGCTGCCTGGATACCTTGTGCAGACATGCAGAATCTGCAGCTTGTGATCACACACTATCTGCACGTTCATGGAGTGGAAGCCCTTCTTGTTGATGAAGGAACCGGGCTCACCAGCTGGTGCCTTGATGGCCACATGTGTGCAGCCTATTGCACCCTCGACGTGGGGGAACCCAGCAATGGCCGTGAAGCCTCTGGCTCGCTGTATCTGGCTGGCTTCGTCCCAGTGGTAGTGAGTGAAGGTCAATGCATGCCTGAACAGAGCGAGTGTGACCTGCTTGACACAAGTGTGGACAGCTGATTGGGAGACACTGCAAAGATCACCCACCAACCCATGGCAAGAGCCAGAGGCATAGAAGTTGAGGGCAGCTGTAACCTTTAGAGCCACAGACATGGGGTGTCCACCCACAGTTAGCTGAGATCTCTGGCCCAATCATCTAACAGATATATTTGACTGTCTCCCTTGACAAACAGAGCCTCCTTCGGCATTGCACCTCAGGTATATTGAGGTAGCTGCTTCTCTGCCTGTATGCCCTAGCAGCAGGATAGTGGCGTATTCTGTGGCCCCTTCCGCCTTGGACTACCTCTTGACCCTTCGCCCCTTGTGCGTATGCCTGTCCTCCCAAAGGTGGCTCCCCTGGAGGCTGAATGTGCACTCCTGGCCTCCTCCCCCTTCTAGCCCTCCCTTCCTCCTCAGAGGAGGTACCCCCAGTGGCGAGATCACTTCCCATTCCCAGGCTCAGGGAGGTTTCCTGAAACCTACAGGCCCCAAAACAAATCCTCACTGCAAAGTGCTGACCTGAAGGTTGAGTCCAGTCCAAGCAGCTGGTATGCGTTTTGAACTTCTCCAGCTCACACAGGCAAGTTTCACTAACTTTGGAACACTAACTTTTAAATCTGTAGAATCGCGAGCCCACTGAGCCCTCTTCTCCCGCCCGTGGATGAGCCTCATATAAATCTCTGCTAGCCACCTGCCTGTTGCGCCCATGCGACGAGCCAAAGATCGCACGGGCAACGCAAAATCCCCATCAATTCGAGCCTCAAGGGCCTTAAGTGGCCCGTTAACGAATGGTGGGCGCGCAACGGACATCGTTGCACGCCTGCCCACTGAAATATCGTGATGGTGCGCAGTGACATCAGGACGCGCACCCAACATCACCGCGCATCATTTTACGTGTCGGCGTGTGGGTCCCGCCCCCACACACCAACGGTAAAATTCTGCTTATGGAAAAGATCAAAGCTCTGAAGTTCTGCAACATCCACTCACGAATGATAGTGGACAATTAAACAACTAACAGGAAGAAGAGGTTCCACGAACATCCCCATCACTATGATGGAGGAGTCCAGCACAGAATGCAAAAAAAAAGGCTGAAGGGTTTGCAACCTGCTTCACTCGAGGTTGAATTTATGATCTATCTCAGCCTTCTCCTGATGTCTCCCCAATAACAGATGTCAGAATTCAGTCTGGTGTTCCGACCAGGATGGGAGGAGTACACAGTTGATCTAGCCCCACTACTCCACAGGGTCATACCATTAGTATAAAAGTTTAATTTACTCACCAACGTGGCCAATTGTTTACCCTCACTACTGGTACCCAGAATAAAAGAGACTTTAACCAGCCTTCTTTCAATAAACAACAAACTTACTAGTTTATTATAAAACCATGCTCATCAAAGAGAAAGGCAAAGCTTATCAACAGCCAGCATGGAATATGAAATTATACTAATTACTCTTTTGAGATAGTGACACACACACAAAACAATGAAAATAAAATAAAAATGGAGGAATTCAGCCAAAGGGTAAAAGTCAATGGTTCAAAAGCAAAGGATAGATGGTATGATATCAAGAAATGGCTGACAGCAGTTGATATAGCAAAGGCTATGCCCCTAACAACATTCCAGATGTGATGCTGAACACTTGTGCTCCAGAACTGGTTGCACCTCTAACCAAGCTGTTCCAGTACAGCAACAACACTGGTACCTACCCAATACAGTGGAAAGCTACCCAAGTATGAAAAATCCAATCCAGTCAATTATTGCCCCATCAACAATAACCTGCTCAACGATGCTCACTTTGGGTTCCACCAGGACCAATAGGCTCCAAGCTCCATTCCAGCCTCGTTCCAAACATAAATAATAGCGCTGAATTCCAGAAATGGGAATGACTGTGGTCATCAATGAGTGTGGCATCAAGGTGTTGTAGTAAACTTGAAGTAAATGGGAATAAGGGGAAAAGCTCTCCACTGGCTGGTATCGTAGCGAGCTCAAAAGGGAGATGGTTGTGATTGTTAGAGGCCAATTACCTCAGTCCCAGGGCATCTCTGCAAGAGTTCCTCAGGACAGTGTCCAAGGCCCAACTATCTTCAGCTGCTTCATCAATGACCTTTCCTCCATCACAAGGTTAGAAGTAGGGATATTCGTTGGTGATTGCAGTGCTCAATTCCATTCTCAACTCTTAAGATAATGAAGTAGTCAATACCTGTATGCAACAAGACCTGGACAACATTCTGGCTTGGGCTAATAAGTAGCAAATAACATTTGCCGCACACCAAGCTGGGCAATGACCATCCTCAACAGCAGAGAGTCTAACTAGCCCCTGCTGACTTTCACCAGTATTACGCTTGTTCGATCACCATTGACATCCTGAAGGAAACTACAACCAGCGACTTACCTGAATGAGCCTCGTATGCACTGGCTACAAGAGCAGTTCTGTGATGAGCAACTCCACTTCTGACTTCCCAAAGTTTGTCTATTATCACAAGGCACAATGCTGTATTGTGATGGAATACTCTCCACTTGCCTGGGTATGTGCAGTTTCAACACATCTTCACCTTTTTGCTCAACTAATCCATCTTCCTGAAGTCTTTTAGTCTTCCATGTTGTTTTCCAAACTTCCTACTTTTATGTCATCAACAAATCTCAACGTTCTGGCCCTAAACCCAAGTCCAAATCCTCAAAATATATCAGAAACAATATGGACCCAGATTCACTTCAGGGAAATACAGCCTCCAATCCTCCTTCTATATGGGCAACATGCATTTATCTTAACTGTATCCTGTCTATCAACTTCCACTCCATGCTGCTATTTTTCCTCTTATGACATATACCTGGATTGTTATAACAAGCCATACTGAATGCCTTCTGAAAATCCATATAAATTTTATTTATTGCATTCCTTTTACCTAATTAGTCATCAAAAAACTCTCATTCAGTAAACTGAGCATGTATATGGGGCAGGGTTCTGAGGCGCCACAGGAATGGAAGCAGGCAGGCTTCTATCAACATCGTCAGCCGGTGTGCTGGTTCCCCAGCTCCATCCAGCCCCAGGGTCATTTTCCTGGAAGCAGGATGAGGACAGCAGGGTCAACTCCCATCAAGTGACTGGTAGCAAATTGAGCTAATTAAATGCCTATCGTCGGATGTCGACGAGGATTTTCCAGTAGGTCTCCAGATCCCTGATGATCGTGGTGGGGTGATGGGGACAGTACAGCACCTTGGAGGCAGTCTCTCAGCAGGAGACCAGAGGGCCAGCACTCCTGGCAGACCTAAAGGCCCTACTGCCTGCTTGGGTTTAGCAGTAGCCACGACCACCCTGCAGAGGTGCTCCCCACTCTCCACCAGTGGTGGCCTGACTACAAAGGCCTGATTTTTATTTTAAATTTGAAAAAGTTGGAGAGAGGCAGCTCCATTTTGCAGCCTCCTCTCCTTCACTTACCTATCATGGCATCCTGCTGTTGCTTTCAAGCTCAAGGACCCTATTGGTCCTCCAGTTCTTTAATTAGACAGTGAGCCTGCCCTTTGGCCACTAATTGTCAATTCAAGAAAACACAGGTGTGTGACTGTTTCCAACACACTGCAGGCTTCTGACCCCCGACTGAGCTTGACGGAGGTGTCCTGAAGCCTACAGGAAAATCCTACCTGTGGTCTCTGGTCAATTCAAGAAGGAGCAGTATATTTAGAACGGGAAATAGTGAGAGGTGCAAGATAAGAGTTTTTGCAGGATAGTTTCAGATTCTGGGACAATCCTGATGGACGATAGTCATCTTGTGTCCTACATACTACAACATTCCTATATTTTTTATGTAGATTTAATATTTTAAAAATTGCCCTAGAAAGGTTCAGCACAGATAAGTAATCTAATCAATAAGTTGAATTCCGTTCCAAGTCTGAGAGTCAAGCAGCACATTAATACCATACCCAACTCTATAGCTGTTAACCACATTAAGATTGTAAACCAAAAAGTGGAATCAATCTATGATGTCTAACCAAGTGACAGAAAAATGTAATTTTTGCATCCATATCAATAAAAATTGGAAATAATAAAATAAGAATATGCATATTAATTCCATTCAGCTGGTCTTGCATACAATAACTCTCACTAGTGAATAAGTTAGCCCTTACCCAAATGGAGCAAGAATGTGCTACCTTCTTGACTTATTTCAAATTCATGATAATACAGGTAATGTGAAACAGACATAATTTTCTGGTCTAAATAAATTTAACTTTTGCTTTTTTTTAGAAAAGGGAAATCTGTTCGAATGAATTTCACGTCAGGAAATTTCAATTAGAAAATGTTTAACCATAAAGTAGTTTCAAAGTCAATCCAATAGCAATTGGTCATGGTTCTTCTCCCAAATATTCAAGCATTTTTCAAAACAAGATCTAATCAGAATGGAGTTACTCAGTTCAAAACAGGTGATTGACATCAGTAATCAAATGTGTCCATAGATTTACAATATTTCAATATTATATTGACAATTCAATACACTAAAAGTAAATACAATGAGGTATTAGCTTAACTGTGCTTCTTCCAACAGGAATGACTGGCAGAAAAGTCTGAGCAACATCTTAACCATGTGCGACCAGTTTCTCACTGAAGGTTAATTGCTTTATCTGCCTGATCAGCACATAATTGTTATTCATTTGCTAAGCAGATTCTTCACAACCCATCCTCACTTGCAAAGCAACTTCAAGAAAAGGGCTTAATTCTGCAGATTCTATTTTAGATTCCCAAAAGTTATCCCAAGCAGCCAGAAGAAACTAGTTTAGACAAAGCTGGATATGTTGTTACACAAGACACCATGGTTTGACTAAAAGATTTCATCTTTTCATATGGACTAGGAACCTGACTTTACCCTGAATATCAAGAAGATCATTTCCATCCAGTTATCTGCAAATAAATCAAGGATTAAATTGTGGGCTACAAGCATTAACTATCACTCAAATGACATGAGTCAGAATTGTCTTGATAAACAGAACAGTATATTGGTCAACCAAATGAGGAATTTCAGTTTTACAGGCAGTCAAATAAGTTTCCTGTGGAATTTTGAATCCATTGCATTCTTCAATGTAAACAAAACGTTTATCATTTCTGTTACATTTCAAATTCCTAACAACATGACACAGCTTCTGGGCACTCAAGAGAACAGCAGCTGTAAAATTTAACCCTTTCTCCTGAAGTTTGGAAAGTAGAAATGGAATGGAAAGAATCTGCACAACAAATAGTGTGACATCCAGTCACAGATGATGATGGTCAGTTAAACACAGAAACATAGAAAATTAAGCAACTAACAGGAGGTGGTGGCTCCACGAACATCCCGATCTTCAATGATGGGGGAGCCCAACACGTTGCTGCAAAAGACGTATTTGTAACCATCTCCAGCCAGAAGTGTTGAGTGGATGATCTATCTCTGCCTCTTCCTGAGGTCCCCACCATCACAGAAGCATTAAACCTATGTGAACAATTGGTCACGTTGGTTATGAGTAATGTTGCTCAGATGAAGCAAAATACAGTTAGCATTTAATCAAAACCCATGAACACGTTCATGTGAAAATCATAGTGCACTCCCAGGCTGAAAGGAGTTTGAAATCAGGTTTATTGAGACTGCTTTCAAGGGTTCATCGTGATGCACACTTTTGTTTGACCAGATAATAAAGATTGAACAACTGACTTTCTAGAACTTAATCTCTGGAATCAACATTAACCATTCCAGGTGCAATCAGCACCAGGCAGGCAACACTGCGATACAAGCCTGTATGCTTTTGAGCTGTGATGAAAGGTTACGACCTAAAACCTGGTTTCCCTCTCCAGATACTGCCAGATCTGGCATTTCCAGCGTTTTCTATTTTTATTTCAGATTTCCAGCATCTGCAGTCTATTGCTTTTGAATCTGCAATGCTTGCTGTCCACACCACAAAAGCATCAAAGATAGACTTTTTAAGCTAAAAATTTGGTAACCAGATATTTCTGAATTTTTTAAGAATAGCTAGCAGAGAAATAATCTACTGAAACACACCTGCTTTGTTGCAATAAGGTGCAGAAAAGGACAGCTTACAATTCTCATCATTTTCTTCATCTCCTACATTTAAAAGACTGGGAAGAGAGAGTACAGAGATGGGACAGCAAGAAACAGCACGACAGAAAAGACATGAGAAACTTTGGTAGCATATCTTTATTTAAAAATTGTGCTTCAAAAAAGATGATGAGGAAAAAAGGGGGAGAAATCAAGGCCAAGAAGGTTACTTAGAGATAGTGAAATGAGGCCTTCTGCCTGACCAGCTACAGGTCTGGAAGGACTTCAGCTCATAATATATATGAATTAAAAAGATGTTTTCTGCAGAAAAAGAACACATGCAGAATTCAATTCCAGAAAACTATATAATAAAAACAGAATTTTACCAATGACGAAGCAATAAATCGGATGCCTTGGTAACACACTAGGAGTGTAATGCCATAAGAGCTTAACCTCACTTCAACCCGCCACTACCAAAAGCATGAGAGGTTTGCTAACATACCAAGCAGATTTGAATGGAGGCAGGAGGAGCAATAGCAACATAAATACACTGGAAGGAAAAGCTTCGCACAGAGCAGACCTGACTAGAATGACAAGGGGGCAGAAAAACACTGGCTGGAGTAGTTTGCAGGTCCCTGGCAGTAGTTACACTGTTGTGCAGGGTATTAATCAATAAATAAGAGAAGCTAATAACAAAGACAATGCAATAATCATGCAGGATTTTGATCTTCATATAGACTGGACAAATCAAATTAGCAAAATGGTCTGCAGGACGAACTAAAGGAATGCACTTTAGACAATTTCCTAGAACAACTTGTCATGGAACCAACCAGGAATAAGGCTATTTTAGATTTATTTTAGGTTTAGGGTAATAAAACAGGGTTAATTAGTAATCTCATAATAAAGGATCCCGTAGAGCTGAATAATAATGTGATAGAATTTCACATTCAGTCGAACAGTGATGTACTTAAGTCTGAAACAACAGTCATAGTTAAATAAAGCCAATTATAAAGATATGAAGAATAAATTGGCTAAGGTTGATTGGGAAAATAGATTAAAAGGTAGGCATTGATAAGCAGTGACAAACCTATAAAAGAATAGTTTAAAATTCTCAACAAATATACATTCCGTTGAGAAACAAAAACTCCACAGGAAAAAGTGATCCATCAATGGCTGACTAAAAAAGTTAAGGATAATACTATGATTAAAATAAGTATCTAATAATGTTGCAAAGAATAGTAGTAAGCTGTTGGGAAAGTTCTAGAAACCAGCAAAGGACAGGCAAAAAAAATTGACAAATAGGGAAACATCTACAAAAGAAAACTAACTCTAAGGGAAGAATTTTGCCCTTGACAGGGGTGCTCAGCAGGGGCAGGGGGGCGGACGGGAAGCCGACCGCCGCCCACGATCAGCACCGCACTGCGATTTTACGTGGGGGGGCCAATTAAGGTCTGCCCAGCATGGAACTCAAGCAGCAGCACTCAGCGCTGGCTGTGCAGACAGGGGGAAAAGTGCGAGCGGGCCTAGTGCGAACTCCACGCACGCGTGGGAAAGAGCGTTTCAATCTCCCTCAGGCACGGAGCTGCCTCAGGGAGATGAAGCGCTGTTTAAAAAAACTAATGTACAAAATAAAAATGTCATAAAACATGTCCCCTTATGTGACTCTGTCAGGGACAAAGCAGGGACATGTTTATAATTCAAGTGTTAAAATTTTATTCTATAAATTACAAAGGTCGCTTGGCCTTTTCGCCTGCCCATCAACCGTTTGGTTGAACGGGCAGTGAAATATTCAGGACAATTGTTAACTTAATGGCCTTAATATACCTTTTAATTGTCAGCGGGCGTGCTGCTAGCTCTGGCATGCGCCCGTCGACCTAACTATCGCGAGAGTGCACATTGACGTCGGCACACTCGGCTGATGTCAACGCGCTTTACTTCACGCTCGGGCGTGTACCCACATGCCGAGCGAAAATCCTGCCCTAATTATAAAAATACATAGTAAGAGCTTTGGGAATTATTTAAATAGGAAGAGATTAGCAAAAGTAAGCAGTGGTCCCTTACAGGCTGCAACAGGAGAAATTATCATGAGGAATAAGGGAATGGCAGAGATGTTAAACAAATACTTTGTATCTGTTTTCACAAGAGATGCAAAAAGCAGACCAAAAATTGTGGGGAAGCGAGCCGTAATGAGAGTGAGCAACTTAAAATAATTCATATAGGAAAAGTATTAGAGAAACAAGGGACTAAAAGCCGACAAATCCCCTGCACCTGACGGTCTACATCTTAGGATTCTAGAAATGATGACTGCAGAGATAGTAGATGCACTGGTCACGATCCTCCAAAATTCTCCATGGGCAGAATTTTACACTGGTTGTGCGGCAACTGATGTTCATTGAGTTCTGCTATCAGGGGCTTGAATGTGTTGCAAAGACACAGTTTGGTGCATTTTTTTCTTGTCATTTAATCTGTACAGTTCTGCAGCTTCCTGACGAAACTCCGCAGCAGCTGTCTGCCTTCAGGGAGCTTGCTTGAAGCACCCACCGGCACTTTTGTTGGCGACCGTCCTTTTCCCGCCCCCCACTTGGCAGCATTGAGGCTTTCTCATCGAGCCTGTTTCACACTGGCTGGCCGTTAATTGGCCAGCCAGTGGGAAATTGCATTCTGGGCCGATTGTAGGCAGAAGCGCATTTTGCATCCACTTCCAGGCCCACTGATCACGCGCGCCCAACAAACGTAAGATTCAGACCCAGATTCTGGAACAGTTTCGGTGGATTGGAAGGTAGCAAAAGTAACGCCACTTAAGAAAGCAAGGAGAGAGAACAGAGGGAACTAGAGGCCAGTTAAGCCTGCAGAAGTCCTTGGGAAAATACTGGAATTTATTATTTGTTTTGCATTGTGACAGTAATCATTTAACAATTGCAACTAAACATAGCAAGCAACGTGCTTATTATGGAGGTATTAACAAGGCATTTATAGAAAATCATAATATAAATAAACAAAGTCAACATGGTCTGCACTGGAGTGCTGCTTTGGACTGCAGTCGAGTGCTTAAGTTGGAGTTCGGTGAGGAGAGAATGGGGTGATCCATTGAGTACCGTGAATACGGTCGGGTAAGTATTTACTACTGTTATCACTTATAATTTTTAACGTCTTATTTTGTGGTTCATCGTTTGTAAGGAATATATTCCGTAACAACAAGGAGCAGGGAAGAAGGGCCCCAGAGTAATTGATATTATTTGATACTAAGTATCTTCCAAAGGTTTAATTTAATTTAAAGGGGTAAGTCATGGCAGGAGAGCTCAAAGCCATGGTGTGCTCCTTCTGCTCTATGTGGGAAGCCGGGAACATTTCCAGTGCCCAGGGTCAGCATTTGTGCAGGAAGTGTCTCCAGCTGCAGCTCGGGTTTCAGCTCTGGAGCGACGGCTGGGGACACTGCGGAGCATCTGCGAGGCGGAGAGTATCATGGATAGCACGTATAGAGAGGTGGTCACACCGCAGGCTAACAGTCCACAGGCAGGAAGAGAATGGATGACAACCAGGCAGAGCAAGAGGACTAGGCAGGCAGCGTAGGAATCTCCTGTGGCTATTCTCCTGCAAAACAGATATACCACTTTGGGTACTGTTGAGGGGAATGGCTTCTCATGGGAAAGCAGCAACAGCCAAATTCGTTACACCACGGTTGGCTCTGCTGCAAAGGGGAGGAGTAAAAAGTGTGGGAATGCAATAGTTATAGGGGATTCAATTGTATGGGGAATAGATAGGCGTTTCTGTGGCCGCAAATGAGACTCCAGGATGGTATGTTGCCTCCCTGGTGCTAGGATCAAGGATGTCTCAGAGCGACTGCAGGACATTCTGAAGGGGGAGGGTGAATAGCCAGCGGTTGTGATACACATTGGTACAAACGACATAGGTTGAAAAAAGGGATGAGGTCCTAAAAGCAGAAAATAGGGAGTTAGGAAGTAAGTTGAAAAGTAGGACATCAAAAGGTAACGATCTCAGGATTACTACCAGTGCCACATGCTAGTCAGAGAAGAAATAGCAGGATATATTGGATTAATACTTGGCTGAAGAGATGGTGTGAGAGGGAGGGTTTCAGATTCCTGGGACATTGGGACCGGTTCTGGGGGAGGTGGGGCCAGCACAAACTGGACGGATTACACCTGGGCAAGACCGGGACTGATGTCCTAGGGAGAATGTTTGCGAGAGTGGTTGGGGAGGGTTTAAACTAAAATGGCAGGGGGATGAAAACCTATGCATGGAGTCAGGGGAGGGGGAATCAAGGACAAGAACAAAAGACAGAATAGGGAATAAGAAAAGTGATAGACAGAGAAATCAAGGACAAGAATCAAACAGGGCCTCAGTGAAAAATAGTGGGAATGGCACAAGTAATGTTAAAAAGACAAGCCTTAAAGCTTTGTGCCTTAACGCGAGGAACATTCGCAATAAAGTGGATGAACTAACCATGCAAATAGATATAAACAGGTATGATATAGTCGGGATTACGGAGACATGGCTGCAGGGCGACCAGGGATGGGAGCTGAACATCCAGGGGTATTCAGTATTTAGGAAGGACAGACAAACAGGAAAAGGCGGTGGAGTTGCATTGCTGGTTAAAGAAGAAATTAACGTAATAGTGAGGAAAGATATTAGCTCCGGCGATGTGGAATCTGTATGGTAGAAACACTAAGGGACAAAAAACGTTAGTGGGGGTCGTATATAGACCCCCAAACTGCAGTGGTGATGTTGGGAATGGCATTAAACAGGAAATTAGAGACACATGCAATAAAGGAACATCTGTAATTATGGGTGACTTTAATCTGCATATAGATTGGTCAAATCAAATTAGTAACAATACGCAGAGGAGGAATTCCTAGAGTGTATACAGGATGGTTTTCTGGACCAATGCGTTGAGGAACAACTAGAGAACAGGCCATCCTAGAATGTGTATTGTGTAATGAGAAAGGAATAATTGGCAATCTAGTTGTGCGAGGCCCCTTGGGGATGAGCGACCATAATATGATAGAGTTCTTCATCAAGATGGAGAGTGACGTAGTTGATTCTGAGACTAGGATCCTGAATCTTAATAAAGGAAATTGCAACGGTATGAGGCGCAAGTTGGCTATGATGGATTGGGAAACGTTACTTAAAGGGATGACGGTGGATAGGCAATGACAAACATTCAAAGAGCGCATGGGTGAACTGCAACAATTGTTTATTCCTGTCTGGTGCAAAAGTAAAACAGGAAAGGTGGCTAAACTATGGCTTACAAGGGAAATTAGAGGTAGTATTAGATCCTAGGAAGAGGCATACAAATTGGCCAGAAAAAATAACAGACCTGAGGATTGGGAGCAGTTTAGAATTCAGCAAAGGAGGACCAAGGAATTGATTAAGAAGGGGAAAATACGAGAGTATGAGAGTAAGTTTGCAGGGAACATAAAAACTGACTGTAAAAGTTTCTGTAGGTATATGAAGAGAAAAAGATTGGTGAAGACAAATGTAAGTCCCTTAAAGACAGAAACAGGGGAATTTATAATAGGGAACAAAGAAATGGCTGACCAACTAAATACATACTTTGGTTCTGTCTTCACAAATAACATATCAGAAATGTTGGGAACACAAAGTTTAATGAGAGGGAGGAACTGAAAGAAATCAGTATTAGTATGGAAATGCTGTTGGGGAAATTGATGGGATTGAAGGCCGATAAATCCCCAGGGCCTGATAATCTACATCCCAGAGTACTTAAGGAAGTGGCCCTAGAAACAGTGGTGGTCATCTTCTGAGATTCTATAGACTCTGGAACAGTTCCTACAGATTGGAGGGTAGCTAATAAACCCCCACTATTTAAAAAGGGAGGGAGGGAGAAAGCAGGGAATTATAGACCAGTCAGCCAGTAGTGGGGAAAATTCTAGTCTATTATAAAAGATTTAATAGCTGAGTACTTGGAAAACAGTGGCAGAATCAAGCAGAGTCAGCATGAATTTACGAAAAGGAATCTACTGGAATTTTTCAAGCATGCAACTAGTAGAGTTGATGAGGGGGAGCCAGTGGGTGTGGTTTATTTGGACTTTCTGAAGGCTTTCGACAAAGTCCCACATAAGAGATTAGCGTGTAAAATTAAAGTGCATGGGATTGGGGGTAGTGTATTGAGTTGGATGGAAAACTGGTTGGCAAACAGGAAACAAAGAGTAGGAATAAACGGGTCTTTTTCCGAATGGCAGGCAGTGACCGGTGGGGTGCCGCACGGATCAGTGCTGGGACCCCAGCTATTCACAATATATATTAGTGATTTACATGAGGGAACTAAATGTAATATCCACAAATTTGCAGATGACACAAAGCTGGGTCGGGGTGGGGGGGGGGGGGGGGGGTGAGCTGTGAGGAGGATGCAGAGATGCTTCAGTGTGATTTGGACAAGCTGAGTGAGTGGGCAAATGCATGGCAGATGCAGTATAATGTGGATAAATGTGAGCTTATCCACTTTGGTGGCAAAAACAGGAAGGCAGATTATTATCTGAATGGCTATAAATTGAGAGAGGGGGATGTGCAACAAGACCTGGATGTCCTCATACACCAGTCGCTGAAGGTAAGCATGCAGGTGCAGCAGGTGGTAAAGAAGGCAAATGGGATATTGGCCTTCATAATGAGAGGATTAGAGTACAGGAGCAGGGATGTCTTGATGCAATTATACAGGGCCTTGGTGAGACCACACCTGGAATATTGTGTGCAGTTTTGGTCTCCTTATCTGAGGAAGGATGTTCTTGCTATAGAGGGAATGCAGCGAAGGTTCACCAGGCTGATTCCTGGGATGGCAGGACTGACATATGAGGAGAGAATGAGTCGGTTAGGATTATATTCGCTGGAGTTCAGAAGAATAAGGGGGGATCTCATAGAAACCTATAAAATTCTAACAGTACTGGACAGGGTAGATGCAGGAAGGATGTTCCCGATGGTGAGACAGTCCAGAACCAGAGGTCACAGTCTGAGGATATGGGGTAGACCATTTAGGACTGAGTTGAGGAGAAATTTCTTCACCTAGAGAGTGGTGAGCTTGTGGAATTCACTACCACAGAAAGTAGTTGAGGCCAAAACATTGTATGTTTTCAAGAAGGAGTTGGATATGGCTCTTGGAGCGAAAGCGATCAAAGGATGTGGGGAGAAATCAGGAGCAGGCTATTGAGTTGGATGATCAGCCATGATCATAATGAATGGCGGAGCAGGCTTGAAAGGCCGAATGGCCTACTCCTGCTCCTATTTTCTATGTTTCTATGAATGGGAAGTCGTGTTTGAAAAACTTATTCGTTTTCTAAAGGTGCAACAAGCAGGGTAAATAAGAGGGAAATCGCTGACTGTAGTATATTTGGATTTCTAAATGGCATTTGATAAGGCTGGGATGAAAATTGATGGGCAGGATATACTGCAAAAACTGGCAAAATACACTGGGAAAAACTGGTTATGTTTAGAGTGGATAAATTGCCTGGTTCAAATGGCGTGCCTCCCAGGTTGCTAAAGGAAGTGGGAGTGGAAATAGCAAAAGGGTTTGCCATAATCTTCCAATCTTTCCTAAATACAGGGGAGGTACCAAAGGATTGAAAAGAGGCAAATGTGGCACTCTTATTCAAGAAAGGGTATGAGGACATTCCCAGTAACTACAGGTCAGTCAGTTTAACATCAGTGATGGGGAAAGTTTTAGAAACAATAATCGGGGGAAAAAGAAATCAACACACTTGGAGAAGTTTGAGTTAATTAAGTGGCGCTAGCACAGATTTTAAAGTGCTTGACTAACCTAATTGACTTCTGATAAATTAACAGAGAAGGTTGATGAAGGGAATGCAATGGAGGTTGTCTGTATGGATTTTAAGAAAGTATTTGACAAAGTACCACGTAAAAGGCTGATTAATAACATTGAGGCTCACAGAATAGGAGTCGGTGCCAGCTTGGATAAAAAATTAGCTTAAGGACAGAAAACAGAGGGTTGTGGTAAATGGTTATTTTTCAGACTGCAGGATGGTAGACAGGGGTCTTCTTCATGTGTCAGAGCTAGGACCACTGCTTTTTTGATATATATAAATGACTTAGATATTGGAATGCAGAGCAAAGTCTAAAAATTTGCCAATGATACCAAACATAGAGGTGTACAATGAGGGTGGCATCCATCGACTTCAACAGGACATAGATAGGCAAGCAGAATAGGCAGATAAGTGGCAGATGGAATTTAATACAGGAAAGTGTGAGGCAATGCACCTTGGAAGATGCAATAGGGAGAGGCAATGTAGCCTTAATGCAACAATTCTAAAAAGTGTGCAGGGTCAGGAGGATCTGGGGGTTCCTGTGCATAGACCTTTGAAGGTGGCAGAACATATTAAGAGCATGCTGAGCAAAACATACGGGATCTTGGGTTTCATAAATAGAGTTATTGAATAGGAAAGCAGGCTAGTTATGCTGAACCTTAATAAAGCTCTGGTTAGGCCACAACTAGAGTACTGCATCCAGTACTGGTCACCACACTTTATGGAGGATGTGAGGGTTCTTGAGATTTAAGAATGGTTACAGGGATCAGGGATCTTAGCTACAACGTTAGGTTGGAGTTGTTCTGCTTGGAGAAAAGGTGATTAAGGGAGGTTTGATAGAGGTGTACAAGATTATGACAGGTTTAGCAATGGAAAAATAAAAGAAAAGCCGATCAGGCTTGTCCAACCTTTTTTGAGCGGGGGAGTCACATTTCCATTTTCCTCACTCAAGGAGCCGATAAGCAAATTTCAGAAACAAAGGTTTAGCACAAGATTAAACAGGAATTTCAAAACAAGAAATGGAAGTATGAACAAAAGAAACAACTTGCTGAGCAAAATTAAAGCAATGTCAAAGCAATAAATTAACAATTAAAAGAGTAATGATTAAACATAGCCATAAGACCATAAAACATAGGAGCAAAAATTAGGCCATTCGGCCCATCGAGTCTGCTCCGCCATTCAATCATGGCTGATAAGTTTCTCAACCCCATTCTCCCGTCTTCTCCCCATAACCTTTGATCCCCTTACCAATCAAGAACCTAAATATTTCGGTCTTAAATACACTCAATGACCTGGCCTCCACAACCTTCTGTGACAATGAATTCCATAGATTCACCACTCTCTGGCTAAAGAAGTTTCTCCTCATCTCTGTTCTAAAAGGTCTTCCCTTTACTCTGAGGCTGTGCTCTCAGGTCCTAGTCTCTCCTACTAATTGAAACATCTTCCCCACATCCACTCTATTCAGGCCTTTCAGTATTCTGTAAGTTTCAATCAGATCCCTCCTCATCCTTCTAAACTCCATCGAGTATAGACCCAGAGTCCTCAAACGTTCCTCATATGTTAAGCCTTTCATTCCTGGGATCATTCTCGTGAACTTCCTCTGGACCGTCTCCAGGGCCAGCACGTCCTTCCTGAGATATGGGGCCCAAAATTGCTCACAATGTTCTAAATGTGGTCTGACCAGAGCCTTATAAAGCCTCAACAGCACATCCCTGCTTTTATATTCTAGTCCTCTCGAAATAAATGCCAACATTGCATTTGCCTTCCTAACTATTGCATTTGCCTTCCTAACTACCGACTCAACCTGCAAGTTAACTTTAAGAGAATCCTGGACTAAGACTCCTAAGTCCCTTTGCACTCCAGACTTCTGAATTCTCTCCCCATTTAGAAAATACTCTACGCCTCTATTCTTCCTACCAAAGTGCATGACCTCACACTTCCCCACGTTGTATTCCATCTGCCACTTCTTTGCCCATTCTCCTAACCTGTCCAAATCCTTCTGTAGCCTCCCCACCTCCTCAATACTACCTGTCCCTCCACCTATCTTTGTATAATCTGCAAACTTAGCCAGGATGCCTTCAGTTCCTTCATCTAGATCATTAATGTATAAAATCAAAAGTTGTGGTCCCTGACCCCTGCGGAACTCTACTAGTCACTGGCCGCCATCCTGAGAAGGACCCCCTTATTCCCACTCTCTGCCTCCTGCCAGACAGCCAATCTTCGATCCATGCTAGTACCTTGCCTCTAACACCATGGGCTCTTATCTTACTGAGCAGCCTCCTGTGCAGCACCTTGTCAAAGGCCTTCTGGAAGTCCAAGTAGATAACATCCATTGGCTCTCCTTTATCTAACCTACTCGTTACCTCCTCAAAGAATTCTAACAGATTTGTCAGGCATGACCTCCCCTTGATGAAACCATGCTGACTTTGCTGGATTTTACCATGCACTTCCAAGTATTCTGAAATCTCATCCTTAATAATGGACTCTAAAATCTTACCAACGACTGAGGTCAGGCTAATCGGCCTGTAATTTCCCGTCTTTTGCCTCACTCCCTTCTTAAACAGGAGGGGTACATTAGCGATTTTCCAGTCCTCTGGGACCCTCCCTGACTCCAGTGATTCCTGAAAGATCACCACTAACGCCTCCACTATCTCTTCAGCTATCTCCTTCAGAACTCTGGGGTGTAATCCATCTGGTCCAGGTGATTTATCCACCTTTAGACCTTTCAGTTTTCCTAGCACCTTCTCCTTAATAATGGCCACCATACTCACCTCTGCCCCCCAACTCTCTTGAACTTTGATGATGTTACTCGTGTCTTCCACTGTGAAGACTGACGCAAAGTACCTATTCAGTTCCTCCGCCATTTCTTTGTTCCCCACTACTACTTCTCCAGTGTCATTTTCCAGCGGCCCAATGTCCACTTTTGCCTCTCTCTTACCCTTTATATATCTAAAGAAACTCTTGCAATCTTCTTTTATATTACTGGCTAGTTTACCCTCATATTTAATCTTCTCCCTCCTTATTTCTTTTCTAGTTGTCCTCTGTTGGTCTTTGTAGGCTTCCCAATCCCCTGGTTTCCCACTGCTCTTCGCCGCATTGTATGCTTTCTCTTTAGCTTTTATGCTGTCCCTGACTTCCCTTGTCAGCCATGGTTGCCTCGTCCTCCCTTTAGTATGCTTCTTCTTCCTAGGGATGAATTTTTGCTGTGTCTCCCAAATTACTCCCAGAAACTCCTGCCATTGCTGTTCCACTGTCCTTCCTGCTAGGTTCATCTCCCAGTCAATTCTGGCCAGCTCCTCCCTCATGCCTCTGTAGCTGCCTTTATTCAACTGTAATACCGTTACATCTGATTCCAGCTTTTTCCTCTCAAATTGCAGGGTAAATTCTATAATATTATGGTCACTTCCTCCTAAGGGTTCCTTCACCTTAAGCTCCTTTATCAAATCTGCCTCATTACACATCACTAAATCTAGAATTGCATGTTCCCTCGTGGGCTCCACCACAAGCTGCTCCAAAAAGCCATCTCGTAGACATTCCACAAATTCCTTTTCTTGGGATCCACTACCAACCTGATTTTCCCAGTCTACCTGCACATTGAAATCCCCCATGATCACTGTAACCTTGCCTTTCTTACACATCTTTTCTATCTCCTGGTGTATCTTCTGCCCCACATCCTGACTACTGTTCGGATTCCTGTACATAACTCCCATTATGGTTTTTTTACCTTTGCGGTTCCTCAGCTCTACCCACACAGATTCTACATCATCTGACCCTACATCATTTCTTGCTATCGATTTAAGTTCATTTCTTACTAACAATGCAACCCACCCCCTCTGCCAATCTGCCTATCTTTTCGATAAGGTGTATATCCTTGGATATTTAGCTCCCATTCAAGTGCAAGAATAAGAGTTTGTGTGTCTGGCTCACTCCAAGTCTCAGGCTACACAGTTAGTCACCCTCACCCACTGTGAGGATGGGTGAGAGTGTGTCTTGGTGTGTGGGGGTGAGGCTAAATGAGAATTGGGAGACTGGGAATGAGCTAGACACATACACACACACACACCTCGACCCCACGTCCACCCTCTCAGAGACTGTCTCCTTCGTTCCCTCGCCCGCCATCAGAGACTGGCTCACACGCTCTCTCAATCTCTCGCTCCGTCAGGGACTGTCTCCCTCGGACTCTTGCTCGCCCCGACGAGACTCGCTCACCCTCTCTCTCTCGCCCCCTCGCAGGCTCTCTCTCTCTCTCACTCTTTCTCTGTCTCCCCCCTCACAGACTCTCTCTCTCTGTCGCCCCCTCACAGAATCACACAGTGCAGAAGAGGCCCTTCGGCCCATCAAGTCTGTACCGACACGTGAGAAACATCTGACCTACCTACCTAATCCCATTAACCAGCACTTGGCCCATAGCCTTGAATGTCATGATGTGCCAAGTGCTGATCCAGGTACTTTTTAAAGGATGTGAGGCAACCCACCTCCTCCACCCTCCCAGGCAGTGCATTCCAGACCGTCACCACCCTCTGGGTAAAAACTTTTTTCCTCACATCCCCCCTAAACCTCCTGCCCCTCACCTTGAACTTATGCCCCCTTGTGACTGACCCTTCCCTGATGAAGGGAAACAGCTGCTCCCTATCCACCCTGTCCATGCCCCTCATAATCTTGTACATTAGGGATCATTTCTCTCGTTTTTTTCTTGAGAAATGTGTTTCTAAAGTGTTTGGTCTCAATCAGGACGCCCCTCAGTCTTCTCTGCTCCAGCGAAAACAACCCAAGTCTATCCAACCTCTCTTCATAACTTAAATGTTTCATCCCAAGCAACATCCTGGTGAATCCCCTCTGTACCCCCTCCAGTGCAATCACATCCTTCCTATAATGTGGTGACCAGAACTGCACACAGTACTCCAGCTGTGACCTCACCAAGGTTCCATACAACTCCAACATGATCTCTCTACTTTTGTAATCTATGCCTCGATTGATAAAGGCAAGTGTCCCATATGCCATTTTCACCACCCCACTAACATGCCCCTCTGTCTCCAGAGGTCTATGGACACACACGCCAAGGTCCCTTTGTTACTCAGAACTTCCTAGTGTCATGCCGTTCATTGAATACTTCCTTGTCAAATTACTCCTTCCAAAGTGTGTCACCTCACACTTTTCAGGGTTAAATTCCATCTGCCACTTACCTGCCCATTTGACCATCCCGTCTATATCTTCCCGTAGCCCAAGACACTCAACCTCACTGTTAACCACCCGGCCAATCTTTGTGTCACCCACAAACTTACTAATCCTACCGCCCACATAGTCATCTATGTCATTCATATAAGTGACAAATAATAGGGGACCGAGCACAGATGCCACTGGCTTCCAATCACTGAAGCATCCTTCTGTCATCACCCTCTGTCTCCTACAACTAAGCCAATTTTGAATCCACCTTATCAAATTACCCTGTATCCCATGTGCATTTGCCTTCTTTATAGGCCTCCCATGTGGGACTTTGTCAAAGGTTTTGCTGAAACCCAAATAAACTACATAACTGCACTACCCTCATCTACACACCTGGTCACCTCCTCAAAAAATTCAATCAAATTTGTTAGGCATGACCTCCCTCTGACAAAGCCATGCTGACTATCCCTGATCAAACCTTGCCTCTCCAGGTGGAGATAGATTCGCTCCTTCAGAACTTTCTCCAATTGTTTCCCTACCACTGACGTGAGACTCACTGGCCTGTAGTTCCCTGGCTTATCTCTACAACTCTTCTTAAATAGCAGAACCACATTAGCTGTTCTCCAGTCCTCTGGCACCTCCCCTGTGGCCAGAGAGGAATTAAAAATTTGGGTCAGAGCCCCTGCAATCTCCTCCCTTGCCTCCCTCAGCAGTCTGGGACACAAATCATCTGGACCTGGAGATTTGTCCACTTTTTAGCCTGCCAACACCTCCAATACCTTGTCACTCCCTATATCAATTTGCTTAAGAACCTCACAGTCTCTCTCCCGGAGTTCGATACCTTCATCCTCATTTTCTTGGGTGAAGACGGATGTGAAGTATTCATTCAACACTCTAGCAATGTCCTCTGGCTCCACCCATAGATTGCCCCCTTGGTCCCTTATGGGCCCTACTCTTTCCCTGGTTATACTCTTCCCATTGATATACTTAGAGAATATCTTGGGATTTTCCCTACTTTTACCAGCCAGAGCTTTCTCACATTCCCTCTTTGCTCTCCTAATTGCTTTCTTAAGCTCCACCCTGCACTTTCTGTACTCCACTAATGCCTCCGCTGATTTGCTTCCCTTGTACCTGCTAAAAGCCTCTCTTTTCCTTCTCATCGTAACCTGAATATCTCTAGTCATCCATGGGCTTGTTACTCTTTCTTATCACCCTAGAGGGAACATGTTGAGCCTGTACCCTCCCCATTTCCTTTTTGAACGCCCCCCACTGCTCCTCTGTAGATTTCCCCACAAGTAGCTGTTCCCAGTCTAGCTTGGCCAGATCCTGCTTTATTTTACCAAAATCCACTCTCCCCCAAACCAAAACATTTTTTTGCAGCTTGTCTATTTCTTTGTTCATAACAAACTTAAACTGTACCTTGGAGGCTCTCGCTCTCTGTCACCCCCTCACAGGCTCTCTCTCTCTGTTGCCCCCTCACAGGCTCTCCCCCCAACCTCTCTCTCTCTCTGTCACTTCCTCACAGGCTCTCCCCCTCTCTCTCTCCCTCTCTCTCTCTCTCTCTCTCTGTCGCCCCCTCGCAGGCTCTGTCTCTCTCTCTGTCGCCCCCTTGCAGGCTCTCTCTCTCTCTGTCGCCCCTCACAGGCTTGCGCTCTCTCTCTCTCTCTCTCTGCCGCCCCCTCGCAGGCTCTTTCTTTCTCTCTCTCTGTTGCCCCCTCACAGGCTCTCCCCCCCCGCCCCTCTCTCACTCTCTGTCGCTCCCTCACAGGCTCTCCCCCTCTCTCTCTCCGTCACCCCCTCACAGGCTCTCTCTCTCTGTTGCCCCCTTGCAGGCTCTCTCTCTCTCTCTCTCTCTCCGTCACCCCCTCACAGGCTCTCTCTCTCTGTCGCCCTCTTGCAGGCTCTCTCTCTCGCCCCTCACAGGCTTGTTCTCTCTCTCTCTGCCGCCCCCTTGCAGGCTCTCTCTCTCTCTGTCGCCCCCTTGCAGGCTCTCTCTTTCTCTCTCTGTCGCTCTGTCGCCCTCTCGCAGGCTCTCTCTCTTTCTCTCTCCCTGTCACACCCTCACAGGCTCTCTCTCTCCCTGTCGCACCCTCGCAGGCTCTCTCTCTCTCTGTCGCCCCCTTGCAGGCTCTCTCTCTCTCTCTCTGTCGCCCCCTTGCAGGCTCTCTCTCTCTCTCTCTCTGTCGCTCTGTCGCCCTCTCGCAGGCTCTCTCTCTCTCTCTCTCTCTGTCGCCCCTCACAGGCTTGCGCTCTCTATCTGCCGCCCCCTTGCAGGCTCTCTCTCTCTGTCGCCCTCTCGCAGGCTCTCTCTCTCTGTCGCCCTCTCGCAGGCTCTCTATCTATCTCTCTCGCTCCCTTGCAAGCTCTCTCTCTTTTGCTTCCTCGCAGGCTCTCTCTCTCTCTGTCGCCCCCTCGCAGGTTCTCTATCTATCTCTCTCTCGCTCCCTTGCAGGCTCTCTCTCTGTCGCCCCCTCTCAGGTTCTCTCTCTCCCTCTCTCGCTCTCTGCAGCCTCCTCGCAGGCTCTCTCTCTCTCTGTCGCCCCCTCGCAGGTTCTCTATCTATCTCTCTGTCGCCCCCTCGCAGGTTCTCTATCTATCTCTCTGTCGCCCCCTCGCAGGTTCTCTATCTATCTCTCTCTCGCCCCCTCGCAGGTTCTCTATCTATCTCTCTCTCGCCCCCTCGCAGGCTCTCTCTCTCTCTCGCCCCCTCGCAGGCTCTCTCTCTCTCTCGCCCCCTCGCAGGCTCTCTCTCTCTCTCGCCCCCTCGCAGGCTCTCTCTCTCTCTCGCCCCCTCGCAGGCTCTCTCTCTCTCTCGCCCCCTCGCAGGCTCTCTCTCTCTCTCGCCCCCTCGCAGGCTCTCTCTCTCTCTCGCCCCCTCGCAGGCTCTCTCTCTCTCTCGCCCCCTCGCAGGCTCTCTCTCTCTCTCGCCCCCTCGCAGGCTCTCTCTCTCTCTCGCCCCCTCGCAGGCTCTCTCTCTCTCTCGCCCCCTCGCAGGCTCTCTCTCTCTCTCGCCCCCTCGCAGGCTCTCTCTCTCTCTCGCCCCCTCGCAGGCTCTCTCTCTCTCTCGCCCCCTCGCAGGCTCTCTCTCTCTCTCGCCCCCTCGCAGGCTCTCTCTCTCTCTCGCCCCCTCGCAGGCTCTCTCTCTCTCTCGCCCCCTCGC
This sequence comes from Cetorhinus maximus, assembly GCF_964194155.1. Lineage (NCBI taxonomy): Eukaryota > Metazoa > Chordata > Chondrichthyes > Lamniformes > Cetorhinidae > Cetorhinus > Cetorhinus maximus. The sequence goes on along the minus strand of NC_135881.1, from coordinate 141,642,283 downwards.
AGGCTCTCTCTCTCTCTCGCCCCCTCGCAGGCTCTCTCTCTCTCTCGTCCACTCGCAGGCTCTCTCTCTCTCTCGTCCACTCGCAGGCTCTCTCTCTCTCTCGCCCCCTCGCAGGCTCTCTCTCCCGCCCCCTCGCAGGCTCTCTCTCTCGCCCCCTCGCAGGCTCTCTCTCTCACCCCCTCGCAGGCTCTCTCTCTCGTTCCCTCGCAGGCTCCCTCTCTCTCTGTCTGTTATCCCCTCACAGGCTGTCTCTCTCTGTCGCCCCCTCGGAGGCGCTTTCTCTCTCTGTCACCCCCTCGCAGGCTCTCTCTGTCTCTCCCCTCATTCTCAACCTGTCTTGAATCACCTCGGGGTCTGTCTGTTTGTCTCTCTCTCCGTCCCTCACACAAACCCCATCAGAGTCTGTCTCTCTCCCCCAACTCCTGCTCGCAGTCTATCTCTCGTTCTCTCTCTCTCTCACACTCTCGCCCCCTCGCAGACTGGCTCTCTCTTTCTCTCTCACTGTCGCCCCCTCAAAGACTGGCTCTCCCTCCCTCTCGCACTCCCTGTCACCTCCTCGCAGACTGGCTCTCTCTCGCCCTCTCTCTCCCCCTAGCACTCCCTGTCGGCCCCTCTCGCGCACACACACACACACACACCCCCCACTCCCACCTGAGTCTCCCCCTCTCATTCCACTTCAGAGCTGTCTGTGTCATCTGACCCCCTTTGAGTTGCTCTCTTTCTCTCACCCCCTCTCGGAGTCTGTGTACCTACCTCTCTCTGTCTCTCTCTCTCACGTCCCTACAAAGTCCGTCTCTTTCTCTTTCTTTTACCCCGCAGAGTCTGTCTGTCTGTCTCCATCTCTCGCGCCCTCTCAAAGTTTGTCTCTTTGTCTCTCTCTCTCTCTCTCTCTCTCATCCCCTTGAAGTCTGTCTCTCTCTCATCCCCTCAAAGAGTCTGTCTCTCTCTCTCTCTCCCTCCATCTCTCACATTCGCTCAAAATCTGCCTGTTTGTCTCTCTCCCTAGAGTCACTCCCCGCTGCCACTGCTCAGACTTACTGTTGCTGGGCTCAGCAAGTTGAGCCTATCAGCCGTAAGCGCAAGAGAGAAACAGCCATTGATTGGAGAAGCAGCTCCTTACAGATTCTGTCACTCCCACATATAAAGGGAGCAACTTTTCTCTCATTAGCCTCCCCCATGATTGAATTTTCCCCAAGCTTTTTGGGAGTTTGAAGGTGAATTCACCCGCCGCCCTCATGTGGTCTTATCAATGCCTGTACAATTTTTTTAAGAGTTCTTCACTCTGATACTCCAATCCTTCTATAATAAAGGATAACATACAATTTGCTTTCCAAATTGCTTGCTGTACTAGCAGGTTAACTTTCTGTGATTCATGTATAAAAAACGCAAGACTCTCTGAATACCAACATTTCTCAGTCTTTCAGCATTTAAAAATATTCCACTTTTCTACTTTTCCTTCCAAGGTGGATGGTGTCACAATTCTCCATGTTATATTCCATCTGCCAAAGTCTTTCCAACTCACTCAACCTGCCAATTCCCTTTGGCACTTTCCTTATATCCTCCTCACAGCTTACTTTTCCACCAGCTTAGATAGTGGATACACTGCACTCAGTCCCCTCATCTAAGTCATTGATTTGGATGGTAAATAGTCAAGGCCTGCACTGATCCCCTTGTGGTACTCTGCTAGATACAACCTGCTGACCTGAAATTTACTCATTTATTCGTACTCGGTTTTCTGTCTTTTAATCAATCCTTTATCCCTGTTAATATATTGCCCCCAAATCCCATGAACCCTAATTATATTGTGTAATAAGATCTTGTGTGGCACAAGGACAAAGGTGACCACTTGATTATCACTCCACCCAATATCTTATACATTCACTTCCTCCACCATCAGCACACTGTTTTTGCAGCATAAACCACCTGCAAGATGTCCTGCAATAAGTGGCCAAGGCTTCATCAACAGCACTTCCCAAACCTGCAAACTTTATTACCCAAAAAGACAAGGGAGTAGATGCATGGCAACACCAGTATCTGTAAGTTCTCCTCCAAGTCACACACCATCACAACTTGAACAATGACGCTGGATCAAAATCCTGGAACTTTCTCCCTTGCTGTTCCATGTGAACTGCAGCAATCTAAGATTGGAGCTCACAGTCACCTTCTCAAGGGCAATTACATTTGGGTAATAAATGATCGTACTGCAAGCGATACCCATATCCTATGAATGAATTTTTAAAAAGATAGAAAAATTATTTCCATTGATTGGGAAGTTGAGGACCATCATCTAAAATATGGTGGCCAATATCAAGGAGAAGGTGCTAGGAAAACTGAAAGGTCTAAAGGTGGATAAATCACCTGGACCAGATGGATTACACCCCAGAGTTCTGAAGGAGATAGCTGAAGAGATAGTGGAGGCGTTAGTGGTGATCTTTCAGGAATCACTGGAGTCAGGGAGGGTCCCAGAGGACTGGAAAATCGCTAATGTAACCCCCCTGTTTAAGAAGGGAGTGAGGCAAAAGACGGGAAATTACAGACCGATTAGCCTGACCTCAGTCGTTGGTAAGATTTTAGAGTCCATTATTAAGGATGAGATTTTAGAATACTTGGAAGTGCATGGTAAAATCCAGCAAAGTCAGCATGGTTTCATCAAGGGGAGGTCATGCCTGACAAATCTGTTAGAATTCTTTGAGGAGGTAACGAGTAGGTTAGATAAAGGAGAGCCAATGGATGTTATCTACTTGGACTTCCAGAAGGCCTTTGACAAGGTGCCGCACAGGAGGCTGCTCAGTAAGGTAAGAGCCTATGGCGTTAGAGGCAAGGTATTAGCGTGGATAGAAGATTGGCTGTCTGGCAGGAGGCAGAGAGTGTGGATAAGGGGGTCCTTCTCAGGATGGCGGCCGGTGACTAGTGGAGTTCCACAGGGGTCAGTGTTGGGACCACAACTTTTCACTTTATACATTAATGATCTAGATGAAGGAACTGAGGGCATCCTGGCTAAGTTTGCAGATGATACAAAGATAGGTGGAGGGATGGGTAGTATTGAGGAGGCGGGGAGGCTGCAGAAGGATTTGGACAGGTTAGGAGAATGGGCAAAGAAGTGGCAGATGGAATACAACGTGGGGAAGTGTGAGGTCATGCACTTTGGTGGGAAGAATAGAGGCATAGACTATTTTCTAAATGGGGAGAGAATTCAAAAGTCTGGAGTGCAAAGGGACTTGGGAGTCCTAGTCCAGGATTCTCTTAAGGTTAACTTGCAAGTTGAGTCAGTAGTTAGGAAGGCAAATGCAATGTTGGCATTCATTTCAAGAGGACTAGAATATAAAAGCAGGGATGTGCTGCTGAGGCGTTATAAGGCTCTGGTCAGACCACATTTAGAATATTGTGAGCAATTTTGGGCCCCGTATCTCAGGAAGGATGTGCTGGCCCTGGAGAGGGTCCAGAGGAGGTTCACGAGAATGATCCCAATGAAAGGCTTAACATATGAGGAATGTTTGATGACTCTGGGTCTATCCTCGATGGAGTTTAGAAGGATATGGGGGGATCTGATTGAAACTTACAGAATACTGAAAGGCCTGGATAGAGTGGATGTGAGGAAGATGTTTCCATTAGTAGGAGAGACTAGGACCTGAGGGCACAGCCTCAGAGTAAAGGGAAGACCTTTTAGAACAGAGATGAGGAGAAATGTCTTTAGCCAGAGAGTGATGAATCTATGGAATTCATTGCCACAGAAGGCTGTGGAGGCCAGGTCATTGAGTGTATTTAAGACCGAGATAGATAGGTTCTTGATTGGTAAGGAGATCAAAGGTTACGGGGAGAAGCCGTGAGAATGGGGTTGAGAAACTTATCAGCCATGATTGAATGCCGGAGCAGACTCGATGGGCCGATTGGCCTAATTTCTGCTCCTATGTCTTATGGTCTAAATATTAGGGCCAGCCTTTCAGGAGGGAACTTAGGAAGCACTTCTCCACACAAAGGGCATCAGAAATTTGGAGCTCTCTTCCACAATAGCAATTGGTCTAGCTAAAATAGTAATTTTACATTCAAGACTGATAGATCTCTGTTAACCAAAGGTATTAAAGGATATGGGGCAAAGGCAGGTAAATGGAATTATGTCACAGATCAGCCACGATCACATGGAATAGAAGAGGCTTGAAGAGCTGAATGGCCTACCCCTGTACCTATGCAGTTCATGTCAAATGTTTGATAATGCTCCTGCAAAGTTCATTGGAACCTTTTACTATGTTAAAGATTCTAGTTGTGGCTGAAGCTTCATAGGGCCAGAATCAACTACAGGAACTCCCAGACCAACTTTTATTTGACTGGATATACCACAATGCAGTCACCCAGGGATGGTGAAGAAGGGGGTCTGGAAGGATAGAAGGGGTTAAAAAAAGGGGGATAAAACAAAGTAAATAAAAATAAATTTTTTAAAAGGGGTGAAGACAAAGGAGAGAGTTCATTGAGTTCAGCAACTTCAGACAATGTTAAGTCTGGAAGGCTGTGAAGTGCCTAATCGGAAGATGAGGTACTGACCCTCCAGTTTGTGTTGGGCTTCACTGGAACATTGCAGCAGGCTAAGGATGGACATGTGGGCATGAGAGCAGGATGGTGTGTTGAAATGGCAAGCAACAGGAAGATCTGGGTCATGCTTGTGGACAGACTGAAGGTGTTCTGTAAAGTGGTCACCTAGTCTGTGTTAGGTCTCCCCAATGTAGAGCAGACCGCATTGGGAGGAACAAAAGTAGTATACCAAATTGAAGGAGGTGCAAGTGAAGTGCTGCTTCACCTGAAACTGCCCTCCTGTCAGCATTCCATAGGGACTGTTCTCTCCAGGTCACCCTAGTCCACTCCTCCATCACCCCCATCACCTCAACCCCTTCCCATGCAATTGTAGAAGGTGCAAAACCTGCCCCTTTATCTCCTCCTGCCTCACCGTCCAAGGGCCCAAACACTCCTTTCAGGTGAATCAGTGCTTCACTTGCACTTCCTTCAATTTGGTGTACTGCATTCGCTGCTCCCAATGTGGTGACCTCTACATGGGGAGACCAAACACAGACTGGGTGACCACTTTGCAGAACACCTTTGGTCTGTCCGCAAGCATGGTCCAGACCTTCCTGCTGTTTGCCATTTCAACACCATCCTGCTCTCATGCCCTCTGTCCTTAGCCTGCTGTAATGTTCCAGTAAAGCCCAACCCAAACTGGAGGAACACCTCATCTTCCAATTAGGCACTTTAGAACCTTCTGGACTTAACACTTAGTTCAACAACTTCAGACCACTCTTTCTATCTTCACCCCCTTTTAAAATTTATTTTAATTTTTTATTTACTTATTTTTACTTTTCATTTATTCATTGTTTTACCCCCTTTCTTATCCTTTTTTCCCCGCCCACTGCCCCCTCCCCATCACCTAAAGGGCCAGCCATTACTTTTTCCATGTTGTTCTTTCACACAGTGGTGACCCTTGTTCTGCTATTCACACATTCTGCTTTCTTACCTTTAGGCCACTATCAGCACCTCCTTTAGACCTTACCACTACCATTAACACTGCCTTTGTCTTGTGTCCATGACATCTTTGTCAATCTCTCTTTAGCCTCCACCTATCGCTGGCTTTCTATCAAGCTTCACCTGCTCTACCCTTCTTAATCAGTATAAATTCTATCACATTTCTACTTCTCTTTAGCTCTGAAGAAGAGTCATACGGACTCTAAACGTTAACTCTGTTTCTCTTTCCACAGATGCTGCCAGACCCGCTGGATTTTTCCAGCATTTTCTGTTTTTATTTCAATAACCAAGAGCCCTAGATTTTAAATAAAAAGAAAATGCGGGAAAAACTCAGCAGGTCTGGCAGCAACTACGGAGAGAGAAACAGAGTCAACGTTGAGTCCATATGACTCTTCACTGAAGAAATCATATGGACTTGAAACATTAACTCTGTTTCTCTCCCACACATGCTGAGTTTTTCCAGCATTTAGTGTTTTTATTTCAGGTTTCCAACATCCACAGTATTTTGCTTTTATCTTGGCCCTAGATTTAAAGTAGTTGGCAGAAGAATAGAGGGTAATTGAGAAATTTTTCATCCAGTGGGTGCTGAGGGTCTAGAATTCAATGGCAGAATCTCGGAAATGCACTTGAAGCACTTAACCTAGAGGGCTACAAACCAAGAGTTAGATAGTTCTGCTGTGGCTGACACAGACACAATGGGCCAAATAGCCTCTTTCTGTGCCATAGATTTTCAATGAAACCCTGAACAATGAAGAAAAACAAGAATACTTTGGAAAAATAAAATCTAGGGGAAAAACTAATGGTCATTTACTGCATAAAAATAACCTCTTGGATTTATGACTATAGAACCATAATTTAAATTTCAACATCCCATATGGAATAGCTCTCAAAATGGAAGGGGGTTTTAAAAAGGATACTTTGGGCTTGAAGCAGAACATGCTCTTTTACTTTTGCATTATTTTAAATATTTTAATAAAATGATGCCAGATAATTCTAAAACAATTTCAGTGGCCGAGAACCCAGCCAAGAGTGGAAGAAGTTATACTGGAATAACTAGTATCCAATCCATGCTCCAGCAACCCCATTCAGCAAATAACTGATTTAGTTCAAATCTCAATGACAACAACTTGTATTTTTATAGTGTTTTTAATGCAGTAAGATACCCCAAGTCACCTTGCAGTATAAAATAAAATAACGAGATATTAGATGACCAAAAATTTGGTCAGAGAGATGAGCTTTAGAGAGCATCATAAAAGGAGGAAAAAAAGGTAGAATTTTAAGAAGGGAATTCCAGAGCTCAGGGCTCAAGCAACTGAAGGCCCCATCTCCAATGGTGGAGCAATTAAGTGGGGACGCTTATACGGCCAGAGTTAGAGGAGTGCAGATAGTTCAGAGGGCTGTGGGGCTGAAGAAGATTAGAGATAGGGAAGGGTGAGGCGAAGAAAGAATTTGAAAACAAGGGTGGTGATTTTTATAACAGAGGCATTAGCTCCCAGTTAAACAATGTAGATAAGTGAGCATAAGTGAACAGTATTTGATGTGAGTTAGAACATGGGCTGCAGGATTTTGGGTAACCTCAACTTTACTGAGGGAAGAAAATAGGTGATCTGTTAAATGCCAGAAGTGCTCTTGAATAGTCAAGAGATAATAAAGACATGAGAGTTCCAGCAACGGAGGAGCTGAGGCAGGGCAAGTTGGGCAATGTTATGGATGTAAAATAGATGGTCGTAGTGATAATGTGGAGGTGTGGTTTGAAGCTCATTCTAGGGACAAATATCGCTTCAAGGTAGCTAACAGTCTGGTTCAGCGTCAGACAGTTGCCAGGGAGTGGGTGGAGTCAGTGGCTACGGAGCAGAATTTGTGCTGAGGACCTAAGATAATGGGTTCTGCCTTCCCAGTATTTAGTTGGAGGAAACGTTTGCTCATTCAGAATTGGATGTTGGGCAAACCTCCAATGTAGAGACAGCAGCGGGGTCAAGGGAGGTGGTGGCGGTGGTGGTGATGTAGATGTGGTCATGGTATGTATCAAGTCCACACAATTCCAGATTACACAACCCGTGAAAGAATTCAGTAAGCAGGCGAAGCCGTTTATAAAATAAGAACATTGCTTGTATAGGGTTGTTGCCACATTCAAATGACAAAATTATGTTTGTTTCATATTTAGCCATATCAGAAATTAGCTATTCAGAAATTTGCCAGACCTGAATATTATTTGAAACATTGATGGCAATATTTATTGCCAAGTTTTCTACCAAGGAAAAATACACCAAGTCTTCAAAATACTCTGCACTGGCTTGTTTTAGTAAGGCCAAGCAGCACCAGACTGCTCCTATGGTTGGTCCTAACCCCCAGTTGCAATTAATGGAGCACCTCTGGGCTTCTGGACATAGGGAAACAGTGGAGTTTTTGTTGGGGGTGAAGACCTTTTCTTAAATGACTTAAATTTTCTTTGAATAGATGTCAACTGAGTATCTTGAACATGAAGAGAAAGTATTTCAAACAGGAGAAAACTCCCCTCGATTTTCCTTCCATTTTAAGAAATGCTCAGGAAGCATACTGTGCAATTAAGTGAATATAGTAGAAAATCCTCCACGTTCCATCATTATACAACTCATCAGTGCAAAATGAAAAGTTTAAGTCCTGCCTTTCCCCACTCAACAACAAAGATGAGCAAGAAACTGAGGCACAAATGTCTGAATACACCGTCCTTAAGCGCACTTATTGGGGAAGTGGTGAAGAAATGTGCAACAAAAAAATTGGATTAAAGCTTTTTTCAGGCTCATGTAATTTCTCATGTAATTTTTTGATCATATTCTGAATTAATAATTTTGTAATGAATATATGTAATCAAGGCTATTGCAATATGAAAAAATGATGAGGATTTAAAACAAAACTGAAAAGAATGAGTCAAGGCGGGTGCCTTCCTGATCACGACAGCATCTTCAATGAGTCTTGGGATAGTTTCTGCTTCCAAAATCCTCCCTGCTTTTCCACTGAAATCAAGCTTCAACATTGATCAAAAGTTACAATGATCAGTTATTTTTCGACAAATAGCCAGGGATAAGGTAATTATAAAAGAGCCCTGTTGTGGAATATCTCATTATCTGTGTTTCAGACCAGGGCTCCTTCCTGTTCCCCCTCTCAATGGCTTAGTATTCGTCCTACACTATATGCTTTTGGGCCTCAAGCATACCAACTCAGCTGTGGAATGAGGCTGGAATGCAGTAATATTGCTTCCTTTTTTCTTGTTCACTTGCAAAAAGGTGGCATGGGATGTTAAGTGTATATAATTGCATGCAGGTGGTGGCCATCAACAGGGGATTCACTTGTGCTGCTGTACATAGAAACAGACTTAAAACATGGTGGTTGGCTAAGGGTGTGTATGTCTGTAATATGTATTTCTGTATATAAAAAGCTATGAAAGTGTGTAAACATTGTTCCTATTTCTATCATTCCCCACCAGGCTTTTTGGAATATAACATGGTAGGAGGGAATGGTCGCCTAAAGGTGAAGGTTGGAAACTAAGAAAAAAATATTTTCAGACATAAAACTAAAATCCTATTGGCCATTGTGGAAAATGGCAGAAATCAAGTGTAAATTGTCGGGATATGATTATCCTCCAATGTTCTCAGTGTGACCATATTACCGGTGGAAGAATGAAGTTGACGTGTGGACAAAGGTTACAAACCTACTAAAGAAAACAAGATCTGGCACTGGCGCATCCTACAAGAGGATCATAAGTAAAGTATTTTGTAAGAAAGATGCCCATCAATTGGGTAGCGATGAGGTTTGAACCTTCTGTTAGAGTTTCTGGTTGAAATCTACAAGCAAAATGATATGTTAAATGCCAGAGGCACAGTCAGAATTTGGTTGATTTCAGAAAACAGTCACCAAAGACTTTAACAGATTGTATAAAAGGTTGATAAAATTCAATTTGGAATTACTGGTTTGAGCTAAAGTGTGTCATATGGATAGACTCATGGTTCTAACTCATGTTCGAGTTCCCAGTGAAGATGTCTGTTATCTTAAAAAGATACTTGGGGAGACAGTTATTTCCCTCAACCCTCATGGGTCAAATGAGACATTCCACAGTAACAAAAAGAATTGAAGGCTCAATGATAGCCAGATTTTGGAATAATCCAGATACTGGATACATCAGAAGGATTAAAGACGGAAAGAATGAGAATGAAAGTGTGTTTAAAAGATCTGGCTATTACAGCAGAAGACAAAATTGGAACAATAACAGGCAAATGAATCCCAGGAATGCCCAAGGAACAGTCAATAGGTGCTTTAGGTGTGACTCAAAGTATTAAGCGGTGAACCGCCCAAAGCAAAGAGGCAGGATCCTCAAAATTACACAAGACAAGGCAAATTCTGAAGCTGAAGATAATGAATTCAACAAGTTATAATGGTTATGAGGAGTTTTAGTCCTGTGATGAATGTGTTAGTCGTGGACTCTAACTGTACAGTACTAGATAGTGCTTGCATTTCAATTATATGTGGGACAGGATTACCCTGGGTCTCTGGATTACTAGTCCAGCGACAATACCACTGCCCCGTCACCTCCCCTGTACCAATGGAAGGCTTACAATGGGATGTGGCAGAATCCTCTGATGCTCTATAGAGATTTCATCCTTCTCACTAATCTCTTCTATTAGCCTTGTATACTCTCCATCAATAGCAGGATTTTTAACCTTTCACAAGTGGGGTGAGCAAATTGTCTGTAACTTTAAGACAATTTGCATTTTTTCTGTCATTCTTATCACCTGATGCCATTAACAGTCTGATGAGAAATGTCATATTTTGCTTTGGGGATACAATAATGTTCTAACTTGGTAAACTGTGGATCAACAGACTTTCTTGATTCACTGAGTGAGGATCAACACAAGGTTAAGAATCGCAAAAGTTCTACTCCCTTTAGGAATGGCGATGACAACAACTTGAGATTACTCAGGGGAGATTGTAATTCGATGTAAAGTAGCTAGAGTTAGCCATTTTACAAGTAATGATGTAGTCGCTAACAAGGTACCTCTAATGAGGTACCTACGTTGTTGAGTCTTTAAAAAAAGGCACAAATGAAACTTGATATGGAGCATGATATGGCAATTATTTTTGGAAAGTCTGTTGATCCACAGTTTACCAAGTTAGAACATTATTGTATCCCCTCAACTAAATATGACGTTTCTCATCAGAGTGTTCATGGCATCAGGTGATAAGAATGACAGAAAAAATGCAAATTGTCTTAAAATTACAGACAATTTGCTCACCCTACTTGTGAAAGGTTAAAAATCCTGCTATTGATGGAGAGTATACAAGGCTAATAGAAGAGATTAGTGAGAAGGATGAAATCTCTATAGAGTATCAGCGGATGCCACCACATCCTATTGTAAGCCTTTCATTGGCACAGGGGAGGCGATGGCATAGTGGCACTGTCGCTGGATTAGTAATCCAGAGACCCAGGGTAACCCTCTGGGAACCTGGGTTTGAATCCCGCCATGGCAGATGGTTGAATTTGAATTCAATAAAAAATCTGGAATCAAAAATTTAATGATGACCATTGTCAACTATTGTTAAAAACCCATCTGGTTCACTAATGTCCTTTAGGAAAGGAAATCTGCTCTCCTTATCTGGTCTGGCCTACATTTGACTCCAGTCCCACAGCAACGTGGTTGACTCTTAAATGCCCTTTGAATTAGGGTAATAAATGCTATCCTAACCAGCGACACTCACATCCCTTGAATGCATTTTTAAAAAAGGGGCATTATCAAGGTAGTTGTCATAGGTCTAAAAGTATGGGACAAAGACAGTAATATTTTCATCCTACATTTTAAAGAACAGGTGACCAGATTTAGCCTTACTGTACATCATTATAGATCAAAAAGGGTTATTATAGACAAAAATCTTGAGGCATGGATAGGGACTGAAATTGGGACACCAGCAACAGTATGAAAATATGAACATCATGGTCATGAATACCACAGCTGGAAACCCTTTCAGCAATGGACTTTGTGAAAGGATTCATTTGGTGATCAATGAAATGTTGCATACAACTTTAGCTGAACAACCAGACTGCAAATTGACAACCATCCTGACATGGAAGGTTCCTGCAAAAAATTCACTCCAGATGGTTGGTGGATATAGTCCCCATCAATTAGTCTCTGGGTGAAATCTCAAATTGTCTTCAATTCAGTGCAATAGTCCTCTTGCACCAATTTGTACTACAATTTTCTTCTGCACATTTGAATGCTTTGCACACAGGAAGACGGGCTTGCCTCAAATGGTTGTATTTTGTGATGAGGGTCCTAAAGAACAGAATGCAATAGAACAAGGGCTGGGTTGTAGCAATGTGATATTGACACACATGACAGGAGTATCACATCCAAAGGCCAATTGCCCATAGTGGGTACTCAGGTGACATATATTCCAAAGAGTTCTGGCAATGGAGGGATGTGACAACTGTGGGATGTGCAGGAAAAGCTACTGGTAGGTTTAAATATTGGTTGAATGTTCAAGATGATGGCCAAGAATTGAGGTCTCTGGACTGGCAGAATGGAGTGAAAGTATGGAGAATAAGAAATTACTCTTGCAGCAGAAAACAATCCATACCAAAGATGCCTGACGAAGTGCAAGAGGGAGATCTCACAGTGGAGTCCTGACAGACGTAAAAGTGCAAGTAGAGGCCGTGGCTTGGATAGCCATGATAATGAAATAAAGGTCATAAAACAGCCTTGGAAAAGAACCAGAAGCAGACATCTTCATGATCATGAAGAAGTTTTGGTAGTTGTCAATAAACTTGAGGATAAACCAATGACAGGCAAAACAAAGGGAGTTAAATAGTTGTAGAGAGTTTGGAGTTTATTCTGAGGCATCAGATAAGGGGCAACCAGTCTTGTCACATGGATGGGTTTGTACTGAAAAAGACCTTGCAGGTTGAACTTAAGGTTAAAGTGAGGATAGTTGCTAGGGGTTTTGAAAAATGATTGGTTGATACAAGCGTTACAGCAGATTCTCCCACAGCTGGAAAAGTAATTTAAAAACCTTTTTCGCTCTTTGGCCACATATTCATGGGAGTGCAGTCAATCGACATAAAAGCCGCATCTCTGTAGAGTGATACTTTTCATAGAGAGATTATTCTGAAACTACCCAAAGAGGCAACAGATCCAGAAGGGAAACTATGGAAGCTAAACAAAGGTGTCAATGGTTTAAATGATCCTTCCAGGGTATGGTATTTTTCCTTGAGGTCTGTTTTGCTGAAAATAGGTTGTGTTCAACCAAAAGCATATCCTCAAATGCCTTATTGACATCATAAAGGAAAACTTTCAGGCATCTTCATGATGCAAGTTAAATTATTTAAGGGATGGAACTGCAGAATGTGATTCGGTTAGAATTTAAAATTGGCAGTCAGACTTGTGGGGCTTTTAGATGTATTGGTTTAGGTATTAAGCAAAGTAGGTCTAGGTAACTTAAAATCAATCCTATTTAGAGAGTGTTACTCCCATCCCAGTTAATCGTACTAGATCATCACATAAAGATGATGTTATATCTAGAGACAGAGCAACTGAGAAGCTTGATTGGTCAGCTGAACTAGTTATGCACACAGACTAGACCAGATGCTCATTTTAATGTATTGGAGTTCCTTACTACAATAAAATACCATAAAATATTATATATTTTAAGGACAAATAAAAGATTTAAAAATTAAATCCAGAGAAATGAATGCTTATGTTCCCATCCTCAGTTAAGCCAAGGAACGTGAATCTAGTCATTTTTAGCGATGTTTCAATGCTAATCTTCCTGATGAGTATTCTAGTACAGCTGATTTCATAATATTCCTGATAGGTTAAACAGGAAATGTTTGGGGAGCTAAAAAGTAAAAACAAGGGTTGTTAAAAGCACTCTGACTGCTGAAACAATGGGTTCTTATGGAGGCAGCAGATATGGGATTCTATTTCATCAAATATTTTTAGTGAGATTTTGTAAAATGGGCATCCTGAAGATATTATATGCTTTAAATGGAATTGTTCATTGTGGGATAACGTACACACTACAACAGATGTAAGTGAGAAAAGGTTACGGATTGACTTTGCTAGCTTGAAACAAATGTTGGAGAAAAAGGAATATCAAATGGGTGGATGCAAGTTATCAACTGTCAACATTCTTTTACAGAAAGAAATGCACATATGGAGAAATTGTTAAGGGTTCCTAAGAGGAGGGACATCTTGCAAAGTAATACCTTGTACAGAATAAGGAGGTACTTGAGTTAATTTGCTGTGAATTTTTGAATGTACATATGAACTCTAATTTTTATTTAGAGAGTGGAGAATCTGTTAATTGTATATTAATTGTCTGCAGGTGGCAGGCCGGGATTCATTTGTGCTTCTATAAATAGGAACAGCCTGAAACTGTGGTGGTTGGGTTAATGCATATTTATAATGCATAGCTCATAGCAAATATAAGCGAATGAAAGTGTGTAAAGGTTGGCCCCAGTTCAATGCTTGACCACCAGGCTTTCTGGAACACAACATGAGAATGCAATTAGGAGGCAGGGCTATCCCAACTACCACAAAACAAATGAAACGCTCACAGTTTTATCTTTCTCTTCCTGTGGAACTGCCTTCCATCCACTTGCCAACTGTTTAACTAGAAACTCACCATGTGGGGAATCACACAGCATATTACAGTGTTCTGGAGATTGGCCTTCAAGTGTTGCACTGGTTGGGATTTTATCTCAGCTGTAACTAATTTTTGTACAGTTAATTTAACACCAAATATAATATATATTTTATACCATGAAAGCAATTACTGAATGAATTAAATGCCAGAGATTCAGAAACTGTGGAGAGCTATCATTAAATGTGTACAATTTTCCTCGACTGTCCCATTAGGTTTCCTTACTTGTTGAACATGTACCTCCATCAATTGAATCATAGGTTCATAGATGTTTACAGCACAGAAGGAGGTCATTTGGCCCATCGTGACCGCGTCGGTCAACAAAGATCTGACTACACTAATCCCATTTTTCAGCACTTGCCCCATGGCCCTGGAGGCTATGGCAACACAAGTGAATATCTAAATACTTCTTAAATGTTACGAGAGTTTCTGACTCAACCACCCTTTCAGGCAGCCCACTACCCTCTAGGCGAAAAGATTTCTCAACTCCCCTCTTAGCCTTCTGCCTCTTACCTTAAATCTAGGTCCCGTGATTATTGACCCCTCTACTAATGGACAAAGTGCCTTCCTATCCATGCTATCTATGCCCCTCATAATCTTATACAGCTCTACCAGGTCCCCTCTCAACCTTTGATGCTCCAAGGAAAACAGTCCAAACCTATCCAATCTTTCCTCATAGCTCAGACCCTCCAGCCCAGTCAGCATCCTGGTAAATATCCTCTGCACCCTCTCCAAAGCAATCACATCCTTCTGATAATGTGGTAATCAGAACTGCACATAATACTCCAGTTGTGGCCGAACCAGCATTTTATACAATTCCAGCATAACCTCCCTGCTCTTGTATTCTATGCCTCGGCTAATAAAGGCAAGTATCCCATATGCCTTCTTAACCACCTATCTACCTGCCCTGCTACCTTCAAGGATTTGTAGATATGCATACCAAGGGACCCCCTTGATCCTCAGTACTTTCCAGGGTCCTACCATTCATAGTGTAATCCCTTGCCTTGTTAGCCCCCCTCAAGTGCATTACCTCACACTTTTCTGGGTTCAATTCCATTTGCCACTGCTCTGCCCACCTGACCAATCCATTGTTATCCTCCTGTAGTACAGCTATCCCCCTCACTATTTACCACCCTACCAATTTTCGTGTCATCCGCGAACTTCTTGACCATACCCCCTACATTTAAGTCCAAATTATTTATGTACACCACAAACAGCAAGGGCCCCAGCACTGAGCCCTGTGGAACCCCACTGGAAACAAACTTCCAGTCGCAGAAACATCCCTCTACTATCTCCTTCTGCTTTCTGCCTCTCAGCCAATTTTGGATCCAACGTGCCACTTTGCCTTCGATCCCATGGGCTCTTATTTTCTTGACCAGTCTGCCATGAGGGGCCTTATCAAAAGCCTTGCTAAAGTCCATGTAGACCACATCAAATGCATTACCCTCATCAACAATCCTGGTTACTTCCTCAATAAATTCGATCAAATTTGTCAAACACGACCTTCCTTTAACAAATCAATGCCGACTATCCCTGATTAATCCATGTCTCTCCAAGTGCAGATATATTCTCTCCCTCAGAATTCTCTCTAATAACTTCCCTACCACCAAGGGTAGACTGACTGGCCTGTAATTTCCTGGCCTATTCCCCCCCCTCCCTTTTTTAATAATGGGACAACATTAGCAGTCCTCCACTCCTCTGGCACCTCACCTGTGGCCAGAGAGGATTTGAAAATTCTGCCAGAGCCCCTGATATCTCTTCCCTTGCCTCCCTCAACAGCCTGGAGGTTGATTGATCTGTACCCAATTGATGCCTTTGAATTGCTGTGAACAGCAGCACTCACTTCCGCAGCAATACGTAATATAAACATTGTAGGACAGAACTACTTCAAGGAGAAACTTATTACCTTTTCCTCCAGAGATAGAATTTATTTTTACAGAAACAGGTAAAAACTCTCTTTTCACACTGTCAACCTATACAACCAACAGGAAAGATCCGTAGTCCAGAATTATTTTGTTTATGGAATGTGAACAACACTGGCAAGAGCACATTTATTTTCCATTCTTCTAAGCAAAGGTCCATCAGCAGTTTCTAAACTGGATGTCCTGTCATTTCAGATGACATTAAAGCAAACACGAGAGTCATACGGACTCGAAATGTTAACTGTGTTCCTCTCCACAGATGCTGTCAGACCTGCTGAGTTTTACCAAGTATTTTTATTTTTATTTTTGTTTTGGATTTCCAGCATCTGCAGTTTTTTGCTTTTAACATACTATAGACTAGTCACATACAGACCTAACTGAATAGGTGAAGTAAATTCCCTGAAGACGTTAGTGAACCAGTTGGCAACACTTTAGCTGTTTCGTGATCAATTTTGTTCAAATGACCAGATTTATTCAATTCAATTTTGCACTTGCTATGTTGAAATCTGAGCTCACTATTTTCCAGTAGCTAAGGCAGTACCATAAACTACTATATTTTACTGTACCTATAAACGGTCAAAAATGAAAGTCAGCATTCAGAACTTTTAAGCAATGCAGGTGCACAAAACTGAAACATAAAAAGTACAAAAGTTCATTCTGTCAAAGGCATTTGCCCATTAGTGCCATTTCTACTTGAAGTGGTTCCATAATACAAGATTTCTCTCCTTTTCTTGCCCTATGTCTTACTTAAGTCAGATTTGTTACTAGTTGCACCTTCATGGGTGGCAACATGCAACTGAAATTAACTAAGCATTCAGAATTGTCTAAAACCTGATAACCAGGATGGTTACAGCAGAGAAGGAGATCATTCACCTCGGCGTGTCTGTGCTGGCTCTCTGCCTTAGCAACTCACCTAGTGCCACTCCCCTTGCCTTTTCCTCATAGCCCTGAAAATTTTCTCTCTTCAGATAATGATTCAATTCTCCTTTGAAAGTCACAATTGAATCTCCCTCCACCACACTCTCAGATATTGCATTCCAGATCTTAACCACTCACTGTGTAAGAAAAGCTTTTCCTCATGCCACTATTACTTCTTTTGCCAATCACCTTAAATTGGTGTCCTCTGGTTCTTGATCCTTCCAAAAACGGGAACAATTTCTCCCTGTCTACTCTGCCCCTTCATGATTTTAAACACCACTATCAAATTTCTTCTCAACCTTCTCCTCTCCAAGGAGAACAGCCACAGCTTCTCCAATCTATCCATGTAACTGAAGTCCCTCATCCCTGAAACCATTCTCGTGAATCTTTCTGCACCCTCTCTTATGGCTTCACATCCTTCCTAATGTGAAGTGCCTAGAACTGGATGCAATACTCCAGTTGAGGCAGAACCAGTGTTTTACGAATATTTGCATAACTTCCTTACTTTAGTGCTCTATGCTCCAATTTATAAAGCCAGGAATCCCATATGTTTAATAAATCACCCTCTCAACCTGCTCTGCCATCTTCAATGATTTGTGTACATATATCCTCAGGTCTCTCTGCTCCTGCACTCCCTTTAGATGCATATCCTTTAGCTTATATTGCTTCTCCCCATTCTTCCTACCAAAATGAATCACTTCGCATTGCTCTGCATTAAATTTCATCTGCCAGTTGCCCACCCATTCTACCAGCCTATGTCTTTTTGAAGTTTAACACAATCCTCAATTCGGTTTACAACACTTCCAATGGTAACAACATATTATCTCTTATCCATAGACTTGCAATCGTTGGTTCAATAGCTACTCTTCTGCTGAATAAGAAACATTTCTAATTCCATCACCAAATAAAGGTTAGCTATCACTACTGTTTCATCAATTCAGTGAGTATATGAAAATTAAAAGCATGATCATCCACGATCATTAAAGTGAAGTAACCAACCAAAAATTGAGAAATCCAAAGAGTTGTGGAGAAAGTAGGAACACCGTATCTCATGTACAGCACAATTCAAGATGTACATTGCCTAAATAGGAATGTAGAGAGGACTGACCTAAAGAAAATAATGTATCAGAAAAGAGCACAACTTTAAACATTTCCAAAACAAAAGTTAACATTAATTACATTTACTAAAGTTAAATAAATAAAAAAGCAAATCTTGAACCATCAAAGCAGCTTGATCTTTACTCAGCCACTTCTTCCTCCTGTCGTTTGAAAGCTCTCATTAACATGAAGAAAATCAGTTTCCTCCACTCTTGCAAAAACTCAACTGCGACCAGGGATGGGACAAGGATGGAGACAACGTGGACCTCAAAATGATAAAAGATACTTGTGACACATTAAAATCACGAACTCTGCATAGAAACTTTATCCATTTATGATTTTATTTTAAATGTTAAATAGAGAAAACAACAACTGGGTTGTTAAATTGACATAGGGCTTGGAATCGGCTCCTGCCTTCATCCATCCCAGATGTTGCAGAGAGCTCTGGCCGGCCTGAAGTGCAGCCCGAGCTTTGGCAGTGGTGGATCTTGTGGGTGGGGAGATCGCCAAGGCGGTTTCTCCCACACACATCCGTTCCTTCTCACGACCCCCACCCCGTTACATGCCTTTTCTCCCATAGGACACTTACCACCCAGGTCAAACCTCCAGACTCTCCGTCTCCCTTGGACATCTTTGCGAAGGTTCCGGTCCCCTCGGCGGGCTGCTGGCTCTGACTCGGTGTCTGGCAGTTGTGCTTTAAATGGGTTTTGAATAATCTCGCTCTCCGGGGGCTACCGGCTCCTCCAAACAGTCGGCTGCTCCGATCTCTGGCCGTCACATGGATTCCACCCTATTCTCTCGCTCTCCACAGATCCCTGAAGCTCCGACTGAAAGGCGAGTATTTATAAACCGTGAGGAGCAGGATGGCGGCTCCTCCTGCACCGGAACGGCCTCCCGTTTGTCTTGCTTGCGCCGGCTCTCCTCCTTGGTGAGCCCCTGCTGCTTTACACCACCCGCCCCTGCCCCCCAGGGGCTGGATCGGCACTCTTGAGCAGTAGTGGTGCGACCGAGGAGACGGAGAGAAGGCAGCTCCGCTTTATTCTTCCTCTGGGTCGTCGTCGACTTCCAGCCGAGGCCGAGATCTACAAATACGTAAACAAAATACCCGTATTGAAATCACTCTGCCACTACCGCCTCTTCAGAATAAAATGGAGAAGCATCGTGAAAAATGTTTAAAAAACGCAGCGTTAAAAATCTGAAGGCAAGCGAGCCGTTAATTTTTATATTTAAACGGTTTGGGCTCGCGATGCGGCCTCAGACAATGGGAGACCGAGGAAGCTGACAGAGCCTCCGAGACACCGACTGACAACCGGACGCCTCCTCCAATCACCAACTCCCGTCTTCACTGCCTGACAGACTCACCAATCGGCGAGGCCGTTCTGGCCTGACGTTGCTGACTTCTTTTTCAAAAGGATCCGGTGCTGAGAGTGACGGCAGCCGGCGCTGCGGGGAGCGCGCCGGGAGTTGCCTCAGGGTGAACGGCGGGGAGCGCGCCGGGAGTTGCCTCAGGGTGAACGGCGGGGAGCGCGCCGAGAGTTCCCTCAGGGTGAACGGCGGGGAGCGCGCCGGGAGCCGCCTCAGGTTGAACGGCAGGGAGGTGTTGGCCCTTCTTAAGTGCAGCTCCACAAAGCATACCAGGAGTCTGCCTGTGGGGAAAAAATACACTGAAAATTCACCGCACAGGAGGCCCAATTGGCCCGTAGTGTCCATGTCCACTCTCTGCAAGAGTAACTCAGCTGGTGCTGCTCACCTGCCTTTTCCCCGTCGTTTTTTTTTCAGATAATTATCCAATTCCTTTTGAAAGCCACAATTCAATCTGCCTCTTCCACACACTCAGGCAATTCATTCCAGACCCTAACCACTTGTTGCGTAAAAAAGTTTTACCTCATGTCACCGTTGTTTCTTTTGCCAACCACTTTTTATCAAAGTCAACTGATTTTCATCCCTCTGGTTCTCAACCCTTATGCTAACATGTACAGTTTCTCTCTAAATACCCTCTCCAAACATCTCACGATTTTGACCACTTCTATCAAACCTCCTCTCAACCTTTAAAGAAAACGACCCTAGCTTCTCCAATCCATGTAACTGAAGTCCCTTATCCCTGGAACCATTTTCATATTTCTTTCCAGCACCCCTTTTAAAGCTTCCACATCCTGAAGGGTAATGTCCAAAACTGGCACAATACCAGTGTTTTATAAAGATTCTGCACAGCTCCCTTGCCTCTATCCTGTTTATAAAGGCTGGGATCCTGTGTATTTTTGACCACCTTCAACAATTTGAGCACATACACACCCAGGTCTCTCTGTTCCTACACCCACTTTAGAACTGTAAGCTTTAAATTGCCTGACCTCCTTCCGATCAAAATGTACCACTTCACACTTCTCTTTATTAAATTTCACCTGCCAAAGGACCGCGCATTCCACTATCCTATGTCCTCTTGAAGTGTATCACGATTGTGTACTTTCAACAAGATGCACTGCAGCAACTCACCAAGGTTCCTGTGACAGCGTGACTTCTACCACCTGGAAGGACAAGGGCAACAGATGCGTGGGAACACCACCACCTGAAAGTTCCCGTCCAAGCCACACACCCATTCTGACTTGGAACTATATCACCATTTCTTCACTGTTGCTGGGTCAAAATCCAGGAACTCCCTCCGTTATAGCACCCTAGATGTACCTACACCACATGGAGTGCAGCAGTTCAAGAAGGCAGCTTGCTACCACCTTCTCAAAAGCAATTAGGGATGGGCAACAAATGCTGGCCTAGCCAGCGATGCCCACATCCAGTGAAAGAATTTTTTTAAATCCTCACAGTTCACAATATTTGTGTTATCCTCAAACTTTGAAGTTGTGCCTTGCACATCCAGGTTTAAATTGCTTCATACCAAAAAAAGCAATGTTCCAATTACAGATCTCGGGGTACTGTATACCTCCCTCCAGTCTGAAAAGTAGCTATTCACTACTTTCTGTTTCCTGTCATTCAACTTCATATCCATGTTGCCACTTCCCTTTAATTCCATGGACTTCAACTTTGCTGGCATGTCTATTATGTGGGACTTCATCAAATACTTTATGGAAGTCCATACTTCTTTTTAGGCAGGCCCTCGGGATCGAGGATGACTTGCTTCCACTCTGATTCAATGGATTTTGAGATGGCTAGTAAGTCCAATATGTGATCGGCGGACTCTGCAACATGAGGGACAGGTGATGCTGGAAGGATTGAGCAGATGGGTTGTTTGGAGGCTCATGCGCTCCCCCTGACTCCTTGATTTTGCCTCTCTACGTTCCCAACAAAGTCAATGTGTTCAGTGCCTTCCTGAATGAGACTTCTCCATTTTGGTCAATCATATGCCAGGGTCTTCCATCAGTCGGCGGGTATGTTTGCTCTCTTCAGAGATGTTTCGAGGACATTCCGAAAATGTTTCCACTGTCCTCCTGGGAGTCTCCTGCTTTGACCAAGTTGAGCAGTTTCTCGGGATTCCCGTGTCAGGCATACAAACGACTTATCCCGCATAGCAGAGCTGGTTTTGAATGATTAGTCCTTCGATGCTAGACAAGTTGGCTTGGAAGAGGATGCTGCTCTTGAGACTACCTATCATGCCACCAGATTTGGAGGATCTTGCAAAGGTGTCGCTGGTGGTACTTCTCCAGTGCTTTGAGGTGCCTACTGTAGGTCTTTCAAGTCTCCGAAGTATATAGGCGCACAAGGATCAGTGATCATCAGTAAACCATGCCCTTAGTCTCGGGCTGAGTTCAGCCCTCAAGTACTCTTTTCCTCAGTTGGCCAAAGGCTGCGTTGGTACATTGAAGGCAATGATGAATGTTGTCATCTATGTCTTCCTTCGTTGAGAGGACACTCCCAAGATACGGAAAATGGTCCACGTTTTCCAGAATCTTGACGTTGATTTCAAATCGACAGAAGAAGGTGTTTTGCTGTGAGAGCTCATTGGAAGAGGACCTTAGTTTCCTGGGTATTTAACAAAAAGCCCATTTTCTCATATGCTTTGAAAAAAGAGTTGACAATGAGCTGGAGCTCAGTTTCTGAGTCAGCACACACAAAAGAGTCATCTGCATACTGGAGCTCTATGACTGAGGTTAAAGCTGTTCTGTTTTTGATTGACGGCGGCATTGATTGAACAATTTCCTGTCTGTTCTGTAGATTATCTCCACACCTGTGGCTCGTTTTCTGGAGGTGAGGTGCAGTATTTTGGTGTGAAAAATGGAGAAGAGAGTTGATGCAATGACAGCCTTGTTTGGCCCCAGTTTTCACTGCGATAGGTTTTGTGATTGTTCCATTAGTGAGGATCACAGGTTGCATGTCGTGGTGGAGTAGGCGAAAGATGGTGACAAATTTCTGGGAGCAAAAAATTTGAGGAGAATCCTCCATAAGCTTTCGTGGTTGACAAACTTGAAGGCTTTCATGAGGTTGATAAAGGCCGTGTACAGTGGTTGGTGCTGTTCCTTGCATTTATCTTGAATTTGTTGTGCAATGAAGATCATTTTTATGGTGCCTCTCGATGGGTGAAAACTGCACTGTGACTCTGGAAGGAGTTCCTCAGCCACTGGGAAGAGGTGGTTAGGGAGGATCCTGGCAATGATGTTCTCTGTAGTGGGAGACAACAGGGAGAGTCCTCTGTAATTACCGCAATCAAACTTGTCACAATTACAGTGTCCTTGAGGTCCCCCACATGCACTCTTCCCAGATGAGGGATATTTGGTTGTGCAGCCATGCCAGGAATGTATCTGCCATGCTTCAGAATTTCAGTAGAAATTCCATCTGCTCATGATGAATGGATTTTTCAACTTTGCTCTGGATCCAGTTAGCGCCGAGACCATGCTGGATGGGGTATTGAGAAATGGAGTTGAGGACATTTGAGTCAAAGACAAAATCTCGGTGGATGAGTTCTTCAAATTCTTTTCTCCACTGAGCACTGACTGCCTTCCCATTCTTGATGAGCTCCCCTCCATGTTTGTCTCTCAGCAGGGTGGGATCTTGAAGTGCTTGGGCCATAGGTCATCTTGAAAGCACTGAAGAAACTTTGCATGTCATTGATGTCCATGAGTTATTGGAGTTCCAATGCTTTCTACCTGCAATTTGTTCTTTATGCCATAGGTTTTATGATGTACCTTTGCCTTCAGCCGCCTGTAGAACTGCATCTTTACGCTTGAGCCATGGCAAAGTTTCCAGACAATGAAAGCTTTATGCATACGCTCAATTAGATATAGATATACATCACAACAATCACATTACTCTTAACAACCCTCTCTGCTACCATATCAAAAAATTCAATGAAGTTAGTCGAACGCAATTCGACTAACAAATCCATTCTTGCTTTCCCTAATTAATGTGCACTTCTGCAAGTAATTGTTATTTTTGTCCCACATTATCCTTTCAAAAAGCTTTCCCACCACCGAGGTTAAGCTGACTGGCCTACAGTTGTTGGGTTTATCCTTACAGTATCACAGTAACTTTACAGTGCTGAAGGAGGCCATTTGTCCCATCGAGTCTGTACTGGCTCTCTGAAAGAGCATTCCACCAAGTCACATTCCCCTATCTTATCCCCGTAACCTTGCACATTCTTTCTTTCATGTAGCAATCCAATTCCCTTATGAATACCTTGATCGAACCTGCCTCCGCCACCTTTTCAGGAAGTTTGTTCCAGACTCCAACCATCTTCTGCACGAAAACATTTTTCCTCGCATCACATTTACTCCTTTTGCCAATTATTTTGAACCTGTGCTCTCTAGTTTTTGATGTTCTCTTGAACGGGAACAGTTTCTTACTATTTACCCTGTCTATACCCCTCAGAATTTTGAATACCTCTTTCAAGGTCTCCTCTTAGCCTTCTTTTCTCCAAGGAAGAATCCCAACCACTCCAATCTATCCTCATCGCTACAGTTCTTTATCCCTGAAATCATTCTTTTGAATCTCCTCTGTACTCTCTCCAATGTCTTCACATCCTTCCTCAAGCATGGCACCCAGAACTGGATGCAATGCTCCAGATGAGGCTTAACTAGTGTCTTATACAGGTTCAACATAACCTCCTTACTCTTGTACTCAATGCCCCTATTAATAAAGCCTAAGATGCTATATGCTTTATTAACTGCTCTCTCAGCAAGCCCTGCCATTTTCATTGACCTATGTACATATACACTGAGGCCCCTCTGTTCCCACACCTCCTTTAGAGGCTCTTCCTTTATTCTGTACTGTCTTACATATTTTTCCTGCCAAAATGAATCACCTCACACTTCTCTGCATTGAACTTCATCTGCCACTTGTCTGCCCAATCCACTAACATACCAATGTCCTTTTGAAGTTCAAGACTATCACCATCACAGTTGACAACATTTCCAATCTTCGTATCATCAGCAAATTTTGAAATCAAGCCCTGCACACCACAGTCTAGGTCATTAATATACATCAGGAAGAGCAAGGATCCCAACACTGACCCCTGGGGAACTCCACTACAAACTTTCCTCCAATCTGAAAAACAGCCATTTATCACAACTCCCTGTTTCCTGTCCTGCCAATTTCTTATCCAAGTGCCTACTTTTCCTTTTATTCCATGACCTAGAATTTTGCTCGCAAGTCTGTTGTGTGGCATTGTAACAAATGCCTTTTGAAAATCTATATACACCACATCAACAGTGTTTCCCTTATCAACCTTCTCTGTTAACTCCTCAAAAATCTCCAGCAAGTTAGTTAAACATGATTTTCCCTTAATGAATCCATGCTGACTTTCCTGAATTATCCCGTACTTATCTAAGTGATCATTGATTTTATCCCGTACTATAGTTTCCAGAAGTTTCCCTATCACTGAGGTCAAACTGACTGGTCTGTAGTTGCCAGCTTTATTCTTGCACCCTTTTTTAAACAAGGGTGTAACATTCACAATTCTCCAGTACCCTGGCACCTCCCCTGTGTCTAAGGAAGACCGGAAGATTTTTGAGCTAATGTGTAACATTTGCAATACTACAGTCTTCTGGAACCTTCCCCATGTCTAAGGAGGATTAGAAGATTATGGCCAGTACCTCTACAATTTCTTTTACTTTTGTCAGCATCCTTGCATCCATCCCATTCAGTCCTAGTGAGTTATCAATTTAAGTATAACCAGCCCTTCTAATGCCTCCTCGTTATCAACTTTTAGCCCATCCGGTATGACCTGGGCATCATCTTCTGCCTTGGAAAAGACAGGTCCAGAGTATGCATTTAGTACCTCAGGCATGTCCTCTGCGGCATTAGAGGTGGAGATGGTTGGATGTGTTATGGGAGAGATGAGCAGCATGGGGTGGGACTTTAAATGAGATATGGAATGGGGGTGGGATGGGGGGGGTGGGAATGTCATAGGAAGGAATGGTAGGATTGGATGGGAGTGATTTGAGAGGGATGAAAGGAATGGCATGCAATGGAAATTTAAAGAAGTACTGTTACAATTAAGATACTACTTGCACCGCAAATGTTTTGAGGGCCTCTGCTAGTATTAGAAGAATTAAAGTCTCCCATTATCACTACAACATGGTTTTTATGGCTCTCTCTAATTTCCTTGCGTATTTGCTCTTCTATATCTTTCCCACTATTTGATGGCCTATAGAATACGCGCAGCAGAGTAATGGTGCCTCTATCAATTTTTAACTCTAATCAAAGAGATTCAGTCCTTGACCCCTCCAGGACATACTGTCTCTCCAGCACTGTAATATTCTTCTTAATCATTACAGCTATCCTACCTCTTTTTTTCCGACCCCCATCTTTCCTGAATAACTTGTACCCAGGAATATTTAGTACCTGGTCCTGTGCATTTTTTGAGCCAGGTCGCCATAATTGTCATGGCATCACATTCCAATTGTAGCTAATTTCCACCTGCAGCTCATCAACCTTATTTACCACACTTTGTGTTTTTACATAAATGCACTTTAAACCTAATTTAGACCTTATTGCATTGTTTGTTAGTCTGATCCCACCTAATACCTTGCTATTTCTTAGTATACTGTTAATCTGCTTCTCCCAACCCTTTGTGTACCTTGTTTATCCTTCCTAATGCTACATTCTGGTTCCCACCCCCTTGCCTAGTTAGTTTAAACCCTCCCCGAGAGTACCAGAAAACTCCTTCACAAGTACGTTGAACCCAGCTCAGTTTAGCTGCAACCCATCTGGCCTCTATACGTTCCACCTTCCTCAGAACTGGTCCCAATGTTCCAATAATCTAAAGCCTACCCTCTTGCACCATCTCTGCAGCAGTCATTTGCTCTATTCTCCTATTTCTATCCTCATGAGTGTGTGCCACTGGGAGTAATCCAGAAATTACTATCTTTGAGATTCTACTTGCTGGTCTCTATTCAGCTCCCTAAAATCTGCTTGCAGGATCTGAAGTGCCAAGTGGATGATCTATCTTGGCTTCCTCTGGAGGTCCCCAGCATCACAGATGCCAGACTTCAGCCAAGTCGATTTACTCCATGTGATATCAAGAAATGACTGAAGGCACTGGACACTGCAAAAGCTAAGGGCCCTGACAACACTCCGGCAATAGTACTGAAGACTTGTGCTGCAGAACTAGCCATGCCCCAAGCCAAGCTGTTCCAGTACAGCCAGAACACTGGCAATGTGCAAAACTGCCCAGGTGTGTTCTTTCCACAAAAAGCAGGACAAATCCAACAGGGCCAATTACTACCCCATCAGTTTACTCTTGATCATCAGCAAAGTAATCCAGTGGCTCAGGGGAATGCTCTAAGAACCCGGGTTCGAGTCCCGCCATGGCAGATGGTGGAATTTGAATTCAATAAAAATCTGGAATTAAAAGTCTAATGATGGCCATGAAACCATTGTCGATTGTTGTAAAAACCCATCTGGTTCACTAATGTCCTTTAAGGAAGGAAATCTGCCGTCCTTACCTGGTCTGGCCTACGTGTGACTCCAGACGCAAGGCAATGTGGTTGACTCTTAAATGGCCTCTGAAATGGCCTAGCGAGCCACTCAGTCGCATCAAACCGCTACAAAGCCTCAGAAAGGGAATGAAACCAGGCGCACCACCCGGCATCGACCTAGGCACCGGAAACGACAATGGCAAACTCAGCCCTGTCAATCCTGCAAAGTCCTCCTTATTAACATCTGGGGGGCTAGTGCCAAAATTGGGAGAGCTGTCCCAAAGGCTAGTCAAGCAACAGCCGGACATAGTCATCCTCACGGAATCATATCTTACAGATAATGTCCCAAACACCACTATCACCATCCCTGGGTATGTCCTCTGGCAGGACAGACCCAGTAGAGATGGTGACACAGTGGTATATAGTCGGGATAGAGTTGCTCTGCAAGTCCTCAACATCGACTCTGGACCCCATGAAGTCTCATGGCATCAGGTCAAACATGGGCAGGGAAATCTCCTGCTGATTGTCATATACTGCCCTCCCTCAGCTGATGAATCAGTGCTCCTCCATGTTGAACACCACTTGGAGGAAGCACTGAGGGTGGCAAGGGTGCAAGATGTACACTGGGTGGGGGACTTCAATGTTCATCACCAAGAATAGCTCGGCAACACTAGTACTGACCAAGCTGGCTGAGTCTTAAAAGACATAGCTGCTAGACTGGGTCTGCAGCAGGTGGTGAGGGAACCGACAG
Organism: Cetorhinus maximus; assembly: GCF_964194155.1. NCBI lineage: Eukaryota > Metazoa > Chordata > Chondrichthyes > Lamniformes > Cetorhinidae > Cetorhinus > Cetorhinus maximus. The sequence goes on along the minus strand of NC_135881.1, from coordinate 141,614,558 downwards.
GCGGGAAAAGATACTTGACCTCATCCTCACCAACCTGCCTGCCGCAGATGCATCTGGCCATGACAGTATCGGCAGGAGTGACCACTGCACAGTCGTTGTGGAGACAAAGTTCCGTCTTCACATTGAGGATACCCTCCATCTCGTGTGGCACTGTGCTAAATGGGATAGATTTCGAACAGAACTAGCAACTCAAGTCTGGGCATCCATGAGGCACTGTGGGCCATCAGCAGCAGCAGAATTGTACTCGGACACAATCTGTAACCTCATGGCCTGGCATATCCCCCACTTTACCATTACCATCAAGCCAGGGGATCAACCTGGTTCAATGAAGAGTGCAGGAATGCATGTAGACATATCTAAAAATGAGGTGTCAACCTGGTGAAGCTATAATACAGGACTACTTGTGTGCCAAACAGCATAAACAGTAAATGATAGACAGAGCTAAGCGATCCCAAAAACAACGGATCAAATACAAGCACTGCAGTCCTGCCACATCCAGTCGTGAATGGTGGTGGACAATTAAACAAGTCACTGAAGGAGGAGGCTCCACAAATATCCCCATCCTTAATGATGGGGGAGCACAGCACAGCACAGCAGTGCAAAAGATAAGGATGAAGCACTTGTTACAATTTTCAGCCAGAAGTGCTGAGTGGATGATTTACATCGGCCTCCTCCGGAGGTCCCCAGTCTTCAGAAATTCAATTCACTCCATGTGATATCAAGAAACGGCTGAAGGCACTGGATACTGCAAAGGCTCTGGGCCCTGACAATATACCGGCAATAATACTGAAGACTTGTGCTCCAGAACATGCTGTGCCCCTAGCCAAGCTGTTCCAGTACAGCTACAACACTGGCATCTACCTAGCTATGTGGAAAATTGCCTAGGTATGTCCTATACACAAAAAGCAGGACAAATCTAACCTGGCAATTACTACCCCATCAGTATACTCTCAATCATCAGTAAAGCACTTGAAGGGGTCATCAACAGTGCCATGAAGCAGCACTGGCTTAGCAATAACCTGCTAACTGACGCCCAGTTTGGGTTTTGCCAAGGCCACTCAGCTCCTGGCTTCATCACAGCCTTTGTTCAAACATGGACCAAAGAGCTAAACTCCCAAGGTGAGGTGAAAGTGACTGCCCTTGACATCAAGGCCGCATTTGACCCCAAGCGTGGTATCAAGGAGCCCTAGTAAAACTGGAGTCAGTGGGGATCAGGGGGAAAACTCTCACTAGTTGGAGTCATACCTAGCACAAAGGAAGATGGTTGTGGTTGTTGGAGATCAATCATCTCAGTTCCAGGACATCACTGCAGGGGTTCCTCAGGGTAGTGTCCTAGGCCTAATCATCTTCAGCTGCTTCATCAATGACCCTCCTTCCATCATAAGGTCAAAAGTGGGGATGTTTGCTGATGATTGTACAATGTTCAGCACCATTCGTGACTCCTCAGATATGAAGCAGCCCATGTCCAAATGCAGCAAGACCTGGACAATATCCAGGCTTGGGCTGACAAGTGGCAAGTAACATTCACGCCACACAAATGCCAGGCAATGACCATCTCCAATAAGAGAGAATCTAACCATCGCGTTTTGACTTTCAATGACATTACCATCACTGAATCCCCCACTCAGTAAGATAAGAGCCCATGGTGTTAGAGGCAAGGTACTAGCACAGATAGAAAATTGGCTGTCTGGCAGGAGGCAGAGAGTGAGGATAAGGGGATCCTTCTCAGGATGGCGGCCGGTGACTAGTAGAGTTCCGCAGGGGTCAGGGACCACAACTTTTCACTTTATACATTAATGATCTAGATGAAGGAACTGAGGGCATCCTGGCTAAGTTTGCAGATGATACAAAGATAGGTGGAGGGATGGGTAGTATTGAGGAGGCGGGGGGGCTGCAGAAGGATTTGGACAGGTTATGAGAATGGGCAAAGAAGTGGCAGATGGAATACAATGTGAGGAAGTGTGAGGTCATGCACTTTGGTAGGAAGAATAGAGGCATAGACTATTTTCTAAATGGGGAGAGAATTCAGAAATCTGGAGTGCAAAGGGACTTGGGAGTCCTAGTCCAGGATTCTCTTAAGGTTAACTTGCAGGTTGAGTCGGTAGTTAGGAAGGCAAATGCAATGTTGGCATTTATTTCAAGAGGACTAGAATATAAAAGCAGGGATGTGCTGCTGAGGCGTTATAAGGCTCTGGTCAGACCACATTTAGAATATTGTGAGCAATTTTGGGCCCCGTATCTCAGGAAGGATGTGCTGGCCCTGGAGAGGGTCCAGAGGAGGTTCACGAGAATGATCCCAGGACTGAAAGGCTTAACATATGAGGAACGTTTGATGACTCTGGGTCTATCCTCGATGGAGTTTAGAAGGATGAGTGGGGATCTGATTAAAACTTACAGAATACTGAAAGGCCTGGATAGAGTGGATGTGGGGAAGATTATTCCATTAATTGGAGAGACTAGGACCCAAGGGCACAGCCTCAGAGTAAAGGGAAGATCTTTTAGAACAGAGATGAGGAGAAATGTCTTTAGCCAGAGAGTGGTGAATCTATGGAATTCATTGCCACAGAAGGCTGTGGAGGCCAGGTCATTGAGTGTATTTAAGACCGAGATAGATAGGTTCTTGATTGGTAAGAGGATCAAAGGTTACGGGGAGAAGGCGGGAGAATGGGGTTGAGAAACTTATCAGCCATGATTGAATGGCAGAGCAGACTCGATGGGCCGAATGGCCTAATTTCTGCTCCTATGTCTTATGGTCTTACTTAGCATCCTGGGGGCTACCCTTGACCAGAAACTGAACTGGACTAGCCATATAAATACTGTGGCTACAAGATCAGGTCAGAGGCTAGGAATCCTGCGATGAGTAACTCACCTCCTGACTCCCCAAAGCCTGTCCACCATCTACAAGGCACAAGTCAGGAGTGTGATGCAAAACTCCCCACTTGTCTGGATGAGTGCAGCTCTCATTACACTCAAGAAGCTTGACACCATTCAGGACAAAGCAGCCCGCTTGATTGACACCACATCCACAAACATTCGCTCCCTCCACCACCAACGCACAGTAGCAGCAGTATGTACCATCTACAAGATGTACTGCAGGAATTCACCAAGGCTCCTTAGACAGCACCTTCCAAACCCACAAGGGCTGCAGATAGATGGGAATACCACCACCTGGAAGTTCCCCTCCAAGTCACTCACCATCCTGACTTGGAAATATATCGCCATTTCTTCACTTTCGCTGGATTAAAATCCAGGAACTCCCTAACAGCACAGTGGGTGTACCTACACCACATGGACTGCAGTGGTTCAAGAAAGCAGCTCAGTACCACATTCTCAAGGGCAACTAGTGATTCGGAATAAATGCTGGCCCAGCCAACAAAGCCCACATCCCCTGAATGAATTTTTAAAAAACTGATGGAAGATGTCATTGTCAGTGCTATCAGGTGGTACTTACTTAGCAATAACCTGCTCACCGACATACATTTTGGGTTCCACCAAGGCCGCTTTGCTCCTGACCTCATTACAGCTTTTGTCCAAACATGGACAAAGGTTAGACCGCACCTGGAGTACTGTGTGCAGTTTTGGTTCCCTTACCTTAGAAAGGGTATTATTGCCATAGAGGGAATGCAACGAAGGTTCACCAGACTTGTTCCGGGGATGGCAGGACTGTCTTATGAAGAGAGATTGGGGAAACTGGGCCTGTATTCTCTAGAGTTTCGAAGAATGAGAGGTGATCTCATTGAAATCTACAAAATACTTAAAGGAATAGACAGGGTAGCTGCAAGTAAGATGTTCCCCCTGGTTGGGGAGTCTAGAGCCAGGCGACACAATTTCAAAATAAGGGGAATGCCACTTAGGACCGATATAAGGAGAAATTTCTTTACTCAGAGGGTCGTGAATCTTTGTAATTCTCTACCCCAGAGGGCTGTGGATGCTCATTCATTGTGTATGGTAGGGATTGATAGATTTTTGATCAACAATAATGTAAAGGGTTATGGGGATAGTGTGGGTAAAAGGCATTGAAGTGTTCGTTCATCCATGATCGTATTGAAAGACAGAGCAGGCTCGATGGGCTGAATGGCCTTCTCATGTTCCTATGTTCCTATGACAGCACCTTCCAAACCCTTGACCTCTACCACCTAGAAGGACAAGGGCAGCAAACGCATGGGGACACCACCACCTGCAAGTTCCTCTCCAAGCTACACACCATCCTGACTCAGAACTATATCTCCTTACCTTCACTGTCGCTGGGTCAAAATCCTGGAACTCCCTTCCTGATAGCACTATGGGTATACCTACACCACATGGACTGCAGCGGTTCAAGAAGGTGGCTCACCACCACCTTCTCAAGGGCAATTAGGGATGGGCAATGAATGCTGGTCTAACCAGTGACGTCCAAGATTTTTTTTAAAACTCATCCCTTTTTCCACCTATGTCATTGGTACCATTAAGGACCATGACCTCCTGCTGTTCACCCATGGAAGATCTGGGGTTTGCTTTAATTTAATTGTAAGACTTAGGTCAATTACAATTACAGACTAAGTTGGGATAGCAGATCTAAAAGGGGCTTCCAGCTCAGACCAGCTACAAAACCACATGGGTATGAGGGTTCTGTCACAATGTCAGGAAAATATAATAATTCTCACAATGTTATTGGAATTTATTGTAGAGTAATAGAGGGGTCTGTGTCTATGGGTGTGTGTGTGGATGTGTGTGTGTGACTTAATTGAATTAAAGGTGGCTGGCCTGAAGGCTTTGATGTATTAGAAGATAAGCTAGGTTTGAAATGTTAAGTAGGTAGACATAGGTGTAAAGGGAACATTTGCATTTTTAAATAAACCAGACTAGCTTGAATTCAAAAGGGGGTGTGAAATGCTTCACCTAGCCAGGAGAAGTTCAGAAACAGTGGGCAGAATTTTGCCCTAGGTGGACGGTCTCAGTGGGGACAGGCGAGGGCGGTCGGAAAACCAACTACTGCCTGTGATCGACATGGCACCATGATTTCACACTGGCAGGCCAATTAAGGCCCAGCCAGCGTGAAAGGTGGCTGGGGATGCTCCGAGAAGGGGCGGGCAGGGGCATGATGTCTGCCCAGTCCAATGGCAACCCAACGGCCAATTCAAAAGCGGCCCAGGCAGCCCCTGGAAGGCTGCCATAGAAGGACGCTGAAGTCTTGATGGATTCCAGTGCGGTTGGACACAGCAGGTGGAAGAGTAGGTCAGCAGGGCCATTGGCCCTGTGTTTCTCTGATGAGTGCCTCACTGCCCTCCTGGAGGAGGTGGCAGCCAGGAGGGAAACCCTTGTCCCCAGAGACGGGAGGAGAAGGCCCCCTCACCTCACCAAAAAGGCCTGGGAGGAGGTGGCATCCAGGGTCAGCAGCCACGACATGGTGAGGCGCACATGGGTGCAGTGCCGGAAGTGCTTCACTGATCTGCTGTGATCGGGAAGGATGAGTACCGTGTTGGCAAGGGTCAGTGTGCAGAACAGTTAAGGGCTGGCCACCCCTCCCATGGATCTGAGGGATGTTAGAGTGTGAGTGGCAACTGTCAATGACACTTGAGCTGGCCAAGATGGTGAGCCCTAGCTGCATAGACCGAGTGCCTTGCAGCTCAAGGGCCATGAATCAGCTGAGCCCTGCCAGTTGTTCCTCAGCTGGGGTTGGCCAGGCTGCAATGGCGATGCAGTTATAGAGTGGACTAATCAATGCTCCTCTATCCTTTCAGGAGAAGACATCCCACAACAATATTGAGAGGTTGCAGACTGGCAGGGGATGCCCACACCTCCTAATCCTGATGCGCTATGAGCAGGAGGCATTGGAGCTCGAGAGGCGGCATATACCTCAGTCAACTGGCCGCGATGAGGTTGGGGTGCCAGACGAAGGTGAGATTGCAGTGCACTGAGGTGAGAATGTTGGTTATTGCAACCAACCATTGTAGTGTTGTCTCTTTTATTGATGTGAGACTCGAAACTGGAGTCCCCATTGATAATTGAAAGATGAGGGCACCATGATGCAGACATCGGTTGAATCACCAGGGTGCCTGGCATGCACAGTGACAGTGTCATGACTTAAACTAATGACATGTCCTTCTTCTCCCTTTTAGGCTCACCAGCAGGCACTCGCAATGAGGATCCTGAAGGCCCACCCCTGACCCCGGAGGACCACCATGCTCAGCATGCACCTGTGTCACACCCTCTCTGTCAAGCAGGCACCAGCGCAGATACCAGCACTTTGGTGGGTGTTAGATCATCAGCTACTTTGTCAGTGCACATTGATGAGGGCACTTTCACACTCGCTTGAGGTGCAGGCAGAGGCAGAGAGTGCCCAGGGCTCAGGCAGTCGGAAGACTGCTGGAGACCAGGACAATGCTCAGTCGATGGCTGATGATGGGCCTCTGAAGTCGTCCATTAGGCAGTAGATGCTAGAAGTCCAGCGGGATGTACACAACGATCTGGCGGGGATACATGAGGGCCTGTGTGCCATGGTGCCCATTGTGGCAGAGCCCCTGTGGAGCATGACCACTGTGCTGACCCTCATGGCTGAGTGCAATGCCTCCTCCATGGAGAGTGTGGCGACTCTCATGGAGAGGCTGCTCCAGGGAATCAATCAGGGGTCCCTGGGGATGCGCTCAGACCTGCAAGCCCTCACAGCGGCAATGACCTCAGGTGGTCAGTGTCAATGTGGGAGATGGATTGGGCACCCAGCATCCCAGCTAGGTGCCTGTTCATCAATGGTGAGCAGAGAGGTCCAAAGCGACCTCACGTTGGCCCACGAGCTACCTGTTGTCTCTGTAGGCTCCTCTTAGGGTGCTCCGGATGATGCCAGCAGCTCCTCTGCCCCTCTGCCAGTGACTGTGGCATCTGATGAGGCTGCAGCAACTGGGAAGATGCCAGCCGTTGCACTGGCCGCTCCCTCCCAGACAGTGCCTTCACAGGCTCCACAGGCCAGAGGACAACTGCCAAAGTCATCAAGGCCAACAGGACAGCAGAGTGAGCAGGCTGTCTCCAATGCCGGGGCCAGTGAGGGGAGAGCACCTAGGTTTAAATAGAAAGCACCTTAAGCACAAGACGGCCTTATCATGGATGATATTTTGTTCCTCCAATTTGCTTTAACTTATTTAATGGTGTGATTAAGAACACTGGTTTATGTTCATTTCAACTATGTTTCACATGCACAATTAAATGAGATGTCATTTTGTACTATTGGCCTCTATATACTTCATTTGTTCTGTAGGTGCAGGGAAGGCCATTATGTAATGATGGAGTATGTCTCCTGAAACTTTATTGCCCAGGCACTGAGTGTATGTTGGTGGCCAAGGAAATGGTCCTCTCTGGGATCCAGTATGGTGCCTACAACCCTCACATGTGGTGGTTGTTCTTATTTGGTAGCTTAGCTGAAAAGCATTGGATCAAAGCATCCCGGGTGTCCCTGCCTCCCTGGAGGTTACCCAGGTCAGCGTCCATGCCCTCAGCGTTCTTCTCACCGTGCTCATCCTCCGAGCCACTACTGGACTCATCATCTTTGGCCTGCGCAGCTAAGTCAACATCCTCATCCTCCACTTGCCCCCCCTTGCCAGTGCCAGTTTGTGAAGAGCGCAGCATGCAACCACTATCAGTGACACGCACTCTGGGGAGTATTGCAGTGCACCCTGAATGGTCCAGGCATCGGAAGCGCATCTTGAGAAGACCTATGGTTCTCTCTACCATCACCCTTGTGGAGGCATGGATACTGTTGTACCGCTGATTGGCCTCAGTTCTTGGATGGCGGAGAGACATCATGAGCCACCTTTTCAGGGGTAGCCCTTGTCACCCAGCAGCCATCCATTCAGCCGGGCTGGAGCACTGAAGAGCCTTGGCACCTGGGAGTGTCTCAGGATGTAAGCGTCATGGGAGCTGCCAGGGTATCTTGTACAGACTTGCAGAATCTGCAATTTGTGATCACACACTATCTGCATGTTCATGGAGTGGAAGCCCTTCCTGTTGACGAAGGCACCAGGCTCACTCGCTGGCGCCTTGATGGCCACATGTGTACAGTCGATGGTCACCTGGATGCAGGGGAGCCCAGCAATAGCTGCAAAGCCTCTGGCTAGCTTGGCCTGACTGGCCTCGTCTGTACAGTAATGAATGAACGTCATTGCACGCCTGAACAGAGCTTCTGTCATTAGTTTGGCCAACAATGGACAGCTGATTGGGAGACACCACACAGATCCTCCACCGTGCCCTGGAAAGAGCCGGAGGCTTAGAAGTTGAGGGCCACTGTGACCTTCAGAGCTACAGGCATGGGGTGCCCACCCACACAGTCAGAGGTGATCTCAGACCCAATACTCTGACAAATGGAGGTCACTGTCTCCCTTGAGAGATGGAGCCTCCTTCGGCATTGCACCTCGGACATATTGAGGGAGCTGCATTGCTGCCTGTAAAACCTGGCAGCAGGATCATGCCATCTTCTGTGGCCCCTTCTGCCTTGGACTTCCAGCTGGCCCTGCCCCCCTTGTGCCTGCGCCTCTCCCCCCACAGGTGGCTCCCCTAGAGGCTACATTGGGACACCTGGCCTCCTCTCCCTTCTGCCCCTCCGTTCCTCCTCAAAGGAGGTGCCACCAGCAGAGACCACAATCCCCATTACCAGGGTTATGGTAGGCTCTCTGATCACTGGATCTGAATCCTCCAGGGGCCTGGAAGACACTAATGAGTCTTGAAATGAAGCCTAGAAATGCTCAGAATGCAGCTCTGAAGTGAGATAAAGCAGTCCAGTTCAAAAAATCAACCAGCAGCACACAATTTCCAAAACTCCTCACAACTCACATTGACAATGCTGCTGACCCTTCTTTTCCTGGCCGTGGATGAGCTTTTGCAAATTGCGGCCTGCCCAGCAAAAAATTCTGCCCAGTGTGTTTATTTTTTCCCAAGGATTACTGATAAAATTAGTACCATGAGATCTTTTTATTATCAGAGAGGTAGTCCAAAGACATAATGAAACAATGGGAATTTGCATTCAAAGGGGAAAATATGTATAAAGGAGAGAAGGCTGTGTGTAAGGGCAGGAATTCTAAGATCTAACAAGTGTGAAACGCCTCCAGCATCTAAGCCTCAAGCTGCTGCCTGCAAAGAACTGAAGCTGAGGAAAACTCACTTTGAATTCAATTGGTTCAGGGTATTGTGTGTCACTTTGCCTGGGTCTTTTAAAATCTATGTGTCTTGCTGTTGCCTTAACGAAAGTGTAATTGGGATTTAGAAGCTATCATAGTAGTAATTTGTAGGTTTATGTATGTACTTGAAATCATTTCTTCTATTAGTAAAGGTTTAATTTAGTTTTGTAAGAAACCTTTAAGACTTGGTGGCCTTATTACTACTGAATTCAAGGCTCGCATCTCAAAATTTATATAAATTGCAAAACAGCTGTGGCAGTTGTTTCAAGTTTCCCTCTGGGATTTGAGCAGCTCAGCATTTACCATCAGCTGTGCCATAACACACAAGATTAACAGACTTTATTAAGTTTTCCACAATAAGTACAAAATTGTCATACTTAACAAAGGGCAGTGGTCAGCAGTCATGTTCACGATGGAACACTGGTCCTGAACCTTCAGTTGACTGGGCACCTTGTCTCTTGATTGAAGTCTATTATCTGTCTTTTCTTCTTGATGATGATGTGCACTTAGTATCTTACAAATCCTTATTTTATACACTTGGCTCTGTGCCATATTAGATAAAACCCTGTTTCTGTACCTCTGATTGGTTAGTCATTTCATAATTGCCCTTTCATGATGGTACCTTGAGCCTAGTTTAGGTCATTGTCACTCTGGGGATGGGGCTCCAGATTGGTGCTTCCTTGCTGTTTATTCATCAACAATGACCACTTAACAAGATTAATATGTGCTTGTCCCATTTCACAGCTACTTGGTTTGACATGTTTACAGTCATTACTGGTTAAAAGGCTAATAGGCTCCCTGGTATTATCCACATTCTAACAACTTTTAAATGGAAGATTTTTACATTTTCTGAATTAGTCCTTTTCATCATTTCTTGACATATGACTTGTATAGAACTGTAGCGTACATTCAACTGAGCTTATCCACCATATTTTGCAGCTATGTAACATATAGAATACAATTTTAACCAATATACTTAAGGATATGACAACTAATTCCTAACAGTGCTATAATAAAATAAACTCAATTCTACACCCTTCCCCCTCAGGGAGCTCCACAGCCGTTCAGTGTTATCCTTGACACTGGCACCAGGGAGGCAACATACCATCCTGGATGCACATCTGCGCCTATCTGTTCCCCTAACTATAGAATCCCCCATCACTAATGTTTTCACAGAAGGTAGAGGAGGCCAGGTGTCCCAATGCAGCTTTCAGGGGGCAACCTGTGGGAGGAGAGGTGCAGGCACAAGGGGTACAGGGTCAGCAGGAAGTCCAAGGCATAAGGGGCCACAGAAGACGCCACTATTCTGCTGCCAGGTTTTACAGGTGGTGATGCAGCTACCTCAATATGTCAAGGTGCAGTGCCGAAGGAAGCTCTGCCTCTCCAGGGAGATTGTGACCTCCATTCGCCAGATGATTTGGCCTGAGATCGCCTCTGTGTGGGTGGACACTTCATGTCAGTGGCTCTGAAGGTCACAATGGCCCTCAACTTCTATGCCTCCGGCTCTTTCTAGGGATCAGTGGGGGATTTGTGTGGAGTCTCCCAATCAGCTGTCCACAGTTGCGTCAAGCTGGTAACAGAAGCTCTGTTCAGGTGGGTAATGACATTTATTCATTTCCGTACAGATGAGGCCAGCCAGGGTGAGCAAGCCAGAGGCTTTGCAGTGATTGCTGGATGCACACATACGGCCACCAAAGTGCCAGTGGGTGAGCCGGGTGCCTTTGTCAACATGAAGGGATTCCACACCATGAACATGCAGATAGTGTGTGACCATAGGATGCAGATTCTGCAAGTCTGTGCATGGTACCCTGGCAGCTCCCATGACATTTACATCCTGAGACACTTCCAGGTGCCGAGGCTCTTCAGTGCTCCAGCTCAACTGGATGGATGGCTGCTGGGTGACAAGGGCTATTCATTGAAAAGGTGGCTTATGACTGCCCTCTGCCACCCAAGAACAGAGGCAGAGAAACGTTACAATGTGAGTCATGCCTCCACAAGGGTGGTGATAGAGAGAACCATAGGTCTTCCGAAGGTGCGCTTCTGATGACTGGACTGTTCAGGGGATGCACTGGAATACCCCCCAGAGCGAGCTGTCACTGATCGTGGTTGCATGCTGCACTCTCCACAATCTGGCACTGGCATTGGGAACCCACTGGAGGAAGAGGATGTTGATGCAGCTCCACAGGCCACAGGGGATGAATCCAGTAGTGAGTCCAAAGATGAGCAAGGTGAGGAGGACACTGAGGGTGTGGAGGCTGATCTCTGTAACCTCCAGGGAGGCAGGGACACCAGGGACGCCTTGATCCAACGCTCTTTGGGCTAGGCTGCCAAAGAACCGCTCCCACTTCATGCCACGGCTGCCGCCTACATCCCGGATGTCCGAAATGCTCCTGTCATGTGAACCCAAAGTCCACTCAGTGCCTGTGCAATAAAGTTTAGAGCCACTCCCGTCCAGCATTACATACTGGCGAACCCTACATCAAAAATAAAAGGTGAAGCATACTCAGGCCATCACAACAAAAGCAAATTTAATGTTATTGTCACATTGAAATCACATTAATCACATGTCCACACCAGTAGACATATAAACCAAACATAACTGAACAGAAAATCAGCGGGGAACAGCCCTCTTGTGCTCATGGAGCCTTAAATTTATGTTTGCGAGTGCTATGTCTTGGTGCGCCCTGCCTCCCTCACCCCCACCCCCCACCGCTGGCAATGGCATTGGAGACAGTCTGCTGATTTTGGTGTCTTGCAGCAGCTTCCAATGACTTAGGGAGTGCTAGCTCTGTGCTGGGGAGCCCCTTAAGTAGGGCACCAAGATTAGTGAAGGCCTGAGGTGACAGTGGAGTGGGCGAATCAGAGGCTGCTGCGCCAGTGATCTGGCGTCTTTCTCAGGAAAGCATAATTAAAGAGGTGGGATGCTCCGGGAATGGGATGATACAGCGCAAAAACCCACCACTGCAGCCGGTGCGTAAAATGTCCTTTTTCCTGCCCGCTACTGCATTTTGGGTGGAATCATCCCAGAGTTGCACAAAGGGTTTACTCATGCTTGCCAGTTTTGGCGGGCTCCCACTGCAACGACCTTTGTGGTTGTCCTCTGGGCAGCTGGCCCCACCTGGGAGGGAGTGACCAGTGCCACGACTGGTTTCTCCCTAGTCATCGCAGCCTCATCCACGGTCACTGCCGAAGGGGCAGAGGAGCTGCTGCCATCATCCAGAGCGCCCTGAGAGGAGTCTGCAGAGACGACGAGCAGGTCATGCACCAACGTGAGGTTGCTCTGAAACTCCCTGCTCACCATTGATGGACGGGCACCTAGCTGGTATACTGGGTGCCTCATCCATCTCCTACACTGGCACTGACCACCTGAGGTCATTCCCTGTGTGAGAGGTTTCAGGTCTGCGCTCGGCCATGAGGGTCAATGCGGTGCTTTTGCTCTGCATGGACTCCTCCACAACAGAGACCATGGCACACAGACCCTGATGGATCTCTGCTAGATCCTCCCACACATCCCATTAGATATCCAGCATCTGCCGCCTAATGGACGACTCCAGAGATTTATCATCTGCCTTCAACCCAGCACCATCCTAGTCTCCAGCGGTCCTCTGATTGCTAGCGCCCTGGGCACTCTCTGCCTCCACCTGCACCTCAAGCGAGTGTGAAGTGCCCTCACCAACGTGCAACAAAATTGTAACCAACGATTTAGCGCCCACTGAGGTGCTGGTATCTGCGCTGGCTCAGAGTGTGGGTGTGACGCAGGTGCAGATGAAGCACGGCGGCCCTCTGGCATCAAGGGTGGCCCTTCGGGGTCCTGCAGTTGAGTGCTTGCTGGTGAATCTAAGGGAGAACAAGGACATGTCATTAGTTAAAGTCATCACACTGTGACTCTGCATGCCAGGCAACCTGGTGAGACCATGGGGATCTGCATCATGGTCTTTCAATGATCAATGGCGACTCCAGGTTTGAGACTCCCATCAATGAAGAGACTACACTAGAATGGTTCCACAATCCGAAAATCTCACCTCTGTGCACTGTGCTCTTACCTTCGTCTGACACCCCAGTCTCTTCACGACTGGTTGTACGGGGGGTGTGCCGGTTCTCCAGCTCCAGGGCATCCTGCTCGAACCTGGCCAGCACCCAGGTTGGGTGGGTCCCTGCCTTTCCGTAACATCTCCAATTGTTTATGGCTCATCTTCTCCTGAAAGGACAGAGGGGTATTGACTAGTCCACTCCCTACCTGCAGCGCCATTGCAACCTGGCCAACCCAGCTGAGGAACACCTTGCAGGGCACATCTGAGTCATGGCCCTCGAGCCGCAAGGCACTCAGTCCAAGCAGCCAGGGATCACCCTCTTGGTCAGCTCTGGTGCCATTGACAGTTGTCACTCAGACTCTAACACCCTGGGCTCCACAAAGCCGGGGGACAGCCAGCCCTTAACACTTCTGTACGCTGATCCATGCCAACATGGTACTCACCCTTCCTGAGTGCAGCAGGTCATTGAACCTCTTGTGGCACTGCACCCATGTGCTCCGCACCGCGTTATGGCTGCTGACCTGCACTGCCACTTCCTCCCAGGCTTTCTTCATCAGGGTGGTGGTCTCCTCCTTCTGTCCCTTGGTACAAGGGTGTCCCTCCTGGCAGCTACCTCCTCCAGGAGGACCGCAAGGCACTTGTCGGAAAAGCGGACGGCAGAGTGCCCACCCGACCTGTCCTCCCACCTGGCATCTCCATCCACTGCCGAAGCCATAGGTACCATCTCTGCAATGCAGACTGTATGCTTCTTCACCAGCAGCCTTCAATGGGCTGCCTGTGCCATTTTTGAACTATCTGCTGGTTTGCCATTGGACCCGGCGCATGACATGTCCCTGCCCACGCCCAGCCCTTCCCAACAATTGGGAAGCCATGTTTCATGAGAGGTGGGCCTTAATTGGCCAGCCAGCTTGAAATCGCAGTCGTGGGCTGATTGCTGGCGATAGCCATTTCCCAGCCGATCCCAGGCCTGCTGATCATGCTTGCCCAGGCCTGCCGATCATGCCTGGCCACCGACCTGAAAATTCAGGCCATTGTTTCCGCTGGTCAGGGGATCCAATACATGGGTGCCCAGTCCCAGGATAATGTACTGATCATTTAGGACTAAAATGAGAAGAAATTACTTCAGTCAAAGGACTGTGAATCTTTGGAATTCTCTAACCCAGAGGGTTGTGGAATCTCCATTGGTGAATATATGTAAGGATGGGATAGACAGTTCTTTGGCCTCTCAGGGAATCAGGGCATGTGGGCAGTAAAGTAGAATTGAAGCCCAAGGTCAGCCATGATGGAACATGGTGGAGTGGGCTCAATGGGCTGTATGGTCTACACCTGCTCCTATTTTTTGTGTTCTTGTGTCACGTTAACAGTAATACAATTCATAATTATTTTTAAGTATTGTATTAAGTATTGAGTCTTTTGGTGTTTAGTTTATATGTGGGATGGGCAATAAATGCTGGCCTAGCCAATGACACCCACATCCCATGAATGAATTTAAAAAAGCCCTAATTGCATTAACCATTCCAATATCTGTTCATCCCTTTCTTCATTGTCTATCCCAGTCCAATACGCCGACAATCCTTAACCTTTTTGCCTCTGAGACCCTCCTCCCTGTGTTATAAAGATTCTTCAGACCCCCTGAAACAGAAGTATTTTTTTCCATATATAAAATAGTTATACAATCAAATATATAAAATCACAGAATGGTTACAGCATTGAAGGAGGTCATTTGGCTCATCACGTCTGTCCTGGCTCCCTGCAAAAGCAACTCACCTAATCCCATTCTCCCACCCTTTCCTCACAGTCCTGTTTTATTTTTCTCTTCAGATAATGATCCAGTTCTCTTTTGAAAGCCACAATTGAACCTGCCTCCACCACACTCTCAGGCAGTGCATTTTAGGCACTCACTGCCTAAGAAACGTTTTCACTGTTGCTTGTTTTGCCAATCACCTGAAATTAGTTTCCTCAATCCTTCTACCAATGGGAACAGTTTCTCTCTATTTACTCTGTCTAGACCCATCATGATTTTGAACACCTCCATCATATCTCCTTTCAACCTTCTCTACTCTAAGGAGAACAGCCCCAACTTCTCCAATATTTCTACATAACTGGAGTTCCTCATCCCTGGAACTGTTCTCATGAACATTTTCTGCACCCGCTCTAATACCTTCACATCCTTCCTAATGTGTAATGCCCAGAACTGGATGCAATACTCCAGTTGAGGCTGAACCAGTGCTTAATACAGGTTAATCATAACTTCCTTGCTTTTGTACTCCATACTCTATTTATAAAGCCCAGAATCCCATATGCTTTATTAACTACACTGTCAGCCTGCCATACTACCTTCAATCATTTGAGTACATATACCCCCAAGTCTTTCTACTCCTGCATCCATTTTAGAATTTTACCTTTTATTTTATTGCCTCTAATTCTTCTTCCTGCCAAAAATGATAATTTCACACTTCTCTGCATTAAATTTTACATGCCACTTACCACTCATTTCACTATGTTGTCTTGAAGTTTAACACTAACGTCCTTACAGTTCACAATATTTCCAAGTTTTGTGTCATCCACAAATTTTGAAATTGTGCTCTGTACACCTAAATCTAGGTCATTAATATATATCAACAGAAGAAAGAATCCTAACATGGACCCCTGAGGAACCCCGCTATAAACCTTCTTCCAGTCCAAAAAGCAACTGTTCATCACTACTCCATTTCCTGTAACTCAGCCAATTTCTTATCCATGCTGACAATGAACTTTTTATCCCATGAGCTCTAACTCACAAGCCTGTTAGGTGGCACTTTATCAAATACCTTTTAGAAGGCCAAGAATACCATATCACGCACATTACCCTTATCACTCTCTTTACCTGATCAAAAGCTCAATCAAGATAGTTAAACACGGTTTGTCCTTGAAAATCTCTGCTCACTTTCCATAATTAATACACACCTGCCCAAGAGGCTATTAATTTTGTGTTTAACTATCATTTCTAAAAGATTCCCTACCACTAAGGTTAAACAGACTGCCCATAGTTGCAGGGCTTAGCTTTACACCCTTTTTGAATAAAGGTGTGACACTTGCAATTCTCCAGTCCTCTGGCACTAACCCTATATCTAGGAGGATTGGAACATTATGGCCAGTGCTGCTACAATTTCCACCCTTACTTCCCGCAGTATCCTTTGATGCATCTCATCCGGTCCTGGTGACTTATTAACATTGAGTACAGCTGTCTTATCTAATACCTTCTCTTTATCAATTTTTAGCCCAACAAGTGTATGAACTAGCTTCTCTTTCATAATGACGTGGGCAGCATCTTCTTCCCTGTTAAAGACAGATGCAAGTACTCACTTAGTACCTCAGCTGCGCGCTCTGCCTACATGCATAAAATTATGTTTAGGTCCATAATTTTTGCCCCCACTCCTCCTTTTCCCACCCGTTCACTATTTATATGCCTATGGAAGACCTCAGGAATCTCTTTTTGTTAGCTGCCAGTCTCTTCCATTACTCCCTCTTTGCTTCTCTGATTTGTTTTTTTCACTTCCTCTTTGAACCTTATATATTGAGCCTGGTCTGCAATTGTGTTATCCACCTGACTTCTGTTATATGTAGTCTTTTTCTGCTTTATCTTACTCTCTATCTCTTTCATTATTCAAAAAGCTCTGGGTTTGTTTGTCCTACCTTTCCCCTTGATGGGAATATATCTGTGGGAATGTACCTTGGCTATACCTTAACCATCTTCTCTTTAACGGCATCCTATTGTCCCTTTACATGTTTGCCCTCCAATCTTTAAATCCAATTTATCTGGGCCAGACCTGTTCTTACTCCATTAAAGTTGGACTTTCCCCCAATTAGTTCTACTCTGGATTACTCCTTGTCCTTTTCTATAGCCAACCTAAACCTTATGATATGATGATCACTGTCTCCTAAAAGTTCCCCTGCTAACACTTGATCCACCTTCTTCTTCGTTGGACTGGAAACATAGCGATGAAGAACATTCTCTTGAACACACTCTAGAAACTCTTACAATCCCAGTCTATGCTAGGTGTTAAGGACAGAAGAGAAAGGCAAAACTGAACTCCTTTATTCTCTCACTATGTCTGTAAGCAGAGGCAGTTTTGTTATAAGTAGACTCTGGTGCTTATTCCAAAAACCCTTGGTTTGTGTAGTCCATTTTTAAAGTAACTTGTAGCAAACTCTCATAGGATTAAATCCAAAATTTAGTTTATTCACACATTCAAACCCAAGGGATGATTGCAACTTCACACACACACTCACACACACACACAAGTATACAGTAAAGGGGATAAAAGAGGAGGGTTTTACAACTATGAAAAACTTAACAGTAAAAAGAACCACAGAAATAGATATCAGTTCATATGATTTCCAGAGTCCAGGAAGTTCATGGAGAAGTTCCAATTTAGGCTGAAGTGCAGAATTCCTTTATGATGATGATGCTGCAGTGAGATGAAGTTGATATTTGGAGACTTGGCCTAATTGGCAGGTGATAGCTAGTGGCTTCCGGATAAACAGACTTCAAGGAGGACTTGTTGCGGGCTGTTTGGTCAGTCTGGAGTCCTGCTGTTGGATGTTGGCAGGTTGGAGATAAATCAGCAGACTGGCCTACTTCTGAGTTCTCAACTGTATAAAGAGATTTCAAAATGGTCACTTGAGTGATGTGACCACCTGCCTGCAGATTAATTTCATAATGGGATGTTTATTTGTTGTGTAGACCTACCTTTTGTTTTATGATTTATAATATCCCAGTCATTAGCCTTTTGAGTCATTATCCATGTTAATGACTCTGTTCCAGGTAGCTATTGTCTTGGTAGACCCTTGGACTCTGCTAGAGGGATAAGCTTATAAAGATGCAAATGACATCCATTTTCTTTCAATAGTTCCTTTTTGAAATGCACCTCGACAGTCCCAGGTGTGAGATTCCATGAGCAACCTAGCAGGGAATGTGTTAGAATCATATCTCTTTAAACTGGATTTTACTTTTCATTACTTGGACATCGAAGGCTGCCCGAGAGTTTTTTTTTAAAAAAGGGTCATAAGTTCACCTTGGAACTGTCAACAGGCAGGCCTCTTCCAAGCAATCACCTGAGCCATATGGTACAAGAGGAGCTGTTTGTTTGTTTTGAACTGCAAAGCTCTTTAATCAATGAAAAGCTGGAAGACAAAAAGGTAATCAAAAAGGCAACCTGGCAAAGGCAAACCTTAAGTTTGAACCTGTGGTTTTGCCTTCAGTCTTGTTTGGGAAAGGCTGAGAACAGGAGGCTGCCCTCACTAGCTCACTCTCTCTCTGCTTTGTGAAACTGTGTGTGGTTCTCAACCTGTAGCCAGATAATCTTCATCTGAGTGTAGTTTGTCGGCATAATTTTGGACTTGCCAGTTGAGACAGGAAGAATTGGTCCAGTTATTACTCTCCTCCATGCTGAAGCATCGTTGGTGAACTTCCCAACATCCACTGGGCCTCACCCAAGGGAACTTTAGACCGACAGCATTGATCCTCAGTAAACTTTACATTTTTTCTTTCTAAGAAAGTTTTTTTCCCATCTGCCTCTGCAGAGACTACCAATGTGTCTTTTCTTTGTCTGTGCATGTGTGTGCGTGCATGCTGGGGATGTTTAAAAGGGTTAGTTGGTTACAATCATGTGTCAACCAGTTCTTGAAACATGTTTAAAAGGAATTTTGTTTTAAAATAAATTAATCATTGTGTTTTTTGAAAGAAGCCTGGTCAGAGTCTCCTTTCTTCTGGGTATTAGAAGTATTGGCAAACAATTGGCCATCTCAGTGAGAAAATTAAACATTTAAATTAATGGTATGGCCTGCAGAGTAGTGGGGCTTGATAATTCACATACTCCTCCCATCCCAGTTGTAACACATGTCTCTAGTGCAATCCATATAATGCCTTAGTGGTCACATTATTCCAGACATCAATTGACTTGTGGCAGCCATCTTTTAGTTCAGCAACGTGATTTATTTAAATAAGCAAAAAAGAATTAAGTTTGATTTACATAGTTTATGATTCCTTTTATGTCTCACTGACATGTAATAGGATAATTAAACTCTCTCATTATAACTATCCCTTAATTCTTGCACCTCTCCGTAATTTCCTTGCACATTTGTTCCTCTAAATCTTTCCCACTAATTGGTGGAAAATAGAATATACCCAGCAATGTAATGGTAGCTCTATTGTTTCTTAGCTCTATCCAAATAGATTTTGTCCTTGACCCCTCTGGAGCATCCTCTCCAGCACTGTTTATGTTTTCCTTAATCTATATTGCTACCCAACCTCCTTTCTTTCACCTTGGATCCAGGTATATTTAGTTACTAGTCCTGCCATTCTTTAAACCAGGTCTCCATTATCACCACAACATTATATTTCCATGTGACTATCTGCACCTGCAGCTCTCCAACCTTATTTACCACACTCTGCATTCACTTACGTGCATATTAACCCCGGATCTTATTACTTTTCCTCTTACTCTGACCCTACCTAAATTCTTACTACTTCCTAGTCTAGTACTATCTGTCCCTCCTAAGTCTCTGTGCACCTTGATTTTCCTGTGTTATTTTCTGATTCATACATCCCTGCCACTTTAGGCAAGTAAAATATAAAATGACTAATGTGGAACTTTCTGTTGGTGCTGTGCAACAATTTTGTCATGATGTGGAGGTATCTTCCACAAGCATATGTACATGTCATGGTCAACATTCATCCTGCCTCTGTACTTTGTTTTCATTGACTTCATTGCTGAAAACAGTAATTTGCAGTAAGTTGCATGTATAGGTTGTACAAAATGGGACCAACACTTCCTGTACTGTTGAAGATGCAGTGCTATATTCATTGAAGTGTTCATACTTAAATGTCTCCAACAAGGTTTCACTGAACTTTCTTCTGAGGGAGATGTCTGATGAAATGTCAACAAGCTCTTCTAATAACTTTTATGGGATGGTAGTGAGAATATTAAGCTAAACTGCCACCCAAAGATGTTTGTTGCCCACAGGTATGTAGTAGGCTGTTCCATTGTGAGTTTTGCCAGCCAGCAATGTTAGCCTTGCCCACATCCCAAAAATCAATATATTAATATCCCAGCCCTCATGCAAATAGTGAGCAAAGCATGAAATCCCAACCTCAAAGGGGCAAACGTAACATCAGTTACCCAAAATGAATAAGCAAAGCATCAGATATCCCAGGTGGGTGAACAAAGGATCAGATAGCCCAAACTCTTCTAAAGAATTCTTGCTTGTTCTTCCTATAGATATTAACTACCTGTTGTCTGTTGCTTATATTACTGTAGTAGTAATTTGATTTTTACCTCCCTTTGAAGGCCACACTTTGGTAAGTCATAATGTGAACCGGAGAAACATTAACTCACCATCTTAAGAAGGTTCTGCACGAAGTGCTGAACCTGCCCCCCCTGCCTGATAGGTTACTGGAGTGGTCCCTGCAGGTTACTATATAGTAGACCCAGGTCAACCAAAATCTGGACAGGGGAAGGCGGAAACTACGGCAGAGGCCAGATCTGCAGAATGGTTAGGGTGGGAGAGCTGGGATATAGCTTGTCCGTTAATCATCAACATCACCATGTGTCCCAACTCCTATCCCTAGAGGAACAGGGACTTACCTAGAAGTCACGACCTTTCTGTCTCCATGTGAGTTGTTAGGACTATCCCTATGTGTTGCTATCTTTCTCCAAGTGTGTGCTTCACTACTGCACTATGTTTTATTAGCACATGCCTTTTTCAAACATCATGCTGATGTTGATATTTTCCAATGGATCTTCACTTTCTACTGACCTTACTATACTGCATGTGAACCATACAGATGACCAATTTGAGAATGGGTGGCACAATATTTCATTAGGGCAAAAATAAGGCATACTTTTGCCTATACATTAGTTGACCCCTTGAAACCTTTGAACAGAACTCTGGCTCAGTACACTTGCAATAAATCTTAGTCTCCAGATCATCAGAAACGAGACGAATGTAGGGAGATGCGCATCAGAACTCCTGACCTACATACGCGGAAATTGCTCGGAAAGTTTAAAGTGTCAAGCTAATTTCCATTACACGGAACACTCCGCAAATGTTTCTGACCCTGAGCTCGGGGCAGAGACGTGGATATTTGGCTGCATACTTACCCAGGAAGTGTTACACAGTTTAATATCTGGAGTAAATCCGTGGTTAGCCAGCATAATTCAACAGAGCAACACAACCGGCCTCCCCAATCATCCCTCTGACCTGACCAAACTACATCCAACCACCCCCGACCACACAACCACCCAACTGCCCCGCCCTGACTACTCCTCCAGCCCAACTATCCACTAACCCATTTACCTACCTCACCCATCACTAACCCGCACTCATTCATTAAAAGGCTGGAGACCTTTAAAAAGTTACCTGAATACAACAGCCACTTATGTAAAAAAAAGAGGTATGTCCAATCCTTCCCTTGACTCTCCTGTGCTTGCTAGACTTATCCTGGAGAGTGTGTTGATCCATTACTGCTTCGGCCAGGATTGGAAGATACGGTTGAAAATGGGTAGTAACATGTTACAGTAAACTTGGCGGAGCGGCAATTGCTGCTAACCAAAAGATCTAGGCCATTATAAATGGGAAATCCATATGTGGAGAATTGTATGCCTGCTTAGATAATAAAAGGAGTAATAGACACCTTTGCTGGGTGATCTGTGACCCCTCAACTCTCAGAATATATATGCGCACTTTTAACCTTTTTGTATGTTTGTTGATAAAATGGTAAGATAAGCAAATAAGTATGTACAAATATTTTTTTCCTCACTGAGTGCTTTAATTCCTTTTTCTGCTTATTGATTAACTGTAAAATAATATGCAAGATGGGTGAAAACATCAGCAACGTTGCATGGAATGCGGGAGCTCAGCTAATCAGAACGGCTCCAGTCCAAAAGCAAAGAAGCCCTACTCATAATGAACAGTTCCAACAGGACATGTCATGGCAAAGATCAAGCAGCATCCAATGCATCTGGCTCAAGAGTCAGGTCTGCTGCATTTCATGAAGAAAAATAACGACTTTGGAAAAGAAAGCAGGGAATGATGACATTTCTTTGCAGCAGTGGAGATCTAGTCAAAGAGTCGAGAATGGGCAAATGTTGGATGAAGGTTTCATGACAAATGGAAGTTTCTGAAAATGAAGAATCCACTTTAATTTTTGCGCACAGATTTACTGAGAGTAATGTGGATAACTTGCAAATAGTTATTCTGAATTTGACAGATAATTTCCAATTGGTTCGAAGAAGACTGCATGCAGTTTCTCAACTGAAATCAACTTTCAATCAGCAAAGGTTCTGAAGCACTTTCTTGAGTTTCAAAATTGGTTAAATTCTCACCCAAGATGGATCAATAATGAAGGAGATTCTGGTGAAAGTTATAGACACTATGCTGAAGAACGTGAACTGAAAATAGAAACTACAAGCTGCAGAAAATTCAAGAGCAGTAATTGAGCCATCAATTTTTTTTTGTCATTTGCTGGATCAGTCTGGCAGAATCGAATCTCAGCTGAAAGCCGAACTAAAAGATTCTCTTTGTATCTTCATGTGTACTGAATAAATCCTGCAGCACAGCAGCTAATGTTCTGGATATAATTTATAGAATCATAGAATGATACAGCAAAGAAGGAAACCATTCAGCTCATCATGCCCATCAAATGAATCCACTCCCCGGCCCTTTCTCCATAGTGCTGTAAAATTTTTCCTTGGCTATTTAACCAATTCTCTTTCAAAAGTTAACAAATCCACTTTCAGGCACTGCATTCCAAACCACAAAAACTCAGTGCAAATATCTATGGCTTCCTTAAGTGGGACACTAGTCTATAGACTAGCAATGTCAAATAAGCACATGGACACAGCATTGCTTTCGATATGCAAATGCTGTATAGCCTTCGCAAATGTGAAGGAGTCCTTCACCCTGTATGTGAAAAACTTGGTTAAAGTGGTTGCAATAATTTGCCCAGCCATTTAGCCAATTCATGTTGTGCAGAGCTGGTCATAGATAAGATAGGGCATTTAAGGGAGATCACTTTTGTGCGTCCTGGGCAAGAAATACATACACAGAGGCAGCGAACCATGAGGACGAGCCTGTCATATATATCAGACAAGAGATCATTGCTCTTACACAAATCCAGCAAGTATTTTTTAGCTTACTTTCAAGCAAGGCTGTCCAGTCATGTTGAGCGGCAGGTCCAATGGATACAAATTTGGATCCATCGTTAAGAATGGTGCGCATTTTGTTGATACAGTCAGGCTTGTTAAGGATGACTATTTCCATCTCTTTGTCAGGTTTACTGATGTGCATGCCCGGGCTAGTCTTAAGGCTTTGCAATGCTGTTAGATATTAGCGTTGCATGTGAAAGTCAGACAGGTCATTCGGAATCCCGCAACGTGTGCGCTAGATCAACTAGATGCACTTTCAAGGATTCAGCGTCTTCAGTGGAGGCTGCTTTGTGGTGCAATAGTTGAGAGTAGAGGAGTTCGAATTCAGCAAATACCTCTTCCCATTTGATTTGGGATAAAGGCAAAACTAAATTGAAACTATGCACAAGAACAGCCTTCCTCACTTTGAGACTAAATGGTCAGAGAGATTTGTTACATGTTTAGTGCATTGCCGAACCGCTTCCACTTAAGTGAGTTTATGGTGCGAACATGTTTCAAACGGGTACTGTTTATGGTGTGTTCATCTTTTGAAGCAATACAGCAGCATAAACGGATGAAATCAAAAAATGAAAGAAATTTGCACACCTCAGACCAAGCGCAATGTAGGGCATGGCATAAATTAGTAACCCAATTACCAACCTGTTCAATCTCATCTTGCATAAATGCTCGCTTGAGCATGGGACTGTGTCTCACTTTAGCATTATTGATACATTTGGAAATGAAAACTGGCACAACCTTGGGTTTAATACACACTTGTAGAAATTCAATAGAAAGCTTACCTGTTCTTAACTTACCTGTAAATCAAACTTTGTTGTTGATATCCCAAATCTGTTGGGGATTATCCTATAAGGAGAGATTCAGTAGACTTAGGTCTATAATGTCCATACTATAGACCAGTCAGCCTGACATCAGTAGGCAGCAAAATGCTAGAAACTATAATTAAAAATGCATGTCAATTTTGTGTCCCCTGAGCAGAGGCGACATGGAATGAAAGGGAAATAATGTTTGACAAATATGTTAGAGTGTTTTGAAGATGTAACTAGTAGGATAGATAAGGAGGAACCAGTGGCTGTAGTATATTTGAATTTTCAAAAAGCATTTGATAAAGTACCACACAAGAGATTCTTGCACAAAATAAGAACAAGAGGTGATCTAATTGAAACATTAAAAATTCTTAAGGACCTTCACAGAGTAGATGCTGAGAAAATGTTTCCCTTGGCTGGAGAATCTTGAACACGAGGCCGCAGACTCAGAATAAAGGGTCGACCATTCACCAAGGATGAGAAGAAATTTCCTCATTCAAGGGGTTGTGAATCTTTGGAATACTCTATTCCAGACAACTGCGGATGCTCAGTCATTGAGTATAAAAATAAACAGTGGTCATAGATTTTTGGGTATTAAAGTTAAGGATAGTATGGGAAGGTGGAGTTGAGGTCGATTGAATGGTGGAGCAAGCTAGAAGGGTTAAATGGCTCACTTCATCTCCTATTTATGTACTCTTCTACTCCATTAAGACTCTTAGTATCTCAGCAATAAGTGGCCTCGTTTTCCTACAGGAATGCACCACCTCAAGAGTATCTATATTGACGTTTGTCTGCCAATTGCATGTCAACTCTGCAAGTTTATTATGCCTTTTTGCGCTTCGTTGCATTTAGCTTCTAACTAAAACGCATGACTTTTGGAAAGAAGCATTACCATGCATGGTTACAACATAGTAACTCAACATCACTGTGGTTTGCAAAAAGGAAGGATACTGAACTAATACATTAAGTATAAATGCAGCACAACATTTGCAGGACCAACAAATATCGAATGTGATTGGTGGGGGGGGGGGGGGGGGGGGCAGCACTTATGCAGTTCAAAGTCAAGGAAGGGCACATTACTAGTATGCAATAATGAAGATTTTCTGTTCAACTCCTGGTCTCATGACAAATTATTTAGATAATGGGCAGATAAATATGCAGTCCAGGCCATATGGAGCAAAAAGCTCACCAAGTAGTATGGGTCTAGAATGTTGAACCCATATAAAAAAAATCCAGAGGAAAGGCCCAAAAAATACAATATACAGTATTAATATACTTTTGACCAATAAAAGTTAACAGTATGGTGTTTAATAATTATTTAAAAATAAAACCCTGCATTTATATTGCACCTAAGCATGTTCTGAAGATATTTAATCACACTCAACATCTAATTAATTCCTTCTGAAGTGTAGTCGCTCATAAGTGTATATGGATGCCAATTTGTGCAAATATTTTAAGTTTGAGTAGTCATATTGGATATTTTACAACAGTACAAAACACAAGTAATCAATTTTTATTCACCACATGGTACGAGAAAGTAAAGCTATCTTATATTTTACTGATATTCTGCATTATGGACAAGTGCTCCTATCATAGTTCCAAAAAAAGATTCAAAATCTTAACTGCGTCCAAAAGTATGGTACTGAAAATATTTTGTGTAAATGCCTATGGAATACATCAATATAAAAAAATACATGGTTTGACTAATTTGAAAACTCCTATTCAGGCTAGTGATAATTTGTACTTAATCTAAACAGCCTGAAGAGTTATAATGATCTCCATGGGATACTCTTGATGATCATTCAAACTTTGTCTGAAGAGTTGGGTATGTTGCCATGCCACATCTCCTTCACCACCACTTAGCTCAGCCTCCAAAATTAGTTCAGTAGATCCATTAAAATTAGGGAATGAATGAGTATCTTGATCTAATTTAAAGAAAAAAACATAAAAATTAACATTATGTTACTGTACTGCATTTTTCTCCAAATTGTGCTTTTATCAAGGAGAAAAAGTTATCAAATTCAATAAGACAGCAATACACACCTCCATTTAGATCTACGCTGACTAAGTTTGAAATCAGATGCCATCGAACATCTCCAGTTTGAAATGTCTGGCTGCTGGATCGAACAGAAACAGTGTCAATCCTTAGACCCACTGAACCACATTCAAACTTCCAACTGACTTTGGCGAATGTTGATCCCTCTGTGCGAGCAATGTACACCTGTGCAAAAAAATTGTATTGCATCAAGTACTATATTGTATTGGATTATGTTTATATTATAAAACAAGTTTAAAGGAGTCATGCTCAGTTATACTAGACTGATAAGCATCAACTGCATGGCCAAATAATTCAAAAACCTCTTGACCAATCTTGCACTGTCTTTGTAAATGAAAAGAGGTTCCATGAAGGGCCATTTGAAAGCTTTGATACTTCTTTCATGAAGCTGAATTATTTAAAATGGTTTAAAAAGAAAATATAAATGGTAAATATATATTATTTTCTTTATTACAAGAAATGCCCATCAGGTTTATTAAATGATGTGCACTTCTATCACAAACATAGCATGACAACACATTCGGCTACAAAAATCATGGGGCTACCATTGACCAGAAATTGAACTGGACTAGCCATATAAATATTGTAGCTACAAGAGCAGGTCAGAGGCTAGGAATCCTGCAGTGAGTAACTCATCTCCTGACTCCCCAAAGTCTGTCCACCATCCACAAGGCACAAGTCAGGAGTGCGATGGAATACTCTCCATTCGCCTGGATGAGTGCAGCTCCAACAACACTCAAGAAGTTTGACAACGTCCAGAACAAAGGAGCCCACTTGATTGGCACCCCTTTCACAAACATTCACTCCCTCCACCACTGACACACAGTGGCAGCAGTGTGTGCCATCTACAAGATGCACTGCAGGAACTCACCAGGGCTCCTTAGATAGCACTTTCCAAACCCATGACCACTACCATCCAATAAGGACAAGGGCAGCAGACACATGGAGGGGAATTTCCAGGTGGTGGTGCTCCCAAGCCACTCACCATCCTGACTTGGAAATATATAACCATTCCTTCACCGTTACTGGGTCAAAATTCTGGAACTCCCTCCCAGTTTGGGTGTACCTACACCACATGAACTGCAGCAGTTCAAGACGACAGCTCACCACCACCTTCTCAAGGGCAATAAGTGCTGGCCTAGCCAGCGATTCCCACATCCCATGAATGACTAAAGAAGATACACTGTAATTCTCACAATGGTGAGTTTTAGGTCTCAACCAGGCTCATATAGGAACTTCCTTTTTGTTCACTCCAACAATTCTTCACTTGACAATACTGTCACAATCAGATAAAACACTTCACTTCAGTGCAGTTTTAGCAGAAGACCCAATACATAAGAATATGTTCTGATGCAAACATGTTCAGAACTAAGTTCATCATCCCTAAAATAATCTAATCTTCTCCTTGCATTGGATATGTCCCCAGAACAGTATTCAATATTTATCAGAATTCCTACTGGAACTAAGTTGATATGTACAAATGTGAAAAAACCTTGCTGCAAACCCATACCATTTTCCAGTCTTGTTCCACTTTTCGAACCACAGAATTCATTTTCCATACACCTTTTTCCCAGTCATTAATGATTTCATTGTTGTTGGAAACTCGAATATAGTGATTTTCTACTATATTGTATTTGATATGAAATGACTTTGCTGCTTTTTCTTTTTCAGTAGCTACAAAAGTGAATCCTGTGTTCTGCACAGAAAGAAAATAAAGTGAAAAATCATGCCTGGTACCACAAAAATTGGGGAAGCTTAGAGAAGTTGCTGAGCAGAAACAAGAAACTAAGTTTCACAAGTTTCTCAAATTCCTGAAAGTATTTTATTTATTGCTGAAAAAAAAAATACATTTTTTGTTGAAGCTTTTCATCTTGTACTCATCAGAATAATTCACAAGAAAATGCCAATGTCAGGGAAAACAACATATTTATACTGTATGAGAAGAGAGTGCTGATTGGTTGGCAAGTGGACTCTAATTGGTAGAGGCATTGCAATGGAGAATGCACCAGTTGATGGCGACTGACAATTAACTGCTAAGTATTGGTTGCAATTTAAACCAGGCAGTTTTATTCTGATTGGTCAAGGCATTGCCCCGAAGAACGAAGCAGCAAATGGCTGTCACTTTGTATAGCTGAAACAGGTGAAATGTTGGGCAAAATGCTTGGCAGTTAACTGTCAGTCATCAACTGGTGCATTTTCCATACCAACCCCTCTACCAGAGTCTACTTACCAACCAATCAGCACTCTCTTTGAATAGGGTATAATTTGTTTCCCTTATATTGATATTCTTGCGAATTGCTCTGAGTACAAGATGAAGAGCTTTGACAAGAAATGTCTCCTTTTAGCAATACTCTACCAAGCGAATATTTATTTTATATATGATAAATTAATATGCATGCAAATAAGTACAGCATGGATTTGTTGAGGGAAGGTCATATCAGACTAACTTGATTGAATTTTTTGAAGCGATAACAAGGAAGGTCGATGAGGGTAGTGTGTTTGATGTAGTCCCTATGAACTTCAGCAATGTTTTTAACAAAGTCCCAGACTGGTCAAAAAACTAAAAGTTCATGGGATCCAATGGGAAGTGGAAGTTGGATCCAATACTGATCGAGTGGCAGGAAGCAAAGTGTAATTGGCAACAGGTTGAGAGAGGCTGGAAAGCTGTTTCCAGTGGTGTTCCACAGTACTACTAGTAGTATAGTGGTATTTGTTAATGATTTAAGCCTCAAAATATAGGGGGCATTAAGAAGTTTGTAAAATGTATGAAAATTGGCCATGTGCTAGACGTTGAAGAAAACAGTAGAATAGAGAAGATATCAGGTGGGTGAAAAGATGGCAAATGGAATTCAATCTGGAAATGTGTGAAGGAATGCATTTGGGGAGGGTAAACAAGACAACGGAATACACAATAAATGGTCAGTTACTGAGAAGGGTACAGAAACCGAGACACCTTGGAGTCCATGTCCACAGATTCCAGAAGGACAGAAGATTTAAGAAGGATAAAGTGGTTAAGTTAAAATGGGATACTTTCCTGATTAGCCAAGGCCTGGAGCAGAGCAGCAGGGAGGTTGTACTCGAACTGTATAAAACACTAGTTAAGCCACAGTTAGAATATTGCATACACTTTTGGTCATGGAATTACTGAAAGGATGTGAATATACTAGAGAGGGTACAGAGTTTGCAGAATGTTGCCAGGAATGGAAAATTTTAATGATGAGTATTGGATTGGCTGGGGTTATTTTATTTGGAACACAGGAGGCTGCCAACCTTTTTTTTGCAAATTTCGTGAGATGTTTCATTTATCATACTTAAAACATGAAATATTTACAAAAAAAAAGCAATTTATTAGAATCCTGAATTCCACAATGTCCAGAGGAACTTTAAAATCAATGGAAAGCTTCAAATATTCAGAATACAATACCTTGAAAAAAAGAGTTGGGCTCAAACAGTGAAGTTTACTTGATCATATCTACCTCAGCAAGGACTCCAGTTTCTCCTCTAGCTACTCTCCAAAGTACAGAGCCTGATGTCCTGCCACCAAGTTCTCCTGGATTTGGAGTCTTTGGTGAAATGAATTCTACAAGTTCGACGATATACCTTTCCAAAAGCTCTTGCTTCCTGTCTTGTGGGAGGAAATGTTTTCTCTGAAATTATAGAACAATCTATATAAGAACATAACATAAGAACATAAGAACTAGGAGGAGTAGGCAATTCAGCCCCTCGAGCCTGCCCCGCCATTCGATACGATCATGGCTGATCTCATTTTAGACTCAACTCCAATTTCCCGACCTCTCCCCATAACCTTTCAACCCGTTACTAATTAAAAATCTGTCTATCTTCTCCTTAAATTTATTCAGCGTCCTGGCATCCACTGCACTCAAGTAGTGAATTCCACAGATTTACGACCCTTTGAGAAAAGTAATTCCTCCTCACCTCTGACTTAAATCTACCACCCTTTAGCCTAAACTATGGCCTCTCGTTCTAGAATGCCCCAAAAGGGGAAACATCCGCTCCATGTCTACTTTGTCTATCCCCTTTAGTATCTTATATACCTCAATTAGATCTCCTCTCATCCTTCTAAACTCTAGCGAGTATAAGCCAAAATGCTCAGTCTCTCCTCATAAGACAAGCTCCACATCTCTAGAATCAATCTAGTGAACCTCCACTGAATCGCATCCACTGCAACTACATCCTTCCTCAAGTAAGGGGATCAAAACTGTGCACAATACTCCAGGTGCGGTCTCACCAATGCCTTGTACAGTTGCAACAACACTTCCCTATTTTTATACTCTATTCCTTTAGCAATAATTGCTAAAATTCCATTTGCCTTCCTTATTACCTGCTTTACCTGCATATTAGCTTTCAGCGATTCATACACGAGGACACCCAGATCCCTCTGCACTGAAGCATTTTGAAGTTTCTCTCCATTTAAACAATAAGTCACCTTTTTATTCTTCCGACCAAAATGGATAACCTCACTTATTCACGTTAAACTCCATCTACCAAATTTTGGCCCATTCACCTAACCTGTCCATATCCATTTGTAAATTTCTCTTCATTGCAACTTACTTTCCCACCTATTTTGGTGTCATCTGCAAATTTAGCTATAGTACCTTCTATCTCTGAATCCAAGTTATTAATATAGATTGTAAACAGTTGGGGCCCAAGGACTGAACCCTCTGGCACCCCACTGGTTACAGTTTGCCATCCAGAAAAAGACTCATTTATCCTGACTCTCTGCTTTCTGTTGGTTAGCCAATCCTCCATTCAAGCTAATATATTACCCCTAACTCCATGTGATCTTATCTTGTGTATTAATCTTTTGTGCAGCACCTTATCAAAGGCCTTCTGGAGGTCCAGATATACTACATTTACAGGATCCCCATTATCCACTTTGCTTGTCACATCTTCAAAGAACTCTAGCAAATTAGTCAAACACGATTTACTCTTCATAAAATCATGCTGACTCTGATGGATTGCGTTTTGACTTTCCAAATGCCCCATTACTACTTCCTTAATAATGGATTTCAACAATTTCCCAACGACAGACGTTAAACTAACTGGTTTATAGTTTCCTACTTAATGCTTCCCCCTCCCTTTTTGAATAAGGGCGTTATATTAGCATTTTTCTAATCCACTGGAACCTTTCCAGAATCCAGGAAATTTTGGAATATTATAGCCAATGCATCCACTATCTCCACTGCCACTTCCTTTAAGACCCTGGGATGTCGGCCATCAGTCCTGGGGACTTGTCACCCTTTAATCCCAATAGTTTGCTCAGTGCTTTTTCTTTAGTGATGGTGATTGTTCTAAGTTCCTCCTTCTCTATGCACTACCTGTTACTATTGGGGTGGTACTAGTGTCCTCCACCATGAAAACTGAGGCAAAATATTGATTAAGCGTCTCTGCCATTTCTGCGTTCCCCAGTATTAACTCCCCAGTCTCATCCTCCAAGGGACCAACATTCACTTTAGCTACTCTCTTTCCTTTTATGTACCTGTAGAAGCTTTTGCTATCAGTTGTTACATTTTGCACTCGCTTTCTTTCATAATTTACTTTTGCTCTTTTCATTATTTTTTTAGTAACCCTTTGTTGATCTTTAAAAGTTTCCCAATCTTCCAACCTGCCACTGATCTTTGCAATTTGGTATGCCTTAGTTTTTGCCTTTATGTTATCTTTAGCTTCCTTGCTTAGCCATGGATGCTTTTTCCCCCTCTTACCATCTTTCTTCCTCTTTGGAATATATTTTACTTGGGAGGAATTGAATATCTCCTTAAATATCTGCCACTGTTCATCATCTGTGATACCTTGTAGTCTTCCTGCCCAGTCTACTAGGGCCAAATCTGCCCTCATGCCTATGTAGTTACCTTTGTTTAACTCCAGAAAACTAGCTGTGGGAATCAAGTTTCTCGCTCTCAAACTGAACTTGAAATTCTAGCATGCTATGATCACCCTTCCCTAGAGGATCCTTTACTATGAGGTCATTAATTAATCCCATCTCATTACACAAAACCAAATCCAGAACAGTTCCACAACATATTGCTCCAAGAAACAATATCTAATACACCATGAACTCTCCCTCGAGGCTACCTTTGCCAATTTGATTAGTCCAGTCTACAAGCATATTAAAATCACCCATGATCATTGCCATGCCATTCTTACATGCGCCCAGTATTTCCTGGTTTATACTGTGTCCTACTGCTGAACTACTGTTTGGGGACCTATAGATTACTCCCACCAGGGACTTCTTTCCCTTGCTATTTCTTATTTCTACCCAGGCTGACTCTACGTCTTGCTCTCCAGTGCCTATATCATTCCTCACTATAGCACTGATCTCTTCCTTTACTAACAAACCTACACCACCTCTTTTTTCTTGAAACCAGGTTTCAGCTTAATCAGCCAGGTTAACTGTTAGAGCTATTCGGTTTCATTTATCTTATGCTACAACTGAATCCATTTAAATCCCACTCAAAAATATCTTTCTAATTAAGTTTAATGCAGGAACAACAAACAAATAGGAATGCAAATAGTATGCTGCTCTTTATCGCAAGGGGATTAGGGAAGAGAAAAAAAGTCTTTCTACAATTATACAGGGCTTGTGAAATCAGACTGTGTACAGTTTTGATTTCCTTACTTAAGGAAGGATATATTTGCCTTAAAGGAAGTGCAACAAATGTTCAACAGACTTATTCCTGAGATGACAGGGCTTTCCTCTGAGGACATATGGCGTAGAATAGGTTTCTATTCTTTGGAGTTCAGAAGAATGAAAGGTGATCTCACTGGAATGTTCTTTTTGTTTTGAAAATAAAAAAGGACTTGACAGGGTAGACGTTGAGAGCTTGTTTCCACTGGATGGAACAAGGGGTTGGCTATTTAAGTTTGAGATGAGGAGAAATTTATTCACTCAGAATTGTGAATCTTTGGAATTTTTATGCCACAGGGCTGTGGATGCCAGGTTGATGAGTATATTCAAGATTGAGATTGGTAGATTTTTGGGCACTAAGGGAATCAAGGGATATTGGGATAGGGCAGGAATGGGGAGTTGAGGTAGAAGTTCAGCCGCCATCTTATTCAATGGCAGAGTAGGCTCAAGGCCGACTCCTGCTCCTGTTTCTTGTCTTACGTTTAAGGTCAAAGTTGTGGGATTTGAGAATGTAGCTGTAAGGGACTTGATTTGGTCTGTAATCTTTCCAGAAAGAGTACCATAATCGACTTCAGATAATTCAAAGTATTTTATGTGCCAATTTCAAACTATGCAGTAATTTGTATTAGGCAATATTAACAGCAAATAGGGAATTAAATGCTCAAAAGGTCAAAACCATGTCATTCTAATTAAGTGACTTTGAATCAAGAGTAGATTGTATATATTAAGGAAATGAACCAGTAGGTGGGCATACATATTTGCATACATCATTTCTATAACTCTATTATCTCAACAGAAAAGTCATTTGCACATATGTATTCACATATAGTATTTCAACTAGGTCACAAAGTTATACACTGACCTCAGAATTTAATTTATTAATAGTTTCACGTAGCAAACCCTCTCCAAGTTGAGTTCGGCGAGTTAGAAGCTCTGCATGCTTGCATGAATATCTCCAGCTAACATCAACCACCTGAAAAGATAATAGGGGCACCATGATAAATGTTACCCAGTCACTCATTGTCAAAGGAAAGTTTTCTTGAGAGTCTTAAAAGGAGAGAGAATTGGAGGGGTTTGGGGAGAGAATTTAGAACTTGGAGCCTAAATGAGTGAAAGGTTCGGGTAAAGGAAGCAGTGTTGTGCAAGAGATCCAGAGTTCAAGGAAAACAGTTTTTGGAGGAATGTCGAGCTGGTGATGGTTAGAGAAAGGGAGGGGCAAACCTACAGAGGGGTTTAAACATGAAGATGAGAATTTTAAATATGAGGCATTGTTGGACTGGCTGGCACGGTGAGGTGGGTGAGGGCAGAAAAGTTATGGATAAGCTCAAGCTTATGGAGGGTGCAAGATGGGAAGGTGACCAGCAGAGCCTTAGAATAGTTGAATCTAGAGGCAACAACACAAATGACAGTTCAGTAGGAGACCAGCAATGTTACAAAGCTGGAAGTGGAGGTCATTGAGGTGAAGATAAGGATTCAGAAGTCGCTTAGGGCTCCAGGTTGCAAACGGTCTGCTTCAAACAGAGTGTGGGGTCAGGGTGGGGTATGGAATTGGTACAGAAAGAACAGAATTCATGGTAGAGGCCAAAAAGCTTCCCAATATTTAGGTGAAGGAAACTACAGCTCATCCAGGTTTGGATGTCAAACAAAGGCAGTGGAGAAGTGAGAAAGGGAGTTTTGAGGGTGAGTTTAATGTCATGAGCATACATGTAGAGCCTGGCATCATGTCTTGGATGATGGCAAGGAGCAATATGTAGATGAGAAATAGGAGGACGGTGAGATTAGATCCTTGGGGATTGCCAGAAGAACAGGTATTGGAGCAGGAAGAGAAACCGCTGCATTAGACTCTCTGGCTATAGCTGAAAAGGTAGAATGAAATTAGGCAAGGGCAGTCTCACTCAGCTGAACAATGGAGAAGAGGCTTTAATGGAGGAAGGACTGGTTGACTGTGTCAAAGGCTGCAAAAAGGTTGAGAAGGCCGTGAGGAATAGTGCACCATAGTCACAGCGGAAGTCATTTATGACTTTTAAAAAGGCTGAATCTGTGCTGTAACAGGGACAAAAACTTGATTGCAGGCTTGAAACATGGAATTGTGAAAAGATGGTCATGGATTTGGGAGGAGAAAATACATTCAAGGATTTTTGAAAGGCAAGGCAAATTGGAAACCAGGTGGTAATTTGCAAGGATGGATTTTTTTTAGGAAGAGCTGATGACAGCACATTTAAAAGGAAGGAGCACAATACCAGAAGCGAGGGAGCCATTTTTGATGTCAGCTCATATGAGTGCCAGGAATAGAAGTTAGGTGGTTAGCAGTTGAACCGTGTCAAGAGAACAGTAGATAGGTTTCATGGATAACATGAGCTTGGAAAGGGCTCATAGAAGTGCAAGTAGAGAAAGATGCAGGTCTCAGGCTAGAAACAGTGATGCACCAGAACAGATTATCATAATCTTAGTGCCAAAGTTGTATATATTGCTAGAGGTGAAGGGGAAGGAAAATAAATTTTAAAGTGACTTACAAAGCAGATAAAAGAAACCAGGGGTTGTGTTTCAGGATGACCCTGGAATAGTGAGCAGTTTTGGCAGAGGAGTGCATGGTCTGATAATTCTTGATGTGGCCCACCTAGGTCTGGCATGAATGGCTAATCTGGTTCTGCACTATGTACATTGAAGCCTGCATCCCTTAGCCTTAAGGGGGTGAAATTGAGCTTGCAGGAGGAGGAAAGACCAGGCGCGAGAGAGAAAGCATTTTATCAGACCTGATCTCTAGCAAGTTTCCCAACAATTATTCAGTTATAGCCACGCTATTATTGTATATTTTCTTGAAAGTTATTTGAAGCTGCATGAGAAGAATCCAACTCCCAGTTGATAGAGTTACCCTTCATTTGCATGAGTATGTCAGGGGTTATGGGGCTACAAGATGACAGCTGTGTTGAAAGTATGGAATTAAGTAACCCTTTTATAATAATCTCAATAATCTGATGCCTGAGCGAGATGGTTCACTGTGACAGAGTATTATTAACGATTGACTCATTCATGAAAGATGAAGGGATAGAAGGAGTTAGAATTCTTCCCATGGTTCTTCAGATAAAGACACTCCATGCCATCCTGAATAGCAGATGGAAAGCTGCAGGCTGGAAAACCACCTTGTTATATATCTTAACTCCCAGCTGGGATCAAGATCTGTTTTCTCACCGCCTTTGATGGACCTAACTGACCACGAGCATGGTTTTTATAGACTGTGTCAATTCTCACAGAACATGAATAATTATCAAAACATGCTTTTTCATTGTCCGAAACACACATTCGGACAACCCTGTCGGTTTAAATCCTAATCTCCTAATTCTGTTGTCCCATGAATTTAATCACTCAAATTTAACTCAATACTACAATTTTTAACATGCAATACACAAGGGTCATATTGGCAAGGGATGGGGGTAAAAAAGAGAATAGCCACGGAGGCATGCTACCAAAGGGCAAAAATACTAAGGAACAGTCTGACAATCAAATCTCCCATTTTTCTTGCACTTTAATACTCGAGTCATTTTGAAGTTACCAGCGTTCTCCAGGATGAAACTCTCCTAAGGTAACAACTTTAACCCCCTCCCCTCTTGGTACATTGTGGAAATCTTAAAATATATATGAGTCTCGTCCAATGTATGGCAATTTCTCCCATTTGGCTTCAGCTGATGATGAAGGAATAAATTACACTAATGAACTTGTCCTGCAAAAAGTGAAAATTGCATCAACTATCTTCTGATTCTCATGTTGCTTGTCCTTGCTCATGAGCCACCGTCGAATGGAGTTGCTGCCAGTGGTCTCATGCCGAATTTTACATTGCAGGTGTAAATGGAAGGAAGAATGGTGCTTTGTGAAATGAGCCTTTTTGGACAGCAGTGACTGCCCTGCAGCATGCAAGAGTTGTTTTGTACACCAAATATTGATTATTCAATCATTTCTCAAAACTCCTATTTTCCATCCTCCATAAACTTCAGCTCACCCAAAACTCTGCTGCCTATTTTCCAACTTGCACCAAGTCCCATTCGCCCATCACCCTTATGCTTACTGACCCACATTAGTTCACTGTACACCAAATGCCTCAATTTAAAAATGTTCATCCTGGTGTTCAAATCCTTCCATTAGACTGCTAGTTGCTGTCTCAATCTTCTCATGTTCTTGGATGCATGAAAACCATTCAATGGTGGCTGCCTTTTGAGTAGCAATTCGTTGCTTTGTGGTGACACAAGATCTGCTTTAGTTGATATAAATAAGGGGGTCATAATTCAGATGTCATTTCTGTATCGTACAAAGATGATTCACACCCTCCCAACATCAAAAGAAATCCCATTGTAGTATGGCTAATGACACTGACAACTACCTGAAAATTTGCCAGCCAAGTCCTATCCACAAAGAAACAGGACAAATCAATCCTGGCCAATTATTGTTTTATTAGCTTTCCCCTGATCAGCTGTGGCAGGAGCTGCCCTAAATATCAAGGCAAAATTCAACAAACAATGGCACCAAGGAGTGCGAGCAAAACTGAAGAGTTGAAAGAGAAAGAAAGGTAGTTGTGATTATTGGAGATCAGTCACCCAGCCCCAGGATATCACCACAGGAGTCAGTTAGCAAACTGTTCTTGGCTTAACCAGCTTCAGCTGCTTCAATGACGTTCTGTCCATAAGATCAGAGATAGGGCTTTTCATTGATGATTCCACACTGTTCAGCTCTTTTCACTCCTTCAGCAATGAAGCTGCCCACACCTGGAGAAAATCTAGATTTTGGCTGAAAGTGAGGGGCAACATTCACGCCACGAGTAATATTGAGCAGCTCCAATAAAGGGAAGCCCAGTCATCTCCTTTCAAATTCAGTAGCACCATAGCTACTGAGTTTGCCATCATTTGCATCTTGATGGCCCTACTGACCAGAAGTTTAACTGCACCAATCATGTTAATACCTTGGCTACCAAATGGAGGGCAGAAACTGGGTGCTTTGCAACAAAGCCTCTCAACCATCTACAAAGTTCAATTCAGGAGTGTGATGGAATACTTGCCATTTCCTGGATGGATTTAACCACAATACTCCAGAAACTCAAAACCATCTCAAACAAAACAGCTTACTTGATTGGTGTCTTTGCCATTGGGCTCAATGTCTATACTATCAATCACTGGTATATTCTTATTGCAGTGAATCATATACAGAACACAATGTAGCCACTTCATCACCTTCCTTTATTGCAACCTTTATTTACACAAGAACATCACCTCCAAGCCATACATTATCCTGATTTAATGTATATCATCATCCCTGGAATTCCCAACCTAACACCATTGAGAGAGCATCATTTACACAAGGGTTGCAGCAGCGCAGGAGAACACACCACTAATTTCTGGGGACAACTAAAGATAGGTAATAAGTCCAGTCTTGCCAGATCAATAAACACTAACATTTTTTCTACATTTTTACAGTCTGGGTTGGGAAAGTCAATCCAAGCTACACCTCTAAGCACAGCAAATTGGACAGTTTAGAGATAGTATCAGAATAGAACAGGCCAAGGACATAAACCAAAAAATAACTAAGTAATATTCTTTGGGGCTCAAGTGCATTACTTATTAAAATCGTGATTTTAATATGCCAATAGAAAGTTAAAATGATTCAAATGATATTTACTGGCGCTTTGCTACTGTGTGTCTACCACTCAACCCCAGAGTCTGCATTTTATATGAAGCAAAACATTTCTTTTCTCTGGCTATAGTCCAAAGGGATACAATTCATAAATCCTTTAAAACCATTGGTATCAAGCAACCTGTTCAAGGGATTGTCACTCAATTAGCAGAAATTTTACCTCATCCTTTGAAAACGCGAAAATATAAGACAGCTTCTTTCCCCATCCAATTTCATACAGGAGCGGTTTATCACAGACATTTTCACAGGGATCACAATGCAGCCACCTTTTCTGGGAGGTTGAGTAGACCTCCGTCCACACATGATCTGAAAAGACAACCAATACCCATTTACATTATTAAGCGGGCCTTCTGGTTACACTTGTAACTACTTGAACTGGCTGAAAATACTTTCATATAACATGCACACCCAATATTCCCTTAAATCTCACCCATGACATTACATGTCCAATTTACATTATGGATGACCTCACATCTACAGCTCACACAAAACAATGTTATAAAAAAAAACCTAACCATCTGCATCTAGTATAATTCAGTACTGAGAGAAAAGCCTAGCTTGAAAGAGCAGATGTAGAACCAGTTTTGGTAGAAGAAAAAGTAAAGGTAAAAGATCACTTGCAGTAGTTTATAGATCCCCTAACAATAGTTACTCTGCAGGACAGAGCATACAGGGAGAGAGAAATGGGGTCTGTAAGAAAGGTACTGCAATAATCATGAGTAACTTTAATCTTCACGTAATTTGGGAAAATCAGTTCGACAAAGGTAGCCTGGAAAATGAGTTCAGTGTTTTTGGGACAGTTTCTTAGAGCAGTACATTCTACAGGCAACCAAGGAGCAGGCTATCCTAGGCCTGATAATGTTTAATGAGAAAGGATTAATCAGTAACCTCACGGTAAAGGAGCCTCTAGGTGACAGCAATCGCAACATAGCAAAATTTCAAGTTCAGTTTGAAATGAAAAAGTGTGGGTCCATGACTAGTGTTGTAAACTTAAATAAAGGTAACTATGAGTGTATGATGGCAGAGTTGGCTAAGGTGAGCTGAGAAACTAGGTTAAAAGATAGCACAGTAGAGTTTCAGGGGTAGTCTTTTGAGGAGTTATTTAATGACGCTCAGAAAAGATTCATGCAGCGAGAAAGAAAGGCTCTTTGAGAAGGAGGCATCATATGTGGCTAAATGAGGAAGTAAGGATATTAAATTGAAAGAAACACGGTACAAATTGGCAAAGATTAGCGGTAGGTCAGAGGATTGGACAGATTAAGATGCAGCAAAGAATGACTAAAAAGGTAATGAAGAGGCAGAAAGGTAAGAATGAGAGAAAGCTAGCTAGTAATATAAAAACACATTTAAATAGGAAAAGAGTAACTGAAGCTAGTGTTGGTCCTCTAGAAAGTGAGTCTGGGGAATTGAGAATATAAAACAAAGAAATAGCAGAAGTGCTGAACAGGTATTTTGTGCCTGTCTTCATGGTAGAGGACTTAGAAAACATTCCAAAGGTTCTTAAAAATCAAGAGATGATAGGGAGGGATGAACATAATACAATTACCATCACCTGAGAAAGAGTGCTATGAAGGCTATTAGACCTAAAAGCTGCCAATTCCCCAGGAACGGATGGCCTGCATTCTAGGGTCTTAAAAGAAGTGGAGGCACAGATAGCAGATGCATTGGTTATAATCTTCCAAAATTCCTTAAATTCTGGGATGGCTCCAGTGGATTGGAAAATAGCTAATGTAACACTTTTATTCAAAAAAGGAGGGAGGCAGAAAGCAGGGAAACTATAGGCCAGCGAGCCTAACATCTGTCATAGGGAAAGTGCTAAAATCCATTATTAAGGAGGTTATAATAGCAGGATACTTAGATTTGATCAGGCAGAGCCAGCATAGCTGTGAGAAAGGGAAATCGCGTTTAACTAATCTGTTAGAGTTTTTTTGACAAAGTAGCATTCAAGGTGGATAAAGGGGAACTGGTAGATGTGGTGCACTTGGTTTTCCAAAAGGCATTTGGTAAGGCACCACACCAAAGGTTACTACTCAAGATAAGAGCACATGCTGTAGGAGGAAAATATATTCGCATGGATAAAAGATTGGTTGGCTAACAGGAAACAGAGGGTAAGGATAAATGGGTCTTTTTCGATTGGCAAGCTGTAACTAGTGGAATGCCACAGGCATAGTTACTGGGTCCTCAACTATTTACAATCTATACCAATGACTTGGATGAGGGGAGTGAATGTATGGTAGCTAAATCTGCCAATGACACCAAGATAGGTAGGAAAGTAAGTTGCGAAGAGGAGATATAAAATCTGCAGAAGGGACATAGACAGGTTAAGCGAGTGGGAAAAACTTTAGCAGATGGAGTATAATGTGGGTAAATATGAACTTGTTCACTTTGGCATGGAAGAACAGAAAAGCAGTATAATATTTAAATGGAGAAAGATTGCAGAATTCAGTGGTGCAGAGAGATCTAGGTGGCCTGGTACACAAATCACAAAGTTAGTAATATACTAATATTCTGGCAATAGTACGGAAGACTTCTGTCCCAGAACTTGCTGCGCCCCTAGCCAAACTGTTCCAGTACAGTAACAACACTGGCATCTGCCTGGCAATGTGGAAAATTGCCCAAGTGCACCCTGTCCACAAACAGCAGGACAAATCCAACCTGGCCAATTATTGCCCCATCAGTCTATTCTTGATCATCAATAAAGTGATGGAAGGGGTCAAAAACAATGCTATAAAGTGGCACTTACTTAGCACTAACCTGCTCACTGACGCTCAGTTTGGGTTCCACCAGCTCCTGACCTCATTACAACCTTGGTTCAAACATGGGATTTGGTGAGGTGAGAGTGACTGCCCTTTATATCAAGGCAGCATTTGACCGAGTGTGCCATCAAGAAGCCCAAGCAAAACTGGAGTCAATGGGAATCGGGGGAAAACTCTGTTGGTTGGAGTCCCACCTAGCACAAAGGAAGAGGATTGTGGTTGTTGGAGATCAATCATCTCAGTTCCAGGACATCACTGTAGGAGTTCCTCAGGACAGTGTCCTAGGCCAAATCATTTTCAGTTGCTTCATCAATGATCTTCTCTCCATCATAGAGTTAGAAGTGGGGATGTTTGCTGATGATTCCACAATATTCAGCACCATTCACAACTCCTCAGAGACTGAAGCAGTCCATGTCCAAATGCAGCAGTACCTGGACATTATCCAGGTTTGGACTGACAAGTGGCAAGTAACATTTCTGCCATACAAGTGCCAGGCAATGCCCACCTCCAACAAGAGAGAATCTAACCAATGTCCCTTGACATTCAATGGCATTACCATCACTGAATCCCCCACTATTAACATCCCATTTACCAGAAACTGAACTTGACTAGCCATTTAAATACTGTGGCTACAAGAGCAGGTCAGAGGGTAGGATTCATGCGGTGAGTAATTCACCTCAAGCCTGTCCACCATCTACAAGGGACAAGTCAGGAGTGCAATAGAATACTCTCCACTTGCCTGGATGAGTGCATCTCCAACAACACTCAAGAAGCTTGACACTATTCAGGGCAAAGCAGCCAGCTTGATTGGCACCACATCCACAAACATTCATTCCCTCCACCACCGATGCACAGTGACAGCAGTGTGCACAGTGAATGTGGTGTGTACTATCTACAAGATACACTGCAGAAACTCATCAAGGCTCCTTAGGCAGCACCTTCCAAACCCACGACCACTACCATCTGGAAGGACAAGGGGAGCTGACACATGGGAACACCGCCACTTGGACATTCCTCTCCAAGCCACTTACCATCCTGACTTGAAAATATAACGCTGTTCCTTCATCGTCACTGGGTCAAAATTTTGGAACTCCATTCCTAACAGCACTGTGGGGGTACCTACACCACATGGGCTGCAGCGATTCAAGGCAGCGGCTCACCCACCATCTTCTCAAGGGCAATAAACGCTGGCCTAGCCAGCGACACTCACATCCCATGAACGAATATAAAAAGTATGCAGGTACAGCAAATGATTAGGAAGGCAAACGGAATGTTGGTGTTCATTGCAAGATGAATGGAATATAAAAGTAGGGAAATTTTGCTACAACTATACAGGGCAACGGTGAGCCCACATCTGGAGTTTTGGTCTCCTTATTTAAAAAAATATAATTGTTTAAGAAGCAGTTCAGAGAAGGTTCACTGAACACATTCCTGGGATGAAGTGGTAGTATATGAAGAAAGGTTGAACAGGTTAGGTCCGTCTATACCCATTGGAGTTTAAAAGGATAAGAGGTGATCTTATTGAAACATACAATATCCTGAGGGGACTTGATAAGGTGGACACTCAGAAGATGCTTCCTCTTGTGGGGCGTCTAAAAACTCAGACACAGTTTAAAACTAAAAGGTCTCCCTTTTAAAACAAAGATGAGAAGAAACTTTTTCTCCCAAAGGGTCATTGGTGTGTAGAATTCTCTTTCCCAAAAAATCGTGGAGGCTGGGTGTTTGAATTTATTTAAGGCAGAGTTAGACAGATTCGTGTTAGGCAAGTGAGTCAAGGGTTTGGGGCGGGGGGCAGAGAGGAAAGTGGAGCTCAGACCACAAGCAGATTAGCCATGATCTTACTAACTGTGGAGCAGGCTTGAGGAGCCAAAAAACCCTATGTTCCTAATTAATACAGCATTTAAAACATTTAGCTGTTGAGCAACCATTTAATATGATCAGATTTTGCTCAATTTCAAAGAGGCCTGATGCCAGGGATTACATTGCATCAAGACTTGATGTCACAAAACTATCATATGTTTCATAATGGTATTGTAAAGTTGGCTTATGTTTGTGTGCGTGGATGGTTCTGCGTGGCTGATTTAATGAGAGATGGATAGACTGCAAGTTTGAAATTATCAAAAGAGTTAGGTGTAAAAAGGCATGTGAAATGCTAATGAGTGAACTAGGGTAAAGTCAGCAGATAGGTGTGAGTGAAATTTGTGTTTTAAAATAGTGGAAGGGTGTTTGGTTTTCAAAGGGATGGTAGGATGTTTACAACTAACAAGATAAATGAGGCAGGTTATTACATTGATTTTTTCCAAACATGCTGGCCATAATGATAACATAAAAAATTCTTATATTATGGGAAAAGCAAATTCCAAAGACATGGGTGAACAATGGGATTTACAGATTAAAGAGGAAGAAGTATATTTAAAG
The DNA here is from genome assembly GCF_964194155.1 of Cetorhinus maximus. Classification (NCBI taxonomy): domain Eukaryota; kingdom Metazoa; phylum Chordata; class Chondrichthyes; order Lamniformes; family Cetorhinidae; genus Cetorhinus; species Cetorhinus maximus. The sequence goes on along the minus strand of NC_135881.1, from coordinate 141,570,842 downwards.
GAGGATTGGAAGGCTATAGGGGTGGCTAGGTAATATCTGAAAGGTACACCATGTGAAACAGACTTTGGGAAAAGCCTCCAGCCACTTTGCAGAAGTCTACTGTTCCAGTAACCAAAGTTATGTTAAAAGTTTTTGGAACCCCACTGTTAAGTGGGTGCTTGTGGTCACCCTGCTGGATTGTCACTATAAATTTAAAATCTATTTTGGACTGATGCCTTAAAGGGAGTGTATAGTTGGGAGTTCTGTTAACTAGGAATTTTGGCAATTGTTATAATACTAAGTAACCGTGTAATTGTAATCTTGGATGTCTGTTTTATTCCTTTCTTTTGTTAATAAATGTTTAAATTTAATTTTTTAAATCTCTAAAGGTGTTAGTGGACTCATTACTTTTGAATTCAGTGCACAAATCTTCTCATAATAAATACAAATTGCAAAACCGTTGTGGTAGCTTGGCCAAGTTTCCCTTGTGAATTTGGTCAGCCTGGCAAACACCACCATCTGGCGTATCTTAACACTCAAGAATAAGAATCACACAAACATTTTTAAACATGTCTTTAAAAAATGGTAGTTAACAAGGTCCTGAATTAATTTTTCAAGCCAATTGCTTAAAATGCCAGTTATTCTTCAATTGGTCTGGTAGCTTAATGATTATCCTGCTGGATTAGCAGCCCAGGGGAGTCAGGAATTTAGATCTGCCATGGCAAGTTGTGAAAGTGAATTCAATAAATCTGGTAGCTTTTGGGCTAACACTGAAAAGTGACACTGAAAACTGTTAAGATTGCCCAAATGGTTCAGTAATTTTTTTTCTTAAGGTAAGGAAACCTACCACCCCTATCTGTCTAATCTATATGTGACTCCAGTTTCACACTACGTGGTTGACTCAATGTTCTCAGGTGCCAAGGGATGGGTAATAAATACTGTCTTATTAGTGTTTCCCATATTCTAAGAACAAAATAGTTACAAATAGATTTGGCAATAGTGTGTTTCAAATTCACCAACGTAATACAACTTCAGGAGTTACTTTAAAACTAAGTTCAGCAACACATAGCTAAAATAGATTTTGTATTAGATACCCGTAAACAATTTGCATCCCAGGTGTTACTTCAGATGGGAATACTTGCATTTATACAATGCCTTTATGGCACAATGTCCCAAATTGCTTCACAGCTAATGAATTACTTCTCGAAATGCTGTCACTGTTGTGACAGAGAAACCTAGAAGCTCTGCAACAAGGCCCCAGAAATGGCAATCAGATATCTGTCTTAGTGATAGCGGTTAAGGGATAAATATGCACCAGAACACCAGGAGAATTCTCTGCTCTCCTTCCAAAGGTGCTATGGGCTCTTACTTCCACCTGAAAGGGCAGACAGGACAGTGGTTTAACTTGAGCACGTCATCTAAGTTGGTACTGCAAATTATGTGATCAAGTCTCTGGATTGGAGCTTAGACCGAGTTTTGACTCTGAGGTAAATGTGCTCCCACAGCATCAAAGCTGAAAATATGTGAAACAATCCATGTTCAAATGATGAAAATAACAATTGGTATTGGACATTCATGCATAGGACAAGGTCAAATCAAGCAAATACAATAGCAAGTGTATAACATATACAAAAGCCTAACAATATTACACATTGTTATGGAAAGAAGAGTGTTTGACTAAGAACTTGCATTTATTTGGTTCAGTTTGCAGGCAAGTCTAGCAAAATGAAGAAAGTAGGGATAGTGTTAAAGTTTCTTTTTGAGGAAGTTCAAAATTAATTTTGATGTGGTACAATTGTAATGACTTATTAATAATTTTCTGTATCAGCATATATTAGTACTTTTTAATTTAGAACACAAATATTTCATTTTTCATTTTAGCAAGTAGTAAATGTATACACATTTTGCTGAAAAATACATCAAAATACTGAATAGCTTGAATCGGTATGATGTTATGCAGAAAAGTGAAATACCACTATAATGCTTGTGCTGTTCTGCCACCAATGAATTGTCTGAATTTTGGAAAAATGCTGCTTATTTATTCTGATAAGAGTTCTTGAAATCAGTGTAAACGTCTGAAATTCTGAAAAAATAAACAGCACTGCTGCTCCATTCAAGTGCCCCTTTACAGATGTACAGTATTTTACCTGTTGTACACCAGACATATCTTGCTTCAAACCCCATGGCTCTGCAGCAAAGCGTGAAGCAGTTGGCCCACTCTCCACAACGTCCCTTCCTGGTTTCCAGTAACTTCTCAGCATGATTGTATCTATATATTTCAGAGCATAAAGACATCAAATTTAATATACTGCCAAACTTGTGTAAACAATTCTGATACAGAAGGCCTTTAAAAAATTGTTTTTAATACACACCAAAGCAGATTATAGTAAAGTGAATGCTAGTTAGTACTAGCCAACTTCCCATACTCAGACAAAAGAAGAAAAATTGGAACCAAGTGGTCTTAAAAGCTAAATATATCGATGAGCTTGCTTATAACATGAGTGGCAGATCTTGACCAGGGTCCAAAAGATTGCCCAGCATTCAATTCAGTTAAAACTTCTGATGGTCCTTGAAATTTTTCAGTTTGTTTTTAATCACTTCAACTTTTAGGTATGTTACCACTGGGATGGGAGGACTGCGCAAAGTATCAAGCCCCACTACTTTGCAGGTAGTACCATTGATATAAATGTTTAATTTTCTCTCCAAAATGGCCAATTGTTTATCTATACTTCTAGCACCCAAAAAAGAGACTCTGAAGAGGCTTATTTCAAAAAACTCAATGATTAATTATAAAACAAAGCTCCTTTTAAACAAGTTTCAAGAACTGGTTGACACATGATTGTAATTTGGAAGTATAATTAACTAACCACAATAAACTTCCCCAGCACACACAGACACACAAACACAGGCAAACAAAAGACACACTGGTAGTCTCCACAGAGTCAGGCAGATGGAAAAGAAAAAAAAATTAAGTTCACAGAGATTCAATGTTGTCAGTCTGAAGTTCCCTCAGGTGAAGATGTGCCGCTAGGCCCAGTAGATGTCGGGAAGTTCATCAATGATGCTTCAGGGTGGAGGAGAGTGTAGCTGGACCAATTCTGCCTGACTCAGCTAGCAAGTCCCAAATTATGCAAACAAACGACACTCAGATGAGAATTATCTGGCTACAGATCGAGAACCACACACGGTTTCACAGAGCAGAGAGCAAGCGAGCTAGTTAGGGCAGCCTTCTGTTCTCAGCCTTTCCCCAATAAGACTAAAAGCAAAACCACAGGTTCAAATTTAAGGTTTGCCTCTGCCATGTGTTTGCCTTTTTGTCTTCCAGCTTTTCATTAATTAAAGTCCTTTGCAGTTCAAAACAAACAACTCCTTCTCAAGTACCATATAGATTTCTTGGAAGAGGCCTCCTTGTTGACAGTTGCAAGATGAGCTCATGGTCCTTTTAAAAAAAAACTCTTGGCATCCTCCAATGTCCAAATAATGCAATGTCCTTCCGTATTTTAAAAAGAAAAATCCAGTTTAAAGAGATATGATTCTAACATGTACAACAGGAACATAAGACCTAGCTACCATACATTCAGCCCCTTCATTCAAGTCACTGGTATAGATTGTTAACAATTTAGGCACCAACACTGATCCCTGTGACATTCCACTAGTTATAGCCTTAAATGGTTAGAATTATTTGAACTTTCTGAAAGTTGGAGGTACAAAGGCTCCCTTGCACAATCTCTCATGCATCTGCAAGATATAAACAGCTGACACAGCTTAAAGCATCTCTTTATTATGGCGAAACAAAGAATCATTCAGAAATTAGCATCTTTTAATATTGGGACAATACAGAAATATGACATCTTTATACTTGCATAAGTTTGAACAAAAGGTAGTAATTTATAGACAGGAGAAAACCTCTAAAAAGGTAGATGCATGACTGCAAGTACATACGAACAACAATAGGCCATTCAGCCCATCGAGCCTGCTCTGCTATTTGATAAGATCATGGTTGATCTGATTGTGGCCTTCACTTTCCTGCCTATCCCTATACCTTTGAATCCATTGTCAGTCAAGAATCTAACTCAGCCTTAAAATTATTTAATTATCCTGCCTCCACTGCTCTCTGGGGAAGAGAATTCCACAGACTAATGACCCTCAGAGAAAAAAATCCTCCACACCTGTCTTAAATTGGAGACCCCTTATGTTAAAACTGTGTGCCCTAGTTCTAGTGTCTCCCAAAAGGTGAAACATCCTTTCAGCATTTACCCTGTCAAGTTCCCTCAGTATCTTATATGTTTCAATAAGATCACCTATCATTCATCCAAACTTCAATGGATACAGGCCCAACCTATCCAACTTCTCCTCATAAGGCAACCCCTTCATTGCAGGAATCAGTCAGGTGAACCTTTTCTGCAATGCTTCTGGTGCAATTACATCCTTTCTTAAATAAGGAGACCAAAACTGTACAAGTACTCCAAATATGGTCTTACCAACTCCCTGTACAACTGCTGAAAAACGTCCCTGCTTTTATATTTCATTCCCCTTGCAATAAACTATAACATCCCATTTGCCTTCCTAATCACTTGCTGTACCTGCACGCCAACATTTTGCAATTCATGTACCAGGACACCTAGATCCCTCTGTAGCACAGAATTCTGAAATCTCTCTCTATTTAAATAATATGCTGCTTTTCTATTCTTCCTGCCGAAGTGGACAAGTTCACATTTTCCTATGTAATACTATATCTGCCAAATTTTTGCCCATTCAATTAGCCTATCTATATCCCTCTGCAGACTTCTTATATCCTCTTACAACTTATTGCTCTCCTACCTATCTGTGTGTCATCAGCAAAGTTAGCAACCAAACATTTTGTCTTTTCATCTAAGTTATTGCTATAGCTTGTAATCGAGTCCCCAGCATTGATTCCTGTGGCACTCCACTGGTTACATCTTCCAACCTGAAAATGACTCATTTATTCCTACCCTGGCTGGAATTTTCAGGATGCCCGCAGAAGTTTCTGCGGCGGGTCATTCAAACTTTCATTCACTTCGGTGGGGCCAGAAGGTCCTGTCAGCAGGAGGGGGCAGAAAATCCCATCCTCCATTTCCTGTTAGCTAACAAATCCTCTACCATTGCTAATATGCTATCCCCTATACCAGGCACATCTAACCTTTGCGCGTGAGGGGCCATGTTTCAATTTATTTTCCTCACTCAAGGGGTTGTTAAGCAAATTTCAGAAAGATAAGGTTTGGCACAATGTTAAAAATGAATTTCAGAAAAAAATTTGATGTATGAAGAAACGACGAGCAAAAAACGAGTATGAGTGAAAAATAACGTCAAAGCAATAAATAGATAATTTTTTAAAAATTGAGTAATTAATAAAGATGACCATTAGAGTGAGAAGGAAGGTGTAGTGTGTTACTGGAATAGAGAGTTATTCAAAGTTAGATAAGGAAAAACGGAAAAAACGGAAGGAGGCTTGAGTGGAGCGTATATGGTTGCATGGACTAGTTGGGCAAATTGCCCATTTCTGGGCTGTATATTTCATGTAATTCTCTTCCATTCCCTCCTCCATTGCCCATCTTAGTGGGATTGTCTTTGCTTATTTCAACTCATACCTATCCAATCATAGTCACAGAATCTCCTGCAATGATTGAATTCCACCTCCATTATTTCTGAACACCTCCAAAGATCCATCCTATTCTTAATCTACAGCTAACCTTGGTGACATCATCTGAAAACATGACATCAGGTTCCGTACACACTGACAAAACTTAGCTCTATTTCTCCACTATCTCTACTCTGCACTGCCTCTGCTTTGTCAGCCTGACATCCAGTCTTGGATGGGCTGCAATTTTCTTCAGTTAAACAGAAGAACAAAGCCACGGTTGAGCTTCTCAACAAATTCTGTTGCCTTGGCACCATCTTGGGCTGAACAAGGCTATTAGCAACATCAACACTCTATTTGAGTTTGAGCTGAGATTCTCCAGCACAAAAAATACTACTTCCACCTCTATGTTGTGCATCTGCAACTCTGCTTCATCCCATTTGCTGCTGAAACACTCATCCATGCTTTTGTCACTTCCAGACTTGACTATTTCAAGGTTCGTCTGGTTGGCCTCCCATATTCTACCTTTCAAACTTGAGTTCATTCAAAACTCAACTGCATGTTCTACAACGTGCACCAAGTCCTGTTTATCCATCACCCCTAGGTTTGCTGATCTACCAACACTTCAATTTTAAAATGATCACATTCAAATCTGTCCAAGATCTCCCCCACCCTATATATGTGCCTTCCTTTATTTTAATTTCATTTATTCATTTATTTTAACAACTTGATGCCGACATCTTGGGGTATGGGGATTTTTTAGAAAGTGCATGATGAGGTCATTATTCACACATTAAGACTTGCTCATTAAATAGAGAATACTTATTATTTTGGAAATAGAAATCAGAATTGGGAATCTATAATTGTGATGGTTGCGATTTCAGTTTATTTTCACATTTTATTTATGATACTTAATTTGGTTTGAGTTATGTCGTTGGATGTAAACGGATTCACTTGGAAAAAAGATCCAGCACAACTGTTGTCAGTGGGAATGATGTTGAACTTGTTTACACACCAAATGCTTAAAGTTGTTAATATTTGGCCCACTTTAATGGTATTAAGGACAGAACAGGATAGAATTTATACTAACATCACTTTATTTCACTGCTTCAATACACTCTTGAAACAGGATTGTTAACGCAATCACAAACATGACATTCAATTCAATAGCAGGGCGAATTCAGAATTTAAGGGGAGCAATATGTAATCACTGAGAATTAACCACCAGCATGGGGAGCAAAAAAATGAAATAGATAGTTATGAGTTGATTGGGAAATGGAAACCAAGAGGAGGAGATGGGTATCATAAGTACTTAAGAAATATGAGCAGGAGTTGGCCATTTTGCCTCTCAAGCCTGCCCCACCATTCAATAAGATCATGGCTGATCTGCCCCAGGCCTCAACTCCTCTTTCATGCCAGCTCCTCATAGCCCTCAACTCCCCAATATTTCAAAAATCTATCTACCTCCTCTTTAAATACTTTGTGATCTAGCCCCCACAACTCTATGAGGTAGAGAATTCCAGGCATTCACTACCCTCTAAGAGAAGAAATTCCTTTGCCACTCAGTTTTAACTGAGTGCCCCCTTATTCTGTAACTATGTCCCTTAGTTTGAGATTCCCCCACCTTCTCAACATCTACCCTGTCAAGCCCCCTCAGAATCTTGTACGTTTCAATAAGATCACCCTTCTTCTACTAATGAATAAAGGACTAACCTGTTTAGCCGTTCTTGATAAGTCAACCCCTTCATCCCAGGAATCAGCCTAGTGAATCTCTTTTGAGCTGCCCCCAATGCCAGTATATCCTTTCTTAAATACAGGGACCAAAACTGTACACAGTACTCCAGGTGCAGCCTCACCAAAACCCTGTACAGCTATAACAAGGCTTCCCTATTTTTAAACTCCGGCCTCCTGGCACTTCAGACCAAAATTCTATTTGCCTTCTTAATTACTAGCTGCACCTGCATGCTAACTTTGTGTGTTTTATGCATAAGAACACCCAGATCCCTCTGTGCTGCACTTTTTTGGAGTCTTACTCCATTTAAATAATAGGTTGCCTTTTGATTCTTCCTACCAAAGTGCATGACCTCACACTTTCCTACATTAAACTCCATCTGCCAAGTTTTTGCCCACTCACTCAACCTATCCAAATCCCTTTGCAGATTCCTTATGTCATCACAACATGCCCTCCCATCTATTTTTGTATCGCCAGCAAATTTGGATACATTACACTGTGCCCCCTCCTCCAAGTCATTAATATAGATGGTAAAGAATTGAGGCCCTAGGATTGATCCTTGTGGCACTCCACTAGTTATGTCTTTCCAACCTGAAAAAGACCCATTAATCCCAACGCTCTGTCTTCTGTGTGTTAACCAATTCTAAATCCATGCTAATACATTATCCCCAATACCATGAGCTCCTATCTTGGGCAATAACCTTTTATGTGGCACCTTATCGAATGCCTTCTGGCAATCCAAATACACATCTACCAGATCCTCTTTATCAACTCTGCTTGTTATATCCTCAAAGAACTCTAGCAAATTTGTCAAACACGATTTCCCTTTCGCAAAACCATGTTCACTCTGTTTGATTGCATTAAGCTTTTCTAAATGTCCCATTTCTTCCTTAACAATGGACACTAGCATTTTCCCACGACAGATGTTAGGCTGAATGGCCAATAGTTTCCTGCTTTTTGTCTCCCTCCCATCTTGAACAGGTTTTCCAGTCCACTGGGACCCTCCCAGAATCCAGAGAGTTCTGGAATATTTTGACCAATGCCTCCAATATCTCTGCAGCCACTTCCTTTAAAAGCCTTGGATGTAGGCCTTCAGGTCCTGGTGACTTGTCTGCCTTTAGTCCCATTAGTTTGTCAAATGCTTTGTCCCTCGTGATAGAGACTGTTACAAGATCTTTCCTCCCATTAGCTCCTTGTTTATCTGATATCTTTGGGATGTTTATAGTGTCCTCCACCGTGAAGACTGATGCAAAATATTGGTTTTAAATTATCTGCCATTTCCCTGTTCCCCGTTATCAATTCTCCAGTCACATCCTCCAACACTCACTCTCTTTTTATATGCCCATAGAAGCTCTTGCTGTTTGTTTTTATATTTCTTGCCAATTTACTTTCATAATCAATTTTCTCCCTCTTTATTAGCTTTTGAGTCATTCGCTGCTGGTTCCTAAAAAATCCCCAATCCTCTGGCCTACTAGTTTTCACCACTTTGTATGCCTTAGTTTTTGATTGGATACTCTCCTTGACCACCTTTGTTAACCACAGGTGGTTCATTCTTCTCAACAAATTCTTCTTTTTGACTGGGATAAATTTTTGCTGAGCATTATGAAATATCTGCTTAAATGTCTGACACTGCTCATCCACTGACCTTCCCCTTAGTCTATTTTCCCAGCCCGCTTTGGACAACTCTTTCTTCATACCTCTGTAATTGCCCTTATTTAAGTTGAGGACACTGGTTTGAGACCCGAGTTGCTCACCCTCAAACTGAATTTGAAATTCTACTATGTTGTGATCGCTACTCCCTAGAGGATCCTTAACTACGGTATCTCTTATTAATCCCACCTCATTACACATTACTAGATCTAAAATAGCCTGTTCCCAGGTAGGTTCTGCAATGTATTTCTCTAAGAAACAATCCGTGATGCACTCTACAAATTCATCTTCCATGTTACCCCTGCCAATCTGATTTGTCCAGTCAATATGCAGATTAAAATCACCCATGACAATTGTAGCACCCTTCTTACACACCTCAATTATTTCCCGATTTATACTTTGTCCTACAGTGAGGCAACTCTTCAGTGGCCTTTAGACGACTCCCACCCGTGACTTCTTCCCCTTATTATTCCTTATTTCCACCCAAACGGATTCCACATCATGATCTATTGCACCTACATCACTATTTACCATCGCACTGATACCTTCCTTTATTAACAAAGCTACCCCATCCCCTTTTCGCCTATTTTTCTGGAATGTTGAAAGCCCTTGAATATTGAGTTCCCAGTCTTGGTCACCCTGCAACCACGTTTCTGTAATAACTATCAAGTCATATTCATTTATTTCTATTTGTGCCATCAACTCATCTATATTGTTAGAAATGCTGTGTGTATTCAGATAAACAGCCTTGAGCTTTGACTTTTTACCATTATTACTCATTCTGGTTCTAATTTCTGCTGCACTCTTCTGCTTATATTTACAGCCCCTTCCCGTCACACTTTGATTATCATTCGCCTCTTCACTACTCTGCACCTCTGCTCTCTCGTTTCTTTTTGATTTTTTATACTTCCTTTCAATTGAACCCTCCCTGCCACTAATTAGTTTAAAGTCCTATTTACAATCCTAGTTAAACGATTCACCAGGACACTGGTCCCAGCATGGTTCAAATGAAGCTCGCCCCAACGGAACAGCTCTCTCCTTTCCCAGAATTGGTGCCAGTGCCCCATGAATTGGAACCCATTTCTCCCACACCAATCTTTGAGCCACGCATTTACCTCCCTAATTTTATTTACCCTACGCCAATTTGCACGAGGCTCAGGTAGTAATCTGGAAATTACCACCTTTGTGGTTCTACTTTTTAAATTTAGCCCCAAGCTGCTTGTAGTACCTCAGCAGAACCTCTTTCCTGGTTCTATCTATGTCAATCGTACCTACGTGGACTACGACAACTGGATCCTTCCCCTCCCACTCCAAGTTCCTCTCCTGCCCAGAAGGGATGTCCTTAACCTTGGCACCAGGTAGGCAACAGAGAACAATATCTATTCCCCTAACTATGCTATCCCCTATTACTACTACATTTCCCTTTTCTCCCCCCACTTGAATGGCACTCTGTACCACGGTGCTGTGGTCATCTCGCTCAACCTCCCTGCAGTCTGTGCCCTTGTCTACACCGGGAGCAAGAACCTTGTACCTATTGGACAAGAGCACTGGCTGAGTCTTCTCCAAAGCTAAATTCTGGGTCCCCATACCTGCCTCACTTGCAGGCACACCTTCCTGTCCCTGACCGTGGTTCAAATTTAATGTACTTAATCTAAGGGGTGTGACTGTTTCCTGAAACAGTGTCCTGGTAACTCTCCCCCTCCCTGATGTGTCGCAGTGTCCGCAGCTCGGACTCCAGCTCATCAACTCTGAGCCAAAGTTCCTCAAGCAGTCAGCACTTGCTGCAGATGTGGTCACCATAGATCGCATCAGCATCCACATACTAAGCTGCAACACATCGCCTACCCAGCCATCTCTATTCTATTTAATTAATTTGGATGTTAAATATTTCAAAAGCAAATTTCTTAACTGTGCTCTTCAGCTGTAATAATGTCTCCTGATTTAAGCCACTTGGCCAATCAAAGAGACACGGAAGAGATACCCACCAATCACCTACCTGTTTTCCTTTGACATCACACTTCAGCCCTGACAGGTAGAAGCAGGTCAAAAGGGCTCTCTGCCGTTGGTTTTTATCTCCCGCCGCCGCTGCCGTTCTCATGCAGTTTCCCTCTCCGTGTGCTGGGCCTCCCTCTCTACCACCAGTTTATCTCCCGCCACTGCTGCCCTTCTCATGCAGGTCTGCTTTCTAGGTCATGGACAAGATGAACTTTGAAAATGCCAAACAAAAGATGAGGGCTGCTCAAGTTTTTAAACTATCAGACTTATGGGAGAAAATATGGAGTTCACTCAGAGAAAGATGGTAGTGGTCATTTTTCTGGGAACAAGGGTGAAGATAATGGTGAAGACAGAGCCATGAAGAGCAAAAGAATACATCAAGCAACCAAAAAAAGGGGCTACTTTTAGTCTAGCATTGTGCAAGAGAGAAGGAAAATTAGTAATTTTATAGTCAAGGCTTCTGAGGAAGAATAATCATCATCATATGATGAACGTCATACAGTTTGAGAATGATGTGGTTTAGTCCAAAAGTGCGGTCTTGAAGTTAAACAAAGCCAATGATGGAGGTACGAGGGGCAAGTTGGCCAATGTAGATTGGGAAATTAGGTTAAAAGATACAATGGTATTTGAGCATTTAAAGAGAAAATTAATCATTCTCAACAAACACATTCTCTTAATGAATAAAAATTCCACTGGAAAAAAGGTACAGCCATGAATAACCAGAGAAGTTAAGGACAGTATGGATTAAAAGAAAAGGCTTACAATGTTGTCAAAAAGAATAGCAAGCCTGAGGACTAGGGCGGTTTAAAAAAAAAAGCAAGGATGATCAAGAAGTTGACAGGAGAAAAAAAGAATGAGCCAACCATCAAGAAATAAAAAGATTCTAAGAGCTTTTACAGTCATATAAAAAGGAAAAGATTAGCGAAAGTAAATGTGGGTGTCTAAAGGCAAAGACAGGAGAAAACAAAAATGGGGGATAAGGAAATGGCAGGCACATTAAACAAATATTTATATTCAATTTTCATACTAGAAGACACAAAGGACATAATCAGAAATAGTGGGAACCAAAGGTCTATGGGGAGTGAGGAACTTAAAATAATTAATGTAAGTAAAGAAGAGCTTTTGGAGAGATTAATGGGGCTAAAAGCTGACAAATCCCTGCAGTCTGATGGTCTACATCCTCATATTTTAAGAGGTGGCTTCAGAGTTAGGGATGCATTAGACTTGATCTTCCAGAGTTGCCTTCTGGATTCTAAGTGGTCTCCCTAGATTAGAAGGCAGCAAGCGTAACTTCACTATTGAAGACATCTATAATTGGGAAAACGTTAGAATATATTCTTAGGGACAAGGCAAGATATATTCTTAGCCCGACAAAGTGGAATCTCATCACCCATGAAAAAGCTAACTGTCTGCTGCCAGACCTAAGTATTTCCTGCAGTTTCTGTTTGTATTTCAGATTTCCAGCATCCACAATATTTTACTTTTGAATTGTGATAAAATTGGTGATTGGAAAACTGAGATTGTCTTTGAAATCATCAAGTCCACTAAAGCAGTGCACAGTGCAGCAGAAAACATTCTCCTTGCTTTGTTTCTGTGAAACTGTGGCTAACTTATATCTGGTCCAACAGCTAAGGAAATCATAGCATAGGCTGGGGAAGGATAGCAAGTCACTTTTACTGTGAAAACAATCCATTCAAGGATTCATATTCCCTTCCTTAATGGAAATATAAAAAAAATGGAAACGGAAATAAATTTGTCCGACTTCAAGTATTTATGTTTAAGAATTACTAAGTGCTGCACTTTTTAACCAGAGTACTTGAATGGCTGGAAATGAGTTTTAGAAACTACTATCCAAAAGTATCTTTAAAAGTATACAGTGACTTACTAATCAACTACAGGATTACAATAGATAAGTCAGAAAGTGAATTGTGTAGGCTGTATTTTCATGCAGTTATGTTATTCTGCACACCATACTTTATTGTGGTGTATACCTTGGAAATCGATTGTTGGTATTACATTTACTGCAAAGATGATTTTCAACTCTTTGAGCACCCCATCTTAGATCTTCACTGGTTGGTGGAAGTGAACCCGATGGCTGTGTTGCTTCTCCACAGTTGTTACAGGGGAGAGAATCTACCCATTGAAAAAAATCCAGTTTAAACCACTGTAGAAGTTCCAACAACAAAAAGTCTTCCAGGTTTACTGTGGCCCCTATAAGAAAGAAAGAACATGCATTTATATAGCCCCTTCCATGACCTCAAAGCACTTCAGTGCTTTTGTAATTTGGTCCTAGAGCTAGAGACAGATCAGTTACAGCAGATACTAAGGGAAGGTTCCCTACAAAGTCAGTCACAGAGAGATGGCAGAGACCATAACCACCATATGGTGCCCCTCTAGATTATCCATGATAATTGAGAACACAGGAATACCAGGTGTATAGCAACTTCCTTAACAAATAGAGGGTTGTGACTCCTGAAAATATTGCCTTCAGTTGCTCACGAGACTCCAGAGAGCAGAGAATCATAAAAAAAGCAAATCTAACAACAATTTTGAGATTGAAAGCTCAAAACTGCATTTACAGCTTTAATGGTGCCTTTCTTTTTCTCTCAGGCTAGGAGTCACCTAAGTGCTGTAAATCATGTCAACATCAATTCATGTGTGCCATATCTTTCAGTCCAAGTGGCTGCAGTATAAAAAGTAGTGCAAATCAGGAAATACACAGTCTTCATTGACAGCAATTGCAGGCAGAGCTAGAATAATGAACTTTCCCCTGCTTCATTTAGGATATCAACAGATAAGATTAGAAATCTCAGGAGATTATGGCACAGTGCTTATAAAAACATAAGTTATTTCTGCCAATATTTCTTGCAAGGTTATTGACATAGTAGTATTGTCACTGGACTAGTGATCCAGATACCCAGGGTAATGCTCTGGGGACCAGGGTTAGAATCCCATCACGGCAGATGATGGAATTGGAATTCAATAAAAATCTGTAAGTAAAAGTTTAATGACCGTGAAACCATTGTCAATTGTCGTAAAAAACTATCTGGCTCACTAATGTCCTTTAGGGAAAGAAATCTGCCATCTTTACCTAGTCTGGCTCACATGTGACTCCAGATGCACAGCAATGTGGTTGACTCTTAAATGCCCTCTGAAATGACCTAGCAAGCCACTCATTCAGTCATATCAAACCACTAAAAAGTCAATAAAAAGGAACAGAACAAGACTGACCAAGCAGCACCAACCTAGGCACTAGACAGCAAACTCAGCCCTGTTGACACTGCAAAGTACTCCTTACTAACATATAGGGGCTTGTGCCAAAATGGGGAGAGCTGTACCACAGACTAGTCAAGCAACAACCTGACAATCATATTCACAGAATCATAACTTACAGATCATGTCCCAGACATCACCATCCCTGGATATGTCCTGTCCCACTGGCAGGACAGACCCAGCAGAGGTGGCGGCACAGTGGTACACAGTTGGGAGGGAGTTGCCCTGGGAGTTCTCAACATTGACTCCGGACCCCATGAAGTCTCATGGCATCAGGTCAAACATGGGCAAGGAAACCTCTTGCTGGTTACCATGTACCGGACCCCCTCAGCTGATGAATCAGTACTCCTCCATGTTGAACACCAATTGGAGGAAGTACCAAGGGTGGCAAGCACATAGAATGTACTCTGGTTGAGGGGGTTTCAATGTCCATCACCAAGAGTGGATCAGTAGCATATCTACTGACCAAGCTGGCTGAGTCTTAAAGGACATAGCTGCTAGACCGGGTCTGCAGCAGGTGGTGAGGGAACCAAGAGGGAAAAACATGCTTGACCTCATCCTCACCAATGCCGCAGATGTATCTGTTCATGTCAGTATCAGGAGGAGTGACCACTGTCCTTGTGGAGATGAAGTCCCATCTTCACATTGAGGATACCCTCCATTGTATTGTGTGGCATTACCATCATGCTAAAATCTGATTTCAAACAGATCTAGCAACTCAAGACTGGGCAGTCATGAGGCGCTGTGGGCCATCAGCAGCAGCAGAATTATACTCAACCACAATCTGTAACCTCATAGCCTGGCATATCACCCACTTTACCATTACCACCAAGCCAGGGAATCAACCCTGGTTCAATGAAGAGTACAGGAGGGCATGCCAGCAGCAGCATCAGGCATACCTAAAAATGAGGTGCCAACCTGCTGAAGCTACAGCACAGGACTATTTGCATGTCAAACAGCATAAGCAGCATGTGATAGACAGAGCTAAGTGACCCCACAACCAACAGATCAGATCTAAGCTCTGCAGTCCTGCCACATCCAGTCATGAATGGCTGTGGACAATTAAACAACTCACTGGAGGAGACGGTTCCACAACTATCTCCATCCTCAATGATGGGGAGCCCAGCAACGGATAAGGCTGTAAAATTTGCAACAACCTTCAGCCAGAAGTGCTGAGTGGATGATCCATCTCGGCCTCCTCCGGAGTTCCCCAGCATCACTGATGCCAGTCTTCAGCCAATTCAATTCACTCCACATGATATCAAGAAACAGCTGAAGGCACTGGATACTGCAAAGGTTATGGGCCCGGACAATATTCCGGCAATAGTACTGAAGACTTGTGCTCCTAGCCAAGCTGTTCCAGTACACCTACAATACTGGCATTTACCCGGCAATGTGGAAAATTATCCAGGTATGTCCTGTTCACAAAAGGGAGGACAAATCCAACCCGGCCAATTACTGCCCCATCAGTCTACTCTCGATCAGCAGTAAAGCGATGGAAGCGGTCATCAACAGTGCTATCAAGTGGCACTTGCTTAGCAATAACCCACTCACTGATGCTCAATTTGGGTTCCGCCTGGATCACTCAGCCCCTGAGCTCATTACAGTGTTGGTTCAAACATGGACAAAAGAGTTGAACCCCAGAGCTGAGGTGAGTGTGACGGCCTTTGACAACAAAGCAGCATGTGAGTATGTGGCATCAAGGAGTCTGAGCAAAACTGGAGTCAATGGGAATCAGGGGGAAAAACTCCACTGGTTGGAGTCATACCTAGCACAAAGGAGGATGATTGTGGCTGTTGGAGGTCAATCATCTCAGGACATCATGGAGCTATTAATGTATATAATATTATTGGAAAATATTTTTCTTTTAAAATAGAGGTTTAGTCTGTGGGTGTGTCTTAATTGGATTAAAGCCAGCTAGTCTTAGTGCTTTGCTATGTACTAGTTTTGAGATGTAAGAGAGGTAGTATGCATTTGCATTTTTTGAATAGAGCATTCAAGAAGTGGGGTGAAATCTGGCACCTAGCTAGCAGAGACCAAGCAATATGATTACATTACTAATAAAATTGATAAAAGGGGTTTTGTTAGAAAAGATGGAGTTCAAAGAGGCTGGTGATACAATGAGAATTTACATTCAATAAGCTGTGCTAGGCATAACTTCAGCAGTTGTGTGTGTGCAGGGCAGATGCAATGCAAGATCAAAGTAGCTGTAAGCCCACAACTGTCTCCACAGGAGCCAAAGTGAAAGAAACCTCATTTTGAATTCCTAAGGTGAAAACGCTTTGCCTGGTGTCTGGTTAAGTCTATGGGTTGATGTTGCCTTAATGGAGGTTAGTTTGGGAATGTGTTAAAAGTTATGATAGTAATTTGTGGTCCTGTGTATATATTTAACTTGTGTAAATTAATAAAATGTTTCATTTAGTTTAATATAAAACCTCTCGCAAACTGGTGGTCTGATTCCTGAATTTAGAGTTGCATCTCAAACATACCACTTAAAAATATAGGTTATGATAGTTGTTTAAAGTTTCCTTCTGGGATTTTTAAACTCAGCTTTACCAACTGCTGGGTCATAACAATCACTGCACAAGTTCCTCAGGGTAGTGTCTTAGGCTCAACCATCTTCAGTTGCTTCATCAATGACCTTCCATCATAAGGTCAGGAGTGGGGATGTTCGCTGATGATTGCATAATGTT
Organism: Cetorhinus maximus; assembly: GCF_964194155.1. Lineage (NCBI taxonomy): Eukaryota > Metazoa > Chordata > Chondrichthyes > Lamniformes > Cetorhinidae > Cetorhinus > Cetorhinus maximus. The sequence continues at coordinate 141,553,921 of NC_135881.1, read as the reverse complement.
CAGCACCATTTGCAATTCCTCAGATACTGAAACAGTCCATGTCCAAATGCAGAAAGACCTGGACAATATTCAGGCTTGGGCTGATAAATGGCAAGTAACATTCGTGCCACACAAGTGCCAGGCAATGACCATCTCCAACAAGAGAACACCTAACCATAGCCCCTTGACATTAAATGTCATTACCATCATTGAATCTTCCAGCAGCAACATCCTGGGGATTACCATTTACCAGAAACTGAACTGGGCTAGCCAAATAAATACTGTGGCTACAAGATTAGGTCTGAGACTAGGAATTATGCAAGTAACTCACCTCCTGACTCCTACAAGGCACAAGTCAGGAGTGTGATGGAATACTCTCCACTTGCCTGGATGGGTGCAGCTCCAACACCACTCAATAAAAAAAGCAGCCAGTTTGATTGGCACCCCATCCACAAACACTCATTCCCTTCACCACGGACACAACGGCAGCAATGTGTACTATCTACAAGATGCACTGCAGGGACTCACCATGCCTCCTTAGACAGCATCTTCAAAACTCACGAACTGCTACAATCTAAAAGGAGAAGGGCAACAGACACATGGGAACACCACCACTTGGAAGATCTCCTCCAAGCCGCTCACCATCCTGACTCGGAAATATATTGTCATTCCTTCACTGTTACTGGGTCAAGATCCTCTCTTACTAACAGGACTGTGGATGTACCGCATGGACTGCAGCGGTTCAAGATGGCAGCTCACCACCACTTTCCCCAAGGGCAATTAGGGATGGGCAATAAATGGTGGCCTAGCCAGCGACGCCCACAGCCCAATGAATAAAAAAGTTCCTGGAACGTCTACACTAGTATATTGGTGAGCAATTACTATGACAAAGTTTTTCAGATATTCCAGTTTAATTTTAAGAGATCAGTACCAAAGCCAAACGTTACGGCTGCACTGAAATCATCGGGACAAAAATCAGACATTGGTTTCAAGATGGTGCAATATGATAGATCCAAGAGGCTCTCAGAAATTTCTTGTCAATTGAATTTTCAGTGAACTTCTCCAAAACAGCTATATGCATGTCCAATACCAGATATCAGCAAATGTTCCCAACAAGCATCTTGTATTATTTGGAATCATAATCTGATTTTTGACGCAGAAGCAAAGGTTTTAACAAGCTGGAACCAGCAACACTATACCCAGTATAGAATTCCTTCCCTAGGATTGACATTTTGATGTGGTAGGAGGCTTGCATCCTCCTATGAATACGAAATCCAAGCTGATGACAGCATAAAGCCCTGGTAGGGCCATCCAAGCCACAAAGATCCAATGGTAGAAACCAGAAAAAAGGCAGTTCACCAGTCCCCCAGTAGATGGTTGAAAGTCAAGCTAACAACTTTCATGCCCTTGTATTCTTTTAGTGTCTTCTTGTTGCCTTGAGATGTTATCCTACTTGGATAAGGGTCCTGTGCCAGGGAACTTGAGGACTGCAAATGTTACACCCATTCAAAAACAGGGAGGGGGACAAATCCAGGAATTGCTGGCTAGTTGGCCTAATGTCAGTGGTGCAGAAACTTGAGACAATAATCAGACAACAAAATCAACTGTCACTTGGAAAAATATGGGTTAATAAATAACAGCCTTGACAGTTTTGTTAAATGCAAAAGACTTGACTGAGTTCCTTGATAAAGTTACAGAGGTTGATGAAGGTAGTGCAGTTAATGTTGCAACAACTGACTTGCAAAAAGTTTTTGATAAAGTAGAACAAAATAGACTTATCATGAAAATTGAAGCCCAGGTGACTAAAGGGGCAGTAGCAGCTTGCATGTGAAACTGGCCAAGAGACCAAAAGCAGAGTAGTGATGAACAGCTGTTTTTTCAGGCTTAGAAAGTATACAGTGATGTCCGCCAGGGGTCAATATTTGGACAATTGCTCCACAGATTGTCTAAATTTGAGTAAACAGAGCATAATTTAAAAGATTACAGATGCTATGATGCTCTGAAATGTAGCAAATAGTGAGGACAATAACAACAGACTCCAGCAAGACAGAGAGAATGGTGGAACGGGGAGAAACATGCAGTCATATTCAAGGTGGTGAGCCACTACCTTCTCAAGGACAATTGGGGATGGACAATAAATGTTGATCTTGCCAACAATGCCCTCACCCTATGAATGAATAAGAAAAGGCAACGTAACACATGTTAAATGAAGAATGTGGACACCAAGTGTGAAAAGATGCATTTTGGTAGGAAGAATGAAGGAAGGCAGAATTAACTAGATTATACAAATTTAAAATTGATGCAGGAACATAAAAGACCTGGGGGTACTTACACTAATCTTTGAAGATGGAGGACATGGTGAGAAGGCTGTTAAAAAGCACATGGGATCCTTAGCTTTATCAAAAAGGGATAGAGTACAAAAACAAAGTTTTATGCTAAACTTTAATAAAACATTGGTTAGGCCCAGCTGCAGTATTTCATCCAATTCTCTGCATCAAGGCCTTAGAGAGGTGGAGGGGAGATTTACTTGAATGGTAGCAAGGATGAGGGACTTCAGTTGTGTGAAGAGACCAGAGAAGCTGAGGTTCTACATGGAGCAGAGAATGTTATGGGGGTTTTAATGGAGGTTTTTAAATTAATGAAAGCTTTTGACTGAGTAAATAAAGAGAAACCATTTCCAGTGACAGAAGGTTCAGATACCTGATGATACAGATTTAAAGTAATTGGTAAAAGAACGAGACACAAAATTAGGAAACTTCTTTTTTAAAAACGGTAGCAAGCTGTTATATTCTGGAGTGCACTCCCAAAAACTATGGTGGAAGCAGATTTATTTATAATTTTCAAACTGGAAGTGGATAAAAATGCAGGCCTAGAGGGTAAGAGTACTAATTAGATAGTTCTTTCAAAGAGTCAATATGGGTACATCGGCCAAATAGCCTCCTCCTGTGTTGTATCATACTATGATTTTCCTACATTATCCAACAGTTTTCACCTCTTTTCAATTCTCAGTTCAGATAAAGGGTCTGCAACCAAAATATTAATCTTGTCTATATTTGAAAATACACAATAAATGAATACATTTCAAGATTTTGGGTTGTAAAATTATACACTGATGAATATAAACAAATACATTTTTAAGAACAGAAAAACTGCTTCTCTTGAATATGGCCAGTTTTGTAAAACCTTTAACAGAGATACGATTCTTAACAAGATACAAATGGACTATACAGCCAAATACCTGAATTCCACTTGCACAAAACACCTAACCTAAAAAACATACACACTGCAATAAATGACTCAGGCAGGAAGAAGCCAGTTATATATGGATCAAAAGTACGACATCTATAACTTGGATAGCTAACACACTTATTACAAGCATTAAATATTGTCATATTGTTGTAGCATTTTGGACTGTCACACTGCAGACTGGAGTGGTAACACACAAGTTTGTGCCCAAAACGCTAAAATGTAAAGTCTCAATTTTGTTACCAGAGAGATACATCAGCAGGCACTTTAGAACTAATAGAAAAGAATATTTAGTCAATAGCACTTTAAGTCACAGGAGATGTTTTAAAATGAGAAATTTTGCCATGTCATTCTTTCAGCTATCAACTGGAAGTTCAAATCTCTTTATTAAAAATTGTAGGTGTCTACGGGCAGCATAATAGACACTTTCATACGTTCTTTCCAATAGTAGAAAGAGAGCTGCATTTGCAGAAGCAGATTTCTAAACACTTCCTTTTAGCCTAAAGAAAGCTACATGTAAGGTGGAAATCCTTCCCCTTCGCCACTACAAAAACAGGGAAAAAAAAAAGTCACTAGAATTTTTTTTTTAAAAAACATACCAGAATCTAGTTTTATGGCTTGCAACAGCTTTTCATTAGCTCTTTTCCTCAGTTCTTGGGTAGGAATATAGGTCAGGGCTTTTCGTTGAAGTGTAGTGTCCTCATACATCAAGACATCCTGAAAATGTGTTTGTAAAGTTGCCAAGAAACTCCGCGAATGCTTTAAGGGTAAAAGAAAAATTTGACAGCGTTCAATGATGTTGCAGACTAATAGCTTAAACTCAAAATGCTATGAAACATGCACATTATCAAAGTAATTTTATATACATGACTTTATTGCATATAAAGCAAACTTTTACAAGTCACAGAACTACTGAAGGAGGTGGATTGCACATACCAAAATCATTCCTGTCTGACAAGTTACCAAAGTAACAATGTTTAAAATACTGCTTGGTGAAACCGTAAACAGGTGTTGGTTAAGATAAGTCTTAGGTTTGCCATTCCCAATCAAAACCCCTATATAATTTCTGACAAACTGGAAGCTACATAGGATACATGGCACAGAAACAGGCCATTTGGCCCGACCAGTCCATGCTGGTGTTTATGATAGACTCGAGCCTCCTCCCATCCTTTCTCATCTAAATCTATCATCGTAATTATCCATTCTGTTCTCCCTCAAATGCTTATCTCGCTTCTCCTGAAATGCATTTATAGTATTCGCTTCAACCACTCCCTGTGGTAGCAAGTTTCACATTTTTACCACTCTGGGTGAAGAGTTTTTTTTCTGGGGTCTCCGGGTCCCCAGAGAATTACCCCGGGTCTTCTGGAATACTAGTCCAGTGACAATGCCATTATGCCACCACCTGTCAATCCTTTCCTGATATATGTTTACCCACACATTTCTGGTATTATCCTTGTAAATATTCTCTGCATCCTCTCCAATGCCTCTATATCCTTTTTATAATATGGCAATCAGAACTGCACACAGTGCTACCAATGTTTGACAGAGGTTTAGCATAACTTTTCAATTCTATCCCTCCAAAAATAAAACCAAGTGCTTGGTTTGCTTACTTTATGGCCTTGCTAACCTGAGGCACAACTTTGTGATTAATATATTTGCACTCTTTGTTCTTCTGCCCCATCCAGATTTGCACCTTCTAAATAATGCGACATTCCTTTTCTTCCTACCAAAATGTACTACCTCACATTTATCTGTGAACTTCATTTGCCAATTATTTGCCCATTTTGCAAGTTATGTCCTCCTGTAATACTGCAGTCCTCCTCAGTCTTGACAATCCTCACACCTGCAACCCCACCCCCACCAATTTGATGTCATTCGCAAATTTAGAAATTGTGTTTTTGATCCCAAAGTCCAAAAGATTAAATGTAAATTATGAACAATAGTGGTCCTAGCACTGCTCCTTGTGGAACAACTTGTGGTCCCACCACTTCCTGCCTTCTGCCACTTTGAATAACTACCTTTTATTCCCACTCAGTGCTTTCTACCTTGAAGTCAGCGAACAACCCATTCTGCCACTTGTCCCTGTAAGTTATTGATGTGCTACAAGTGTAGTGTATAGGGTGTGGCATTGCCATTGCCAATCCTTAATTGTCCCTGAGCACTTAGTGAGCTGCCTTCTCGAATTGAACTCTGCGTGCTCAAGGTATACCCCCATAGTGCTGTTAGGTAGGATGCTCCAGGATTTTGACCCAGCAATAATAAAGGAACTGTTTCCAAGTCAGGATGGTGTGCAACTTAAGTGTTGTTCCCATACATCTGCTCACCTTCTGCCCTTGTCCTACTAGGTGCTAGTGATCATGGATTTGGGAGATGTTGAAGTTGCTGCACTGCATGTTGTAGATGGTATATGCTGCTGCAACTGTACATTGGTGGTGGAGGAAGCAGATGTTTAAGTGGATGGGATGCCAACCAAGAGGCTTGCTGAATGGTGCTGAGCTTCTTGATTATTGTTGAAGCTGCACTCATCCAGGCAAGTGGAGAGTATTCCATCACACTCCTGCACTGTGCCTTGTAGGTGATGGAAAGGCTCTGGCAAGCCATGAAGTCACTTGCCACAGAATATGCTGTAATTCAGTTAGCACCTCATTTCCAGGAACACCTGGTGCTGCTCCTGGCACACTCTTCTACATTCACTGAGCCAGGGTTGATGGTAATGGTGGAGTGAGGGATAGCAAAAATAATTTATACTCATTTTTCCATGGAAGAATTTGAAAACAAGGATGAGAATTTTAATAGCAAGGCATTGCTTGACCAGGAGACAATGGAGGTCAGCAAGCCCAATGGTAATAGGTGAATGGGGCTTACTGCAAGTTAAGGCATAGTCAGCAGAGTTTTGGATAATCTCAAGTTTGTGAAGGATAGAACATGGCAGGCCAGCCAGAATATGTTGAAATAGTTAAGGCTAGAAGTAACAGAGGTAGGAATGAGGGTTACAGCAGATGAGCTGAGACGTGTGAAATCAGACGATGTTACGGAGGCGGAAATAGGCGATCTTAGTGATGGCTTGAATATGTGGTGAGAAGTTCATCTCAGAGTCAAATATGACATCAAGACTACTGACCGTTTTAGTCTCAGACTTTCCCCAGGGAAAGGGATCAAGTCAGTAGCTAGAGAATGGAGTTGGAGCAAAAATACCAGCTTCAATTTTCCCTGTATTTAATTGGAGGAAATTTCTGCTCATCTAATAATGGATGTTGGATAAGCAGTCTGATAATTTAGCAACAGTGGAGGAAGTGAGGGGTAATGGGGAGGTAGAGCTGTCAACATACATGTGAAAATGAACACTCTGCTTTTGGTTAATGTTGCCAAGGAGCAGCATGTATTTGAGAGATAGGAGTGGGCCAAGGATAGATCCTTGGGCAACAACAGAGGTCAGGGTCCAGGAGTGGGTACAGGAGCCACTGCAAGTGATACTCTGGCTATGATTAGACAGATAAGAATGGAACTGGGCGAGAGCAGTTCTGCCCAGCTGGACAATAGCGGAGAGAGGCTGGAGGAGGAAGGTATGGTCAATTATGTCAAAGGCTGCAGACAGGTCAAAGAGGATGAGACGAGGGATAGTTTACTTCAGTCACAGTCACATAAGATGTCATCTGTGATTTTGTTAAGAGCTGTTTCAATACTGTGGCATGGTGTATGTCTCATTGTAGGGGTTCAAACATGGAGTTCCAGGAAAGATGGGCATGGATTTATGAGGCACAAGTTCAAAAGCTTCGAGTGGAATGGGAGGTTGGAGATGGGGTGGTTGTTTGCAAGGCTGTTGGGGTTAAGGGTTGATTTTGAGGAAAAGGTTGATGACAAAAAATTTAAAGGGGAGGGGGGAGAAAACCTGAAGAGAGAGAACTGTTAAAAATATTGGCTAACATAGGAGAAGATGGGTGATCAGCAGTTTAGTGGAAAAAGGGATGAGGGAGCAGCTGGTGGGTTTCACGGACAAGATGAGCAGGGCTGGGGCATGAGGTTTGAATTAATTAAGGACAGCCAGCATGGATTTGTAAAGGCAGATTGTGCTTGACTAATCCAATTGATTTTTTTGATTAAGGAACAGAGGAGGCTGATGAAGGAAATGCAATGGATGTTGTCTATGAGTTTTAAGGAAGAGTTTAACAAAGTACCACATAAAAAGCTGGTTAACAAAATGAGGCTTGTGGAATAGGAGAGTCAATGCCAGCTTGGATCAAAAAATTGGCTTAAGGACAGAAAACAGAGGGTTGTGGTAAATGGTTGTTTTTCAGACTGGAGGATGGTAGACAGTGGTCTCCCAAGTCACTGCTGAGATCAATGCTTTTTTTTGATAAATATAAATGAATTGGCATTTGGAATAGATTAAAATTTCAAAATTTGCCAAGGGTATCAAAGTCCTGAGGTGTGGCAAACAGTGAGGATGATAGTGATCAACTTCAAAAGGACACAGATAGGCTAGGGGAATGGGCAGACACCTGGCAGATGGAATTTAACACAGGAAGCGTGAGGTGATGCATTTTACATCCGAAGGGATAGAGATGGGCAATACTGACTTAATGGCACAGTTCTAAAAAGCGTACAGGGACAGAGGGACCTTGAGATGCATATACATCAATCTTTGCATGTGGCAGGACATATTCAGAACGGAATTAGCAAAGCATATGGAATCTTGGGCTTCATAAATCGAGGTATTGAGTACAAAAGCAGGGAATTCATAAAGTTCTGGTTAGACCATAATGAGAGTTCTGCATCTAGTTCTGGTCACCACGCTTTAGGAAAGATGTAAAGGTCCTCGAGAGGGTGCCGGAGAGATTTACCAGAATGGTTCCAGGGTTGAGGGATTTGAAGCAAAGAAGATTGAGCGCAAATATGATAGTTGTGTACAAGATTATGACAGGTGTAGATTAGGTAGACAAAGGAAAGCAGTTCCTATTAGATGAAACAAGGACCAGAGAACATAGATTTAAGGTTATGGACAAGAGATGCGGGGGGATGAGAGAACTAACTTTTATGCAGAGAGCAGCAATGACCCGGAGCTTGCAGGCTAGAAGAGTGGTGGAAGCGGTAGGAGCAGAGGCGACCAATGATTTTAAAAAGGAAATTGGATGGGCACTTGAGGAAAATAAACTTGCAAGGTTTTGCGATAGACCAGGGAAATGAGACCTACCGGATTGCTCTACAGAGAACCAGCATGGACTGGATGGGCCTCCCTCTATGCCATTGTGACTATGAGGGAAAATAGGAGAAAACTAGAGAAGGGTGCAAGTTAAGGGCGAGGGTAGGAGAAACTTTTGAGGAAGTTTGGCCTCGTGGTCCAGTGGAAGGGAGAGATGCAACAGAGGCAGCTGAATCTCATTGAGATCAAGATCACCAAAGAAGTCCAGGAGCACCTCCTACTTATGCAGGCTTTGTCCTGGATGGTGTCGAGCTTCAAGTGTTGTTGGAGCTGCATCCATCCCGACAAGTGAAGAGTATTCCATCACATTCCTGACTTGTGCCTTGTAGATGGTCAGGCTTTGGGGAAATCAGGAAGTGAGTTACTCCTTGCAGAATTCCAAGCCTTTGACCTGCTCTTATAGCCACAGTATTTATATGGCTGCTCCAGTTTAGTTTCTGCTAACTCCCAGGATGTTGATGGTGGGGGATTCAGCAATGGTAATGCTACTGAATGTCAAGGGGAGATGATTAGATTCCCTCTTGCTGGAGATGGTCATTGCCTGGCCCTTGTGTGGCACGAATGTTACTTGCCACTTATCAGCTCAAGCCTGGATATTGTCCAGGTCTTGCTGCATATGAACATGAGCTGCTTCAGCATCTGAGGAGTTGTAAATGATATTGAACATATCCTCACTTCTGACCTCATGATGGAAGGAAGGTCATTGATGTAACAGCTGAAGATGGTTCAGCCTAGAACACTACTCTGAGGAACTCTTGCAGCGATGTCCTGAGACTAAGATGACTGACCTCCAATCAACCACATGAAGTAAATAAAATTGGCTGAAACTGGCAGCTGTAATGCCAGGGACCACAGGAGGGAGCAGAACCTCTTGGCACTTCTGGTTAAAGACGGTTGCAAATGTTTCAGCCTGGTCTTCTGCACTGATGTGAGGAGCTGGGCTCCTCTATCACGGAGGATGGGGATATTTGTAGAGCCTCCTCCTCTGGTTAGTTGTTTAATTGTCCACCACCATTCACGACTGGATGTGGCAGGACTGTAGATCTTTGATCTGATCCATTGGTTAAGGGATTGCTTAGCTCTGTCTATTGCATGCTGCTCCACTGTTTGGCATGAAAGTGTTCCAGTGTATTTGTATGATATGGAAACTTTTAAAAGGTACCCCACATTTGACTCCTCATATTGGTCTAATAACAAGTTTCAGTTACTTGAAATTGGATGAAAGAGCTTTTATTCTCTAGATCTACATGCTAAAGATTAGCTAACCAATAGAATTTTTTGCTTCAAGGCTGAAGACAGCCTTCTCAAAAATTTCTAAATGTTCTTTGTCTAGAGAAAATGGCAGAAGACTAGTTGTGCTTCATAAGTCACAACTTTATGACTTGTGACCTCTTTTTTTGGTTACAAATATGCAGCTTGCCACTTTTTTGTTGACTTAAGCAAACTAAAAGGGGTCTTATAGTATTTTATCATGTCAAAATCATCATTTCCACCTTACCATATCATAGAAATGGCCCTACTGTAACAAAGAGCATGCTCTTGAACTGAGAATGGTAAACTACTCCTCCACGTCATTCTCTGTCTCCTCTGCAACTTTTGACAACCGTTAAACACCTTTTAACGGATGCCATCAAGCACCACAGCTATGGAACATGAACTTCTGAGGTCTAGATCAACAGCCACAGCTGTTAAAGATACACATACACACAAATATACACAGAAACAAGGGCAATTTTATGGATTGTTCAGATGACTTATGAAGCAGTTTTGCCAGTTGAGACTCTTCCTGCACTCCACAACTACTGCTTTTAAGTTACTGCATTATTCTGTTCTAAACTGTTCCAAAATTACTTTACCCGCCACATTATATAATTTTGTCTAAAAATCTTACCGTAGCCACTGGCCTGAATATCTGAGTGGGTGTCTGTCTCGGAGGTTCATTGAAAAATGGAATTGCACGGAAAGAGGCTTCAGGCTCTCTTGGCTGGGCCTGTGCAGAAGGTGAAAATGGTTGTGATACTGGGACAGGTTTATTAGCAGCTGTCCTTTGATTTCTTTCAGCAGCAATCAGGTCTCTAATTCTTTGCAGCTTTTCTACTGAACCATTTTTAGGAAATACAAGATGGGTTTCCTCCTGAAGGTTTAAAAATAATTAACCATAAATACAATTTTAATTGTAACAGCTTCTCATAGGAATACAAAATGTATATTTTTTGTTACAGATGTCTGTTTATAAATACCACCTTCCAAAAGTATACGCATATACACAGAAGTTCGATGTCACTCCTTTAAGATGACCCTTTTAAATAAAAATATGGGCTGCTGCATTGGACATTAATACTATTTATGGATTTGAAAGATTAACTGATTTTGAAATCATTCTTATTGCTTACTGAAGCCTTTTCTCATTGCTCAAATTAATTCAGCTATTCTAAATTACAGAGCATGGTACTCCAGAAAACATTTCCAAATTTGAGCTAGTAGTTTGGCATGTTACAATTTCCTTTCAGCATACTTTCTGCAACCTGGATTGGGAAGATGCCACACTTCATTTATGTATCAGAGAAACAGCTAATGCTATTTTAAAACAACAAGTTCTTCAGTGACTATATTTGGTGCTCAGGCTTGGCGAGTTCAGAGCAAAGTTCACTTATACCCGTCCTGCTGTGTTTGAACATTGGTGGTAGGGAAGGAAAGCAAAATTTTTAAAAACTCACTGGACTCAAGAGTCCCAAAATGCTACAGCCCAGTTTAGACAATTTAGCCATTATAAGCAGCATATTTAGCACACTATTGTTTTGGTTATCTACCACCAGATGTGGCTGCACCACATCAAATTCCCCCTCTGCCCTAAAGCCACATGTTTCTCTAATTTATTTTCCATGTTCCTTCATGTCTTCTTTGAGCTCAAATTGTCCATGACACAGCCCTCCTGGTCCTCCACCCCTTTCCACTAAATTGCTGACCACCCAACTTCCCTTCCTGGCCCCCATGCTTGCTGATTTTGTGAATGGTTTACCCTCCTCAGCTTCTGAAATCCCCACTTGCAAAACCACTATTGATGCCTTGTCAAGAAGCCTGTTATCAACCACTGTCCCATTTTCAAATTTCCTTCCCCAAAGTATCCGTACATCTTGTTGCCTCCCGCATACGTGCCCAATCTTCCTGTTTGAAACTCTCAAATAAAACTGATTTCCCTATCACAGCACTAAAACAGCCCTAATCAGTCATAAATTACATCTTCAGTGACTGTGACAATGATGGGTTATCCCTGTTCATCCTTCAGAAGCCATCTGCAGCTTTCAATATAGTCCAACACACTATCCTTCTCCAGTGATTCTTTTCATTGTTCTCCTAAGTTCAATTGTCTACACTTGATTCCAGTCTTTCCTATTGAATTGTGGCAACTTCAATAATGGCTTTTTCTTGCTCTGTGGATCTATCCTATGCCTCCTACTCTGTCTTCAATGTACTATCCCTTACTCATTTCACCACAGACATGTTTGCAACTTCCATTAGTTCACTTATGACACCCAGCTCTACCTTCCTATTGCCTTTCTCCATCCCACCTCTGTTTCTGCTATCAAACTGTCTAATTTTAGACTTGGATGAGCTGGAATTTTCTCCAGTTAAACACAAACAACTAAAACCATCACAGGAACAGGATTCAGCCATTTATACCCTTGAACGTGTTCCACCATTCAATGAGATCATGGTTGATCCGTGGCCTCATTCTATATCCCTTAATAACTTTGGCTAATAAAAATCAAATCCCATTTTAAAAATTGATCTAGCATTAACTGCCTTTTTCAGAAGAGAGTTCCAAACTTCTTCTACAATTTTTATGAAGGGTGTTTCTTAATTTCACCCCTGTAAGGTCTGGCTGTAATTTTTTTTCACTTATGCCTCCTAGTCCAAGACATTGAATTAACAAATGATTTCTCCTAATCTGCCCTATTTCCCTTAATATCTTTAAAACTTTGATCAAATCACCCCTTAACCTTCAACATTCCAGGGAATATAAGTCTAGTTTGTTTAATTGCTCCTTGTAACTTAACCCTTGGATTCCAGGTATCATTCTAGTAAATCTATGCTACAGTCCCTCCAAGACCTATATATCCTTCCGAAGGTGGAGTGCCCAGAGCTGCTCACGCTACCCAAAGTCTGGTCTAACCAGAGCTTTGTATAACTGACACATGACCTCTGCCCTTTGTATTCTATTCCTCTAGATATGAATACCAGCAATCCATTAGCCTTTCTGATTATTTTCTATATCTGACATTTTAATGATCTGTGTTTTTGGACCCTTCAAACCTGCCTTCTAAATGTCCATGTAAATAGACATTCGCCTGTCCACTACTTTACTCACCTCTTCAAAAAAAAATTAAATCAGATCTGTTAGGTATGACTTTCCCTTTACAAATCCATGCCAGTTCTCTCTGACCAACTGAAAATTTAAGACGCTCAGTCATTCCATTCTTAAATACAGGCTCTAGCAATTTTCCACCAAGGTGTTTAGGCTATAATTCCCTTGTTTCCCTCTCTCACCTTTCTTAAAATAGTGCAGTGACGTGTGCACTTTTCCAATCTAAAAGGAAGTGTTCCCAAATCTAGAGAACATGGAAGATTTTAGTTTAACCTAACTATTCTAATCCCATTTTCCAGCACTAGGCCCATAGCCTTCTATGCCATGGCATCACAAGTGCACATCCAAATACTTCTTAAATGTTATGAGGGTTTCTGCCTCTACCATCCTTTCAGGCAGAGTTCTAGATTCCCACCATCCCCTGGGTGAAAAAATTCTTCCTCACATCCCCTCCAAACCTCATGCCCCTTACCTTAAATCTGTGCCCCCTGGTTAGTGATCCCTCCACCAAGGAGAAAAGTTCCTTCCTGTCTACCCTATCTATGCCCATCATAATTTTATACACCTCAATCATGTCCCCCCTCAATCTCCTCTGCTCCAAGGAAAATAACCCCAGTCTATCCAATCTCTCCTCATAATTAAAACTCTCCAGCCCAGGCAACATCCTGGTAAATCTCCTCTGCACTCTCTCTAGTGCAATCACATCCTTCCTATAATGCAGATTCCAAAACTGCACACAATGCTCTAGCTGTGGTCTAACCAGCGTTTTATTCAGTTCCAGCATAACCTCCCTGCTCTTATATTCTATCCCTCGGTTAATAAAGGCAAGTATCCCATATGCCTTCTTAACCACCTTATCTACCTGTCCCACTACCTTAAGGGACCAGTGGACATGCACACCAAGGTCCCTCTGATCCTCAGTACTTCCCAGGGTCCTACCATTCATCGTGTATTCCCGTGCCTTGTTTGTCCTGCCGAAGTGCATCACCTCACACTTATCTGGATTAAATTCCATTTGCCACTGATCAGCCCATCTGACCAGCCCGTCTATATCCTCCTGTAATCCAAGGTTATCCTCCTCACTATTTACCACCCCACCAATTTTTGTGTCATCCACGAACTTACTGATCAACCCTCCTACAATCAAGTCTAAATCGTTTACATATACCACAAACAGCAAGGGACCCAACACCGATCCCTGTGGAGCCCCACTGGACACAGGCATCCAGTCACAAAATCACCCCTCGACCATCACCCTCTGCTTCCTGCCACTCAGCCAATTCTGGATCCAATTTGCCAAATTGCCATGGATCCCATGGGCCCTTACCTTAGTTATCAGTCTCCCAAGCAGGACCTTATCAAAAGCCTTGCTAAAGTCCAAGTAGACTACGTCAAATGCATTGCCCTCATCTACACACCTGTTACCTCTTCGAAAAATTAAATCAAATTGGTCAGACATGACCTCCCCTTAACAAAACCATGCTGACTGTCCCTGATTAATCCCTGCCTCTTCAAGTATAGATTAATTCTGTCCCTCAGGACTGCATCCAATAGTTTCCCCACCAGTGAGGTTAGGCTGACTGGCCTATAGTTCCCTGGTTTATCCTTACCTGCCATCTTGAACAACAGTACCACATTGGCTGTCCTCCAGTCCTCTGGCACTTCTCCTTGTGACCAGAGAGGTATTGAAAATTATTGTCAGCACCCCTGTTATCTCCTCCCTTGCCTCACTTAACAGCCTGGTATACATTTCATCCGGGCCTGGAGGTTTATCTACTTTTAAGCCTGCCAGGCCACTTAGAACCTCTTCCCTTTCTATGCTAATTTCTTTAATTATATCACAGTACTTCTGCCTGATTGCTACATCCACGTCATCCCTCTCACTTGTGAACACCGACACAAAGTATTAATTTAGAACCCTACCTACGTCTTCTGGCTCCACACACAAATTAGCACTATGGTCCTTAATGGGCCCCACTCTTTCCCTAGTTATCCTCTTACTCTTAATGTACTTGTAGAATAACTTTGGATTTTTCTTTATTTTACCTACCAATGTTTTTTCATGCCTCCTTTTTGCTCTTCTAATTTCCTTTTCAAGTTCCCCCTCCACATTCTATATACCTCCTGGGCTTCTGCTGTTTTGAGCCCTCAGTATTTGCCATACGCCTCCTTTTTCCTCTTTATCCAATCCTGTATATCCCTTGACATCCAGGGTTCCCTGGATTTGTTGGTCCCACCCTTTATCTTTACTGGGATATGTTGGCCTTGTACTCTCCCTATTTCCTTCTTGAATGAGTCCCACTGCTCTGACGCAGATTTACCTAAAAGTAGCTGCAGCAATATTCTATTGTGAATACTGATTATTCAGCATGTTCTCCCTGCCACCCCTCCAACACCCAACCACACCACCCCACTCCCTACTGTGATTACCGCTCATGAGAGTTCAGGCCCATTGTCTAGTCACTTGTCCTTGGCTGCCTTTTTTTAGCAATTGGAACTCTTGCCCTTTTAGAAGTACAAACAAATTATTTTTGGAACATCTCCCACTGATGATCTTTCATTTTATCCATTAACAGATTTGGCCAGTTTACTGGGTCTCTGACTCATCCTACTGAAGTCAGCCTTACTTAAATCTAGAATGTCGCTGGCCTAGTAATCCAGAGACCCAAACTAATACTCTGGGGACATGGGTTCAGATCTCACACGGCAGCGGGTGGAATTTGAATTCAGTTAATACATCTGGAATATAAAGCTAGTCTCTGTAATGGTGACTATGAAACTATCATTGATTGTCATAAAAACCCATCTGTTTCACTAATGTCCTTATCTGTTCTGGACTACATGTGAATCGAGACTCTCAGCAATGTGGCTGACTCTTAACTGCCCTCTGCAAAGGCCTAGCCAGCCACTCAGTTCAAGGACAATTAGGGATGGGCAACAAATGCTAGCATTGCCAGCGCCACCACATTCCATGAAAGAATAAAGAGAAAAAAAAAAGAATTTTAGTAGTTGTTTCATGTTTCTTCCTTTCAAACACAGTTGAAAATCATATGATCGCTGGTTGATAAATATTTATGCACCATTGAGCCGTCAATTAAATCTGGCTCAATACTCCTTATTACCACTTTCAGTATTAAATCTAATAAAGGCGTGCTCCCTTGTTGGTTCAAGGGCATTTGTTGCAGAAAACTGTTCCAAAAGTTTGAGATTGAACTTGTGCTTTTTTGGGAAAAAATACGGCTAAAGTTTAGACAATCATGAAGGGAATTGATTAGGCAAATTATTCACTTTGATAAAATGGATCAAATACAAGTTGAAAATTAAACAGGATGTCAGACAAATCTTTTATTAATCGTACAAAGGATAATGGACTTGAACAAATTACAAGGGAAGATCACTGAAGCAGAAACACATTATGGGCACTGAGTAGGGGTAACTTTACCCTGCAAACATGCCTGGCGTATTTGAGGTATACATTAGGGACAAAGTCTCTTAATGTACTTAAATTGCTTTCCCGGAGAAGCAAGAGGAATATGGCAAAAAAAGTAAGATGGTTAAAATGATCAAAAAGGGTTACAGCAGGCCAGAAACTGTTATAATGGATGTTACCACCAGGAAAACTGCACAAAGACTCATGCAGAAAGTTCATCATGATGAAGCCCACCAGTCATGATGTCAACCAGACATGGCAGTTGTCTAGCCTCCATTAACAAACAATAACCTGTGATTAGGCCTAGGCCATTTATGTAAATCAGAGAAAAATTGAAATCATTACAGGTGGATTCCACTAATTTAAAGAAAGTATCCCATTATTGAATATCTAAGATTTTAATCAGCCGAGGTGCTTACCGGAGGCTGGGGTCAAAACACATTGTTGAGACAAATTTTATCCTGCAAACGTGCCTGGGGGTATGAGGTAAACAATAGGTACAAAGTGTGGGAAAGTATTCCACATCTCATTAACATCTTGACCTACTCCCACCAAATTATTCTATGGCATCCCTAATAATAACAATTACTTCAGAAATTATCTTTATTTTAATCAAAAGTATTAGTGTACCTCTTGAAATCCCATTTCAAAGAGACACTCAACAGCTCCCTTGACTGGCAGCAGTCTGTTTGAAAAGGCATGATTTTCAATCTTAATCGATTTGTATTTATCTTCATTTGGATTCCTGTTAAAGACAGAGAGCATCAAGTGACAAAGTACTGAAAGTATTGAACAGATATAGCCCTCATTTGACAGATGAAAATATGTTTTCTTTTTCCTAAGATGATCAAACAGCACTTATTCTTGATATAGTAGCTGATTTTTCATGGCATACTTATGTTGCAGGGTCTGCAACATGACTGCAATATTTATTTGTTAACCTACCTTGCCTTTTTAAGGCTACTGCTCCAGTTCTGTACTCACTGTGGGAAAGTTGCCAGGGTCTGAACTCAACAGAAGGCTATTATTATTGACAGTTTCTCTGAATCAGTAGTAGCTAGTCTTCTTGTCAGAAACTAACTGCTGCTTTGTCCTGCATTTTGGTTTTTAAGGATTATTCAGTTGTGATTCCTTGATGTTTTATACAAGCATAACACATGGAATGTGATGGATGCTACAAACTGGCTCTCCTGTGGTGTTGCTCACTGTAAATTGGACAATCTGTTGTTTTATAAAAGGGATATTTGGCCATGTAATGCTTAACATATTAGAGAAACTGATTTACGTGACTTTGCAAAAAATCAAGATGATAACCAATGGGAAGAGACAAATTTGGCGATTCGAGACGGGGTCTAACACAGGTTGAGTGGAAATAGAGATTGGCCAGGGAAACAGCAAATGACAACAGCAGGCCTTCAAGGCAGAGATATTTCAGGCACAAACAAGCATCTTCCCCTAAAGAGGAAAGATGGGGCATCCAAAGTTAGAGCTGCTTGTGTGACAAAAGAAACAGTTAAAATAAAACAAAAAGGCTCATGACAAATATCAGGTATTGAATATAATCAAAAAGCAGGCAGAATACAAACAGTAGAGGAGAAATTGATAAAGGATCTAAGAAGGGCAAAGAGAGGATATGAGAAAAGATAAGCAAGTAACAAAATGAAACCCAAAAATGTTTCAGCAACATAAAAAATAAAAAAGACTAGTTAAATGAATGATAGGACCATCAAGGGTAAAACAGGAAATCTTCTTATGGATGCAGAGATATGATTGAGGCACTCTCAAAAGAAGGAGATGAAGTTAAAGTTGCAGTTCAAGGTGATGGGTGGGTGAGGAGTAGATACGTTAGATAGGAAAAAGGATAGAAACGTGGTACTAAATAAGATGGCAAGGTTAACAAAGTTAACGTGCCATCTGCTCCGCACGGGAGACATCCTAGACTGCAGAGCGAAATTAAGATGGAGACAGAAGGAGGTCTGAGCACAGCCTTTCAATTCTTTGGATATGGAAGTGGTGGCAAACAGTTGGTTTGGATTGTAAATGCTACCCCTCCAACTCTTGTTTCAAAAAAAATGTGATGGGGAAATAAAGCTGGTAACTATAGGACAACCAATCTAACATCAGTGGTAGCATAACTACAGGTACTAGAGAAATTCTCACTTTGTTTAAGGCAAAAATCATGTCCAACTGACTGGACTGAATTCTTTGATGAAATTACAGAGGGTGGATGATGCTAGTACAACTGATGTTATACATGAGCTTTCAAAAGGCAGTTGATAAAAGAACCACCTAACAAACTTATTTGGAAAATAGAAGCACGTGGTAATGAAGAGACAATGGTAAATTGGGTATGAAATTGGCTAAGGGATAGAAGGTAGACAGTAATGACTGGAGGCAAACATGCAACAGGACCAAAGGTCAGTGTTAGGACTATTGCTTTTAGTGTGTTATATAAATAACCCAGACTTGAATATAGGGTGTACAATTTTGAAGTTTGCAGATGATACAAATCTTGGTAATGCAGTAAATAGTGAACAGGGTAGCAGACATCAGAGGGCATCAACTGGTGAAATGGGCAGACAATTTAATGCAGGTATGAAGTGACGCACTTTGGGAGAAATGACATGGAGGGGCAGCATGATATATATTATACTATTCTAAAGGGTGAAAGAGCAGAGGAATCTGTAAGTGCACATTCACAGGTGCCAGAGAAAGCTGATAAGGTCAATAAGAAAGTGTATGCACATACGAATTAGTAGGTCATTTGGCCCCTCGAGCCTGCTTTGCCATTTTAAGGTCATGGCTGATCTGATTGTGGTCTCGGTTCCAAATTCCACCAACCCCCGATTATCTTTGACTCCCTTGTTAGTCATGAATCTATCTACCCCTTCCTTAAAAATATTCATTGACCCTGCCTCCACTGCGCTCTGCAGGGGGAAAAGAGTTCCAAAGACTCATGACCCTCAGAAAAAATTCTTATCTCTGTCTTAAATGGGAGACTGTGTCCCTTAGTCCTAGCCTCTTTCACAAGGGGAAACATGTTTTCAGCATCTACCCTGTCAAATCCTCTCAGGATCTTATTTGTTTCAATAAGATCACCTCTCAATCTTCTAAACTCCAATGCATACAGACCCAAACAGTCCACCCTTATCTCATAAGATAACCCCCTCAGCCCAGGTATCAGGTGAAGTGAATCTTCTCTGAACTGCTTCTAAAGTGTGTGGGATACTTTATTTGTAAATAGGGGAATTGAACACAAAAATAAGTAAGTCATGCTAAATCTTTACAAGTCTCTGGTTAGGCCTCAGCCTGGATGAGTGTAGAGTCAAAGAGTTATACAGCACAGAAACAGGCCCTTCGGCCCATTGTGTCCATGCTGGCCATCAAGCACCTATCTATTCTAATGGGAGGTGTCAGCTGTGGCTCAGTTCATAGCACCCTCGCCTTTGAATCAGAGGGTTGTGGGTTCATGTCCCACTCCTGGAAGCCAAGAACTGTGATTGTACTCAAAAGAGTTGCAATCTGTGACTGTTGATAACTCAAAAAGAGTATCTATTCTAATCTCATTTTCCAACACTTGGCCCGTAGCCCTGAATGCTATGGCATTTCAAGTGCTCATCTAAATACTTCTTAAATGTTGTGAGGGTTCCTGCCTCTACTACCCCCTCAGGCAGTGGGTTCCAGATTCCAACCACCTTCTGGGTGAAAAAAAGTTTCCTCAAATCCCCTCTAAACCTCCCGCCCCTTACCTTAAATCTATGCCCCTTGGTTATTGATACCTCCGCTAAGGAAAAAAGTTTCTTCCTATCTACCCTATCTATGCCCCTCATAATTTTGTATACCTTTATCAGGTCCCCCCTCAGCCTTCTCTGTTCTAAGGAAAACAACCCTAGCCTATCCAGTCTCTTCATAGCTGAAACGCTCCAGCCCAGGCAATATTCTGCTGAATTTCCTCTGCACTCTCTCCAGTGCAATCACATCCTTCCTATAGTGCAGTGACCAGAACTGCACACAGTACTCCAGCTGTGGCCTAACTAGTGTTTTATATGGCTCCAACAATTCCTCCCTGCTCTTATATCCTTTGCCTCAGCTAATAATGGCAAGTATCCCATATGCCTTCTTAACCACCTTATCTACCTGTGCTGCTGCCTTCAGTGATTTATGGATATGTACACCAAAGTCTCTCTAATCCTCTGTACTTCCTAGGATCCTACCATTCATTGTGTATTCCCTTGCCATGTTAGTCCCCCCAAAATGCATCACCTCACACTTCTCAGAATTAAATTCCATTTGCCACTGCTCTGCCCATCGTCCTGTAATCTAAGGCTTTCCTCCATTATATTTACGACACCACCAATTTTCGTGTCATCTGTGAACTTACTGATCATTCCTCCTATATTCATGTCTAAATCATTAATGTACACTACAAACAGCAAGGGTTGCAGCACCAAACCCTGCAATATGCCACTGGACACAGAATTCCGATCACAAAAACAACCTTCGACCATCACCCTCTGCCTCCTGCCACTAAGCCAATTTTGGATCCAATTTGCCAAATTGCCGTGGATCCCATTGGCTCTTACCTTCTTGACCAGTCTCCCATGCAGGACCTTGACAAAAGCCTTACTGAAGTCCACGTAGATTATATCAACTGCACTACCCTCATTTTCACAACTAATCACCTCCTTGAAAAATTCAACCAAATTTGTTAGACATGATCTCCCCCTGACAAAGCCATGCTGACTATCGCTGGTTAATACCTGCCTCTCCAAGTGGAGGTTAACCCTGTCCCTCAGCATTTTTTCCAATAGTTTCCCTACCACTGATGTTAGACTCACTGGCCTGTAATTACCTGGTTTATCCCTACTACCCTTCTTGAATAATGATGCCACATTTGCTGTCCTCCAGCCTCTGGCACCTCTCCAGTGGCCAGGGAGATTTTAAAATTAGTGTCAGAGCCCCTGCAATCTCCTCCCTTGCCTCACATAGCAGCCTGGGATACATCTCATTTGGGTCTGGGGAATTATCCACTTTTAAGCCTGCTAAAACCACTAATCCCTCCTCCGTTTGAAGGCTAATTTGTTCAAGTATATCACAGTACCCCCTCCCTGATTTCTACATCTAGAAAGCTCCAACAACATTCAAGAAGCCTGATACCATCCAGGACAATGCAGCCTTCTTGATTTGCATCCCATCCACAAACATTCTCTCCCTCCAGCACCGACACATAGTGGCAGCAATGTGTACTATCTACAAGATACACTGCAGGAATTCACCAAGAATCCTTAGGCAACACCAAATCCACAGCCGCTACCATCTAGAAGGACAAAGGTAGCAGATACATGGGAACGCCACCACCTGGAAGTTCTCCTCTAAGCCACTCGCCATCCTGACTTGGATTTTGGGACGGGGAGGAACGGTGTGGGGTGTTTGCTAGTGTGGCCAGGGAGGGTTTCAACTGGAATGGCAGGGGGGTGGGAGCCTGAGCAGGGAGATAGAGGAGGGGGAAAAAGGGCAGAAAACAAAAGACAGAAAAGTAAGAAGCAAAAGTGGAAGGCAGAAAAAACAGGGGTGAGAAACAAATGGGGTCATCATGCAAAATAAAGCTAATATGACTAACAAGGCTACAAAGGCAAAGCTAAAGGTATTGTATCTTAATGCTCGGAGCATTTGTAATAATTTGTAAGCTGAATTAACCACGCAAATAGATATAAACAGCTATGATTTGCAATTACGGAGCCATGGCTGCAGGGTGACTAAGGATGGGAACTGAACATCCAGGGGTATTCAATATTTAGGAAGGACAGACAAATAGGGAAAGGAGGTGGGGCAACATTGTTAGTAAAGGAGAAAATCAATGCAATAGCGAGGAAGGAAATTGGCTCGGAAAATCATGATGTGGAATCTGTTTGGTTGGAGATAAGAAACACCACGGGACAGAAAACATTGGTGGGGGGTTGTCTTTTGGTTCCCAAGCAGTAATGGAGATGCAAGGGAAGGCATTAAGTAGGAAATTAGAGACGCACGCAGTAAGGATACAACTGTAATCATAGGTCACTTTAATCTATATCTAGATTGGACAAACCAAACTAGCAATAATGCTGTGGAGGAGGATTTCCTGGAGTGTGTCCGTGATGGTTTTTTAGACCAATACGTTGACGAACCAACTAGAGAGCAGGCTATCCTAGGCTGGGTACTGTGCTGTGAGAATTGATTAGTTAACAATCTTGTTCCCTTGGGGAAAAGCGACCATAAAACGATAGAATTGTTCACTAGGATGGAGAGTGAAGAAGTTGAGTCGGAAACTTGGGCCCTGAATTTAAATAAAGGGAAGTACGAGGGTATGAGGCGCGAGTTGGCAATGATGGATTGGGGAACCTTACTAAAAGGGTTGACAGTGGATAGGCAATGGCTAATATTTAAGGAACATATGCATGAATTACAACAATTATTCATTCCTGTCTGGCGCAAAAATAAAACAGGAAAGGTGGCTCAACCATAGTTTACAAAAGAAATTAGGGATAGTATTAGATCCAAAGAGACATATAAAATTGCCAGAAAAAGCAGCAAACCTGAGCATTGGGAACAGTTTAGAATTCAGCAAAAGTGGACAAAAAGATTGATCAAGAAGGGGAAAATGGAGTATGAGAGTAAACTTGCAAGGAAAATAAAAACTGACTGTAAAAGCTTCACTAAATATGTAAAGAGAAAAAGATTAGTGAAGACAAATGTAGATCCCTTACAGTCAGAAACAGGGGAAATTATAATGGGGAACAAAGAAATGGCAGAAGAATTGAACACATATTTTGGTTCTGTCTTCACAAAAGAGGACACAAATAATTTCCCAGAAATGCTAGGGAACCAAGGGTCTAGTGAGAGGGAGGAATTGAAGAAAATCAGTATTAGTAAAAAAAAATGGTGCTAGAGGAATTAATGGGGTTAAAGTCTGAAAAGTCCCCAGGGCCTGATAATCTACATCCCAGAGTACTAAAGGAAGTGGTCCTGGAAATGTTGGATGCATTAGTGGTCATCTTCCAAAATTCTATAGACTCTGGAGCAGTTCTTACAGATTGGAGGGTGGTAAATGTAACCCCACTGTTTAAAAAAGGGAAAGAAAAAACAGAGAATTACAGACCAGTTAGCCAACATCAGTAGTGGGGAAAAATAGAGTCTATTTTAAAAGATGTGGTAACAGAACACTTGGAAAGCATTAATGGGATTAGATAAAGTGAGCATGGGTTTATGAAAGGGAAATCATGCTTACCTATTCTACTGGAGTTTTTTGAGGATGGTAACTAGTAGACTAGATAAGGGAGAACCATTGGATGTGGTTTATTTGGATTTCAAGAAGGCTTTTGATAAGGTCTCACATAAGAGTCTAGTGGGCAAAATTAAAGCACATGGGACTGGCATGGATTGAGAATTGGTTGACAGACTAGAAACAGAGTGAGAATAAAGGGATCTTTTTCTGGGTGGCAGGCAATGACCAATGGTGTACCGCATGGATTAGTGCTTGGGCCCCAGATATTCATGATATATATAATTACTTGGATGAGAGAACCAAATGCAATATTTCCAAGTTTGCTGATGACACAAAACTGGGCAGGGTTGTGTGTTGTGAGGAGGATGTAAGGAGGCTTCAGGGTGATTTAGACAAGTTGTGTGTGTGGGCAAATACATGGCAGATGCAGTATAACGTAGATAAATGTGAAGTTATATGCTTTGGTGTGAAGAACAGAAAGGCAGAGTATTATTTAAGTGGTGATATATTGGGAAAAGAGGATGTACAAAAGGGATCCAGGTGTCCTTGTACACCAGTCAATGAAAAAAATAGGCAGGTGCAGCAAGCAATTAGGAAGGCCAATGGTATGCTTCCCTTCATAGCAAGGGGATTTGAGTTCAGAAGTAAGGATGTCTTACTGCAGTAAGATCACACCTGGAGTACTGCATGCAGTTTTGCCCTGCCCAAGAAAGGATATACTTGCCATAGAGGGAGTGCAGCAAAGGTTCACTAGGCTGATACCGGGGATGGCAGGATTGTCATATGAGGAGAGATTGGTTCAAGTGGGCCTGTATTCCCTAGAGTTTAAAAGAATGAGAGGGGGTCTGATTGAAATGTATAAAATTCTAACTGGGCTAGACAGACGATGCAGGGAGGATGTTTCCGCTGGTTGGGGAGTCTAGAACTGGGGCCACAGTCTCAGGATACAGGGCAGGCCATTTAGGACAGAGGTAAGGAAAAATTTCTTCACTCAGAGGGTGGTCAACCTGTGGAATTCCTACCACAGAAGGCTGTGGAGGCCGTGTCACTGAGTATATTCAAGAAAGAAATTGATAAATCTTTGGATATTAGGGGCATCAAGGGGATGGAGAGAAAGCAGGAATATGGCATTGAGATAAAGGATCAGCCATGATCACATTGAATGGAGGAGCAGGCTCGAAGGTCCGAATGGCCTACTCCTGCTCCTAGTTTCTACAACAGTTCCTTGATCAAAATCCTGGAACTTCCTCCTTAACAGCACTGTGGGTGTACCTACATCATTTGGATTGCAGCAGTTTCAAGAAGGCAGCTCACCACCACCTTCTCAAAGGCAATTAGGGTTGGACAATAAATGCTGGCCTAGTCAGTAATGCCTGCATCCTATGAACAAATAAAAAAATGTACTGTGGGCTGTTCTGGGTGCCATACTTTAGGAAGGATGTCAAGGCCCTTGAGAAAGTACAGAAGAGGTTACCAGGATGATATCAATTATGTGGAGAGAGTCAAGAAGCTGGGGTTTGTTCTTGGAGCACTTAAGGTTAAAGAGAGATCCAATAGAGGTGTTACAAATTATGAGAGGCTTGGATAAAGCAACTAAAGAGAAACTATTTCCTCTAGCAAGGTGGTCAATAAACAATGGTCATAAATTTTAAATAACTGGCAGGAGAATGAGAGGAAAAATTGAGGGAGAACTTCTTTACAAAGAAGGGAGTTAAGATTGGGAATGCACTGAAAGTCTGATGAGATCGGATTCCATGGTAAGTCTCAAAAAGCAACAGGACATATATTTGAAGACAAAACAAAAAGAAAAATACCTAGAAAAACTCAGCAGGTGTGGCAGCATCTGCTGAGAGGAACACAGATAACGTTTCGAGTCCGAATGACCCTTCAACAGAACTAAGTAAAAAATAGAAAAGAGGTGAAATATAAGCTGGTTTAAGGCAGGGTGGGACAAGTAGAGCTGGATGGAGGGCCAGTGATAGGTGGAGATAACCAAAAGATGTCACAGACAAAAGGAAAAAAAGGTGTTGAAGGTGGCGATATTATCTAAGGAATGTGCTAATTAAGGGTAGAAAGCAGGACAAGCAAGGTACAGATAGCCCTAGTGGGGGTGGGGTAGGGGTGAAGGAATCGAAAAAAGCTAAAAGGTAGAGATAAAACAATGGATGGAAATACATTTAAAAATAATGGAAATAGGTGGGAAAAGAAAAATCTATATAAATTATTGGGGAAAAAAGGGGGGGGGGGGTCGGAAAGGGGGTGGGGATGGAGGAGAGAGTTCATGATCTAAAATTGTTGAACTCAATATTCAGTCCCGGAGGCTGTAAAGTGCCTAGTCGGGAGATGAGGTGCTGTTCCTCCAGTTTGCGTTGAGCTTCACTGGAACAATGCAGCAGGCAAGGACGGACATGTGGGTATGAGTGCAGGGTGGAGTGTTGAAATGGCAAGCGACAGGTAGGTCTGGGTAATGCTTGCGGACAGACCCTGTGGAATGCCGCCAGGGGGGGTGAAGGGAAGATGTGTTTGGTGGTGGCATCATGGTGGAGTTGGCGGAAATGGCGGAGGATGATCCACATCTTCCCTTCACCCCCCCGGCGGCATTCCGCAGGGATCGCTCCCTCCGGGACACCCTGGTCCACTCCTCCATCACCCCCTACACCTCAACCCCCTCCCACGGCACCTTCCCATGCAACCGCAGAAGGTGCAACACCTGCCCCTTTACTTCCCCTCTCCTCACCGTCCAAGGGCCCAAACACTCCTTTCAAGTGAAGCAGCATTTCACTTGCACTTCCCTCAATTTAGTCTACTGCATTCGTTGCTCCCAATGCGGTTTCCTCTACATTGGAGAGACCAAACGCAGACTGTGTGACCGCTTTGCAGAACACCTTCGGTCTGTCCGCAAGGATTACCCAGACCTACCTGTCGCTTGCCATTTCAACACTCCAACCTGCTCTCATGCCCACATGTCCGTCCTTGGCCTGCTGCAATGTTCCAGTGAAGCTCAACACAAACTGGAGGAACAGCACCTCATCTACCGACTAGGCACTTTACAGCCTCCGGGACTGAATATTGAGTTCAACAATTTTAGATCATGAACTCTCTCCTCCATCCCCACCCCCTTTCCGATCCCCCCCTTTTTTCCCCAATAATTTATATAGATTTTTCTTTTCCCACCTATTTCCATTATTTTTAAATGTATTTCCATCCATTGTTTTATCTCTACCTTTTAGCCTTTTTCGATTCCTTCACCCCTACCCCACCCCCACTAGGGCTATCTGTACCTTGCTTGTCCTGCTTTCTACCCTTAATTAGCACATTCCTTAGATAATATCGCCACCTTCAACACCTTTTTTTCCTTTTGTCTGTGACATCTTTTGGTTAACTCCACCTATCACTGGCCCTCTATCCAGCTCTACCTGTCCCACCCCACCCCACCCCACCCCCCCCCCCTCCCCTTAAACCAGCTTATATTTCACCTCTTCTATTTTTACTTAGTTTTGTTGAAGGGTCATTCGTACTCGAAACGTTAACTGTGCTCCTCTCCGCAGATGCTGCCAGTTTTTCCAGGTATTTTTCTTTTTGTTTTGGATTTCCAGCATCCGCAGTTTTTTGCTTTTATCTTTATGGATTTGAAGACAAATTAGTTTGTGGAGTTATGGGGAAAAAAGCTGCGATGAGAGGTTAAATTGAACATTTCTTTCAAAGAGCCACCACTGGCACGAAGGGCGAATTCGTGTATTTATGAGGCAGTTAGTATTTTGGGGGCTGAATTGACGCACCCAGACGAACAAGGTGGAAACTTTAACCTTTAATAAACTTTCCCCACCCACCTCACCCGGAGCTTTGTACCGATCTGAGCGGAGCCGGCGGCTGAATGCCCCGCTCTTCCACCCCTCAACACCCGGGCCGAGTCCTTACCTCAGGATGTTGTCGGCATATCTCAGCAGTAGCTCCGAGGCGTCCAGGAAGATCCGCTCCGGGTTCTGACTCAGCTCGGTCACAGCCGCCGACACCATGGCGGGTGCGAGCCGGGTGTGCCGAGGGCGGCTCAGACACGGGCCGAGCCGGCAGGCTCCGGGCGCTTTAACTCTCCTTCCTTGGAGAACCGCAGTTCCGGGTCCCACTCACACCGACGCACAGTCAGCACACGATCCGCAATTTAGAAAAACGAAACACTAAGAACCTATCGGATTACTCAATGACACTAACAGAATCTCCGCACTTTATCGTCCAAATAGTTCCAGCAAATCCTAGGATTGGGGGGGAGGGGATTTTCCAGAAGATGATGACGCCACGACCTTTCAAACGCCGCTCTTGACAGTGTTGGTCGCTGCTCTTTGGCACTGGGAGCCTGACTCTGACTCCGCCCACTCAAGATGTCACGACGGGGGTGGACTGCGTTGAGTCGCGCCTGCGCTTTCTGGCTCCCGGTAAGTGTCAACCTCTGTGATGAAAGGTGATGGGCCTGAAACATTAACTCTGATTCTCTCTTTATATTTCCTTCTCTCCCCGTGTTTATATTTCATCCAAAGGACGGTTCCTCATCAATCTTATTTATTTCATTAACTAAAGATGGTGGTGCTGATCCAGTTCCTTAAACAACTCTTTTCCAACTCCATTTCCTTATTTAATGGGATGGCCGTTCGCCCGGTTTTCAGCCGGTCCAGCCACTGTTCAGTACCGGATTAGGGCTACGATGGAAGAATCATTTAAAGAGGCATGGACCTAAAATAATTCAGCAAAATACATGAGTCTAAAAGACAATGAGTAGCCATGAATATGGGAGGATGGTGGCGTAGCGTAATGTCATTGGGCTAATAATCCAGAGGCCCAGTTCTAGGGTCAAATTCCACATGGCCGCTTTGTTTGAATTAAAGTTCAATTAATAAGTCTGGAATATAAAGTTAGTCTCGATAATGGTGACCATGCCAACTATCAGTTCAGTGAGGCAAGGGAGGAGATAGCAGGGACACTGGCAATTTTCAACGCCTCTCTGGCCACAAGGAGAGGTGCCAGAGAACTGGATGAGCCAATTATTCAAGAAGGGAGGAAGGGATAAACCAGAGAACTACAGGCCAGTCAGTCTAACCTCAGTGGTGGGGAAGCTATTGGAAGCAATTCTGAGGGACCGGATTAATCTACACTTGGAGAGGCAGGGATTAATCAAGGACAGTTAGTATTTTGTTAAGGGGAGGTCATATCTGACCAATTTGATTGAATTTTCCGAAGAGCTGACCAGATGAGGGCAATGAATTTGACGTAGTCTACTTGGACCTCAGCAAGGCTTTTAATAATGACCCGCATAGGAGACTGATAACGAAGGTAAGAGCCCATGGGATGCAAGGCAATTTGGCAAATTGGATCCAGAATTGGCTGAAGCAGAGGGTGATGGTCGAGGGGTGTTTTTGTGACTGGATGCCTGTGTCCAGTGGAGTTCCACAGGGATCGGTGTTGGGTCCTTTGCTGCTTGTGGTATATATAAACGATTTAGATTTGAATGTAGGAGGGTTGATCAGCAAGTTCGCGGATGACATGAAAATTAGTGGGGTGGTAAATAGTGAGGAGGATAGCCTTAGATTACGGGAGGACATAGACAGGCTGGTCAGATGGGCTGATCAGTGGCAAATGGAATTTAATCCGGATAAGTGTGAGGTAATGCACTTGGGCAGGACAAACAAGGCACGGGAATACACAATGAATGGTAGGACCCTGGGAAGTACCGAGGATCAGAGGGATCTTGGTAACCGGTCCGTTAATGTAGACAGGTAGATAAGGTGGTTAAGAAGGCATGTAGGATACTTGCCTTTATTAGCCGAGGCACAGAATATAAAAGCAGTGAGGTTGTGCTGGAACTGTATAAAACGCTGGTTAGGACACAGCTAGAGTATTGTGTGCAGTTCTGTAATCCGCGTTATAGGAAGGATGTGTTTGCACTAGAGAGAGTGCAGAGGAGATTTACCAGGATGTTGCCTGGGCTGGAGAGTTTTAGTTATGAGGAGAGATTGGATAGACTGGGGTTATTTTCCCTGGAGCAGAGGAGATTGAGGGGGGACATGATTGAGGTGTATAAAATTATGAGGGGCATAGATAGGATAGACAGGAAGGAACGTTTCCGCTTGGTGGAGGAATCAATAACCAGGCGGCATAGATTTAAGGTAAGGGGCAGGAGGTTTAGAGGGGATGTGAGGAAGAATTTTTTCACCCAGAAGGTGGTGGGAATCTGGAGCTCGCTGCCTGAAAGGGTGGTAGAGGCAGAAACCCTCAAAACATTTAAGAAGTATTTGGATGTGTACTCGCGATGCCATGGCATAACAGGTTATGGGCCTAGTGCTGGAAAATGGGATTAGAATAGTTAGGTACTTGTTTGACCGGTACAGACTCGATGGGCCGAAGGGCCTTTTTCTGTGCTGTAGACCTCTATGACTCTATCACCAATTGTTGTACAAACCCTAAATGGTTCACTAATGTTCTTTAGGGAAGGAAAACTGCCATTCTTACCTGGTATGGCCTACGTGTGACTCCAGAACCACACCAATGTGGTAGACTCTGAACTGTCCCCTGAAATGGACTAGCAAGCCACTCAGTTCAAGGGCAATTTGGCCATTAACAGTGAGAGGGTGCAAGAGGAGCAGCAGGGGCATTAACAGTGAGAAAGTATGAGAAGCAGCATGGCCATTAACAGTGAGGGAGCAGCGGGGCCATTAACAGTGAGAGAGTGTGAAAAGAGTGAAAGACCATTAAAGAGCACAACGAGAGAGGCGAGAGACCATTAAAGAGCACGGAGAGCAGTGGATTGGTGAGTATTTCTAGTCTTTAAAGTAGAAATAAGGTGTTTAGTTTGTGTTTAGATCTCTAGTCTTTTTTTCTTTTGTTCTATTTTTCTCAAAAATAGCTTGTAAAGTATAGGATCAAAGGGGAAAAAATGGTAAAAAGGCAAAATTAATGCCAAAGAGCAGCCAATACCGCCAAGAGCGGCGTTTGAAAGGTCACTTCATCATCTTCTGGAATATCCCCTCCTCCCCCCAATCCTAGGAGTTACTGGAAATATTTGGATGATAAAGTGCGGAGACACTTAAATACATGTGGTATTCAGAACAAAATAAATGAATTAATGGTACAAATAAAAGTTAATGGGTATGATCTTATAGCCATTACAGAGATGTGGTTACAAGGAGATCAAAGCTGGGAACTAAATATTTAGGGGCAATTGACTTTTCGAAAGGACAGGCAAGAAGGAAAGGGTGGTGGGGTAGCTTTGTTAGTACGAGATGGAATAACTACAAAAGCAAGAAATGATCTTGGATCGGAAGATGTAGAATCCATATAGGTGGAGGTAAGAAATAACAAGGGGAAGAAGACACTGGTGGGAGTAGACTATAGGCCTCCTAACAGTAGCCATACCGTGGGACAGAAAAAGTCGGGAGATAATGAGGGCATGTAAAAAAGTCAGTACATTAATCATGGGTGACTTTAATCTTCATGTAGATTGGGAAAATCAATTTGGCAGAGGCAAGAATTCATAGAATGTATTCGGGACAGTTTCTTAGGACAATATGTTGTGGATCCAACCAGGGATCAGGCTATTTTGGATCTGGTAATGTGTAATGAGGCTGGTTTAATAAATGATCTCCGAGTAAAAGATCCCATAGGAAACAATGACCATAACATGGTATTTAGCATTCAGTTTGAGAGTGAAAAATTTGGGTCGGAAACAACTGTGCTAAATTTAAGGTAATTACAAAGGAATGAGGGCTTAGTTGGCTGGAGTTTTTAAAAAATTCATTTGTGGGCGTTGCTGGCTAGCATTTGTTGCCCATCCCTAGTTGGCCTTGTTCAGAGGGCATTTTTTTTTTTAATGAATCAACCACACTGCTGTGGGCCTGCAGTCACATGTAGGCCAGACCAGGTGAGGATGGCAGATTTCCTTCCCTAAAGGGCACCAGTGAACCAGATGGGCTTTTACAACAATCGACAACAGTGCTCATCATTAGACTTTTAATTCGAGATATTTTATTGAATTCAAATTCCACCATCATCTGCCATGGTGGGATTCGAACCCTGGTCCCTAGAGCATTAACCTTGGTCTCTGGATTACAAGTCCAATGACAATACCACTACGCCACCAGGAGTTTAGCAGAAAATGCACTTGATGAACAATGAGAACAATTTAAGAAAACAGTTCATGACTCACCACAAAAATATATCCCAGTGAGAAAGAAGGATTCTAGGAAGGGGATAAACCAACCATGGTTAACCAAGGAAGTTAAGGATAGTATCAAATTGAAAGAAAAAGCATACAATGTGGCAAAGGCTAGTGGTAAGCTAGAGGATTGGGAAAGTTTTAAAAACCAACAAAAGATGACCAAAAAAAATAAAGAGGGAGAAAATAAACTTTGAGGGTAAACTAGCAAGTAACATAAAAATGGACAGTAAGAGCTTCTTTAAATATATAAAAAGGAAGAGAGAGGCCAAAGTGAACATAGGACCCTTAAAAAACAAGGCTGGGAAAATAATAATGGGGAATCAGGAAATGGCAGAGGAGTTGAATAAACATTTTGCATCAGTCTTCACGGCATAAGGTACTAATAGCATTCCAAAAATACTAAATGATCAAGGGGCAAAAGGTGGCGGGAGGGTGGGGGGGGAGAGGAAATAAATTCAATAACTCACTAGAGAAAAAATACTAGGGAAACTAATGGGGCTAAAGGCCAATAAGTCCCTTGGACCTGATGGTTTGCACCCTAGGATATTAAAGGAAGTAGCTACACAAATAGTGGATGCACTGGAGGTAATCTTCCAAGAATCCTTAGATTCTGGAGAAGTTCCAGAAGATTGGCAAATTACCAATGTAACACCCTTATTCAAAAAGGGAGGGAGACAAAATACAGGTAACTATGGGCCAGTTAGCTTAACATCCATCATTGAGAAAATGTTAGAGTCTGTTATAAAGGACGTAATAGCAGAACAGAAATGCATAATATAATCAAGCAGAGTCAGCATGGTTTCATGAAGGGGAAATCATGCCTGCCAAATTTATTAGAATTCTTTGAGGAGGTAACAAGCAGGATAAATAAAAGCGAACCAGTAGATGTAATATATTTGGATTTCCAAAAGGTGTTCGATAAGGTATCGCACATGAGGCTATTTAATAAGATAAGAGCTCCTGGTTTTGGGGGTAGTTTATTAGCATAGATAGAGGATTGGCAAACTAATAGAAGATAAAGAGTTAGGATAAGGGGGGCATTTTCAGGATGGCAACCTGAAACTAGTGGCGTGCCAGAGGGATCAGTGCTGAGGCCTCAATTATTTACAATATATATTAATGACTTGGATGAGGGAAGTGAATATACTATCCCCAAGTTTGTGGATGACATAAAAATAGGTGGGAAGGCAAGTGGTGAGGATGACACAAGGAGTCTACAGGATATAGGACAGGTTAAATGAGTGGGCAAAAACTTGGCAGATGGAATATAATGTGGGAAAATGTGAGTTTATGGATTTTAGCAGGAAGAATAGAGCTGAATATTATTTAAATGGAGAAGCACTGCAGAAAGCTAAGGCACAGAGGGATCTGGGAGTCTTTGTGTATGAATCCCAAAAAGCTAACGTACAAGTTCAGTAAGTAATAGGGAAGGCAAATGAAATGTTGGCCTTTATTTCAAAGGGAATGCAATATAAAAATAGGGAAGTCTTGCTAAAGCTATACAAGGCATCATTAGACCACACCTAGAATACTGTGAACAGTTTTGGTCTCCTGATCTAAGGAAAGATATACTGTCATTGGAGGCAGTCCAGAGAACGTTGACTAGGTTGATCCCAGGTATGGAGGGATTTTCTTATGAGGAGAGGTTGAGTAGGTTGGACCTGTGCTCATTGGAGTTTAGAAGAAAGAGAGGCCACCTTATTGAAACATATATGATTCTTAGGGGGCTTGACAGGGTAGATGCTGAGAGTTTATTTCCCCTTGTGGGAGATTCTAGAACCAGAGGGCATAATCTCATAGTAAGGGGTTGCCCATTTAAAACAGAGATGAGGAGGAATTTCTTCTCTCAGAGGGTAGTGAATCTGTGGAATTCTTTACCACAGAGATTTGTAGAAGCTGGGTCGTTAAGTATATTCAAGGCTGAGATAGACAGACTTTTGATCAGTAAGGGAATCAAGGGTTATGGGGAAAAGGCAGGAAAGTGGAATTGAGGATTATCAGATCAACCATGATCTCATTGAATGGTGGAGCAGACTCGATGGGCCGAATGGCCTACTTCTGCTCCTATTGTCCTAAGGATGAACAACAAATGCTGGCTGTTCTCATCAACGTATGTCACTTGAAATTGAGCCAATGCATGCGTAAAAACAGGTGATTCTGGTGCATTTTCTAGTTGTGGACTAGCGGATGATTGAAAGGCCCATGATGATGGTATTGTCCCCCTGTGCCACAGCACTGCTGGCGTCTGGTGTCCAGTGTTGGCCTCCTGCAGTGGCCACCCTGCGGTATAGTCAACTTGATTTGACCAAGCTTCAGTATGTTTTGGTTATAAATTGACAACATATGTAATGATTCCTTAGTTGTAGTACAAGAAGCACAAATAAAGGTGAAATAGTATAGATTGTATTCTTACTATCAGCCTGTAGTTACCAATTGAGCAATTTGATGCGAGGATATATTTTAATGTATAAATTCACATACAGTTGATTAAGTTTTATTTAACTGATTCTGCAATCAGCATGAACCCTAAATAATTATTCTAGATAATATCTATATCTATAATATATTGACATGATATATGTATTTATTTCCTATCTATATATAAAATTTGATTTCCTGTGTAAACTTTTCTCATTATAAATTCCTACGTCCACATTAATAATGGTAGCTGCCTTTGTAAATGTGCATCGCATAGTAATTACACCCTTCATGCAGTAATGGCATTGTGGCAACTCTGTCTTCTATCTCTGAAGTCATTGGGCTCTATGTCAGGGTAACTTCACTGCTGCAACCAAATCCAACTTCTCTGTTTTAAAATTTGCTGTTATTATCATGAATAATGTAAAACCAAAGTATTATACAAACTAAAGACACAATGTTTGACTTTAAAATAAGGACTGAATTATGTCTATACCCCAGTCACCTCTCTGAAACTCTTTACCTGAAGATTACATCTCCTAGATGTCTGAAATAATAGTTTAAACAAAATACAAAATGTCAAAGTTATTTTGCAATAACATGTTCATCCATTGTGCTGCCTGATGCAGAAAGTCTCAAAAGGCTGAACATTGGAGAATGGGTGATAGATTAGGATGTCTTAGCCAACAGTATTGACCACTATGGAGAATCAAAAGTTAATGACCTACGGTCACAGAGAAGATCATTTGTGATATTGGCCAATATGCTCTTGGTGACTTTTGCCAGACGACAGGAATTCAAACAGGGAATTCTGGGGGAGTTGGAAGGTAATAACATTTTTATAACTTCAGATACTTTAGAAATGTGATGGTTCTGATGCCTGAGCATTGAATCCAATTTGTATGTCAGGAAACCTAGGGGTAAGAAAGGGGCAGTTGAGAGTGGAGGGCATCAAGCGATCAGGATGTCGGTTCCATGGAAGAGCTAAGCCTAGAGGGCAGCGGAGGGAGATGAAAGAGAAACTTCAGTGATAAGTGATTTGAAATGGTGGGAGACTGGGGCAGGGGGTTGTAGAATAACAACAGTATCACAGATGATCAAAATCTTGGAGTTGTTGAATGCCATATACTCATCATACTTGTTGTTGGAAGTGAGTGCAAATGAGCAGAGGAAGTGGGTTTTAAGAGGTGGTTTGTGATGGAGTAAAGAGACTGACAGTTGTCATGCCTTCCAAGATGACCCTAGAGTAATAGGCAAGGAGATTGAGACACAGGTTCAATCACCACTCTGCTTAATTCCCTATTTTGACTTGTTTGCTTAAAGAGAAGGAAAATAAAGTGCAGAGTCATAAATGTTGAACACCTTGCAGTGATCGGTCAAGAATGAGATGTTCAAAGGCATGCGAATACGTCAGCCACAACTGATGTGGCCAAGGAGATGGAATATTGAAGCATACTGGTCCATTCCTTCTAAAATTAGAGTTTTACAATATATTTATTGAAGAAATGATTTATTAAAATGTAAAAGAAATAGCATATTGGTATAATTATTAGAACTCACTGACATATTTATCCTGAAAAATATGTTTACAGTTCTCTAAGTTGGGAGTTAAAGGATGAGATTTTAACTCACTCAAAAGCCATTCACTTACACAGTTAAAATCAGACCCAAAATGGTCATTGAAAAAAAAGACTGAAGCAGGAGATAGACTGACTGAAGTTACTTCTTTTGTGGTTGCAACAAATGATTTCAAATTGTTACGAATATTAGACTGTCCCTATTGATTTGCATTAATAATGGCACAATACACATCTGATAAAGGCATGTAATAACAGTACATATGAGTTTTAAACTAAATCTAAGCCGAGTAGGACAGCATGTTATGCGTTCTTTCATGACACAATAGGGCATAACATCACACCACTGATTTGCTATATAGCATGATCTTGTCAGGAACGGGTATTGAATCGAGATCAGGGTGCTGACCTCACATCATCAAAGCAAAATCAAAGGGTAAGTTGCTAAACTGCTTGTCCATCCCCAAACAGTTGGCTCAAGTCAATATTGAGGGGGGCAGAGGTACAGAACATTTGGCTACCCACTAATTTTTGCTAGGAATGTTGAAACACAAACCTTGGGAAATAGAGTTGAATGAAAAGTAAATGCAGCAAAATAAATGCAGAACAATCAGAAGTACATTGTGTAATATTGTTTTTAAATGTGTCTTTATTTCAGTTTTAGATTATACCTAGCTGAATTTATGGCCTTTTTTGAAGAGTTATATCAGTTTAAAATGAAATGAAGTACCATATTGTGGTTAGTTAAACATTATTGCCAAAAGAATGCATTTTGTCCTCTAGAAAAGTTACAGCACAAAGATTTGAAAACCAAATTTTCATGAAGAATGTCTGTTTTCCTCTTTCAGATGTGTTTTAGGATTTTCCTGTGCAGCTTCATTGTTTAAAGTGAAACCAAGTGCATTTTCCTTCTAAAGTAGCGAAGATCTGGTAAAATGTTACCACAGGGGAAGAAGCTGCTCATGAAGATTTTCCGGTATCAGCTGTTCAATCTCAATTATACAAGGGCAGATTTGAACACACGAAGTTTCACGAACATGTCCCTTCCAAAACATCTGAGGCGAGTTGTCATTACTGGAATTGGCTTAGTATCTCCACTTGGAGTTGGCACTCAACTCACATGGGACCGAATCTTGAAAGGAGAGAGTGGTGTTATATCTTTAGATGCGAGTGAATACAGAGACTTGCCTTGTATGATAGCTGCCTGTGTGCCTCGTGGTGATGGGGAGGGAGAGTTCAATGAAGAAAAGTTTGTTTCAAAATCTGAAGCAAAGTCTATGTCAACTGCAACAATAATGGCAATAGGAGCAGCAAATCTTGCATTCAAAGATGCTGACTGGTACCCACAGTCTGAAAAGGACCAGGTCACCACTGGAGTCGCTATCGGTATGGGTATGGTCCCACTTAATGAAATTAGCAACACTGCTGCAATATTTACAACCAAAGGTTATAAAAAAGTGAGTCCCTTTTTCATTCCCAGGATTCTTCCCAATATGCCAGCTGGACAGATCAGTATTAAATATAACCTTAAAGGCCCGAATCATGCAGTATCGACAGCCTGTACCACAGGAACGCATGCTATCGGGGATGCTTCAAGATTTATCCTCCATGGAGATGCGGAGGTGATGCTGGCAGGTGGAACCGAGGCTTCAGTTCACCCCTTATCTATCACAGGCTTTGCAAGAGCACATGCTCTCTGCACTAGCTGCAATTCCAACCCCAAACTGGCTTCACGTCCATTCCACCCTGACAGAGACGGGTTTGTAATTGGAGAGGGGGCATCAGTGCTGCTACTGGAGGAATATACACATGCTGTAACAAGAGGAGCACGAATCTATGCAGAAATACTAGGTTATGGACTCTCTGGGGATGCCAGTCATATAACTGCTCCCAGCGCTGGAGGAGATGGGGCAATTAGGTAAATATTGATGTTCTGATGAAGGATACAAATAAATTTATCAGGATCAGAAGTCGAAGTACCAAACTGCAGGTCTGGAAACTGGAAATTTGAAATACTCCCAATTTCTCAGCAGATAGGATTTAGGATATATGGATATGAATCAAAGTGATTGATTTATGGATGAAATTGTGGAAGTTGATACCCAAAGTACAAGTAAAAATTCCAGAATCCATGTGGAAAAGAAGCAGAATTTGACCTACTAAATTACTTTGAATCAGTGGCCTGAAATATTGGGTGTAAAGTTCTGTAGAGATTCTCCTGTTTGCATGATATAACTTCAGTGTGAGATCATGGAAACCTCAGGAAAATTACATAATCAACATTACACTGGGTTTCTGTGGCTCTTCTGCTCAAATTACTGCAGACAATTAGTAGAAATGCCCCCGCTCTTTTAAATATCCTAGAGTGCAGGTTTGGGGTTTTCCATTATGATACCCTAGGATAATGACAGAGGTTCAAGTTAGGAAGAAAGACTGGAGAAACCTGGGCTTTCCTGCTTGGAAGTGTGGCATGTGAAAGATGATCTTATAGAAGTACATAAGATAGTGAATAATATAGAAAAGATAAATGCAGAACATTACTTCAAACTAATTATTAATATTAGGGCAAGTAGATCCAAGGTCAAAGTTGAGAAAAGAAATTTAGCACTGATGTCAGTGAGTTGTTGATACATGGAGCGATCAACGGTGGAAAGCGCTTCTGGATTGGGTAATTGAGGCAAAAAATGCTGAAATGTTTAAAAAGAAATTGGGAGCCATAATAAGTAACTGTCGCATCTTTCCGGGCAGACAAATTAAGATGAGTCACATTTCCTTCCTTGTGTATATCTATCTTGTGAGTCCTCACCTGAGATTAAGACCTTGATATACAATTTGCATTTTCGTAGCATCTTTCATGTAACAAAATGTCCAAAGGAAGCTGAGGTAGCCTGACTAGGAAGAGAGAGAAAATTTAGAGATGTGAATGATGACATGATCAAAGATGTAGGTGTTAATGTAGGCTATTGAAGGTGGGGAGAGATGTAGCTCTTTGAGGGTTAGGCTTATAAAGAGGATTTGAGAAGAGTAGGGCCTGCAAGTTCTTCTACCAACAACAGTGTCGAACTGGAATAAATTGAGTTATTTACAGACTGATGTGAGATAGCACAGCAATAATCAAGCATGGTAGGGAGGTAAATTGAGTGTTGTCAGTGGACATATGGAAAAGATTCATTAACTGTGGCGATGGTTTCCAGATATGACCCTGCGGAGAATCCTAACAGGGGTTTTGGAGCCTTGAATATGACCTATTGGCTTTTTTTTCTAAACTGTAAAATAAGCTTTGATTGCCATATGTAACATGGATGTTATATTTATTACCTGAATATTCCAGTATTTGCAAGTTGTGGATGATATGTACATAATCACTCTATTTGCATTGCTGCGGAAACATCCAGGGTATAGCACCAGCCTTTTGATGTCTTTCATGTTTTCTAATTGGGGGCATATGGTCATATGATAGCTGGCGTAAGAACAGTTTTGGGGAAATTTCATACCCTTGGTGTGGGGATCGACAGGGAGGTGGGGCAGAAAAGGCCCCTGGATTATTGCTGGAGCCTGGAGAAGCAGAATTGCTCCTCTGGATCTTCAAAGGCTCCTCACAAACAGCAAAAAAAAAAGGATTTAACATGGCCTCTTCTGTCAGTTTTGCTCTCTAAATTGCAGTTAAAAAATAGCCATGAGAACATTGGGCTGTGATTTCTATGTTTTAATTAAGTACTGGCTTGTTTGTAGCAGAATGGTGTGACCTGGGGCTGGTACTCAAACTTGACTGGTTTTAATCCCTCCTACACATTCTGTTGCGGTTCAAAATTGACATCAATGATTTAATTAATTCAAAAGTTGTACAATGGGCATTAAGGGCCTGAAATTGTACTCTTGATAAAACAGCCTGTCTGCTCTGCCCTAATGCAGAAGTGCACACGCTGCTCTCAAATTTATAGGATAGTTATACATATCTATCTGCTCAGCATTGCCCTGGGCAGAGATCCAGTCCAATGTAGCATTCAAAATTTTTGGCTATCTAATCCAAATTAAAGGGATGCATGTAATAAGGGTGTGTGGCTGCATATGAAGACAAATATTACAGTTCTATCAAGCTTCAAAACCCTGGAGCAGTGCTCTTTTGTCCATGGAACAGAAAATCTGGCAGAGGTACAGAACCCACACAAGGATAATACACCTGAAACATTCCAGCATTTTCTGTTTTTAATCTCTGATTCTCAGCATCTGCAATATTTTGTTCTGGCACATTGCTATGTTGCTCATGCAAATTTCTCTGTATGTGACACACTGCTTGAACTTGAAAGGCTAGCAAGAGAATGAGCGTGTAGAGGACACAACTTGTTGCATTGCCACGAATCTTTTCCTGCAAGACCTCCACCCCAATAATTAGAAGGGCCAGCTCCCCATGGCAAGTGAAGCAGTGCCGAATGACTGGTTCACAAATTTTCTCTTATTAGTCAAGGACAGCCTTCTTTAAAAACAGGCACTTTCAGTATAATGATGTAACATGAAATGCAGCCCATTAAGCAGCCGACGTTTCATTTGGTGTGGAATGTGAGTACAGAGTCTATGTGCAATAGAGACTGCACTCCCAACAACCTCATTCTCATTTAGGTAATTTAGCTGTGGTTACTGAAAGAGTTGGGGTTTGAGAAAACACTCAGAAGACTTGTCTATGAATTCTTAATGCATTCATATTATATTCCTTTGTCTGGTATTTTAGCAGGCAATATCCTTTTATAATGTGATGCCAATTACATCAGGTGACCTTATTGAATGGCAGAGCAGGCTTGAGGGGCCAAGTGGCTTACTCCTGCTCCTAATTCGTATGTTCAAATATTAGGTGAAGGAATTCCAGCACAGTAAGCATTCATATGCTTAACTTTACACAGAATGAATTCAAGAGCTTTGAGCTTAATGGGATGTAATTTGCACACATTGGGAGTGAATTTCCAAAGTTTTTGATCTTTTTATTTATTCATTCATTCAGTCTGAGTGTCACTGGCATGGTCAACCTTTATTGCCCATCCCAAATTGCTCTTGGGAATGTGGTAATGGGTTCCCCACTTGAACTGCTGCAGGTTTTGTGGCGAAGGTACACCCAAAGTCCTGTTGGGTAGTGACTTCCAGAATGTTGAACAGCAGCGACGAAGGTATAGCATTATATTTCAAAGTAAGGGATGGTTAGTGACTTAAAAGGGAACTGGTAAGGGATGGTGTTCCCATGTATCTGCTGCCCTTGTTCTTCTAGGTTTAGGTGGTAGAGGTTGCAGGTTTAGAAGGTGCTGTCAAAAGAGCCTTGGTGAGCTGTTGCAGTTTATCTTCTAGGTGGAAGGAGTGAATGTTTTAAGGTGTTGGATGGGGTGCCAATCAAGCTTGCTGCTGTGCCCTGGATGGTGTTGGACCTCTTAAGTATTGTTGGAGCTGCATGCATCCAGGCAAGTGGAGAGCATTCCATTATACTCCTGACTTGTGCATTAGAGATGTCGGATAGGTTTTTGGAAAGTTATGAGGTAAATCATTCATCACAGAATACCCAGTCTCTGACCTGCTCTTGCAGCCACAGTATTTATATGGCTGCTCTGGTTAAGTCCCTGGTCAACGGTAACCCCCAGGATGTTGATAGTGGGGGATTTGACAATGGTAAGGCTATCGAACATCAAGGGGAGATGGTTATATTCTCTCCTGTTGGAGATAGTCATTACTGGGCAATTGTGTGGTATGAATGTTACTTGGTAATTATTAGCTTAAACCTAAATGCTGCATGTGGACATTGACTGCTTTATTATCCAGGAAGTTAGAAAAGGAACTGAAAACTGTGCTTTAGCAGCAAACATCAATATTTGTGACCTTAAGATGGAGGAAAGATCATTGATGAAGTAGCTGAAGGTGTTTGGGCCTAGGACACTACTCTGAGGAACCTTCAGCCAATGAAGATCTTTTTTCCTGATCCCCATTAACTTCAATTTGCCTCCGGCTCCTTGATGCCACACTTGGTCATATGCTGCCTTGATGTCAAATTGATTCACTCACACCCAGCCACTGGAATTCAGCTCTTTTGTCCATATTTGAACCAAGGTTGCGGTGAGGCCCAGAGTCAAGTGACGGAATGCAAACTGAGCATCCACGAGTAGATTATTTCTGAATAAATGCCACTGATAGCACTGTTGACAATCCCTGCCATCTGTTTGTTTGATGATTGAGAGTAGGTTGATGGAGTGGTAATTGGTAATTGAATATGTGGATAGGACATGACTGGGCAATTTTGCACTTTGTCAGGTAGATGCCATTGTTATAGCTATACTGGAACAGCTTGGCCAGAGGTGTGGCTATTTCTGGAAAACAGGTCTTCAGCACTGTTGCTGGGCAGTTGGTGGATCTCAACCTTTCCTGCATCCACTCAACAACTGGTGGAAACTGGCAGAAGAGCCATTTTGTAAAGATATAAACACGGTTCCCACCCTTTTGCTGGGGTTTCCATGGAGGAGAACCTTTGTGGATATTCATGCTTGTTATCTTTATAACCTAACTCTTGTTGGAACTCATTAATCAATGCAGCACCATCTGCCTTTGCTGGGAATCTTCTATATATTCATTAGATTAAGCAGGAAAAATGTCTTGAGTTCTGCATCACTTGTACT
Source organism: Cetorhinus maximus (assembly GCF_964194155.1). Classification (NCBI taxonomy): domain Eukaryota; kingdom Metazoa; phylum Chordata; class Chondrichthyes; order Lamniformes; family Cetorhinidae; genus Cetorhinus; species Cetorhinus maximus. Next base: position 141,511,597 of record NC_135881.1, on the reverse strand, counting down.
GAGGTAACCTAAATAATTGGAGCATGGAGTTCTCTGATTAGAGAAATTGGAAACAGCTAAATGACAACACAAGAAAAGAGTTCATGATTAATATTTGGAAAGTAGTGATTACGTTATTGGAATTTAGTTTCTCTGTGATTGTATGGAGCCATCCTGTCTGAAAGTGTAACATCTATCAAACAAGCAAGTTGTCCAGATGGATTCAAGTATGATTTAATAACACTGATCCCAAATTATTTAAGTGGTCAGTGTGTAATGTTCTCTCCTTCTAATGAGAGCTTTTGGAGAGCAGCTGACATTTTAAATCAGTTGCTGCTTACTGAGATCAACCTGCATATATGCACATGAAACTCTTTCGAGTTATCAACAGTCACAGATTGCAACTCTTTCGAGTACAATCACAGTTCTTGGTTTCCGGGAGTGGGACATGAACCCACAACCCTCTGATTCAAAGGCGAGGGTGCTATATATATGCACATGAATATGCAGACTGCCAGTTCAGAGGAAGATTAATCACCTCTGTCCAGTGAGTTGTTTTAATTAGTGTTAAATACAAAGTTCAGTTAGAGCTGGTTAGCACTGATTACTGTTTATTATTGATCATTGAAACTGCTTCACCGGGCAGTTGAATAAGCTGACATGGGGAATTCTCTGTGAGTTATCTCAGTTCACATATCAGCTTTTCCTCAGAGATGTATTCAAACTTTTGAAACAGCTACAATAACAATGTGCATTTATATAGCACCTTTAGTGCAGTAAAAGTCTTCACAGGAACATTATCAAACAAAATTTGACACCAAGCCACGTGAGACATTAGGGCAGATGTCCAAAACTTGTATAAGGAGCATCGAAACGGAGGACAAAGGGTCAAGATATGGAGAGGTTTAAGGAGGAAATTCCAAAGCTTAAGGCCTCAATGGTTGAAGGCATGGCTGCCAATGGTGAAGCAATTATAATCGGGGATTCACAAGAGGCCAGAATTGGAGGGATGCAGATGCCTCCACCATTGTTCCAGTGGGTCAGACTGCATTCACCGGGTTCCACCCCTTATCTATTTAGTCGTAGCCAGCGAACTAACAGCAGTGGCTACGATTAGCCTTACTGTACCTCTGATGTCCTCCAAGAACTAACTGCGTACCTAGCCAAACTATTCTAGTACAACTAGAACACCAGCTTTTATCTGACAATGTGGACAATTGTCCAAGTATGTCCTGTCCACAAAAAAATTACAGACCTAATCTTGACAATCATTGCCCTATCAGTCTACTCTCCATCATCAGCAAATAGATGGAAGGTGTCGTTGATAGTGCTATCAAGAGGCACCTACTCAGCAACAACCTGCTCAGCAATGCTGCACCAGACCTGCTCGGTCCCAGACCTCATTCCAGCCTTGGTCCAAACATCGACAAAGAACAGAATTCAAGAGGTAAGAGTTGACATCAAGGCATTATTCGACCGACTGTAGCATCAAGGAGCCTTAGCAAAACTGGAGTCAATGGGAATCGGGGGGAAAACTCTCCAATGGTTGGAGTCATACCCAACACAAAGGAAGATGGCTGTGGTTGTTGGAGTTCAATCACCTCAGTCCTGAAATATTGCTGCATGGGTTCCTCAGGGTAGCATCCTGGGCCCAACCATCTTTAGCTGTTTGATCAATGATCTTTCCTCCATCATAGGGCCAGAAGTGAGGATGTTTGCTGATAATTTCAAAATTTTCAGCACCATTCGTGACGTCTCAGATTCTCAAGCAGTCCATGTCCATATGCAGCAAGACTTGGACAACATTTAGTGGCATCAAGGAGCCCTAGCAAAATTGCATTTAATGGAAATCAGGGGAAAACTATACTGCTTGGAGTCATATCTAGCACAAAGCAAGATGGTTGTGGTCTTTGGGAATTCAGCCCAATAATTTTGCTGCAGGGATTCCTCACGATAGTGTCCTAGGCTCAACCAACTTCAGTTGCTTCATCAATCAGCTTTCCTCCAACATAAGGCCTGAAGTGGATGATTTTTTTTTTGCTGATGATTGCACAATGTTCAGTACCATTCTCAACTCCTATACTGAACTAGTCTGTGCCCATAAGCAACAAGACCTGTACAATTATCAGGCTTGGACTGATAATTGGCAAGTAATATTCATGCCACATAAGTGCCAGGCAATGACCATCTACAAAAAGAGAGAACCTAACCATCTCCTCTTGAGATTCACTAACATTACCATTGCTGAATCTCCCACCATCACGAAGGTTACCATTGACCAGAAACTCAATTAGGCCAGCCATATAAATACGCAGCTACAAGGCAGGCCAAAGGCTTGGAATTCTGTGGTGGGTAACTCGCCTCCTGATTCCCCAAATCCTGTCCAACATCGACAAGGTAAGTAGTGCGATGGAAGTGGGAATTCGGTGCAGAAGAGAAAGGAGGATCTTTAGGTAAGGTTTACTGAAGAAGTGCAATTCAGAATAGAGTGCTGAGAGTTGTAATTAAAGGAGTTAGGGAAGGAAGGGAAGGAGGTGTTCTTTTGCTTTCTGCTTTCTAGCTTTCTTAGCCTTCAGGAAGTGGTTGTACTCTGCTGCAGGAGAAGAAGCTAGTTATTTGGTGAGTATCTGGTAAGTGACTAAGGTTTATTCTGTTCCTAAGGTTCAAAATAGTCTAGCAACTGGTAGTAAGGTTAATAAAATTTATAAAAACAAAAATAAAATATATAATTGAATTAAATAATTAATTAGAACATATTAAGGATGTCAGGACAGGTGATGTGTCACAGCTGCAGCTTGTGGGAGCTCCTGGATGCCAGTTTGATCCAGGACAAACACATCTGCAGTAAAGGTTTGAAGTTTGAGCAGCTTCAGCTCAGAGTTTATGAGCTGGAGGCTGAACTACAGACACTGCGATGCACCAGGGAGGGGGAAAGTTACCTGTACCAGGAGGCAGTCACACCTCTTAGGACAGGGTCTTCTGATTTGGTCAGTGGTCAGGGACAGGAGAGTGTGATTGCGAGTGAGGCAGGTCAGGGGACTCTGAGGGCAGGAGCCTCTGCCTTTACAATTGTCCAAAAGGTTTGAGGTTTTTCTCAGCTCGTTTGGATGGGGGGAGGGAGGGGGGGCGGTGCTGCTGCAGGGTGGATGAGCTAACTGGCCATGGCACAGTGGTACGGGAAGCCATTGTACTGGTAGTAGGGGATAGTATAGTCAGAGGGATTGACATCATTCTCTGCAGCAAAAAGCGTGAGTCCTGTCAGCTGTGTTGCCTGCCTGGTGCCAGGGTGTGGAACATCTGCTCGGGGCTGGAGAGGAACTTGCAGTGGGAGGGGGAGGACCCAGTCGTCGTGGTCCCTGAAGGTACCAATGACATAGGCAGGACAAAGAAGGAGGTCCTGCATTGTCAGTTTGAGGACCTAGGCACCAAATTAAGAAGCAGAATCTCAAAGGTCATAATCTCTGGATTATTACCTGAGTCATGTGCAAATTGGCACAGGACAAATCAGATTAGGGAGATGAATGTGTTGCTCAAAGACTGATGTGAGAGAATTGGGTTCCGGTTCGTGGGGCACTGGCACCAGTACTGGGGAAAGTGGGATCTGTACTGTTGGGATGGTCTACACTCGAACCATGCTGAGACTGGTGTTCTTGCAAGCCGCAGAACTAGGGAAGCAGAGAGGGTTTTAAACTAAATAGTGGGGGCAAGGGATCAAGTTTGGGAAGATGTAGTAAATCAAAGAGCAGAGACAAGACAAAAGAAAAAACTTATTACAGGAAATGAAAAACAGACCATGAAAGGAAGGGATAGAGAGTACAAATCTAACAGTAAATCAACAGATGAAACTAGAGGTTACAAAATGAATAAGAGGATAAAACTAAAAGCTCTGTATATCAATGCACGTGGCATTCAAGACAGAACAGATGAACTGAAGCTCGCACAGAAATAAATAATTACGATTTGATAGCCATTACAGAGACATGGCTGCAGGAGGACGTGGATTGGAACCTAAATATTGAAGGATACAGGATATTTATGAAGGACAGGAAGCAAGGAAAAGGTGGAGGGGTGATTCTGTTAGTTAATGATGGTATGAGCACAATAGAGAGGGATGACTTAAATTCAGAAAACCAGGATGTGGAAACGGTTTCGGTAGAGATGAGAAATGATAAAGGTAAGAAGTCACTTGTGGGAATTGTGTACAGGGCCCCTAATAGTAACCACATGGTAGGGTTGAGCATAAAGGAAGAAATAATTGGAGCTTGTCAGAAAGGCATGGCGATAATCATGGGAGATTTTAATTTACATATGGACTGGAAAATTCAGAGGGGCAAAGATAGCCTGGATGAGGAGTACATTGAATGTTTTTGAGATAGTTTCTTAGAGCAGCATGTTCTGGAGCCAACCAGAGAGCAGAACTAGACCTATTATTGTGCAATGAGATGGGTGTAATTAATGATCTCATAGTGAAGGCATCCCTAGGTAGCAGCGACCATAATATGATTGAATTGGACATTCAGTTTGAGGGAGAGAGGAGTGAGTCTGGGACTAAGTTTTTAAACTTAAATAAGAGAACTATATGCGGTATGAAAGCTGAGCTGGCTAAAGTGAATTGGCAAATTAGGTTAAGCGGTAGGTCAATAGAGATACAGTGGCTAATATTTAAGGGGATATTTCAGAATGCATAGAATTGATGCATTCCAACGAGTAAGAAAAAGTCCAAGGGACAGACTCGTCATCCGTGGTTAACTAGAAAGGTTAAACGTAGCATCAAACATAAAGAAAAAGCATATAATTATGCAAAGACAATGTCAAAAGATTGGGCAGAATATAAGGAACAGCAAAAGTGACTAAAAGACTAATAAGGATGGAAAATTTAAGAGTACGAGAGAAAGCTAGCCAGAAATATAAAAACAGATAGTAAGAATTTTTATAAATATTTAAAAAAGAAAGGAGCTAACAAAGTGAGTGTTGGTCCTATAGAAAGTGAGACTGGAGAATTGATAATGGGAAACAAGGAGATGGCAGATGAATTGAACAGGTATTTTGCATCATTTTTCACTATAGAGGATACAAGTAACATCTCAGAAGCAGCTATAAACCAGGAAATGGAAGTGGAGAAGGCAGTCAAGAAAATTACAGTGACCAGAAAAGTGGCACTGAATAAATTGTTGGAGCTGCAGGCTGACAAGAGCCCCGATCCCGATGGACTACATCTTAGGGTCTTAAAAGTAACATGAAATCTGTATTTCATCTACCCCCAATAACCCATCACCCCCTTGCTTACCAAGAATCTATCTACCACTGCCCTAAAAATATTCAAAGACTCTACTTCTACCATCTTTTCAGGAAGAGAGTTCCAAAGACTCACGACCCTCTGAGTGAAAAAATTTTGCCTCATCTCTGTTTTAAATGGACGACCCCTTATTTTTAAGCAGCGACCCCTAGTTCTAGAATCTTCCACAAGAGGAAACATCATCTTCACATCCACCCTGTCAAGACCCCTCAGGATCTTACATGTTTCAATCAAGTCACCTCTTACTCTTCTAAACTCCAGCAGATACAAGCCTAGTCTGTCCAACCTTTCCTCATAAGACAACCCACCCAATTCCAGCTATTAGTCTGGTAAACCTTCTCTGAATTGCTTTCAATGTATTTACATCCTTCCTAAATGAGGTGACCAATACTGTACACAGTACTCCAAATGTGGTCTCACCAATGCCCTGTACAACTGAAGCATAACTTCCATACTTTTGTGTTCAATTCCCCTTGCAATAAATAATGGGATTATATTAGCTTTCCTAATTACTTGCTGTACTTGCACACTAGCCTTTAGTGATAAGTATTTTGCTTATTTATCTTTCAAAATCTGTTGTTATGGCACAGCCAATAATAAATGCTGAGTTGTTCAAATCCCAAAGGGAAACTTGAAACAACTGCCACAACTTGTTTTGCAATTTGTATAAATTTTGAGATGAGTGCCCTGAGTTCAGTAGTAATAAGACCACTAAGTTTTATAGGTTTTTACAAAAGTAGATTAAACATTTACTAATAGAAGAATTGACTTTAAATACATACATAGATCTATAAATTACTACTATGATAATTTCTAAATCCCTTAATCAATCTAGCTCCCAGTTACACTTTCATTAAGGCAACAGTGAGACACATAGATTTTAAAAGACCTAGGCAAAGAAACATGATACCCTGAACAAGTTGATTCCAAGTGAGTTTTCTTCAGTCCTTTTAAGACAGCAGCTTGAGGCATAGATGCTGAAGGCTTTTTCACACACTTGTAAGATCTTAAAAACGCCTTCCCTTACACACAGCCCTTGCTCCTTCTTTATACATATCTTTCTCTTTGAATGCAAATACCCATTGGTTCACTATGTCTTTGGACTTTATCTCCCTGATAATAAAACCCTCTCATAGCACTAAGTTTTACCAGTAATCTTTGGGAAAATTAACACACTGTTTCTAAACTTCACCTGGCTAGGTGACACATTTCACCCCTCCTTTGAAAACAATCCAGCCTGGTTTATTTTCAAATTCAAATATTCCCTTGACACCTATGTTTCTAAACATCCTCATGTTTATCTAATTAACATTTCAAACCTAACCTATGTTCTTAGGTCCAATCACCCAGACTAGCTGCCTCTAATTCAATTAAATCTCACACACATACAGACACATAGACACATCGCACTATTACTCTATTTTACAATAAATTCCAATAATATGAGAATTACTATACAATAATTCTTGACATCTGTGTAATTTATTAGTAATTGTAAGGTTTTATTAGTTAGGTTTACTAGCAGTAGTAAAGCTTATTGGGAGTAGTAGCGTTTATTTATGAATTAATTAAGAAAATTAATTAAAACATGAAGGTGGCAGGGCAGGTTGTGTGTTGTGAATGCAAAATGTGGGAGTTCCTGGACACCTGTGTGATCCAGGACAAATACGTCTGTAGCAAGTGTCTGAGGCTTGAAGAGCTACGGCTCAGATTCATTGAGCTGGAGGCCGAGCTGAAGACACTGCGATGTTTCAGGGAGGGGAAAATTACCTGGACACTTTGTTTCAGGAGGTGATCGAACCTCTTAGGATAGGTTCTTCTGATTTGGTCAGTGGTCAGGGACAGGAGGGTGTGAATGCGAGTGAGGCACGAAAGGGGATTGAGAAGGCAGAAATGCAAGAGCCTCAGCCCTTGCAATTGTCCAACAGTTTTGATGTTCTTGTAGCCGGTTTGGACGAAAGCAGAGGCTGCGGAGTGGATGAGCGAACTGACTATGGCACCATGGTACATAAAGCCATTCAAGTCGGGGGAGTTAATAGGAATATAGTGGTAGTAGGGGTAGTAGTATATTCAGGGGAATTGGCATAGTTCTCTGCAGCCAAGAGCAAGAATTCAGAAGCCTGTGTTGCCTGCCCGGTGCCAGGGTTCGGGACATTTGCTCAGGGCTTGGGAGGAACTTACAGTGGGAGGGGGAGAATTTGTTTGCATTCATTCACGGGATGTGGGTTTTGCTGGCTGGGCAGGATTTACTGCCCATCCCTAGTTGCCACTAAGAAGTGGGTGGTGAGCTGCCTTCTTGAACCACTGCAGTCCATGTCATGTAGACACCCCCACAGTACTGTTAGAATGGGAGTTCCAGGATTTTGACCAAGGGACAGTGAAGGAACAGCGATATACTTCCAAGTCAGGATGGTGAGTGACTTGGAGGGAAACTTCCAGGTGGTAGGTGTTCCCATCTATCTGCTGCCTTTGTCCTTCTAGATGGTAGTGGTTGCGAGTTTGGAAGGTGTTGTCTAAGGAGCCTTGGTGAATTCCTGCAGTGCATCTTGTAGATGCTACATACTGCTGCTACTGTGTATTGGTGGTGGAGGGAGTGAATGTTTGTGGATGTGGTGCCAATAAAGCAGGCTGCTTTGCCCTGCACGGTGTCAAACTTCTTGAGTGTTGTGGGAGCTGCACTCATCCAGGCAAATGGGGAGTATTCCATCACATTCCTGACGTGTGCCTTGCAGATGATGGACAGGCTTTGGGGATTCAGGAGGTGAGTTACTTGTCGCAGGATTCCTAGCCTCTGACCTGCTCTTGTAGCCACAGTATTTATACGGCTAGTCCAGTTCAGTTTCTAGTCAATGGTAACCCGCAGGATGTTGTTAGTGGGGGATTCAGCGATGGTAATGCCAGTGAACGTCAAGGGGCGATGGTTAGATTCTCTCTTGTTGGAGATGGTCATTGCCTGGCACTTGGGCGGCGCGATTGTTACTTGCCACTTGTCAGCCCAAGCCTGGATATTGTCCAGGCCTTGCTGCATTTGGACATGAACTGCTTCAGTATCTGAGGAGTCACGAATGGTACTGAACATTGTGCAATCATCAGTGAACATCCCCACTTCTGATCTTACGACGGAAGGAAGGTCATTGATGAAGCAGCTGAAGATGGTTGTGCTGAGGACATTACCCTGAGGAACTCCTGCAGTGATGTCCTGGAGTTGAGACGACTGACCTCCAACAACCACAACCATCTTCCTTTGTGCTAGGTAGGACTCCAACCAGTGGAGAGTTTTCCACCTGATTCCCATTGACTGCAATTTCGCTAGGGCTCCTTGATACCACACTCTGTCAAATGCGGCCTTGATTCTCACCACACTTCAGGAGTTCAGCTCTTTTATCCATGTTTGAACAAAGGCTGTAATGAGGTCAGGAGCTGAGTGGCCCTGGCAGAACCCAAACTGGACTTCAGTGAGCAGGTTATTGCTAAGCTTGATAGTACTGTTGGTGACCCCCTCCATTACTTTACTGGTGATAGAGAGTAGACTGATGGGGTGGTAATTGGCTGGTTGGATTTGTCCTGCTTTTTGTGTACAGGACATACCTGGGCAATTTTCCACCTAGCCAGTTAGTTGCCAGTTTTATAGCTGTACTGGAACAGCTTGGCTAGAGACGCAGCAAATTCTGGAGCATAAGCCTTCCACTACTATTGCCAGGCCCCACAGCCTTTGCAGAATCCAGTGCCTTCAGCCACTCCTTGATATCACGTAGAATGAATCGAAGTGGCTGAAGACTGGCATCTGTGATGCTGGGGACCTCCAGTGGAGGCCGAGATGGATCAACCACTTGGCACTTCTGGCTGAAGATTGTTGCAAATGCTTCAGCCTCATCTTTTGCACTGATGTGCTGGGCTCCTCCATCATTGAGGATGGGAATATTTGTGGCACCTCCTCCTCCAGTGAGTTGTTTAATTGTCCACCCCCATTCACGACTGGATGTGGCAGGACTGCAGAGCTTATATCTGAACTATTGGTTGTGGTATCGCTTAGCTCTGTCTATCACTTGCTGCTTATGCTGTTTGGTACGCAAGTAGTCCTGTTTTATAGCTTCACCAGGTTAACATTTCATTTTTAAGTTTGCCTGGTGCTGTTCCTGGCATGCTGTCCTGCACACTTCATTGAGCAAAGGTTGATCCCCTGGCTTGACGATAATGGTAGAGTGGGTGATATGCCGGGCCCTGGGGTTACAGACTGTGTTTGAGTACAGACTGTGTTCAAATACAATTCTCCTGCTGCTGATGGCCCACAGTGTCTCATGGCTGCCCAGTCTTGAGTTGCTAGATCTGTTCGAAATCTATCCCATTTAGCACAGTGGTAGTGCTATACAACACGATGGAGGTTATCCTCAATGTGAAGGCGGGCCTTCGTCTCCAGAAGGACTGTGCGGTGGTCACTCCTACCGATACTGTCATGGACAGATGCATCTGTGGCAGGCAGGTTGGCGAAAATGAAGTCAAGTATGTTTTCCCCTCTTGTTGGCTCCCTCACCACCTGCTGCAGACCCAACCTAGCAGCTGTGTCCTTTAGGACTCAGCCAGCTTGGTCAGTGGTGGTGCTACCGAACCACTCTTGGCGATGGACATTGAAGTCCCCCACCCAGAGTACATTCTGTGCTCTTGCCACCCTCAGTGCTTCCTCCAAGTGATGTTCAACATGGAGGAGCACTGATTCATCAGCTGAGGGAGGGCGGTACGTGGTAATCAGCAGGAGGTTTCCTTGCCCATGTTTGACCTGATGCCATGAGACTTCATGGAGTCCGAAGTCAATGTTGAAGATTCCTAGAGCAACTCCTTTCCCACTGTGCTGCCACCTCTGTTGGCCCTGCCCTGTCAGTGGGACAGGACATACCCAGGCATGGTGATGGTGGTGTCTGGGATATTATCTGTAAGGTATGGTTCCGTGAGGATGACTATGTCAGGCTGTTGCTTGACTAGCCCGTGAGACAGCTCTCCTAATTTTGGCACTAGCCCCCAGATGTTAGTAAGGAGGACTTTGCAGGGTCGACAGAGCTGAGGTTGCCGTTGTCGTTTCCTTTACCCAGGTCGATGCTGGGTGGTCCGTCTGGTTTCATTCTTTTTTATTTTGAGACTTTGTAGTGGTTTGATACAACCGAGTGGCTTGCTAGGTCATTTCACAGGGCATTGAAGAGTCAGCTAGATTGCTGTGGGTCTGGAGTCACATGTAGGCCAGGCCAGCTAAGGATGGCAGATTTTCTTCCCTAAACGACGTCAGTGAACCAGATGGGTTCAGTTGTCCAGTTGTCTGTAAGAATCCAGGTGTCATGGTCAACATAGGTACCAACAACATAGGTAGGACTGGGAAAAGGGTAAAAGCAAAATACTGCAGAAGCAGGAAATCTGAAACAGAAACAGAAAATGCTGGAAAAACTCATCAGGCCTGACAGCATCTGTGGAGAGAGAAATGGAGTTAACACTTCAAGTCCATATGACCCTTCTGTTTTGAGGGGGCATGAGCAGCTAGTGGCTTAATTAAAAAGCAGAACCTGGACTATTACTGGAGCCACGAGCAAATTGGCATAGCGTAAATCAGATTGTCATTTGGTAGTACAGAACTTGAGTATTGCTGAAAAAGGAGACTTTTTTGTCGAAGATTTTCATCTTGCACTCATCAGGACAATTCACAAGAATACCAAATGTAAAGGAAATGAGAAGAGAATGCTGATTGGTTGGCAAGTAGACTCTGGTAGTAGCATTGTCATAGAGAATCCACTAGTTGATGGTGACTGACAGTTAACTGCCAAGCATTGTTTGATATTTAAATCAGGAAGCTTGACTCTGATTGGTCAAGGCGTTGCCCTGAGGAATGAACCAATGAATGGCTGTCACTTATTTTGTTTAGCTGAAACAGGTGCAATGTGCGTACATATTCTTTTTGTCTGCAAAGAACAACGCCTTGTGTATTAATAAATGTAGCTTCCAGTACACACAGATGCGACACTGACTGCCCGACTGACAATCTTAAATTGCTTGTCAGCATAATTTTTAGTACACTGAGAATTATTTAGCAAATGTCCAATTGCAGAATCACATCTAATGTTGGACACTGTTTTGAGTTTTGCAAGCATGGCCTGGTTGGGTACAGTCTGTACCTTGCTCGTTGCGAACAACGGAAGGGATATGATGTTTGGTACAATCTGCCAGTCTTTGAGATATACAGCCTACATACCTAGCATCACACTGACACTGAAATTCATTTACTACATTCCTCATTTGTATGATAGGCAGAACGTCTTTTTGGCTTGATGGCAGCATCCTGTTACTGGCAAAAACCACTTGTGTTGTTATTGCCTAGTAGCAGCGTGAAACAGCTAGCTTCACCTTTTGCTCAAATTTTTGAGATACCTTGCCCTTCCAGGCTAATCTGAGGTAGACTGGGCACTTTTCAGGGCTGAAAACGACGGTCTTAGACCCGTTCATGAGTTTGCGCGATATACAGCACAAATGATCTGATCAGGATAGCCATTACCCTGCAGGATGCCTTTGATGCATGCTATTTTGGCATCAATCTTCCAAGGTGAGCAAATGGCTCGGGGCCCTATTTACCAGGTTGCCGATAAAGCCAATCTTAAATTGCATGGAACTATAAGATTTCCCAATCTGTATGTTGACCAGTGAAGATAGTCTTGCGGTACACCATGGTAGAGCGCACCCTTGCAGATTTCAGAGTCCTCTTGCGACCAATCAGCACTCTCTTTTCAGACAGTATAAATTGTTGTTCTCTTTACATTTAGTATTCTTGTGAATTGTCCTCATGAGTGTAAGATGAAAAACTTCGACAAAAAATGTATTTGTTTTTAGCAGTAAATCAGATTAGAGTTTTAAATGTGTAGCTCAAAGATTGGTGTGGAAGAAATGGGTTTCAATTCCTGGGGCACTGGCACCAGTACTAGGGAAAGTGGGAGGTGTACAGCTGGGGCAATCTTCACCTGAACTGTGCTGGGAGCAGTGTTCTGGTGCATTGCATAACTAGAGGGGGCTTTAAACTAAATAGTGGGTGTGAGCGATCAAGTGAGGGAAGATGTGATCAATTAAAGAGAGGACAAGCCAAGAGAACAGGGTGGCAACAAGGGAAATGATAATCAGAGCTTGCCAAGAAGGGACAGATCATATAAACTTAAGAGTGCTCCAGCAGATAAGGCTAGAGGTTATGAAAATAGTAATTGACAGTTCAAATGGAAACAAATATGTATGACCTGATATCCATTACAGAAATGTGGCTGCAAGATGACACAAGATGGGTCCTGAATACTCAAGGGCACATGACATTCCGGAAGGACAGGAAGCTAGGAAAAGGTGGAGGGCTAGCCTTGTTATTTAGGGATGACATTTGTACATTAGAGAGAGATGAATTTAGTTCTAAGGATCAAGATGTAGGATCAATTTGGGCAGAGATAAGAAACAGTAAAGGTAGGGAGTCACTTGTGGGAGAGTCTATAGCCCCCCCCCCCTAATAGTAACCACAATGTATGATAAGATATACAGGAAGAAATAATGGGGGCTTGTGAAAAATGTACAATGATAATCATGGGTGATTTTAATCTACATATGGATTAGACAAATCAGATTGGCAAAGGTAGCATGGAAGCTGAGTTCACGGAGTGTTTTCAGGACAGTTTCTCAGATGATCACATTCTAGAGCCAACCAGAGAGCAGGCTATTTTAAACTTGGTAATGTGCAATGAGGCAGGATTAATTAATGACCTCATAGTAAAGGAAATCCTAGGCGGCAGTGATCATAACTTGATTGAATTTCACATTCAGAATGAGGGAGAGAAGAGTGGATCTAAGACTAGTGTTTTAAACTTAAATAAAGACTGTTGTGGGGGGTACAAAGACAGAGCTGGCTAAACTGAACTGGGAAATTATGTTAAGAGATAGGTCAGTAGAGATGCATAGAATCGTGGAAAGTGAACGTCACAGGAAGAGTCCACTTGGCCTATCGTGTCTGTGCCAGGATGCAGTGGCAGACATTTAAGAGACACTTCATAATACTCAGCGAAGATACCTTCCAGTGAGAAAGGTAAACTTTAGGGGCAGGATTTTTGGGTCATCAGGCCAATTAATGGCCAGCCAGCATGAAAGGTGCACTGAAAGGCTCAGCCTTGCCGCAGTTGGGGCGGGAGGAGAGCGAACGCTGAAGTCAACATTGGCACAGGGGAGCGCGAAATGAAAACTCCCTGAAGGCAGAGAGCTGCCTCAGGGAGCTGAGCAATTTAAAACCAAGAAAGATGGATGTAAAAATGCAGCAAAAAATGTCCACTCTTCAGACTCACTCGCCTAAACATATAGATAATAAAAACTCTGCCCAAACATTTTTATTTTTTAAAATTGACATCAGAAACCTCATCCCGCCCTTGGATGAGGTATCCTCAAAAATCCAAAGGCCGTCTGGCCTATTTGCCCACCCGCCAACCGTAATGTTGGATGGACAGCAAAAATTCACCGCTAATTGAAACTTTAATGGCCTTAACAGGCCTGTTAATTGTCAGGGGCATGCTGCCAACTAACACGTGTGCCCACCGACTGAAATATCGCACATTGGGACGCACGCCCAACTTCACTGCGTACTATTTTACACCCAATCGGGTCAGACGTGCACCCACATGTGGGACGTAAAATTCTGCTCTAGGCGTAGGACACACATTCCTGGCTAAATAAGGAAGTTAAAGATAGTATCAAATTGAATGAAAAGGTGTACAATTCTGTGAAGATTAGTGGCTGGTCAAAAGGTTGGACAGAATGTAAAAAACAGCAAAGAATAATTAAAAGAATAATAAGAAAGGAGAAATTAGTGTATGAGAGAAAGCAAGCTAGAAATACAAAAACATATTAAGAGTTTCTACAGGTATTTAAAAAGGAAAAGCATAAGTAAACTGAGTGTTAGTCCTTTAGATTATGAGTTTGGGGAATTAATAATGGAAAATAAGGAAATGACGGATGAATTGAACAGATATTTTGCAGCAGTCTCACTGTAGAGGACACAAATAACATCACAGAAATAATTCTGCATCAAGAGGTGTAAGGGAGGGAGGAAATTAAAACAATTCCAATCACCAGGGAAAGGATACTGACAAAATAATTAGAATTAAAACTGACAAGTCCCCAGGTCCAGATGGACTTCATCCTCGGGTCTTAAAAGAAATGGCTGCTGAGATGGCAGATGCATTGGTTGTAATTTTCCAAAATTCCCTAGATTCTGGAAAGGTCCCATTACATCGGAAATAACGAATGTAACACCTCTATTCAAGAAAGGAGGCAGACAAAGTAGGAAACTACAGGCCAGTTAGCTTAAGATCTGTCAGGGAAAATGCTGGAATCTATTATTAAGGAAGGAGGATATAGAAAATTTCAATGCAGTCAGGCAGAGCCAACATGGTTTGGTGAAAGAGAAATTATGTTTGACTAATTTGTTCGAGTTCCTTGAGGAAGTAACAGGCAACGTGGATAAAGGGGAACCTATGGATGTGTAGTTAGACTTTCAGAAGGCATTTGACAAGATGCTGCCTCAAAGGTAACGACACAAAGTAAGAGCTCATGGCGTAGAGGGTAACATCATGGAAAGAGGATTAGTTAGCTAACAGAAAACAGAGTAGGCATAAAAAGGCCATTTTTGGGTTGGAAAGATGTAACAAGTGGAGTGCCACAGGGATCAGTGCTGGGGTCTGAACTATTTAGAATCTATATCAATGACTTGATGGGACTAAATTTGCTGATGACACACATATAGGTAGGAAAGTAACTTGAAAGGAGGACACTAGGAGTCTTTTTTTCATTCACGGGATGTGGGTGTCACTGGCTAGAGCAGCATTTATTGCTCATCCCTAATTGCTCTTGAAAAGGTGACGATGCACTGCCTTCTTGAACTGCTGCAGTCTATGTGGTGTAGGTACACCCACAGTGCTGTTAGGGAAGGAGTTCCAGGATTTTGACCCAGCGACAGTGAAGGAACGGCGATATATTTCCAAGTCAGGATGGTGAGTGGCTTGGAGGGAAACTTCCAGGTGGTAGTGTTCCCATAGATCTGCTGCCCTTGTCCTTCCAGATGATAGTGGTTGTGGATTTGGAAGGTGCTGTCTAAGGAACCTTGTTGAGACCCTGCAGTGCATCTTGTAGATGGTACACAGTGCTGCTACTGTGCGTCAGTGGTGGAGGGAATGAATGTTTGTGGATGTGGTGCCAATCAAGTGGGTGCTTTGTCCTGGATGGTGTCAAACTTCTTGAGTGTTGTTGGAGCTGCACTCATCCAGGCATGTGGAGAATATTCCATCACATTCCTGTCTGTTTTTGCTCTTGCTATTTAATTTTACTTAATAGCCTATAGCCTGAGAAGCGCACTTTGTCAGATTTTTATTTAAGAACATAAGAAATAGGAGCAAGATTAGGCCACGTGGCCTACTGAATTTGCTCCAGCATTCAACATGACCATGGCTGAACATCTACATCAACCCCACTCCTTGGTGCCCAAAAAATCTATTGATACACTCATCTTCTAAACATTCGCAGCCCTCTGGGGTAGATGATTCCAAAATTTGACACCCCTTTAAGTGACGAAACTTCTCATCTCAGTCCTAAATGGCTGACCCTTGTTCTTGACTTGGCAGCTAGACTCTCATCATGACAAGTCTGTTAAGACTTTTATATATTTCAGTGAGGTACCCAGAATTCAAATTCACAACAGTTCAGATTGGGTTCAACTCTTGCTTTCTGGAACATTTTCCCAGGTATCCAGTAACATCCCCCATACACTACTAAACCTGTTATGATATGGCAGGTGGTATATGCCAGGCTCACCAAATCCAAAAGGGAAACTTGGCCACACTATCACGATTTTGCAATTTGTATTTATTATGAGAAGGCTGGTGCATTGAAGTCAGAAGTAATGAGCCCACTGCCACCTTTAGAGATTTTAAAGATTAAATTAAAACATTTATTAACAAAAGAAGAAAAAACTTAAACACACACAAGATTACAGTTACTCAGTTATAACAGTTCCCAAAATTTCTACTTAACCAGACTCCCAACTACACACCCCCTTTAAGGCAACCGTCCAAATAGATTCCAAATTTATAAAGTCATCCAGCAATATTACCACAAGCACCCACTGGACAATGGACTTCCAAAGACTTTTAACACAACTTTGGTTACTGGAACAGCAAACTTCTCCAGGGTGGCTAGACATTTTTTCCCCAAGTCTGTTTCACAAAGTCACCTTTCAAGATCTCATACAGCCACACCTTACACAGCCTTCCATCCTTCATTAAATATATTTCTGCATTTTTGATCTGTAAATCCCATTGTTTCAACTTGTCTTTAGAAGTTACTTTTCCCTGAATATACCAATCTTTCATGTTACCATTATGGCCAGTGCTTTTGGGAAAAATCAACATAATAACCTTGCTTTGTTTATCTTGCCAGTTGTAAACATTGTCCTTCTGAAAATCAAACACCTCAATTTATCTAAAAATGCACATTTCATTCACACCATCTCTGCTGAGACCTCACCCTAATTTACTCATCTCCATTTCAAATGCCTGTTTTACACCTCACTTCTTTGATAATTTAAACGTTGCAGTCTAGCCACCTCTAGTTTAATTAAATTAGCCACACACACAGAACCATACACACACACACACACATAAGTCTGCTTTAAGTATCCCACAGTCATATTAGGAAAGGTTTGATAGTTCCTATCAAATCTGACATTTGTTTGTCAATCAGAGAGACTATGAGGCATCTTATATTATTTTAATTAATCAGTCATACAATAGGCTGATTGTTTACCCCAGACATACTATATTATGGAATACTGGTTTGCGGGAACCAAGGACTGCCAATGGGAGTGGACATTTACGCTGGGTATGAGGAAAAATGTTTGGTGAGTGCCTGAATCATGACAGTCACGAACAGTTAGTTTATGAAAACCCTTTGCAGTGCCAATTAAACTAATACAATACGATTTTAAGGGGGCATTAAAGTACGGCACATTGATTAGTGCCACAATTTATAACCTACATTACAGTGCTTAATGATAAATAAAAAGCATACCTACTGGGAAAATATAGCAGGTCCAGAAGCATCTTGGAGAGAAATACAGATTAACATTCCACTAGTGAGCCTTTATCAAATGCATACCATTTCATGCATTCCCTTGTAGGTTAATGTTTTTATTTAATCTTGGTTGAGGCTTATGTGAATGTAATTTTGTATTAACTGTGTGATTTTTCTCAGGTGTATGTCTGCTGCAATGAATGATGCTGGAGTAACACCAGAGGATATTACATATATCAATGCCCATGCCACATCCACACCACTAGGGGATGCAGCTGAGAATCAAGCCATCAAGAGATTGTTTAAAGAGCATTCACAATTCCTTGCTGTTTCTTCCACTAAAGGAGCTACTGGTCATCTCCTGGGGGCAGCTGGAGCCATAGAAACTGCATTCACAGCACTGGCTTGCTTTCATGGGATCTTCCCTCCTACTGTGAATCTTGACAAGACAGACTCAGATTTTGATTTGAATTATGTCCCTATGATAGCTCAAGAGTGGAAAACTTCAATAAGACGTATTGCACTGACTAATTCATTTGGATTTGGAGGCACTAATGCAACACTCTGCTTGGGGAGTGTCTAATTATTTTTATAATAAATAATTGAAAGTTTGTGCTGCCTAGCTGTACATTTGGGAAAGCACATAACATCATAAAAAGCTGCAAGTGGCCAGTCCATATGTGTCTACCAAAGGAACTCCACCATCATGACATAAAGACATGTTAACAGTACTAATTAGCAATGCTGTCCTATATAGCTTCATTTATTTTCTCACTGGCAGCAGCAGAAATCTTCATCCATGAACCAGTAAGGCTAAAAATGAGTTTAATGCTTCATGTTTATTATAAGGACATTTTTATTAAAACCTATGGGTGAAATTTGTAGGTTTAAAAAAATTCATATTGAATGTTGTTTTGAGAGTGAGGGATGTCTGATCTGTGGAATGAAACACTTTCTTAACTTGGATATCAAGCACTTTCAGGTCAGGTATGTTGCATCTACCGACACAGCAAAGCACCCTCTGTCCTGCTTAGCAATGTGCTGCTGCCCCAAACTTGGGAGCCACCTAGCTGCACTAGATCAGTACATTTCAATTCCCTCATCAACCATCATAACTTTTCACTCTTTAAGAAAGATGACCAATTTAGTAGCAAATTAATTGCAGATTTGTCCTGTGGGTATACACCCACTTAGAAGTTAGTTGCCTAAACTCATTTCACATTTATAAGATCCCGTCGTCTAGAATTTGCCCAAAATGAGTTATGATGCTGTTGAGCTTTTTAAAAAAACCTCACATCCATCTGTGGGCTAGAGGGAGTCAAAGGTTTCCTTGGTCTGCTCGTTTGCATTCCTGTTGCTGCAGTTATCAGTGTCAAACCTGTGTAAGCAAATGAACATGGTCATGCAGCCTGTAAAGAAAGTTCAGCCTCCATTCTTCAACAGCAGACTGGAAAGCAGTGGGAAACTTCAAATAAAATCAGAAAATGCTGTAAGTGTGTAGTAGGTCAGGCAGCATCTGTGGAGAAAAATAGAGTTAACATTTCACATTGTCCAAAACTTTAATAACTTCACTGCATAGTTTATGAATATTTTTATAGAATAATAATAATTTAAGTGGTATTTGTTCCTAGATTGCAGTGGGACAAGGACCCATCCAGAAGAACACAAAACTGCAGAAAAAAATTGTATAGAGTGAACAGAATGGAACTTAAGAGAAGATATCACAAAGGATTCAGTAGGTGGCTGATATGGATAAGCCTTTGATGCTGGTAAATGGCAATTTCTTTCCATTGCCACTGAAGTTGGGTGTAGGTTGGTGGCCAGAATTTTCTCAGGTGGGGTGTCTCAAGGTATGGCCTGTTGGACTTGTTCCTGCACCCTTAAACTCAGATTTATTTTTGGACTGTAAGTTGCCAGAAGTGTGAGCTGATATTGATGCAATGAGGGCAACAGGACATTTGGATGTTGGAAAACAACTGGACAATGTGGTGTCTCCTTAACCAATGAGATTTAGGTATTGTGAAAATAATAGCAGAAAGAGGGTGAATAAGAATCAGAAAGACTTGTATTTATGTAGTGCTTTTCACAATCACCGGATGTCACAGAGTGCTTTCCAGCTAATGAAATGCTTTTTTTGAAATGTTCTAATATGGGAAATGTGGCGGCCAATTTGCACGCAGCAAACTCCCACAAACAGCAATGTGATAATAACCAGATAAATCTTTTTTGTGATAGTGATTGAAGGATAAATATTGTCCAGGACACCAGAGATAATTCTCCTGCCTTTCTTCAAAATCTTTTAGATCCATTTAAAGACAGCACTTCCTCAGTTCTGTACTGGGGCATCAATCTTGATTCTGTATTTCAGTCCTGAAATGAGACTTAAAAAACACAACCTTGTGACTCAGAGGGAAGAGTGTTATAAACTGAGAGATGACTAAGACTACAAATATTCTACAGAAAGAAATAAAAAGAGGGAAAAAAAGATTGAATTAAAAGAAAAAAAAGACAGGAAAAGTAAGAATTTATTTTTAAAATGTAACATTTTCATCTCCAACAACAATTCATTATATGCAGGAATGAGACTCCACATATTTAATTGTTTACTTGCTGGGCTAAAGAGGTTGATTGGCTGTCATTAGCAATTATAATGTAATTCAAATAGTTATTGCGCTATTAATTACTAGACTTAAACTTCCATGGTGAATGTGTAAATTGAGTAACATGAAACTCACATGGTGGTTGAGTGTGAGGTAACATTTCTGCAAATTGTTATGATCCCAGCTGATGTTACCACTGGACAAGAGCCCAGGGTGGAAACTGGCTTGATAGATCCTAACTTTTACTTTTTGTTTAGAAACGTGGAGGGGAGCTACTGAACAGAGTTACAGGAGTCTGCTGATGAAGTTTTAACAAAAGAATAAAACATTTATTAAACAAGGAAAAGATAAGCTATAGTATACTTCTACTTCACCCACAACCATACCTTTACAGATATATACATAAGGATAACACAAGTTACAATTACTATCTTACACTCTAATATTCACAGTAAGTACACAGTCCATGTAAACCAATAGGTGACCTATGGTTGGACACCCCACACTCAGAAACTAAATGACAGGTGCCACCCAAACCACATGCTATAGATCTCTCATGAACTCCCCCCTCCCCAATCACCTCTGCTGATGGTTGTCATACCATGAGCCAATTGATCTCACAGAATCCCATCTTTCTCCTGAGTGTTTCCAATCCCAAAGTTCAAAGAATTTGCTTTGGAATCTTCTCCCAAATGTTATAATCCCAGCTGAGGAAAAGCCTGATCCCAGTATGGAACTCAGCTTAATGGATCCTATCTTAATTTGTTTCTTTAGATAGGGGAAGAGGCTACTGAACAGAGTCATTGAAATCAGCTCATGAACTTTTAATAAAAGCATAAAACATTTATTAAACAAGATAAGATTATTACAATACTCGTTCACCCTGAACCATATATTTACAGATAGTTACAGATTTGTAAGGATAACACAAGTTACAAAAGCTATCTTATATTTTAATGTTCACAGTAAGTACAGTCCATGTAAACCAATTGGCAACCAGTGGTCAGACACACCACATCCTGAAACCAAGTGACAGATGCCACCCCAGTCAGATGCTATGGGTCACTCTCCAACTCCCCCCAGATGCTTGTCACGCTGTGAGTCAACCATTCTCACTGAACTCCATCTTTCACATGAGGTTTTCCAATCTCCATTCTCCAAGAACTTGCTTTGGAATCTTCTCCCAAACCGACACTTTCTTTCAAATGCCTTCCACACGAGTTCACCTCCAAGTTTCAATCTCTCCTTCTGATGTTCCTCTCTCCTGGATCACCACGTGCATTCAAGCTTCACCTTCCACGCAATATCAGATGCTGAGCCATACCGACAGAACACCACCGCTTCACATGCCCATAGTAAGGAGTCACCAACCTTTGCTGTCTCCTCGGATCTTCTGGCTTCTCACAAACCCACTTTGCCTTGATTCTGCTCCCCGCTGCTTTCTGTCTTCAATTCGGAGCCTTTCCCTCTGCTCCTTACTTTAATTTCACTAAACAGGATCAGTTCCTGATTCCTGTTCTGTTCCTTGACTTAACGGTCTTCCTGGGACTTTCTTTTGTCCCCACTCCCTGATTTCTGGGAACTTTCTTATGTTCTTTTGGGAAATCTGCTCTTTGCAATTCCCTCTCCTGTCCAGCTTCCTCACCCTGTGGTATCCACAGACCAGCTGAACTCAAACTGCTTTACTGTTTCTCCCTGTCTCTCTTTGTGGGCCTCCCATTGCTAGGTTTTTTCTACTTTGTTTTAACTTCCCTAAACCACTTCAAGAGTCATAAAACCTCATTAAAATGCAGGTGTACAAATAAACCCACCGACTTGCAGGCAATATTCTAAATGAAACTAGATCCAAGTTTCACCCTTTTAACTCAAAAACAAAGAGATATAAATTAAACTTAAAGCTATATCTTGTTCCTCACACACAAATGCACATAACTTACTTAAAACTATCCGTAGTTCCTAACAAAAGTAATGGTAGAGTGGTGCATATCACCCGGTAACTTATGGAGATTCACAAAACGTGGTCTCTTCCTTGCCACAACTTGCTTGCTGTTATGCTATACTCGGTGGAGTTTTAGAAGGATGAGGGGGGATCTGATTGAAACTTACAGAATACTGAAAGGCCTGGATACGTGGGGAAGATGTTTCCATTAGTAGGAGAGACTAGGACCCGAGGGCACAGCCTCAGAGTAAAGGGAAGACCTTTTAGAACAGAGATGAGGAGAAACGTCTTTAGCCAGAGAGTGGTGAATCTATGGAATTCATTGCCACAGAAGGCTGTGGAGGCCAGGTCATTGAGTGTATTTAAGACCGAGATAGATAGGTTCTTGATTGGTAAGGGGATCAAAGGTTACGGGGAGAAGGCAGGAGAATGGGGTTGAGAAACTTATCAGCCATGATTGAATGGCGGAGCAGACTCGATGGGCCGAATGGCCTAATTTCTGCTCCTATGTCTTATGTCTTATGCTGTTATTTTCTCAGAAAAATCCAGTACAATGGGCCCCACCACCAGTAAGTGTCAGTTGCTATTGAGTAAATGGAGCAGGTCATGTGTATTACATGATGAACTATACTTTATTTAATTTTTCATAAGTTGTATTTTTATAACAATATTATTTATAACTTATTATAGATATACTATATTAATGCTGAACTTGTCTATTAGGACAGTTTGATTGTAGAGATATTAGATCCAAATCCAATCCTGTCCAAGTGCCTGGTTCCTAGAAAGGCTAACAATCATAATCTCAAACCCTCACGAATAATTTCCTTTTGCTAGCCTCAGGTGACATTGATGGCCTTTCCTGCTGTTCTGTCTGAGATCTGCTAATTGAATAGAGGCCAGAGACTCTTCTGGGCTGTATGACACACCTCATAATGCATTACTGGAGCCAACTTTGCCTCTCAGGCACATACATAATTATGATAATGTTCAAACTGGATCTTACACATAGCACTTAGCTATTCTGACATTTGTAATGTATGATATTTGGATACAAGTAAAGATTTGGCAGCACAAAATAAATTAAGAAGTCAAGGCAATGCCATATCTTCACAGCAGCTGTAAAAATACATGTCTTATTGTATAATGTCATTTGCTTTATTTATTCATTTAACATATACAGACTTGGCATATAATTCCAGCCATCTTAAGAGCATTGTTATCACCAGCATGCCTTACACATAGGACACCATATAGTTTAATTACTGAGCAAGACCCAACAGTGTGAGACATGGTTTGTCTCTGTCCATAAGGACTTTTGTCAGCATCACTAAGGCCCTATGAGTTAAGTCTTGGGAAACACTCTCACTGTCCAGTTCCAAATCCAAATTGGGAAATGTCAACTACAATGTGGCCAATTGACAGTTTATAGAGTTGGTGCTGATATGGGCTGGTTTAAAGGAGCATTTGCTGTCCATTCTTCACGACAGTGAGTAGATAGGAAAAGTCAAATAAATCAAGAACGGTTGAACATATTGCTATGACTTTGCCCCTTTAAGTGCATCCTGTCTTTAAATGCTTCATATTGTAACCAGTCTTGGTCTCCCTTGACCCCATCTCATAAATTTCCTGAACCTTCAAAGATATTCCCAAATGTTAGTAGGAATCAAAATATGTGACACCCAGCATTAGGATAATCAGTTAACCTGAGGATTTCTGACTGTCAGTGATCGATTGTGGGTATCGTAATTTATGAGCCTAAAGTAGCAACATTGCAGTAGAATAAGCTTTCAGTCCAAATTCAGGCCTGAACCCAACCCAGATGGGCCCAATTATATTGGAACAGAGGCCGGAAAGCCTCTTCTCCCACATTAGACCGGCCTCCAGTGTTACAGCAGGTTTCCTGTAGGCTGGATGGGTTCCTGTGATCAATTCCTTTCTTTTTGATCTAGTTGTTGCTAGAACAAATTAATTGATGCAGCACCATCTGCCTTTCCTGGAAATCTATTCTACGTACTTGTTAGCTTCAGCAGGGAAAAAAAAAGATGCCTGAATTCTTTCTTCCTTAAGTTTTTTGTCACTTTTACTGAGATGACATAACTAATTGGGCATAGAGTTCAATGATTAGAGAAATTGGAAACATGAATGACAACATGATGAAAGAGCTCATGATCAATATTTACTTTCCCTGTTATAATATGGAGTCATCCTGTCTGAAAGTGTAACATCTATCAAACAAGCAAGTTGCCCGGATGGGGTCGAGTATGATTCAATAACTCTGATCCCAAATGATTTAAATGGTCAGTGTGTAAAGTTCTCTCTTTCTAATGAGAGCTTTTGGAGACCTGATGACCATTTTAAATACTGCAGTCAACCTGAATATGTATATGAATACGCAAACTGCTAGTTCAAAGCAAGATTAGTCACCCCTTCCAGGTGAACTGTTTTAATTAGTGTTAAATACAAAGTTCAGTTAGTGGTAGTTAACATTGATTACTGTATTATTAATTATTGAAACTGCTTCACCAGGCAGTTGAATGAGGAAGAAGGATTCAAGGAAGGGGATAAACCAACCATCGTTAACCGAAGAAGAAAGGACTGTATCAAATTGAAAGAAAAAACATACAATGTGGCAAAGATTAGTGGTAAACCAGAGGATAGGGACAGTTTAAAAAACCGACAAAAGATGACCAAAAATTAATAAAGTGGGAGAAAATAAACTTTGAGGGTCAACAAGTAAGTAATATAAAAATGCATAGTAAGAGCTTCTTTAAATAGATAAAAAGGAAGAGAGAGGCCAAAGTGAACGTAGGCCCTTTAGAGAATGAGGCTGGGGAAATAATTAGCCAGGAATTGGCAGAGTTGAAAAAATACTCTGCTTCAGTCTTCACGGTAGAAGATACTAATAGCATTCCAAAAATACTAAATAATCAAGGGCCAAGGTTGGGGGGGGGCGCGGTGGTTGTGTGTGTCAGGGGGAGGAAATAAATACAAAAACTATCACTAGAGAAGAAGTACTAGGGAAACTAATGCGGCTAAAGGCCGATAAGTCCCCTGGACCTGATGAGTTGCATGCTAGGATATTAAAGGAAGTAGCTACAGAGATAGTGGATGCACTGGTAGTAATCTTATAAGAATCCTTAGATTCTGGATAAGTCCCAGAGGATTGGAGAACGGGCAAAATAACATCATTTTACTGCATTAAATGTGTTATATGAATGCAAGTTGATATAGTGGATATGTCAAAATTTTGAACACATCTCTGAGGAAAATTTTGTAAGCGTACTGAAATAATTCACAGAGAATTCCCTACCTCAGCTAATTCCATAAGACCATGAGATATAGGAGTAGAAGTAGGCCATTCAGCCCATCAAGTCTGCTACGACATTCAATGAGATCATGGCTTCATCTATCCTGCCTGTTACCTCCTCAAAGAATACTAATAAATTTGTCAGGCATGATTTTCCCTTCATGGAGCCATGCTCACTCTGCTTGATTAGATTATGTATTTCTAAACGCTCTGCTATTACATCCTTTATAATAGACTCTGACATTTTCCCATGACAGATGTTAAGCTAACTGGCCTGTTTTTTTTGGCTCCCTCCTTTTTTGAATAAGGGAGTTATATTGGCCATTCTCCAATCCCCTGGGACCTTTCCAAAATCTAAGGATTCTTGGAAGATTACTGCCAGTGCATCCACTATCTCTGTAGCTAAATAATCAAGGGCCAAAGTGGAGGAGGGGGGGTGGGCGGTGGGGGGTTGGTGGGGGCATCTTATGGTCTTATGGAATTAGCTGAGGTAGGGAATTCTCTGTGAATTATTTCAGTTCGCTTACAAAATTTTCCTCAGAGATAAGTGTTCAAAATTTTGACATATCCACTATATCAACTTGCATTCATATAACACATTTAATGCAGTAAAACGGTGTTAATTGGCCATTCTCCAATCCTCTGGGACTTATCCAGACTCTAAGGATTCTTGGAAGATTACTACCAGTGCATCCACTATCTCTGTAGCTACTTCCTTTAATATCCTAGGATGCAACCCATCAGGTCCAGGGGACTTATCGGCCTTTAGCCCCATTAGTTTCCCTAGTACTTTTTCTCTAGTGATAGTTTTTGTATTTATTTCCTCTCCCCCGGCTCCTCTTGCCCCTTGATTATTTAGTATTTTTGGAATGCTATTAGTATCTTCTACCGTGAAGACTGAAGCAAAGTATTTATTCAACTCCTTTGCCATTTCCAGATTCCCCATTATTATTTCCCCAGCCTCATTCTCTAAGGGGCCTATGTTCACTGTAGCCTCTCCCTTTTTATATATTTAAAGAAGCTCTTATTGTGCATTTTTATATTACTTACTTGTTGACCCTCAAAGTTTATTTTCTCCCACTTTATTAATTTTTGGTCATCTTTTGTCGGTTTTTAAAACTTTCCCTATCCTCTGGTTTACCACTAATCTTTGCCACGATGTATGTTTTTTCCTTCAATTTGATACTATCCTTAACTTCTTTGGTTAACCATGGTTGGTTTATCCCCTTCCTTGAATCCTTCTTCCTCACTGGGATATATCTTTGTTGAGAATCATGAACTATTTTCTTAAACATCTGCCATTGTTCATCAACCGCCTTTTCTGCTAAACTGATTTCCCAGTCCACTCCAGCCAACTCTGCCCTCATTCCATTGTAATTACCCTTATTTAAGCTTGGCAGTTATTTCCGACCCAAGTTCCTCACTCTCGAGCTGAATGCTAAATTGAAAACAAAAACAGAATTACCTGGAAAAACCCAGCAGGTCTGGCAGCATCGGCGGAGAAGAAAAGAGTTGACGTTTCGAGTCCTCATGACGCTTCAACAGAACTGAGTAAAGTTAGGAGAGGGGTGAAATATAAGCTGGTTTAAGGTGGGGGGGTGGGGGGTGAGATGTTTGGTGGGGTGGGGGGGGTGGTTGTAGGGACAAGCAATCAGTGATAGGAGCAGATAATCAAAATATGTCATAGACAAAGCAACAAAGGTGCTGAAGGTGGTGATATTATCTAAACGAATGTGCTAATTAAGAATGGATGGCAGGACACTCAAGGTACAGCTTTAGTGGGGGTGGGGTGGAAAGACTAACAGGGCATTAAAGGTATAGATTTAAAAATAATGGAAATAGGTGGGAAAAGAAAAATCTATATAAATTATTGGAAAAAACAAAAGGGAGGGGGAAGAAACGGAAAGGGGGTGGGGATGGAGGAGGGAGTTTAAGATCTGCAGTTGTTGAATTCAATATTCAGTCCGGAAGGCTGTAAAGTGCCTAGTCGGAAGATGAGGTGCTGTTCCTCCAGTTTGCGTTGGGCTTCACTGGAACAATGCAGCAAGCCAAGGACAGACATGTGGGCAAGAGAGCAGGGTGGAGTGTTAAAATGGCAAGCGACAGGGAGGTTTGGGACTTTCTTGCGGACAGACCACAGGTGTTCTGCAAAGCGGTCGCCCAGTTTACGTTTGGTCTCTCCAATGTAGAGGAGACCGCATTGGGAGCAACGGATGCAGTAGATTAAGTTAGGGGAAATGCAAGTGAAATGCTGCTTCACTTGAAAGGAGTGTTTGGGCCCTTGGACGGTGAGGAGAGAGGAAGTGAAGGGACAGGTGTTGCATCTTTTGCGTGGGCATATAGAGGTGCCATAGGTGGGGGTTGAGGAGTAGGGGGTGATGGAGGAGTGGACCAGGGTGTCCCGGAGGGAACGATCCCTACGGAATGCCGCCAGGGGGGGTGAAGGGAAGATGTGTTTGGTGGTGGCATCATGCTGGAGTTGGCGGAAATGGCGGAGGATGATCCTTTGAATGCGGAGGCTGGTGGGGTGATAAGTGAGGACAAGGGGGACCCTATCATGTTTCTGGGAGGGAGGAGAAGGCGTGAGGGCGGATGCGCGGGAGATGGGCCGGACACGGTTGAGGGCCCTGTCAATGACCATGGGTGGAAAACCTCGGTTAAGGAAGAAGGAGGACATGTCAGAGGAACTGTTTTTGAAGGTAGCATCATCAGAACAGATGCGACGGAGGCGAAGGAACTGAGAGAATGGGATGGAGTCCTTACAGGAAGCGGGGTGTGAGGAGCTGTAGTTGAGGTAGCTGTGGGAGTCGGTAGGCTTGTAATGGATATTGGTGGACAGTCTATCACCAGAAATTGAGACAGAGAGGTCAAGGAAGGGAAGTGTCAGAGATGGACCATGTGAAAATGATGGAGGGGTGGAGATTGGAAGCAAAATTAATAAATTTTTCCAGGTCCTGACGAGAGCATGAAGCAGCACCGAAGTAATCATCGATGTACCGGAGAAAGAGTTGTGGGAGGGGGCCGGAGTAGGACTGGAACAAGGAATGTTCCACATACCCTATAAAGAGACAGGCATAGCTGGGGCCCATGCGGGTACCCATAGCCACACCTTTTATTTAGAGGAAGTGAGAGGAGTTAAAGGAGAAATTGTTCAGTGTGAGAACAAGTTCAGCCAGACAGAGGAGAGTAGTGGTGGATGGGGATTGTTCAGGCCTCTGTTCAAGGAAGAAGCTAAGGGCCCTCAGACCATCCTGGTGGGGGATGGAGGTATAGAGGGATTGGACGTCCATGGTAAAGAGGAAGCGGTTGGGGCCAGGGAACTGGAAATTGTTGATGTGATGTAAGGTGTCAGAGGAATCACGGATGTAGGTGGGAAGGGACTGGACAAGGGGAGAGAGAAGGGAGTCAAGATAACGAGAAATGAGTTCCGTGGGGCAGGAACAGGCTGACACGATCGGTCTGCCGGGACAGTTCTGTTTGTGGATTTTGGGTAGGAGGTAGAAGCGGGCCGTCCAAGGTTGGGCGACTATCAGGTTGCAAGCTATGCAAGGAAGATCTCCAGAGGAGATGAGGTCAGTGACAGTCCTGGAAACAATGGCTTGATGTTCAGTGGTGGGGTCATGGTCCAGGGAGAGGTAGGAGGAAGTGTCTGTGAGTTGACGCTCAACTTCCGCGAGGTAGAGGTCAGTGCGCCAGACAACAACAGCACCACCCTTGTCAGCGGGTTTGATGACAATGTTGGGGTTGGACCTGAGAGAACGGAGTGCAGTAAGTTCAGAGAGAGACAGGTTAGAATGGGTGAGAGGAGCAGAGAAATTGAGACGACTAATGTCACGCCGACAGTTCTCAATGAAAAGATCAAGAGAAGGTAAGAATCCAGAGGGAAGGGTCCAGGTGGAGGGAGAATATTGGAGGTGGGTAAAAGGATCCATTGAACAGGGAGAGGACTCCTGCCCAAAGAAGTGAGCACGGAGACGAAGACGGTGAAAGAAGAGTTCAGCATCGTGCTGAACCCGAAATTCATTGAGATGAGGGTGTAAGGGTATGAAACTAAGTCCTTTGCTGAGCACTGAACGTTCAGCGTTGGAGAGGGGAAGGTCAGGGGGTATAGTGAACACACGGCCGGGGCTGGGATTGGAAGATGGGGTGGGGACGGAGGGACAGGCGGGGGTGGAGGGTCCTAGATGGGTGTTGGTGTCGATGAGTTGTTGGAGCTTGCGTTCCTTAGCACTTGAGAGAAAGAGAAAAAGTTTCTTGTTGAGGCGTCGGATGGGACGAAGAATAAAATGAAACTGGGGGCTTTACAAAAGGGTGCGGCGGTGCTGCTGGAGGGAGAGGTCAAGTGTGTTCATATGGCGGCGCATGGCACTGAGTGTGGATCTCAGAATGCGACGGGAACAGCAGTCCGAGAAACGTTTTATGTTCCGGAGATACCTGTAATCCTGGGTGGGTTCGAAACAAGAGGGATGGCTACATTGCACCATATTATGGTCACTGTTTCCTAGTGGATCTTTTACTCTGAAATCATTTATTAAACCTGCCTCATTACACATTACTAGATACAAAATAGCCTGATCCCTGGTTGGATTCACAACATGTTGTTCTAGGAAACTGTCCTGAATACACTTTACAAATTCTTGCATGTGTCTACCTCTGCCAATTTGATTTTCCCAATCTATATGAAGATTTAAGTCACCCATGATTACTGCCTTTTTTACATGCCCTCATTACCTCTCGATTTATTCTCTGTCAGACAGCAGACAGTATAGCTGGTGTCAGGGGGCCTATAGACTACTCCCACCAGTGTCTTCTTCCCCTTGTTATTTCTTACCTCCACCCATATGGATTCTACATCTTCCAATCCAAGATCCGTTCTTGCTATCATACTTATTCCATCTCATACTAACAAAGGTTCCCCACCACCCTTTCCTTCCTGCATGTCCTTTCGAAAAGTCACATACCCCTGAATATTTAGTTCCCAGCTTCGATCTCCTTTTAACCATGTCTCCGTACTGGCTATACGTTCATAACTATTGACCTCTAATTGTGCCATTAATTCATTTGTTTTGTTCCGAATACTATATGAATTTAAGTAAAGGGGCATTAATTTTCTCTTTTTACCTTCTGCCTACGTATCCCCTTTCCAGAACCACCACCCCCCACCCCCCCGCCCCCATTTAGCTTAAAGCCCTCTCTACAGCCCTAGTTATTTGGTTTGCCAGGACATGGTCCCCAGCACGGTTCAAGTGAAGGCAAAATACTGCGGATGCTGGAGATCTGAAACAAAAACAAAAAATGCTGGAAAAAACTCAGCAAGTCTGACAGCATTTGTGGAGAGAAAGACAGAGTTAATGTTTCGAGTCCATATGACTCTTATTCAGATTCATACGGATTTGAGACGTTAACGCTGTCTTTCTCTCCGCAGATGCTATGAGACCTGCTGAGTTCTTACAGCATTTTTTGTTTTCAGTTCAAGTGAAGCCCATCCTACTGGAACAGCTCCCTTCTACCCCAGTACTGGTGCCAGTGCCCCATGAACTGAAACCCATTCCTCCCACACCAATCTCTGAGCCACATCTTTAACTCCTTGATTTTTTTCCCCTTATGCCAGTTTGCCCGTGGTTTAGGTAGCAATCCCAAGATTATTACCTTGGAGGTCCTGCTTTTTAATTTAGCTCCTAACTGTTCAAATTCTTTCAGCAGAACCTTCTTTCTAGTCCTATCAATGTCATTGGTACCAACATGGATGACAACAACTGGATTCCTCCCCTCCCACTCCAAGGTTCTCTAACCCTGAGGAGATGTCCTTAACCCTGGCATTGAGAAGGCAACACAGCCTTCTGGACTCACACTCACGGCTACAGAGAACAGTATCCCCCTAATGACCCTGTCCCCTATCACTACTATGCTCCCATTTCCTCGCCCCACTTGAATGGCTCCCTGTACCACGGTGCTGTGGTCAGTTCACTCATCCTCCTTGAAGTCCCCACTCTCATCCACACAGCTTGCAAGAACCTTGTAACTGTTGGACAGTTTCAGGGGCTGAGGCTCCTTGAATGATACCCCTTGGGTCCCCACACCTGCTTCACCTTCAGTCACACCCCCCTGTCCCTGATCACAGACCAAATTTGAATTATCTAATCTGAGAGGTGTGACCACCTCCTGGAGCAAAGTGTCTCTCCCTGATGTGGCGCAATGTCTGCAGCTCGGACTGCAGCTCCTTAATTCGATCCAAAGTTCCTTGAGCTGCAAACACTTGGTACAGATGTGTACAGCCTGGATCACCTTGGTGTCCAGCAGGCCCCACATGCTGGAGCAGCAACACATCACCCGTCCTGCTATCACTATCGTGTTTTATTCAATTTATTAATCAATTACTCCAGTACCCCACTCTTTACACTTTATTGTAATAATTTTTTTATACACACCAGTATTGATCTTATACTTAACAAGCTATCTTTAAAAAAAAGAGAAAAAAGACTAGAGATCTAAACACAAACAAAAGAACTTACTTTTACTTTAAAGACTAGAAATACTCACAAATCCTACTCACCAATCAGCTGCTCTCTGCACTCTTTTCCCCCTCGCGTTCTTGAATGGTCTTACACTCTTCTCTCACTCTTTCACTGTTAAAGGCCCAATTCCTCTCACACTCGCTCCCTGTAAATGACCCACACTGTTTCTCTCACATTCTCTCCTTGTAAATGACCACGCTCTTTCTCTCACACTCTCTTGCTGTAAATGGCCCTGTTGTTTCTCTCACACTCTCTCCCTGTAAATGGTCCCGCTGTATCTCTCACCCTCTCTCACTGTAATGGACACAGGCTCAACCTGGCCAACCTTTCCCCATAAGATAACCCTTTCTTCCGAGAAATCATTCGAGTGAACCTTCTCTCAACTGCTTTTAAAACACTTATATCCTTTCTTAAGTAAGGAGACCAAAACTACACAATATTCCAGATGTGATCTCACCAACACCCTGTACAATTGTAGCAAAACTTTTCTACTTTTATATTCCATCCCCTTTGCAATAAACAATAATATTCCACTTGCCTCCCTAAACAATTGCTTTACCCATATGTTAACTTTTTGTGAGTCATGTACCAAGAAAACCAGATCTCTCTGTAGTGCAGAGTTCTGCAATCTTTCTCCTTTTAAATAAAATGCTGCTTTTATATTCTTCCTGCCAAAGTGGATAAGTTCATATGTTCCCTCATTACATTCTATCTGCCATTTTGTCCTCACTCACTTAACCTATCTATATCCCTTTGTAGACTCCTTATGTCCTCTTCACAACCTACTCTCCTATGTGTCATTAGCAAACTTAGCAACCAAACAAAGGGTCCTTTCATCCAAGTCATTGACATAGATTGTAAATAGTTGAGTCCCCAGCTCTGATCCTTGTGGCACTCCACTAGTTACAGCTTGCCAAGCTGAAAATGACCCATTTATCCCTACTCTCTACTCGTTGGGTTTTTTAAATTAATTTACGAGATGTGGGCATCATTGGCTAGGCCAGCATTTATTGCCCATTCTTAATTGCCCTTGAGAAGTGGTGGTGAGTTGACTTCTTGAACTGCAGCAGTCCCTGTGGTGTAGGTACACCCACCATGCTGTTAGGAAGAGAGTTGCAGGATTTTGACCCAGCGACAGTGAAGGAATGGCAATATATTTTCAAGTTAGGATGGTGAGTGGCTTAGAGGGTGTTGGTGTTCCCATGATCCTGCCGCCCTTGTCCTTCTAGATAGCAGTGGTTGTGAGTTTGGAAGGTGCTGCCTAAGGAGCCTTGGTGAGTTTCTGCTGTGCATCTTATAGATGGTACATACTGCTGGCATTGTTCATCGGTGTTGGAGGGAGTGAACGTTTGTGGAAGGGGTACCAATCAAGTGGGCTGGATGGTGTCAAACTTCTTGTGTGTCATTGGAACTGCACTCATCCAAAAGTGGAGAATATTCCATTACACCCCTGACTTGTGCCTTGTAGATGGTGGACAAGCTTTGGGGAGTCAGGAGGTGAGTTACTCGCTGCAGGATTCCTAGCTTCTGACCTGCTCTTGTAGCCATGGTATTTATATGGCTAATCCAGTTCAGATTCTGGTTAATGGTAAACCCCCCGGATGTTGATAGTGGGGCATTCAACGATGGTAATGCTATTGAATGTCAAGGGGCGATTGTTAGATTCTCTCTTGTTGGAGATGGTCATTGCCTGGCACTTGTGTAGGGTGAATGTTACTTGCCACTTGTCAGCCCAAACCTGGATATTGCCCATGCTTTGCTGCATTTGGACATGGACTGCTTCAGTATCTGAGGTGTTGCGAATGGTGCAGAACATTGTGCAAGCATTAGCGAACAGGCCCATTTCTGACCTTATGATGGAAGGAAGATCATTGACAAAGCAGCTGTAGATGGTTGGGCTTAGGACACTACCCTGAGGAACTCCTGCAGTGATGTCCTGGAACTGAGACGATTGACCTCCAAGAATCATAACGATCTTCCTTTGTGCTAGGTATGACTTCAACCAATGGAGAGTTTTCCCCCTGATTCCCATTGACCCTAGTTTCGCTAGGGCTCCTTGGTGCCACAGTGGGTCAAATGCTGCATCGACGTAAAGAGCAGTCACTCTCACCTCATCTCTGGAGTTCAGCTCTTTTGTCCATGTTTGAGCCAAGGCTGTAATGAGGTCAGAGGTTGGTTGACCCTGTCAGAACTGAAACTGAGCACCAAGAAGCAGGTTATTGCTAAGCAAGCACTCCTTGATAGCACTGTTGATGAGCCTTTCCATCAGTTCACTGATGATTGAGAGTAGACTGATGGGGTGATAATTGGCCGGGTTGGATTTGTCCTGCTGTTTGTGTACAGGATATACCCAGGCAATTTTCCACATTGCCGGGCAGATGCCAGTGTTGTAGCTGTACTGGAAAAGCTTGGCTAGGGAGCAGCAAGTTCTGTAGCACAAGTCGTCATTACTATTGCCGGTATATTGTCAGGACCTATAGCTTTTGCTATCTAGTTGTTACGAAGTATATTAATTTTCATAATAATTTTCTGGTTTGCTATAAAGTATGTTTATGGGTATGAGTGTAGATGGTTCTATCTGTGAGATTTAATTACATTTGGAGTCAGGTAGACTGCAAACTTGAAATTATCAAAAGAAGCTAGGTGTAGAAATGCACTTGAAGTGCTAATGAGTAAACATGGATGCTGTCTTAGCATGTAAGGTGTGAAGGAAATTTGCATTTTTAGTTAAGTGAAGGGATTGTTTGGATTTCAAAGGGATGTTAGTCTGTTTACAACTAGCCAGATAAGCAAGGCTAAGGAGTGTGTTTATTTTTCCCAAGGGTTACTGACAACATTGGCAACATGAAAGTTTGACATTATGGGAAAGGTACAATTCACAAGAGAGAAACATATATAAAGGAGAATGAAAGGCTATGTTGAGGGCCATGTAAGATCTAACAGGAGTGTGTGCAACAGCCTTGAAGAAGCTCCCAGTCATTTGTGCATAGGTCTGTTGTGTACAGTAACCAAAGTTGGAGAAAGCCATTTGGAATTCCACTGTCAAGTGGGTACAGTGTTACCTTGCTGTTTTTTTATTTACATCTAAAATCTATTTTGGACTGTTGCCTTAAAGGGGGTGTGTAACTGAGAGTCAGGTTAATTAGGAATTTTAGGTTTTGTTATAGCATTAAGTACTTGTGTATGTGCTTAAAATCTTTCTTTCATTAATAAATAATTTAATTTTTAAAATCCCTAAAGATCTTGGTGGACACATTACTTCTGAATTTAATTCACACTTCTTCTCATAATAAATACAAATTGCAAAACCATTGTGATAGCGTGGCCAAGTTTCCTTTGTGGATTTGGTCCGCCTAGCGGACATCATCTGCCACGTCATAACAGTGCCTTCAGCCATTTCTTGATTTCACGTGGAGTGAATCAAATTGGCTGAAACCGGCATCTGTGATGCTGGGACCTCTAGGGCGGAGGACGAGATGGGTCATCCACTCAGCACTTCTGGCTGAAGATTGTTGCAACTGCTTCAGCTTTATCTTTTGCACTGCTGTGCTGGGCTCCTCCATCATTGAGGATGGGGATATTTGTGGAGCCTCTCTTTCCGGTGAGTTGTTTAATTGTCCACCACCATTCACGACTGGATGTGGCAGGACTGCAGAACTTATGTCTTATGGATTGGTTGTGGAATTGCTTAGCTCTGTCTATCACTTGCTGCTTATGCTGTTTGGCACACAAGTGGTCCTGTGTTATAGCTTCACCAGGTTGACACCTCATGTTTAGGTATGTCTGGTGCTGCTCCTGGCATGCCCTCCTGCATTGTTCATTGAATCAGTGTTGATCCCTTAGCTTGGTGGTATTGGCAGAGTGGGGGATATACCGGGCTGTGAGGATGCAGATTGTGGTTAAGAACAATTCTGCTGCTGCAGATGGCCAAGAGCGCCTCCTGGATGCCCAATCTTGAGTTGCTAGATCAGTTCAAAATCTATCCCATTTACAACAGTGGTAATGCCACACAACACGATGGAGGGTATCCACAAGGAGTGTGCAGTGGTCATTCCTACTAATACTGTCATGCATCTGCTGCAGGCAGAGGATGAGGCCAAGTATGTTTTCCCTCCTGTTGGTTTCCTCACCAACTGCTGCACACCCATTCTAGCTGATGCCATGAGACGTCACAGGGGCCAGAGTCGATGTTGAACACTCCCAGGGCAACTCCCTCCTGACTATAAACCACTGTGGCACCACCTCTGCTGGGTCTGTGCTGCCAGTGGGATGGGGCATACCCAGGGATGGTGATGGTGGTGTCTGGGACATGATCTGTGAGGTACAATTCCGTGAATATGACCATGTCAGACTGTTGCCTCAGTAGTCTGTGAGAGAGCTGTCTTAATTTTGGCACAGGTCCCCAGACGTTAGTAAGGAGGACTTTGCAGGGTTGACAGGGCTGGGTTTGCCGTTGTTGCTTCCGGTGCCTAGGTCGATGCCGGGTGGTCCATCCAATTTCATTCCTTTTTATTGGCTCTTTAGTGGTTTGATACAACTGAGTGGCTTGCTAGGCCATTTCAAAGGGCATTTAAGAGTCAAACACATTACTGCGGATCTGGAGTCACATGTAGGCCAGACTAGGTGAGGACGCCAGATTTCTTTCCAGAAAGGACATTAGTGAACC
Source organism: Cetorhinus maximus (assembly GCF_964194155.1). Lineage (NCBI taxonomy): Eukaryota > Metazoa > Chordata > Chondrichthyes > Lamniformes > Cetorhinidae > Cetorhinus > Cetorhinus maximus. The sequence continues at coordinate 141,475,181 of NC_135881.1, read as the reverse complement.
AGATGGGTTTTTACAACAATTGACAATGGTTTCATGATCCTCATTAGACTTTTAATTCCATATTTTTATTGAATTCAAATTCCACCATCTGCTGTGGTGGCATTCAAACCCAGGTCCCCTGCTAACCAATCCTCTATCCATGTTAACATGTTACCCTCTAAACCATGAGCTCTTATTTTGTGTCAAGGTCAAGACAATTCTCATGGCAATTCACGGCCATTATACTTAATACATTTTTTATACACTATGAACCTTCTTTAAAGATTACTCTCAGTGCTTACCTTGATCTTCTAGCCATTAACTACAAAACTGGTGTTTCTTGATGTCAAAAGAGGACACCGGCTTTGCAAGTTAGCTGACCAATGAACATCATGATGTTAAACTAAGTCAGGAAGGTCTGAGACGCAATCCCTAGTCTGGTAAGTTAATTGATCTCATCCCAGGCTTGCTACAAGAGTGCTAAAATTGGCCTTGTTGCCCATGGTTCAGAGGGAGGAGGGAGTTATTCAAGGTCCAGGCTTACGATCACTTGAGACCATGATGGAAAGTGTGACATTGGATGAAGATAGAATCTGTCTTTGTTGTAACAACTCACACAATTAAATAACTGTTTAATATTCAAGGTTTGCGTTCACATGTGAGGAATGACTAGTTGGGTGAACTCATGGAGGGCGTACCTGGAATTGCACCCCAACACAAGCCATTGTCTTCAGGAGAGAAAAGGAGAAATGCACAGGGGGCGGCAAAGTACTAATGTAGCTCACACAACAGGTCTATCCATCAGTATAGATTGTGAAGATGGGTGTTGTTTTTAAAAAATATTTTGGGGATTATTGTGGTATTCTGTAAAGAAGGGTGTACATGTGTGTGTGTGCATGTGTAATTAAACTGGGGAAGATTAGTAAAGTCAGCTTGTCTGTGGGGCCAGAGAGATGAAAGGTAAAGGTGCTGAATGCATGCATTTGTAATGAGAGGCTATGGTGAATTTGAACGTATGAGTAAATAGGTTGTGTTTGAAATTTGCATTATAAGATGAGTAGGAACTTAGGGAGTTTAGAATTGACAAGGAATTTTACAACTTACAAAGGTTTCATAAGTAATCAAGGGAAGGTTATTAAATTTTATTTTACGTAAAAGTAGAGGTGAGAAGAAACATGAAAGGTTTTTATATTTTGGAAAAGCTATGTTCAAAGAGGTGCTGAGGACAATGGAATCGAAGATGAAATGGAAAAAGTATATTTAAGAAGAGATGTTGATTTGAATTGTGCTCGCTGTGTGGGAAAGACACCCTGGGAACAGCTGTGTGCTGAAAGAAGGCGCGAAGTCCAAGGCAGCCATCTATAAAAACAGAAGAGTCTTGGGTTTCAGAAACCAGTCTTGTTTCTGAAGTTTCTTGGATTTCCACAGCAAAGTGGAAGAGAGCATGAGAAGTGGTGTGGTATACCTTTACTACAACAACAGCAGTTTTGCCTTCAGTAATATTACTAGAGTTTTACAGTTAAACATCTATAAGGTGTTTACTCACGTGTCTGATTGTCATGACTCACTGGGGACAGTGCGCTGTCGTATCAAGCCCCACTGCTCCCTGACAAATGTGAGAAGTTTAATCAGACCACCAAATTGCCCCAATTCTACCTAACTGCCTAATTTAGGTTAAAAGAATATGAGCACCAGGTTTTTAATCCTAACAAGTAAATAACTGTTTATTAAACAAATTGTCTGTAACCAGTGGCAAAAGAAAGAAATATGAACGCTAACTTTTAACTCTATAGCTTAAACTCTACCCCTTCTTAAACCCCTATACACAACCACACACACACATAAGGCACACAAAACATAGATTTTAAGGGTGAGATAAAACAGTTCAATAGCACCAATCTGGAGTTCAGGATTAGATGGGTTGACTTTGATTGCTTCCTTCCAAATTTCTTGCAGGCTGACATTAGGTGGTCTCCCAACACTTGCAGTCTGTGGTACTCTGGTTGAAACTTGCTTTTAATATCTCTATTGGTGATTTTTCCCCTTTTCCTCCTGACAGGTGTCTCTCAAAGAAAGTAGGATACAGTGATGTGAGGAATAGCGAGCTAGCTACTATGGAAGGATTACTGGAGTCTTCCAAAACACAGGAGAGAGAGGTTTCAGGTCTTTTTTCTTTTCAGGCTAGTAGCTGATCCACAGCACTATCTTCACACAGAACCTGGCCACTTGGTCAGGAGCCAATCAAAATCCTCTTAAACCAGGTCTCCGTTCCAGCACTATTCTGTCCAACCTGGCACACATTGCTCCACAATAGCAACATTGTAGATTTTCTTCTTCCTGCTCCATGGAACCTCTTTTAAAATGCAGCCATGGTAGTTTTTAAAGCCACAGTCCAATCTTAAAGCCACAGTGCAAGAAAAAAAATAAAAATATGTTTTTTACATGCCTCCACTCTTAAAAAGGATGAAACGCCATTTAAAAAATGCGTTTCATCACAGGGTTTTTGATACTTAGACAACAAACATGAGACTTACACTCATTCATCCATCCTTGCTCCTTATACAATTGTAAGTATTAACTGATTTCAGTCATTTACACCTGTGACAATGCATCCGCAATCACATTATCTTTACCGGCAATATGAATAACCTTTACATTGAATGGTTGAAACAACAGACCCCATCTAAACAGTATTGCATTTCGAGTTTTAAACTTCACAATGAACCCCAGTGGATTATGGTCAGGGTAGATTAGTGTTTTTTTGTTATCGTCCTCTTTTTTTTCTGTTCTTTATCTCTGTTCCTTTGTCTTTCTTTGCCCCTACTTCTATCCCTTTCCTTGCATCTGAATTTTTCTTTTTTTTTGGTTTTTACTCTTGCCCTGTTCCGCATCATTACTACTGGATTTAACCCAGTTTTCATTGTGTTTTTGTTCCCTGCCTCTGCTGTCATATTTGATAATTGGTCATTCTGCTCTTTATTCTCTTTAACAGAAGTCTCAAATTTTGACTCAAGCTCTTTCATTTTGTCATTATGCTGCACTAATTTTGATTCCATCTTTTTCTTCCATTCTGCTAACTTGTTTTTATACTGGTCTGCTTCAAAGGCTGAAACTTTCTCTTTAGAAACAGTTTCAATACTTGCAGAGAACTGATCTATTTGGTCCAGCAGCTTTTGTTGTTTCACTTGTTATTGTTTGTTAAGCAATGAAATAGCTTCTTCCTTATCTGAAAGGTAAACACTGTGCTCAAGCTGCAACTTCAGATCACTTATTTGTCCCTCCAAGCTCAGGATCAGTAATTCTTTTCCCTTTAGCTGTTCTGTGATGGATTCGTGCACATATGCACTTTCTGAAAATTCTTTTCTATACTGTTCGATGCACGTCTCCTTCTCATCTAATACTTGACTGTGATGTTTCCTTTCTTGCTGGAGTGTGTATTGTTGAGCAGTAACATTTTGTGGTTCAGATTGCAATGCCTTAAAGTTTTCTTGCTCGTTTTTCAGTTGTTGTGTCATAGGCTGCACTGAATCGTTCAATAAGATATTTTGATTTACTACCTCTTCAAGTTTAATTTCTAGTTCACCAGCTCTATTGATCCTTTTTGCAACTGCCTTTTGTACCTTCTCAATTTGACTTTGGTAGCCTTTAATACGCTTTTGAAGGATAATGTTCATTTTCATGAAATAATGTTCATTTTATCAGTACACCTTATATTAAAGTCATTGGTTTGTAGCTTTATTTTTGCATTTGCTTCATTAAAATAATTAATTAATTGCTTGCATTCAGAAGTTCAACTTGAAGACGTTTCTTGAAGCTGTTTTTCATATTCCTCAGTTCCCTTCAACAAACTGCTAAGCTCATGAATCTTACCCTGGCTCTGCTCACCTGTTTTTCTCAGTTCACTTAGACGGTTTTCTAATTCTGTTCTTTCCAGCAAAGTTTTACTGTTAAGTCTATTCAAAGGTCTGTAATTTAGCTTTAAGGGCTGTTTAATTTTCTACCAAAGTATCAACCTGAACTGATACTTCTTTTAATTCCCCTTGAAGTTGCTGTATTTTACTTGCTCGTAAAGCAACCATCTCTGTAAGTTCTGTCATTTTCATGTACATCTCTTTTCATTATTGGAGGCTTTGAGGCTCTGCTTTAGTTCTCTCAATTCTTGTTGCTTGTGATTAGATTCCAGCTGGGTCACTTTCATTAATTCCTATAGAGCCTGCATGTGCCATTTCCACCAGCTTCTCATCGAACATTTGTTGCTTTTGAACAAATTCCTTCTGCTGCTTTTCCAGCTCGGCTTTTAATTTAATCTCCTGTTCAAAAAGTTTCATCTTTAATTTATCCTGCATTTCAGTTCCCTTCTTTTAAAACTTCCTCCAGTTTCATTTCAAGTGCTTTTATTTTCCTTCCATATTTCTCATGAAGTGAAGCAATTTGCTGCTCACCTAATTTTTGATCTTCTGTTTGTTTTTGAGTGAAGACTTCAGCCTCAGCTTCAGTGTGAGCTGACTTTGCTAACTTGTTTAACTCTGGATCTGCTTTCTGAGCCTCAATTAAGGAAGACCTGCCAAACACTTCCTTTGAATTATCCTCATCCTTAAAGTTTCAGCTACTCTAACATCTGCTCGTGGTATTACTTTGACATGGACTTTGTTTAGCCATTGCTGTGGTCACCACACATGATGGAAAATACTAGGAACTTGTTCTTGTAACTAATCCGTCTCTTTAGGCTCCTTCGGACTTTCTATGATTATGAGCAAAGCGATAACCTTCACTCCTGCCAAATCATTCCCCAGGAGTAGATCCACTCCATCCACAGGTAATTTCTTAACCACTCCTACAGCCACCGATCCAGACAACAAATCACACTCCAATTGCACGTTGTACAATGGAACCGGGATATACTCTCCACTCATCCCATTTACCAATACTTTAGTTTCCATTGAAATCTTTGGAGGGAAAACTAGGTCCTTCTACAGCAAAAAGGGTTTGAGTAACTCCTGTGCCCCTTAATATAGTTATGGGTTTAGCTGCATCATTTGATGAAAAAGGGGTTATCTTCCCTTTAGACAAAAACCCTTTAAATCTCTCATCTACCTTATGCACTTCACCTGCATTCACAGCAGTGGTTACCTCTAACCCTTATTTGTAGCTAAAGCTAAAATTTGACCCATGGCATTTTCTTTTTGAGTTCCCTTTTTGGACTCACTCTTACAAACCCCAATGAGTTCCATTGGCTTTCCTTGCAACTTCCAGCATTCTGAACAAATGTGCCCCACTTTATCACAGTGGGAGCACTTCAGCCTTCGAGTTTCACCGCCAACCTCAGTACCTTCTTTCCTGATCTGGGGAGGAGATCTCAAAGTATTCCCAGTTGTCCATTCTTTACCCTGGCTACTCACCTTCCTTTCACTCTCCCACTTTCTATCCTTTTCAAATTTATGGGCGTGATGGAAAAAGGTTTGGTTTTATGGATCAGCTCATAATTGTCAGCCATTACTGCTGCCTATTTGGCAGTTGCAACCCTTTGGTCTTCCACATGGGTTCTTATTACAGAAAGTAGGGAGTTTTTAAAGTCTTCCAAGAGAATAATCTCTCTGAGAACTTCATAGGCAGTTTGAACTCCTAATGCTTGTACCCGCCTGTCAAAACTGCTTTGTTTAAGCCTTTCAAATTCAAGGTAAGTTTGCCCAGGCTGTTTTCTTAAATTTTGAAACTGCTGTCTCTATGCTTCAGGGGCCAATTCATTTTCACTAAAATGCCCTTTTTCATCACACCATAATCCCTAGAAACCTCTTCTGATAGTGAGGCATAAATTTCCTGTGCTCTGCCTGTCAATTTGGTCTGCATGGGCAATGTCCATTTTTCCTTTGGCCAGTTCATCTGTTTAGCTATCTTCTCAAATAAAATAAAGAATGCTTCAACATCTCTTTCTTCAAATTTTGGAAGAGTTTGTACAAATCTCCCTACTGGATTCTGATCTGGAATTAAGTCCTGCCTCACCTCCTGGTGTCTCATTTTTAACTGTCAACATTCTAAGATGGAATTCTCTATCTTTCTCTTTTCCTCTTTCCTCCTTTTCTAACCTCACCATTTCTAATTCCCTTTCTTGCTTTCTTTCTCTCTCCTGCCTTTCTGCTAGTTCCTTTTGAAATGCTTTCTCTTTGCTTTTCTTTTTCTTTCTCTGCCCTTTCTTTTTCTGCTGCCTCTAGTTCAAGTTTTTTCATTTCCTTTGCTTGTTCAACTTCAAGCTTCTTAATTTCTAACTGAAATCCCACTACCTCCAGCTGTGACTCACTAGTGTCAGGTATCACTTCTAACTTTAAACGTTGTGCTGTACCTTCGATTATCTCTGCCTTCCTAGCTTTGCCAGGCAATCCTACTCTTAGTTTACTTGCCAATTCGATTAACCTGGGGCAGAATTTTCTGCCTGTCGGGCGGGTAGGCCCGACCCAATCTCCGGCGGGTGGGGAGCCGATCCGCGCCAGCGAAGTGGGCCGCACTGCCATTTTACATGGGTGGGCCAATTAAGGTCCGCCCAGCGTGATGTCCAGTGGGATGCGCTTCCTGTGCGGGCAGCGGGGATTCCCTAAAAGCATGAGCATGAAAAAGCGCACATCTCCCTGAGGCTAAGTGCAGCCTCAGGGAGATCGCTTCCACTTTGAAAAATATGAAAAATAGAAAAAAAAAATTCCCTTGCATGTCCCTCTCAAGTGACATGAGATGGGACATGTTCATAATTTACACAATAACTTTATTAAAATTTTTAAAATCCTGCATGAAACCTCATCCCGCCACTGGATGAGGTTCATGTTTTCTCTATTTGCCGCTGGGGTTCCTGGCCTGCCTGCCAACCTTAAGGTTTGGCGGGCAGGTCCTTTAATTGTTTAAATGATCCTGTCAATGGCCTCAATTGGCTTCCCACTGACATCATCCCGCGTCATTTTACACGTCGGCGAGCGGGCCCCGCCCCCTGCTCACCGACGGCAAAATTCTGCCCCTAGCTTTTGGGATCCCTTGTAAAATTGTCAGGGGCATCTCTTCCACTTGCAGAAAGGTTTCAAGTTTCCAGTTCCATCTTATTTTTGATAGCTCAAACCTTGCGTTTCCTTTTAGATTTTATTACTTACTAAATCTACACCAGCAGGCTGGTGGTCTCCCAGCACTTGCAGTCTGTGGTTCTCTGGTTGAAACTTGCTTTTAATTTCTCTGATGATTTTTCCCCTTTTCCACATGACAGGGGTTTCTCAAAGGAAGTAAGATACAGCGATGCCAGCTAGCTACTATGGCAGGATTACTGGAGTCTTCCAAAACACAGGAGAGAGAGGTTTCAGGTCTTTTTTCTTTTCAGGCTAGGAGCTGATCTACAGCACTATCCTCACACAGAACCTGGCCACTTGGTCAGGAACCAATCTAAACGCTGTCGCTAGGCAGTTCCCTCTTAAACCAGTACTCCGTTCCAGCACTATTCTGTCCAACCTGGCACACATTGTTCCATAATAGCAACATTGTAGATTTTCTTCTTCCTGCTCCATCTTTTAAAATGCAGCCATGGTAGTTTTTAAAGCCACAACCCATCTTAAACCACAGTCCAAGAAAAAATAAAAATATGTTCTTTACACTGACCAAGTGAGATTTTTTTTGGGCGGGGGGGTGTAAGGCTATTTTAACTGTGTAACTGTAATCTTGTGCGCTTAAGTCTCCTTTTCCTCTTGTTAATAAATCTTTAAATGTTTAAAATCCCAAAAATGTTACTGGAATTCTATGCTACTGGGATCAGTAGGTTTCTTCTCATTTTCAGAATACAAAAAAAAGGGCTATTGTCAGTAAGTCAAGTTCCCCTCTGGGATTTGGCTTGCTCAGTGAATAACATCTGCTGTAGTCGTAACAAGGTCTTGGTAAAGGAGTAAATAAGGTAGATACAGAGAACCTATTTTCTCTGGTAGGGGAGTTCAGAACAAGAGAACAGAACCTTATAATTAGAGCTAAGTCATACAGGGGTTGATGCCAGGAAGCACTTCTTCACACAAATGACAGTGGATATTTAAAACTTTCTTACCCCCTCCCAAAAGCTGCTGAGTTTAGGACAATTGATAATGTCAAAACTGAGATTGATAAAGCCTTTGCCGAACAAAAATTTAAGTGTTACAGAACAAAGGCGGCAAGTGGAGTTAAGAAACAGATCAGTCAAGATCTAATTGACTGGCAGGACAGGCTCAAAGGGTTGAATGATATCCTGTTCCTATGTTCCATCAGCGTATTATGGATAGGAATGGGGTTAATTTAAACATCACTAATTTCTCCTCTCACTACTTATCTGTAAACAGAAAGGTGTTTTTATTTGTTTCCCTCCTTATATGTGGTGGCGTATTTCCAATCCCTCAGTTTTGGTGAGATCCAATTTTCCATTCATAACACCACAGCAAACTCGAGATAGGATGAACTAAAGAAAGGGTTGGTTTATTGCACGCATTCAAACTGCCGAAAGGAGGGTCGCAACATTATCTCCAAACTCAGACAGTAAAGAGCGGGATAGAGAAAAGAAGGGTTTACAGTACAGAGACCACAGAGAAACTAAATATTGGTTCATGTGAGTTCTAGAGTCCAGAATCAAAGTCCAATGAGACGTTCCTTCATGGGGGTCAGTGTACTGAAAACCAATGTTGTAGAATCCACTTTTCCAGTGGTGTTGACTTCACAAGATGAAATAGACACGCAGAGATGAATACATCTTGTAGATGATGGTGCAGAATTTCCAGCAGAAGCAGTGTAGATGGGGCCAGGTGTTCAACCTAGACAGAGCTCCTTGTCTGTGAGGGTGCTAGTCAGATGGTAAACAGCAGACTGAGCTTTTCAGCTCAGCAAGGCAATATTACTTGTCCCATAAGCCAGAGGCTCATATCACATGACTCCCACCTCTCCACCATATATTATAAAGAATGTGTATCCATCTTCTGGATCCCAATCACTGTTAAATGTCTCAGCTATTAGGAATTGAAAGGAAGGTTGCAGGGCCTTTGTCTTAGCAGACGAAACATCTCCTTCTGTCCAGGCTGGATTATTAAATGTAGATGGCCTTTGTAAAGCTCTCTTTGAAGTTGGGCTGTGCAGATCACAGGGGGTCATTAGTGGCTCCTCAGAGTTAACAAGGTACAAGTTTTCCGGAAACTGCCAAGTGGCTTCTTTCGTTCAAGGGTCACAAATACAGTTTCAGCCATTTTAGAGGTCTTTATTCAGTTTAAAATTTTTTAGAAATAACGATGAGCATATCTATATATATTTTATAAAAAATACAGTGTAAGGTCTTATCCTCTCACAAGCATCATCACAATATTTTCGTATGCCCCATATTCCTTAACTGCAGTGACCACACTAAACAAGTTGTCTTCTTCTACAAAAGGTCTTCCTGATTCATGGATGAACTCCACTTCAGGTTTCCCCAGCCAAGATTTATGATTTTGATTTTCCACAAGTGCCCATTGAAAATGAATGAGAGACGAATGAGGGCATCTTCTGAGGATGCTGACTACCCAAACAATGTTAGAAGCTATTATCAAAGGCACAAAGGTGCAGGGCACTTAGATAAATTCAAGGTAATCAGGCAGAGTCAACATGGTTTTGTGAAAGGGAAATCATGTTTAACCCATTTATTGGCGTTCTTTGAAGAAGTAACATGTGCTGTGGACAAAGGAGGACCAGTACTATACTTAGATTTCCAGAAGTATATTCAAAGGTTATTGTGAAAAATAAAAGCTCATGGTGTAGGGGGTAACATTTTGGCATGGATAGAAGATTGATTAGCTAATAGGAAACAGAGAGTAGGTATAGATGGGTCTTTTTATAGTTGGCAGGATGTGATGAGTGGTGTGCCACAGGTATCAGTGCTGGAGCCCCAACTTTTACAATTTACATAAATGACTTGGATGAAGGAGCTGAAGGCATGATTACTAAATTTGCTAATGATACAAAGATAGGTAGGAAAAGAAGTTGTGAAAAGGACATAAGGAGGCTACAAAGGGATATAGAAAGATTAAGTGAGTGGGCAAAGATCTGGCAATTGGAGTACAATGTGGGAAAATGTGAAATTGTCCGTTTTGGCAGGAAGAATAAAAAAGAAGCTTATTATCTAAATGGTGAGAGATTGCAGAGCTCCCAGTTGCAGAGGTTATCTGGGTGCTCTAGTGCATGAATCACAAAAGGTTAGTATGCAGATACAGCAAGTAATTCAGAAAGCTAATAGAATGTTATTATCTATTATGAGGGAAATTGGATACAAAAGTAGGGAGGTTATGCTTCAGTTAAACAGGGCATTGGTGAGACAACATCTGGAGTATTGTGTACAGTATTGGTCTCCTTATTTAAGGAAGGATGTAAATGCATTGGAAGCAGTTCTGAGAGCTAGACTAATACCTGGAATAGGAGGGTTGACTTAAAAGGGAAGATTGGACAGGCTAGGCTTATATCTGCTGGAGTTAAGAAGAGTAAGAGACAACTTGATTAAAACATATAAGATCCTGAGGGGTCTTGATAGGGTGGATATGGAAAGGATGCTTCCTCTTGTGGGAGAATCTAGAACTAGAGGTCACTGTTTAAAAATAAGGGGTTACTCAGTTAAGACAGGGATGAGGAGAATTTTTTTCTTATAGCGGATCATGAGTCTTAGGAACTCTCTTCCTCAAAAGGTGGTGAAAGCAGAGTCTTTGAATACTTTTAAGGCAGAGGTAGATCGATTCTAAAGGGTGAAAGATTATTGGGGGGTTAGGTGAGAATGTGAATTTGAGGTTGCAATCAGATCAGCCATGATCTTGCTGAATGATGGAGCACGCTCAAGGGCTAAGTGGCCTACTCCTGCTCATAATATATAGGTTCATATTTGTTTACTTACAGTTTGCTTCAAGTCTTACATTGCTATAAATCTTTTGTACTTAACTTTAGTTTTGAAACTATAAACTATTCTAAATACTTCATGATTAACATTACAACATTTACAGCAGATATTAACAATGCTCTTACTACCCATCTCTCCACATCAAGCCCTTGACCTTAGAGAGGCAGGCGGTCTGGAGGTCTTACATCCCTTTCACTTCTCGTTTGCTGTTCGGTCAGGAGAGTGGCAGTGTCTGGAGGTGCTTGCTTTTGCTGTTAGCTTGGCGGTGGCTCGGGTGTCTGGGCATCCTGATGAATCATGCTATCTTCCAATCGGGGAAGCCTGGCCAAGGAGAGGGCGGAGGCTCCTCCTGTTGCTCCTGACTGTGCCTTCTGGCGTATTGATTTGGTGGAGCTGTGGTTGGTCCTTGTTTAGGCAAAAGACCGTGCCTTGACTCCTGAGGTCTGGGATCCAAACTTTGACACCCTGTTGTAGCTGTGGCAGGTGTCTGGCATGCTGTCACCTATTGTGGCCAGAGGCCTGTTTCTGTCTGTAGGCCTGCTCCTTCTCCCATACAGCTTAGTGGGCTTTGGCTACCAACCCTGGCTGGAGTTTCTTTGGCAGAATCGGAAATTGGGTGCACAGTTCCCAACCCATCAGAAGCCTTGATGGGGACAGACTTTCCTGTAAGGAGATGGACCTGTATAGAAGCAAGGCGGTGGGAAAATCCCCTTTTTCCTTCAAGAGGGCCTTTACACTGCGAACCCCATGTTCTGCTTCACCGTTGGACTGCAGATACTATTGGGAGCTGGTATAGTGGTGGAATCCGGCTGCTGCTGCAAAATGCACAAAGCATTCGTTAACGAACTGGGAGCCATTATCAGAAATGAACTCGTCTGGGATGCTGTGACTTGAGTTCCTTGATAACCGTCTCCATGGTGGTTGTGTGGAGTTTCTTTACCTCCATCCACCTGGAGTAGTAGTCCATGATGATCAGGAAAGATTTGCCATTGTAGGCGATCAGGTTCATCACCAACCATTCCCATGGCCTGTTGGGAAACTGTGTGGGAATGAATGGCTCTCTGTGATCCTGGCAGTACAACGTGAAAGTGTGGCAAATGGCAATAGTCTCTATTGGAGATGCCTGGCTATCTGACTGCAGATTGGGCCCATGCCCTTGTTATGATTTGGCAGGTGGTAATTGCTGGGCTGACCAAATCTCAAAAGGAAACTTGGCCAAATATCACAATGACTTGGAATTTGTATTTTTATTATGAGAAGGTATGTGCACTGAAGTCAGAAGTAAAGATTCCACTCCCACTTTTGGGGATTTTAAATATTAAATTAAAACATTTATTAACAAAAGGAAAGAAAACTTAAACACACAAGATTACACTTACACAGTTAAATTTAGTCTTACAACATTTCCAAAAAGATTTCTACTTAGCTAGACTCCCAGATAAACACCCTTTTCCCAGGCAACAGCCCAAATAGATTCTTAATGTGTAAAACATCCAGTAATATTACCACAAGGCACGGTTGCTATAAGGGACATATTTCATAGCTGCTCTTTTTCTCTCACTCGACAATAGAGATTCCAAGGCTTTTAACAAAACTTTGCTTTCTGCAACAAACAAGCACTTCTCAGGGGTGGCTAGAGGCTGCTTTTCACAAGTCTGTCCTCACACAGCCCACCTTTCAAGATCTCACAGGGCCACTCACTATATGGCTTTCAATCTTTCCTAAAATATATTTCTCCCTTTTGATCTTTAAAGCTCACTGTTTTAAACTTTCTTTGGAAGTTACCTTTCCTAGAATATAAAAATCTTTCATGTTGTCATTATGGCCAGCATTTATGGGTAAATAAACTTAATAACTTTGCCTTATTTATTTATAATTTATCCAGTTGTAAAACTTCCGGTCATGTCTCTTTGAAATTCAGACAGCTAACACTTCACTCTTCATTTATCTCTTAATGCAAATTCCTATTCATACTGTATTTACTGGGATCTCATCTTAGCTTACCCATCTCCATTTCAAAATGCCTGCTTTTACACCTAGCCACTTTGATGATTTAATCCTTGCAGTGTGACTGTTTTCAGTTTAATTAAATTAATCACACACGTGCACACACAACACACACACAGAGCCCCCAAAAGCCTGCTTCAATATCCCACAGTAGTATTAAGAAAAATGATATTTTCTTTATGCCCTACATTTAGTCATCCCGAGATGCCTCTGGATGATCACCCACAGAGGGGATGGAATGATTGCTGCTCATCATAGACCAGCAGGTCATCTTTGACTGTGAAGTGGCTCTGTCACTCAAACCACACTTTGGCTGAAGTACCATTTGGCCGCTGACGAAGTCATCCCTGCAGGCAATAGGTGCGTGCACAGGTGCACTCTTCATTCTGGAGCTGTTCTTGGCTGAGTTGTTGAAGTCAGGTCGTGTTAAGACCACAGCAGATGTTAATTGCTGAGCAAACCAAATCCCAGGGAGAAACTTGGCTTACGGGCCACACCCTTTTCATTTTGCATTCTGAAAATGAGAAAACACACTGATCTCAGAAGCAAGTTGTGCAGTAACATATTTGTGATCTTAAAATTTATAAGTAGTAGTTTTATTAACAAGAAGAAAAGAAAATTTAAGCACACAAGATTACAGTTACACAGTTAAAATTAGTCTTACAAAACATTCCCCCAAAAGACTCTACTTGGTCAGACCCATAAGTAACACTCCAGGCATCACTCCATGATAGATGTTTAACTATAAAAATCCAGTAATATTACCTAAGGCAAACTGCTGTAGCTTTACTAAAGGCATACAACACAACCTCTTAAACTCTCTTCCGCTCTGCTGTGGAAATCCAAGACTTCAGAATAAGACTGCTTTTTGCAGCCTAAGACTTCTCTGGCTTGACTGGATGGCTGATTGAAACTGCATTTTCTCCCAGGCTAGAGCTGTTTCCAGGAAATCTTTCTCACACAGCCAACAGTCAACATCCAACAGCTTATCAGTAAGCTCTCCAAAGTAACTCTAAAATAATTTTCTCCCCCCTTTCATCTCAGGTTCCATTGTTCTCACACCTCCTCAAAACTCAAATCCTTCCCAATATAAAATAATTTATGTTTCTATTTGTTTCTGCTTTCGGGCCAATAAAATGTAATATAACCTCTTCTATTTACCCATGGAACCCCTATAAGATGCAAAAATGTTTCTTGTCACTTCTGATTTCCCTTTGACATTCAAACAAATTCTCAACTTATTTAAAAATGCATATGTTACATTCAACCTATTTATTTGTACCTCAAACCCACCATAATATCTCATCACAAATGCACGCCTAATGCCTCTATCCTGTCATGTCTTAATCCTCTGAGACAACTTGTCTCTAGTGGCTTTTCTCCAGCTTAATCAAATCATTTACACACACACACACAAAAACATATATATTAAAAAAATCCATTCTCACACTGGATGGAGGCTAGTAGTGGCCTGGGAGTAGGCTTCCACTTCATTGATGAAGGTGGTGTCATGGTCAGTTGGAAATTCTGCAGTGGCCCTTGAAAGGGCATCCGCTGTCATCTGGTTCTTTCCCTGGATGTAGACGGTGTCAAATGTGAAATGCATGAGGCATAGGCAAAATGATTGAATCTGAGGGAGCATCTTCATGAGCTCCTTCTCATTTAGCAGAGAGACCAATGGCTTGTGGCCTGTCTCGATGGTGATTTTGAGGCCAATGATGTAGCCTGAGAACTTTTCTCAAGTTCACGTGACTGCCAAAAGCTCTTTTTCAATAATGGCATACCTGGTTTCCATGTCAGATAGTCCCCTTGAAGCTTAGTAGATTGGCTGGCATGTGCTGTCTGATTGTTTCTGAAAGAGGACAACTCCAAGTCCCATGGAGGAAACATCAGCTGCAATGATGTTGAGTAGCTCTGGGTCATAGTGGGCCAGAATGTCTGTAGAGAGCAGCATCTCCTTCATGCAGGCGAACGCCTGTTCCTGTGGGCGAATCCTAAACACAGGCTTGGTCCGTCCTAAGTATGTGCCTCAGTGGTTCCATGACCTGTGCTAGGTGGGGCAAAAACTTCACCAACTGGTTCACCATGCCCAGGAGTTGTTGAAGCTCTGGAGTGGGGAAGTCAGTGATCGCCTTGGTTTTCTGGGGGTCTGCCATGGTACCACTGCTGCTGTCGACATGGCCTACGAACTGGATGGAAGTTTTTGAGAACTCATATTTTTTGTTCAATGTTAGACCTGCCCTCTTGCTGTACCAGGACCGCTGCGAGCCACTTATCATGCTCTTTAGCATGAATCCGTGGACCAGAACATTGTCCAAGTAATAAATAACCCATTGAAGGCCCTGCAAGATGTCTGACATTGTGCGTTGGAAGATCCTTGGCACCGATGTGATCCCAAAGAGTAGACGGTTGAAGCAGAATCTACTGCGGGGGTTAAAAGCTGGTTAGGAGCTGGGAATCCTTATCAAAAAGCTGCTGTTAGCGTCATTCTTATGAAAAAAATGGTGCTGCGTGAAAGCTTGGTCAGGCTCTCATCCACCAAGGACATGGGTGAACCTCCCTGGTCACTGTCTTGTTAAGCTGTGTGAGGCCGACATAGATGAGGAGAGAGCAGTTCGGTTTACGAAATGGGACCATCCCCGAGCACTATGTGATGAGTTGCTTCACTGGGGAAATGATTCCTAGATTCACCATGCTATCGAGCTGGCGTTGTACCTTGTCCATTAGCGGCTGGAGAATTTTCCTCGGAATGAAGAGGCACACTCGTTTGGAGGAGTGTAATTTTGTAGGTGCCCTTGAGGCAGCCTAGACCTATGAAGAGATTTGGGAACAGGTGTCTGTATTTTGAGCCTGCCTGTAGCTGGTTGACCTCGCCGACGTATTGTCGGAGGTTAAGTTCAATACAAATGCCTCATCTTAGTAATGAGTAGTCCTGGTTGGGGAGCACAAAGAGGGTTACATGAATTGATTTGCCCCTATCTTGCTGTGTAGCTTACAGGATGCCCTTGACCGTCAGGTGGAGTCCTCCCACTGCGTGGAGCAAGGTGCCCATTGGTTGGAACTGTAGTTACTTAAGCCTTGGTACCTTGTCAAACAGGGCAGTTATCCTGGCACTAGTGTCTAATTTAAAATAGGTGGGGTGGCTGTTCACCAAAATGTCTGCTTTCCAAAATGAAGTGCTGCACCGTCTGATGTTGCCCAGGGAGAAAGGCTGGGTGTCTTCTCAGTGGTTGGCCTCAACTTTGTGGATAGCTGTCGGGTTGTCTGTGCAGTGCTGAAGTCTCGAATGGTACAACTTACTGAAGTGTCCCTGTCGGCGGCAGTGGAAGCATGTGGCAGCACTCACAAGACATTGGTTCTTCCTGTGAGTGCGCTTCGCATTGCAGCGCTGACACAGTCATTCATCTGGGTGGTTAGGGGATAGCTTACCCTGGCTCGGATGGTCCCTGTGGCTGTGTGGCTTGCACCTGCCCTGTGAAGTGCTGAATCCCTTTAGGATAGTCCTGTAGGTTTGTTTGCGCAGCTCCAACAGTCTATTTCTGGATGACCTTGTCGAGGGGACAGAAGCCTGTTGGTAGCAGGCCTGCAGCCTTTGTGCTGGGGTCTGGAGTAAAACTGTCCTTTAGAGAAATTTTCGTGCAAAGGCCCAAGTTTTGAGATTCTTCAGCGTCATCGGTGAGGCACATTGTTGGTGGTAGTGAATAATTGTGTTCCACCTTTAAAATATTTTAACATTTGGGTGTCCTTTTAAGAGTGAAGGGGATTTCAAGTTGGCATCGCCAGTAATGAAAAAGATGGGACTTTTGCACTCTTTGCAGTTTTGGCATGAAATTCAAAATGATGGCAGGATCGGCTTGGGTAGAAGAAGCCTCAAAATGGCCACAGATTGGGCTGCTGCTAAGAGTTGTTTTAGTTGTGATGACATGCTGCAGGTCAAGGACAGATTGGGAGGGCGGAATTCTCACTAGCCAGGAGGTCGAAGAATCGCAAGGGGCCAGATTTTTAAAAAATTCCTTTGGTCTCTTTTTAAACATTAGTTTAATGTTATGGACATGCAGAGTGTACCAAGTTGGAGTTTGGGTTGCAACAAAATTCACAATGAAGTTTCTGTCTGACCTGAGCTTTAACAAAATGGTTCACAGGACTGGTTTGCCTGGAACTTCAAAAGGATTTTTATCTCACCCTGCAGGCTGCTGGCTGCTGATTCTGCTTTGTTGAAGTTGATCTTCCACATGGATTCAGTAGAGACTTTTGCTTGAACTTCACTTCTGCCTTTTTTCTGCTGTCAGGCTCTTGTGTTTCTGGAGCTTCTCAGGTGAGTTTTCTCAGCATCTTGCTGCTTGAGTGAGGTTGTTTCCAGGCAGAATCATTCCTGGTGTCCTTTTCTTGAGAGTTCTTCAGTCTTTTAGAAAGGATGTGGATCTTTATCCCCTGCTGCCACAATGATCTGTTCTGTTGTTGCTACCCGTGATGCATACTGCTTGGACACCATGAAGCAGCCTTGTTGAAGTTACAAAGAAGTCTTTAGCAATATTACTGAACTATGTACATATTTACAGTAGAGGGTAAAGTTATGGACAGGACCCCATACTAGGTACTTACATGTTGCTACCTATCTCTAGACTGCCCATAGCTCTAGGTCACGTGCCTTCTTACATCACTGTGTGGGCGGTACTGTATTCTATCTCATGTTAACCCTTTAGGTACCACATCTTTCTACTGCAGATCTCATGCTCATCCTCCTCTTCTGAGGATACCGCTTGCTCAGTCCCTCCCTCTAGCTCCAGTGCTACTCCCTATGAAGTGCAGGTCGTGCAACACGCAGTTGGTATCAATGATGCTGGGTACCACTGAGGGTGCATATTAAGGGCTCCCCCAGATGTATTGAGGCATCTAATCTCATCTTCAAAATTCCAATGGCCTGTTTGATGATGGTCCTTGTAGTTATGTGGCAATGTTTATATTTGTCTCATGTCTGTCTGTTGGAGTTGCATACGTCATAAGCCATGTCCTTATTGGATACACCTTATTCACCAGGATCCAGCTATGAAGGCGCTCGGGTGGCCTGTACAGCTAAGGTTTTTGGGACTGTCTAAGGATATATGCGTTATGGCAGCTTCCCTGAAATCTTGTACACAATGATGTCTGCTTATGGTGGTCGCAGATGAGTTAAACATTGAGGGAGGGCAATCCTTTCCTGTTCGCAATGGCATGTGGCTGCTCTGAGGGAGTCTTGATGGCCACATAAGTACAGTAAATGACCCTGGGGCCATTGCCCTGAGGACAACAGCCCTCTTGGCCTGACACATTGTGAAATGACATATTGGCCAACCCAATGGTACATGACATCCTTGACCCCCTTTATGTACGATAGGCCACTAGCTAAGAGATGCTCATAGATCTCCAGATGATTGCTGGCATCAAAGTTCAGCTCCAAAATCATCTTTAATGCTTAAGTCTTTGTCCGCCACTTCCCATTGGCATCAACTCCAGCTCCAGCAGACCACACAGCTCCGCCACCATCTGCCTGGAGAGATGTAAGTCTTTGTAGACATTGGTGCTTGGACATCTTGATGAAGCTGAGCCTCTGATGGTATACCCTTTGCGCTGAGTAGAAACTTCTGTGACCATGAGGCTGCCACCTTGCCTCTGGTCCTCGTCCAATAGCTTCCTCAAATGCCTGGGGCTCCCCTGGCTACTGCACAGATGCTTCATGCCACTGCATCCATGGGCTGAATTTAATAGTTGAGGGAGAGGGGGAGGTGGGTGGGGGTCCACCAACTGCCGAAAAGCATGGGGCAACCTCGCTTTGGCACTTAGTGGAACCCAGGGTCTTATCTTGTCAGCAGCAGCCAATTAGTTAACTACTTAATTAATCAGAGGGCTGGCAGCTCAGCAGAAACACTGGGAGCAGTGGCCACTGGTGAGGATGCACGTAGGAACATAGGACTTAAAATTCCGACCCACTGCCTCCATTCACATCTCCATGAGGCCAGCAAAATACTGCCCATTCTTTTAGGAATTCTTAGTGTGAATTGAATTGAAAATTAGAAACTAAAACTTTCCATTTTATATCAATAAAAACATTAATAATATTGACCTGATAGTGTGGTTCAGAGCCAGCAGCTAATTTTCCCAATGTTTTCTGCAGAATGCAGCTTCTGGAGAATGTGTATCTATGGTCTGAATTTTATGGGCAGACTAAAAAGGTGGTGGGGGAACCCACCCACAGCCCTGATGGCTACCCTGCCGCAATTTAATGCTGGGAGCAGCATTAATTGCTTTAAGGTGAGACTTCTGCCCCTACCTCAGGAGGAAGTCCTGCCTTAAGAGAGCTGTAAGAGCTGGCCCAATTGGATGGCCAGAAGCTTTGTAGCCCCAGCAGCACCAGTTGGGAGTGGTGGCCACTCCTGGGAAGATAGACAGTCCCACCATGCCGAGGAGCCCAGGTAAATTAGGGGTTGGGGGTCTTGGCAAGGGTGATGAAGAGGGTGAAATAGATGGGGGGCTGGGTTCAAGAGGCTGGGGGGAGGGTTAAATGGGTGGGTGGGAATGACCTTGGGGATGGTGAAGTTGTCTCCGATGGGCCCAGGAGCCTGCAAAGGAGGCCTTCCCCCCACTTGCCCAACACCAGCTCTCACAGCCATAGCTGCCAGGCACCTTGCATGGCATGGGCCATTAATGGGCCTTAATAGACCCAAAGGAAACAGGTGCCTCCCCTGCCTCCTGTAAAATTTCAACCAGATCAGTCTGGACAGGTAGGTAGTGAGACAGCTGCTGGATTTATGTGTCCCCCCACCCCGCCCACCCCCCCCCACCTTCAAACCCAGTGTATGCTTCACTCTAAAATGAACAGAGTGTTGTTTTGATCCAGTTAGGGACCAGTAACACTTCTCTTTAAAGTAGGCAAAGCTTGAAATTCCAGTTTTTTTTATTCATTCATGGTGGTGGTGTTCCCATCTATCTGCTGCCCTTGTCCTTCTAGATGGTAACGGTTATGGGTTTGGAAGGTGCTGTCGAATGAGCCTTGGTGAATTACCCACTAGGAGAATAAAGACTCAAGATTCCACGGTTTCGAACAATCAAAATATACTTTACCATACAAAGTCAGAAAAGTAAAATAATCTACAATATCTATCTTATACCTTAACATTCAGAACTAACATGAGGTAAATATGAATTAACAGGCAAACTGTGGTCAAACACACCACCGTGCACGTTAAGTTGTAGATGCGACCAAGACACAGATTCCTCAGCAACCCCCCCCGAGACATCAGTGACTACAGTGATTCACAAAATTTCTTTAAAACTCTGTCTCCCTCACAAAGGATTTTACCTCCTCACTTTTGAAGATCTAGCCTCTGAATTTCCTCAAAAGCCACTCTGACCTGGACTGCCTCAATGACTGCTGGTTCAATCTTCTCTCCTGAGACTGCATTCCACGGGATTCACAAAGCTGCACTCTTGCCTCTAATTATTGGCACACTTTGAACTCTTTCGCAGACCGCTGGCTTCACTGAGCTGGCACTGCCCTTGGGGTTCTCTGAACTCCAGTCTCCTGGTTGCACCATGCTATAAGTGGCTCGCAGAGCTTCTCTGAGCCATAACTGCCTCTGGCACAGGACCATCAACCTTCTACCATCTTCTCAGCTCCCAGAACTTCTCTGAGCCCTAACTGCCTCTGCCACAGAACCAGCTACGTTCTGCCACCTCCTCAGCTCCCCAGGACTTCTCTGGGCCCTAACTGTCTGAAGCATTCTAACCACACAAGGTCCAATCTGCAACCAAACCCCTCTCCCTCCAGCATTCTAGTTACCTTACCTTCACAGCAAAATCTTCCCAGAACTAAACATTACCTCTAAAATATTGACATGAACCATGAGCTAGGTGTTCAGCACAGTGCACAAAATCAAATTATTCTCTTGCAGGCACTGGTCCAATAGTTTGCCAGTGTTTGAGAACATTCCAAGAATAAATAAAAATAAGTTTGAAATTCTCACTTCAAACTTTAATCAGGACCTTTTGCAACTAGTGACCCTGCAGTATGACCAACTCTAATTAATAAGCAATTATTTCCTCTATGTTTAATTACGACTCAATGTTCTATGATTGATGAGAAATGCTATTAGAGCCCTTAGTACTATAATCATTGGTAATTGTTATTCTTGTGTCTTTTTTCTTGGTGAAATCTCATTGCTGTGCATGACTACCTCATGGGAACATATAGCTACACTTTCTTTGAATTAGGTGGGAGGAAAATTTAAAAATTAAAACAATGTTCCATAGCTTTTGGCTTGATGACTTTTTAATGCCAATAATTAATTAATTAAGTATCTGCTGTCTGGACATGGAAGCCTTGGTTGACCCAAGCGGCAAATAGGTGATATCTGCTGCTAATGCTTAAATTTAAAGTTGTACAACTTCCTGCAATTTTAGTGTGCACTTATTTTTATTCTAGGGATTGAATAACTCATTAAAACATACAAAAATCTCTTTTGTTTGGAGAATATTGAATTTAAAATAGTAAAATGCATGGCAAATTGATTTATAAGTTGACTAATTATGCCAACCTATGATGAATGAAGGAAAGGGTGTCTTGACCTTGGGACTAAAATGGTTCAAGAATATGAGTGAGAATGTAACAAAACATGGAACAAGAGAAGCCTTTTTGGTCTATTTCTGCCAAGAGGTCATGGCTATTCTAAACGGTCATCCATAAACCCCAACTTACCCTGAAGAATATGTCTAGCCAGGAGTATGAATTGCTAACTGATTGCAGAAATTGAGCAAGAACTTCAGGATCTCAATGTTAAATTACAGTGCCTATTTTTTTTCTTTATCCTTTCATGGAATGTGGGTATTGCTGGCAAGCCCAGCATTTATTCCCCAACGCTAATCAGCCTTGAACTGTTTGGCTTTTTAAGTCATTTCAGAGGGAAGTTAAGAGTCAACCATATTGTTGTAGGTCTGGAGTCACATGTAGGCCAGACCAGGTAAGGATGGCAAATTTCCTTCCCTAAAGGACATTAGTGAAACAGGTGCATTTTACAACAATCGATGATAGTTGTCTTGGTCATCATTGCTGAGTCTAGCTTTCAATTTCAGATTTTATTAATTCGATTGGAGTTCCACCGGCTGCCATGGTGGGATTTGCACCTACGTTCCCAGGGCATTAGCCTGGGCCTCTGGATTATTAGCCCAGTGACAATACCACTACACCACCGTTTTCCCCTAAATTATTTAACGTTGAGCTGCTGTAGTCCATAGCCTGAATTTTCCCGTTGGCGATTTGGGGGCAGGGCCTGCTAGCCGACGGGAAAATGATGTGGGATGACATCGGGAGGAACCCCCAACGTCATCCCGGTCCCTTTAGATTTTTAGGAAGGCGGGCGGACAGCGAAATCAGCTATCCGTCTGCCGACCTGCCAATGGCCAATTAAGGCCATTGACAGGCTAATTAAGATAATTAAAGACCTGCCCGTCCAACCTTAAGGTTGGCGGGCAGGCCAGGATCCCAGCGGGCTTCCGATAAAGCATGAAACCTCATCCACTGGCGGGATGAGGTTTCATGTCCGTTTTTAAAAAGTCTAATAAAGTTTATGTCATTTTTATTAACATGTCCCATCTCATGTGACATTGTCACATGAGGGGGACATGTTAATAATTTTTTAATTTTTCTATTTTTTGACTTTTCTTACCTGTCACTAATCTCCCTGAGACAGCACTTTGTCTCAGGGAGCAGTGCGCTCTTTCGTGCGCATATGCAAAAGAGCGTACTTTGATAGCTGGGGATTCCCTTCCCCCTGCACAGGAAGTGCATGGCACTTCCTGTCGGGCAGCCTGCTGGGCAGACCTTAATTGGCCCGCACACTTGGTGGCGGGGCTCGGCTGCCTGCCCACCGCTGAGCCGGTGGGGCCCGCCCACCCATCCGAAGACAAAATTCTGCCCCATGTGTCCAAAATATGAACCATAATGTATTATTGTATTTCATTATTTAAACCTGTACACATTTTATAACCTTGATCGGTTCTTAACCGGATATTCACCTAACTCTTTTAAATTCTGTAGCTGTTAATCTCTGGGAGAGAAAAAAACAATTGAACCCTTTTTTCTGTGGGATCACGAAATAAAGTTTAAATTCCTTGTGTAATTTTGGCAGTAGATCTGTTGAAACCATTGTGAAATTGTGCAAATGGTTGTTTTCCCAAACATGCAAACTCTTTTGAATTTGCTTGCAAGCACAGATTCCAGTGATATAAATCACATTGAAATATCTCATTGTGCTAATTGCATGGGATGATAATAGTGCAATACATTATATATAAAACCCTTGAGCTTTTGTCCCTCTCTCAGTAAGAAAATTCTTTTTTCATTCATTCAGGGGATGTGGGCTTCGCTGGCTAGGCCAGATTGATTACCCAACCCTAGCTGCCCTTGAGAAGGTGATGGTGAGCTGCCTTCTTGAACTACTGCAGTCCACGTGGTGTAGGTACACCCACAGTGCTGCTAGGAAGGGAGATCCAGGATTTTGAACCAGCGGCAACGAGGGAATGGCAATGTATTTCCAAGTCAAGATAATAAGTGACTTGGAAGGGAACTTCCAGGTGATGGTGTTCCCATTTCTCTGCTGCCTTTGTCCTTCTAGATGGTAGTGGGTTTGGAAAGTACTGTCTAAGAGCCTTTGTGACTTCCTGCAGTGCATCTTACAGATAGAATACACTGCTGCTACTGTGCTTCAGTGGTGGAGGGATTGAATGTTTGTGGATGAGGTGCCAATCAAGTGGGCTGCTTTGTCTTGGATGGTGTCGAGCTTTTTGAGTGTTGTGGGAGATGCACTCATCCAGGCAGGTGGGGAGTATTCCATCACACTCCTGACTTGTGCCTTGTAGATGGTGGACAGGCTTTGGGGAGCCAGGAAGTGAGTTACTGATCGCAAGATTTCTAGCCTCTGACCTGTGTCAAAAATTGTCAAAATGTGCAGTTTAACCTTGCAGGTTATGTGTTTTTCAGCAATGCGGAAGCGGGAATCCAGGCTGAATTTTCTTTTGACCTAGCTCAATGTCACTAAGGCTAATTGTGGTGCTCTGCCACTGCCCAAAGTTGGAACAGTTAACTAAGCACAGATCACAGATTGAAACTGAGACCTGTGGATCTAGGTGACCCAGTAGTACACTAGTAGGTGCATACACCTATGGAACCATCAAGTTAAAAGATTGTAGTCTGTCCTAATATGCTTATCCAAATATCATTTTCTTGCTACAATTTATATAGGTTCTTGGTGATATCACATCTGGAGTTTTGTATACAGTTTTGGTCTCTTTACCTGAAGAAGGATATACCTGCCTTAAAGAAAGTGCAATAAACGTTCACTAGACTGGGATGAAGGGATTGGCATAGCAGCCACTCAAATGGTGAGCAAAGGTGGAGAGAAAACAGTGTTAGTGAAAACAACTGGTGGTGAAAAAAACTGAATGAAATTGTATAAATTTATATATATGGTTTTGTTTTTGATGAATTTGTTAAATTTGATGAACTCAAATCAATGCCTCTCTCCATGGAGGTTATTATTTATTTATCCGTGCTCCTTTAATCCTGGCCTTTTGTATGTCCCCAATCATAACCGCTTCAACATTGGTGGCCGTGCCTTTAGTTACCAAGGTCCCAAGCTCTGAAACTCCCTACCTACACCTCTCATCCACTCTACTTTGCTTTCCTTCTTTAAGACACTTCATAAAACCTATCTCTTTGACCAAGCTTTTAGTCATCTCCTTATGCTCTTCAGTGTCATATTGTGTTTTATAATGCTCCTGTGATGGGGCGTTTCATTGCTCGTAGACTCATAGACGTCTACAGCACAGAAGGGGGCCACTCAGCCCATCGTGTTCACCTGGTCAACAAAGATCTGATTACATTAATCCCATTTTCCAGCACTTGGCCCATAGCTCTGGAGGCCATGGCAACACAAGTGAATATCTAATACTTCTTAAATGTTGTTAGTGTCTCTGACTCAACCACTCTTTCAGGCAGTGAGTTCCAGACTCCCACCACCCTCTGGGTGAAAAGATTTCCCCTCAACTCCCCTCTTAGCCTTCTACCTCTTACCTTAAATCTATGCCCCCTGTTATTGACCCCTTTACTAATGGGGGAAGTGCCTTCCTATCCACCCTGTCTATGCCTCTCATATTCTTATACACTTATATCAGGTCCCCCCCTCAACCTTTGCTGCTCCAAGGAAAACAACCTCAGTCTATCCAATCTTTCCTCAGAGCCCAGACCCTCCAGCCCAGGCAGCATCCTGGTAAATCTCCTCTGCACCCTCTCCAGTGCAATCACATTCTTCCTATAGTATAGTGATCAGAACTGCATGCAGTACTCCAGTTGTGGCCTAACCAGTGTTTTATACAGTTCCAGCATAACATCCTTGCTCTTGTATTCTACGCCTCAGCTAATAAAGGCAACTATCCCATATGCCTTCTTAACCACCTTAACTACCTGCCCTGCTATCTTCAAGGATCTGTGGATATGCACACCAAGGTCCCTTTGATCTTCAGTACTTTCCAGGGTCCTACCATTCATAGTGTAATCCCTTGCCTTGTTAGCCCTCCCCAAGTACATTACCTCACACTTTTCTGGGTTCAATTCTATTTGCCATTGCTCTGCCCACCTGACCAGTCCATTGATACCCTCTTGCAGTTTACGGCTATCCTCCTCACTATTTACCACCCTACCAATTTTCCCGTCATCCGCGAACTTCTCAATCGTACCTCCTACATTTAAATCCAAATCATTTATGTACACCACAAACAGCAAGGGCCCCAACACCGAGCCCTGCGGAATCCCACTGGAAATAGACTTCCAGTCACAGAAACATCCCCCTACCATCACACTCTGCTTCCTACCTCTCAGCCAATTTTTGACCCAACATGCCAATTTGCCTTGTATCCCATGGGCTCTTACTTTCTTGACCAGTCTGCCATGGGGGACCTCATCAAAAACCTTGCTAAAGTCCATGTAGACCACATCAAATGCATTACCCTCGTCAACACTCTTGGTTACCTCCTCAACAAATTCGATCAAACTTGTCAAACACGACTTCTCTTAACAAATCCATGCTTGATTATCCCTGATTAATCCATGTCTCTCCAAATGCAAATATTTTCTGTGCCTCAGAATTCTTTCTAGTAACTTCCCCACCACTGAGGTTAGACTGACTGGCCTGTAATTTCCTGGTCTATCCCTTCCTCCCTTTTTCAATAATGGAACAACATTAGTAGTCCTCCACTCCTCTGGCACCTCACCTGTGGCCAGAGAGGATTTGAAAATTACTGCCAGGGCCCCTGATATTTCTTCTTTTGCCTCCTTCAACAGCCTGGGATACATCTCATCCGGGCCTGCGGATTTATCCACTTTTAAGGCCTCAAAACCTGCTAGTACCACCTCTCTATGTTAATTTCCTCTAATATTTCACAGTCCACGTTAAAGGTGCTAAATAAATATAAGTTGTTGTTGTTGTATACCAATCTGTCACCACCTCTGGTGGGTCTATCCTGCTGGTGAGGCAGGACATGTCCGGCAACAAGGATGGAGGTGTCTGGGACATTGGCTGTAAGTTATGCTTTGCTGAGTATGACTATGTCAGTCTGTGTCTTGACTAATCTGAGGGACAATGGCACAAGCCCTCAGAGGAGGACCTTGCAGAGTTGATTGGCATGGGTGTGCTGTTATTGTTTCTGGTGCCGATGTCGATGATGGGTGATCCATCAGGTTTTATTTTGATTCAGCCTTTAGTACAAACTTTTTGTTACAACTAAATGGCTTGCTAGGCTATTTCAGAGGGAAGTTAAGGGTCAACTTAAAAATAAACTTAATTTTAAAAGCCTCTTCGAAGACCTGCAAAAGGGAGCAGTTGATGAATATTCTCAGCAATGATGAATTCGGAATGAGGGTGTGGTCAGTTTTGTGGGCAGCGCTGGCTTCTAGTGCAATGTGTTTTTAAATTAGTGCAAAAAATCACAGAAACTCAATTTGCAATATTTACTCAGTGAATGAAGTGGACAAAACAACTCATTATGAGTGGGTTATAACATTAATTCTCTCTACTTGATATGCATAACATTTAGATTAATGTATTGATGAAAAATAGTGAGACAAATATTAAATAAAAGGGCAGACATGCTAAATGGATAAGTTCAATTGGAGTGTTGTTGGAAAATTGTAACTAATGGAATGGGCGATTCAGTCCACACTAGCTGACTGTTGCTGAAAAAATCCTTCTAATATTGCAAGGCCTGTCAAATACATAGCTTTAAGCCTAGTTTGGATGTTCATCCAGCTGACAGATGTCAACGTGGGCAGGGTGGGATGGAGTGGGAAATGGAACTTCACACATGATGCAGCTACTAAGTAATACCCTTAGTCTTATATCATTCTGTCTTAGATTTTAATGATGTGTAGCTAATGACAGAAAAAAACATCCTAGGCAGGATTTTCTGCTCATTTCCATATTTTTCTTCAGCACAATTTGCCTGAAATTGGCCAAGCCAGCACAAAAGATAGCAGAACTTTGCATTGGAAGTTGAACCTTAGTTGCCGGTCCTTCATTGTAGCGGATTAAAATCCTGGAATTTAAAACTACCTTCCTCACATGGACCACAGGTTCAACGTGGGATTGATAATAAATGCTGGGTTGTGTTAGCGATGCCCATATCTCAAGAATGAATAAAACAAAAAAAAAAAATAACAAGGGCTTTCAGTAATAAAAACAGATAATGCTCGAAATACTCAGCAGGTTTGGCAACTTATGTGAAGAACTCTGTTTTCCGCTTTCATTTCAGATTTCCAGCATCCACAGGATTCTGTTTTTTTGATTTTGAGCACTTTCAGCATTGCACAATCAAACACTTTGTCCACTAATGGTGTGGTCAGATACGGTGAAACTCTGCTGAACATTGGAAAAATCAACTTTTGGTGTTTTCTCATTTACCCTTTCAGATTCTCTGAATAGGATTTTCCACTTTAGTGCCAACTTGTGATATGTATATGCTGTGAACTTGAAGCTGCTCAGAATTTAACTACGTCTCTTGGAATTTCTTACAACTGGCAAAAGGAAAGGATACCATCTGCCTGACTTACATAAAGTTTAGATCCTACAGGTAAAAGGGTAAAGTGCCAGCCTTACCATGCCATCTCCCTCAATACCTACTTGTACCTTTTTAATGATAACGGAAGTGACCAAAGGTACGGTGAAACGTTGCTTTAGTTTTGCTATCTGTCCTTTTTGAGAATCATTGTGATTAGTATAAAACACATGGAAATACCAATGGAAATAGTTTGAGGTTTTTTTGCTTTTTAAATTTTAGATAGGTTTGGAATAAAGGTTGAAATAAGATTCGCTGAAGAATATTGCTGAATTATTCAGATTTCTTTCATGCTTCTTATGCTTGTTTAAATGCCTTTTAGCTAACTGTGTTACAGCTATTTTAGAGATTGACCAAATGATATTTTGAAGTGCTGCTCGTTTTCTTTCTAAAGCTGATAGATAGCTGGTGCATTCAATGATACTTGCTCAGCATACCAACTAACTCAGGAGAATAGTTTCTTTGTAGACAATGGAATAGGAATTGAATGCATGTTTACAAAGTTGTCAGTTAAAGAACAAAGAACAAAGAAAAGTACAGCACAGGAACAGGCCCTTCGGCCCTCCAAACCTGCGCCGATCATATTACCTGTCAACTAAAACATTTTGCACTTCCGGGGTCCGTATCCCTCTATTCCCATCCTATTCGTGTATTTGTCAAGCTGCCTCTTAAACACCACTATCGTACCTGCTTCCACCACCTCCTCTGGCAGCAAATTCCAGACACTCACTACCCTCTGCCTAAAAAACTTGCCCCGCACATCTCCTCTATAGTTTTCTCCTCTCACCTTAAATCTATGTCCCCTAGTAATTGACTCTTCCACCCTGGGAAAAAGCTTCTGACTATCTACTCTGTCCATGCCACTCATAATTTTGTAAACTTCTATCAAGTCGCCCCTCAATCTCCGTCGCTCTAGTGAGAACAATCCGAGTTTCTCCAACCTCTCCTCATAGCTAATAACCTCCAGACCAGGCAGCATCCTGGTAAACCTCCTTTGCACCCTCTCCAATGCCTCCATTTCCTTCTGGTAATGTGGCGACCAGAATTGCACGCAATATTCCAAGTGTGGCCTAACCAAGGTTCTATACAGCTGCAGCATGACTTCCCAGCTTTTATACTCAATACCCCTGCCAATGAAGGCAAGCATGCCATATGCCTTCCTGACTATCTTGTCCACCTGCGTTGCCACTTTCAGTGACCTGTGGACCTGTACACCCGAATCCCTCTGCCCGTCGATGCACTTAAGGGTTCTGCCATTTACTGTATAATTCCTGATAAATTAATAAAGAGCAATGACTACCAGATAATCCTCTAGAAATTCAAATTTAAAAGTTGGTTGCCTGATGTATGATACATTTATGAGTTGGCCTCAAGTTATCTCTATTAATCGATTTTAATGATGCTAGTGTTCATTTCTGGTGATCACCAGGGACCACCATTACCAGTGTGGTGAACTCCATTTTTTAGTGCACATTTCCAAGGCTGAACATCCAACTGCAAAGTTTATAAGTCCAACTCTGAATTTGTGCTCCAAAATTTGTCAGGGCATAAAGGAGTTTCTATCCTTACAAGTCCCATGCAGCATGGGAAATAAATTACAATGTCAAACAAATTCTCCAAAAAGTGGACAGGGAATAGTTTGAAATATCAAGCTGTCGAACTTCTTCACTTAACTTGCTGCGAACATACTTTGCAAAATTCTGCCCAATTTTGACCCATTATTAGAGTATTAACTCAATGATATGTTGCTCTTTAGTCCTTGGACAAACCTAACTCAATTGGCACAGCAAATTAACTATTCAACAGTTGTGTGAAGGAGATGTCTGGGAAGTGAAATTACATAATATAATAGCATTAAGCATTTTGTGAGTGTGAAAAAGGATGAGCAAAGTACAATATAGAGTAAGTCCCTGTATAACACTGCCCCATTTAATATTGTTTCACTTGAACGTTGGTCAGTTAATGGGGCCTGTATTCTCATTTAGAGTTGTGAGTTTTGTTTTAATTTTGTTTCGTGCCGGTTTGATGTAGGGCCATGTGACCCAATTGGTGCCATTTTGGAGTGGCCTCTCTTGCTGCATAAACTACCCTCTCACTGACGATTCCAGCTTGCAGCCTCTCCCGCTCTCTAACTCACCCTCTCACCGACGTCCTGCCCCTCGACTTTTCTGCTCGCTGCTTTCATTTAAAGTCTTGATTTTCAGGAATGCAACTATATCTTTAAGTGAGGACACAATGTATAAAACCATGTGCAATCCCTTATTTGTCATTCAAATTAAGGGAAGTATTTTGTCTTGCAATATTAACAGTTGCTTGGTTGTACAGAACTTGATCATTTGAAATTTGCCATTCATGAATTTGTCCTGATAAAAGTATGATGAAAAGTTTCAGCAGGGCGGAGGGAGTAAGGGGGAGGAGGGAGTAAGGGGGAGGAGGGAGTAAGGCAGGGAATGTCCAAGTGAATGTGCAAGGGAGAGGTCTGTGGAGTCAATGAATGCTTCCTGGAGAGCAAACTGAAGGTGAGTGTGGCAGGAGGGAAAGTTGAGCATGAGAGAGAGCAGAGTGAGCCGGTAGGTTGGGAGGGTGAGAATACAACGGTAGCGGTAGGAGGGATGGTGAGGGTGGTTGGTGGGGACTCGGAGGCAGAAACGGGCCATGGAGTGGGAAGGAGGAGGTCGGGGAGATCAATGTGGATGGAGGTGGGATTCTCAGGAAGGTAGGGAATGGCACGTTCACCTGGACACCCTAGAAAGAAAGGGGTTCTGGTTGGTAGGTGATGGTGGGGAGATGGAAGGTGATGCCAGGGGGTCAAGAGTGACAGGGGAAAGGACATGGGTGACTGAAAGGCTGGGGAAGCCGAGAAGAAATTGGATGACTACCGAAATCGGAAGTGAGAGGAGGCTTGTGTTGGACCAGCACAGGCGCTGCATGGGAGTGTGATCAGTGTGTGGGTGGAGATACAGGTCAGCTCAAATGGATAACTGAAAGAGGACCCCAGCAGGCAGCACTGAAAATGCTCAGGACATTGAGATGAGTGTGATGGGGGAAGGATCCATGTGCTTGGGAGAGTGCTTGCACGAGGCTCCGAAAGGCCCTGCCGCACACACACACACGCCCTCCAGAATCATGCGTGGGCCAGTTATGTGCAGCTGAACTGCTAGTGGGTAGGAAGCAGGGGGAGGATTCGTGAAGCTTATAAATGAAGCTGAAAGACACCATTGCACATTGCTCAGTGAAAGTGAATATATTCTCAGCTAATAAAGTGACAAAATGTGTTCACCCGTGCAATCACTTGTGATTAGAACTTTTCTAGGCCTACCACTTCTTCGAGGTGCTGCCCTGACATCTGCAGCAGGGGTGGAGACAGCCTGTGCAATGGTTGGCCCTGTTGCCTCTGATGACTTTGGTGTGGGTCCTCTAGAGAGCCGAGGCTTTGAGGGCCCCAGCTTGCTTTGGCTGTTCTCCTGTGGGCCAGCTGCTCCCTCTGCAGTGACAGAGGATGAGGTTGAGGGGGGTGACAGGCAAAGGAGAATCGGAGGGAGAGGACAGCCTCTGAGACTCCTGAGTGGATGAAACAGGGGAGCCCAACTGCCACTTTTCCTCCCTTCGGGTGCCCAAGGGCCCCGGCCTGACTCCTTGAGGGGAAGGACCACCTGGAGGAACATCAAGGTGTCCTGTTTCCCTCTCGCGTTGTCACTGCAGGAACTCACCCATGGCTACCACGATGGAGAGCAGGTCTGCACGCATCTCCGTGTTCTGCTGGACCAGGGCCTCCATGGCATTCGCCATTCTTCCCATGGAGACCTCCATACGTGCACATGTGGGCACCGCTTCATCAGAGAACAGGCGGATGCACTGCTCTGACTCTCATGCCATTCTGTTGAGGAATTCCAGCAGCTCTGTGTGAAGATCCCCCCCCGCCTGCTGACTCTCCGCGATGATTTGGAAGGCCGAGTCCAGATGCTCATCATCTGACTCGGACCTCACAGATGCCTCTTCCCCATCAGTCCTCTGAGTGCTGGGGCACTTGGCTGAACCCACCTCCTCCTGCTGCGGACACGTGTTTGTGCTGTGCCCACCAGATCGTGAACCCCAGTTTGTTCTCGATCTAGATCCCACCGAGGTGTGTGTCTCTGCGCTGGTGCAGATTGTGGGTAAACACTGTGACCGGTCTTCCAGGCTGCTTATTTCCAGCTCTTCAATGGAGGAGATGTCCTCTTGGCTGGAGGTGAGGACCTGGATGAAGCTGAGGGACTGGCTGGCTGAGGGTGTCGGTCACTTGTGAATCCAAGTAGAGATGATTAGTGCATGGCAGCAGGGTCAGAAGCAGGTGAGAGAGCACATGACAATGTTAGAAATGCTTTAAGAATAAACAAGGACAGGTTTCAGAGTGATTTGAGAGCAGGTGGTGCTCATTGAAGCTTGTACTTAAGAGTTGGGTTTTACCCTCATAAGAGGGTTTTAGCTTCTGGGCAGGAAAAGGACCCAGAAGGGAAGAGTGGAAACTGGTATTTGTGGTGAGCTATAGTTTAACAATAAAACAGTTGTGATTCACAGAATGTCTTCTGCTGCCTGAATCAGTAAATGGATATCCATCTATTAAACACATTCACAGTTGTGTTGAGAGAGGGTCGATGTGGACCAGGATCCTCACGTGGGTGTTCGCAGCCGACCTAACCATCATTGCAGGCACGGTCCACGTCCTCACCAGTGACTGCGATGGCATGCTCCTAAAAGTGAGTGAGGGGTCTAATGTGGGCCACTCCACCCCCAGTCTGGGATGTCTCCCTGCTGTTGTCAGCCAATTTCTCCTGCATGAAATCAGTTGGAGAGAGTGTGAACAGGACACATGGCACTGCATGGAATGTTTGTGTGGTGAGTGGAGCCATGGACAGGGTGAGGACGTGAGCTGGAGAGGATATGAGCCTGATGGAGATGTGAGGGTGTGTGTGAGAGTTAGTGGTGTTGCCCCTTGAGGTGTGAGATCCCTGTGAATGTGTGGTGGGTTTGTGGGTGTGTGAGTTGAGAGTAATGAGGTGGCTGACTTACCCTGGTGGAACGGATGAGAGCATTCATCCTCTTCCTGCACTGGATAGCTGATCTCCTCTGTGCTCCGGTGGCGCTGACCATCACTGCCATCATCTCCCAAGCCAGATTGGTGACTCTGGTGGACCTCCTACGGCCAGAGTGGGGGTAGAGCACATCGCAGTGGCCTTCCCATGCGACCAGCAGGTGCCTCAGAGAGGCGTCACTAAATTTGGGGGCTGCTGTTTCCTTTGCTTTCGGGGCCATCTGTTGCCTGGAGCAGTCCTGGTCTGTAGACATGAAGTAGGCTGTGCTCTGGTGCACTTTAAATATGGCGCTCGGTGTGAGGAAGCGCTGAGGTCACAGCGTGGTGGGCAAATCCGAGTCTGCTTGTCAGTGAGCCAGCTTGTTTCCTGTAAATGTGTTATTAATGAGGCAGGACGTGCCGTGAATGGGACGTTACAGCGTGAAAAACCACCTTTGTGGCTGGCTGGTAAAATGTCCTTTTTCCTGCCCACTACTGCATTTAGTGCAAATCTGAGATGATTCCACCATTTGTTTTGGGTTTTGCAAGTGCGGGCTAGTTGAGTACAGCCTGTATTCTGCCTATTACAAGCAACTGGAAAAACATGCGGTTTGATTCGATCAGCCAACCGCTGGGACCTATGCACCTGGCATCAAGCTGGCACTGAAATCCATACAATCTATTGCACTCCATTTCTGTATCAAACTTGCAAGGTGTGCAAATGTTTAGGGCTCTATTTACAATCGAGTGTAACACTCAAACGTACATGTAAATACCGGATATATGAACCCCCTGCCTCCCATTCCACACCCAGCAGCTCCTGGTCAGATTTTGGTTTAATCAATGCTCATCAGTGGGGAAACAATATCTGTGATAATATCACATTTCTTGTTCTTTGAATTCACTTCCATCAGTCCCATTTCTCTTGCATTTAAAAGATCATTGCTCAAGCAGACTCCAAAATATCCAAGAGACAAATATGAAGTCTGAGTGTACTTAAAATTGTCCTACATTTATCATGCCACGTTTCCACTTCATCCATTCATATCCTTATTGTTGATGAACTTGTTCAGAAATAGTGATGCTGCAACCAATTTAACATCTTGGGGAAGCACATCCATCCTAGTTTAAGGTTGAAATTATATCATCTGAAACTCAGCAATTAGAATGTAATAAAACTCACAATGGCAAAGCTGAATAAGCACAATAGCTGAGGCAAAATCTGGAATTAAATGCAATGTTGGTGTCTTTGCTCAGTTGCAAGAAATGTATATCATAATCAGAAGCTTCTGATAATGTCATCAACTTCCCCAAGATAATGTTATCCGACTTTGAAAATGCCCAGATTTTTTATTATTTACATTGTGATGGTGGAGGTCTCATGGCATAGTGGGTAGCGTCCCTCTGGCTTCAAGTCCCACTTTAGGACTTAGTGGCCACAGAAGGTGCGTTCATAACATGGCCAAACAGATTATCAGCCTGTAGCTTCTTCCAATGTGCCTGATGGCAGGTGGTAAGAGCAGGAGAGTTTCCTAGTCAGCCATACTGCAGAAGGCAATGGCAAACCACTGTAGTTCTTTGCCAAGCATAACCATGGACCAATCCAATGGAAGTTCATGGTCACCAATGCCCTCTTAGAGCACGGTACCTAAAGGAAGAGGACTTTGCATTCCATGACATGAGTGAGCTTTACAGAAGGAAGTGTAACATTTCAACTGTTGAGTTTGAACTCATTCTAGTGTAAATATTTAAATCAACATAACACATTGCCATGCCCTAGAATCTTTTCAATTACCATGGCTAAGCAAAATATTTTACATTTTTTTCAGAAACATCAATATCTTTGGTTGCAGTGAGAATTTATTGAAGATGAATATTCTGCTTGATGTGTCAAATGATGGTGGTGTTTTTGAAGTTGAGAATACTTAACACACCACAGGGAATGAAGGCTTCACAATGCTTCTGATGCTGGACTGTGTGACAGGACATCAGTGTTTGACTAAAAATATTATCTTCTATTTGGAATCCTTATATATTTTGTGGGATATAAGAAATAATCAGAGTGCCACATCTCATCAGTTAGCTTAAATTCTTTGATGAAGTGAATAAATTATGGAAAGATGGCTATCCAGTGGACATAATGTCCCGTGGGCAGCTTTCTTTACTGAAGTTCCTCATATATGAAGACCTAAATTAAGCTGTTGGTGATGAATGAGTCTGGTATGAACAAGATGGCTGAAACACTGCAAGCTATCCTGTACAGATCCTTGCATCATCCTGAAAGCCAATACCTGATGTCTTGTGATGGGTAAGCTCTAGGGCTTGGCAGCATACCTGTTGATAAATGTTTTGTAGAGGCTGCTTATAAGACTGTTAAGGGTTCCAGGAAGTATGCAGCAAGGGCTGAAATTCTGCACCTCCAATTCATAGTACCATCGTTCATTAGTGTGTGATGTACTCTCATGCTATGGTCAAGAGGCTGCTGGAATTGCACACACAAATTAAATAATAAGGTGTTTGTTCATCATAATACTCCTGAGCAGTTTCTAGTATTTTCTCTATGGCTAGGAAGGGCCCAAAACTGCATTTCTCAGTAATCCAGTAACTTAATTGTGGCTATCCCCTATGGTGTGACAAGTTAAATGGGGTCTCTTTGCCGTTAAGTTGGCTCCATGTTAGTAACCTGGGAAAGTAGAATCTAGTCAATTCCCCAAGGCAGACTCACCACTAGAATGCCTGAACTATGCAGCTCTGTAGCACTACAGGGCACTGTTGATGGTTTATCAGCCAGCCTACATTGTTAATAACATCTAAAGTAATAGATCTGTCACTGCAGATTTTGATTTTTCCTACTCATCTACAATTCAATACCCTGGGTAGGAAGAAACAGCTCTATCGATTAACTGCATGGTTTTAGCTTGTTAAACTCTAACTGTTTGGGGTACCTAAGGTTTGGCTGTTGACAACCTGATTTTTGAGCTTAGGTAACTGAGATGTATCCCTACAGCCAGAGAATGTGCACTCTATGTTGGACAAGCAGAATCTCCAAATGTGTTATTTTCTTAGCGCCTTGATTTGGAAATCCTTCAACATAATGATGGCTTTCACACATACTACATTCTCAGTTCATCCAAAGAGAATATGTTTTAAAGAGGATCAAAGTTCATAGAAAATCATCTAAATGCAAAAATCTCTGTTTGGGGGAAAGACTATAATGATTTTACAGAGGTTTGTCTGCGGCTCCTGGCATTTACAATATGTTTAAATGATTGGGAGATGTTTATATTCACTATGTGGAGCAGATGTTTCATTGAAAGCTTTCATATAAAGGAACTCATTATAGTAGCTGTTACTCCTGTAGGTGGTGCTGTGACACATCTTGCTGGTCACAGATTTGCTATTTCATACAGCAATTATACATTAAAGTTCTCGAATTATTTATTTTAATTTCTTTTAGATAATTTTTCAAGTTGTTTTAAAATATATTTTATGATTTTTCTCCCTTCTAGTCTCCTTGGTCTCATTTTTTGTCAATGGCAAGTTCCCCTCTCATTTTCTCCCTTCAGCCCTTAATTCGACACTTGCCCTTGCTCAAAACCTCTAAGCATGCTTTCCATTTCCCTTTAACTGCCTCCAGCCTCCACCTCTACATTACCTTTCCTGACTTCTAACCTCAATAAGAAAAAAACCCATCTAGTTCACTAATGTCCTTTAGGGAAGGAAATCTGCCATCCATACCTGGTCTGGCCTACATGTGACTCCAGACCTGCAGCAATGTGGGTGACTCTTAACAGCCCTCTGAAATGGCCAAGCAAGCCACACTGTTCAAGTGCAATTAGGGATAGGCAACAAATGCTGACCTTGCTAGCGATGCCCACATCCCATGAAAGAATAAAGAAAAAAATAATTAGGGTGACCATATATGCAGTTTTCTGGGGACAAATGAGATGTTGTGCCCTGGGCAAACAATCGGCAGAACTTTAGCTTTTGGAGCTGCTCAGACTATGGAGAACCTTAACTTATATAATGTCTTTAACATAATAAAACATACAAAAGTGCTTTACAGAAGCTTTATAAAACAAAATGGGCTGGATTACACTCTAAGGACAGGCTTCCCACAATATCGGGAGCAAGCACGCCTCCCGCTTGGCCGGCTGGCCCCGCTTCAATTTTTCGGCCAACTGGTCTTCAATTGTTTCGAGGAGAGGCTTCCGCCTCTCTCCAGGAGGAAGTCCTGCCTCGTAGTGCACCACTGGGAATGGTGGCACATTCCGGCACGCTGAGCCATAGAGACTTTTGGCTTCTAGCTGCTCTCTCTTCCTCCCAGATCCTGGCAGACTAACCTATCTGTGATATTCAGTGATATTAATGAAAAACCTGTAACCCAATATCACAACAGCTTCCTCTGTATCCTTCCCATCCAATGTAAGTCACGTGAGCCTTGTATCCAGGTAGAGATGCTGATTAGATGTCCTTGAGAGCCAAACTTTCTTTCATCGTGGAACCAAATGAACAGTTTAAGGCACAGCTGTTTACAACCCAACATTCTTAATACTTTTCTGGGACAGTCCATCTGCTGTTAGCGCAGAGGCTGTTGCCATTGTCTCCAAGCACTTCACTTCAGGGGAGGGCATTAAATTCCAAGCCAGCATGAATTTGTTAAGGGCAAATCATATTTTAAAAATTTGTTTGAGATTTTTGATGAGGTAATGTAGAGGGTTGCTGACGGTCATGCACTTGACATCATGTGCATGGAATTCCAACAGCCATTTGACAAAGTGCCACATAACAGGCTTATCAACAACATTTGGGCTCATGGAATAAAAGGGACAGTTGCAGTGGATAAGAAATTGGCTGAGTGACATGAAACAGAGTGGTGGTGAATATTTGTTTTCCAGACTGGAGTAAAGTATATAGCAGGGTTCCTCAGGGGTCAGTGTTGGGACCCCTGCTTTTCTTGATGTTTATTAATGACCTAGATGTGGATGTACTGAGCACAATTTCAATGTTTTCAGATGATGTAAAACTTGGGAATATTGTGAAATGTGAGGAGGATGGTGTTAAATTTCAAAAGGACCTAGTGAGGCTGGTGGAATTAGTGGACATTTGGCAGATTAAATTTAATGCAGAGAAGTGTGAAGTGATTCATTTTGGTAGGAAGAGTGAGGAGAGGGAATATAAAATTAAGTATACAATTCTAAAGGCTTGGCAGGGGGAGGCAGAGGGATCTGGAGGCCTATGTGCACAAATCATTGAAGGTGGCAGAGCAGGTTGAGAAAGTGGCTAATAAACATACAGGATACTAAGCTTTATAATTAGGGATTAGTGCACAAAAGCAAGGAAGTTATGATAAACCTGTGTAAAACAATAGTTTGGCATCAACTGGAATATTGCATCCAACTCTGGCCACCACTCTTTAAAGAGGATGTGCAGACATTGGAGAGGGTGCACAAAAGATTTACGAGAATGATTCCATGGATGAGGAACTTAAGTTACATAGACATATTGGAGAAAATAGTGCAGTTCCCCTTGAAGAAGAGAAGATTAATGGGAGATCTGATAGATGTGTTTGACATCCTCTGGGTTCTAGACAGAGCAGACAGAGTGAAACTGTTTCTGCTGGTGGAAGGATAGAGAACTGGGGACAAAAGGAGCAACAGCGACATGAGGAAAACCTTTTTTATGCAAACAGTGGTTAGGATCTAAGATGCACTGGTTGAGACTGTGGTGGAGGCAGATTCAATTGAGGCCTTCAAGAAACAATTGGATATTTATCTGAAGAGAAAAGATTTTCAGGGCTATAGGAAAAAGATAGGAAGTGGGATGAGGTGAATTGCTCTTGCTGAGAGCCAGCATGGGCACAATGGCCTGAATGGCCTCCAGCCATCCTGTGATTCTACGAAATGACTATTTCCACCAAATTTTTTCAGGCAGCAGACATATGATCCACAGGGTTACCCTCTCTGAGAACTGAACACCAATTAGAACCAGGAGCCTGTGCATATGCGATACATAAGCACAATCAAGCAAGTTAAACTTTAGTACTGATCCAGGGATCTCAGAACTGAATTTTGTTAAAATCCATGATATAGTCCTCCATGGAATGACCATCTATTTTCTGAAACCATTAAAGTCTGACCATGTTTCCTAACCATTAAATGCATCAGCCTTATTGTAGATTTCATCCAAGAGCTCCAATAGGAGGTCCAAGCCTTCATTGCTCTCCAACTGACAGTATCCAGCTTACAAAATACTTTACTTCTGCTATAACTTCTTGTAGGAAGCAACAATGCCAAGGCCATACCTTGTTTTCTCTTCAGTAGGTACACAATCCCTATCCACATATTCGCTTTATTCTTCCACTGGTCATAAGGTTCAAACTCTGAGAACATCAAAGTGCAATCATACCCTAACAATTTAAACTTCCTTTCTGCCATTTTCCACAATGGCCCCGAGGATTTTTGTTCTCTGTCTGAATTACTTTCTTACTTTCCAACCTTCATCTGTTGCCATGTTATCTCCAGAATGCTAGTTGATGAAGAATAGAACAGGAGCCAACTTTACATATTTTTATATTTATTTGCAGATTACTACACGTCACAAGCATACATCTCCAAACACAACAAGCACAGATTTAGTCTCTGGCTGGGACTTTGCAGCCCCGTTGTGGCGGAAGCTGCCGTGGGAGATTCGGCAGCCCAGCCAAAAATCAATTGACTTTCGGCAGAAGCAGATGGATCCACTGGTGGGTGGGGCCAGAAAATCACACCCTCTGTGTGGCTCAAGTAAACGCCAGTTAATGTCTATCACATGCATGCAATTAAAGACAATTAAAAAAAACAAGTAACTGGGACAGCAGGTGTCAAGGGAGAGCAAAACATAGTGAAGACTGTAGTTGAGCCTGGAGGGAGCAGGAGCACAGATAGAGCAGGACCCAGGAGAGAGACAGCAGGAGCCCAGGGAGTGCAGGAGATAGGAGAGAGAACAGGAGCATGGGGAGAGCAGGAGCATGAAGAGAGGAGGAAAACTGAGAGAGCATGAGCATGGAGCGAGCAGGAGCACGGAGAGAGCAGGAGCATGGGGAGGGAGCTGGAGTATGGGGAGAGCAGGAACAGGGACAGGGCAGCAGAACTAAGAGAGCAGGAGTTGGGAGAGAGAGGAGGAGAACAGGGAGAGCAGGACCACAGAGAGAGCAGGAGCCAGAAGACACCAGGAGGATGGCGAGAGGAAGTGCATGGTGGGAGCAGGAGCACGAAGAGGGCAGGAACTTAGAGTGAGCTGGAGCATGGAGAGAGCAGGAACTTGGAGAAAGCAGGAACATGGAGAGAGCAAGAGTTCAGAGAGAGCAGGAGCATGGCTGAGCTGGTGCACAGAGAGCAGGATCCAGGAGTAAGGAGAATGATGGAGAGAGCAGGAGCACTGAGAGAGCAGGAAAATGGAGAGTGCAGGCGCACGAGGAGAGCAGGACCACTGAGAGAGCAGGAGCCAGGAGAGAGCAGCAGCAAAGAGAGAGTAGGAGCCTAGAGAGAGCAGGAGTACGGAGAGAGTGGAAATATGGAGAGAGCAGGAGGTGGGAGAGAGAGGAGGAGGGTGGAGATAGCAGGAACACTGGGAGACCAGGAGTACAGAGAGAGCAGGAGCACAGAGAGAACAAGGGCACAGTGAGAGCTGAGGCATAGAGCCAGGAGAGAACCGGAGCAGAGATAGTGCAGGAGCATGGAAAGAGCAAAGGCACAGAGGGAGCTGGAGCCTAGACAGAGCAGGAGCACAGAGAGAGTAAGAACAGAGAGAGAGAGCAGGAGCATGGAGAGAGCAGGAGATGGGAGAGAGCAGAGGCACAAAGAGAGCAGGAGCCAGGAGAAAGAGCAGGAGCCTGGAGAGCGCAGGAATACAGAGAGAGTAGGAGCACAAAGAATGAGCAGGAGCATGGAGAGAGCAGGAGGTGGGAGAGAGAGGAGGAGGGTGAAGAGAGCAGGAGCATAGACAGAGCAAGAGCATAGAGAGAGCAGGAGCAAGAAGAAAGAGAGCAGAAGGTGGAGAGGGCCAGAACACAGAAAGCAAGAAAATGAAGAGTGCAGGAGCACGAAGAGAACAGCAGCATGGAGAGAGCAGAAGCCATGAGAAAGCAGGAGTAAAGAGGGTTGGAGCCTGGAGAGATTGAGCAAGCAAAAGGTGCGAACAGGAGCGGAGAGAGAGCAGGAACACAGAGAGAGTAGGAGAATGGAGACAGCAGGAGCACTGAGAGAGCAGCAGCCAGAAGAAAGAGAGCATAGGGCAGAGAGAGAGTAGGAGGACAGAGAGCAGGAAAATGAAGAGTGCAGGAGCACCAAGAGAGCAGCAGCAGGGAGAGAGGCGGAGGACAGAAAGAGCAGGAGCACGGGAGAAGCAGGAGCATGGTGAGAGGTGGAGCTCACAGAGAGCAGGGCCAGAGGAAGAGCAGGGGCACAGAGAAAGCAGGAGGACAAAGAGAGAGGTAGAGCACGCAGAGTGCAGGAGCACAGAGAGAGCAGGAGCATGGAGAGAGCAGGAGATTGGAGACAGGAGGAGCAGGGATAGAGCAGGTGCATGGAGGGAGCAGGAGCATA
This sequence comes from Cetorhinus maximus, assembly GCF_964194155.1. Taxonomy (NCBI): domain Eukaryota; kingdom Metazoa; phylum Chordata; class Chondrichthyes; order Lamniformes; family Cetorhinidae; genus Cetorhinus; species Cetorhinus maximus. The sequence goes on along the minus strand of NC_135881.1, from coordinate 141,433,537 downwards.
GAGAGAGCAGGAGCACAGAGAGACCAAGAGCACAGAGAGCAGGAGCAGGGAGAGAGAGCAGGAGCCAGAAGAGAGAGAGAGAGCAGGAGCACAGAAAGAGAGCAGGAGCACAGAGACAGAGAGCAGGAGCATGGACAGAGAACAGGAGCACAGAATGTGCAGGAGCCAGCAGAGAGAGGCAGAGCATGGGGACAGTACAAGCATCGAGAGAGCAGGAGCTGGGAGAGAGGGCAGGAGCACAGGGACAGAAGGAGCATGGAGGGAGCAGGCAAATGGAGCGAGCAGGAGCAGAGAGAGAGAGCCGGAGCAGAGCAAGAGAGAGCAGGAACAGGGAGACAGCAGGAGCACAGAGAGAGCAGGAGCATGGAGAGAGAGAGCAGGAGAACTGAGAGGACAGGAGCCAGAAAAGAGAGAGCAGAGGGTGGAGAGAACTGGAGCACAGAGGGCAAGCAAATGAAGAGTGCAGGAGCACAAAGAGAGCAGGAGCTGGGAGAGAGCAGCAGCATAGACAGCAGGAGCATGTTGAGTGCAGGAGCACAGAGAGAGCGGCAGCACTAGAGACCAGCAGCACGGAGAGAGCATGAGCTGGGAGAGAGAGGCAGAGGACAGAGAGAGCAGGAGCACAGGGTGGGCAGCAGCACAGACAGAGAGAGAGCAGGAGCACAGAGAGAGGTGGAGCACAGAGAGAGCAGGCGTACGGACAGAGCAGAGACACAAAGTGAGCAGGAGCACTGAGAGCAGGAGCTGGGAGATAGAGCAAGAGAACAGAGAGAGCAGGAGCACAGCAGAGCTGACAGTCAGAGAGCAGGATCTGGCAGTGGGGCGGACGACGGAGGGAGCAGGAGCAAGTGAGTTGGCAGGAAAATGGAGAGTGCAGGCATCCAAAGAGAACAGGAGCATGGAGAGACCAGGAGCCAGGAAAGAGCAGCAGCACAGAGAGAGTAGGAGCCTGGAGAGAGCAGGAATATGGAGAGAGTAGGAACATGGAGAGAGCAGGAACTAGAAGAGAGAGAGCAGGAGCATGGAGGGAGAGCAGGAGCACAGAGAGAGCAGGAATCAGAAGACAGACAGCAGAGGGCGGAGAGAGCAGGAGAATGCAGGTGCATGGAGGGGGCTGGAGCATAAAGACAGCAGGAGCATGGAGAGAGCACGAACATGGCAGGAGCAGGAGGCTAGAGAGACCAGGAGCAGGGAAGAGCAGGAGCATGGAGAGAGCAGGAGCATGGAAGGAACATGAGAAAGGGGAAGCAGGAGTACAGAGAGTGTAGAGCACAGGGAGAGCAGGAGAATGGAGGGAATTGGAGCATGGAGAGAGTAGGAGCACAAAGAGAACAGGAGCAGGGAGAGAGCAAGAGCACAAAGAGAGTAAGAGCACATAGAGATCAGGAGCTGGCAGAGAGCAGGAGCACAGATGAGAGGGAGCACGCAAAGTGAGGTGATACAGAGAGAGTAGAAGCAGAGAGAGAGAGCCAGATCATGGAGGGAACATGAGCACAGAAATACCAGGAACATGGAGAGAGCAGGTATACTGAGTGAGCAGAAGAGGCGAGGGAGCAGGAGCACAGAGGGAGCAGGAGAATGGAGAGAGTAGGAGCACAGAGAGGACAGGAGCACTGTTAGAGCAGGAGCATGGAGAGAGTAGGAGCACGGACAAGGTAGGGGCAGCAAGAGAGAGAGAGTAGGTGCGCAGAGAGAACAGGAGCATGGAGAGGAGAGGAACATGGAGAGAACAGGAGCAGAGAGAGAGCAGGAGCATGGAAAGAGAAGGAGCACCGAGCGTGTAGGAGCAGAGTGAACTGGAAGATGGAGAGAGCAGGAGTATGGAGAGTGCAGGAGCACGGAGAGAGACGGAGCACAGAGAGTGTAGGAGCAGAGAGAGAGATGGAGCATGGAAAGAGAAGGAGCACTGAGCATGTAGGAGCAGAGTGAACTGGAAGGTGGAGAGAGCAGGAGTATGGAGAGTGCAGGAGCACGGAGAGGCCAGGAGCATGGAGAGGGCAGGAACATGGAGAGAGCAGGAGCCTGGAGAGAGCAGAAGCATGGAAAGAGAAGGAGCGCAGAGAGTGTAGGAGTAGAGTGAACTGGAGCATTGAGCGAGCAGGAGCATGGAGAGTACATGAGCACGGGCAGACCAGGAGCACAGAGAGAGCAGCAGCATGGAGAGGGCAGGGGCACGGAGCGAGCAGGAGCATGGACAGAGCAGGAGTATGGACAGAGCAGAGCACACAGAGAGCAGAAGCACAGAGAGAGAGCAGGAACTGGTAGAGAGAGCAGGAGAACGGAGAGAGCAGGAGCTTGGACTGAGCAGGAGCATGGAAGGAGACAGAGGATTAAGAGAGCAGGGATGCGGAGGGAGCAGGAGCATGGAGAATGCAGGAGCATGGAAGGAGACAGAGGATTAAGAGAGCAGGAATGTGGAGGGAGCAGGAGCATGGAGAATGCAGGAGCATGGAGGGAGCTGGAGCATAGAGACAGTAGGAGCACGGAGAGAGCATGAGCATGGGGGGAGCAGGAGACCGGAGAGACAAGGAGCAGGGAGAGAGCAGGAGCATGGAGAGCGCACGACCACGGACAAAGCAGGAGCCCACAAAATGCAGGAGCACAGAGCGAGCAGGAGCATAGAGAGGGGAGGAGCTCAGAGAAAGCAGGAGCATAGACAGATTAGGAGCATGGAGAGAGCAATGTCCAGGAGAGAGCATGAGCATGGGAAGAGCAGGAGCTTGGAGAGAGCAGGAGCACAGATAGAGCAGGAGCATGGAGAGGGCAGGAGCACAGAGAGAGACGGAGAACAGAGAGTGTAGGAGCAGATAGAGAGATGGAGCATGGAGTAGGCAGGAGCACGGAGAGAGGAGAAACATGGAGAGAGCAGGAACATGGAGTGAACGGAAGCATAGAGAAAGCAGGAGCACGGAAAGAGGAGGCGTACAGAGAGAGCAAGATCATGTAGAGAGCAGCAGATGGGAGAGAACAGGAGCATGGGGAGAGGAGAAGCAGAGAGAGAAGGCAGTTGGAGAGGGGAAGAGCATGGAGAGAGCAGGAGCCAGGTGAGAGAGCAGGAGCACAGAGAGAAGAGTAAAGTGAGCAGGAGCCTGGAGAGAGCAAGAGCATGGAAGGAACATGAGAAAGTGAAGAGCGGGTGCACAGTGAGAGTAGGAGCACAGAGAGAGCAAGAGAATGGAGGGAATTGGAGCATGGAGAGAGCAGGAGCACAGAGAGACCAGGAGCAGGAAGAGAGCAAGAGCACAAAGAGAGCAAGAGCACATAGAGATCAGGAGATGGCAGACAGCAGGAGCACAGGTGAGCAGGAGCGTGCAGGTAACATGGAGAGCGTAGATGCAGAGATAGAGAGCCGGATCATGGAGGGAACATGAGCACGGAGAGACCAGGAACTTGGAGAGTGCAGGAACACCAAGAGAGCAAGAGCACTGTTAGAGCAGGAGCATGGAGAGAGTAGGAGCACGGACAAAGTAGGAGCAGGGAGAGAGAGAGCCAGTGAATGGAAAAAGCAGGAGCATGGAGAGGGGAGGAACATGGAGAAAGCAGGAGCAGAGAGAGAGCAGGAGCATGGAGAGGTCAGGAACATGGGGAGAGCAAAAGGATAGAGAGAGCAAGAAGACGGAGAGAGCAGGTGCATGGAGGGCAGGAACATGGAGAGAGTAGGAACATGGAGAGAGTAGGAACATGGAGAGAGCAGGAGCACAGAGATAGAAAGAGCACAGAGTGAGTAGGAGAACAGAGAGAGCAGGTGCATGGGGAGAGGAGGAGCACAGCGAGAGCAGGAGCCTGGAGAGAGCAGAAGTATGGAGAGAGCAGGAGCACTGAGTAAGCAGGAGCCTGGAGAGAGAGGTAGAGCTCGTGGGGAGGTTGTTCGGGGGGGGACGCACGGGCACGGAGAGTGCATGAGCTGGGAGAGGGAGTGGAAGGGCGGAGTGATAAGGAGCATGGTGAGAGATGGAGCAAGGAGAGAGCAGAAGCCAGGAGAGAACAGCATCAAAGAGAGCAGGTACCTGCAGAGAGCAGGAGCTGGGAGATAGAGGTGGAGCACGGGGAGACATGTGCATGGGGGGAGTAGGAGCTGGGAGAGGGAGCAGGAGGGTGGAGCAAAATGGAGCATGGAGAGAGAAGGAGCACAGAGAGTGCAGGAGAATGTCGAGAGCAGTGGACGGGAGAGAGAACAGGCACACAGAGACGGAAGGAGCATGGAGGGAACACGAGAAAGGAGCGAGCAGAAACATATAGGGAGCAGAAACACAGAGTGAGCAGGAGCATGTTGAGAGCAGGAGAATGGAGACAGCAGGAGCATGGAGATTGCAGGAATACAGAGAGAGCAGGGGCACAGAGAGAAGGAGCATAGAAAGAGCAGGAACTGGCAGAGAGAGGTGGAGCAAGGGGAGAGTATGAGCATGGAGAGAGCAGGAGTACAGAGGAAAAGCAGGAGCACAGAGTATGCAGGACCAGGGGGAGAGTACGAGAATAGGGAGAGCAGGAGCATGGAGGAAGAGCAGGTGCACAGAGTGTGCAGGAGCAGGCAGAGAGAGGTGGAGCACGGGGACAGTACGAGCATCGAGAGCAGGAGCTGGGAGAGAGAGCAGGAGCACAGGGACAGAAGGAGCATGGAGGGAGCAGGCAAAAGGAGTGAGCAGGAGCAGAGAGAGAGAACAGGAGCAGAGAGAGTGCAGGAGCACAGAGAGCAGGCAAATGAAGAGTGCAGGAGCACAAAGAGAGCAACAGCACAGAGAAAACAGGAACCGGGAGAGAGCAGCAGCATAGAGAGCAGCAGCCTGGAGAGAGCAGGAGCAAGGAGAGAGCAGCAGCATAGAGAGCAGGAGCCTGGAGAGAGCAGGAGCAAGGAGAGAGCAGCAGCACAGAGAGGCCAGCAGCATGGAGAGAGCACGAGCCGGGAGAGAGAGGCAGAGGACAGAGAAAGCAGGAACACGGAGAGAGCAGGAGTAAAGGGAGAGAGCAGGAGCACAGAGAGGATTGGAACACGGAGAGAGGAGAAGCCAGGAGGTCCAGAGAGAGAAAGCAGAGGCACATAGCGAGCAAGTGCACAGATAGAGCAAGAGCACAGGGAGTGCAAAAAGACAGAGAGAGAGGTACAGCATGCAGAGTGCAGGAGCGCGGAGAGAACAGGAGCACAGGGAGAGCAGGAGAACAGAGAGAGCAGGAGCATGGAGAGTGAAGGAGCAGAGATTGAGAGAGCAGAGGAGGGAACAGGAGCACAGAGTCTGAAGGAGCACAAAGAGGGTAGGACCATGGAGGGAACAGGAGCACGGAGAGACCAGGAGCATGGAGAGGGCAGGAACATTGAGAGAGCAGGAGCATGCAGGAGCCAGGAATATGGAGAGAGCAGGAGCACGGAGATAGCAGGAGCCTGGAGAGAGAGGTGGAGCTCGGGACTGAGGGGTTCAGGGGGGATGCACGGGCACAGAGAGTGCATGAGCAAGGAGAGGGAGCGGAAGGGTGGAGCAACAAGGAGCATGGTGAGAGAAGGAGCATGGGTAGAGTGGGAGCTGGGAGAGAGCAGCATCAAAGAGAGCAGGTTCCTGGAGAGAGCAGGAGCTGGGAGACAGAGGTGGAGCACGGGGAGACATGTCCATGGGGGGGTTAGGAGCTGGGAGAGGGAGCAGGATGGTGGAGCGGCTAGGAGCATGGGGAAAGAAGGAGCACAGAGAGGGCAGGAGAATGTCAAGTGCAGTGGACGGGAGAGAGAGCAGGTACACAGAGACAGAAAGAGCATGGCGAGAGCATGAGAAAGGAACGGGCAGGAGCAGAGAGAGAGCAGAAACACAGAGAGAGCAGGAGTATGGTCAGAGCAGGAGAACGGAGACAACAGGGGCATGAAGACTGCAGGAATGCAGAGAGAGCAAGAGTACAGAGCGAAGGAGCACAGAGAGAGCAGGGGGATGGTGAGAGCAGCAGCACAGAGAGAGCATGTGCACAGAGAGAGCAGGAGAACAGAGTGAGCAAGAGCCGGCAGAGAGAGGTGGAGGTCGGGGAGAGTACGAGCATGGAGAATGCAGGAGCACAGAGAGAGAGAGCAGGAACACAGGGACAGAAGGAGCATGGAGGGAGCAGGCAAATGGTGCGAGCAGGAGCAGAGAGAGAGCAGGAGCAGAGAGAGAGAGAGCAGGAGCACAGAGAGCAGGAAAATGAAGAGTGAAGGAGCACGAAGAGAGCAGTAGCACAGAAAGAATAGGAGCCAGGAGAGAGCAGCAGCAAAGAGAGCAGGAGCATGGCGAGAGCACGAGCACGGAGAGACCAGCATCACCAGGAGATAGGATGTGCTGTGAGAGAGAGGAAAGAGGACAGGGAGAGCAGGAGCCCGTTTGGGGGGTGGGGGGGGGTGGGGGGGTGGAGACCAGAGAGAGAGAGAGCAGAGGTATATAGAGAGCAAGAGCACCGATAGAGCAAGAGCACAGAGAGGGCATGAAGACAGAGAGAGAGGTAGAGCACGCAGAGTGCAGGAGCACAGGGAGAGCAAGGGAGCAGAGGGAGCAGAGGGAGCAGGAGCAAGGAGTGAGCAGGAGCCAGGAGAAAGAGGTGGAGCAGGGACAGATCATGAGCATGGAGAGATCAGGAGCTGCGAGAGAGAGAGCAGGAGGGCGGAGTGACCAAGAACAAAGAGAGAGAAGGAGCACAGAGAGAGAAGGAGCATGGTGTGAGCAGTACCTGGGAGGGAGACCAGGAGAACAGGATAGAAGGAGCATGGAGGGAGCAGGAGATATGAGAGGTCAGACGCAGAGAGAGCGCAGGAGCACAGATCAGAGAGCACAAGCACGGAGAGAGGAGGAGCACAGAGAGAGCAGGAGCATGGAGGGGGCAGAAGCACAGAGGGAGCAGGAGCAGTGAGAGATTTGGTGCTAGAGAGAGCAGGACCATGGGGAGAGCAGGAACACAGAGAGAGCAGGTTCCTGTGAGAGTGTGGGAGCATGGGGAGAGCAGGAGCAGAGTGAGAGAGCAGGGGCCAGGAGACATAAGGGGTAAGGAGTGAGCTGGAGCATAAGAGGAATAAGAACACAGAGAGCAGGAGGTCCATGAGAGCAGGAGCACAGTGAGGCCAAAAGTTCAGAAAGAGCGGGAGTCCGGAGAGAACAGGTGTCCGGAGACAGCAGGAGCACAGCGACAGTAGGAGCACACTGAGACCAGGAGCACAGAGAGAGCAGGAGCATGGATAGAGCAGAGTTTGGAGACAGCAGGAGCACAGAGAGAGGAGTAGGACCATGGAGAGAGCAGGAGCACAGAGAGACCAGAAGCACGGAGAGAGCAGGAGCATGGAGAGAGCATGAGTGTGGTCAGTGATGAAGAATGGAGGGAGTTGGTGCAGGGAGAGAGCAGGTGCATGGAGAGAAAAGGGGCATGGAGAGAGCAGGAGCACAGAGAAAGCAGGTGCCTGCGGGAGTGCAGGAACTTGGAGAGAGCAGCAGCAGAGATAGAGCAGGGGCCAGGTGACATCAGGCGGAAGGAGAGAGCTGGAGTTCTGGAGGAACAGGAGCACGCAGAGCGCAGGAGCACAGAGACAGCAGGAGGACAGAGAGAGCAGGAGCATGGAGAGTTCAGGAGCCAGCAGAGAGTAGAAGGAGAGAGAGAGCAGGAGCACAGTGAGAGCTGCAGCTTGTAGAGAGTTAGAGTATGGAGCGAGTTGGAGCATGGAGAAACCTGGAGCACGAAGAGAGCTGGAGCACAGAGAGAGCACGAGCTGGGATAGAGCAGGATTCTGGAGGGAGCAGGAGCATGGAGAGTGCAGCAGCACAGAGAGAGCAGGAGCAGAGGGAGAGCATTGCCAGGACAGAGCAGGAGCATGGAGAGAGCAGGAGCTGGGAAAGAGCAGACACACAAAGAGAGCAGGAGCACAAGATACTAGGAGCAAAGAGAGAGGGCTGGAGCAGAGGGAGAGCAGGAGCACAGTGAGAGCAGCAGCACAGTGAGAGCTAGAGCATGGAGAGAGCTGGAGGGCAGAGAGAGCAGGAGCCAGGAGAGAGCAGAAGCATGGAAAGAGCAGAAGCTTGGAGAGAACAGGAGCATGGAGAGAGCTCGTGCACAGAGAGCAGGAGCTGGGAGAGAGCAGAAGCATGGAGAGTGCAGGAGCATGGAAAGAGTTAGAGGACAGAGAGAGCTGGAACACAGAGAAAACAAGAGCTGGGAGAGAGCAGAAGCATAGAGAGAGCAGGAGCATGGAGACAGCAGGAGCATGGAGAGAGCTGGTGCACAGAGAGCAGAAGCCAGGAGACAGCAGGAGCAAGGAGGGAGTAGGAGCATGATGAGAGCAGGAGCAGAGAGAGAGAGCAGGGGCTGGGATAGAGCAGGCGCAAGGAGAGAGCTGGAGCACTGGGGGAACAGGAACACAGAGAGAGCAGGGGGCCCGAGCGAGCAGGAGCAGAGAGAGAACAGGAGCTAAGTGTTCTTCGTCAGGTAGCCCAGTGACTAAGACATCATCCAGAAAACAATGACATGGGGCAGTCTCTGAAATAGATTTTCCATGTTACGTTGGATAATAGTACATGCCAATGAGACCCCAAAGGGTAGTCGAGTATATTGATACAATCCTCAATGTGTATTGATGGTCATGAATTCCCTAGAGCCTTCTCCCAACTCTACCTGCTGGTAGGTGTGGCTCATGTCGAGTTTTGAATATGTGCTGCCCCCTGCCAATTTCAAATATAATTCACCAACCTTCAGTATCGGGTGTCTATCAAGCATGGTCATTCTGTTTACAGTTAACTTATAGTCACTGCATAAGCGACCACTTTGGTCTGGCTTCAGTGCGGGTACTATGGGTGCCACCCACTTGGAAAATTGCACCGGTTGTAAGATACCCAACTTTTCCAGCCTGTTTATCTCAGTCTCAACCTTGTCCCATGGAGCATAAGGGACTGGTCTGGCTCTGATAAATCTGGGGGTTGCATTAGGGTCTACATAGATTTTGGCTTGTAGCCCTTGAGTCCTTCCTAGCTTGTCATTGAAAATGGCAGCGTACTTTTGTAACAATTTCTGTAAGTATCTTGTTCTGATTTGAAAAATCTCAGCCAATTGCAATTTAATCTTTTTGAGTCAGTTGCGACCAAGTAAACTGGGGCCTGCCCAGCTACTAATATAAGGGGTAAATTTGTAGACTGATCCCCATACTGCACCAGGACTTGACATATCCCTTTCACTCTTATTTCTTCACCCGTATGTTTTTAATGTAGTGTCCGATTCTTCCAAACTTAAAGGATGCACTCCTTTATTCAAGTGTCTGAACGTATGTTCTCCTATGACAGACATTGATGCCCCAGTATCGACCTCCATCTTGATGGGTTGTTCATTGACTCTAATGACTACCTGGATTGGCTCAGTTCTACCCACTTTCAGGTTGTATAATGAATCGATGTCAGTTCTGCCTCCTCTGGTTCTTCAATGAGACAGATTTCGTGATTTCTACCTTTGTTTTCAAAATGCTGTCTCATCCTATCTTGCAATGGCAGAAAAAGCATTCAATATTTCTGAACTGTCGATCGCCTGCAGGCTGCCTGGATGCATTTCTCTCATCAATGTCGTGGATTTTCAGCGTAGTATGGTTGTTCTTCAATGGTCTGTACATAGTAGGCGTTCCACGCCTTTCTGCGGAGTCCGACGTTTTTGGGCATTTTGTTACCGGTCCTTCCTGCCCTACAAGATGGATGGCGCCATTTTGTGTATCTTTTATTGCCTCCAAGTCTCTAACAGCACCCTCCAAGGCTGTTGCCTATTTTAATGCCTTACTGAAGTCTAGATTAGTTTCAGATAAGCAATCGTTTTTGAATAGCATCGACTCCCATCCCCCGATTGGTCTCTCAACATGTCATTAATTGAAGTTCTGAACTCACAATATTCCGTTAATCCCTTTAAAGTAGCTACATAGCCAGCGATTGTCTCTCCTGGAAGCCTATTCCTCGAATTGAATTTAAAATGCTGCATGGTGACTGAGGGCTTTGGCTTCAGGTGGTTTTTGACAATATTTACTAACTTATCGAAAGTCTTTGTACCGGGTCTGTTTGGTGACGTGAGGCTGTGGATCAGCCCATATGTTTTGCTCCCACATGTGGACAAAATAATTGCCGCCTTCTTGTCCACCCCGGCAATGTCGTTAGCGTAAAGAAGAGCACTCAGCATTGGATGTAATTAGACCAGTCATCGGAAAAGGGGTCGAATGGTTCAAGATGCCCAAACTGTGGCAGACTCGATGACTAAGGAGGTTGCGCTTTCAAACAGCTTCAAGGTAGTGATGAAGTAACATAGCTGGCTTACCACGGCTTTCTTGATTGCCGTCAATTGATCTGGTTTATCCTTGTCACCAGTTTTATGTTTTAGGTTATCAGGTTTGCTTTGTCCAGCGAATGCTAGCTGCGTCCTTGATATCAACACATTAGTTAGTGCTTCAAACAATATAGGCAGAGAGACCAATTAACTGAACAATCACTGGCGGTTTATTGGAACTAAGAACAGAACACTAACACAATGTGTGCTTCTTCAATCGCCTCCAACTCTAGACTTCCTGTTACCCAAGTAGCCCACGCTATATAGCGATTGGTCAATACAGTCATGTAGTCAGTTAACTACATTCTCTTTAAGGTACATAGCACTCCACTTTACCACAGGAATTTTACGGTATAGCATTATAGGAAGTGTTTCAAAAACGTGTTCAACGAAATTGTGACAGCACGCTGGAAAACCTTCATTTGGACCCAGAAGATACAATCCTGGAAATTATGCTGGGATTGTCCTCATTGGTGAACTGTGCTGACTCTGGCACAATTTGCATGGTATATTGAGCGTCACTGTTTTGGAATAAGTCCTGCAAGTGCCCACAACTCAAGGTCATAGATCATGGGTATCCGCCTTTGTAGAGAGGCCAGGAAATTGACCCACCATTGCTGACTCTGGGTAGTGGAGTGTTGGGGCTCCATTAAAAGTGTCCCCTTTATATCCTTTTGGAAGGGGACAGCAGCCTACCATTTCCAGTCCAGACCTGGACAAACTGGTCTGCAAATGCACCACCAAAGTGAACGGTATGCCCCTTTTTACTAGGTATGCTGGTCACCAATGCCCTGTGCTCAGAGGCCAGGGATGCAAGAAATCGCAGGCTTGGTTTTTTATCCTGGCCCTGCCTACCTGCATCAATGTCCTTGGCTGAAGCAGGGAGAGCCTCCACCCTTACAAAAGCTACAAGAAACTCCTGAGCAAGCACATGAAATATCCATTTGCATGCCTTATGGAATAACAGTGGCAGTCCATAAAAAGAGACAAGGTTTTTCAATCTTGACCTGTCTATCTATCTATCTATCCATCTACTGAATTTCTCAGTAAAAAGCTCCAGGAAATAAATGTTCATCTTTAGCATGCCCAATGGAGATCTTTGTTTGTCCCCTGTGTGTTCTCCTCAAGCTGATGCTCTGTGCCTATAAATTACAGTGCTTTCCTATCAAATGACTCACATCTGAATCATCTCTGTTCTGCGAAAGCCAGCTGCCTACTTGTCATTTTGCAATGTCTGATCTGAGACTCATTCGCCATGGGGGCATCACATCAAACCCTACTCCTGCCCTCACACGTGATGTCCATGAACATGTGCTTTCCAGCAAGAGTCACCAGGGTAGATGAATTCAATTGAAAAAAACGTTGTGCATTTGCAACAACTATGTTGAATTTACAGTATGGAAACAGCATATTCAGCTCAATGGGTCCATGCTGGTGTTTATGCTCCACACCAGCCTCTTCCCACCCTACTTCACATCACCCTATCAACATATTCTTCTATTCCTTTCTCCATCGTGCATTAATTAAGCTTTCCCTTAAATACATCATTGCTATTCACCTCTATATAATCCACAATACGAGTTTAATGCCAGGCATTGAGTTCCAGTTGATACCACTGGATCATGGCCAAGGGTTTTAGAGGGTTTTCCCCTTTCCCAGGTCAGCAATGGTGAGACTAGTTGCCATGTTGCTGCTGCCGCCAACAGACTTGAGATCAACTATCTTAGCACGACCCTGAGCAATGATTTAATTTTACTCCTCAGATAAAATACTTTTCCCTGACAGGACAGAGAACTACACAGAAAAGCACAGGGGCACTGAAATTATAAATTATAACGGTGTTCAAACCCTTTGAGTATGTCATGGCTTTGCAGCACACAGTCTGCCATAAACTCCGATTCTGCCTATGTATTCTCTGTCCCATACTTGTGTGACAGGCTTTATGTAATGCTTGCAGGAAATTAACTTCACTGTAAACTACAACTGTAAGATTGACCTTTCCACAATTATATCAGTAAAAGGTTAGCAACAATGTCAGAAGATTTTGAAGCACAAAGGACCTTAATTTTCCTGGGAATACTGGTATTAGGAATCCTTTCAGAAATTTAATAGAGTCGACTGTGTTAGATCGCTGATTAGGCTCTTATCAGTTGTTGCAGGCTATAGATTTTACAGCTGACTGTTCCACCAATTTTAGCAAGTTGGAATGCAGATTTCAAAGTTAAACTTACACAAAAGAATAGTTTCTTACCCAGTTTTTATATTTTAATGAGAGACCCAGGTGAAAGGCTTGGTTGTTTTCCTTCTTAAAATCAAATGTCTAATTTATAAGCTTGAGTGTTAAAATTATTCTTTTAACAAAGAAATGGAAGATGACAGAACTGTACATTTGGGACTATCGCTTTGGGGGGTCCCAGGAGCAATAATGGGGCTGGCGTGTGCTGGAAAATACTGGCCATGGCCAACGTATCAGCTTCAGGATGCTGGCAATGTTCATCAAGCAATGGTGAACAGCTTTTCACTTAGTTTATGAGCTCATTAACATTGAATGTGGAATTCTGAAGAGGGTCCACAGGTTACGGTGCCTCCTGTTGCAGGTCAGCTGAAAGGAGCTGGGTACAGAGTGGGCAGTCAGTCAAGGTTGCCTGGGACATCACCCCAGTTCCAGAAAAGGGTTAGAGGGTCATAGAAGGACTTGGCATTTGGTAAGAAGTTGTCTTTGGCACTGCACTTGTTACAGGGAGAGTGGGCACTCAGTGCCTGGGCGTTGAATGAGATTGTCACCTCCCTGGCATCACAGGAGAAGAAGAGCAGGAGGGCAAGGCTGCCAATTGGACAGCCATTCATCCAAAAGGATTGCTGCAGCTGGGCACAACTGTCAGACTTTGGGTCAAGTGACGATAGGGGCAACACCCTTCATATGAGCAGCAGGAGTGCACAAAAGCGGCAAGAGAGGCAGGAAGGGAATGGAAGCCATACCCTCAATACAAGATCTACTGCTGAAGGTGACTGAGACCCAGTGCCACAGGGGACTGTGATTCAGTAGGCAAGTGGTGTGACCTTGCATTGAAGACCTCGCACCTCACAGCACTGGTTGCCATGCCCTACCATTGGCCGCCAAGGTCACTGTGGCCTTTAACGTCTTCACTTCTGGCTCCTTCCAAGGCTCAGCTGCAGACCTTTGTGGCATCTCAGAAAAGGCTCCTTGCCACTTCATCTCACAGGTCACTGAAGCCCCCTTTGCCAGGGCTAGACAGTACATTCATTTTACAACAGAAACGCCATTGCTGAATTCCCCCAGGTGCAGGGCATCATCAACTGCAGCCACGCTGCCTTCAAGGCACCCAGTGACCGGTCACTCAAAATCATCAAGAGGAAGGCCTTCCACTCCCTGAACATTTAGCTGGTCTGTGGCCACAACATGAGTTTCCTCCATGTGTCTATTTGCTTTCCTGGGAGCTTCCATGTATCCTTCATTCTCCGCCAGTCAGATCTTCACTCCAATCCCAAAGAGCTTGATGGGTTATAGGGCACAGGAAATATCCCTTGAAGATATGGGGCAAGGTTTTTTGGATGGCATTGTTTACTGACCAGCTACCCAAAGAGTGAGCAGGGAACGTATTCCTGCCAATCAGAATAGCCCTGCAGCCATTTCACATGATGAGGAGCATTAATAGGCTGGAGACGAGACTTCCATCCTTCACTTGGGCAGAGAACCCACCTCAGGGAGCTGCTGGCCAATCGGATTGACTAACAGCTCTGCAGTCCCAACAGTGCCAGCAGCAGCAGTGCCCAGGACTGGGACGACAGCAGTCCCCAGGTTCAAAGTCCTGAAATCCAGAGCCAGGTAAGTGTAGGGTGTCTCACGGGAGGTGAGGTATAAGGGTGGGGGTGGAGATGTTGATGGAGAGGTCAGTCGGGAGGGAGCACCTATGGGGGGCAAACCTAGGTGGGGGGGTGGGGGGACACACCCAAAGTGCAAAGGGGGCCCTTGAGGGAGGTGCCCTCTACCTTCCTGCCTGAGGCCCGAGCAGGGTGACCTGTTGGGTTTCCCCCCTGCCCTGCAATCTTCCCAATCTTCCCTCAATTGTGGCGGGGACGGACAGATCATCCTAGGCCTTGTCCAGCCCAAGTAATATTGTGGACAGTTTGGGAGTGGGTGGGAAGGCAGTGGGAAGGCCATCTGGGGAATTTTACAGGCCCCCCCACACCTGTAAACCCACCGGTGGGGGATTGTAAAATTCTGTCCATGGTTACTCACACCTCTATGCTACCCTCAAACAGAGGCACAGAGACAATACATTAATGCCACCTGCTCACTAGAACAACCATTGAGTAGGCCATTGGGCTTCTGAACATACGATTCCGGTGCCTGGGCCAGTTGGGTGGTGCCCCCCAATACCCTCTTAGTAGGGTCTTGGTCATTATACCACTCATTCCATAATGTGGCCCTCCAGAGAAGCGTGAACCTTGAGGACTCGGAGCATCTGGATGGAGACAGCTCATCTGGGGAGCAGCAGACGCAGTAAGAAAGGAGGAGAAATTGGAGGTGGAGGAAAATGACGCTGAATAGAGAGGTGCCCTGCAGCACAATGAGGTGGCCTCCTCCTGCCACCCTTCAAGAAGAGGACCTTCCTCTTCTCCCTCATGGCCTCCAGCATTAGGTCCAGGCTGCCATCAATGAAGCAAAGGGCTCTCTCCATACCCGGGTGCCAAGCCTCCAGCTCTCCCGTGTCATCTCATTTCCCTGTGGTGCTGTGGAAGGCTTTGGCACAAACTGCAGATCTCTCCCTCAGGACAACCAGGAGTTTTAGTAATGGCTGCCATTGGGTGTCTAAATGAACCGCACACTTCATATAACCCAGCTCCATTCCTGCCCTCACTGGCTCTAGATGAACAGGAAACCCCCAGTCTGGTGAAAATCTGAACTTTAATCAGTTCCCCACTGAACGTCGGCTCTGATCTGAAAACAAACATGGCTCCTGGTTCCCACCTCCATGGTGAAAATTCACACCTTTTTAAAATTAAATTATTGATTTGAATCTTTTATTACTAGAACCAATGTGCCTAGGGTTAATTATGATTTTCAGTGATCTGTTTCTGCAACATACGGAGAGTACACTTTTAGTTATGGCAGCATATTGGCAGTGGTCTCTGCGGTACAATGATATGCTGATATGAATTGATTGCAGAGACATTGGCCTCAAAAGTCAGCTCCTTCGTGCCACAGAAGCCCAGAGTCCCGAAAATGGCGGCCATTCCACTTTGGGCTCTTGGAGGCATGGCCCATGTAGTGCACCATGCCTAGAAGGACATTCACGTGGGTGTAATAAAAATAGAAAATGCTGGAAAAACTCAGCAGGTCTGACAGCATCTGTGGAGAGAGAAACAGAGCTCTGAAGAAGGGTCATACAGACTCGGAACATTAACTCTGTTTCTCTTTCCACAAATGCTGTCAGACCTGCTGAGTTTTTCCAGCATTTTCTGTTTATGTTTCAGGTTTCCAGCATCCTCAGTATTTTGCTTTTATTCATGCAGGTATGCTGTGCATACACAGGAAACATGCAGAATGGGAAGATCATTGTGCCATTTAGCATCAAATGTCGATTTGGCACCCGATCTGTCATTTTGAACCTTGCTGGTCCTATAAAGAACCTTTCTCAAACATTCTCATCTGAACATATGTTCAGCTCCACAAGGGACTTCCCACAGACCTATTTAAAGGAATCACCATGGGTCTTCCAGGTGAAGTGTATTTGACTTCCCTTTGCTGCTGCAGATTGCATGGAAGTGCTGTGTTCAGTGTTGCTCAAGGAGCTCTCAAAGTTGTTGGAGCCAGAAAGAAGTGGTGTTTGACTTTTCCAAGGAGTTTGGGGCAATCTGAAAGCCTGTCAAGAGAAAGCTTGCTATCGTTCATGGGAACTATTGTTGCAGTTCCACTTGGGCTGCAGCGCAACAGGGAGATGGAGCAGAGGCAGCAGAAAGGGGAACCTGTGCACAGAGGGAGCAGGGCTCTGAGCAGAAGCCATACTTATCTAGGGTATTCAGAGAGTACTTCTTCTACCTCCATCTCAACCAGAAACAGTGTTTGAGGGTGCTACATTCCACCAAGGAGGTAATTACTCAACCATCCCATCTCCTCAACCAAACCTGTAGCCACAGAGCAGGGCAAGGATAAGGCTACTGGTAGCTGCCAAGGTCACTACTGCCCACAATTTTTACACCAGCAAATCTCTCCTGGCTGGAGTTGGCAGCAAGGCCAACATCTCTCAGTTTTTGTCCATCATGGAGGTCAACAAGGCTGTGTAGACCAGCAGAGGAGACTTCATTGTCTTCTCTCTCAGCAGGTACGTGCCTTTGTGAAGGTAGCAGGATTTCAAATCATGCAGGGAGACATCGAATGTGGCTCTGTGTGTGCCACCTCTTGACGGGAAGGTTTACTGGAACCACAAGGGATACCAGTCTATTCCTGTGCTTTTAGTGTGCGGCTGCATGCACAGGGCATCATGTTGGTGAATGCCCACTATCCTGGCAGCATCCATGATGTTTATATCCTGGCCCGTCAGCCATTCCATTCATATTCAAGCCACAATGACAAACCAGAGGGAGGCTGCTTGGTGACAAGGGCTACTTTGACCTACATGTGGCTCATGAGGCCCCTTCATAATTCAAACACACCTGGACAGTGCACATATAATGCAAGCCATGCTTGTGGAAGAGAGGGTTTGGTCTGCTGGGGTGACCAGAGTTGGGGTTGGATGCCAGAGGAACAGATGGATAACACCACAATAACTTGCGTGTCGTGCGTCTATTGATGTAAAGCTCGTGGCCAAAGCCATCCACAGCCTTAAAACTGTGGTGCTTGGCCCCGACTGCACTCGAGGTGTGGAGGCAGCTCAGGTGTGTGGTGAACTCCCATCTGAGCTGACCCACATTCCGTCAGAATTTCACATTGGCCCTAGGTCCTAAAACCTCCCTTGCGAACCATGATCCAACAGTTTGAGCCATTTTATATCTTGAGTCTATGAGCTCACTAGTCAAGTAAACTCAAATTGCAAGCTTTCATATACATTTGTTAGTTAATACTCGCTATCAAGAACGCAGAGAGACCAACATAAGAACAAACTGTGACTGTTTATTGCAGCAGAAGGCAGGGCACTAAATCCTTGCGTGCTCCCACAATCACCTCAAGTTCTAGACTTATAGTTAACCAGTAGCCTGCGCTGTTCAGTGATTGGTCAGTACTATCACATGGTTAGTCCACTTGCATTCTGTTAAAGATACATGGTACTCCGCTTTACCATATCCCTCCCCCTTTACTTAAAAAAATACAGTTGACAAGCTTAATAACATGTGAACTATTTGCACTAATAACTATTTACAGATCAAGCCTCTCAGGAGGCTTCCTTGGACGCGTTGAACGTCACAGTTCAACAACCTCGACTGGTTTTTGCGAGATCTCCTTTTCAGGGGACAGTTGTCCGCTAGGTTTCTCAGTGGATGATTTCACCATCTTCTGGGTGCAGTCACGTTCACTCCTGCTGCCCTCCCCTCCAAGCTGAAACAGATAAAGGGCAACAAGCACTAAGTAACACAACGGTGAGCTGCGTAAGGTGTGAAGGGAAGAGAAAGAGCAAAAGGAAAAAAATTTGTTTTTCTTTTCGGGGATTGTCAATAATTCCTCTTTTTCTTCCTGTGTGTCCTTTTCTTGGTAGCACTGATCCATATCTTGTTCTTCTCTTTAATGTCACTATTGGCTGAACTAGACTCAGGGGCAAGCTGAATGTGAGTGAGTTTAATAGTTGGGTTTTCTGACAGCTCATCTGAGAACTCAGGACCTTCCACTTTTAAAACTTCAGGGCTCTTACACAACTGCTGCTTCAGCTCTTTCAATTCTTTCCTATTCTCATTGATAGTTTCCTGAAGAATCTCTTATCGTTGCCCCTTCTTAGCTAATTCGTTCCTTAACTTGGACAGAGACAGGTTTAACTCTTCCTTTTCTTCTTCATATCTTTTCAGTGGTGCTAATTGGGAGCTGATTGAATTTTGTAGTGCGGAAGTCCTTTAATAGGTTTTCCTTTTCTTTCTGAAGGATGCTGACTTCAGCTTGAGCTCTGTCTCAGTGTAACACTTCGACGAGCTGCTCCCATTGGATCTTTGCGCACTCATTTTTTTCTGCAGTGACGCTTCTGGTTTCCAATTGGGAACTTAGCTGGCCCTCAAAGTTTATCTCTCCCAGCCAGTTCCTTCTGAGGAGACTTGGTACCCTGCCTGACATTACAGATAGGGATAACTTTGCAGACTGTTCCTCATACTGCACCTTGACTTGACATATCCCTTTTGGTCTTATTTCTTCACCCGTGTATGTTTTCAGTTTAGAGTCCAAAACTTCCAATCTTAAATGATGGGGTTCTTTTATTCAAGTATCTAAATGTAAGTTCTCCAATGACAGGCTCCAATGACTCTCCAGTGTCAACTTCCATCTTAACGGGTTGTCCATTTACTATAATGACTACTTGGATTGGCTCAGTTCTGTCTACTTTCAGGTTATACAATGAATGGATGTCTGATTCTTTTTCTTCTGGTTCTTCCATGAGACATATGTCACGATTTCTTCATTTGTCTTTAAAATGCCGTCTCAGTCTATCTCTGCAGTGCCGCATTATGTGACAATAGCGGTGGCAGAAAAAGCATTTGACTTGTTTGAATTGTCAATCATCCACTGGATGCTTGGCTGCATTTCTCTCATTCATTCTGTGGGTTTTCACTGTGGTACTGCTGTTTTTTACTGATCTGTACGTAGGGAGCGTTTCCCGCCTTTCTGTGGGGTCCGATGTTTTCGCGCCTTTTGTTGCCAGTTTATCCCACCCTACCAGATGGACAGCGCCATTTTGTGCATCTCTTATAGTTTCCAAATTTCTGACAGCACTCTCAATGGGTGTGGCTAATTCTAATGCCTTATTGAATTCTGGATTAACTTTGGCTAGCAAACGCCTTTGAATGGCATCATCTCCGATCCTGCATATCAGTTGGTCTCTAAACATATCACTCATGGATGTTTCGAATTCGCAATGTTCAGTTAATGCCGTTAAAATGGCAACATAATTAGCTACTGTCTCCCTTGGAAGCCTGTATTCCTTTAATTGAGCTTGAAGCACTGCATAGAGTGACAGAGGGCTCTGGTCTCAGGTGGTTTCATACAAGTTTTATTAAATCATCGAAAGCCTTTGTACTGGGGTGTTAGGTGACGTGAGGCTACGGATCAGCCCGTAATTTTTGCTCCCACATGTGGTCATAAGGATCGCTCTCTTCCTTTCCTCCCCTGTGATGTCGTTGGTGGTAAAACAGAATGCTAGGAGTTCGACGTACTGTGACCAGTCATCTGAAATGGGGTCAAATAGATCAACACGCCCAAACTGTGGCATCGTGAACGACCGCAAAGGGCGTGTGCTTCCGATAGCTCCCTAGTTAATGATGAATTCAGGGTTTGGCTTACCATGGTTTTCTTGACTACCATCGATCAATTCATGTTTTGCCTTCACCATGGTTGCCCTCTCTCTGGGGTCCCTTATAATTTCCTGTCCATAGCCATTTTTCTTGCATGTACCTCTTTAAATGTATTGTCACTTTAAGAGCAGTCACTTTTTTTCAACTCCGTCTCTGCAGCTGTCAGTTTTTCTGTGTGGTGTTTCATGTTCTTTTCGAGTTTTGACAGGATTCCCGTGATTGCGATTCTGCAGGATTTCTTTTCTTATCTCTTTTTTTCAAACACCATAGATCCTCACATTGCATCTGTGAACGTTTGACTCCAGTCTTATGGCAGCGCACAAACCCTCTGTGAAAATGCCCCTGTCATGGAAACGCAGTGGAGACCCTAATAGTCGCTCGATTGCAGGAGGATGATGACGACATGCAGTGAGGACACTCCATAGATCTTCACGTAGCCACCAAGAATGCCTGACTCCTGTCTGGCCGAGGGCAGCTCGCTTGTGCTCTGTGATCAGGGTCATATCAATGAGACGCAGCCATGAAACTTTAAAAGCACCTGATACTTTGTCCGCCTTCAGCACCTGAGCCCTTCAGGAGCACAGCATCACTGGTGACAGATGCTGAAGAGATGGGGGCCAGCCCCAACTTAAAGGTGCTGAGAGCACGCAGAGAGAATGAGAAAACTCTGTGACGCCTGCCCTCAACATTCTGGCAGCAATGACAAGCACCATTGAGGTGCAGGTATCAGCAATGTGTCCAGGGAGTGTGAGGCTGGACCATCATTTTGGCCCGAAGGCTGCACAAAGCACAGGGAAGAGACCCTGGACTGAGACACCTGCCTTTATCGTGTGCAGAAAGGTTTCACATCTGAGTGACATGTACACTGCTCATCAGGACAAGGAGCCACAGGCAGGGAGACATTTTTGAGAGTTTATTGACAATAGTGAACAGTATGTACAAGTGATTAACACCTGTATCCAGGCAGTACAACTACATCTTCATAACTTTCCTAACCCTGCCGCTACATCTTAGTGCTTCCCTGCCATCCACAGTGGAGGTGGAGGCAGCCTGCTGACTGCTACGCCCTGTCTGTGATAACCTTGGCAGGCGTCCTCTGGAGGGCCGAGACCTGGAGGGCCCCGGCCTGCTTTCGGGGTCCTGCTGTGTGGCAGTGGCACCCTTCTCGGCCTGTGGATCTGGAGCTGCTGAGGTCACAGGAAGAAGGGATTTGGATGGGCTGGACACTCTTGGAGTCATCTGGATGGATGGCCCCGGGGGTCGGGGTCTACCTGTTGATGCTCCTCCCTATGGGTGCCCAAGGACCCCTGGTTTACTTCTTGAGGAGAAAGGGTAGCTGAAATGAGATCCCGCTGCCTGTGCCACTCTCGCGTACACACTGCTGAAGGCCAACTATGGCATCAGCGATGGAGTTGAGCCCACGCAGCAGTGCAGGAGCGATGTCCTGGACCAAGATCTCCATGGTGGCATTGATCCTACCAGTGTTTACCTCAGAGCATTGGCATGCTGGTGCTATCACCTCAGCCTGAAGCTGGACAGACTCCTCCATCGTGCCTTGCAATGTGAGGAGTGCAGTGGACATCCCTTCCTGATGTTCCTGAGCTTGCCTTTGCAGTTCCAGCAACTGTGACATGACCGAGTCTAGAGCCTTGTTATCTTACTCGGACTCAGCAAATTTCTGGCCTCCAGCAGTCCTCTGAGTGCCAAACACCTGGGAAGCCCCTGCCGAAGCCTGCTGTGGATCAGAAAGTACAATGTGCTCACCAGGTTGTGGTCCCGAGGCTATTTAAAGCTAGGTCCCACTAAGGTGTGGTGGTGGAGGGTGTGGGTGAGCACTGTGATGGGACTTCAAGAGGGGTGCCTTCAGATTCCTCTTCAGAGGTTTCTTCAGGGCTTGTTTGGAGGCCCTGGGTCATGGACTCCATCAGCTACTTACCAGATGTGCCTGCGGACGCAAGGAGAGATAATTAGTGCACGGCAGTGGCCTGTGCAAGAGGACACATCACTCATGGCATGGTTGTACGATGAATGTTGCCCTGCTGGATCCTCACTTGGTAGAACGGCGCCAACCTCACCGTCAGCATAGGAACAATCCAGATCCTCACCGGCCAGCTAGACGGCTCTGTTTCCAAAGTCCGTGAGGACCTTGATTTCAGGCATTCCTCCACCGGTCTGTGACCCCTCCTACTTGTTGTGTGCCAGCTTGTCCTGCATGAATAGATGTGGAGAGAGTGTAAGCAGGATGCCTGCCAGGTCAGATGATAACTACACTTAGCCTGTGTGGGTGGTGAGTGGTCCCATGGACGGGCAATGAAGGTGTGTGTGTTTGAGAGAGTGAATGGTGATGTCCCTTGCATTGGCAGTGAGTGAGATCCCTTGGATGTGTGATGGGTTTGTGAGTGTGTGAGTTGAGAGTGATGAGAAGGGTGACTTACCTGGCAGAATGGAGGAGATCATTCATTCCTTGTGGCATTGGGTGGCTGTCCTCTTTTGAAGGGCATTGGCGCCGACCACTGTTGCCACCGCTTCCCAAGCCGGATTAGTGAGTTTGCTGCCCATCCTGCAGCCAGAGTGGGGGTAGAGGACTGATGGGAGAAGGAGAGTCTTGATCGAAGTTGGGCCAGGTCAGGGAGGGAGAAACTCGCTGCTGGGCTGGAGGACACTGGATGCGATGTAGCGGGCTGGGGTGTGCGGGGAGGATGGTAAAAGACTTGCTGCCCAGTGATGTGGGAGAAGGAGAGTGCATTGAGCGTGTGTCTGAGTGGGCGAGTGTGTGAGGGTGGGAGTGATTGAGTGTGTATGTGTGATGGTGGGTGGGTTTCCCTCTCCGGACCCCTGCTGCTATGCAAGAGCACAGTTTTTTCTACTCTTGTGTTTGCTTTAATTTCTCTTAGACTCGTAAAACTCAATAGAGATGCAGTCACCTTTTAAAGTGAAACTAAAACTCAATTTGACCTTTTTCTTAATACACAAACACAAATCAAACTAAACTTTAAAGCTAAAACTCATTTCTAAAACCCAAATACACATAGGGCAGGATTTTTGGGTCATCGGGCGGGTGCAGTGAGTGGGCCCAGGAGTGGGCCGGAAACAGTCCGCCGCCCGCAATCGGCCTCCAATCGCAATTTCGTGCTGGCTGGCCAGTTAACGGCCAGGCTACTGTGAAAGGCGCTCTGAGAAGCTCAGCGCTGCTGGGGTGGGGGCGGGAGGAGTTCAAGCGCAAAAGACTGTGCATGCGTGGGGGAGTGCGCACTGAAAGCTACTTGAAGGCAGGGAGCTGCCTCAGGGAGTTGAACAATTTTAAAATAAAAATCAATATTTTTAAAATCTGAAAAAAATGTCATGGGACTCACTCACAATAACATGAACAGAATAAAAATTCTGCCCACAAGTTTATATTTATTTTTTATTTAATTGTAGAATCCTTATCCCACCCATGGATGAGGTTTGCGAAAATTTCAAAAGGCCGTCTGGCTGATTCGCCCACCCGCCAACCATAAGGTTGGACGGGCAGTGAAAAATATGCTTAAATTAATTGATTAAGGGACTCAATAGATCTCTGAATTGCCGGCAGGCGCGCTGCCAAGACTCGTGCGAGTGCACGATTACATCGGGAGGTTCACCCGACATCATCGCACAGTGTTTTACGCCCAATTGGGTTGGGCGTGTGCCCTCCCACGGGAGGTAGAGTCCTGCCCATAGTGTCAAATAGTATGAGGAGGTAGAGTTAGGGAAAAAGGACACAACTCCAAATGGGAATTGGAATAACCTATCTTGAATGTAATTCAATGGAATATGTCAATCTGGTGTTCAGGTATATTCTCGTGAAGGGAAAGTGTAGATGAGACGAGTAAATTAACAGAGAACTAAATTTGACAGCCTGGCCAATACCCAAAACATTGAGAGATAAACAAAGACTTCAAGATCTTTTGATAAGATCACCTGAACATTAAGGAAGTGTGGCATGATATTGAGACACTGCATACACGTGCAGATGTGTTATGTGTGAAGTAACTAACAGAATATACAGGAAATCAGTTCAAAAATGGGCTGGTTCAAAGGACAGGAGATACTTAGTGATGCACTGAAGAACAGGTCTCAGCCATGTGTAACTACTCGACAAACGGTATGAAATGGTTAATATGGCCAGTAGAGTGAGACAACATCCTTAAATCATCAAGACACTGACCCATACTCCATAGAGAAAATGACTTTAAGACAATTAGGAAGGCAATGGTCAGAGGGAGTCAAATTAAAGTCAAAGGGATTTTGGACTGGGACAAATGAAAGCTGTGGAGTAGTGATACATAATAAGAAATATCCACAAATTGGATACAGTTTTAAAGAGAAAGAGAGAGCTGGAGGATCTTTGAAATCCATTTGATTTGATAGTTAAGATATTAATACTTATATGTAAATAACTTAGAATTAGCAAACACTTCTGTAAGAGAATTTGCCTAATTTCCCATGAGAAGGTGGTGGTGAGCTGCCTTCTGGATCTGCTGCATGTGGTGCATGTACATCCACAGTGCTGTCTGGGGGTGAGCTCCAGGATCTGGACCTAGGCGCAATGCTTGAGCGCTGAAACATTTCAAAGTTAGGATGCTGAGTGACTTGGAGAGGAACTTCCAGGTGGCGGGGTAGCCATCCATCTGCTGCCCTTGTCTTTCTTGGTGGTAGTGTTCATTGGTTTGGAAGGCCGTACAGTGGGAATGGCAAATGTGATGGAGGCAGCATCTGGGCAAGGGGGTCAGCCCTGGCAGCTTGGAGTGAATGTATGGCGGCTCCAGGGTCACGAATCAGCTGAGCCCTGCAATGTTTCAGTCAGGTGGGGGTGGCCAGGCTGCAATGGCGATGCAGGTACAGGGTGGACTAATCAATACTCCTCTCTTCTTTCAGGAGAAGACAGCACACAATAATGCAGAGCGGCTGTGGACTGGCGGAGGGCAGCCCCACCTTCTCATCATCACCAGATATGAGCAGGAGGCACTCGAGCTGGAGAGGCGCCATGCGCCCAGGTCTACCGGCCGCGGTGAGGTTGGGGTGCCAGTGGGAGGTAAGAGTGCCGTGCACAGAGGTCACAATGTCTGTCAGTGCAAACGTTCCACTGTTGACTGTATATTGATTTCAGCCTCCAACATGGGATGCCCAATGATAATGGAAGGAGGAGCGCATCCTGATCTGGGTGCCAGGCATGCACATTAACAGTGTTATGACTTCTACTAATCAAATATCCTTGTTCTTCCTTTCAGTCTCTCAGGAGCATTCACTCAGGAGGCAGAGGGACCTCCACTGACCCCTGAGGGCCCTGAGGATATACATGCACCAGTGTCACACCCTCTCAGCCATGCAGGCACCAGCACAGATACCAGCACCTCAGTGGGGATAAGATCATCAGCTAGTGTCCCGGTGCACAGCGGTGAGGGCACTTCACTCTCGCTTGAGGTGCAGGTGGACACAGAGAGTGCCCAGGGCGCCAGCAGTCAGAGGAGTGCAGGGGACCAGGAACACGCTCAGTCGTCCCTGAGGCAGGATTTGGCGGAGATACATGAGGGAATGCATGCCATGGTGTCCGTGATGGAGGAGTCCATTGTTTGTCATTGAGCTTTATTGACAAGTCAGATGGTTAATGTTCCTAACCAGGCAAATGTTATGGAGTCTGCAGCCCTGGCACGTGTTGGAGGTTCATCTGTGGTGGGCTAGCTGAAGGGTCATTGGATCAAAGCCTCCCGGGTGCCCCTGCCTCCCTGGAGGTTGCCCGGGTCAGTGTCTATCCCCTCAGCATTCTCCTGAGCTCGTCCTCGGACTTACTACTGGACTCATCGTCTGTAGCCAGGACATCTGCGTCTACATCTTCTTCCTCCACTGTGTCTCCCCTTCCCAGCGCCAGATTGTAGAGAGTGCAGCATACAACCACTATCAGCGACACAGGATCTGGGAGTATTGCAGTGCATCCCCTGAATGGTCCAGACATCAGAAGTGAATCTTGAGAAGACCGATGGCTCTCTCTACCACAGCCCTTATGGAGGTGTGGCTCCTATTGTACCGCTGCTCAGCTTCTGTTCTTGGGTGGCGGAGGGGAGTCATGAGCCACCTTCTGAGGCAATAGCCCTTGTGCCAAGCTACCATCCATCCAGCCGGGCTGGAGCACTGAAGAGCCTCAGTATCTGGAAGTGTCTGAGGATGTATGCGTCATGGGAGCTGCCTGGGTACCTTGCACAGACTTGTAAAATCAGCATCCTGTGATCACACACTAACTGCACGTTCGTGGAGTGGAAGCCCTTCCATTTGATGAAGGCACCGGGCTCACCTGCTGGCACCTTGATGGACACATGTGTACAGTCTATTGCACCCTGGACGCGGGGGTAGCCAGCAATCGCTGCAAAGCCTTTGGCTCACTCTGCCTGGCTGGCCTCATCCAAGCGGTAGCGAATGAAAATCAGTGCACGCCTGAACAGAGCGTCTGTCGCCAGCTTGACACAACTATGGACATCTGATTGGGAGACTCCACAAAGATCCCCCACTGACCCCTGGAAAGAGCCAGAGGCATAGACCATGATGGCAGCCTTGACAGGCATGGGGTGTCCACCCACACAGTTGGAGCTGATCTCGGGGTCGATCATCTGACAGGTGGAGGTCATTGATTCCCTTGAGAGATGGAGCCTCCTTCGGCATTGCACCTCGGACATATTGAAGTAGCTGCATCGCCATCTGTAAACCCTGGCAGCAGGATAGTGGCATCTTATGCGGCCTCTTCCGCCTTGGACTACCTGTTGGCCCTGCGCCCCTTGTGCCTACGCCTCTCCTCCCAAAGATGGCTCCCTTGGAGGCTGAATGTAAACTCCTGGCCTCCTCCCTCTTCTGGCCCTCTCTTCCTCAGAGGAGGAGGTGCCTCCAGTGGAGAGCACAATCCCTATTCCCAGGGTAAGGGAAGGCTGTCCGATATCTGCAAGGCCCCAAGAATGATGTTTCCTCCAGAGCCCTGACCTGAAGCCTGTTATTCCTGTCAAAGCAGCTCTGTATAGATTTGAAGTTCTCCTGCTCACACAAGCAAGTAGCAGTGAGTTTCTAAAGTAAATGACTAACATTTTACATTAGCGAGCCCACTCACCCCTCTTATCCCGCCCGTGTATGAGGTTTTTAAAAATGTGGCCTGCCTGCCTGCCTGTTGCGATGTGTGACGCTCTGAAAATCGCACAGGCTGCGAAAAATCGCAGTGTATTACTGCCTCAAGGGCCTTAAGTGGTCCGTTAATTAATGGCAGGCGCACCTCGGAACTCATTACGTGCCCGCCCTCTGAAATATTGTGATGGCACACGGTGACATTGAGACGCACGCCCAACGTCTTCACGTGTCAATTTACGCGTCGGCGTGTCAGGCCCGCCCCTGCATGCCGACTGGAAGATTCTGCCCATAATCACTCTCTCCCATGCACAGTCACCCACTCCCACACACACTCAATTGCACTCTCTTTCTCCCACACACCTGCGCAGCAAGTATTTTCATCCACACCACGTACCAACTCCCCACCTTCCCCCGGGCCTGCACCACCACATCCAGTACCCTCCAGCCTAGCAGGAGTCTCTCCCTCCCCCACCTGGCCCGACCCTGAGTGAGTCTCTGCTTCCCCCACTTGCCTTGGAGCAAATCTCTCTCTCTCCCACCCAGTCCAGCTCGGCCAGGCCCAGCCTGGAGCACGTTTCCTCTTCCCCATCCCAGCCCGGAGCAAGTCTGTTCCTCCCCACCCAGCACATGGCAGCCTCTCTCTCTCTGTCCCCAATACCTCTGCAACCTGAGTTCACTTGCTGCCACCAGTGTTGCTGTTCCTCCAATCACAGACTGCTTCCCTCCCACATTTGCTGCTGATAGGCTCACTCGTGCCACATTGTGGGGCTTCGCGGGCCACATCTGGCCCATAGGCTGGATGTTAGACAAGCTTGGCCTAAAGGCCCACTGTGGGAAGAATTTTCTCCCCGTCGGGGGGGCCAGTCGGGAGCGGGCGCGGAGCTGATCGCCACCTGCGATTGGCTGCGTGCTGCCATTTTGCGTGGGTGGGTCAATTAAGGCTCAGCGCTACCTGTGCAGGTGGGAGGAGGAGGGAGAGTTGGGGCCTCTTTCACTGCATGTGCACGAAAGAGCGCAGAAATCCCCCTGAGGCACGGAGCTGCCTCAGGGAGATTAAGTTCAGTAATAAAGATGGCAGAAAAAAAATTAAATTATTCAGACCTGTCCCCACATGTGACAGTGTCACATGAGCTGGGACATGTTTATGAATTTTCATGAAAAATTTTATGTAATTAATAAACACTTCATGAAACCTCATTCCGCCTGTGGATTAGGTTTCATGAAAAATGCCGCCTGGGCTCTTCGCCTGCCCGCTAACCTTACTGCTGGACTGGCAGTCCTGACAATCTCTTTAATTAGTTTATTAATGGCCTTAACAGGCCTTTGACAGCTCGGTGGGCATGCAGCCGACTCCGGTGCGTGCCCGCCGAACTGAAGATCAGAATGACGCGAGGTGACGTCAGGACGCATGCCCGATGTCACCGCGCATCATTTTCGCTGTACGCTGAACAGGAGATTCTGCCCTGTGTCTCTGGAGAGATTTCCTCAGTCACAGGAAGTAGGTGATTCGGGAGAATGCATGTCAGGATTTCCCCTGCTATGGACAAGAGGGAAATAATTTCCACAGCATGATTTATCTCCCTTCTCGAAGATAGTTACAGCAGCTGTATTCCTGAAGCTGGGGGTGGGGGATAGGATGGGGAGGTCTTATGGGGTGGGGAGTTATTTTCCTCCCAGAGATGAGTCCATTAAGTCTTGATGTGAGCAAAGTTCTGCCAGCTTCAAAGGCCTCAGCTGTGGCCGCAGGCTTTGATGCTTTTCATAAATTTGATTTCTTGTTGCAGCTCTCCCATTGATGATGGTTCACACATGGATTCTATCATAGGGTATCGGGGGATAGTCTGGAGAGTATCAGCTGCCACTGAGAATTCATAGTTGAGGAGTTGTTCAACATGTTCTTTCCAGCATTGATGGATGGCATTGTCATCTTCAGAAGAAAAATAACGTCCTGTGAGACAAGGGTGTTTTGTACATTTTACCTTGCGCCAAAGCTCCAAAACCTCCCTCGGTTTTCTCTTCCCATCAGATGTCCTTTATCTTCCAGGTGTGTCTTTGGGTGTCAGCCTTGAGCTGTTGGAATGCAGCTTTCTTGTGACCTTGAGTTGTTCTGCCAGGTAATGATGGCTGCTCATTTTTGTTCTATACTTCAGCATCGTTTTTGGTGAACCAGCCCTGGTGATAATGATGGTCAAATCCAATGGTCTGGGCACAGGAGCCTAGTACAGCTGACTTTATTTGATCCCACTGTTCTGAAATTGAGTTGGATGTGTTAGGTTTTCCAGATTGGTTGCGAGCTGCACTTGGAATTCCTCTTATTGGTCGGGCTGCTTTCGGGCTGAAACGTTGATCTTCTTCCTCTTGGATTTTTGGGCCTTGCGATGTTTTGGTGCTAGGTGAATACTCATCACTAATCGAACAAGTTGACGATCTGTCCATTAGGCATCAGACCAGCTGTAACACAAGCTAACCATGTATGCTAAATGCCTTGCTGAGCGTGCAGTCAGTTAGCAATGAGTTTAGTGCTGGTTACACGTCACAATCATAGCAATGAGCGGGCAGCACAAAGCTTGCATGCTGCCTGCATTTCCTGGATCGGGTGCAGGGTAATTGCATACCTCAATCCCTATGCACCTTAATGGGCCTTACCAAATTTTTAGCCCACTGGCTGTTACTTGTTTTATAGCATCTTTAATACCTGGTTGAAGAGGCCATTAGCTCTATTTATCACAGATGTATCAACTGGTTGAAATGCCTTTGTCAAAAAACAGCAATCCAATTTTAAGTAATGAAAGATGCTGACTTATTAGGTCCTTTTATTCTGACATGTCATCACAGGATCCTGAAAAGCTCAATGAAAATGGAAAATTGTCAGTCAGTGGCTGTAGCACTTGATTTACATCACTGGAGCCAGAAGGGCCAAGTTGAAGTTTATTTGGGGTTTTCTGAGTGAAGTCTGCAGGTCAATGGAGGATCTGAATCAGTTATGCATATGGGTGCTATTTATATGTATATACAAAATCTATATTTATATATACATATATATATTTATATATAGAATATTATAGACATATGTGCATGTTGCAAAGCTTGTGAAATAAGCTGCTGAACAATGGTAAGAGATTGCCATTTGGTCTTCAGGTCTTACCACCATTTATCTGGAAATTGGGCAGGTGAAGGTACATTGCACGTTGTAGGAGATATGAGATCTGTGTCCCGGAGGTGGTGGGGACACTGAAGCAATGGAAATATTTAATGTAAAAACTCAAAGCATTTGTTTTTCTTCTCTTACACTGACTCATTAACAGGATCACACTCTCCAAGATTCCTCATTTCAAAGATGCAAATTCCTTCAATTTTGCAGTAAGTTGTTAACTACAGGAAAAAAAATAATGTCTCTCCCATTGTGAGTTTAATGTTTAAAATCCAAATGAAACATTTCAGAGATAATTTTGCTGGGAATAATTTTTATTTATATACTTTAATTTAACAATCATCAGCTCAAAAATTGCAGTGGCAGGCCAACAAGTGGCAGCTGCTATTCGTTAGACTTGCTTTTGCCTGTTTAATGTTGACAACATTTTTTGCTGTAAATTGCTGGAAGTGCAAGATATGAAGAGCTCTGCGCCCTCAACAGGTCATCAGAAACCTGAGTGAACACAACAAGCAAAAAAGTTTAACTTAGCATTGCTGCTACTAGTCACTGTTAAGTGGATGTAGATGAATATGTACTGAAACAGAGCCCCGGTCACCTCTTTAATTTAGTACTGCCTTTATTTTGTTCTTGAGTTTAGACTTTTAATAAGAGAAAAAAGAGCCAAAAAGAAGAATACAATCTTACATTTTAAAAATCTCTCAGAACAATTTACTATCTGCAGGTTGTGATGAAACTATAATAATTTTCATAATATTTTTCTGGTTTATGGTGAAGTAGGTTTATGGATGTAAGTATAGTGGTCCTATCTGTGTGATTTAATTACATTTGGAGCCAAGTGGACTGTAGGCTTGAAATCAACAAACAAAGCTAGGTGTAGAAATGCTAATGAGTAAACATGTGGATGCTGGCTTAGCATATAACGTGTGAAGGGAATTTGCATTTTTAGATAAATGAAAGGATTGTTGGATTTCAAAGGGATGTTAGTCTGTTTACAACTAACCAGATAAGCAAGGCTAAGGAGTGTGTTTATTTTTCCCAAAGGTTACTGATTATACTGGCAACATGAACATTTTTATATTATGAAGACGATACAGTTCAAAGACACATGGAACAATAGAATTTGCATATTAAAGAAAGAGGGACATATATAAAAGAGAATGAAAGGCTATGTGAGAGAAGGCCATGTAAGATCTAACAGGAGTGTGTAAACCATCCTTCAAGAAGCCCCCAGCTGCTTGTGCATAAGTCTGTTATGTAAAATAGTTGAAGCTGGGGAAAAACCATTTGGACTTCCAACGTCAAGTGAGTATTGTGTTAATTTGCTGGGTTTGCTTTAAATATAAAATCTATTTTGGACTGTTGCCTTAAAGGGTGTGTGTAACTGAGAGTCAGGTCAGTTAGGAATTTTCAGATTTGTTATAGTAGTAACTATAGTCTTATGTATATGCTTGAAAACTTTTATTTTATTAATAAATATTTTAATTTAATTTTTAAAATCCCTAAAGGTCTTGGTGGACTCATTACTTCTGAATTCAGTGCACACATCTTCTCGTAATAAATACAAATTGCAAAACCATTATGATTGCATGACCAAGTTTCCCTTGTGGATTTGGTCCGCCTGGTACACATCAGCGTCCATTTCATAGCAGGGAAAGAGACAGCACAGCTTCAGTTCCTTTTCTGAGCCATAGAGGTTGTAACTCACACATTTAAAATTCCCTGATCATTTGCGCTGGTTTGGTCGATTTTACCTGGATTGTTCTGATATAAGGAGCAGAAACTAGCAGTAACTTGACTCATTAGTATGGACAGTATAATTTGGAAGCTGTACTACCAGCAGCATTTTAAGCATCTTGAAGACAATTGATTATGTTTATTTTTTAAAACATGAAAATTGCGTCATACATAATTGGATCTCTGGGATCTGGGACGAAATTTTGTTCTTTCTGCTGGCCGTTAGGGTCATATGTGAAATTAGTTTGGGTCATATCTATCCTGTTCCTAGTAGTTATGAGCCTACAACACAAACCACTCCTAATTAGGCTCAAATTGACACTAATTTGGTAATCTCACTCAGAGAAGCCACAGGATGGCTGAGTTGGGAAACTTGAGATATAACATTGGTACAAGTGGAGATGTTGTCCTCAGACTGATGGCTAGGGACTTTGGTTGCATTGCTCTGCATCTAACTATGCAACACAAAAACGTAATTACCTGGAAAAGCTCAGCAGGTGGCATTCCATAGGGATCGTTCCCTCTGTGACACCCTGGTCCACTCCTCCATCACCCCCTTCTCCTCAACCCCTACCTACGGCACCTCCCCATGCATACACAAAATCTGCAACACCTGCCCCTTCACTTCCTCTCTCCTCACCGTCCAAGGGCCCAAACACTCCTTTCAAGTGAAGCAGCATTTCACTTGCATTTCCCCCAACTTAGTCTACTTCATTTGTTGCTCCCAATGCGGTCTCCTCTACATTGGAGAGACCAAACACAGACTGGGCGACTGCTTTGCAGAACACCTTCGGTCTGTCCGCAAGAATGACCCAGGCCTCCCTGTCGCTTGCCATTTTAACACTCCATCCTGCTCTCTTGCCCACATGTCTGTCCTTGGCTTGCTGCATTGTTCCAGTGAAGCTCAATGCAAACTGGAGGAACAGCACCTCATCTTCCCACTAGGCACTTTACAGCCTTCCGGACTGAATATTGAGTTCAACAACTTTAGATCTTGAACTGCCTCCTCCATCCCCACCCCCTTTCTGTTTCTTCCCCCTCCCTTTTGTTTTTTCCAATAATTTATATAGAGTTTTCTTTTACCACCTATTTCCATTATTTTTAAATTAATACCTTTTATGCCTTTTTAGTCTTATTCCATCCCACCCTCACTAGAGCTATCTGTACCTTGCGTGTCCTGCCATCCATTCTTAATTATCACATTCTTTTAGATAATATCACCACCTTCAACACCTCTTTGTTCTTTTGTCTGTGACATCTTTTGATTATCTGCTCCTATCACTGCTTCCTTGTCCCTACAACCAACCCCCCCACTTCTCTCCCCCCACCCCCCACCTTAAACCAGCTTATATTTCACACCTCTCCTATTTTTACTTAGTTCTGTTGAAGGGTCATGAGGACTCGAAACGTCAACGTTGTTCTTCTCCGCCGATGCTGCCAGACCTGCTGAGTTTTTCCAGGTAATTCTGTTTTTGTTTTGGATTTCCAGCATCCGCAGTTTTTTGTTTTTATCTAACTATGCAACAACTGACCTAGGAGAGCTTGATGCAAAGTGCTAAAATGAAATGTTTCCAGCATTGGCATCTATCATGTTGACGAGCATGAAATAAATCATGTCAGTCAGTAACACCTCACCTACAAATATATTGGCCCTACAATTACACATAGTAACTGCAGCAGGAAATTGACAGATTTGGCCAAATCTTAAAACCACCTGTTCTGCCATTTTTTCTGGGAGTTCTGCTGATTTCCCACCAAAGCTCTGGCATGATATCAAGAAAAACCCCATTGCGTTTCAAGGCCATAATTAACTTTAGTGAAAGAAATAGTACAACTCTACAGGGAGGTAGGATGCTGCGTAATTTATATGTAAGTTCCTATCACTGTTGTATTTTTAAACAATTACAGATAGTATTTTTCAATGACATGTAAAATATCAAATCAGTTTTGTTTCCGTTTTAATAATGTTGCATCAGATAATTTGGCAAACAATATGCTTAAAGCAGTAGAACCTCACGGAGCATTCACAAGAATGATTACAAAATCTGGATGTTTACTGCCTGCTATTAAATCTTCCTACTGCTTTCAAGAATCTAAGATGGGAGATGAATTACCTGCACTTTTAAGATGTATGATCATGTATTTTTAGAAACTTTTATTAAAATCCTTCCTTTCAGTAGCTAAATATGGCCAGGTTAGGTAGAGTTCTATATTTGTCTCTGTTACATTGTATAATAGATTCTACATTTTAATTGGGTTTTAACTTTTGATTGGCTGCCTTAATTTTTCGATTTTAAGAAGATCACTTCTTTGTTCATCACAGGCCCTACGGTGTGTTATTTTGAACTTGAGCTAGTCTGGCTGTCAGGACTACATGGAGAGTTGGTAGGGTGCAGTCAGGGGTCAGAAGTGATGGATATCCATTTGGCAATTCACATTGACAATCTGGATATTGAAGATGTGCAAGATGTTTTTATTTCGCACATGATCTTTCCAGTTGAGAATATATTTGAACTTTTGTGTCATTTGCAAAGTTTGTAAATTGTAAATTGAAATGCTTTTAATGGCTGTTAACAGTGGTAACGTTATTTCCAAAACATATAAACAAAAAATAATTGTATTAATTACTTTTGTTTTCAAAGACTATAAAGAAGACTTGCATTTGATAATGCTTTTCATGAACATTGGGCATCTCAGAGTGCTTTACAGCCAATGAAGCTCTTTTAGTCAATGTTGTAACATTAGGAAACATGGCATCTAATTTGCACACAGAAAACTCCCACTGGCAGCAATGCAATATGGGCAGGTAATCTGTTTTGTGATGTTGATTGAGGCATAAATATTGACCAGGACACCAGGGTTACCTTCCTTACTCTTCTTTTAAATAATCACAGAATCACAGTGCAGAAGAGGCCCTTTGGCCCATTGTGTCTGCACCGACACATGAGAAACACCTGACCTACCTACCTAAGCCCATTTATCATCAATTGGCCCATAGCCTTGAATGTTATGATGTGCCAAGTGCTCATCCAGGTACTTTTTAAAGGATGTGAGGCAACCCGCCTCCACCACCCTCCCAGGCAGTGCATTCCAGACCGTCACCACCCTCTGGGTAAAAATGTTTTTCCTCACATCCCCCATAAACCTCCTGCCCCTCACCTTGAACTTATGTCCCCTTGTGACTGACCCTTCAACTAAGGGGAACAGCTGCTCCCTATCCACCCTGTCCATGCCCCTCATAATCTTGTACACCTCGATCAGGTTGCCCCTCAGTCTTCTCTGCTCCAATGAAAACAACCCAAGTCTATCCAACCTCTCTTCAAAACTTAAATGTTTCATCCCAGGCAACATCCTGGTGAATCTCCTCTGCAGCCCCTCCAATGTAATCACATCCTTCCTATAACCAGAACTGCACACAGTACTCCAGCTATGGCCTCACCAAAGTTCTATACAACTCCAACATGACCTCCCTACTTTTGTAATCTATGCCTCGATTGATAAAGGCAAGTGTCCCATGTGCCTTTTTCACCACCCCACTAACATGCCCCTCCGCCTTCAGAGATCTATGGACACACACACCAAGGTCCCTTTGTTCCCCAGAACTTCCTAGTGTCATGCCGTTCATTGAATACTTCCTTGTCAAATTACTCCTTCCAAAGTGTGCCACCTCACACTTTTCAGGGTTAAATTCCATCTGTCACTTATCTGCCCATTTGACCATCCTGTCTATATCTTCCTGTAGCCCAAGACACTCAACCTCACTGTTAACCACCCGATCAATCTTTGTGTCATCTGCAAATTTACTAATCCTAACCCCCACGTAGTCATCTATGTCGTTTATATAAATGACAAATAATAGGGGACCCAGCACAGATCCCTGTGGTACGCCACTGGACACTGGCTTCCAGTCACTAAAGCATCCTTCTGTCATCACCCTCTGCCACCTACAACTAATCCAATTTTGAATCCACCTTATCAAATTATCCTGTATGCCATGTGCATTTGCCTTCTTTATAAGTCTCCCATGTGGGACCTTATCAAAGGCTTTGATGAAATCCATATAAATTACACCAACTACACTACCCACATCTTCACAGCTGGTTACCTCCTCAAAAAAATCAATCAAATTTGTTTGGCATGACCTCCCTCTGACAAAGCCATGCTGACTATCCCTGATCAAACCTTGCCTCTCTAAGTGGAGATAGATACTCTCCTTCAGAACTTTCTCCAAGAGTTTCCCTACCACTGACGTGAGACTCACTGGTCTGTAGTTCCCTGGCTTATTTCTACAACCCTTCTGAAATAGCAGAACCACATTAGCTATTCTCCAGTCTTCTAGCGCCTCCCCTGTGGCCAGAGAGGAATTAAAAATTTGGGTCAGAGCCCCTGCGATCTCCTCCCTTGCCTCCCTCAGCAGTCTGGGACACAAATCATCTGGACCTGGAGATTTGTCCACTTTTAAGCCTGCCAACACCTCCAATACCTTGTCACTCCCTATATCAATTTGCTTAAGAACCTCGCAGTCTCTCTCCCCGAGTTCGATACCTTCATCCTCATTCTCTTGGGTGAAGACGGATGTGAAGTATTCATTCAACACTCTAGCGATGTCCTCTGGCTCCACCCATAGATTGCCCCCTTGGTCCCATATGGGACCTACTCTTTCCCTGGTTATCCTCTTCCCATTGATATACTTATAGAATATTTTGTGACTTTCTGTACTTTTACCAGCCAGAGCTTTCTCATATCCCCTCTTTGCTCTCCTAACTGCTTTCTTAAGCTCCACCCTGCACTTTCTGTACTCCACTAATGCCTCTGCTGATTTGCTCCCCTTCTACCTGCTAAAAGCCTCTCTTTTCCTTCTCATCATAACCTGAATATCTCTGGTCATCCATGGTTCTCTGGGCTTGTTACTCTTTCTTATCACCCTAGAGGGAACATGTTGAGCCTGTACCCTCCCCATTTCCTTTTTGAACGCCCCCCACTGCTCCTCTGTAGATTCCCCCACAAGTAGCTGTTCCCAGTCTACCTTGGCCAGATCCTGCCTTATTTTACTAAAATCCACTCTCCCCCAATCCAAAACATTTTTTTGCAACTTGTCGATTTCTTTGTCCATAACAAACTTCAACCGTACCATGTTGTGGTCGCTATCACTAAAATGCTCCCCCACCACCACCTCAGCCACCTGTCCGACTTCATTCCCCAGAATTAGGTCCAGCACTGCACCGTCCCTTGTTTGACCCCCTACTTATTTACCTAAAAAGTTCTTCTGTACACATTTCAAGAAATCCACTGTATCCAAGCCCTTAACACTGTCTATCCCAATTAATGTTGGGAAAGTTGAAATCAGCTAATATAATTACCCTGTTGTTATTGTTTTTACACACCTCCACAAATTGTGCACACATTTGCTCCTCAATTTCCCGCTGACTATCTTGGGGTCTATAATAAACACCTAACAATGTGGCTGCCCCTTTTTTATTCCTAAGCTCCACCCACAAAGCTTCATTTGATGCCCCCTCCAAGATATCATCTCTCCTTACTGCAGTAACTGACTCCTTATCTAATAATGCAACGTCTCCTCCTCTTTTACCCCCTCCCCTGTCTCGCTTGAAGATTCTATATCCCAGAATTTTGAGCTGCCAATTCTGCCCTTCCCTCAACCACGTCTCAGTGATGGCCACTATATCACAATACCACATGTCAATCCTCACCCTTAACTCATCCGTTTTACCTGTGATACTCCTGGCATTAAAGTAGAGGCCATCCAGCCTTGCCTTACTCCCTCGAAGCTTAATGCAGCTGTACTCCCTCTGACTTGATTGTTTTACTGTATTATGATGTGTCCCTATTCTGCTAACATTCTGTGTCCCCTCCCCCTGCCGAATTAGTTTAAACTCCTCCCAACAGCACTAGCAAAGGATGTTAGTCCCGCTCTGGTTCAGATGTAGACCATCCCGCTTGTACAGGTCCCACCTTCCCCAGAAACAGTCCCAGTGATCCAGGAATCTAAAACCCTCCCTCCTGCACCAATGCTTAATCCACGTATTCATCTGCGCTATTCTCCTATTTCTGAGCTCAATAGCACGTGGCACTGGGAGTAATCCAGAGATTACAACCCGAGAGGTCTTGCTTTTTAGTCTATTGCCTAACTCTCTGAATTCTAGATGCAAAACCTCATCCCTCTTTCTACCTGTTATTGATACCAACATGTACCATGACCTCTGCCTTATCACCCTCCCCCTTCAGGATGCTCTGCAGCCGTTCAGTGACATCTCGGACCCTGGCACCAGGGAGGCAACACACCATTCTGGAGTCACGTTGATGGCCATAGTAGCACCTATCCGTTCCCCTGACTATAGAATCCCCTATTACTATTGTTCTTCCCCCCTTCCTCCCCTCCTGTACAGAAAGGCTGCATGTGGTGCCAGAAGCTTGGCTCTGTCTGCACTCCTTGGAGGAACCAGTGCCCTCATCAGCCTCCAAAATGGGATACCTATTTGTGAGCGGGACCCCAGGGGACTCCTGAACTTCCTGCCTGTTTCTCTTGGACTGCCTGGTGGTCACTCATTCCCTTCCTTCCTCAAGTCCCTTCAGCTGTTGTGTGACCACCTCTCTAAATGTGCTATCCATGATGCTTTCAGACTCGCGGATGCTCCACAGTGTCCCCAGCCGCCGTACCAGCTCTGAAACACGAGCTTCCAGGAGCTGCAGCTGGACACACTTCCTTCACACATGCTGGTCCCGGGCACTAGAAATGTCCCCGGCTTCCCACATGGAGCACGAGGAGCACACCATGGCTTTGAGCGTTCCTGCCATGACTTATCCCTTTAAATTAAACCTTTTAAGTCAATTACTCTAGGGCCCCTCATTCATGATCCTTGTTACTGTAGAATATACAAACTGTAAACCTCAAAAAGACCTTAAAGTGTAAGCGATTAAAGTAGTAAATACCTTACCCACTACTTACCACTGATTCCTTTCCCTTGTAGCCTCTACTGCTGCAGCAGGGCAAGACCCAAGCTCTGAAGATTTAAGAAGTTGGATAGCAAGGAAAAATGCAAAGAGCACCTCATCCCCTATGCATCAAATTCCCGCTTTGCACCAAATTGCCAATACCCATTCTGGCTGTGCCCCACTCAGGATATGCTCTCTCTCCTGTTCATGTGCAAGCAGTGCCATAGGATTTTTTTCATCCACCTGAGCAGAAAGATTTGACCTTGGTTTAACCTCTCATCTGAAAGACAGCACCTCCGACAGTTCAGCACTCCCTCAGTACTGCACTGGAGTGTCACTGGAGTGTTGATCCTTGTGGTCAAGCCCTGGAGTGGGACTTCAACCTGGAACCTTGTGACTCAGAATTATTTGCCCATAATGATATCCATGTATATATAATTTACAGAACAGCAGCTCAAATGTTTTGAAATAAAATCATGTAGGTAATTTAGTTCTGGATTTTTCACTGGATAGTAGCTTAATGACTAATTTTGCAAAAGGTCCACATTCAGACTTTGTGCTTATGTCTTACTCTGAGATGGATATCAGGTCAGGGAGGTAGCACACGTGGCAGCAATGAAGGAATTAATATAATAGCCCCCATCATCACACCACTTTATTTTAAATAATTATTTTTCCTGATGGGCATGCCTGATGGCAGCTAACTGCTTGCATTATTTTTGTCACCACGTATTGAAGATGCAGGTTTTGATTTTTGTCTCATTACTACTTGTTGGTAAAAGATGAGGGGCTGGCAGGCAGAATAAAACATTCCTGTTACTCCCATATGCCACTGCTTTTACAGATGGTCTGACTTTCTGAAGATAATAATCCTGATGACTGGAGTTGCTGTGTGAAGCAGGCAGGAGCCTTATCAATAAATTCAATTCATGCTTAAGTGATGTCATTTTCTGACCTCATCATATAATCACCCACCAACCATGGGAATTACAAGTTCTGAGGTCACCATTTCAACATTTCAGGTAGTTCTTTCCAAACTATTTTCCAATATGACCCCATTTTAACTCTTGAAAATTAATGTGACCCCAGATACCAACAAAAACAAAACAACAATAAAGAAGCACAGTAACATTCAGTGTATAATTATTAAAATTCCAGCATTATAGATCAACATTGTGTAAAAATGAAAACCTGTGTTTTTAAAGTACATCATAAAAATATTATTTTATGTACTCACCAACCTATTACTTAATTTGAGCTGCTCCAGCACATGGACCTTTGCCAAGAAGCAGTGGAAGCACAAGTTGAGGGTCTTGAGGTGGCTGATGTTTGAGCCTAGATCATTCTGCAGAGCCAAGGTGATGGGCTGGTCTCAGACAGGCCACAGCTCAGCAATGGAGACATCGCTGCTGGGTTCATGGTTGCAGCCTAGCTTTGAGACACAGTGATACAGCCAAGGGCAGGAACCCATAGCCCAGAGAAAGAGGACCATGAAGCGTGCAGGGCAAGGGTAGGGCTGGATACAGCTTGTACAGGACCCAGCCTTGGGGGAGGGGGGGCTTGCAGCCCTATTTCCTGTGACTGTAACCCCAAGTGGGGTCACGACCCACAGTTTTTCAACCGCTGATTTAGAGCATTCTGATGAAATATCATTGACCTGCAAGGTTGACTCTGTTCATCTCTTCACAGATGCTGTCTGATATGCTGAATATTTCCAGTATTTCTGTTTTAATTTCAAATTTCCAGCATCCACAGTATTTTTCTTTTGAACTATTTAAAGAGATCCTCAGCTGCTCAGTGTAGTCTTTTTGAGACATTGTTCTAGCAGTAGCCAGTGGGGTTTTGACTTCGAAAGTTTTAAAAGTGCTTATAGTCGATAATATAGGTTATGAATTGATTAGGGACTTTGGGCATTGCAGTTGACATGGATCCTTCCAGGAATTCACCGTTGGGAGGAAATGAAAACAGCAAATGGAGCTTCAGTTGCCCAGAAAGCAAATAGGAGGAAGCATGCTCAGAGGAATCATTACCTCCAAACAGAGTTGATAGCCCAGGACAACACTTATCTGAAGAGCAATCCATCAAAAAACTGTGATTCTGTAAGGAGACAATGATAGAATGTCGCAGCCAACTGCTGCAACCAATACAGCATTGGCTGCTGCAGTCAAGGTCACTGCAACTCATTCTAAGCTGCTATAAGCAATATCAACTATACCAGTTGTAAAGAACATATTTTTTACTTTTTCTTGGACTGTGGCTTTAAGATTGGACTGTGGCTTTAAAAGCTACCATGGCTGCAGTTTAAAAGAGATGTTCACTAAAGCCGGAAGAAGAGAATCTACAATGTTGCTACCTCCTGAAGCAGTGTGTGCCAGGTTGGACAGAATAGTGCTGGAACGGAGACCTGGTTTAAGAGGGAACTGCCTAGTGGCGGCGTTTTGATTGGCTCCTGACCAAGCGGTCTGGTTTTGTGTGAGGATAGTGCAGTAGATCAGCTCCTAGTCTGAAAAGAGGAGAGACCTGAAACCTCTCTCTCCTTTGTTTTTTAAGACTCCAGTAATCCTGCCATAGTAGCTAGCTGGCTATTTCTCACATTGCTGTATCTGACTTTCTTTGCAGAACCCCTGTCAGGAGGAAAAAGGGAAAAATCACCAGTAGAGACATTAAAAGCAAGTTTCAACCAGAAAACCATAGGCTGCAAGTGCTGGGAGACCACCTTATGTCAGCCTGCAAGTAATTTGGAAGAAAGCAATCAAAGTTAACCCATCTAATATAAAAGC
Source organism: Cetorhinus maximus (assembly GCF_964194155.1). Lineage (NCBI taxonomy): Eukaryota > Metazoa > Chordata > Chondrichthyes > Lamniformes > Cetorhinidae > Cetorhinus > Cetorhinus maximus. Next base: position 141,392,008 of record NC_135881.1, on the reverse strand, counting down.
AAAATACTGCCGATGCTGGAAATCTGATGAAGAGTCATAAGGACTCGAAACATCAACTGTGTTCCTCTCCGCAGATGCTGTCAGACCTGCTGAGTTTTTCCAGCTATTTTTGTTTTTGTTTAACCCATGTAATCCTGTACTCCAGAAATGCTGCTATTGATCTGTTTTATCTCACCCTTAAAACCCATGTTTTGTGGGTCTCATGTATGTGTGTGTGTGTGTGTGTGTATAGGGGTTTAAGAAGGGGTAGAATTTAAGTTATGGAGTTAAAAGTTAGCAATTCATATTTCTTTCTTATGCCACTGGTTACAGACAATTTCTTTAATAAACAGTTATTTACTTGTTAAGTTTACAAATCTGGTGCTCGTATTCCATTAACCTAAATTAAACAGTTAGGTAGAATTGGGGCAACCTGGTGGTCTGATTAAACTTCTCACATTTGTCATGGCTCAGGGAAGCAGCAGGGCTTGATATGACAGCGCACTATCCCCAGTGAGTCGTGACACAGTATTGTATTAATCAGGTCACTGATGGCTTCTGTACCACAGAAATCACATTCATCACTTTCTCCATGAACATCGGAAAGCAAAGGACTGCATTTGCACAGAATATAGGAATCTCCCAATTTCAGGGTGTCATTGACTGCACCCATATCGATCTGCAGTCTCCTTCACACAGTGTGACTGCCTTCCTGATTTGCTATGATTCTGCAACTGGAGTGTGACAACCAGCAGTGCATCATGAAGACCTATTCCCACTTTTCTGGCAGTTTCCATACTGCTTTTATATAATTTATATTTTATATAGCTATAATCATTCATTACACGGCTGTTGGAGTTGCTCAGCAGAGCAAATTGATGGTTGGATGTTTGGAGATGGCTATTCCCTGCATGCTGAGCCGATGATTCCTCTCAGAAACCCCCACTCAGCTGCTGAACAAGTAGATCCATGGGACTAGAGTAAACCATTCAAGTGGCCAAACAATGATTCAGGTGGCTGGACAGGTCAGATGGTGCTTCCTGCAATACAGATCTGCAGTAAAGACAACACATGAAGCCATGATTCAACGAGGGCCTTTAGCATGATGAGGAAGAGGGCAGAGAGGATGTTGAGGAAGAGGGAGGGGTGTGTGGGGGCAACAGGTGCCTATAACCATAGAATCATAGAGTTTTACAGCACGGAAAGAGGCTCTTTGGCCCATTGTGTCCATGCCGGTCATCAAGCCCCTATCTACTCTAATCCCATTTTCCAGCACTTGGCCTGTAAGCCCTGTATGCCATGGCTTTTCAAGTGTTCATCTAAATACTTCTTAAATGTTGTGAAGGTTCCTGCCTCTACCACCCTTTCAGGCAGTGAGTTCCAGATACTCCCCAACCTCTGGGTGAAAATTCTTTTCCTCAAATCTCCTCTAAACCTCCTGCCTCTTACCTTGAATCTATGCCCCTGGTTATTGACCCAACCACTAAGGGGAATAATTTACTCCTATCTACCCTATCTATGCTCCTCATAATTTTGTACACCTCAATCTCCCCTCAGCCTTCTCTGCTCCAAGGAAAACAACCCCAGCCTGCCTAGTCTCTCTTCATAGCTGAAACGCTCCAGCCCAGGCAACACCCTGGTGAATCTCCTCTGCACTCTCTCCAGTGCAATCACATCCTTCCTATAGCGTGGTGACCAGAACTGCACATAGTACTCCAGCTGTGGCCTAGCTAACGTTTTATACAGCTCCATCATAACCTCCCTACTCTTGTATTCTACGTCTCAACTAATAAAAGCAAGTATCCCATATGCCTTCTTAACCACCTTATCTACCTGTCCTGCTGTTTTCAAGGTCCTTCTGATCCTCTGTACTTCCTAGGGTCCTACCATTCATCGTGTACTCCCTTGCCTTGTTAGTGCTCCCAAAATACATCACTTCACACTTTTCAGGATTAAATTCCATTTGCCATTGTTCTGCCCATCTGACCAGCCCATTTATATCATCATTAGTCTAAGGCTTTTTTCCTCGCTATTTACAACACCACCAATTTTCATGTCATCGGCAAACTTATTGACCATACCTCTTACATTCATGTCTAGATTATTAATGTACACTACAAACAGCAAGGGACCCAGCACCAAACCCTGCATTACGCCACTGGACACAGGCTTCCAGTCACAAAGACAACCTTTGACCATCACACTCTGCCTCCTGCCACTAAGCCAATTTTGGATTCAATTTGCCAAATTGCCCTGCATCCCATGGGCTCTTACCTTCTTGACGAGTCTCCCATGCCTTGATCTTGTCAAAAGCCTTACTGAAGTCCATGTAGACTGCATCAACTGCACTGCCCTCTGTTATGACACAGCAGTTGGTAAAGGCCGATATGTTTAAATGCCAGAGGGAAACTTGAACAACTAACATAACCTATATTTTCAATTGGCCTGTTTCAGATGCAGGTCTGAATTCAGGAATAAAACCACCAAGCCTCAAGAGGTTTTTTTTATATAAAACTAAATTAAACATTTATTAATTTAACAACGAATTAAACACAGACATGTCTACAAGTTACTACCATAATAACTTTTAAACAAATCCCCAAATTAATCATTCCCAGGTAAATCTTCACCAAGGCAACAGTAACCCATAGACTTTAAACAGACACCAGACAAAACACATTTGACTTTACGAATTTAAAATGAGGTCCCTTGCAATTTGGTTCCTTTGCAGACAGTTGTAGGTTTACAGGCTGGCTAGATCTTACATGCCACTGCCTCACACACACAAGCTCCTTTCTGTTTATACCTAGCTTCCCCATTGAATGTAAATTTTCCATTGTATTACTAGGTTTTTTAATTTTACCTCTCCAAACAATAATCCTTTCATTCCACCAATATTATTAGTAATATAAACACATTGCTTGGTGTCTCCCAGCCGGGTGCAAGATTTTACCCATTCTTTTGAACGGTTTATTCAACAAATTCAAATTGCACTTTACCTTTTACTTCTTACATTTATCTAATTAAAATCTCAAACTATAATACATCAAAGCACCCAGACTACCTGGATTTAATCCAATTAAGACACACACAGACACATACAAAGACACAGACCTTACTACAAGTTCAATTTAAAAATAATTTCCAATAACATTCTACACATTAATATCTCTTCATGACACTTCATCTACACAACTAGTCACCTTCTCAAAAAATTCAATCAAATTTGTTAGACATGATCTCCCCCTGACAAAGCCGTGCGGACTATCCTTGATTAATCCTTGCCTCTCCAGGTGGAGATTAATTCTATCCCTCAGAATTTTTTACAAAAGTTTCCCTACCACTGGTGTAAGACTCACTGGCCTATAGTTCCCTGGTTTATCCCTACCACACTTCTTGAATAGTGGTACTACATTAGCTGCCCTCCAGTCCTCTTGCGCTTCTCCTGCGGCCAGAGAGGATTTGGAAATTAATGTCAGAGCTCTTTCAATCTCCTCCCTTGCCTCCCACAGCAGCCTGGGATACATCTCACCTGGGCTTGGAAATTTATACACTTTTAAGCCTGCTAAAACCATTAATACCTCCTCCCTCTCAATGCTAATTTGTTCAAGTATATTACAATCCCCCTCCCTGATTTCTATACCTACATTGTCCTTCTCTATAGTGAATACAGATACAAAGTACTCATTCAAAACCTCACCTACATCTTCTGGTTCCTCACACAGATTGCCACTTTGGCCCCTAATGGGCTCTATTCTTTCCCTGGTTATCCTCTTGCCCCTAATATACTTATAAAATGCCTTTGAATTTTCCTTTATTTTACCCGCCAGTGTTTTTTCATGCCCCCTCTTCATTCTCCTATTTTTTTTCTAAGTAACCCCCTGCACTTTCTATACTCCTCCAGGGCTCCTGCTGTTTTGAGCCCTCGGTATCTACCATAAGCTTCCCTTTTTTTCCTTATCCAATCCTATACATTCCTCAGCATCCAGGGTTCCCTGGACCTGTTGTTCCTACCCTTCATCTTTATGGGAATATGTTGGCCCTGCACTGTCACTATTTGCTTTTTGAATGACTTCCACTGCTCTGATGTAAATTTTCCTACAAGTAGCTGCTCCCAGTCCACTTTGGCCAGACCCTGTCTTATCATATTAAAATCGGCCTTCCCCCAATTCAGAAGCTATATTTCCAGTCCATCTTTGTCCTTTTCCATAGCTACATTAATTCTTGCTGAGTTATAGTTACAATCACCGAAATGCACCCCCATTGACACTTCTACCACTTTCCAGTCTTCGTTCACTAAAATTAGATCCAGAACCACCCCCTGTCTTGTAGGACTTTCTATGTGCTGACTTAAAAAGCTCTCCTGGCTACATTTTAAGAATTCTGTCTCCTCTAAGTCTGTCACACTTTGTCTATCCCAGTTAATATTGGGGAAGTTGAAATCCCCAACTATTATTACCTTATTATTTTTACACTTCTCTGAGATTTGCCAACATATCTGCCCTCTATCTCTCTCAGACTGTTTGGGTGTCTATTGTACACTCCCAGAATTGTGATTGCCCCTTTTTTCCTTTTAAGTTCTACCTATATGGCCTCATTTGAGGAACCTTCTAAGATACCATCCCTCTTTACTGCAGTAATTGACTCCTTGATCAATATTGCGACCCCACCTCCTCTTTTGCATCCCCACCCCCGACATCTCGCCTGAAGGTTCTATACCCTGGAATATTGAGCTGCCAGTCCTGCCCCTCCCTCAACCGTGTCTCTGTGATAGCAATGATATCATATCCCCATATGTTAATCAACACCCTCAACTTATCTGCCTTACTCGCAAGGCTCCTCGCATTAAAATAAATGCCATCCAGCCTTGCCATGCTCCCTTGTGCCTTAACTTTGCTATATACGCTCTGCCTTCCAGACTGACTTGGCTTTTCTTCTACACTCATCTGTGCATCACTCCCTACTATATCTATGCTCTGTATCCCATCCCCTGCCAAATTAGTTTAAACCCCTACCAACAGCACTAGCAAACCCGCACCCCCCCCCCCCCCCCCCACCACCCCAACCCCCCACCACAAGGGTGTTGGTCCCATTCCAGTTCAGGTGCAACCCGTCAGACTTATACAGGTCCCACTTTCCCCAGAAATGGACCCATCTATCCAGGAATCTAAAGCCCTCCCTCCTGCACCAACTCTTCATCTACGCTTCCATCTGCTCTATCTGCCTATTCCTATACTCATGGGCATGTGGCACGGTGAGTAATCCAGAGATTACAACATTTGAAGTGCTGCTTTTCGATCTGCTACCTAGCTCCCTAAATTCTTGTCACAGGACCTCATTCCTCTTTCTACCTATGTCGTTAGTACCAATGTGAATCATGATCTCTGACTGTTTGCCCTCCCCCTTCAGAATGCCCTAAAGCCGTTCAGTGACATCTTTGACCCTGGTCCCAGGGAGGCAACACACCATTCTGGAGTCACATATGTGGCTGCAGAAACACCTGTCTGTACCCCTCACTATTGAGTGTCCTACCACTATTGCTCTTCCTCTCTTTCTCCTCCCCCCTTGTGCAGCTGGGCTGTGGCTGCACTCCCCAGAGGAACCATCAATTTCACTGTTTTCCAACACAGAAAAACGGTTCTTGAGTGAGATGCACTCTGGGCTTTCCTGATTACCTGCCTGCCTCCCTTCTTCTGACTGGTGGTCACCTATTCCTTCCCTGACTGCTATTCCTTAAGCTGCGGGGCGACCATGGGCGGAATTTTCTGAGTCCACTGGTGGCCAGCATGATAGGTGGTGTGCGTGGAAAATATGGCGGGACCCACTTCACGATGGCGTGAAGGCAGGTCGCGATCTTCCGCTCCGCCTGCTGACAGTGGGCCACGTTTCCCACCATCGATCAGCGGTGAGTTAATTGTAATACATTAGCATATAATTAAAAGGCCATCCCACCAGGCTCTTGGAACCCGTATCGTCCGTCCACATCGGTGGGAAAGCACGCCCACGTGCTTCACAACAGCACACAGGCGACGTGCAGTTGGCGGCCTTCACTTTGGGGGAACTGAGGTGAGTGAGCAGCAGCGTTCACCACAACTTGCCCGTTGTTTACAGGCCTCAGGGGCACCGGGCTGGGGGTGGGGGGGCGCAGGGGCAACTGATGCAGACCACTGCTGAGGGGTGGGGGTTGAATGGGGGCAAGTACTAGCCAGCCTCGGAGGTGACTACTGAAGTGGGGGGGAGGTGGGGTGGTGCCAAGTGCTGCCCTGGCGCTGCATCCTGGTAATCGAGGTGGGGGGCAGGGTAAGCGAGAGAAGTGGCCACGCATTAGGGACACCTGTATAAACTGACCATGACTCTGCAACTGAGACAGATCAGGTGTAGCCACAGTGATATGATTGGGGTCAGGCTCCTAGCCTGCCAGCCCATGCAAGCATCGCGGAGGCACCAAAGGGCCACCATGCACTCCATACCTTAACCACCCACCCAGCACACCCCACCCCCTCCCGGCACAGACTTTGAGTCTGCCACAACTTTATTGGACTGCAGAGCAGTTGGACTGCACACGTTGTACAATCTCCCGCCAACGTTGGCCGTGTAGCAGTCACTGCTGGAGGTGCTCACAGCCCCTTGTAATCTCAGCATCCCAGTTTGGACCAGTGTCCCCCACAGGTTGACAGGGCAGCCATGCAGCGCACTCATCTCTGGCCAACCGAGGGATGACCACCACTCTCCGGGAAGCAATTAAGGGGCAGTCACACAGGCCCAGGAAAGGTGCTAAGTACAGCCATGATAATAACGCCTCTCTCTCTTTCATGTTGCAGGAGGACCACGTCATCTGCCTTGGACTCAGCAACGTTCTGGCCTCCAGCAGTCCTCATTGTGCTGGGCACTTGGGAAGTCCCTGCCTCCACCTGCTGTGGATCAGACAGTGCGATGTGCTCACCAGATTATGATCCCAAAGCTACTCTAAAGCTAGGTCCCACTGAGGTGTGTGTCCCTGCGCTGGTGGAGGGTGTGGGTGAGCGCTGTGATGGGACTTCAGGGAGGGTGCCTTCAGATTCCTCTTCAGAGATTTCTTCGGAGGTTGCTTGGCGGCTCTGGGTAGTGGACTCCGTCAGCTGCTTCCCAGATGTACCTGCGGGAGCAAGGGGAGATATTTAGTACATGGCAGTGGACTGTGAAAGAGGACACATCACTCACAGCATGGTTGTCTGATGGATGTTGCAATGCTGGATCCTCACTTGGTAGAGCAGCGCCGACCTCACCGTCAGCACAGGACCGGCCCTGGTCATCACCGGCCAGCTGGATGGCTGTTTTCAAATTCTGTCAGAACTTTGAATTCTGGCATCCCTCCACCTGTCTGTGACCTTTCCCTCCTGTTGTGTACCAGTTTGTCCTACATGGATAGAAATGGGGAGAGTCTATCAGGACGCCTGCCGGGCCAGATGATAAGTGTGCCTGGCCTGTGTGGGCAGTGAGTGATCCCATGGTTGGGATGAGGACAATGAAGGTGTGTGTGAGAGAGTGAATGGTGATGTCCCTTGAACTGGCAGTGAGCGAGGGCCCTGTGGATATGTGGTGGGTTTGTGAGTGTGTGAGTTGGGAGTGAGGAAAAGAGTGACTTACCTTGGTGGAAAGGAGGAGATCATTCATCCTTTTGCAGCACCAGGTGGCTATCCCCTTCTAAAGGGCGTTGGCACTGACCACCACTGCCACCGCCTCCCAAGCCGGGTTGGTGACATTGCTACCCACCTTGCGGCCAAAGCGAGGATGGAGCACATCCCGGTGGGCTTCCATGGCATCCAGCAGTTGCTCGAGAGACCCGTCGATGAAGCGGGAGGCTACAGTCTTTTTGCCTTTACTGGCCATGTCTCCCAGGCAGCGGTGATGAGCTGGTGGCGATGAGTACTTTGCTGGCGGCTGCCTTTTAAAGATGGCGGCCGGCGTGAAGCAACAGCATGTTGATGGCAAGTGGGCGAATGGGAGCCTGCCCGCCATGGAAATGGCGTATCTCGCAGGAGTGAATATACATTGAGGCATGAAAACCCACCGATGAAACTCCATTTTACCCGTCCATGATTGCACTTAGTGCAATTCTGGGAAAAGTCAGCCCCACATCTAAAAACGTGCTATCCGTGTAACTCTCAGCCTCATGGATGAACTGCTGTGCCTCCTGCCGACGCTCAAGCTCTGAAACCTGGTGCTTAAGCTGGTCAAACCGGTGGTCATCTAGGCTGCGTCTAAGACTTCCCACATGCTGCAGGCCGTGCAACACATGGGGCTGAGCTCCCCTGCCATACCTTTAGTTAAAATACTCTTACTCTAAAATTAAGCCAAGTGGAAAATTATTTGAGTTTCTTTCTTTTTTTAAAAAGAAAGCTAGAACTCTTAACTTTCCTTAATGTAGCTTTAAAGTGAAGAATAACAACTTACCTACTACCTACCAATCAGCTCTCTACTTTGCGCTGGGGTCACTTTCGTCAGCCTTTTTGAATTCTGGTGGGGTTCTTGTTGGGGTTAGCTGCTGCTCCGACTGGCTCCATAATGGGCCCCAACCCTCAGGCTTTGATTGAGAAGCTCCGCTAGTGCCGTTCACCCCCAGGTTTGCTCCGCTCTGCTCCCACTCCTGCTCCGACTGGCTCCAATTCATTGGTGAGAGCTTCACCTGAACAACCTGTGTCCCCCTGCATTAACAATTTCATTATCATGTTCCCAATTGTCCCAGTCCTTCCTAAAAGCAATGACAAATGCCAAAATACCAAAATTGATATTCATGTGAACTAACACTGCAGGGTCACCAGCTAAGACAGGAGAATTCTCTGCTTCCAAAGAATTCAAATATCATGGTGCTTTTATTAGTTCACACAAGTGCCAATGTACTATACCTAGTATAGTAGGGTACTATACCCTAGTAAATGGGAATACTAGGGTATTCCCCTGCTTCCTGCCTGAAATGCTTTTTACCTGAAGGCAGGCATTGATTCAGGGGGTCACAAGGGTACAGAAGTGTTGCAATCATGTAGTATGGCAGTGTGTCCAATTCCTGTTGCTTGATTGCCATCCTATCACAAAGCAAGCTGTTAACAGTCTTAATGCCTCTATGATGAAGAAACGATCCTCCGAGGTAAAAAAAAATGCTTAGCGATCTTTTTGTCATTTGGGCTCATCTAATCTGCTGGAGAGCAGACTCCAGGATATCTGTGATCCAACTGAAAACCCTCTCCAACTGTTCTCTCTGCTTGTTCATGTAGTGGAATTGTACAACTGTTCAAGAAGGCTGTAAATGGGGTTTTGAATCCATCATCTTCAGATTCAAAGGCAAGAATGCTACCACCAAAGCAAGGTCTACACCTTGGGCAGAATATTACGAGGGGTTGGGGGGAGTGGACAGATCCCCCCCATCGCTCCACCCCCATCGGAAGCAATGTAGGCGTGGGACCGACCTATTCCATGCCAAGCCACCATAACATGCTGCGGCCAGGCTAAATTGGGGCAGTGTGAGACTTCCGGCCCTCACTGGGGAGGAAGTCCTGTCTCCCAGAGCTGCCGGCAGACAGCTCCATCAGTCCTGGCAGCACCAAGAGTGCATTAGTGGGCACTGCTGTGACTGCAAGCAAACCCAAGAAGAAGGTCTGTGAATCCCGGAGCCAGGTAACTCCAGGGTCTGGGGAAGGGAGTGTTTAGGCATTTTAGGGAGGGCGCAAGGGGGTGGGGCTGGTGTGTTTCATGAAGGAGGCGGGTAGGAAGAAGGGGGCGGTACTATCTTAGAGGGGCTGCCGCTGATCTGCAAAGGGCACCCCCCAAAGTTAGTACACCCACTTCCTACCCACTCTTTGAAAAGGTTTTTCAGGAAGTGGCCTGCCCAATCCTGCCCGACTGCCCACACCAATCATTTTATGGCGTGGGCAGCTTATTATTTGGGTCAGTTAACAAACTCAATTGACTGTTGATTATTTATTTAAATATGGCAAGTGTGCTGCCAATTTTGGCGCCCACCCACCTCCCAAATAATGGCGGGAAGCTGGACTCACTGTACTTTACATTCCACCAACCCCCTAACCGCCCCCGCTGAAAACACACCTGATGAGGGCATGTAAAATGCAGCCCCTGGTGTTTGAAAGTGCAAAATGCTGATTGGATGAATGTTGGACTCCAACCAAAACTAGGCCCCTAACTGAAGGAATCCTCAGGAATATTCTGGTTAATAGAGCATCTTACAAGTCAATCAGCCTTATTTTTGTCTAGTTAGTCATAATGGAAGGATTCCTTCTGATGAACAAGTGACCAAGTTAAGGAAAGGATCCTATAGGTAGAGAAATACTTGACAATTCTTTTGCTATTTGGGTAGATAAAAAACCAAGAAGTGCATCCATTACAATTAGATCACATGCAAGTGATTTGAAGTGCTTCACATCACTGTTATCTGCATTTGCCAAATCTTATGTTTACAATAAAGATGGCAGCAATTTACCTGTGACTGAGCAATAGCAAGGAGTCTCCTCAGACAAGAATCAGGGAATTGGATACTAGCATTTTGATTGCATGTCTTGTTCTGCTTGCTTTGTTTACCGATGATCATGTTTGGTCTATTTGCACATTGTGTGCCTACAACAGAATAGAGGAAGCCAATCTTAAAGATATGTTTTTGAAGAATACCTGATCAGCATGCACTGAGCTTGTGCTGATGTTTGTAAGAAGTGAACGTTCCTTTGTCGTTTTTAAAAAATGAAAATGTCCTTTTTGTCACAATCTGTAAAAAAACATTTTGTTCCGCATTTCTAAAGCTGAAAATGATCAGAGCTGCAGAGAATTTGACAACATTTAGTGATTTACAGGCTTCTTGGGTAAAGGAATGCTGACATTACACTTGTGTATATTTATTTTGCTTTGGAGCTATTGCAGTCCTCAAGGAAAATCACACCATGTGAAGTGCGGCAGATGTTCTATTCTGACAGGATTACTTTGAGTTCTTCTGGGATTCAGCACTCAAATTAATTTCACCTTTTCTATGCTGAGAAGCATTTTCATCTTTCAAAAGCTTTCCTTCGTGTACGCAGACTTCCTTCACATTTCAAATAATGACAATGAAAAGTTATATTAAAAACTGTGCAGATTTGTTTCAGAAATGGTTGGGATATTATAATTTTGTGCAGCCCAATCAATTCTTAACAAATGTAATATTGTGCATTCTAAAGCTTCTTTTTATAAATAGAAAAAATCCTTGAATATTCTAAGAAATTATGATCAAAAAGTTTAACAATGTTTCCAATATGATTCTTAATTATGGAGAGGCAAAGATTAAAATCCTAATTTTTAAAGTTTATTTCCTACTATTCTCATAGCAGCTTTGCAATTCTATGGGAGAAAACTTATTCTGTTTGCTATTTGTAGTGAAATCATAAATGTGTGTGTATAAAACTTACAATTATAATGTTTACAATTTTATTACAGAGGACAGAGGAAATCTTCCTCTATGACACTTGGAAAGTTAACTCCTCATGTTGGGCCAGATTTTAGTGAAGGAGATGGGAAGCACAAGTCAGGAAAGTTGCTAATCCTGCAAACCCGTCTCTGTTAAGAAGGCCCCCACCAGCCATATTTTTGTTCTGAGGAGGTGGAGGGTAGGATGGGCGCTTGGGCCCACCGCCTCCAGAGGCAGTCCCAAGGCAGCAATGGAGGTGGGTGAATGGCAAGGCCAGAAAGTTAGAAGGGCCATCTCCATTTACTGGGTCATTGGCACAGTTGTAATTATGCCTGTCAGGCAGTCAAATATTCACCTCTCACTCTCCCAATCTCCTTCAATGCCTCTTCCTTTCCCCATACCGCCTCATAAACCCCAATCCCCTCATAACCTCATGCTCCCTCATACCCCAATGTCCCCTTCATGCTTCCTTATATTCTCATCTCCATCCATGCCCCCTCCCCCATGAGCTATCATACCCCCATGCCTTTCTATGCCCCCTCATAGCCCCTGCTCCCTCCCTGCCCTTCCTACATCTCATGCTCCCATGACCCCATGTATTCTCCATAGTTACTCACTCAGTACTCACTATGGACAGTGCTCAGTGCTTGTAATAGCAATGGAAAGTCTTAGAACTGGATGTGAATAAAGATTAAACTTCTAACAATCTAATAGAGCCGTGACTCAAACCTACTTCATACTGAAATTAAAAAGAAAACTTCAGAACCATTAAAAAAGATCAAACCTCCTCAAGTGGGCATTCAGTTGTAAAAACATCAAACATCTATTCAGTAACCACATCAATGACAGCTAGTCCTTCAAACGCCTCTTAGAACTGTCAGTCAAACTGTATACACAACCTTCTGCTGATATAAATGATTCTCAATCTTTTGAAACTCAGCCAAGTATTCAAAATAGGCTCAGCTGGCAAAGCAAACCATTGCAGCTCCAAATAATGGAGTCTATTAAAATTGAAATAACTATTTTTTTTGTATTTCAAATACATGGCCTTTCAATCAAAGAATTCCAGGTGCAGGTGGCTGTTTTTTTGGGACTAGGGCTCCCCCATGGCTTACTACTTCTCTGAGGTGCCATTAATCATGTCTCCTAATGGAAGGGATCTGACTCCATCAAAATTGTTGGGTGGAGGGAGTTGAACTGCCCACCCCAAGGGAGCTGGCATGGGCTGGCAAGTGGGTATGCTACCCACACCCATATGCTGCGGCAGCAAAAGTTGCTGTAAGTGGGAATGGGGGTGAGAATGCTGGGATTGGGTCCCACTTGTCATTTATAAAACCCTCCTGCCTTGACCCGAGTCGGTAAAAATCCAGCTGTCAAGTCTAAAAACCATGCAATTTGATGAGATAATAAACAAAAACCATTTTCCTTTCAAAATCTAATTTTATAATAAATTGCTTATTTTGAAGGGGTTTTCATTGAAAATTATTGTGCCTGCAAACCAGTGAATACTTTGTGCAATGTTGAATGTCAACATTTCGTATCAGATGTTCCTTGATTGCACTTTTTAGTTTCCTCTCAAACTTTTATAGTTGACTGCTTGCTTTCGGATTCTTTTTCCATGAACTTGGGGACATGGGGGTATGATAGCTCATGGGGAGAGGGCATGAATGGAGATGGGAATATAAGGAAGCATGAAGGGGACATGGGGGTATGAGGGAGCATGAGGTTATGAGGGGATTGGGGTTTATGAGGGGGTGTGGGGAAAGGAAGAGGCATTGAAGGGAGTTGGGAGAGTGAGAGGTGAATGTCTGACTGCCTGACAGACATAATTACAACTGTGCCAATGACCCAGTAAATGGAGATGGGCCTACTAACCTTCTGGCCTTGCCATTCACCCACCTCCGTTGCTGCCTTGGGCCAGCACCAAGTGCCCATCCTGCCCCCCACCTCCTCAGAACTCCAGATTTCTCTCCTCTCTCCTATTCTGTCCTATCTTCATATCAATGACATCTGTTATTCTGCCCAATCTTTTGCTGGTGTTTCATTCTGCATTTATTAAATTACTTCGGATTGCACACCCTTAATGCTCTCACATCATTGCATGTTTCTCACCACCATATCCTTGAATAGAGTGATGAAAATTATATTTCTTACAATCCATCAGCCACAGTTGCTTCATGCCTCTAACAAGTCTAACAGCTTGCATCCTTAATCCTTCTTCATGTATTAACATTCTAAGCCTTATTGCCTTCTCTTCTATCATAAGAAACTTTCATATTTCCTCCAATAATGAAACTACTTCCAATAAACTATGATCATAATATTTATTTTTCCCTCAATATAACTCACTGTAAAGCTGAAGTCCTCATTGGAGAGTCACTGGACAGTGATCAGGAGCAGGAACTCCACCGCAGTCTTCGATACTCTCTCAAGGTTGCACATTAGGAAAGCCCCAAATTCCTGGATGAGTCCAGGTCACAAATGAAATCCACTATGACCATGGCCACAGCACACAACCTTTCCTCGCTCCCTCAACCTCCCTGCAACCCCTGACATGACCACAGCATACTCCTCCAATACCTCTCCCCTATCTACAAGGAAGAAACCAATTAACTACACAAGATGTTGCTGCATTATATTTATAAAGGTCATTGTCACACTGGTAGATTCATCACTATCCATTTGAGATGCACAATAATGTGGCACTTCAATGTCCACCAGAGGCTAGAAGATTCTATTTTCTATATAAAAGGATTAGAAAGTAAGGCAAGATAACTTGAATCTGACAGCAAATATTGGTGCAGCATAAACATTTTATTTTGTTTGACCAAGTCTTAACATATGGAGAGAAATAAATTCAATTATATTTTTCCTCTGGGTAGAGACGCAACCTCCATTGCACCTTTTGTTCTTGTCTCTTTCTACAAATTGTGAAGGAAAACACAAGATTTTTATCATCCTCAAGTCATGCATACTGTCCTAGATGATTCATTCTGGCTTGACAAGCGTTGGTTGTAAACAAGGCCCCCTGAAATTAGATAGTTGCCATAAAACACCAGATTCTAACTTCTTTACCATCTTGGTCCATTGTTCTGCTTCTTATTGCTATCTTTGGCTTGTTGTATTGATGGAAAAAAGTTAACAGCACAAATCATACAATTGTCGCAGATTTAGCTGATGCTAAATTGTACCCTGATATGTTAAACACTAAAGTATATGGGAAGTGAGCAATTTATCCAGTTCGTTATTCCTATCTACAGTACAATCCAGAATCCATATCAGCTAAAAGACAACAAAAATCACATGAAGTTAAACTGACACATATATACATACATGAATAGGGTATCTTATACACACAAATAACAAAGAATGCATGGTTTATACAAGGGATGATAGATTTAGAAATTGCCCACAAAGTAGTGATAACCAAATGAAGGATATTAAAAAGAGCAAGATATTTGTCCACTGGACTTTCACAGAATCACAGTGCAGAAGAGGCCCTTTGGCCCATCAAGTCTGCACTGACACGTGAGAAACACCTGACCTACCTACCTAATCCCATTTACCAGCACTTGGCCCATAGCCTTGAATGTTATGATGTGCCAAGTGCTCATCCAGCTACTTTTTAAAGGGTGTGAGGCAACCCGCCTCCACCACCCTCCCAGGCAGTGCATTCCAAACCATCACCACCCTCTGGGTAAAAATGTTTTTCCTCACATCCCCCATAAACCTCCTGCCCCTCACCTTGAACTTGTGTCCCCTCATGACTGACCCTTCAACTAAGGGGAACAGCTGCTCCCTATCCACCCTGTCCATGCCCTTCATAATCTTGTACACCTCAATCAGGTCGCCCCTCAGTCTTCTCTGCTCCAACGAAAACAACCCAAGTCTATCCAACCTCTCTTCATAACTTAAATATTTCATCCCAGGCAACATTCTGGTGAATCTCCTCTGCACCCCGTCCAATGTAATCACATCCTTCCTATAACCAGAACTGCACACAGTACTCCAGCTATGGCCTCACCAAAGTTCTATACAACTCCAACATGACCTCCCTACTTTTGTAATCTATGCCTCGATTGATAAAGGCAAGTGATCCATATGCCTTTTTCACCACCCCACTAACGTGCCCCTCTGCCTCCAGAGGTCTATGGACACACACGCCAAGGTCCCTTTGTTCCTCAGAACTTCCTAGTGTCATGCCATTCATTGAATACTTCCTTGTCAAATTACTCCTTCCAAAGTGTGTCACCTCACACTTTTCAGGGTTAAATTCCATCTGCCACTTATCTGCCCATTTGACCATCCCGTCTATATCTTCCTGTAGCCCAAGACACTCAACCTCATTGTTAACCACCCGGCCAACCTTTGTGTCATCCGCAAACTTACTAATCCTGCCCCCCACATAGTCATCTATGTCGTTTATATAAATGACGAATAATAGGGGACCCAGCACAGATCCCTGTGGTACGCCATCGGATACTGGCTTCCAGTCACTAAAGCAGCCTTCTGTCATCACTCTGTCTCCTACCACTAAGCCAATTTTGAATCCACTTTATACCAGAGTATTGAAGGATGCAGGACATGAAATTAGCAACATCTTGAAGGATATCAATAAATAAAAATGGATGTAAGTATAACTCAGGGAACTGACTATTGAGTTGTACATCAGCACGTGAAAGATGAATTAAAAGTATTTAAAAAGAGAAAATAATGAAACAGCAAAAGAAACACAGAATGATAAAAAGTAGTCAGCATGGATTCACAGATGGTAGATAATGTCAGAAATGGAAAAGTTCCCCAAATATGTGAATGCACCAAAAATGGACCAGAAAAATGGTTCCAAAATTTTCTTTTAGCAGTGGCATTCTTTAATTAACATTGTTTCAGGCAAAACAATTAATTATGCTATTAATACTTTGCAAGTCAAACAGCTGTATAATTAATGTTTAAAAATCAAATAGAGTCATGCTCCTGTATATTTAGTCAGACACGTTGGGTTGTATTTAATTATCATGGCAATATGCCTGTCCATCTGCCTGAGAGTCGGTAGCAGTCTCGATACAGCTATTCCTGGTGCCCTGATGCGATTAAAAGCCAATCAGGCATCTACCTGGGCAGTGTTGAGATTCCCATGTCCAGAGGCTCTGGCCAATCAGAAGTCAGCAGCTCTTCAGCACCAGCAGCACTGGGAGCAGTGGCCACTGCTGGTACTGCAGGAGGCCCCAGGGTGAGGAACAGCTTGGGAGCTCTGGAAGACAGATAAGGAGGACGGGCTCCTCGGAACCAGTCAGAAAGGCCCCCGTGAGAGGCGTGTCAGTTTAAAGGGTAGGGGGTTCTTCCTGCAGGGGGGCTCTTGCTGCTTATAAGTCCCGCTGTTGGACAGAGGGTAAATGACCAGGAGGGACACCCCTTGGGGCTGTTGAAAGGGGCCTCCACCCCTGGTCACTGGTGGAATACAAGCCTCATAAATGGCCACTTAAAGGTCTCATTTAGGCTCCAGGTGGGTTGGCCGGGCTTGACACCTCCTGCAACAGACTTAATTGGGAGGGGGGGGAGGGAGTTGAGATGGTGACGGGCTCTCCACCTTGAGTCTTCCCACTCCATTTTACGGTGCCCTCACCTTGCTCCCTGCTTCCGAGGTATGGGGGGTGGGAGGGTGGGGGTGGGGGTGGGGGGGGGGGGGGTTGCGGAGGGAGTGCAGGATGGCATTACATGTCATCAATTATTTCTATGTGACTGAAGTAGATTTACAGCTGCACATTCTCAGGCCCTGTAGTCTGACCCCACTTTCATAAGGTGCCCATGGAGCAGCAATAGGCATGATCGACTCATGACTGTGTCTGCCATTTCAGCTGCTTTTCAGGGACAGACTGAACAATTTTGACCAGGGAGTAACCAGCAACCATTGAAAGCAGCCTTGGAAGGAAACATTTAAAATAGATAAACATCAATATTCTTTAAGTGAATAGTATTGTTACAATCCCAGCTAACGTTAATGCTGGACAAGTCAGATCCCAGAATGAAACCTGGCTTGATAGAGCTTTATAGAACTGAACAAATTCACAGGAGTTTGCTGATGAAGTTTTAACATGAAGAATAAAACATTTATTAAACAAGAAAAATGAACTATATTACACCAGACAAAGAGGTTGGAAAGATCTCAATGCAAACAAAAGAAAATGATTCAAATATTCACAATTACTTCACCCAACCTAAATCTTAACAGACACATACAAATTCAGAAAGGTAAAACAATTTACCACATCTAGCTTATACCCTAATATTCAGGGAAACTACGTGGTACATGTGAACCAACTGGCAAACTGTGGTCAGACACACCACACTCCAAAGTAAATGACAGATGTGTCCAAAGCAGATTCTATGCATTTCTCAACAACCCACCCAGATGCTTGTCACACTGTGAGCCGACCGGTCTCTCTGAAACTCTATCTTTCTCATGAGAGTTTCCAATCTCCACATTTGAAGAACTCACTTTGGAATTCTCTCCAAATGTTGCTCCTACTCGGATGCCTTCAACCAGGATCCACCTCCAGGGTTTCAATCTCACCTTCTGAGATTCCTTTCTTATAGGTCTCTGAGTACACTCGTGCTTCACCTTCCAAGCACACTTTCAGGTCTTTGGCCATGCCAAGCAGAACACCACTGCTCCAAAAGTGTATCTTTGCCCTTACAGTCTGTAGCAAGGAGTCACAAACTCTCGAGCCTACTTTGCTTCGAGTCTGCTCCTTGTAGTTCATTCTTTACTTGGAGCCCTTTTCTCCGCTTTCTCTCAACTTTACTTAACAGGATCTTTTTCTGCCCTTTACCTTACCTGGAACTGTCTTCTGGCATCTTTTTCTGCCCCACTCCCAGGTTTGGTACCTTCTTCTTTGTTTGGGGCCTTCTGTCTGTCCTCCCATCTGTATCCTGCAGCCTGGGACACCTTCTCTCGAATGGCGCTCCATTTCAGGTCATCTGACCTGCAGTTTCACGCTGTTGCACTTTTTGTTTCCTGTCCTTTTCTCCTGCACATGTGCGCAGGGCTGACTCAAGGCCTAAAGAGCAGAAGAAACGAACTGTGCGTGTGCACAGGCCCGGTCCCCGGCCTGAAGACAATAAAAACACCAACTGCACAGGGATGGCCCTTTCCCGGCTGGCGCATGCATCGAAAACACAAAAACGAGAAAAATGGAACGTGAGCAGCCATTCTTTGGCCAGTGCCTACGCAAAAGATCTGAACTTCGAGAAAAAACTGCCAATGAAGGTAACTATCAGAGTTTGTTACAGTATAAATATACATGACAGTGTTTTCAGACAAAATAGGTGTTGGTGAGAAATTAAAAAATCATTTTCTCCCCAATAATTCCCTTTAGAGGAGTACATCAGTCGTGACATCTTGTTGGTGGTGATGCCTACAATGGCTGCGAGATGAATTAAGCCGGATCACTCTGGCATAAAGAAAACCCTCTCCCAACAAAGCGATTACAGTTGAGGAACCGCAAAGGTAAAAAAAACCATAATGGGAGTTATGTACAGGCCTCCGAACAGTAGTCAGGATGTGAGGCACAAGATACACCAGGAGATAGAAAAGGTGTGTTAGAAAGGCAAGGTTACAGTGATCATGGGGGATTTCAATATGCAGGTAGACTGGGAAAATCAGGTTGGTAGTGGATCCCAAGAAAAGGAATTTGTGGAATGTCTACGAGATGGCTTTTTGGAGCAGCTTGTGGTGGAGCCCACTAAGGATAGGCAATTCTAGATTTAGTGATGTGTAATGAGGCAGATTTGATAAGGGAGCTTAAGGTGAAGGAACCCTTAGGAGGAAGTGGCCATAATATGATAGAATTTAGCCTGCAATTTGAGAGGAAAAGCTGGAATCAGATGTAACGGTATTACAGTTGAATAAAGGCAACTACAGAGACATGAGGGAGGAGCTGGCCAGAATTGACTGGGAGATGAACCTAGCAGGAAAGACAGTGGAACAGCAATGGCAGGAGTTTCTGGGAGTAATTTGGGAGACACAGCAAAAATTCATCCCTAGGAAGAAGAAGCATACTAAAGGGAGGACGAGGCAACCATGGCTGACAAGGGAAGTCAGGGACAGCATAAAAGCTAAAGAGAAAGCATACAATGCGGTGAAGAGCAGTGGGAAACCAGGGGATTGGGAAGCCTACAAAGACCAACAGAGGACAACTAAAAAAGAAATAAGGAGGGAGAAGATTAAATATGAGGGTAAACTAGCCAGTAATATAAAAGAAGATTGCAAGAGTTTTTCTTAGATATATAAAGGGTAAGAGAGAGGCAAAAGTGGACATTGGGCCGCTGGAAAATGGCGCTGGAGAAGTAGTAGTGGGGAACAAAGAAATGGCGGAGGAACTGAATAGGTACTTTGCGTCAGTCTTCACAGTGGAAGACATGAGTGACATCCCCAAAGTTCAAGAGAGTCGGGGGGCAGAGGTGAGTATGGTGGCCATTACCAAGGAGAAGGTGCTAGGAAAACTGAAAGGTCTGAAGGTGGATAAATCACCTGGATCAGATGGATTACACCCCAGAGTTCTGAAGGAAATAGCTGAAGAGATAGTGGAGGCGTTAGTGGTGATCTTTCAGGAATCACTGGAGTCAGGGAGGGTCCCAGAGGACTGGAAAATCGCTAATGTAACCCCCCTGTTTAAGAAGGGAGTGAGGCAAAAGACGGGAAATTACAGACCAATTAGCCTGACGTCGGTCGTTGGTAAGATTTTAGAGTCCATTATTAAGGATGAGATTTCAGAATACTTGGAAGTGCATGGTAAAATTGGGCAAAGTCAGCATGGTTTCATCAAGGGGAGGTCATGCCTGACAAATCTGTTAGAATTCTTTGAGGAGGTAACGAGTAGGTTAGACAAAGGAGAGCCAATGGATGTTATCTACTTGGACTTCCAGAAGGCCTTTGACAAGGTGCCGCACAGGAGGCTGCTCAGTAAGATAAGAGCCCATGGTGTTAGAGGCAAGGTACTAGCATGGATAGAAGATTAGCTGTCTGGCAGGAGGCAGAGACTGGGGATAAGGGGGTCCTTCTCAGGATGGCAGCCGGTGACTAGTGGAGTTCCACAGGGGTCAGTGTTGGGACCACAACTTTTCACTTTATACATTAATGATCTAGATGAAGGAACTGAGGGCATCCTGGCTAAGTCTGCAGATGATACAAAGATAGGTGGAGGGACAGGTAGTATTGAGGAGGCGGGGAGGCTGCAGAAGGATTTGGACAGGTTAGGAGAATGGGCAAAGAAGTGGCAGATGGAATACAACGTGGGGAAGTGTGAGGTCATGAACTTTGGTAGGAAGAATAGAGGCATAGACTATTTTCTAAATGGGGAGAGAATTCAAAAATCTGGAGTGCAAAGGGACTTGGGAGTCCTAGTCCAGAATTCTCTTAAGGTTAACTTGCAGGTTGAGTCGGTAGTTAGGAAGGCAAATGCAATGTTTGCATTTATTTCGAGAGGACTAGAATATAAAAGCAGGAATGTGCTGCTGAGGCTTTATAAGGCTCTGGTCAGACCATATTTAGAATATTTTGAGCAATTTTGGGCCCCGTATCTCAGGAAGGATATGCTGGCCCTGGAGAGGGTCCAGAGGAGGTTCACAAGAATGATCCCAGGAATGAAAGGCTTAACATATGAGGAACATTTGAGGACTCTGGGTCTATACTCGATGGAGTTTAGAAGGATGAGTGGGGATCTGATTGAAACTTACAGAATACTGAAAGGCCTGGATACAGTGGACGTGGGGAAGATGTTTCCATTAGTAGGAGAGACTAGGACC
Organism: Cetorhinus maximus; assembly: GCF_964194155.1. Taxonomy (NCBI): domain Eukaryota; kingdom Metazoa; phylum Chordata; class Chondrichthyes; order Lamniformes; family Cetorhinidae; genus Cetorhinus; species Cetorhinus maximus. Next base: position 141,370,803 of record NC_135881.1, on the reverse strand, counting down.
CGAGAGCACAGCCTCAGAGTAAAGGGAAGACCTTTTAGAACAGAGATGAGGAGAAACTTCTTTAGCCAGAGTGGTGAATCTATGGAATTCATTGCCACAGAAGGCTGTGGAGGCCAGGTCATTGAGTGTATTTAAGACCGAGGTAGATAGGTTTTTGATTGGTAAGGGGATCAAAGGTTATGGGGAGAAGGCGGGAGAATGGGGTTGAGAAACTTATCAGCCATGATTAAATGGTGGAGCAGACTCGATGGGCCGAATAGCCTAATTTCTGCTCCTATGTCTGATGGTCTTATGGTGTTAACATAAGAAATTTATTCATTTATTTAATTTTACAAAATGGGAAGGAGAGCGTTTTTCAAATGCTGTGCTGTATTCCCTGACTGACAAACAAAGCAGCATTAACTCGACGTTTTTGATTCAGCTTCCAGCCGTGCAGTGACCTGTGTGATTTGAATTTTCTGCAAAAAGAAATGCTTTATTAATTTTCCTCTTCAAGCAGGAGTAATTGTTGCACAGAACAACAGAGTGTGCTTTGCCAAACACCTGGGCCCAGCCCTCCCCTTTGGGCCAGTGTGATGTATACCGTTTCATCTGTTGTAATGAGGCAAGTGGTGCATGTGTGTTGGGCTGAGGAGGCAGAACTTTCACACTCAAACATTAATTTTGACAGCGTTCTGAATCAGAAAATGAATTCACAGAAAGCTCATACTCTAAAAGAACAGGTTTTCAATATCTGGAAACCTTCCACGATTGGCGATCATTGCCCCTGACCAAGTTTCTCATTTCATTTGATATTTTTAAGGGATTTTAAGATTCTGGTTCAGGAGTCACAGATTTGCCAAAAAGGGGGTTGAGCCCACGTGTTTTGAAAGTAGTTTATAAAGCAGTTTATTAAGAAACAACAGTTTAAAGATGATGCATGAGCTAATGTCAGAAAAATCACAACCCATTGACAGGTGAGAATGGTTTACCAGTCTGGAAGGCAAATGGACAGGTGACATGAAGTGAGTGTTGACCTCTGCAGCTGATGACCTTCTTCCCGCTAGTCAAAGAGTTAGGAAGCTCTACTCCAGCCTTCCTCCATCTGAAGAAGGCTGAAGACAGCATGGGTCACTTTGAAAAACTCATTCCTGTCCAAAGTGATTTATCTTCCTCTTGAGAGCCTGTTTAAGCTTTTCTCAGGCCATTTGTTTATTTTTTTTATTCTTTCATGGGATGTGGGCTTTGCTGGCTAGGCCAGCATTTGTTGCACATGCCTAATCGTCCTTGAGAAGGTGGTGGTGAGCTGCCTTCTTGAACTGCTGCTGTTCATGTAGTGTAAGTACACCCACAGTGCTGTTAGGAAGGGAGTTCCAGGATTTTGATCCAGGGTGACAGTGAAGGATTGATGATATAGTTTCAAATTAGGATGGTAAACTTTAACAAATATCCCTGTTGTGGTGCTACTCAATAAACACCAGGAGACTCAAAAATGGGCTTTGATTGTTTATTCAAGCGTACGCATGGAGTGTCTGCCTTAAGCAGTCTAAGACAGTACTGTGTTAGCACATACAGAACTCATTCCGTATATACCCATTTAGTCACTTAGCCTTGTGGCTACACAATTCTATTCTTATCGACTGATAATCACGTGCTCAGTAGATGTCTCCGGCCTTAGTTACTTATTTTCTGTTTTTACATTTACAGGCCTTGTTCTCACATATGCCTGACCTTTCACATCTTGCTGATTGTGCAGTCTGGCTGCATCCTGCTTTCAACACCCACTCCCTGGCCTTGCCCTTTGCTCTAGTAGCTTGTTTGTCCTGTCTTGAGTGCATCTGTTGAGTTTGCCTTCTAATTCATATGTTATTTCTTACTAAGATATTTAACTAACGTTTTCAACCCTTTCACCCCCGCCTCACTTATTTTGCTGGGAACTGTTTCCATGGCTTCTCTGGGAACACTGATGCCACCCCTCCGGCATTCAGCAGAAGCCAGTATCAGGGTATTCTACTGCGGCCTGTGAGCTAAAATTCCCAACTGCTTTGGTCTTCACACACCAGACTCATGCCCTGAGTTACAGGTGGGGTTTTAGCATTTTCTCCAACTAATTTAGTTTAATTCTAAATTAATTACACAACTTATTATGTGATTCGCTGTCATCTCTGCCGTGGGTCTTCATGTGGCTGGATAGGCTGATTCAGACCTAGAGATCTTTGGGCACATGGGGCAGGATGTCTCACAGGATAGTGGGATCTGGAGTGAAGGATTTGCTTCCTTTTCTTTCCTTGTCTGCTGGCACTCTGTCTTATCACTCAAAGCATGATGCAGCTTGATGGACAAGTTGTCACCATTTTGAATTATTGATAGCAAGCAGCCCCCAGTCATTAATATCAATGCTGCCGTGCTTCAAGGAGAGAATCAGGGTGCCTGTGGAGCCTTTCCTTTGTCCTCCCCTGGAATGCTGGCCAGTTGAGAGTTGAGAAAACAGGACCTAGCAGGGGAGATGCTTTTCAGCCTTCCGGACACTGTGTCCAGTCCATCATAGTTGATTTTTCTGGGGTTTTGCCTGATTGCTTGTGGGCTTCAAGAAAGGCAGCATTTGTTTGATGAATCTGGAGAATATGACAGAGGCATTGTTGATTAAATTTCTTTCGCATTCTTATATGTCGTTGGTACACAGCCCAGGTTTCAGTGCAGCACAGGAGTGTAGTGACGACAATTGCTCTGTACACTACGGCTTTAGTTGACTTGCAAGATCAAGATTATGTGATTAGATTGGATAGAATCAGGTATCAGAGAGATGATAGTTGTTTTATCTCCCCTTTTCTGAAAGAAATACTGCTATTTAATAGATACTTTCCCCAGAATATCACATCATTTCACTTTATGTTCAAATTAATATCATGTGAACATGATGAACTAGAAATTGGTTCATGTGGCGCTGCCTCAAGTGATGCTATGGAGGCCTACCACCATTTTTCGAGGGTATGATGCTGGTTGTTCTCTGCACTTATTGCTGGAGTGGAAGGGTTCACATTGGTGAGACACCTGCATGCACAGAAGACCTTGAATGGACGCTCTCCTGATGTCACACAGCTGCACTGGCTGATGTGACACCAGGATGGGAAATTTGGACCACTCAGGCCCAGTTCACAAATTTGTACATCACTCAACAAAGATCAGTCGTGCAGCTTCAAGATGGGACTTGAACATATGTTAACTAAAGGGTCACTCCACATGTTACAGGTGAGGTAGTTTACAGAAACCTGGCCGAGGAGTTGGTGGAAGCACTGTTTTTGGTTCTTGGAGGCAATTTTTGCTAGTTTCTGAATGCAGCCGAGAAGGAGACAGAACTACCTGGTCCAGGTATGGGGCAGTTGTAATGTCTCCTCGTCTGCAAAATGACAAGGAAATTTCTTTTCCCTGCTGCAAGCTGTCGTTTTAAATCCCTCTCCCGTCTCCTCCATGCTCATCTACAACAATAAGTGCAAAGAACTCATGGACTTCTTTGTAACTAAAATTGAAACTATCCATTCAGTTGCTGCTGCAACTGTCCTCCCTTCCACTAGCCCATCAGACCAAATTTCCTCTAAGGTTCCCCATGGTCTAGCCCTGTACTTGCATCTTTCTGTTGTTATGACCGATGCAGTTGGTAAAGCGGATTTATTTAAAAAACCCCAGAGGGAAACTTTAAACAACTGTCATAACCAATAAGTTTAAGTGTTTTGTTTGAGATGCGACTCTAAACTCAAGATTCAGACCACTAGTTATTGAGGTTTTACATTAAACTAAATGAAACATTTTATTAATTTACACAAGTTAAAATATATGTACACGTGGCTTCAAATTACTACTATCATAACTTTTAACAAATCCCCAAACTAATCTCTATTAAGGCAACAGCAACCCATAGACTTAACCAAACACCAGGCAAAGCATTTTCACCTTACGAATTAAAAATGAGGTTCTTTCACTGTGGAGCCAGTTGGGGGCTTGCAGCTGCCTTCTGATCTTACACTGCCTCGGCTCTGTATACCCGGAAACCACTGAAGTTATACCTACCAGCCCCATTGAATTCAAATTCTCATTGTATCAACAACCTCTTTGAACTTCACCTTTTAACAATGTAACCCCTTTCATAGTACCAATTTTATTAGTAATATAAACATATGGCATGGTATCTGCTAGAAAGGCGTCAAGTTTTTACCCCACTTCTTGAATGCTCTGTTCAAAAAGTGCAAATACACGCTATCTCTTTTCCATATCAAAACTAATACCCATCAAAGCACACAGACTAGCTGGCTTTAATCCAATTAAGACAGACCCGCAGGCTAAACTCCTATTTTAAAATAAAAATGTTTTCCAAAATATTATATACATTAATGGCTTCATGTCATCCCCCTGCTTATCAAAAAATGAACCATCATAATTCTAAAAGACGGCTTCATTTTAATAACCCGTCTCACACTACCAGGTCCAGGTTTTTTTTTTAAATTTCCAAATTTCCTTAAAGCTTCAAACTCTTGATAATGCAACTACGAACAGATTTCCTCTTCCAGCAATATGTACGATACATAGATTAAATGGTTGTAACAATAGATGCCATCTGAAAAGCCTTGCACTTTTGTCACAAAATTTGTCCAAAAACTTCAAAGGGTTATGGTCTGTATAAACAATTGTTGCTGGTGAATTGTTTGCAATATATATTTCAAACTGCGGCAATGCTAACACCAAACTTAAAGGGCAGAATTTTCTGCCTTCTGGGCAGGCGGGCCCAATCCTATCTCCGATGGGTGGGGAGCCGATTCCCGCCGGAGAAGCAGGCCCCGCCGCCATTTTACGTGGGCGGGCCAATTAAGGCCCGCCGAGCATGACGTCCGGTGGGAAGTGCTATGCGCTTCCTGTGCGGGCTGGGAGGGGGGATTCCCTAAAAGCGAGAGTGCGCTCTTTCATGCATGTACACGAAAGAGCGCACATCTCCCTGAGGCTAAGTGCTGCCTCAGGGAAATTGTTTACACTTTTAAAAACATTAAAAATAGAGAAAAAAAATCCTTAACATGTCCCTCCTCATGTGACAATGTCACATGAAATGGGACATCTTCATAAATTACACTAAAACTTTATTAGACTTTTAAAATCCCTACATGAAACCTCATCCCGCCGATGGATGAGGTTTCATGTTTTTCCTATTGCCCGCTGGGGCTCCTGGCCTGCCCGACAACCTTAAGGTTGGATGGGCAGGTCCTTTAAATGTTTCAATGATCCTGTCAATGGCCTCAATTGGCCATTGACAGGTCGGCGGGCGCACAGCTGATTTGGCTGTGCCCCTGCCTTCCTGAAAATTTAAATGGGGTGGGATGACGTCGGGAGTTCCCCCTGACATCATCCCACATAATTTTATGTGTTGGCGAGCAGGCCCCACCCCCTGCTCGCCAACAGCAAAATTCAGCCCAAAGTCTCTTTTTCGACTGTTGAATATCTTCTCTGTTGTACGTTCAGGTTCCGTGAAAAATACCCTATCGGTTTTCAATTCCTGTGTCATTTTCTTGTAACAGTACAGCTCCAATGCCTATATCGCTAGCGTCAACGGCCAACTTGAATTGCTTGGCATAATTGGGTACTGCCAAAACCGGTGTCATAGTTAATGCAGTTTTCAAACTATCTAATGACTTCTGACACTTCAGTGTCCATTGAAACTTCTTCTTCTTAAATAATTCAGTCAGTAGGCTAAAGTTTGGTACAAATTTCCAGTAAAACCCACTCGTGCCCAGAAATCTCAAAACGTCTTGTTTTGTTGTAAGCACTGGGAAATCCACAATAGCCTTGACTTTCGCATCTCTCGGAGCCACCTTACCATGTCCAATGGTATGGCCTAGATATGTAACTTACACTTTTCAAATTAACTTTTAGCCAAGTTCATCACCAAATTAACTTCTTGTAGCCGAGAAAATAGTTCTTCCAGATGCTATAAGTGCTCCTCCCATGTCTGACTGAAACAATTAGATCATCAATATAAACCGCACAATTGCTTAGACCTTAGAAGTTGGCTATTACTTTGTCAGTCTTTGAAATGTCGCAGGTACATTCTTCATACCAAATGGCATGACTTTAAACTGACATAGTCCACTTGGCACCACAAAAGCTGATATCTCCTTTGCTCTCTCTGACAACAGTACCTGCCAATATCGTTTTAGCAAGTCAGTCTTTGTGAATTTCTTTTTGTACTTGTGATAACTTTGCTGGATTTAATCTATAAGGTTGTTGCCTCACTGAAGATGATATGACATCATGTATAGCTAAATGTGTCTTTCCCAAGTTATTTCCACGAATAGGTTTGTGTGACTGCAATAGCTTTTCCAAATCACTTTGACACTTGTTTGGAAGGTAACTCGATGTTGCATTTAAATTTTCAAGTAACCCCTCATTATCCAATTCGATTAGAGGAAAATCAATTTCAGAGTCCTGCATTTCTACCTCTTTCTCATCATCCACCATCACTAATACCTCATTTTGTTTCTCTTCCCTGTCAAAGTATTTTTAATGCATATTTACATGACACACCCTCTGCTTCTTTCTTCTATCTGGAATATTTATTAAATAATTTACTTCACTCAATTTCTTTTCAATCCTGTAAGGGCCACTAAATCTTGCATATAATGAATCCCCGAGTACTTGTAACAAAACTAATATTTTCTCTCCAGAAACAAAGCTGTGAATTTTAGCCTTCTTATCTGCCTTCACTTTCATCACTTGCTGTGATATCTTTAAATGTGTCCTAGCCAACTCACATGCTCTGTTCAATCTTTCCCTGAAATTTGATACATAATCCAGGAGAGTAGTTTCTGAGTTTTGATCCACCAATTTCTCATTAATCAATTTCAGTGGTCCCTTACCTCATGATCATAAACTAGTTCAAAAGGGCTAAAACCAATCAATGCATTAGGAGCATTATTATTAGCAAATAACAAAAATGGAATTCCCATAACCCAATCCTGTGCATAATTCTGAAAGTATGCTCTTATCATGGTTTTTAAAGTTTGATGCAATCTTTCCAAAGCTCCTTGTGACTCTGGATGATAAGCTGTTGATTTAAACTGTTTTATCCCCAAACTGTTTATTACTTCCTTAAACAGCTGTGACATGAAATTTGACCCCTGACCTGATTGTATTTCTTTAGGTAAACCATATCTTGTGAAAAATTTAATTAACTCCGCTACAGTCTTCTTGGCTGAAATATTTCTTAAAGGTATCACTTCAGGAAACCTAGTAGACACATCCATTATTGTTAATTAATATCGATTTCCACTTTTAGTCTTAGGGAGGGGTCCTACACAATCAATCATGACCCTGGTAAAAGGTTCTTCAAATGCTGGTGTTGGGATTAAAGTCGCCGGCTTAATCACTGCTTGTGCTTTTCCTGTTACTTGACATATCTGACAAGTTCTACAGAATTTGACTACATCCCTATGCAATCCTGGCCAAAAAAATACCTCTGTATCTTTTCCTGTGTTTTCCTAATTCCTAAATGTCCCCCCATTGGAATTTCATGAGCAATTCTCAGAATCTCATTTCTACAGCCTAATGGGATAACAATCTGATGCACCTCCCTCCAACTTTCATTTGCTGAGACATGATCCAGACTCCATTTTCTCATTAATATATTCCCTTGAAGATAATAACATACTGGAATACATTTTGCTTTGGTTTCTGAATAAGCTTTCTGATATAACTGTTTTAATTGCAAATCATTTTTCTGTAACTCCACTGAACTCTTTGAGTTAAATACTTCAACTGAACTGTCCTGCATTCCTTCCTCCTGAATAATGTTATCAAATACAGGGCCAGCTAATTGGATTTAGACACCTTCTTCTTGCCTTTGAACTGCCTGCTTATCTTGTTTATTTTGTTCTTCCTGATGAGCCTTTGATCTCATTATAACACAATCAGGAAACAATCCAGGATGTTCCTTCTGTAGCACTTCTGTTGAAAACACTTCTAAAGGCTGCTCAACTACCATAGGCATCACCCACATTTGCAATCCAGCTATATCATTACCCAGAATAAATTGAACCCTTGCAATGGGCAATTTTTCTACCACCCCAACTATAACTTCACCATTCTTCCATTTGCTCTTTAAATTTATCTTCCACAATGGAATAGATTTAGTATCTCCATGAACCCCATTTATTATTACCTTCTCCTGCAATACTCCCTCTAAACAACAAATATCACTATCTCACATGAAGAATTGATTAGCCCCTGTGTCTATTAAAATCTTATCTTCTTTACTTACTCCACTTTGTACACATGGAAAGACTTTCCCTTCACAAGTAAAATCTTTAAACATCTCTGCAACCTGCTCCTCAGAATTCTCTTGAGTAAACTGTGAACACATTCCCACTTCTTTACCTTTCACTGATTCTCCCTGTTTTACCTGTACACAATCCGTCGGTTTCTCTTGTGTCTGAACCTCAGAACCCACAGTGCTTTTACTTCCAGAGCATTTCTGTACCCCAACAACTCCTACTGGTTTTTCCTGCAACCTCCAACACACTGACTTTGTGTGCTCCACTTTATTAGCCTCAATTTCCGAATGTCACTTCCACCTTCAGCACCTTCCTTTTTGTTCTGAGAAAAAACTTCCTGGGAACTTTCAGCTACCCCTTCTCTTCCCTGGCTACCTGCCTTCCTTTCACCTTCCCACTTTTTATCCTTTTCCAATTTGAAAGGATGATGGAAAAAAGGTTTAGTTCTATGAACTAACTCATAATCATCAGCTATCTCTGCTGCTTGTCTTACAGAAACAACCCCCTGTTCCTCCACATGAGTTCTCACTAACGAAGGGATTGAATCTTTAAATTCTTCCAAAAGAGCTGCATAGATTGTATCTATTTTTAGCGCCCTGTCCACCGGTCAAAATTACTTTATTTTATTCTTTTAAACTCAATATAAGTTTGCCCAAGCTGTTTTCTCATGTTCCTAAATTTCTGCCTGTATGCTTCAGGAACCAACTCATATGCATTCAAAATAGCTTTTTTCACCACCTCATAATTCATTGACATTTCTTTTGAAAGCAAAGCATATACCTTAAGCCCCCTGGAAAAACTCAGCAGGTCTGGCAGCATCGGCGGAGAAGAAAAGAGTTGACGTTTCGAGTCCTCATGACCCTTCAACAGAACTGTTGAAGGGTCATGAGGACTCGAAACGTCAACTCTTTTCTTCTCCGCCGATGCTGCCAGACCTGCTGAGTTTTTCCAGGTAATTCTGCTTTTGTTTTGGATTTCCAGCATCCGCAGTAGTTTTTTGTTTTTATCTTAAGCCCCCTACCTAACAACTTAGACTGTAATGATAAACTCCAGTTTTCCTGCAGCCATTTAATCTGTTTAGCTAGCTTCTCAGATGAAATAAAGAATGCTTCAATATATTTTTCCTCGAACTTTGGAAGAGCTTGTACAAATTTAAACATCCCCCCACTGGGTTCTATCTGGAGACAAATCCGTTCTCACCTACTGACATCTTTTTTCCAACTGCCAACATTTTCAGTTGGAATTCTCTTTCTCTTTCTTTTTCTTTTTCCTCCTTCTCCATCTTCACAATTTATAATGCCCTTTTAAAAGCCATTTCTATGTCCTTTGCTTCTAATTCAAGCTTTTTCATTTGCAACTTAAGTCTCACCACCTCCAGCTGTGACTCACAAGTGTCACATTTTACTTCCAGCTATAGATGCTGTGCTATACTTTTAACTATATCAGATTTCCTAGCTTCCGTAGGTAACCCCAACTGTAACTTCTCCGCCAGCTCTGTTAACTTACTTTTAGCTATTTTCTCCAACCCACTCAGTTATCTCTTCTACTCCCAGACAAGTCTTAGCAATTGCCAAAGCTATCTTGAGGTCTCACCCCTTCTAAAATACTTCACCAATTCCTGAATCCAAAGTACCTCTCGTACTTGTAAGCTTAAGATTCACCAATTCCTAACCAATTGAGGAATTAGAAATATAATTTATCCCAGCACAGCCCCCAATTGTTATGACCAATGCAGTTGGTAAAGTGGAGTTATTTTAAAAATCCCAGAGGGAAACTTTAAACAACTGTCATAGTCAATAATTTTAAGTATTATGTTTGAGATACAACTCTAAACTCAGGGGGCTGAATTTTCCCCCCGTTGGGGGGAGGTTGATGGGCGGGCACATGTGGGCGCGCTTCCGATCGGCGCCCCTGATTGGAGGCGCGGCGTTATTTTACGTGGGTGGGCCAATTAAGGCCCGCCCAGCGTGACATCCGCAGGGAAGCGCTATGTGCTCCCTGTGCGGGCGGGGAGGGGGGGGGGGAGGAATCCCTAAAATTGAGAGTGCGCTCTTTCGCGCATGCGCACGAAAGAGTGCATTCATCTCCCTGAGGCTAAGTGCTGCCTCAGGGAGATCGGCTCTACTTTCAACAATATTAAAAAATAGAAAAAAAAATTCCCTTACATGTCCCCTGTCACATGAGTTGGGACATGTTCATAATTTCCATAACAACTTTATTAAAATTTTTAAATCCCTACATGAAACCTCATCCCACCAGTGGATGAGATTTCATGTTTTTTCTATTTGCCGCCGGGGCTCCTGGCATGCCCGCCAACTTTAAGTTTTGACGGGCAGGTCCTTTAATTGCTTAATTGATCCTGTCAATGGCCTCAATTGGCCATTGACAGGTCGGTGGGCGCACAGCTGATTTTGCTGTGCTCCCGCCTTCCTGAAAATTTAAATCGGGCGTGGTGACATCAGGAGTTCCCCCCGACGTCACCGCGCATTATTTTACACGTTGGCGAGCATGCCTCGCCCCAGCTCGCCGACGGTAAAATCCTGCCCAGGAAATCAGACCACTAGTTCTCGAGGTTTTACATTAAACTAAGTGAAACATTTTATTAATTTACATAGGTTAAGATACATGTACACATGGCTTCAAATTACTACTATCATAACTTTTAACAAATTCCCAAACTAATCTCCATTAAGGCAACAGCAACCCATAGACTTAACCAAACACCAGGCAAAGCATTTTCACCTTATGAATTCTAAATGAGGTTCTTTCACTGTGGAGCCAGTTGGAGGCTTGCAGCTGCCTTTTGATCTTACATTGCCTCTGCTCTGTACACCCGAAAATTACTGAAGCTATACCTACCAACCCCATTGAATTCAAATTCTCATTGTATCAACAACCTCTTTGAAACTTCACCTTTTAACAATGAAACCCCTTTCATAGTACCAATTTTATTAGTAATATAAACATATGGATTGATATCTGCTAGAAAGGCGTCAAGTTTTCACCCCACTTCTTGAATGCTTTATTCAAAAAATACAAATTCACGCTATCTCTCTTCCAAATCAAAACTAATACCCATCAAAGCACACAGACTAGCTGACTTTAATCCAATTAAGACACACGTGCAGACTAAGCCTCTATTTTAAAATAAAAATGTTTTCCAAAATATTATATGCATTAATAGCTTCAAGACACTTTTGTTTCCCTCCGATCACTCATCATGCCCTTTCTGAGGTCATCTTGTCCATGAGATCGACCCCCTTCTCCCTCGACTCACGAGAACTCAAGAATCAGGAGCAGGAGTAGGATATTTGGCACCCAGAGCCTGCTCCGCCATTTGATGAGATCAAGGATGATCTGATTGTGGCCATTATTCCACTTTTCTGTCTGCCCTAACCCCACCCCCAACCCTCCCATAACCTTTGACTCCTTTGTTGATCAACAATATATCCAACTCAACCTTGAATATATTCAATGATCCAGCCTCCAAGGGTCTCTGGGGAAGAGAATTCCCCAGACTGATGACCCTCTGAGAAAAAAAATTTCTCCTTATCTCAGTCTTAAATGTGAGACCCCTAATTTTTAAACTGTATCCCCTAGCTCTAGACTTCCTCACCAGGGGAACAAATAGAGGTTAATAGGTATGATCTTATAATATTACTGAGACATGGGCCAGAATTTTCCCGTCGGCGAGTTGGGGGCGGGGCCCACTCGCCGACGCGAAAATGACACGGGATGACATTGAGGGTTCCGCCCCACGTCATCCCGGTCCATTTAAATCTTTAGGAAGGCTGGCGGACAGCGAAATCAGCTGTCCGCCCGCCGACGTGTCAGTGGCCAATTAAGGTCATTGACAGGCTAATTAAGATAATTAAAGGACCTGCCCGTCCAACCTTAAGGCTGGCGGGCAGGCCAGGAGCCCCAGCGGGCTTTTGAAAAAACATGAAACTTCATCCACTGGCGGGATGAGGTTTCATGTCCGTTTTTAAAAACTTTAATAAAGTTTCTGTGCTTCTTATAAACATGTCCCATCTCGTGTGACATTGTCACATGAGGGGGAAATGTTAATAATTTTTTAATTTTTCTATTTTTAAAGTCTTTTAGACTGTCTGTAATCTCCCTGAGACAGCACTTAGTCTCAGGGAGCAGTGCGCTCTTTCGTTGGACAGTTGGAGAATCCCTCCCCACCCCACACAGGAAGTGCATAGCCCACTCAAAATGGCGGCGAACCCCGTTTCGGCGGCGGGGGTCGGCTGCCCGCCCGCTGCTGAGTCAGTGGGGCCCACCCGCCCACCAAGGGCAAAATTCTGCCCATGGTTACAAGGAGATCAAAGCTGGGAAATAAATATTCAGGGGCATGTGACTTTTGAAAGGATATACAGGAAGGAAAGGGTGGTGGGGAAGCTTTTTTAGTACAAGATGGAATAAGTACAATAGCAAAAAATAATCTTGGATTGGAGGATGTAAAATCCATATGGTTGGAGGTAAGAAATAACAAGGGAAAGAAGACACTGGTGGGAGTAGTCTATAGGTCCCCTAACAATAGCTACACTGTAGGACAGAGAATAAATCAGGAGATAATGAGTGCATGTAAAAAAAGGCAGTACATTAATCATGGGTGACTTTAATCTTCATGTAGATTGGGAAAATCAAATTGGCAGAGGTAGCCACAAGCAAAAGTTCATGGAGTGTATTTGGGACAGTTTCCTAGAACAATATGTTGTGCATTCAACCAGGGAATCAGGCTATTTTGGATCTGGTAATGTGTAACGAGGCAGGTTTAATAAATGATCTCAGAGTAACAGATGCCCTCGAAAACAGTGACCATAACATGGTAGAATTTAGCATTTAGTTTGAGGGTGAGAAACTTGGGTCAGAAACAACTATGCTAAACTTAGATAATGGTCATTACAAAGGAATGAGTGCAGAGTTGGCAGGGGTGGACTGGGGTAGGATTTTAGCAGAAAACACGGTTGATGAACAATGGCAGACATTGAAGAAAATAGTTAATGATTCACAGCAAAGATATATCCCAGTGTGGAAGAAGGATTCAAGGAAGGAGATAAACCAACCAGGGTTAACCAAGGAAGTTAAGGACAGTATCAAATTGAAAGAAAAAACATACAATGTAGCAAAAATTAGTGGTAAGCCAGAGGATTGGGAAAGTTTTAAAGACTAACAAGTGATGACCAAAAGAATAATAAAGAGGGAGAAAATAAACTTTGAGGGTAAACTAGCAAGTAATGTAAAATCAGACAGTTGGAGCTTCTTTAAATATATAAAAAGGAAGAGAGAGGCCAAAGTGAACACAAGCCCCTTAGAGAATGAGGCTGGGGAAATAATAATGGGGGACCAGGAAATGGCAGATGAGTTGAATAAATACCTTGCTTCAGTCTTCATGGTAGAAGATACCAGTAGCATTTCAAAAATACTAAATAAGCATGGGGCAAAAGGAAGGGGGGTGGGGGGGTAGTGGAAATAAATATAATAACGATCACTAGAGAAAAAGTACTAGGTAAACTAATGGGGCTAAAGGCCGATAAGTCCCCTGGAACTGATGGGTTGCATCCTGGGATACTAAAGGAAGTAGCTACAGAGATAGTGGATGCACTGGTAGTAATCTTCCAAGAATCCTTAGATTCTGGAGAAGTCCCAGAGGATTTGAAAACTTTCAATGCAACACCCTTATTCAAAAAGGAGGGAGACAAAAAAACAGGCCAGTTAGCTTAACATCCATCATTGGGAAAATGTTAGGGTCTATTATAAAGGATGTAACAGCAGAGCATTTAGAAACGCATAATATAATCAAGCAGAATCAGCATGGCTTCATGAAGGGGAAATCATGCCTGACAAATTTATTAGAATTCTTTGAGGAGGTAATGAGCAGGATAAATAAAGGAGAACCAGTAGATGTACTATATTTGGATTTCCAAAAGGCATTCGATAAAGTACTGCACGTCAGGCTACTTAATAAGATAAGAGCCTGTGATTTTGGGGGTAGTACATTAGCATGGATAGAGGATTGGCTAGCTAATAGACAGTGACTTGGGATAAGGGAGGCATTTTCAGGATGGCAACCTGTAACTAGTGGAGTGCCACAGGGATCAGTGCTGGGGCCACAATTATTTACAAAAAAATCAATGACTTGGATGAGGGAAGTGAGTGTACTATTGCCAAGTTTGTGGAAGACACAAAAATAGGTGGGAAGGCAGAGGGAAGGAGGTCTCACCCATGTTTTACTAGCTGCGGTAAAGTAGGTAAGTTTAAAGGTCCATCCAGGTATAAAGGTCTTTGGCATGCCAGGGGGGAAGGTAAGTGTATATTTTTTTTATTCGTTCTGGGATGTGGATGTTGCTGGCTAGGCCAGCATTTATTGCCGTTCCCTAAGTGCCCTTGTTCAGCAGGCATTTAAGAGTCGACCACATTGCTGTGGGTCTGGAGTCTGGAGTCACATGTAGGCCAGACCAGGTAAGGACAGCAGATTTCCTTCCCTAAAGGACATTAGTGAACCAGATGGGTTTTTACAACAATTGGCAATGGTTTCATGGCCATCAACCAATTTTTTTATTGAATTCAAATTCCACCATCTGCTGTGGCAAGTTTCAAACCCAGAGCATTACCCTGGGTCTCTGGATCACTAGTCCAGCAACAATACCACTACGCCATCGCCTCTCCTCAATAAGGTAAGTGGGTAGGGTTTGGGGGGGTTGCTTCAAGTAGAACCTTGGCGGGTGGTGGGGGAGGTGTCAGGCTGGACCTTGGTGGAGGGAGACGGATTGGATCGGGTCATGTCGGGCATTGGGGAGGGGGGAGGAGGGGTGTTGGGTTGGGTGGGGCCTTGGCGCGGGGTGGAGACAGATTGAATGGGGCCTTGGCGGGTGGTCGGGTCATGTCGGGGCTTGGCAGGGGTGTGGAGTCAGGTTCGGTGAGGCCTTGGTGGTGGGGGAGTTGGGTGGGGCCTTGTCAGGGGGGATGGGTCACGTCGGGGCTTGGCGGGGGGTTCGAGTGGGGCATTGGCCTGGGGTAGTGAGTGGGTCAGGCCTTGCCGTGGGTGGGGGAATCAGATTGGGTGGGGCCTTGTCAGGGAGGTTCGGGTCGGGTCAGGGCTTGGCGGGGGGGGTCGGTTGGGGCATTAGCAGGGGAGTCAGGTTGCGCCTTGGGGAGGCGTGGTGTTGGGTCAGGCCTTGGCAGGGGCAATTGGGTTTGGCCTTGGTGGAGTGAGGGTGGTGCAGGTCAAGCCTCGATGGGAGGGGGTGGGCCGGTTCGGGTCTTAGTTGGGGGGTGTGGATGTGTAGGGTTTGGTCTGATTGGGCCTTGGTTGTGGGGGTAGGGGTGCGGTGAGAGTCGGGAGTTGGGTCTGTCAGCGGGACTGGAATTGGGCTGTGGGCGCGGCAGTCCCCAATGGGGGTGAAGAGTCCTGTGGGGATGGAGAATTCCCGGTGGGGGTGGAGGGAAGCCCCCATGGTGGGGGGAAAGAGTCCTGTGGGGGGGTAGTCAGGGAGTGGGGGATTTCCCATGGGGGTGGGTGTCCTCCTGTTTGAAGGACATAAAATATTCCATGCACTATTTGAAGAGGAGCAGGAGAGTTTTTCCATGGTTGGTACTAAAATCCCTTGCTCGGTCAAGGCCATCAATGCTGGATATTCATCTATTTGCTGTTTGTGGGACCTTGCTGTTTGCAAATCAGCTATTGGATTGCCTACATTACAGCAATCAGAGGATTTTAGTAATTCATTGGCTGTGAAGTTTTTTCCAGTGCTGCATTCCTGGATTCATCTTATTCCTAAGAAAATATAGCAAACGCTCTGGTGTTGATCATTTAAGTAAAAAATCTTTTATTTTTGTGAGGTTTGACCAGTGCAGTCATATCCTGCTCAACAGAAAGTTGTGAAGTCTGCTGACATTTTTTAAATCTCAATGCACACAAATAAATTTTGTATTTATCACAGAATAATATAGGTTCACCATATATTCAAGATTAAATCATTAGAAATAAAGGGCAGGATTTTACCGATTCCGCTGAGGTCACCATGTTTGGAGCAAATGTGTGTCGGCAACGCACATGGGGCGGAATTTTATGGCCCCTCCCTCTGGCAGGATTTTCCAGCCCTGCCAGAGTCAATGGATTTGTGAATGGCTCGCCGCATTTTTGCCCCTACCGCAACCGGGATGTAAAGTTCCACTCCAAGGACGGGCAGCAAGACATCCCCCTGTATTTTCCAAAAAGCAGCCAATTAATCAGCTGCCGGTAGGGAAACTGTTCAATTAACGGTGGTGGGTGGGCCCGAGTGCTGACAGCACCTGTGGAGCATTCAGGCAGCTGAGACCCAGAAGGCAGGAGCAGGAGATAGACACTTTGAAGGCAGTGCTGGGATGGTGGCAAGAAAAGCAAGGATTGCCCCACACTTCAGTGATGCCTCCCTCGAGGCTCTAGTATAAGGCAGGCTACCAGCCATAACCAAGGTGGCATGGATGGACATGGCTGAAGTAATAAGTGGCCGAGAATTTGAGCCTTGAACCTGAGTCCAGTGCAGGAAGCGCATTAATGATCTGCACTGGTCTGGAAAGGTGAGTGGTGTTAACAGTTGGCATCTGGAAGCCCAGCATTAAGTGAAAGGCAACCATGAAATTGGAGGGCAAGCAGTGAAACCAAGCATGGGGCAATATCAAGCACCAATGTTGGCATAAGTGTAATTCTTAATTACTCTGGAAGGGTAAGGTATCTCAAACGTTTGAGCAACAGGTGAAGCTAGTTGTTTCATGCTGCTACCAAGCAGTAGCACCACAAGTAGCAACACAACGCAAAATGCACAAGTATTTTCCACAAACAGGATTCTGCCTTCATGCCAAAAATACTCCTGTCCACCACACAATTGAGTAACAGGGTATAAGAATTTCAGTGCCAGTTTGATAGCAGGTATGTAGGCCGTACGTCCCAACGGCTTTTTAAAAATATTTATTTCTGGGATGTGGGTGTCATTGGGTAGGCCAGTATTTTTGCACATCACTAATCATCCTTGAGAAGGCCTTCTTGAACCGCTACAGTCCCTGTGGTGTAGGTACACCTACAGTGCTATTAGGAAGGGAGTTCCAGGATTTTGACCCAGTGACAGTGAAGGAATGGCGATATGGTTGCAAGTCAGGATGGTGAGTGGTTTGGAAGGGAACTTCCTGGTGGCGGTGTTCCTATTTGTCTAACCATCTCCCATTTGTCTGCTGCCCTTGTCCTTCTAGGCGGTAGAGGTCACGGGTTTGGAAGGTGCTATTGAAGGCACCTTGGTGAGTTGCTGCAGTGTATCTTGTAGATGGCACACTGCTGCCACTGTGCATTGGTGGTGGAGGGAGCGAATGTTTACTGTGGTAGATGGGGTGCTAATCAAGTGGGCTGCTTTGTCTTGGATGGTGTCTAGCTTCTTGAGTGTTGTTGGAGCTGAACTCATCCAGGCAAGGGGAGAGTATTCCATCATACTCCTGACTTGTGCTTTGTGGATGGTAGATAGACTTTGGAGAGTGAGGAAGTGAGTTACCCTCCGTAGAATTCCCAGCCTCTGACCTGCTCTTGTAGCCACAGTATTTATATGGCTTCAGTTTCTGGTCAATGGTCACCCCCAGCATGTTGATAGGGGGGATTCAGCAATGGTAATGTCATTGAATGTCAAGGGGAGATGGTTAGATTCCCTCTTGTTGGAGATGGTCATTGCCTGGCACTTGTGTGGCACGAATGTTACTTGCCACTTGTCAGCCCATGCCTAGATATTGTCCAGGCCTTGCTGCATATGGACACAGGCCACTTCAACATCTGAGGCATTGTGAATGGTGCTGAACATTGTGCAATCATCTGCAAACATCCCCACTTCTGACCTTATGATGGAGGGATGGTCATTGGTGAAACAACTGAAGATAGTTGGGCCTAGGAGACTACCCTGAGGAACTCCTGCAGTGATGTCTCAGGACTGGTGGATCATATCAAACAGCATTTCCTTTGCAACAGAAACAGAAAATGCTGGAAAAACTCAGCAGGTCTAACAGCATCTGTGGAGAGAAGAACAGAGTTAACATTTCGAATCTATATGATTTGCTCTGAAGAAGAGTCATACAGACTCGAAACATTAACTCTGTTTTTCTCTCCACAGATGCTGTTAGACCTGCTGAGTTTTTCCAGTATTTTCTGTTTTTGCTTCAGATTTCCAGCATCCACAGTATTTTGCTTTTATCCAGCATGTCCCTTTGGCTGTTCGCAATAGATAGAGTACTCACCATACCCAACCAGCTTGTGTTGGCAAAACCCAGGACAAAATTTCAAACGTTAGATGTAATTCCACAATTGGATATCACTTGCTGAACAATCCCGAGTGTGCTAAGAATTATACTAACAACCAATTTAAGATTATCAGTCAGGCTTGCAATCTGGCTCACTTAAGCTTGCTAGAAGCTACATATATTCCTATGCAGGGACCTGTCCACTGCCGGCAAAAGGAACATGTCCAGGCATTGAGCCTTTTTTGAATTAAGCAATTCAAAGTGAATGATGCACCCAATTTGGAAAGCTCATGGGATGTGATGGCATTGGAAGACACTGCATCACTTCACTCCTGAGCACCCTCCACCATTGCAGATATGCACACTTTGGTGGGCTCTGTTGCACATGTAGAGTTGGTGGTGTTCTCTCGTGAGCACTTCACATACATGCAAAAGGAGGTAGCAGAGGCAGTGACAGCTGCAGCAACTTCCCCTCAGAGGAGAAAGGAGAGGCCCAGGAATGCTCACCTACATTTAAATGGTGAGCCTCAGGTGTCATCAGCCAAGCCGCAAATATTCCAGCTCATGCAGCAAATGTGCGAGGAGATGCCTGAGTTTCCAGAAACAGTGAGGTCCCACGCTGAATTAATGGAGGTGTCCATTCATGAGATGAGTGGCTCAATATCATTTGCATGTGAATGCACAGTGCCTTCCATTGAGAGAGTGGCAAGCCTCATTGTGGAGACAAGTTATTTGTAAATAGTTTGAAGACCTGTGAGGACAAGTGATACCTGTAGTTTAATAAAGTCACCAGTTTTACTGAGACCGAAATCCTGGTCGCCATTCCATCGATCTAACATTAAAACAGATTCTGCTAACAATGAAGAAGATTGCTGGGGTGAGCGAGTGTTCAGTAACATAAAATGTTTCATTCGTTTACGGGAAACATCAACCAGCCGGATAAAATCTGCAAAAGATTGATTTGAAGGTACAAATGCTCTATAAACATTGGATTGATAAATCAAAACTGAAGTGTTGTCAAACACCTCGCCAGATGAAGCATTCGTAGAGATGTAAGGTCCAACAGCTGTAGCTCGATCCTGAATCAATAAGGTCCTGTAGGCATAAACTAACATGTGTTTTGATTTATTCTTAGTCTCTTCCCAGCCAATGTCTTCACACCAGGAATAAAGCAAATAAATTTTAATGTCTGGAAACTCCGATGCATCCCAAACAGGAATGTCATTGGGAGCTCAATTACCTTTATAACAGGCGTATGAGCAATCAGAAGATAATTTGGCTACACAGAGAAGGTCTCTTTGGCCATGTTTACCTTTGAACCATCGTGTAAGACCAAGGTTAAAGTGAAGAGGACCATCACAGGTTTCAGCACCCTCCAAATGTCAGACAAATTAAACACAGAAAAATGTTGGACCTCGACACATCTGCAGGAAATTGCATGTGTTGTGTTCAAATAACAAGACATTTCTGATATGTCACATGCATAGCTTGCATCCAGAAGGTCACGAGCAAACTATCGACCTTTGCCATCCAAATGCCAGTCCCAAGGCAGGCACAATTCAGTAAGATGATATTTGTTGTCAGACGAGTAAGAATGTTTCATTTTACAATCGTCAGTGAGAATACGATTAAGTTCATCAATCCTATCGTAGCTCCATGTATTCTTAAAAGGGTTAGAGTTAAATTTTGAGGAACAAAATATCATTGAATTGTAAGGGAAGCTACCATCATTAGGAAGCAAAACCATAGGCTTATAATCATGCCAAAGGCAGATTGAGTAATAGAGGAACACATTGACGAATAGGGGAAGAGGAACTAAAGATACTTGATGCTTGCGGTCATTCGCGATGATGCCACATCATGCCTTTATGGGAATATGTCTTAGCAGGTTGAGATAGAGGAGAAGGAATGTTTACCAACACCATCGGTGTGAGGGTAAATATTTTGTTTAATCCAGTCAATAAAATAGCAATGTCCCACTTGCTCAAAACGTTGCTCATTGCATGCCTTTCCACCTGGCCAGCAGCTGTAGTAACTGAAGGTATAGCCTCTCCTGCTGTCTATCAGGGGTCACGTGATGTTCCTGGAGGCTCCAACCAATGAGCCCTAAGAACAGGCAATCTGGGGTGGGGGGGGGTGGCGGGGCTGGAGATTCCTGATCTAACATATAGCATCTGAAAATCTCTCTGCCATAAAGTTCATCTGTTTCTTGTAGTAGCAAGGCATACAATCTCATCAGCAGTCTGACAGCCCTGAACACGCCCAATTCTAAATCCTTTAATGAATTAGTGGAATCTTGTGAAAACACATTTTCAACCAAAGCCATCTGTGATAATGCAGCAGTTTAAGTTTAATTCCAGAGTTAGGGCCCCAGGAGAGTCCATCACAACCTATGTAGTGAACCTTAGGCAGTTGACAGCACATTGTGACTTCAGGGACATATTAAATGATACGCTAAAATAAAAGCAAAATACTTCGGATTCTGGAAAGCTGAAAGAAAAACAGAAAATGCTGGAAAAACTCAGTAGTTCTAACAGCATCTGTGGAGAGAAAAAAAACAGAGTTAACGTTTTGAGTCGGCTCTTCTTCGGAGCAAAAGAGAAGCAAAAATGTGATGAAATTTACACTGTTTAAGGGGGTGGAGCAGGTTAAACTGGAAAGAGAGCCAGTGATAGGTGGAGGCAAAGGAGAGATTGCAAAAAATGTCATGGACAAAAGGATAAAGGGGTGTTAACGATAGTGGTACTGGTACTATCATTAACACCATCAGTGCCTCCTGTAGCTGTCTCAAGGGCCTTAACTGGCCCGTTAATTAATGGGTACACCTCCGAACTCATAGTGTGCCCGCCTTCCGAATTATAGTGATGGCACACAGTGCTGTTGGGACACATGCCCGACTTCACCGCACATCACTTTACACGACAGCGTGCGGGACCTGCCCCTTAACACCAACGGGAAAATTCTGCCCAGAGAGTTTTTAAATTGCTTTTTGTTCTCCAGCTTGGATAGGGCTGCATCCCTATAATATTTATTTTTGTACTGGGTGTCTGAACATGCCCAATTCTGATTCCCTAAGCTAAATTTTAGGGATATCTTCTTAATAGATAATGGAATAATACCAGGCTGTGCCATCATTAATCTCCCCTAAATTTTGTTTACTAGTGAATAAGACAATTAAGCTTTTCTTTATTTCCAAAAAAGGAAAAGAGGCCCAGTGATACCTAGTGGATGGTATGGATGAGGTAACATTTGTCTCTAGTTCGAAGCAGAGCGGTGAGGCTAGTGCTGCCCATGTATATGTTTGAAGGCTTCTGGGTAGAAATGGCTATCCATGAATCTGTGTTTCTCAATTTTAAAGTATAATATCCTAAATATATACGAATTCTACCTATTTAGTCCTGAATTTCCTTCACGGGGCCAGCCACAGATCTCCCCATTGCCAGGAGAGCAACCACTCTGAGGGACCATGGGAGTTAACATGAGGCCTCAAAGAGAAGAGGAAGCGCGGACTTCAAGCAATTGGGGCTCCTCTCAGGGCACTTCCACCACTGAGGGCACATCCTCACCCCTTCCACTATTACACAAATGCTGGTTACTGCTTTGATGACTCAGTTGGCCCCTGCACAGATGCAGGCGGACCCAGGGGTGCTGGGTCCTTGTAGGGATCATGCATCTTGAGAACAAAGACCACAGCCATCTAATACACCGGAGCAAGAAAGGCAGCATCAATAGTTGCAGAGGGAACACCCATAGAAGTCTCCATAAGCGTGTGCCTAGATGTATGGAATAGCACTGGGGGTTCAATTGCATGATATTAATTTTTTGCACACATATGTGAACCTGGAGGCAGATTTCCAGCAACAGCAACACTCTTTGGTCCCTCCCTCTGCAGAGCCATCAAACCTGATAACCTAGCTTGATTGAGACCACACACGGCAGCCAGGTTCACCAACCTACTTTTATCCTCCTGACACTGCTGTTTACTTGGCAAGCGTATTAACTGTAGCTTTAGGAAATGTAGTGACAGTAGCTTTAAGACTTATTGTACTGTGTAGTGTCACATGACAGTGTGAACGAATCAGCCCGAAGTGCGGGGAACCTTGGGGGTGGAGTTGGTGTCTCGTTGTGGATCTAGATGGAAGCATGTAACTGCTGCTGAAGCCCTGTAAATAAAGTTCACTGTTTCTTAAGAGCAACCTGTTTGGAAAATCAAGTCTATAACAACTGGTGACAAGGATAAATTGGTTCTGACATTGTCTCTCACCCAGTGACTGTGAGCATCTTGATTTAAACAGAAGGAAGAGAAATTATACTCACCATGTATGCCACTTTTTGGCAGGATTGACCCCTTCGACTCATCCACAGAGGATTGGAGTCAATATATAGAACACCTCAGTTTCTTTTTCCAAGCAAACAAAATAACTGTCGAGGTAAAAAAGAAAGCAATTCTCCTAAGCGTCTGTGGGTGTAAAATTTATAATTTAATCCATAGTTTGATGGCCCTGAGCGGTCCCGATTCGAAGACCTTCAGCGAATTGGTAGACCTTGTAAAGGATCATTTTCAACTCAAACCTTCTGTAATCGTGCAGAGGTTCAAATTTAATTTGAGAGTAAGAGCCCCGGGGGAGACTGTAACAACAAATGTAGCAAAGTTGAAACAGCTAACTGAACATTGTGACCTTTGGGAGTCCCTAAATGATATGTTAAGGGATCATTTGGTCTGCGGTGTGCATGATGATGCCATTCAACAATGGTTATTGGCTGAAGTGAATATCAATTTTAAAAGAGTATTGGAAATAACGCTTCCAATATAAAGTGCCAAGCGGGATTTGCAGGCCTTACAGGGTGTGCAAAATGGCACCGTCTTTCAGTTGGGGCTGGAACAGACCACTAGGCGTGGCATGAAAACCAGGTGGTCAGCCACGACGCGGGAGACAGTTCCTGCTACCCGAAAATGTAAAATATATACAGGAGACAGCTCAGCAGCAAATCTGAAATTGAATTGTTACCGATGTGGAAGAAACCATATTCCTGAAACTTGCCATTTTAATGAGGTGGAGTGCCATTATTGTCATAAAAAAGGGCACTTACTGAAGCGATGTAAAGCAATCTTGAGACAGACTCCCAGGCAGCAAACTAAACTGATCGAAGCACATAATGTGGAAGAACCGGAAACCACTAATTCCAATGTTTATTTTCTATTTAATGTGAAAGTAGGGGAAACAGAGCCAATCAGTGTTACTCTACAGATCAATGGACTATGGACTTTGACTATGGAAGTGGATATCGGTGCATCAATTGCTGTAGTTGGGGAGCACACATTCAAATATTTAAACAAGGGTACTCAACAATTGAAAATGGAGCAAACTTCAGCCAAAATGAAAACGTATACAGCTGAAGCCATACAAGTGAGAGGTATTACCCCTGTACCTGTTTATTATAATCACTAGACAGCTCTCTGTGATTGTAATGGAAGGTGAAGGGTCAAGCCTTCTAGGTCGTGATTGGTTAAAGGAAATTAAACTAAATTGGTCTGAAATTTTCCAGCTGAGAGCTGGAGGACTGCTAGAGCTGCTAAAGAAATATGACAAGGTCTACACCTTCATTATTAAAGAAAAATCAATGTTGGTCTTGGAAGTCACCTCAAGAAGAAGCCTTCATGAAAGTAAACAGCTCTTGCACTCTTCAAACTTGTTAGTACACTACAACCCGACAAAAAAATTGGTGCTAACTTGCAATGCCTCCCCCTAAGGCATAGGAGCGGTACTATCTCACAAGATGGACGACGGTTCAGAAAGGCCATTAGGCTATGTGTCCAGAATCCTCTCTATGGCTGAGAAGGATTATTTACAAATTGAGAAAGAAGGATTATCGATTATTTTTGGAATTAAAACACTCCATCAGTATGGATATGGCCAACACTTTATTAAAGTATCTGATCACCAGCCGCTCTTGGGTCTATTTAGCAAAGAAAAAGCTATCCCTCAGCAAGAATTCGAAGATGGGCTTTGATTTCATCAGCATATGAATATATTTTGATGCACAGACCAGGGATGAATATAGCCAATACAGATGCCCTAAGTTACCTTCCTTTGCAGGAGAGCATTGAACATGCTCCAACTCCCCAATAGATTGTATTAATGATGAATTTCCTGGATTCTTTGCCAGTCTGCGCAAGACAAATAAGAAACAAGATAAACCGTGTTCCAGTCTTGTCTAGACTACGAGAACAAATATTGAAAGGATGGTCCCAGGAACCAGTCCCCGAAGAATTGAAGTTATTCTTCACTCGAAGGAGTGAATCAAATGGTCAGCATGGTATCTTATTATGGGATGCACGAGTCAACATCCCTTCATGAGGAAGGGGGACCGCTCTTACCTGAGTTTCATAGTGTGCATTCTGGAATTTCCAAAATGAAAATGTGTGCAAGGAGCTATATCTGGTGGCCAGGTAGAAACAATGATATAGAAAAAATGGTTAAACACTGTCTCCAGTGCCAGTAACTGCAGAAGTTGCCTGTTGCAGCCCCACTGCACCCATGGGAATGGTCTGGTCGGCCCTGGGTGAGACTGCATATAGGTTGTGTAGGTCCATTTCCAGGCACCATGTTTCTACTAATAATTGATGCACATTCCAAATGGTGAGACTCATACAAAGTTAGAGCGCCAACGTCAGGTGTGACTATAGAAAAGTTACGCCAAAGATTTTCTATACATGGGTTGCCAGAAGTAATTGTCTCAGACAATGGTACTGCATTTACTAGTGCTGAATTTTAAAGATTCATGAGCCTAAATGGTATCAAACACGTAAGGACAGCACTGTATCGTCCATCATCTAACGGATTGGCCGAGCCAACAGGACAAACTTTTAAAGTTGGGATGAAAAATTATAAGGAGGATCATTGGAGACTAAACTTTCACATTTCCTGTTTCACGATAGAACAATCCCCTATACTATTACAGGTTCAAAACCTTCAGGATTACTTATGAAGTGCCACCTTCGTAAGATATTAAGCCTGGTACTTCCCAATTTGAAGGGGAAGTAGAGAACAGTCAAGGGAATCAAAAAGTGACTCATGATTTGCAAAGCCGGGAGTGAGAATTTACTATCAGTGAAACAGTATTTGTATGAAACTTCAGCGGTGGATCGAGTTGGTTACTTGGTGTAATAGTTTCTGTGACCGGACCATTGTCGTACCACGTAGAAGTGGAGGGTTGGATCACCTGAAAACACGTGGATCATTTGAGGAGAAGGGAGATACCCCAACAAACCGATGTTCCACCTGTAACCATTGTAGAATCTGTAGCCCCCTTTGTGATTGATCAACCAAGGATAGACATACCAGTTGCCTCTGTTGGAATGGATAACACTGAACTGCCTGTGCCTAAGAAGGCACCTGATATTGCTTTGATTCCAGAAAACAAAGATTCAGTAAGAGATTCTAAAGCCATGGAACTATGACATTCCACCCGGATCAGGAAACCACCTGAGAGACTGAACTCATAATTCCATAACCCGTATATATATTTGTAATGTCACGAATGTAGTTGTTCTTGTAAATACAAATTGCAAAAAAAAAAAATTAAAGGGGGAGAAATGCAGTAACTGTAGCTTTAAGGAATGTAGTGACTAGTTTTAAGACTTATTGCACTGTGTAGTATCATGTGACAGTGTGAACGAGTCAGCCCTAAGCACAGGGAACCTTAGGGGTGGAATTCATGTCTAGTTGTGGATCTTGATGGAAGCATGTAGCTGTTGCCGATGTCCTATAAATAAAGTTCACTGTTTCTTACGAGAAACCTGTCTGGAAAATCAAGTCTATAACAGCAAGCCTCCAACCCTCCATGCTTGCCAGGTGGCCCTGGTAAGATTGCAAATACCTGGTAAAATCCTGGTCTATTGACTCCTAAGTTATGTACAGTTTCTTTCCACCTCCATTCAATCTGCCATTGAGCCACCAAGCCGTCTGCCGCTGATGGAAAGAGGTCGAGAACTCACATGACACAGCCCATGCTATTTTACCAACCCCTCCCCCCTCCACCTCCATTCCAGCCTTCAAGGAGTCAGTAAAATTCTGACCAAGGAGGCAGTTGCTATGGAATTTACTTAATATCCTTTCAGCATTAATCATTTTTGTATTTTTGAGGTACCCTGAATTGGAAATTTGGTAGCTACTTAAATGCCTTGAAATTCCACAACACCAAATTATTGGGACAGAGCTGTATGAATATGTGAGATACGTTAGTAGCGGCCACCTTGACAGAGGAGCAGAATGTTGGAGCTTTGCTGTTTCAATAGTGGAGTAAAAGCTTGGAAAAGGCCCAACAGAATAGAAAGGTATGCAAATCTTAAGCTCCTCAGGGAGTTTCTGGGATCCTTTGCAGATAATTAACACCCTCTGTTCCTGATTACCTTGGGTTTCAAAAGCTCATGGCATTTCCAAAAGCTTTAGTTGGTGTCACCCTAGCTTGTGAGAGTTCTACTCAGGTTTTATAAGGGCAGAGTGGGTGAAATTCTTGGTTCAGTCTGGGAACTCCTCCAGACATGCTCCCTTGATTTTGGAGATAGGGAGAAGGGGATGAGGACAGGAAATTTGCCTGTGGCCTCTCGACTAAAGAATGACAAACCAGAAATAGTGTAGCAGAATCACAATGGCAGTGGTTCCATTCATTTTATTATCCCCCAGTTGGGGGTCTTCCTGGAATTGGGCACAGTCCAACTGGAATATCTGGTCAAGATATTTCAGCTGAGAATGACTTTGATATTTGGTAATGTGATTTAACATTAGAATAAGCCCAGATAACAGGTCAGCAAGGCCAGATTCATGGGTCTGAAATGTCATGGACTTTGCAGTGCTCTCCTAACATGACTCCCAAAGAAAAGGTATATATTCAATATTTTGTTTAGCTTGCCATACTTTGCAAGCCAGTGTATTATGGGATCACAGAATCCATGTTGTTTTGTTAGTTCTGTTACTGCAGTAGAATAAACGAGAGCTGCAATGTTCAGTCACCTCCATGCCTCTGTGAGTATTGATTTGTCTTTAAAAGGTTTGTGGCTATACCAATATTAAAGCATAACAAATTGGCACCAAGGATGATGGACCTTTGCGGTCAGGCCACTCAAAGTGAAACAGCTAGTGAAAGGAAATTACTAGTAAAAAAAAACACGCCAACTCTCCCAGAGCGCTTCTGGAGTTCGGATAAAAGGCGAAGATAAAAAGACATAAAGAGAAGAAATTGCTGCTGTGCTTTTCCGAACAGGAAAGAAGTTTAGAAAAATAAAAGCTTACAGAGAAAAGCGAAACAGCCGCGGTTGCAGAAAAAAAAGGTGTTCCACGATGGCGGGTATCCTGGGAAAGCGCAGGAGAATACAGCAACAGGGCCGTCAGCTGCAGACAGCCTCCGAAGTTCCAAATATACAGGACATACAGGGTTCAAAAGGAAGGGACAGTTAGAAGGATGTGCTACAGTTTTAAAAAGTTTAAAAACTACGGAAAGGGAAGTTTCATGATTGCTGCAAAGCTCGCCAAAACCCAAGAAGTGCGGGAAAAAACAGACTTAACCCATAGCTGCTGACAGCCTGGTTAAAAAAAATGGTTACTGTCTTAAATTGGTAACAGCATTTAAAGTGGCAACTACAGGAAAAGGAAATGACAGTAAACAAAAAGTAACTGATGAAGAAGAGAAAATAAAAGGGCGGAAAATGACTGTGCTTACCAGACCTATGGGACATTTGGATGAGACTGTTGAACAGTGAAGCTCCTACATTGAACACTTTAAGTTTTTTGTCCTTGCAAATGGACATGAAAATGATAGAAAGGTGCCAACTTTCTTAAGTATAATGAGAGCTAAAACCTTCGGCTTATTAAGAAGTTTGGTGCAGCCTGATTAGCCTGGCACAAAATCCTATGAGGACATTATTAAAGCCTGGAGACGTATTTTTCCCCGAAGCCACTTGTCATAGCAGAAAGATTTAGGTTTCACAAAAGAAACCAAGAAGAGGGGGAAACAATTACGCAGTATGTTGCAGCACTTAAAAAGCTCACTAAACATCATGAATTCAAGGAAGTACTGAACGATACCCTCTGTGACAGGTTGGTCTGTGGCCTTCATACTGAGCAATCCAGAAACGTCTACTGACAGAGGCTAACCTCAAGCCATAGAGATTGCAGTCTCCATGGAGCTGGCTGCATAAGAAGCACAGCAGCTGAGTGCATCAACTTGAGCGAGTAATGTGACAGCTGAGTGTGCACACAAGATAGCAAGCAGCTGAGAATATTACCGTTGTGGAAAGTCTGGTCACCATCCATCTGAATGTTAGTGCGGAGACCTTGAAAGCTGTCAATGTGGCAAGAAGGGACACATTGAGCGTGCCTGTAAAAACAAAAAAGTAACAGTGAATCAGAAAGGCAAACCAGAGAAAAAGGAACTTGGCATAACAAGAAGAAAAATCTCCATGTCATATAGCAGGTATGGGTGGACCAGTGTGACAGAGTCTGAAGAAGGACCACTCCGCTGCTTGTCAGTGACAGGTGGTTCACAGGGCTACTGGGTAACACCGCTGCTGGAGGGCCAACCAATATATATGGAACTGGATACAAGGACAGCAGTTTCTCTGGTTCTAGATGCTGTGTATAAGGAGAAGCTTAAACATCTTCCCCTGATGCCTGCAAAAATCATTCTGAAAATATATACGGGGGAATCTGTACCTATGATGGGCAGAACGAAAGTTAAAGTGGAACTAAATGGACAGGCTGCTAAGCTACCACTGTTTGTGGTGAAAGGCAACTACCCAGCTTTAGTTGGCTTGAGAAGATCCGGTTAAACTGAACAGAAGTACACAGCACTGCAAGAGAAGAAACTGGCCTGACGGCTGTAATAAACAAACATGCTGCTGTTTTGAAAGGCGATTTGGGAAGCA
This sequence comes from Cetorhinus maximus, assembly GCF_964194155.1. Lineage (NCBI taxonomy): Eukaryota > Metazoa > Chordata > Chondrichthyes > Lamniformes > Cetorhinidae > Cetorhinus > Cetorhinus maximus. Next base: position 141,341,331 of record NC_135881.1, on the reverse strand, counting down.
TGAAGGGAATCAGCATAATATTGAATATCAAAGCTGACTCTCAACCAAAATTTCTGAAGGCCACAACAGTGCCTAAAGCCATACGACCAAGTCGAAGCTGACCTGGAACGCCTGGTCAAGGTAGGAGTCTTAGTACCTGCCTGCCATAGAGAATGGGCAACACCCATCGTTCCAGTGCTCAGGGAAGACTGCTCCATATGCATCTGTGGAGTTACGCTGTGTTGTGTGTTGAACAATATCCACTTCCCCATATTGAGGACTTTTTTGCTGGCCTGGCTGGTGGACAGAAATTCAGCAAACTAGATCTGTTCCAGGCCTACTTACAAATGCACGTTGATGAGAAGTCACAAGAATATATCACCATCACAACACACAAGGGACTGTACCGATACTGCTGTTTGCCTTTTGGAATAACACCAGCTCCAACCTTGTTTAAGAGGGCCGTGGACCAGATCCTGAGTGGTTTGCCCGGAGTTCAGTGCTACCTTGATGACATCTTGGTAATGGGCAGGACTGATGAGGATCATCTCAAGAACTTGGATGCCGCCCTACAAAGGCTAGAGGAGTAAGGCCTACGGTTTTGTAAAGACAAATGCGAGTTTTCTTCAGCCCTCTGGAATATTTGGGGCATACAATTGATGCTGCTGGGCTTCACAAAGCACCCTCAGGTCAAGGTTATTGTGGATGCTCCAGCTCCTCAGAATACCAGCCATCTTAGTTCATTCTTGGGGCTGCTGAGTTATTATGGAAGATTTATTCTGCAGCTGGCAATCCTGCTGAATCCCCTGCATGAGCTTGTGTGTAGGAACAAAGCTTGGAAATGGACAGAAGCCTGCGACGCTGTGTTCAAGAAGGTTAAAGCAACGCTGACAGATTCTGAGATACTGACGCACTTTGACTCCTCCTTACCTTTTACAATTTGCATGTGATGCATCGCCTTATGGAGTTGGAGCCATTGTTTCACACAACGCCCTCTGGTGTGGAGAGGCCCATAGTGTTTGCTTCACAGACTTAAAGCAAAGCAGGGAGCCAATACGCTCAAATCGAACTGCCAATCATTCTCAGAATCTGGAAATTTCACCACCCACTGTTTGGATGGAAATTCATGCTGCTGACTGATCATTGACCACTCACCTCAATATTTGCCCCACGCACAGGCATCCCTCCTTTAGCTGCAAACAGAATGCAGCGTTGGGATTTGATGTTGGGTGCTCACACACATGACATCAAACATTGAAAATCTACCTTACATGGCAATGCAGATGGCCTGTCGAGGCTGCCGCTACCAGTCATCCATGCAGATGCTGCTCAAAGACTTTTTCTACCTTGCACATGTGGAGAAAACACCCATCACTTCAGTCCAAATCAAGAAGGCCACTCGAGTAGACCCAACCTTGTGCAAACTTGTGATGCATGGTAACTCTTTCCTGAACTTCCAAGTCTCACCTGACCTTCATCCTTATGTTTCCAGGAAGATGGAGTTTCCAGGAAGATTGGAGTGAAACCAATGTTGGACCAACTGCATTTTGGACACTGGAATAGTTTGCATGAAAGAGATTGCAAGAAGCTACATTTGGCGGCCTAGCCTGGACCAAGACATTGAAACCATGGCAAGATCCTGTTCTTCATGCCAGAGTGTGAGAAACATGCCTCAATTCCCTTAATCCATGGGATTGGCCGTAAAACCCTTGGCAGCGCATTAACGTCGATTTCACTGGACCATTTGAAGGAACAATGTTCATGGTGGTTGTTGACACTCATTCCAAATAGCCAGAGGTTTCAGTGCTGTCCTCTGCTACAGCTGAGAGCACAATTCAAAGGCTAAGAGAAATGTTCAGTCATTACTGGTTACCAGAACAACTTGTGACCAACAACGGATCTCTGTTTGTCTCGAAGGAGTTTGAGAATTTTTTGAGAAGCAGTGGAATCACATCACCTTAGCACCATATTAACACATTTTCTGAACTAGGGAAAGAGGGTAGACTGCCTCTATTTCTGCTGAACCCTTCTCAAGTCTCTGACTTCATAAATTCTGATGCGCGGGAGGTCTTCTCTCCCAATATGGGTTACGGCGGACTTCTGGTACTATTACAGGGTAATGTTCATCAGAGATTGATAGCAATTTGGAACATGTAGCCGAATCTGAAGTCATGTCTAATGGAGGTGTAGGTGAGATGACTTGAACTTAAGTCAAGCTAGACTGAGCTGGTGAGGCTGGAGTTGGCACTCCTCAATTTGGAGATGGGTCTTCCATAAGAGGTGTGTCCTCAGATGGTGCTTGACTTGGCAACAGTTGGTCAACAAGTCTCCGCCAGGTGAGATCATTCACTGAGAGTTAGCTGAAAGATTTGTTCAAACCATGAAACACGCTTTAAGTTCAGCACAAGGACATTCCTCCATTCAAAAGCATCTGGACACATTTCTGCTGACATGCCAAAACACGACACAGGCTACGACTAAAGTATCTCCAGCATTCCTACCAATGGGATGGCAACTGCGCACTTGCTTTGATCTGCTGAGGCGAACAAAAGCACAAGTTGTGCAAGATCAACAGCATGACCAAGTGGAGAGAAAAGCACAGAGATCAAAGCCAAGATTTTTCTGTTCTGGACAAGAAGTTCTAGCTCGTAATTATCCTACCGGAGCTAAATGTGTCAGTGCAGACTCGATGAGCCGAAGGGCCTCTTCTGCATTGTGTGATTCTGTGATTCTGTGAAATGGGTTCCTGCTACAGTGATTGCTCAGACAGAACCTGTTTTGTACACAATCTAAACTGTGAATGATCTCACCTGGCGGAGATTTGTTGACCAACAGTTGCAAAGTCAAGCACCATCTAAGGATACACCTCTTATGGAAGAGCCATCTCCAAGTCGATGAGTGCCGAACTCCAGCCTTACCACCTCAGTCTCGATCGACTGAAGTTGAAGTCATCTCAGATTCGGCTACAAGTTCCAAATTGCCATCAACCTCTGATGAACATTACCTTGTAAAAGCACCAGAAGTCCTCCGTAACCCACACTGGGAGAGAAGACCTCCTGAGCATCAGAATTTATAAAGTCAGAGACTTGAGAAGGGTTCAGCAGAAATATAGGCAGTCTACCCTCTTTCCCTAGTTCAGAAAATGTTTTGTTAACTGACATTTCCAATAAGTGGGGAGGAATATGTTATGTAGCAAATGTCTTGGTTAGCTTGTCGTGTTTTGCAAGCCAGTGCATTATGGGATGGCAGAATCCATGTTGTTTTGTTGGTTCTTTTAGTTACTGCAGTAGAATAAACAAGAGCTGCAATGTTCAATCACCTCCACGCCTCTGTGAGTATTGATTGGTCTTTAAAAGGTTATCAGCCGTACCAATACTAAAACATAACAAAAGGGAAATTTGAAGGATAAAGTGCCAAAAACTCTAATGTCTCTTTTAAATTAAAATTTAATGGTGTTACTTTTAAATTAAGCTTTGTTTTTACATTTATCCAATAGAACAAGAGATTGCTGGTTGCATTACTTTGCTGCAGATCTCTAAAGACCAAGCTTGGCTTCAATATGCAAAGTAACATGACTCTGAACAATTACCTAGGTCAGGAGTACATCCATAGTGTGGACACAACTCCCTGTCCATTAAGAAAGCTATTGAATTAAACTTAATGCTTAAATTACTCTGAAGCCACATTAGACACAGAAAGAGAAACAAAGGAAGAGAAATAAAGAACAGATTAAGAGAGTAAAAAGGAGCAGAAAGGAAGAGTAAAAAGTTTTAACTTAAAATATGACATTTTTAAAATCTCCACCAACAATTTATACCTGAAATAAAAACAGAAAGTGCTGGAAAAATTCAGCAGGTCTGGCGGCATCTGTGGAGAGAGAAACAGAGTTAATATTTTGAGTCGAATATGACTCTTCTCCGGAACAAATTTATACCTGTAGAAGTGAGATTCCACACTTGTCATAGCTAATTTTTAGTGCCAGAATGGTTGATTGGCAGTAATTAGCAGTTATTATATCATTAAAAGGATCGTTAGACTTGAAATGACAAGAATGAACTGTCTGTGACCAGTATAATTTATATGTACCATGCAAATATGGCAACTTCACACCATTGAATACATTTCAATGGTGAGGCAGACAGCAAGATGTTGTTTTCATGAAGTTAATATGGGGAGCAGTGCAACTGGGACATCAACTATGGGATGTTTGCATTTAATCATTCAACTGTCCCTTGTCTGAATTCACTGGATCATTTAAGCATAAATAAGGACGAGTGTCATGAGTCTCACCATTATTTTGCGAGAAAATCTGGCCCAATAATAGTCTTTCAATGCTTTTCAGAATTACTTTCTAATATTATCATTTTTGCTCAAAACTAAATCAAGAAAGATGCATTAATATGACAAGAAATGAGTTCCTAGCATTTTTATAGTAGGATTGGTTGACTAAATGGTGCCCTGAATGAGTTGGCAGTATCTGCATCCAATAATGTATTAAAATATATCCATAGAATCTAGTCATTTAAATTCTAGTAGTTGATACATTAATAAGGCACAATGGACTGTCAATTCTGATGTGTCACCTTTTTGAAGTTAAGCTTGATTTCTGTACCTGCAACTCCTGCTACGTGAACTCAAAGACTTTAGAATTCATTGCACTTTGTTGTCAAGCCAATATTCTGAGATTTAAAATAATTTTCTTAGAGCAATTTGAACTCAAATAAAACTTGCAACTTTATTTTTAGACATAATTTGTTGACAGGTTTTCAACAAGGGTTACAATTATGATACATGAGGAAATTCTGGACATGGTATTTTGGTGGTTAGTACTAGATGCCAAGATGTATGTTCCATGAGTGATGGAGGCTAAGTAATATGGGGGTTAAATTAGATACCCCTGAAAATGGGTGTGGGAATCATGATGTATGATTAGTCCACACCCATTCAGTAAAATGCAAGCAGCATGCCAGCTTTGTGCTGTTTGCTTGTTATAATTATTGCTCTGTAAAACCAGTGCTTCCCGCACTGTTCATTGGCTCCCTGCATCAACAGCTAGCCCAATATTGTTGGTGCCTAGTACTACATAATGCCAGACTGCATTACTTAAATCTAACACACACCTCTTAAAGGGGAGGTGCATTGTGACTGGAGCAGGTGCTGAGATCATTCAGAATATTGTGCTGTCAAAGGATCAACGGTTGATCATGGGAGAGAGCATGCACCGAGGTTTTCAGTTGGTCCACTGGACGTCTTGATGGAAGAGGCGAAAGGAGAGAGGTCTTGTACATTCAGGGGTGCTGGATGCCCTCCAGATGCATACTCAGAAAATAGTGGCAAAAGATATCAGAGAAGGTCAATGCCAGGAGTGTAGCCCCAAGGACCTGACGCAGTTTTGGAAGATGTTTATTGATCTCTCATAAGTTGTCAAGATCAGTGAATGCACCTTCAAATGCCATATCCTACCAATTGCTCCACTAGCCTCAGCCACTGCTCAATTCACTACACTTCCATCACTCACCTATTAACAATCTCAATCAATCAGGACTCTATCTGACCCTCATACACTTAGAACTATTGCAAAATTTGCACTCACATCTCCCACCTTGCCCACACTGTCAGCAATTCAACCATGTCAACCACATCACCCAAACATATTACATGACACTGACTGACAAACTTCCCTCTCTTTCACAGGAGAAGGAAGCACAAAACAGGAGGCAGCAAGATTTAACCAGAGGGAGAGAGGCACGCCTACAATTTTTAACCCCTGTGGAGGAGACAGTGCTGGCCATTATGGGAAAGGGCCATTGCTGAGGCCCTGGCCACCAGGCTCTTGAAGATGAGGTTATTGACAGACCAATCCCCCTTCTCACTTCCCACTTCTCCCTTATTACTCAATCTCTTCTGGGGTAAGCAAGTTCTTTCTACTTTGTCCTCACCATAACCATACACTTCTCCCTTTATCATTTCCAATATGCAAGAACTGGAACCTACCCAAGCAGTGAAGGAAGAGCCAGATGAAAATGAAGCTGGGGAGATGCAGTATGGTAGCTTAGTGATTGGGTTACTAGACTAGTAATCAAGAGGCTTGGATTAATGATCCAGAGACATGAATTCAAATCCCACCACAACAGGCACTGGAGAGATTGTTTAGGAGGGAGGGCCGTAGATTCCTGGAGAATCAGAGCTGGTTCTGAGGGTAATGGGAACTGGACCAGCCAGGTGGGTTGCACCTGAACAGAGTTAGGACCAATATTGTAGTGGGGAAGTTTGTTAATGTTGTTGAGAAGGGCTAGTTTGACAGGAGGATGGAAACCGAGGGTTGAGTTTTCCCATAATGAAACTAAGTGGGGTGGCGGGCGGCTTCGGCAACGTCCGGCCTTGGCAGTGTCCAGTCTGCTGTCTGTAATGGAGGCAGCGTCCGGCTTCGGCAGCGTCCAGCCTCGGCAGCGTCCAGTCTGCTGTCTGTAATGGAGGCAGCGTCCGGCTTTGGCAACGTCCGGCCTCGGCAGCGTCCAGTCTGCTGTCTGTAATGGAGGCAGCGTCCGGCTTCGGCAGCGTCAGCCTCGGCAGCGTCCAGTCTCGGCAGCATCCAGTCTCGGCAGCGTCAGCCTCGGCAGCATCAGCCTCGGCAGTGTCAGCCTTGGCAGCGTCCAGTCTCAGCAGCGTCCGGCTTCGGCAGCGTCTGGTCTCAGCAGCGTCAGCCTCGGCAGCGTCAGCCTCGGCAGCGTCCAGTCTTGGCAGCGTCTGGCCTCGGCAGCGTCAGCCTCGGCAGCGTCCGGCCTCGGCAGTGTCCGGTCTCGGCAGCGTCCGGTTTCGGCAGCATCCGGCCTGCTGTCTGTAATGGCGGCAACTAGCGCCCGATTCTTGGAGCCTCATTAATTATGCAGAGACACGTATCGGTCCGAAGGGCCTGGTGGGTTGGGAGCTGATTCGTCCGCCTGCCGTCAGCTGGCGGGTTTGAAGGTCCGGGCGCCATATTTAAACACGAGTCCAACACACAATCTCACTCTCTCCAGCCCACCAGAGGTGTCTGGCAGCCAGAAGAGGAAGGCCGAGAGCCTGAACAGGAAGGCAGCACCTCGCTTCACACACCAGGCCCACCAGGCCTTAATCAGAGGGGTGCGGGTGTGCAGGCAAGTGCCCCATCCCAGGGATGGCTGCTGGAAGCATAGCAACCTCACCTCTTTGGCCTGGGAGGCCATCGCGGAGCAGGTCAGTGTGGCTGGCAACTGCGCTCGAAGTGCCACCCAGTGCAGGAAGAGGATGAATGATCCCATTTGCTTTGCCAGGGTAAATCATCCTTTAGCACCTTCCAATATCAAACTCTCATCATGGCATCATGCATTCAAATGGCTACTTTCTTCAGGGATCTCACGCAACCATTAGCAGGGGACACATATCGACACTCATTCTCTCACCGAGACTTTCACATCACCGCCATCCAGTCTATCATGTTGCTCACACCCCATCCTCTGGCCTTTCTGGGGAGGGTTCACCACACACAGGGGACATGCATCTCACCCAACCTCTGCTCCATCCCTTCTCACCACATGTCTTTCTTTCTTCTTCATACAGGCCAAGCTGGCGCACAATAGGCGTGAGAGAGTGCAGACCGGGGGAAGGACAGCCGACATCATTGCCTTCACTGAGTTCGAGGAGGCTGCAGCCAAGCTGGCTGGGGAGGACAGAGATCGCTCCTGTGCAACCCCATACAGATCACAGCTCCATCACCTCATCAAATCCTGACCTTCACAGTGAGTCACATGCTGTCTTACCTATCTCAGGCTCATCAACTGAAACTCTATTTTCTATTTTCTAGGCACCAGCAGATCGAGGCCCACAAGCCAGCCCAGCACCTCCAGTACGAGCTCCGGACCTCACCCAAGGAGAAAGCTCCGAAAGAACCATCATGGCGCTCACACGCACCCTCCACCAGCTGAGAGACACACACATTGGTGGGGCACAAGTGTAGATTAGGCTCGGGGCCACTTTCTGAAGAACACCTCACTGACACAACACCGCAGCAATCAGAGCAGGGACAGCCCAGGTCTCCGGTACTCGGAGGGCTGCTGCTGACCAGCCACACGCTCAGTCCGAGTCCAATGACAAGCCTCTGAAAGCAGCCGCCAAATCTATACTGCAGATGTAACAATAGGCAGCGGAACATCAGGCAGAGATTCGACAGTCACTCAGCAGACTAGAGCGAATGATGGAGGAGTCTGTCCGTGTTCTGTCTGATGTTGTGGCTCCGACATGCGAGTGCCTCGAGGTCACCTTGGGAAGGCTGGTGACCACCATGGAGACCTTGGTCCAGCAGGTCTTGCCGGATTTGTGCTCGGCCCTGCACTCCATGGACACAGACCCTGGTGGACACCATCAAGATGTAGGCGACATGGGGACAATGAACCTCCAGGTGCACCATCTTCTGCAGGAGTCAGGACGGGCCCTCAGGCACCCACGGGGAGGATGAGTGTCAGCTGGACACCCTGGAGCTTCCTCTCAGGACACTCCAAGGATATGCAGCCGCTCACAGCCCCCTCTACCTGTGACCCCATCCACTCCAATTTCTCAGACTGCCGAGGGCACTTCTGCCCCTGAGCAGGTGCCCCTTATCAGGCCAGGGCCTTCCAGACCATGGGCTATCAGAGGTTGTCTGCCAAGGTAATTGCAGACATCAGGACGTAGTATTCAGCAGGCTGCCTCCACCTCTGCTGCTGATGTCGGGACTGCACCCAGGCGTAACGCTAGAGTTAGGAAAGTTAAAAAAAATTCTTGTCACTTTTAGGTCATGGGTGTGCTAGACATGTAAATAATTACACTTTAATACATTTGATGATTATGCAAATGTTCCTGTCAACTGAAGGCATTGTGATTTTGCACTTTGGAATCCTCTTATTTCGAAATTTAGCCTTCCTCCCACTCAGTGATAGTGTCCCACTGTGAGATTCACTTTCCTGTGATGTCAACCTCAGTTGAACTAGTATCCACACCCCTTGTGTGATGTCAGGGAGATGTGTTTAAATCTTTATTGGAAATGTGTGATGTAATCATTTCTAATCCTTCTTCCTCAAAGAACACAATTGAGTGAGGGCACCTCATTTGCATTATATCCTCAGTGGTAGTGGCAGAAGAAAAGACATGCACAGGAGGAGGAGATCTCTAGGCATGTTCACATCTCAGCTGCAGTAGTGTTTGCATCGTTAGATGGCAGCAAAGGCTTCAACTCTTGTCTCACATTGCCTCTCCCTCCTTCACCTCCTTCACCTCCTCCATTGCATTAGGACCCTGACAAAGGCAGCATTGAGCCCTGGATCCATATCGGTTTTTGCCTCCTCTCTGAAAGGAAACATTGAAGACATTAATGATTCAAGGAGCAAGAATGTGAAGCTCAGAAATGACACGTTTGGAGGCTGTAATGGTCCATAGTTTTTCCTGCCCTGCTTGCATGGTGGTTGATGCTGTCTTGTCCCTGAGACACTAGCAAACACATCGAGGTGACCAAGATGGCATCGCAGATGTAACATCTTGAACCCGGCATGGGATGCTAAAGTTTAAGTGAGATGAGTGATCCAACTTAACTTTGTGCTCCAATCCTCGAGGTGGCATATTAATGACCAATCAGTTTCTCATGGTCAATGAGTGGATGCCCTTTGGCCCATTAGGAGTGTCAAATCTGGTGAACACATGACTGGCCTTCATTGATGGAATGCCATGTATGATCCAGCTGTGTCTCCTTCACTATTGTCTGCATTCGCAAATTCTACATTCCTATGTGTTACTGTTGAGATGCAGCGACTGTGATGTGAAGCCACTGAGTTCTGAGTAGCCCTTTAACAGTGCTAAGGAAGCCATTGGCTTTCAGTGGCTTTCATTTCAAGGAGGTCTTCCTCCTTCCTTTCTAAGCAGACTCCTGCTCACTTCTGCAGCAACAAGAGATTCAAGGGTGATCCCAGAAGGGCCCCCATAGTGTTCACCTTTCCTCTCTACCATTCCATCACCTTCCCTCCCGATTTCCCACATCATGGTAGTCAACCCGACCCTCGGTTGAAGTGCTAGTCTCTGGAAGTGGAGGCCTGCATGAGTGCCACAACACAGTGGTGTTCCTCGGGACATTGAAAACAAAGAGAAGGAGCAGTCCAACCCTACAGTCCCAACAGAGTGGCGTTCATTGCAATAAAACTGGCACAGCGCTATGGCAGGTATGTTCCGCTCACCTCCAAGTTACCAGTGAACTGAGGTCCGACTTGCACATGCCACCCTTTGTCAAACGGATTTGAGGCCAAAGTAATTTCCCACTGCGTGACAGAAGATTGGAAGGCGTGACAAGATTCTGGCGAGCATCTGTTTTAATGAGCATTCATGACATGCTAATGAATGTACATGGTGTTTGCGCCACTAGTCAGCAAGATAATCAGCCCACCATGAACACACTGTCGGGAGAATTGCGACTTGTTTCTACAATGGCAGACTTGCAACTTTTTGCCTGCCGCTGGATTCTCCACTCCCATCGACCATAAAACCTGCCACAGGCGGGATGGGAAAATTCCAGCACTAAAGTGTGATTTAGAAGGGGAAAATTAGTAAGTGGGTATGGAACACAGAGAAAACAAAGACTAGAAAATAGACAACAAAGGGGTTGTTCAGTGATATATAGTGTATACCTCAATGCAAGAAGTTTAGTAAATGAGACAGGTGAGCTGAGGGCACAGATCAACAATTGGAAATATGCTATCATAACTAGTACTGAAACATAGCTTATAGAAAGGCAGGAATGGCAGCTCAATATTCCTGGCTACAGGGTTTTCAGATGAGATAGAGAGGGAGATTAAAAAAAGGGGGGGGCGTTCACAATATTTGTTAAGGAAACAATCAGAGCTGTCAGGAAGAATGATATGCTAGAACAATTATCAAATGAGGCCATATGAGTTGAATGATGAACAAAACAGGGCAATCTCACTGCTGGGAATGTACTATGGACCCTAAACCTTTGGAGGGTGATAGAAAAACAAATATGAAGGCAAATCTCTGAGAAGTACAGAAACAGTCAGGCAGTGACAGTAGGAGATGTCGACTACAAATATTAGCCAGGATAAAATCAGTGTGAAAGATACAGAAGGCATAGAATTCTTAATAAGTATTCAGGAGAACTTTTTTTTTAATTCTTTCATGGGATGTGGACATCACTGATAGGGCTAGCATTTGTTGCCCATCCTGAATTGCTCTTGAATTGAGTGGCTTGTCACATCATTTCAGAAGGTCAATTAAAAGCCAACCACATTGCTGTGGGTCTGGAGGCACATGTAGGCCATACTATGTGAGGATGGCAGATTTCATTCCCTAAAGGACATTTGTAAGCTAGATGTGTTTTTACAATAATTGATAGTAGTTTCATGGTCTCTATTACTGAGACTGGCTTTCAATTCCAACCAGCTGCCATAGGTGGGATTTGAGCCCATATCCCAAAAGCATTAGTCTCTAGATTACTAATCCAGTGACAGTACCACTGTCATCACCCCCAGCCTGTATGCAGCAAACCCAACAAGAGAAGGAGCAGTTCCGAGCTTAGTTTTGGGAACTGAAGCTGGACAGGTGGAAGGTGTATCAGTGGGAGAGCATTTTGGTGGTAGTAATCATGATTCAGGTAGATTTAGTGCAGTCATAGAAAAGAACATAAAAACATAAAAAATAGGAGCAGGGTAGACCATGCAGTCCGCCCAGCCATTCAATATGATCATGGCTGATTTTGGGCTTCAACTCCACTTTCCCACCCGCTCTCCATATCCATTGATTCTCTCAGAGACCAAAAATCTGTCTATCCTATTCTGGTAATTATGGTTTTATGTAATGCACAGTATATCTTTAAGAAGGATGTTATAAAGGAAGACCCCATGATCTTATGTAACCAATAGGGGAATAGCATGGGCTACCTCTGTAGTCAGTTGTCTGAGTGAGTAGTCAGAAGTATGGAGATAGGGTTTGAGCTGAAAGTACACAAGTCTAGCTGCTGAGTACCTTTGTAAATAAACAGAATGTGTTCCACCTAAGAAATATCTGCTGATCAACTCTGCCTAATGTACCAACTTGGCCATCCCAAAACAAGCATGCAGCCTGGATCCATAAGTCCCAACAAATTGGTGACCAGGATTCAACAAACTGGCGAGGAAAGCGAGGAAAAAGTGAGGAAAAAGTGAAGATACAATAAACTGGCTTAGAGAATAAAATAAGTTAACGAAAGAGATCAAGAGAAATGAAATTGGGCAGTACCTCGTACGATAATTGTAAGTAAAATTTCTGTCCTAATCATCGAAGCAATCCCCTCACAGAATGCCACAATTCAGAAGAATTGATCCTTTCGATCCAGCCATGGACAATTGGTCTCATTATATTGAACGCCTCATGTTCTTTTCCGAAGCGAACAACATTGTGGGTCAAGAGAAGAGGTGAGAGATCCTCTTTTCTACATGTGGGAGTAAAGCCTACAGCTTCATTCAAAGTTTGATGGCACCCAGTGCCCTAGATTCTAAAAGTTTTGATGAATTGGTGGACCTCATAAAGGGTCATCGCCAACCAAAGCTCTCAGTAATGATGCAATGGTTCAAATTTAACTCATGAAATAGAGCCCCGGGATAGACAGTTGCTTGTTATGTGGCAAGTTTGAAACATTTAACAGAACATTGCGAGTTTGGTACATCTTTAAATGACATGCTCAGAGATTGTTTAGTGTGCGGTGTGAATGAGGACACGATTCAGAAGAGATTATTGTCTGAAGCAAATTTAGATTTTAAGAAGGCGCTAGATATAGCACTGGCCATGGAAAGCCCAGTAAGGGATTCAAAAGCCATACGGGGAGCGCAAAATGGTGTTGTCCTCCACATTGGGCAGGAAACCCAGGCCAAAAAGGACGCAAAAATGCAAGACTCTGCCGAGAAGCAGGAAATAGCCACCACTAGCAGACAAATAAAAAGAAATGACTTAGCAGCAAAACCATGGAATGGTTACAGCAGAGGTGGAAGGACAGCCTGGCAGTTTAAAAAAATCAAATGTTTTTATTGTCATCAATACGGACACATAATGAGACAGTACAAAGAAAGAATCAGGCAGACTTTCAAACAAAAGAAAAAAACCCATGAGATCTACAGTGTAGAAGACCCTGAAGCAACAAACTCAGATATTTATTCATTATTTAATTTGAAGGTTGGAAAGACAGAACCAATACATGTAACAGTGAAGGTAAATGGCAGACCTATTAGAATGGAAATGGACACAGGAGCTTCCGCTTCAGTGATTGGTGAACACACCTTCTAATATCTGAATTATGGTGAATATAAATTAAATTTGGAAGAAACTGATGCCAAATTAAAAACTTACACAGGTAAAGACATCTAAGTCAAAGGTGTAAGCAGAGCTACTGTCCATTATGGAAGCTGATTGGTAAACCTACCCTTGATGGTGGTAGCAGGCAAGGGGCCAAGCCGCCTTGGACAAAACTGGCTAAAGGAGATTAAGTTAGAATGGGCTGAAATTTTCCAGCTGAGAGCAAGTGGGTTACCAGAGCTACTACAAAAATACGCCTCAGTCTTCAAGTACGAATTGGGGAAGATCCAGCGGCTGTGAGCAAAAATTCATGTGGATCCAAAGGCAACGCCTGATTCTTGAAGGCAAGACCTTATGCACTTCAGGAAAAGGTCAACACCAAACTGGACAGGTTAGAGAAATTGGGCATTATACAGCCTGTGCAGTTCTCAGAATGGGCAGCACCAATAGTCCCTGTCCTTAAACATGACCAAAGCGTTCAAATTTGTGTAGACTACAAATTGACAGTTAATAAAGTGGCTAAGCAGGACAGACACCCCATACTAAAAATTGAAGACCTGTAGCACACAGCTATCTATGGTGGCCTGGGGTGGATGGAGAAATAGAGAGCTTAGTGAAGAATTGTGCACAATGTCAGCAATTGCAAAAGTTACCCTCAACAGTTCCGTTACACCCTTGGGAGTGGCCAGAAAGGCCATGGGTACAATTACACATTGACTATGTGGGACCTTTTATGGGGACAATGTTTCTGCTTATTGTTGATGCCCACTCAAAATGGATGGACATGCATGAGGTGAAGTCACCAACGTCTTCTGCTATAATCAAGAAGTTATGTCAAAGTTTAGCCATTAATGGACTACCAGAAGTAGTCGTATCTGATAATGGCATGGCATTTATGAGTGCTGAGTTTCAATAGTTTATCAGCCTCAACGGTATCACTCATGTAAAAACTTCACCGTACCACCCTTCCTCAAATGGACTGGCCGAAAGGATGGTTCAAATATTCAAGGCAGGCATGAAGAAGTTAACTGGAGATTCCACAACAGCCAAGCTAACACATTTTCTTTTTCATTATAGGATCACCCCTCACGCAACAATAGGTGTCACACCTGCGGAATTATTGATGAAACGCCGTCTCAGGATGAGATTGAGATTAATAATGCCAAATTTAGGAGGAAGGTAGAAAGGAGTCAGGGAAGTCATAAAACTAGACACAACTGGCATAGTTTACTGTAGGAGAGGCGGTATATGCGAAGAACTTTGGAGAAGGGCCAAAGTGGTTACCGGGTGAAATAAGTGCAGTGACTGGACCTCTATCTTACCATGTGGAGGTGGAAGGCTGAGTCATATGGAGACATGTGGATCATCTAAGGAAGAGAGAAACAAATCGCCAGGAAATGATTCCACCAGTGCTCACAACCGAATCAATGTTTCCTATTGAGAGAACTCAACCTAGTACAGATGTGTCAGGTGTGTCTGTTGCATCTGGAAGAGTTGAGGAAACAGATTGCAGGTGCCTGCTGGAAAACCTGATGTTCAGACAACTCCGGAAAAGGATGTTCCTGACAAAGCATCTGAAGTCATAGAGCTGAGACATTCTACACACATAAGGAAACCCACAAAAAGACTGTACTTCAGGTGTAGTCTCACCAAAGCCTTGTATAATTGCAGAAATACATCAATTTTTGCACTCCAATCCACTGGCAATAAACACAAATGTGCCATTTGCTTTCCTAATTGCTTGCTTGCTCTGCATGCAACCTTGTCTTGGTTGTATGAGCACACCTAAGTGTTTCTGAACATCAACATTTAAAAGTTTCATATCTTTTAAAAAGTATTCTGATTTTCTATTTTTACTACCAAAGTGAATAACCTCACACTTCCCCACATTATACCACCTTATTGTCCACTCACTTAACCCGTCTCTATCTCATTGCAGTCTCTGTTTGTCATCCTCACAGCTTGCATGCCCACCTAGATTTGTATCATTAGCAAACTTAGGTTACATTGCTCTTGTTCTCTTGGTCTAAGTCTTAGTATGGATTGTAAATAGCCAAGGTTCCAGTGTTGGTCCTTGGGGCACCTCACTAGTTACAACCTGCCAACTGAAAATTTCCTGTATATCCCAACTCTCTGCTTCCTTTCTGTTAACCAATCCTCTATCCATGCTAATATATTATCCACAACTCCATGAGCCTTTACCTTGCAAATGAACCTTTTGTGTGGCACCTTATCTAATGCCTTTTGGAAATACAAATATTCTACATCTAGCGATTTTCCTTTTGTAAAACAATGTTGACATAGAAAGGGCAAAGATAGGTCAGGAGTAGAGGTTTTAAATTGGGAAAGGTTAATTTTACCAGGCTAAGATGTGATTTGGTGCAAGTGGACTGAAAACAACAACTGGAAATTGGAGACAGAGTAGTGGGAGATTTTGAAAGGAGAGATCGATGGAGTTCAGAACAAATAGAATCTGACAAACAAATAGTTTTTGGCACCAAAATCTAAACCCTGGGTCCCCCAGGTATCAAAGAGCATACCGAATAGGCTAAGGCAAAAAAGGAAAGCTTATGTCAGACAAGGTCTCAATATTGCAGAAAACCTGGAGGAATAAAGAAGGTGCTGGGGTGAAATTGAAAGGGAAATTAGGAAACATACGAACAAGCAAAGATACAAAATAGGAGCAGAAATAGGCCACTTGGCCCCTTGAGCCTGTTCCATCATCCAATAAGATCATGGATGAACTGTTTGTGTTTTGGGTTCTACATTCCCAACTACCCCCGATAACCTTTGATTCCCTTGCCTAACAAGAACCTATCTACCTCTGCCTTAAAGATATTCAGTAACCCTGCCTCCACTGCCTTCTGAGGCAGAGAATTCCAAAGTCACACAAACCACAGAGAGAAAAAACTTTCCTCATCCCAGCCTATAAGGGCAACCCCTAATTTTAAAACAGTGCCCCCTAGTTCTGGACTCACCCACAAGAGGAAACATCCTTTCCATGTCCACCTTGTAAATACCATTCAGGATCTTATATATTTCAATCAATTCACCCCTCACTCTTCTAAACTCCAGTGGGAACAAGCCCAGTCGGTCCAAACTATCCTCATAAGACAACCCAGGTTCATTCCAGGTAAGCAAAGAGAGGGCATGAAATACTGCAAATGAATTCAAAGAAAACCCAAAGATGTTTATAAATACATTAAGAGTAAGAGGATAATTAAGGAAAGAGTGGGGTCAATTAGAGACCAAAACGATCATTAGCATCTGGTGGCAGAAGACATGGGCATGGTTCTAAATGGGCGGAATTTTATGAAAGCTGTGGAGGTGGGGTTGGAGGCAGGACCAGGAGGAAAATCAGAAAGGTTCACATCTGGTTGGCTGTCCGACGCATTCATGCTACAGGGTGCTTTTGTCAGATGTGGGTGAACAACGGAAGCAGCTACCTGGCAGAAGCAGGTAGTCAGTAATCACAGTTAAGGGCCAATTGAGGGGAATAGGAAGGCCTCGCTGGGATCCTCCCAGCATCAGAGCGGCCTCCCATTGAGTGCTGAGCCCATCAACTCTATGGAGGCAGCCTCCAGTGGTAGAGGGTTGTCATTGGAACTGGAGACTCTATGCCACAATGATGGCCCTGTGGACAGGAAAGGTGACACCCTCAGTCTAAACAATTCATCCGGAGTGGTTTCCCTCTGCTCTAAGGGGCCTTACCAGCTTCTGCTCTCATCATTTTTGATTTTGATGCATGCCTCCATAGGCGCCTCCATGTTAAGGTGCTGTTGTGCTCTTCCTTGCTGCCTGAGCAGTGCCCACCTCTCCTGGTGGGGCTGGCAGCCTTCCAAAGCTGCAGGCCCTCTAATTGGGCCAGCAGCCTCAGGAACCTGCTCAACATCCTTAACTGGACAGGGTTCCTGCAGGCTGCCAGTTAAGAGGCAGCCTCCAGGAGGGTCACACAGATGGACAATGCTCACAGACCATCCAGGACAGGACCTGCATTTGTTCCTGATGAACAAATATTTTCAAAGGTGGTAAAGTTCCACCCAATGAATACTTTGCCCCTGTCTTCACAAGAGAGGGGGATGATGCAGTCATTATGGTTAAGAATGAGGAGTATGATATATTGGATCATATAAGCATAGTGAGAAAGGAAGTATTAAGTGGTTTAATATCTTTGAAAGTGGATCAATCACTGCCCAGGATGAAATGTATTCCAGGCTGTTGAGAGAAGTTAGGGAGGAAATTTTGAAGGCTCTGGCCATCATTTTCCAATCCTTTCCAGCTACAGGCATGGTGCTGGAAGACTGCTAGCATTGTACCATTATTTAAAAACAGAGACATGAATAGCAGAGTAATTGCAGGTCAGTCAGCTTAACCTTAGTGGTGGGCATTATTGGAAAAAGTTCGGAGAAATGGTATAAATCATTATTTAGAGAGGCATGGATTAATCAAGGACAATGAGCATAGATTTGTTAAGGGAAGGTTGTGTCTGACTAACTTGATTGAACGTTTTAAGGAGGTAACAGGGAGGGTTGATAAGGGAAGTGTATTTGATGTAGTCTACATGTATTTTAGCAAGGCTTTTGTCAAGATGGCAAACTGATCTGAAACATAAGAGCCCATGGGATGCAAGGAGAAGGGGCATGTTAGATCCAAAATTAGCTCAGTGGCAGGAAGCAAAGGGTAATGTTTGATGGTTTTTCTTGTGACTGGAAGTCTGTTTCCAGTGGGGTTCCACAGGGCTCAGTATTAAGTCCCTAGATTTTTGTGGTATACATCAATTATTTAGACTTAAATGTAGGGGGCATCATCAAGAAGTTTGCAGATAGTACAAAAATTGGCAGTGTGTTGAGAGTGAGGATGAAAGCGTATACTGCAGGAAGATATCAATGGACTGCTCAGGTGAGCAGAAATGTGGCAAGTGGAATTTAATCTGGCAAATTGGGAAGTAATGCATTTGGGGAGGAATAACAAGGCAAAGGAATACACAGTAATTTTTTTCTTATTCATTCATGGGATGTGGGCGTCACTGACGAGACCAGCATTTATTGCCCATCCCTAATTGCCCTTGAGAAGGTGGTGGTGAGCTGCCTTTTTGAACTGCTGCAGTCCAGGTGGTGTAGGTACACCCACAGTGCTGTTAGGGAGGGAGTTCCAGGATTTTGACCCAGCGACAGTGAAGGAACGGCGATATATTTCCAAGTCAGGATAGTGTGTGGCTTGGAGGGGATCTTCCAGATGGTGGTGGGAGGGTACTAAGAAGTGTAGAGGGACAGAAGGACCCGGGAATGCTGGCGGCAGCCAGCGGGCTAATTGGGATTTAAGTCTGACAGGGCTCCTGGATATGGCCGCAGTGGGGTTGCCACTGGCTCTCCAGCCACTGGATGGGCTCACCACCGCGATCATTAAGTTCCACCCTACATTTCGGATCAAAGGGCATAGGAAGTAGTTCAAATATGCTACATTATGAGCTTAAGAATCAATTGTTTCAGTTATTTGTTAACAACAAATTATGTGTTTTGATTGAAATTATGTGTTTTGATTGTATGTTAAAACTCTGCCTATTTTCCCTTCCTGAGTAGTTTTACACCTTAAACAATCCAAGCAAAGTAATCCATGGATCGCAAGCTGCCAAAAGACTGCTATAAACTAAACTAAACACTTCTTTTTATGAGCCATGATATTCCATGCACTTCCTTTATGCTACATTCCTTGATAAATGTGAAAACACCAATTAACACTTAAAATGGTCAATTTTTTGGCAATTTTTCTGTCGTTGCAGAATCTCTTTACTGAGACTTTTGTGAAATAAAGTGTAAGATTGGCTGACAGCTTTCCACTGATTATAGAGCATTCTGTACTGTACTGAAATATTCTAACATACACTGACAGCTTCATGACATGTACATTCCAATACCCTTGGCACAAGATATTTTTAGCTAATGGTAAACTTGGATATTACTTATCAAGTAGCATTTTAAAAAAACTGTGTTTCTATTCGATTGACCTTTTGATAATTTTGAATTTGCCTGAATGAGTCATTCAATCCCACTTGTGGTGCTTTGTCTACAAAATAGGTTGTTTCTGAGACAAATCAAGTAACTATGAAGTTACTTCACAGTCAAGCCAAACAGATATTGTTCTTTCTTGGAAGTTACAAATGCGCAAAACAAAAAAAGTTGGGTTTCAATCAACAATGGGACATTTAGGGTGGAATTTTTGGGTCCACCGAGGTTGGGAAAGGAGGCTTATGGGTCCCAAAAATAGCAGTGTTCACCGAGTTGGTAACCAATTAGACCCTTTAATAGTCTTATTAACCACAGTTTCCAGTCGGCCTCCAGTTTTTCGAACAGATGGGGTATAGATTAATTCCCTGGAGGTGGGCACACAACAGCAGGCTGGGGACCAGGCCTAGAGGCCCTCCTGGCCTGGGTGTGGGTGTGGAAGGCTGCCATGCTGATCCTCTCAAGCTGGATGGTCTCTGGTCCTTCAGCTTCAAGAGCCCATCTGTCACCCTCACTTAGAGGAGGGGATCTGTTTCCATGCCAATTAAGGGGACGTCTCCATGAAAATCCCAAAGATTGACTGCTTCCTGCCAGGAGTGAGTTTGGGACACAGAAACATTCCCAGCTCCTTTTTTTCACCCCCTAAGGGAAAATCCAGCCCTTAGTATGTGTGTGCTTTTTTTAGTTGAAAAGTTAAAGTTTCTCGAGTATTGTACAAGACATAAAGGAAAATTTTAAACCATCCTGCCCATCAGAACACTATTGAATACTTCCCATATCTTGGCAGCCACCTCTCTCAAAAAGCCACTGTTGATGAGGAGATCCAACACCAGGTTAGCTGCACCAGTCCAGCCTTCTACAAAACACAGCAGCGAGTGTTTGACAACAAAGATTTCAGCAAGTCAACCAAAGACCTGATGTACAGAGCAGTTGCCATCACCACACTCCTGTACTGCAGTGAGACCTGGATGTGTATCAGTGACAAATAAGAATGCTATAGAAATTCCATCAGCAGTCTCCACTGCATCCTCCAGATTCATTGGGAGGACCATTGAACAAACCGTGTTCCTTTTTGAAGTCAGCTACACAGGCAAGGGCCCTGCAACCTCGATGCACTGGCCACTGTGTTTGGATGGCTGAAAATTGTCTCCCCCACCAGGTCCTGTTCTCACAAAACTCTCAAATTACCAATGTTGCAGGGGAAGACAAAGAAAACATTTCAAAGACATGCTGAAGTTCTCCTTGAAGTATGGCAGCATTGACCTTAATGACTGGGAGGAACTTGCGATCAATCGTTCAGAATGGAGACAACTTGTCCATTAAGCTGCAATATGCTTTCAGTCCCAACACCTTAATGATGAGGCAGAGAGGTGGCAGAGAAGGAAAGAAAGGAAGCAAATCCTGCAATCTGGATCTCATTACCTCGTGGGATCTCCAGCTCCGTGTACCCAAGGAAATGCAGTTGAGAATGGACTTGCTCAGTTACATGAAGACACATAGCAGATACTCCTGATCCTGAGTAGACATCATCTGTAGTGTATACTATTTTGAAAAGTGCAATATATTCCTTTTGTTCACTTGAAGATACTATATAGAACTGTACCAGCAGAGGGAGTCTGCAAGCAGAAGCAGAGAGAATCTGAAGAAGCTGTTTAATTAAAAGTGCACTTTTAATTCTGGGCTGTCTCTGGCTGTCTCTGGTCCCAAGAACTTCACATTATCCTTGAATTGAGGCATATCTGAAGATAACTTCCTGAAAAACTATGACATCTCTAAATATCTTCCATTCTGAAGAAAGTTCATTCACCTGAAACTTCAAGCAGCATCAACATGATTTTGTGAAAGGAAAATCATATTTAGTTAATTTATTAGAATTCTTTGAGCAAATAACAGTTGAGATGAACAAAGGGGAACCTGTAGAAATAGTGCACTTGGATTTCCAAAAGGCAAGCGATACGGTGCAACATCAAAGGTTACTACACAAAATAAGAACTCATGGTGTAGGGGGTAACATATCAGCATGGATATAAAATTGGTTAACTAGCAGGAAATAGAGAATATAGATAAATGAGTCATTTTGCGGTTGGCAAACTGTAACTAATGGACTGCTACAGGGAACACATCTGAGGCCTCAACTATTTCTAATTTATATCAATGACTAGGTTGAAGAAACCAAATGTATGATAGCTAAATTTTCCAATGACACTAAGATATGTAGGAAAGTAAATTGTCAAAAGAAAGTAAAGAGCCTACAAAGACAGGTTAAGTGAATGGGCAAAAATTTGGCAGATGGAGTATAATGTAGGAAAATGTGAACTTGTCTACTCTGGCAGGAAAATATAGAAAAACTGTGTGGGTTGAATTTTCCCCCCGTCGGGGCGGGAAGTTGATGGGCGGGCACGCCTCCGATCGGCGCCCCCGATCGGAGGCGTGACGCCATTTTATGTGGGTGGGCCAATTAAGGCCCCCTCAGTGTGATGTCTGCAGGGAAGCGCTATGCGCTCCCTGTGCAGGCGGGGCAGATTCCTAAAATTGAGAGTGCGCTCTTTCGCGCATGCGCACGAAAGAGCACATTCATCTCCCTGTGGCTAAGTGCAGCCTCAGGGAGATCGGCTCTACTTTCAAAAATATTAAAAATAGAAAAAAAAAATTTCTCATACATGTCCCCTCGTGTGTCAATGTCACATGAGTTGGGACATTTTCATAATTTCCAAAAAAAATTTATTACAATTTTTAAAACCCTACATGAAACCTCATCCCAACCTTAAGGTTGGATGGGCAGGTCCACTAATTACTTTAATTGATCAGTCAATGGCCTCAATTGGCCATTAACAGGTCGGCGGGTGCGCAGCTGATTTTGCTGTGCCCCCGCCTGCCTGAAAATTTAAATGGGCCGGGGTGACATCGGGAGTTCTGCCCGACGTCATCCCGCGTTATTTTACGTGTCGGCCAGTGGGCCCCGCCCCCTGCTCACCGACGGTAAAATCCTGCCCTATGTTATTTAAATGGAGAGAGACTGCAAACCTCTGCTGTACAGAGGGATTTGGATGTCCTGGTGCATGAAGCACAAAAAGTTAGTTTGCAGGTACAGCAAGTGATTAAGAAGGCAAATGAAATGTTGTTGTTTATTGCAAGGGGAATGGAATATAAAAAGTAGGGAAGTTTTACTGCAGCTGTACAATACATTGGTGAGACCACATCTGCAGCATTGTGTACAGTTTTGGTCTCCTTATTCGAAAAAGGATATAATTGCATTAGTAGCAGCTTAGCGAAGGTTCACCTGGCTCATTCCTGGGATGAAGGACTTATGAGGAAAGGTTGAACAAGTTGGGCCTATACCCATTGGTGTTTGTAAGAACGAAAGGTGATCTTAGTGAAACATTTGGATCCTGAGAGGACTTAATTGGGTAGATACCGGGAGCATGTTTCCCCTTATGGAAGAACTGGGGGACACAGTTTAAAAATAAGAGGTCTCCCATTTTAAATGGAGGTGAGGAGAAATCTTTTCTGTCAGAGGGTAAATAGGCTGTGGAATTCTGTTCCCCAGGGTGCAGTGGAGACTGGGTTTCTGCATTTATTCGAGGCTGAGTTAGATAGATTCTTGATAAATAAGGGAGACAAGGATTATGGGGAACAGACAGGGAAGCGGAGTTGAGGCCACAATTATATCGGCCATAATCTTATCGAATGACAGAACAGGCACAAAGGGCTGAAAGGCCAAGTCCTGCTCCTATGTTCTAAGTTCCTATGACACCAACCAATAGAGAGTTTTTCCCCTGATTATTATTGGCTTCAATTTTGCTAGGGTTCTTTAATGCCACACTTGGTTGAATGCTGCCCTGATGTCAAGGGCAGTCACTCTCACTCACCTCTGGACTTCAGCACGTTTATCCATGTTTGGTCCAAGACTGTAATGAGGTCTGGAATTGAGTGGTCCTAGCAGAACCCAAATAAGCATCAATGATCAGGTTATTGGTAAATGCTTCTGAATAGTGATGCCAAGTAGATGCTGTACTGGAACAACTTGATTTGAGGTATAGCTAGTTCTGTAGCATAAATCTTCAGCACTACAGCTGGGATGTTGGGAGGGCCCATAGCCTTTGCTGTATCCAGAGCACTCAGCCTTTTCTTGATGTCATGTGGAGTGAATTGTGTTGTCTGAAGACTGATATCTGTGATGCTTGGGACTTGGGTGGAAGATGAGATGGATCATCCACTCGGCACTTCTGGCTGAAGATGGTCGCAAATACTTTAACCCTTGTCTTTTGCACTCACATGCTGTGTGCCACCATCACTTATGATGGCAATGTTCGTGGAGCATCCCCCTCCCATTAGTTGTTTAACTGTCCACCATCATGCATGACTAGATGCGCCAGAACTGCAAAGTTTTGATCTGATCCATTGGTTATGGGAATGCTGAGCCCTGTCCATTGCATACTGCCTCTGCTGTTCAGCATATTTGTTGTCCTGTGTTGTAGCTTCACCTGGTTGGCATGTCATTTTAGGTATGTCTGGTGCCACTCTGGCATGCTCACCTAGAGTCCTTATTGAACCATGGTTGGTTCCCTGGCTTGATGGTAATAATAGGGTGGGGGATATGCAGGGCCATGGGATTACATATTGTGGTGAAATACAAATATGTTGCTCCTGATAGCCTATAATGTCTCATGGATGCCCAATTTTGAGCTGTTATCCAATTTAGAATATTTGGAGTGCCAAAGAACATGATGGAGGATGTCGTCAATGTGAAGATGAGAATTTGTCTCCACAAGGACTGTGAGGTGATCACTCTTACCAATACTGTCATGGATAGGTGCATCTGTGACAGGTGGATTAAGGGTGAGGTCAACTAGGTTTTAGCCTCTTGTTAGTTCTCTTACCACCTACCATAGTCTGGAAGGTGTGTCCTTCAGGACTCAGCCAGTTCAGTTAGCATTTGTTACTAAGCCACACTTAGTTATGGACATTGAATTCCCACAGCCAGAGTAAATTCAGTGCCCTTACCACCCTCAGTGTTTCTTCCAAGTGGTGTTCAACATGGAGGAGCACTGATTCTTCAGCTGAGGGAGTACAGTAGGTGGTTCCTTGCCCATGCTTGAGCTGATAGCATGACACTTCTTGTGTCTAAAGTCAATGTTGAGAACTCCCAGGACTACTCCCTCCTGACTGTATGCCACAGCGCCACCAACTTTGGTGGGTCTGTCCTGCTGGTGGGACAGGACATATCCAAGGATGGAGATTGAGGTGCCTAGGACATTGGCTGTAAAGTATGATTCTGTGAGCATAACAATGTCAGGCTATTGCTTGACTAGTCTGTGGAACAGCTCTTCAAATTTGGGCATTCATCCCCAGATATCAGTGAGAAGGACTTTGCAGGGTTGACTGGGCAGGGTGTGACTTTTTTATTTCCTAGCACTTAAGTCAATACCAGGTGATCTGTCTGGTTTTATTCTTTTTTTTTTGGAAAAATATATTTTATTCATAAAATATCTGGAAGAACATTACAAAACATTTCTAAATCGGTTTTATTTTTATTCAACTCTTTTGTAGCAGTTTGTTATAACTGAGTGTCTTGCTTGGCTATTTCAGAAGGCAATTAAGAGTCAACCACATTACTGTGGATCTAGAGGCATGTGTAAGTCAGACCAGGTAAAACGAACAGATTTCCTCCTCTAAAGGAAATTAGTGAACCAGATGGGTTTGTATGATAACCTAGTAGTTTCATGGTCTTTAACTAATGAGACTAGCATTTTATTCCAGATTAATTAATTAATTGCATTTAAATTTCCTCTGCTACTTTCTCTACTGCACATTGTCCCCTCCACCCTCACTTCTAAACATAAATGCGAGGATCTCATGGGCTGCTTTGTCACTAAGACTGTGACCATCCGGTTAGCTGTCTCTGTTGCTACCCTCCCAACCACTAGCCCACTGGACCAAACTTCCTCTAATTTGGTGGGATTTGAATTCATGTCTCCGGACTATTAGTCTGGGCCCCTGGATTACCAGTCCAGTAACATTACCACAATGCATAATGCTCTTGTTAATCTTATGCACCTTAAGGTGTTTGATTATGTTGAATTGTTATATAAATATAAGTTTACCATAGTCACAGTCACATCGGATGTCATTTGTGACTTTGATAAGAGCCATTTAGATACTGTGGCAGGGACAGATTAGAGGGATTCAAACTTGGAGTTTCAGAAAAGATGGGCATGACCTGGGAGGCGACGACACATTCAAGGACGTTGCAGAGGAAAGGAAAATTGGGAATCGGGCAGTAGTTTGCAAAGTCAGTAGGGTCAAGCGTTGTTTTTTTTTTGAGAAGGGTAATGATGTGAGATTTAAAGGAGAGAGGGTCAACACTTGAAGGGAGAGAACCATTGACAATATTGGCTAACATTGGGACCAAGTGGGGATGCTTGTGGAGCGGGTATAGGGGTCAAGGGAGCAGGAAATAGGTCTCATGGATAAGATGAGCCCAGAGAGGGCAGGAGGAGAAATATGAGCGAAACTAGAGAAAGATGGAGTTTAGGGCTAGGGCAGGGGGAGTTTTAGAGGAAGTTTGGTCCAGTGGGCTAGTGGTTGGGAGGGTAGCAACAGAGACAGCTAATCGGATGGTCACAGTCTTAGTGACAAAGCAGTCCATGAGATCCTCGCATTTATGTTTAGAAGTGAGGGTGGAGGGGACAGTGTGCAGTAGAGAAAAACAGATAAGGATTGCCTTTGCATTCCAGGATGATCCTGGAATAATGCACAGTTTTAACAGATGAGAGCAAGGTCTGATAGTGCTTTATGTGGTCCAGCCAGATCTGGTGGTGGATGACTAAGCCTTTCAAGTTTATGTCACATGGCCTTAAGGTGGAACAGCAAGAGTGAGGGAGAGTAATGGTTTTGTGGGGACTAGGGCATGAAAGATAGAAGTGGAGCAAACAATAATGTATGGGGTTCCAAAGGCTGGGATTTTTAAAGTACAATGGTGAGTGAATCGGAGGATAGGTTTTTACCGGGTAGATACAGGAGGAGGTAGGGTTGGGTTTGGAACATTGATGTGGGTGGAGATTGAAAAAAGGAAATGATCAGAAATAGCTTTATGTGTAATTGATACAATGGTAGTCGTGAAACCACGTGAGATAGCAAGGTCAAGGGGATGACCATGAATGTGGGATGTGGAGTTTACGTGAAGGGAGAGATTTAAGAAGCATAACAGGGCAGTGAATTCACAGGAGAGGGGGCATGTTAAGCTGAGATGGGGGCTGAAATCACTAAGATGAGAAGTCATACTGTGCAGAGGCTGAGAGAGGAAAACAGTGAAGATATCTCAGTGAGAATATTTTTAAACGTACGTAGGAGAGTGGTAGCAAATGATGAGTTTGAATGAGGGGTGAGAAGGATGGAACAAGCTGAGGTGCTCAAAGGCAAAAGTGTCAGAAGAGTAGAGGGTGAAAGCAAGATGTGATCTTGTGATAAGTGCCACACTGTCACCACAACAGTGTTGACGGAGAAAATGGTGGAAGATGCAGCCAGGCAGGGAGACTTCATTTAGGGGAAAGGTGTCATCACCCTTCAGCCAGGTTTCCATTAAGGCCAGGATGTTGATGTAATCATCCACAATAAGTTCATGGATGGCCAGTGACTTGTACACAAGTGAACATACATTCTGGAGGGAGACAAGTAGAGGGGTCGTGAGAGGAGAGTACATAGGGAGGAGAGTACATAGGGCCAGCAGTGAGAGGGGTGAGTTGGACTGGAGGAGAATGGCAAGATTAGCCCCCAGTCGGTGTCCAGGGTGGGAAGGTCAACGAGAACATAGGATGAGATAATTGGGGCTGCTGCTCATAATAAGCCAGTACTGAGTTCCTCAGTGAGCCCTTCTGAGGATGACGTGTGGTACATATGGAAGCTGTGGGTTCACCTAAGAGGGAGTCAAACCTGGGACAGCTGTAAGAGAGGAGGAAAGTTGAGGAATGCTAGGGTATGGAATTGGGAGAGCAGGGCACCTGAAAGAGGAGGAGTGAAAGGAGACATAGCAATAGAGGAGAGGGATTTAGGAGGGATAAAATCACAAACGTTGCAAACTAATAAGCCAATGGTAACCATAAAAGTTTGGCAACAAATTTAAGGGTATTACCTTGTGAACTAAATGAACTGTGCAGGCTCTTTCACATGGAGCAATTATATGATATGCATTTCAGAATTCACCAGTCATAGGTTTTTGAAGAATCTTTATCTGAATGGGAACTCCAGAAGAGGTATGAGTTCTCCAATTGTTGTCAACTAAACCATTGTAAGCCTGAAAATAACACGTATCCTGTTCTTGTGCAGGAAAAATGGACCCCATTTGCAGGAACAACAACTTATAGGTAAAAGACCAGTAGACATCGGTCCATTAGCCCAGCATAGGAGAGGGCAATCGAGATACTGAGATCCCACTTAATAGAGTTAGCAGGCATGGAAGGCCCTGCACCACAACTTGTTTGTGTAGAAAAAGTGCTACTGTTCAAAGATTCATTCAGAGAATAGTAAGGAAACAGCAGATGACAGGAAACTCCTTGCTTTTCCCTATTTTTTTTTCTGTATACTGTATCTGGAATCATGGAAGAAGAATTAGAGAGAGAAACTGACCCAATGGAGAGCCCTCAACAGCAGGGCAGATGGCTAGAATTGGCCCACCATCATTAACTCTTCCAGCAGCCCAAAGAGAGCGACTTGATGGAATAAAATCAGTTCAGATGATTGATCAATGATTTCATGGTCTTTGATGCAAAGCAGGTTGAAGAGAATCAAACTCAAATGAGAGCACTGCAAAGCTTCTCTAAAGTGTGCAGCATATTGCAGGGCTGATGGTAGAGCCCACTGTCCTTCTTCCCTGCAACATTAGAGAGGCATGTCAACAAAAACAGAACAGTCTGGAGCAAGTCAGAGCTGCAGGAATCAATGGTTATATCCTACTGAAAACGAGGCCGGGATTTTCCTATCCTGTCCGCTCGATGGTGTAATGGCGGGCGGAAGGGGAAAATATCGCAGAAGCAAAAAGGTCAGTTTCCCTTCGGGGTGAAAACAGGTTGAAATCATCTGCTCCTGCCCTCAATGGCGGCGCACTTTTCCCATGTCAGGAATGCCATTTGGATACATTAGAGTATCATGAATAGTCATTATTAAGGCAGCTGGCCGGAATCACACCCCCACACTGGATCAAAAGGCCAGACTGGTGCCCAGTTAGAACGGCGTGATTCACAAATGCATATAAGCAACATGCCTGGAGACCTGCACTTCACTCCTGATTTCGAGGTTTGTTCGCCTACCTTGCATCGCGCAGTGCTCGTGGCCCCACGAACTCCGCGCTGGCGTCGCAGGTAGCACCATTTTGCTTTCAAGGGGGGGTTACAGAGGCAAGGCTCTATGTACCAGCCCAACAATAAGGCAAGGGTGGGTTGTAATGTGCTGCAGGGCAAGGGCTCGACTAGGGGTAGGGGAAAGACAAGATAGAGGCAAGGGAAAGGGCTGGATGGCAATGGCTCAACTTGGGGGAGGGGGAAGACTGTGAAAGGTTGCACTCAGATACATGACTGGGGAGTTAGGGGGAGAAGCGTCCTCTGGGCCAGAACTGGGAGAGAGTCTCTTACAAAAGGACATAAACAAGTTCAGAGAAAGATTGAACAGAGCATGTGAGTTAGCTAGGGAATATTTAAAGATATCACAGCAAGTGATGAAAGCGAAGGTGGACAGGAGAGCCACAGCTCGTAGTTTTATTGCTGGGGGAAAATGATAGCTTTATTAGTACTGGATGAATCATTAAAGACAAAGTTTAATGGGCCTTACAGGATTGAAAAGAAACTGAATGAAGTAAATTACTTAATATTATTAATAAATTATTTATTTAATGAATACTCCAGATAAAAGAAAGAAACAGGGTATGTCATGTAAATATGCTTAAAAATTACTTTGACAGGGAAGATGACCAAAAGGAGGCATTAGTGATGGTAGATAAAGAGAAAGAGGTAGAAATGAAGGATTCTGAAATTGAAGGTTCTCTAATCGAATTGGAGGGGAGGTGGTGCACAGTGGTATTATCACTGGACTAGTATTTCAGAGACCCAGGGTAATGATCTGGGGACCCAGGTTCAAAGATCTGGAATTAAAAGTCTGATGATGCCAATTTTGTAAAAATCCATCTGGTTCACTCATGTCCATTTGTGAAGGAAATCTGCCGTCCTTACCTGGTCTACATGTAGCTTCAGGCTAACAGTAAATTGACTCTTAAAAAATGCCCTTTGAGCAAGGGCAATTTGAGGATGAGTAATAAATGCTGGCCTAGCCAGCAATGCCCACATCCCATGAACGAATATAAAAAAAAAAATGGGGGGGTACTTAAAAAATTAAACATAACGCTGAGTTACCTTCCAAACAAGTGTCAATGTGATTTGAAGAAGCTATTGCAGTCACACAAAGCAATTGTGGGAATAAGAGGAGGAGGACAAATTTAGCCACACATGATGTAAGTGTAGGGGATTAAGTTTCGATAAGGAAGCATCCTTATAGATTATGTCCAGCAAAGTTACGACAAATACAGAAAAATTGAATTTATGCTTCAAAATGACATCATTGAGTAAAGTTGCAGTAACTTGAATTCGCCTGTTGTGATGGTACCGAAACCAAATGGAACACAAAGACTGTGTATGGATTATAGAAAGGTGAATGCAATGACAAAAGTGGATTCATGTTCTGTACCACGGTTGGAAGGTTGCATTGAGAAAGTTGGACTATCTAAGTTTATCACAAAGATTGATTTGCTGGGAGGATATTGGCAAGTACTGTTATAGGAGAAAGCAAAGGAAATGTCAGCTTTTGTGATGCCAGATGGACTATATCAGTTTAAAGTTATGTCATTTGGTATGAAAATGCTCCAACAACATTTCAAAGACTGACAAACAAAGTAATTGCAAGGCTGAGCAAATGTGCTGTTTATATTGAAGAGATGATAGTTTTCAGTCAAACATGGGAGGAGCATTTACAACATTGGAATAACAATTTAATTGACTGCAAAAAGCTAACTTTTAGCTAACTAATTTGGCTAAAAGTGAGTTTGCAAAAGCGCAAATTACGTATCCAGGCTATACCATTGGATATGGTAACATGACTCCGAGAGATGTGAAAGCCAAAGCCATTGTGGATTTCCCAGTGCTACAACAAAATGAGAAGTTTTGAGATTTCTGGGCATGAGTGGATTTTAATGAAGGTTTGTACCTAATTTTAGCAGTGTGGTTGCTCCATTGACTGAACTATTAAAAAAAAGCAAGAAGTTTCAATGGACACAGAAGTGTCAGAAGGCATTTGACAATTTAAAAACTATATTAGCTATGGCACCAATTTTGGCAGTACCTAATTATGCCAAGCAACTTAAGTTGGCCATTGATGCAAGTGATGTAGGCATTGGTGCTGGACTGATGCAGGAAGATGAAACTGGAATTGAGAAACTGATAGGGTATTTTTCACAAAAGCTGAATGTACAACAGAGAAGATATTCAATGATTGAAAAGGAGACTCTGCATTGCAGCAGTTCAAGATTTATGTTGCAAACAATTCATCAGAAACAATTGTTTATACAGACCACCATCATTTAAAATTTCTGGACAAATTTTGAGACCGAAGTGTAAGACTGTTCAGATGGAGTTTATTACTGCAACCATTTAATTTACAGGTTATACATGCGGCTGGATGAAAAAACCTAATTGCAGATGTATTGTTGTGAGTTTAAAGCTCAAAGGAAAATGGACATTTAAAACCTGGACACCGGACTGAAATGACCTCTGTTAATACAAAGGATATGTATATATTGCTATATTAATGCATGCATCTGGTAATGTAATGGTTTGGGTAAATAGATAAGTATAATAAGTAGTGTAAAATGGTTGAGAAAATTAAGCCGTCATTTAAAATTATGACGGTTCATTTTTCCAAAAGGATGGAGGTGTTATAAAAATATAATAATTTTCATAGTATTTTTCTGGTTTATTGTAAAGTAGGTTTATGGGTGTGAGTATAGTTGGCTCTGTCTGTGTGATTTAATTACATTTAGAGTGAGGTAGACTACAAGCTTGGAATTATCAAAAGAAGCTAGGCGTAGAAATGTGTTTGAAATGCTAATGAGTAAACATGGATGCTGGCTTAGCATGTAGGGTGTGAAGGAAATTTGCATTCTTAGATAAGTGAAGTGATTGGTTGGATTTCAAAGGGATGTTAGGCTGTTTACAACTAGCCAGATAAGCAAGGCTAAGGAGTGTGTTTATTTTCCCCAAAGGTTACTGATAATATTGGCAACATGAATGCTTTTATATTATGGGAAAGGTACCATTCTAAAGACATATGGGACAATAGAATTTACATATTAAAGAGAGAGGAACATATATAAAGGAGAATGAAAGGCAATGTGAGGAGAAGGCCATGTAAGATCTAACAGGAGTGTGTTAAACAGCCTTCAAGAAGCCTCTAGTCATTTGTGCATAAGTCGGCTGTGTCCAGTAACTGAAGTTGGAGAAAGCTATTTGTAATTCCACTGTCAAGTGGGCACTGTGTTAACTTGCTGGTTTTGTTTTAAATCTAAAATCTATTTTGGACTTTTGCCTTAAAGAGCGTGTATAATTGGGAGTCAGGCTAACTAGGAATTTTAGGAGTTGTTATAGTATGAAATAATTGTAGCCTTATATAAGTGCTTGAAATCTTTTATTTTGTTAATAAATATTTTAAGTTAATTTTAAAAACTCTAAAGATCTTGGTGGACTCATTACTTCTGAATTCAGTGTACATATCTTCTCGTAATAAATACAAATTGCAAAACCGTTGTGATTGCGCGACCAAGTTTCCCTTGTGGATTTGGTCGGCCTGGCACATATGACCTGCCACGTCATAACAGTGTAGGCACCTCTCAAGACCAAGAGTGGACAGAAGACACATGTCTTTTCTGCAGATGACCGAGAGTCAGTGACGTTGACATCTGCCATATTCTCCATAAGTTAACATCGCGGGGATTGGGAGGATGTGGCTCTGAAAGTCACACCGCTCTTAACTTCTATGTGGGTGGCTTTTTCCAGGGCTCCACTGGGGACCTCTGTGGGATCTCTCAAGCTCCCACCCACAAGTACATACAGGATGTGATGGATGCCCTCTTTGCCAAGGTCCACAATCACGTTCACTTCGCTAGAAACCAAGCTAGCCAGGCAGCCAGGGCACTGGGCTTTGCTGCTATTTCTGGATTCCCACAGGTGCAGGGTCCCATCAACTGCATTCATGTGGCTATAAGATCTCCCTGGCAACAAGGACTCCAATACATCAACAGGAAAGGCTTGCACTTGCTCAATGTGCAGCTGGTCTGTTACCATCAGAAACACATCACGCAAGTTTGTGCGAGATACACGGGAAGCTGCCATGACTCCTACATCTTGAGTAGATCGCAGATCCCAGACATCTTCGAGGGACCACACAGGATCTCGGTGACAAAGGCTACCTGCAAAGGCTGATGATGCCTGTCCAATGGCCCCAAACTCCAGCTGAGGGAAGGCACCATTGCCGATCATTAGCATCTTGAAGATGTGATTTCGATAGATCTGGCGGAGCACTTCAGTACACTCCCCAGAGGGTCTCACAGATCATCATGGTTTGTCGCATGCTGCACAACCCGGCGCTGCAAAGTGGGGAGGATTTGCCAGATGCTGAGATGGAGGAACTGCACATCTTCACTGATGAGGAGGACATTGAAAGGGATGAAGGCAATGAGGTCGAGGAAGCCTAGGCTGCAAGGGAAGAAGCCATAGCAAGGGCCAGATGAGGCAGGCATGTATGTAACTACTCAGCCACCAGATTCCAGGGGGATGATGATAGCAGGCCGGTTATGCTGGAATTGTATAAAATTCTGGTTAGGCCACAGCTAGAACACTGTGTGTAGTTCTGGTCACCACATTATAGGATGGATGTGATTGCACTGGAGAGGGTGCAGAGGAGATTTACCAGGATGCTGCCTGGGCTGGAGGGCCTGAGCTACGAGTAAAGATTGGATAGGCTGGGGTTGTTTTCATTGGAGCAGCAAAGCTTGAGAGGGGACCTAATAGAGTTGTTTAAGATTATGAGGGACATAGGTAGGATGGATAGGAAGGCATGTTTTCCATTAGTGGAGGGGTCAATAATCAGGGGGCATAGATTTAAGTTAAGAGGTAGAAGGCCAAGAGGGAGTTGAGGAGAAATATTTTCACCCAGAAGGTGGCGGGACTCTGTAACTCGCTGCCTGAAAGGATGGTTGAGTCAGAAACTCTCGTAACATTTAAGAAGTATTTAGATATTCACTTGCGTTGCCATAGCCTCCAGGGCTATGGGCCAAGCGCTGGAAAATGGGATCAGTGTGGTCAGGTCTTTGTTGACTGGCGTGAACACAATGGGCTGAATGGCTTCCTTCTGTGCTGTAAACATCAGAGTCTATGACAAGTAGCAGTGGTTATCCTGTCAGACCAGTGCCCTCCATGATAGGCCCACATCACCACCAGTGTGGCTATTCTTCTCAGCCATCCTCTTCATTCTGAGGTTGAGTATTTATACATTCTGCTCACCAGGTACTTATCCTTGAAGGATAATGAACCCTCGGGGGTATGTGTCCCTGATGGGATAAGATACCAACTGCAGGAGGTTGTGCCGGCATCAAATGACAGAAGGTGCTGCATCTTTAAACTCCCCTTGAGAATCCCAGTCAAAGCCCTCAGTGGAATCATGGGGCAGAATTTTGCCCTCGTCGGGTGGGCTCGGTGGGCGGGTCTGGGAGCAGTCGGGAAGCCGACCGCCGCCCGCAATTGGGCCCTGACTGCGATTTCACGACTGCGATTTGGCCAGCCAGTGTGAATTGCGCACTGCAGTACTCAGCGCTGCTGGGGTGGAGGTGGGAGAAGCGCAAGCTCTGAAGTTTGTGCATGCATGAGGGTGTGGGCAGTAAAAACTGAAGATTGTTATCAACATAAATAAACAATTTTAAAATAATGAAAACATGTTTTCATGAAAAACATGAAAACAAGCAGGGACATGTAAAATATGAGTGCAAAAAGTATTTTTTAATCACTGGATGAAACCTCCTCTTGCCCGTGGATGAGGTTTTGCCAAAAATTCAAAGGCCGCTTTGACTTTTCGCCCACCAGCCAACCAAACAGTTGAACGGGCAGTGAAAAATTACATCAATTAGTTGATTAAGGGCCTTAATAGGCCACTTAATTGTTGGTGGGCGCGCTGCTGACTTCTGTGTGCGCCCACCAACTGAAATATCGCATGAGTGCGCGATGACATCAGGACGCTTGCCAGACTGCATCATGCATCATTTTACGCTCTTTCAGGTTGGGTGCGCGGCCGCCCAACGAGCGCAATATTCTGCCCATCGTAGTGTACCTTCATTCTGACAAGCTCCTCAAGGAGATCCATCTCCAGCAGTGGACAAACATCTCATCTGTCATTTCGATTGTGATTTTTCTAGGCTTGACTTGGGCCAAGGCAGATGAGGGCGTTCAACAGGTGTTAACACTTGTTGAAAGCACTCAGTCCTCAGTGTTACCTTCATCCCTTTTACACTGAGACCCTCCACTCTCAGTTAGGGATGCGGGGCTCCAGTTAGCCTCACCTTTCAATGGATATAGATCACCTCACGATGATCATCTTCACATTTGCCTGCCAGACATGAAAAAGCCTCCTTTTCAACACCATCAGTTTCCCATGATGGTTATCCCTGGCCCTTGTGACCCCAAAAATGCAGACACGCCATGGAGGCCTCAAGGTTCCACTTCATTAATAATAAAGAGCACACGTCAGCTGCATTACCTCCTAGCTACTAGCCCATTTCTACCCTAGTCATTGTCCTCCCACC
This sequence comes from Cetorhinus maximus, assembly GCF_964194155.1. Taxonomy (NCBI): domain Eukaryota; kingdom Metazoa; phylum Chordata; class Chondrichthyes; order Lamniformes; family Cetorhinidae; genus Cetorhinus; species Cetorhinus maximus. Next base: position 141,306,144 of record NC_135881.1, on the reverse strand, counting down.
AAGCTAACATATGAGCATCGAGACCATGCTCAATGGTTCCATTGGCTGCAACACATCTCCATATGGATGTAGCATTTTTGAGCTCAGCGAGTGGTTAGAGGAGGGGAGGCTATGCAGAATGAATGGGCCAGTGCTGCATCCCTTTTGTGGGCACTTTGCAGACAACTCCAAGGTGCAAAACGGTTAAAGCTGTAGCTTTGAGCCCCAGGACAAAATTGTGCCTGCAAGGGACAGAGCACCAGCACATTGGAGGTGGGAAGGTGCGCACGCTTATTGGTCAGCTTAGCAGATATGTACACTTGTAGAGTTGACAACACGCAAGGCTGGCAGGAGTGCACATGACCTGAATGTGGGTTTATAGATTGCAAACCCTCATGGATGACAGAGTTCAAGGAAAGATTAAAAACAAAAACAGAATTATCTGGAAAAACTCAGCAGGTCTGGCAGCATCGGCGGAGAAGAAAAGAGTTGACGTTTCGAGTTCTCAAGGAAAGATTACCCTTCTCCATGTGCACCTACATCTCTTTCTAAACTAAACCTTCAACTTTCCACAATGCAGATGAGTTGGGGGAGTACATGAGCTTCCATCTTATACAGGCAAGAATGAACATTACTTGAACTTGAAATGCATGTTGATGATGTGCCTTGCGCAAGCACACTTTAAATTGAGGATGAGGCATCACGATGTCGGTAATGGGCTGAGGAGGGACACATACTATGATGAGATGGCTGCACACAACATCAACCAGAGGCGTGTGATGCAAAATCTGTGAATGGTGGGGGAGGGAACATGGTGTGACATCTGATTGAGCACAACACATCTCAGCACACAGGGGAGGCATACACAAGAGGAGATGTGGAATGGGTGAAAATCGATTTATATCAGTGGGAAGTATATACATCTGGTGAATACCAGTGCCACAGTTGTGCTCCTAATATTTCTTGATCTTCCTAACCCCACCGCTATGTCTTGGTGCATCCATAACATCCCCTTCAAGATGTGGAGGCAGCTAACCGCTACACCCTGTTGGCTGCGATGACTGGAGTGCCAAGACTTGGAGGGCCCCGGCCTGCTTTGGGTCTCCTGCTGTGGGGCAGGTGCACCTTTCTCAGCCTGTGGGACTGGCAGTGATGGGGTTACAGGCAGAGGGGATTGGGATCGGCTGAACACTCCCAGAGTCACCCCAGTCAGCTACTGGTCTTCATCCCTATGGGTGCCCAAAGGTCCCTGGCTGACACTTGAGGAGAAGAGACACCTGGGGTGAGTGCAAATCTCGCAGCAGCACAGGTGCTATGTCCTGGACCAAGGCCTCCATGGTGGAGATTTTACCAGTGTTGACCTCGGTGCGCTCGCATGCTGGTGCTATTACCTCTACTAAACGTGGATGGACTCCTCCATCGTATGTTGCAAACTGTGGAATGCAGATGACAGCCCTGCCTGATATCCAAGCATCTGTTGCTGCTGCTTCAACACCTGCATTAAGACCGAACCCATGGGCTCGTCATCTGACTCAAACTCAGCAGAATCCTGGCCTCCAGCAGCCCTCGAGTGTCGGTGATCTTGGATGTCCCTGCCTCCACCTGCAGTGGACCAGTATCTGTGCTGTGCTCACAAGGTTGTGACACCGAGCCTGCTCTTGATCTAGGTCTCACTGTGCTGTGTCTCTCTGCGCTGGTGGAGAGTGTGGGCGAGCGCTGTGATGGGTCTTCCACAAGTGGGTCCTCAAAATCCTCATTGGGGCTGGAGATGAGGGGTTGGCTCCCAGTGTCCTTGGGGCACTTGGCTGTGGTGCCTATGAAAGAGAGTAAAGATAATTAGTGCATGACAACAGACTCCAAGACATCACATTGCGCTCACAGTCTTGCTGTCTGAAGGATCAATTGGTGCAGGGTCCTCACTTGGGTGGGTGCCACCAACCCCTCAGTCACCATAGGTGTGGTCCCGGTCCTCTTTGGCCAGGTGTACCCCATGTTCCTCATACTAGGTAATGGCCCTGATATCCGGCATCCCGCCACTGGTCTGGGATCGCTTCCTCTTATTGTGGGCGAGCTTAGCTTGCATGAAGACAGATGGAGAGACTGTGAGCAGGACACATGCCAAGGCAGAGGGTAAGGATGCCTGCGTTGTGTGGGTGTTGAGTGGAACTGTGTACAGGACGAGGACGCAAACTGCACAGGATGAGACACCAAATGGAGATGTCAGAGTGTGTGTGGGGCAGTGGGTGGTGATGTTCCTTGTTCTGCTAGTGAGATCCCTGTCGTCTGTCATCCTGCGAATGTGTGAGGGCCTTGTGAATATGTGGGGTGAGAGGGATGAGAGAGTTGACTTACCCTGTGGAAAACATGGCAGACCACCATAATTCAGAGACAGCACAGGGAGCACAAGGGAAAGAAACTTTGATCCATCTGAAATCCTGAATTTTCTATCTGGTATCATCTACTTGGCCTGTTTAATTTGAATTCAAATGCAAATGTACAAGCCTCCACTGCAATGAAGGTTCTTCACAAAGGTCCGAGCAACTGCGATAGAGTTGAATACCCCATGTCTTTAGGAAGCTATGTTGATTCTAAAAGGACACTGCATTACTGAAGAATGATTGAATCATGGAGCTCCCCGCATACTAGAAAATGAAGTCCCGAAACCTTTACCTATAGTTACACACAAATCGGACATTAAGGAAGTGAAATCCCTTCCAGTTGACAAAATGGTGTAGGTTGAGAGTAAGGGTTTACATGGCCACATGTGGAATCATAAGGGCCTTATGAAAATTAATGGCCCACTCACTCAAATACCTTGCTTCTGTGTCAAATGTAGTCAAACAGGGAATTGATGTTTCGCCTTAGGCAAGAATAAACAGCAAATTGACTGGCCGATAAAAACGCCAGGAAATTAAATGTGGCAATAACAATGTGAGCCACAATAAATATTGTCACGTTTCTTGAGGACTCCGTGTGTGGTGGTGAAAAGATCTTCCTGGGATTTTGGGGTGAACCATGGATTCCTTGCAAAGAAAACAATGGAGCTTTTCAAATAGTATCTTCCATGTCTGTACACTCTGATGGCTGCCTGTCAGCTGGAGAGTGCTACTCTTTGGATCTGGCATTTCAGCTTCTCAACAGTTCCTTTTCCTCTACCTCTTGAACATATGATTCATAAAGAGGGGAATTCTCATCAGGAAATCTATATTGCATTAAAACAAAGGGAACTTTCTCAAACAAGACATGGTCCTGAGGGAGACTTCTGAATGAAGCTAGGATTTGTAAATCTGTTTTACAGCACGATGAAACTCAGGAATACATTTTAGAAATTGCAGCATCAGACTTTGGTGACTGCTTTCCCAAGTTACTTTTGAAAATGGAATAAAATGGACGGGTCATCTTTAGGGCAGAAATGACAGAAAATAGGACTGATGGTATGATCCTGCCTCAGCATATTGAACTTACATGGAGGTCTAACAGTCTTATGCTGGATCTCTGGTGGGAGACCGGCAGTACCTCGAGGGAAATGTCCTCTTCCCCAATTTCCTCATGGCTTCTGCCAGTCCCTTGCAGAACTCCTAATTCTTGGTAGAATTTAAATGAGGTAGAACATCAGCGGATTGTCTCACCTCCTCAAATTCTAATCTCCCCTGTAAGAGCAAAAGGTGGTAACACTTGAAATCTTGTTGTGTGATCCTACCAGTCAGTCACTGGGATTCAAATTTAAAAAAAAAATAAATCTCTATGGGGAGAGGGCAAATTGTGTGTTCTTGCAGGATTTCGAAACCACAGGCTGAGACACGTACACTGGAATTTGCCAGAGAATAAATGAATAAGATTTCAGAGTGGCTTTTGTGATATTGATTGAAGAGTTAAAATGGCTATGTCTATTGCCAAAACATTTGTGAGAAAGAGGACCTGTGCCTTGCAACAGTCAACAAAGGTTCATTTGAAAAGGGTGGCAGAGAAATTAGAAATGGATTTAAATGTAGACACTAGAAAGGCAGAAATTGTTGAGGTATTGGCTCAGCGTCTGAACCTTGAGGAAGAGAAAAGCAATCCAGATAAAACACAGGTTGAGTTAGCTAGGATTCAGTTGCAAATGAAACAAATGGCATATGAGAAAGGAGAGAAATTAAAAAACTTGAACTTGAAGAAGAAAGGGAAATATGAAGACTTGAATTAGAATTGTGAAGAGCAGGAGAAATGGAATGACTTGAATTGCAAAGAGAGGAGGAAGCCAGAAAATTTGAATGGACAGGGAAAGTCTTCAATTACGTGAAGAGGCTTGATGATGAACCAGCTTTAACTCTTGGTTTTATTTCGCTTAGTGCCTAAATTCAGTGAGGAAGAGAGTGAAAGGTATTTTGTATCTTTGAGAAAATTGCAACAAAGTTATAATGGCTAAGAGAAATTTAGAGGCTTTTATTACAAAGTATTTTGGTAGAGGGAGCATTGGAGGTTTATTCGACCCTTCAAGATGAACAGTCTGCAGATTATGATATGGTTAAGATTGCTGTGCATAATGTGTATGAGTTAGTTCTAGAGATTACAGGCAGAAGTCTAAAAATCTGAGGAAGAGACAGAATCAGACTTTTGTGGAATTTGCTAGAGAAAAATAGATAGTATTTTATAGATGGTATGAAGCTTGAGCAAGGTTTTGAAAACCATAAAGAGATGTTGTTAATAGAAGAATTTAAGAACAGTATCCCTTTAGGAATAAAGTTCCACCTAGAAGACTGTAAAGATGAGAGAAGCTGTAATGGCTGATGGTTACAAACTATACCACAAACACATTGATGGCAGCAAACTTTTGTTTAAAAGCCCACAGAGAAGCTGGAGAGATAAGAGAAGTGACAATGAACAGAACACTAATTACAATGAGAGAGGTGGTGGTGGCAGAAATGAAAAGAATCTTCTCATAGTAGTAAAAACGACAGTATGGAGGATTTGGAGGGGACCGACATGTTACTTTTGACTTGAGAGGCCATGTGAAGGCATATTGGCTGGCAGCTCTGATAATCCCAGCAGCGCCAGAACTCTGTAGTGGGCAATACTGGGACTGCAATCAGGCCCAGGAAGAAGAGATCTCAGAAGGCCCAGATTGAGGTAAATCCTGAGCTTTTAGGGTGGGAAGGGATCGAGGAGCCCAGGGAAGGGAGCAAGGATGGTGGCTGGGGTTGGTGGGTTTTGGAGATAAGGTGGAGAGGCACAAAGCGGGGTATCATCTTGGGGAAGAGGGGGTTGCCCTAATGCACAAAGGGTACACCTACTTCCTTCCTGCCTTTACAATAAAGTAATTCAAAAAAAGCAGCCTTCTGACTCTTGCCCACCCAGCAATGCCAACTGTATTATGGCATGGGCAGTGTAATGTTCTGGTCAATTGACTTGTTAACTTTAAAAAAAATGGTGGGCAGGCTACCGACTTCGGCGCCCACCAGCGTACCATATTATGGCGACTGGGTCGGGGGTGCGAGGGAGGCGGTGGGCTTGCCACCTGTTATATTTTACATGCCCCCTAGTCAAAATCGCTGCTGGTGGGAAGTCGTAAAATCCATCCCTTGGAGTTGAAACCTGAGCAAAGTGGATCACAGATTGTGTTTAAAAGTCAACACCCTGTTGACAAATAATGGGCTGAATGAAAGAGAGAGGGAGAAAGAGAGAAACGGTTAAATCTCATTCAGAACAATGTGATCCACTTTCATTGCTCAGAAAATAAATAATTATTACCAAGCATGAAGTAGTTCACAACAATGGGAACATTCAATGGTGCCGATTTACGTAATCGCTTTTAAAATGAAGTTGATTAAATATTTGTAAGAGAAAAAAGTGTGGAGAAAAGGCAGGGGAATGGGACCAAATAGATGTATTTTTCAGAGTCCAGTTGCAGGTATGGTGGGCCAAATGCCTTCTTCCTCTTCTGACACAAAATTCTGATCGTCCAATGACGCAACTTGGGTGGATAAGCTGATGGGACTGGATCCTGGGGCATTCCAAATACCTCTTTAAATTACTGAGGATGTGGTCAAGCGAGCACAAGTCCTCCACTCATTGCTGCCCCACCACCCCCCCCGACCTTACAGCAAGGGCCATTTGTTGGGAGCACCGGAGTTACCATGGAAATTCTGACATTATGGTTTATATAAGGCTTCAACAGAACTCTTGCCAACTGAGAGCTATTGCGAGTTTGTGGGAGCTCCAGGAAGGGCCCAGATTAATCACAGATAAAGGTAATCGATCCCAGCTAGGTGACAGCTCCATTAAAATTGACACATAAATGACTTCCACTCCTTTTTGAACTGCCCGGATAATTTGTCTGGAATGCCCAACATTGGCAGACTGGCAGTCCACTTTACAGCAATTCAGGTCCAATGATTCAACATGACGAACTACGTATATTACTTATTGAGAAAATTCAATACCAAGTATTGAGTCATGATAAAAATGATGTTTCAATAAGACATGGTCACAAACAGTTCAATGGGGTTGCAATTTTAATTAAAACACAGTTTTACTGGATCTCCCACTTACGTTTACAGTTTCCTGGTGAAATGCCAGTTGTGGATTAAAACATTTTCACATCTTTAATGAAAACTGTTATTTATTCATTTTGCTGTGCCAAATTTGAAGTTTACATGAGTTTTGTTCAATAGAAAAAAACAATCATACAGTTGGAGATTTATTTAAAACCCTATGCGTAGAGATCTCATAGAATCATAGAATCATGAATGGTTACAACATAGAAGATGGCCATTTGACACATTGTGTCCATGCCAACTCTCTGCTAGAGCAACTCAGCTAAGCCCACTTTCCCATTCTTTTCTCATAGCCCTATAATTTCTCTCTCTTCAGGTACTTATCCAATTCCCTTTTAAAAGCCGCAATCAAATCTACCTCCACCACCCTCTTGGGCAATGCATTCAGGATCTTAAACACTTGTGTCATAAAAAGTTATTTCATGTTGCCATTTACTTTAAATCGGTGACCTCTGGTTCTTGACCCATTCTACCACGAGGAGCAGTTTCTCTCTATTTACTCTGTCCAGACCCCTCATGATTTTGAACACTTCTATCAAATCTCCTCTCAATCCCCTTTCTCTAAGGAGAAGAGCCACAACTTCTCCAATATATCCACGTAGCTGAAGTCCCTCATCCCTTGATTAATGCTCGTAAAATTTTCTCCACCTTCTCTAAAGCCTTCGCACCCTTCCTAAAGTGTGGATGCCAGAATTGGGCAGAAAGGTGCATCATAAGTTCCTTGCTTTTTTACTCAATGCCTGTATTTATGAAGCCCAGTACCTATGCTTTTTGAACCACTTTCTCAATCTGCCCTGCCACCTTCAAGATTTTTTGCACCTATGCCCCCATGATTCTGTTTTTGCACCCCCTTTAGAATTTAACCCATTTTTAAAAATATTGCCTCTCCTCATTCTGCCTACCAAAATGTATCATTTCACAATTTGTATTAAATTTCATCTGCCACATGTCTACCTATTCCTAACCTATCTTTATCCTCTTGAAATCTAGCACTATCCTCCTCACAGTTCACAATACTTCCAAGTTTAACCCATATTTTGAAATTGATCCCTGTACAGCCAAGTCCATAATCATTAAGATATATCCAGAAAAGCAGTGGTCCTAGTATTGACCCCTCCCCTCCAGCCTGAAAAATGATTTTCAACACTACTTTTTGTTCCTGTCACTCAGTCAACTTCGTATCCACGCTGCTACTGTCATTTTTATTCCATGAGCTTCAGCTTTGCCAACAGGCCTATTATGTGATATTTGTTTAAGAGACATCTCTTGGAAGTCCATGTACACCACATCAACTGCAAGGCACTCAGCATCCCACTCTGTTACCTCTTCAAAAACTCAATCAAGTTAGTTAAACATGATTTGTGATCTATTCACTAGGTTGTGGAGGTATATAAATTGATGACATTTGGATCAATGAATTCTTGTCCATCAATTCTCTTATTACAATGTGCTTTTAATTAGCTTCTTCAGCATGTTACTGAGGTGTGATTGAAGACTGCCACACCAATGGAGTGGCCCTTATCAAAGTCATCACTGACATCCCATATAACTGTGACCATAGTAAACTATCCCTCTCATCCTTCTCGACTGTTCTGCAGCTTTTTACATGGATGTCCATGCAATCTTCCTCCACTGCCTCTCCTCCATTGTCCAGCTGGTTGGGACTGTACCTGTCTGGCTCAATTTCTATCTATCCAGTCATGGAGAGAGATTCACTTGCAATGGCTTCTCTGCCCATTTTGGCAATGTGACGTCTGGGGTCACCCCCAAGATCTATCCTTTCCCCCTTCTACCCCTCAGTGACATCATCCAATAGATGTCAGGTTCCACGTGTTACTGATGACACCCAGCTCAATCTCAATATCACCCCTCTCTGTCAATCCACTGCCTATGATTTGTCAGGTCAGTTGTCTGACATCCAATACTGGATGAGCAATGGGTGGAATTTTTCCCAAATTTGCACCAAGTGCGGTATAGCGGGCGGGCAAAATGATGTCCTACTCACCAACGGTGATGGTGGGTTGTCACACTGTATCATCCCAAACCTGCCATATTATTTATGCATTCCCAGGAAACATGAGGCAGCTCTCTGCCACAGAGAGATGAAGATATATGAAAAAATATAATTAAAAAAATAAAAATTTAATGAAACATGACCCTCATGTGATTGTCACATGAGCTGGGACATGTCATTAAATGGAAAAAAGAAGCCTTTATTTGATTTTTGTTTGCTTTTGGAAACCTCACCCCGCCTGTGAATGAGGTTTCCAAAAAAAGTGCAAAGACCACTTGGCCTTTGCCTGCCTGTCAACCACAAGGTTTGGCAGGCAGCGAAAAATTTATTTTAATTAACTTGTTAATGACCTTAATAGGTTTTTTAATTGTTGGCAGGCGCCCTGCCAACTGCGGCATGTGGCTGCCGACCAAAATACTGCACGAGTGCGCGATGTCATCGGGACGCACGCCCAACGTCATTGCGTGTCATTTTATGTTCGGTCAGGTCCAGCGCGCACCTGCCCGCCTAGCTAAAAGTTTTACCCACTGTTTCCATGACAGCCGGGTTCCCATTCGCCCGCCAGCCATCACCCCGCCGTTGCATCACACCAGCTGCCATGTTTTAAAAGACAGCCACCAGCACAGCGCTCATCGCTACCAGCTCACCACCGCTGCCCAGGAGACATGACCGGCGAAGGAAAAAGGACTGTAGGCCACCCCCCCCCTCCCCGGTTTAATGACGGGTCCTTCGAGCAACTTCTGGATGCCGTGGAGGCCCGTCGGTATTCCATACTGTAGCCAGAGCTGGCGTACAGGACAGCAAAGTGACCAATCCGGCTTGGGTGGCGGTGGCAGCAGTGGTCAGCGCCAACACCCTTCAGAAGGAGGACAACCACCCAGTGCCACAAAAGGGTGAATGATCTCCTCCGTTCCGCCAGGGTAAGTCACTCTTCTCATCACTCCCAACTCACACACTCCCAAACCCATCACACATCCACAGGGCCCTCACTCACTGCCAGTTCAAAGGACATCACCATTCACTCTCTCACACACACCTTCATTGTCCTCATCCTGTTCATCAGACCATTCACCACCCACACGTGCCAGGCACACTTATCATCTGGCCTGACAGGCATCCTGCTTACGCTCTCTCCATCTCTATTTATGCAGGACAAGCTGGCACACAATGAGAGAGAGAGGTTGCAGACCGGTGGCGGAATGCCTGAAATCAAGGTGCTCACGGCCTTTGAAAACAGAGCCACCAAGCTGGTCGGCGATGACCGGGACCGTTCCTGTGCTTACGGTGAGGTCAGCGCTGCTCTACCAAGTGAGGATCCAGCAGTGCAACATCCATCAGACAGCCATGCTGTGAGTGATGTGTCCTCTTTCACAGGCCACTGTCATGCACTAATTAACTCCTCTTGCTTTCACAGGCACATCTGCCAAACAACTGACAGAGTCCATGACCCATGGCCTCCAATCAAGCCCTGGAGGAACCTCCGATGGGGAATCTGAAGGCACCCTCCTCGAAGTTCCACTAGCGGAGAGACACACACCTCAGTGGGACCTAGCTCTAGAATAGGCACAGGATTACAGTCTGGTGAGCACATCGCACTGTCTGATCCACAGCAGGCAGCAGCAGGGACTTCCCAGGTTTCTCGAACTCGGAGGACTGCTGGAAACCAGAAATTTGCTGAATCCGAGTCGGATGACGAGCCTCTGGACTTGATCACGTCACAGTTCCTGGAGCTACAAAGGCAAGATCGGGAACATCAGGAAGGGATGTCCGCTGCACTCCTCAGATTGCAAGGCATGATGGAGGAGTCCGTCCGTCTTCAGGCCGTGGTGATAGCGCTGGCATGCCAACACTGGTAGGATGTCAGCCACCATGGAGACATTGGTCCAGGACGTCACTCCTGCACTTCTGCGTGGGTTCAACTCCATGCTGATGCCATAGCTGGTCTACAACAGTGTGTACGCGAGAGGAGTGCCAGCCACCCCTTTCCCTCAATTAGTTAACCAGCGGCCCGCAGGCACCCGTAGGGAGGAGGATCAGCAGGTGCACACTCAAGGCCCATCCATCCAGGTGACTCCGGGAGCTTTCGACCCATCCAAGTTCCCTCTTCCTGTGACCTCTGCAGCTCCAGCTCCACAGGCCGAGGAGAGTGCCACTGTCACACAGCAGGACCTTAAAGCAGGTCAGGGCCCTCCAAGTCTTGGCCCTCCAGAGGACGCATGTCAAAATCATCACAGGCAGGGCATTGCAGGCTGCCTCCACCTCTGCTGTGGATGTCTGGGGAGCACCAAGGTGTAGCGGCAGGGTTAGGAAAGTTAAGTAAAAGTAGTTGCACAGCCTGGGCATGGGTGTTAATCATTTGTACAAACTGTTCACTATTGTCAATAAACTCCCAAGAATGTCTCCCTGCCTATGGCTCCTTGTTCTGATGAGCAGTATTCTTGTCATTCAAATGTGAAACCTTTCTGCACAACATAAAGGCAGGTTCCTCAGTCCAGGGCCTCTTCCCTGTGCTCTGTGCAGCCTTCAGACCAAAGTGATGGTCCAGCCTCACACTCCCTGGAAATATTACTGATGCCTGCACCTCGACGGTGCTGGTTATTGCTGCCAGAGTGTAATGGGCAGGCGCCACAGAGTTCTCTCATTCTCTCTGTGCGCTCTCAGCACCTTTAAGGTGGGGCTGGCCCCCATCTCTTCAGCATCTGTGACCAATGACACTGTGCTCCTGAAGGGGTCAGGGGCTGAAGTTGGGCAAAGCATCAGATGCTTTTTAAGTTTCTTGATTGCTTCTCGATGATATGACCCTGATCACAGAGCGCAAGCGAGTTGCCCTCGGCCAGACAGGAGTCAGACATTCTCAGAGGATATGTGAAGAGCTGTGGAGTGTCCTCACTGCATGTCGTCATTATCCTCCTGCAATCCAGTGACTATTTAGGGCCTCCACTGCATCTCCATGACAGAAACATTCTCAGAGGGTATTCGCGCTGCCATAAGCCAGATAAGTCAAACTTTCACAAACGCGCTGTGAGGATCTATGGGGTCACCTCAGTGATGGTCATCCTCCACAAATCTAGCAGCTATTTCTAAACGTGTCTACCCCGTCTAGCCAGTGCGAGGGCTTCATCCCCGATATCGTCGCCTCTGAGGGCCTCTTAACCCTCATCTCTGTCAGTGTACTGCCCAACGGAGGAGACATCCAGCTCCTCCATCTCCTCCTCAGCCAGCTCCTCTCCCTGTCGCAGCGCCAGGTTGTAAAGGGCGCAGCAGATGGCGACGATGCATGACACCCTCTGCAGACTGTATTGCAGGGCTCCACCAGACCGGTCCAAGCACCGGAACCGTATCTTTAGCATCCCGATGGTCTGCTCCACAGAGTTGCGAGTTGCTGCATGAGCCTCATTATAGCGTCGCTCTGCTGCAGTCTAAGGCCACCTCATGGGTGTCATCAGCCATGCCTCTTGTCCCTGAGGAGACATTCCTGCTTCTGTGGACCCTGGAAGACCCCAGGGATCTGTGACCGACTGAGGATGTAGGCATCGTGCACACTCCCAGGAAATGTGCGCACATCTGCAGGATGACGAGGGGACATTCACCCGATGTCATCGTGCATCAATTTTTACTCGCGGGGTCAGGCGCGTGCCTGCCCAACGAGCTAAAAATTCTCCTGCGGTTTGCGATCAGCCACTTCGCCCGGCAATGGTGGGCCACGTTTCCCGTTGCCGCATGTCGGGAATGTCATTTTAATACATCTGCATATAATTGTAAGCCCCGCTTGCCGCTATCATCCCCCATGCTGGATCATCCAGGCACACACACCGACGTGTTTCAGAATTGTACATAAAGTGATGTGCACCTGGTGGGCTGCACTCTGTTCAGAACTTTGAGATCTATTTGCCAACCTTGCTTCAGGTAGCAGTCACAGTTATCAGTGCCAGGATTCGCAGGCAGCACCACATCACTTTTAGGGGGGGCTCACAGCAGGTCTCTACCTATCAGACCAGCCGTAAGGTGGGGGTGGCTTTTCAACAGCTGGAGGGCTAGGACTTACTTGGGGAAGGGGGAGAAGTGGCCTCAGGCAAGGGAAGAGGCTGCAGGATGAGATCTGTACTGGGGATGGGTGTGTATCCTAGGGTGTGTGTGGGGGCATATGCTGATCTGTGCAAGTGACCTCAAGGTGGTTGAGGTCTGAGGAGGCAGTCTCCAGAGAAGATGAGGCCAGAAGGAGATGTGAGGGTATATGTGAGAGAGTGAGTGGTGATGTTTCTTGAGCTGGCAGTGAGTGAGATGCCAGTGAATGTGTGATGGGCTTGTGAGCAAGAGAGTTTAGAGTGACGAGATGGTTGCCATACCCTGGCGGCACAGATGAGATCATTCATCCACTTCCTGCACTGGATGGCCAACCTCTTGTGTGCAGCATTGGCACCGAACAGCTCTGCCACAGCCTCCCAAGCCAGAGTGGCGAGACTGCTGAACCTCCTGCGTCCACAGCGGGGGTGCAGGATATCACAGCGGGCCTCCACGGAACTCAAAAAGGAGTTCCAGGGGTGTGTCACTGAATCCAGGGGCTGCAATCTTGTTGCCTTTTGGGGACCATGTCTTCTGCACCGCAGTCCTGGGCTGGAAGCACTGAGAGGTGTGCGTGTAGTTGCACTTTAAATATGGCACCTGGCATGAAGAAGTGGCGAAGTGACAGTTTGGTGGGTGAATCGATGCCCACCCGTCAGCGAAACAGCGGTTTCCCAAGAATGGATTGTTGAGGCGGGATTGGGATAATACCCGCCATTGTGGCCAGCAAGTAAAACATCCTCTTTCCCACCCACTACCGCTCTTAGCGTGGATTTGGGACAATTCCGCCCTGTGTGTAGAGGTGTGAATAGCAGAATCATGAATAGCCTGTGTTTGAAAGCAAAGAAAGAGAGAAAAAATAAAATAAGCAAATAAAAGGAAACAAAATGGTGACAGAGGTTATAATCTGAAATTGTTGCAATCAATGTTGAATCCAGAAGGCTGTAAAATGTCTAATCTAAAGATGAGATATTATTCTCAAGCTTAAAACAATGCAGAAGGCTGAGGACAGATCAAAGTGAGAACAAGGTGGAGAATTAAAATGGCAGGCAACTGAAAGCTCAGCTTCACGCTTACAGACTGGACCAAGGTTCCTGCAAAGTGGTCATCCAATCTATGTTTGATCTCTCCAAAATGCTGTTACACCCCTACCCTCCTCCCTCACAGTACCTGCCAATCACTGCTGCAATTCGCCCCCACCCCCCAAAAACTAATTGAGATTTTCTTAGTATATTTAAATGACCTCTTTTCAAATATATGAAAAGGTTGCATGTGGATTTGAAGTTTTCCATTTTTTTTTATTTGAGTGCCTTGTTACATTCTTAACAATTTTTAAGCACCCACAATGACAATTTACTGATGAGGAGTCAAAATCTACAAAGTACATATTTACACTTCTAGGGTTTCTAGGTTGTAATTTCTTTTAAATGTTGGCGATTAATTTCTGTCTGGGTCTAATTGTGAAGACAGAATTAAATTAGATTTTGTGCTGGTGCTGAAATGTATGCTGTGCACACAGAATGCTACAGAGGATATACAGAAAAATAAGATAGCACTTCAAATACTTTAAAAGGTTACATGAATTTTCCAGTGTGACTAATATCATCTTTAAAACGTATATATAATTTTAGATTTAAGGCTTTTAAATCTATAACAAATAGGTGAAGCCAGCTTAATGCGCATGTTTTAAAAGTCATTCTTAATTTAAAATTATTTCCCATCAGTTATGACATTTTGGGCTAAAAAATTATTAAAGTCCATCTTTGGGTGCAGGTGTCATGATTCATAATCTGCCCACACCCGTTCCTGTTGAGTAGGCAGCATGCAAGTTTCGTGCTGCCTCCTTATTTAACTGATTGTTGGATTGGGTCAAGCAGGGCCCACACCGCTGACTGCCTGTACTAACACTGACCACAAGTAGAAGCTGCACAAGTGGAGCACCAAGGCAGAGAGAGGGGACTCCTAGGTCATGTTTCCTCAAGAGGCCAGGAAGCTCGAAAAGATCATTCTCTTTAAGGAAGTGAGAGTAAGTGACCAGGGAGGTCAATGCCCGGAGTCTGGCCCGAAGTCCTGACAGTGGTGCCAGAGACCTCACATGGGTAGTCAAGGTCAATTAATTAATCTTCAAAGGGCAACTCTTACCAACCGCTCCACTCACATTTCAAGAAAGTGCATCTATCAGGCAGAGTGGCTATTTGGTGCCACGATCAGGATGGTTGGAGTGCTTCCAGTGCACACACAGCACCTGTCCTCGCATGGGCTATTGTGCCGGCCGCAGTGGAAGTATTGTGCACACCATTTTGAGGGCCTCCAACTTCCATTAGAGCGGCTTCAGTGGCACTTCAGAGCCAAATTTCTAACCCTTGTTATTGTTTTCACTATAAGCTATGGCATTCCTAAAAGCAAAACTAAATAACCTGGAGATAACACTGCACTATCACAGATACAATAAATAAGCTACAGCAAACAGAAATATGTTCTCTCATTACGTGGAGATTCCACCACCAATGGTCCATTTAAAAACCAACGAGGCTATAACTCACATGCGGCATTAGTTGCTTTGGACAATTAGCAGCAGTGAGGACATCTTGTAGGAATGATGTAAGTTATTATACAGAGTATCTTAACTTGTCTCAGGCAGTATGTTAAGACAGTAACCAGAAGTTAATTGGAATTATTCAAAACTACAAACTCAAGAATCAAGAATGGACAATTTATGTATGTTAATCTGTTCCAATTAATGTGAGTTAATATCACACTGTGTGATGACAGAAGTTAACAGAATGGAGGTGAAACCTAAACTCAAAAGGCAGCTAACTGCTGGGGAAAATCTACACAGTAGAACCTGTAGGAAGACGACCTGCAGGACACGGACAGGGGTGGGGTCATTTCCCCAAATTAGAGTTCTATACATTCATGTACATGGCACAATAGAATCATTGAATAATACAACACAGAAGGAGGCCATTCAGCCCAGCATGCTTGTGCCGGATCTTTGGTGGAACCAACAATTAATCCTACTCCCCTATTCTTTTACCAAAGCCAATAATTTTTTGCAATTTAAGTATTTTCTACTTCCCTTTTGAAAGTTATTGTTGAATCTGTTACATCAGCCTTTCAAGCAATGCATTCCACCTGAACTTGCTGCGTAAAAGCTATTTCCTCAGATCACCTCTGGACTTTTTACCAATTATCTTAAATCGGTGTCCTGTGTTTACTGATCCTTCTGCTACTGGAAACAGTTTCTTCTTATCTAATCTATAAAAAGCATTCATGATTTTGAACACCTCTATCAAATGTCCTCTTAACTGCCTCTGCTTTAAGGGGGATAACCTGTTTCTCCTTTATTCTTTCCCACTGCACCCCCACACCGCACCCCCCAATCCTTTTCCTTGCATTTGTACTTGCAAAAAACTTTTAACATCTCAAACTTCTTCCTATTATGACAAAAAAATCATCAAGCTGAAACGTAGAGTGTTTCTGTTTCCACAGATGCTGCCTGATCTGCTGAGTATTTTCAATACTTTCTATTTTATCTCAGTTTCTTTAGAATCTCCACATAACTCAAGTGCCTCATCCCTAGTTCCATTCTAATAAACCTTCTTTGCACCGTCTCTAAGGCCTCGACATCCTGCCTAAAGTGTGGGTGCCCAGAATTGACGACAACATCCCAGCTGGGGCCGAAGCACTGTTTTCTAAAGGTATAAACATAACTTCTTTGCTTATATGCCTCTATTAATAAAGCTTAATATCCTATATACTTGATCTTCTCAACTTGTCCTGTCATGTTCAAAGATTTGTGTATGTACATCCCTAGCTCTCCTAGTTCTTGCAGCCTCTTTTAAAATTGTACCATTTAGTTTCTATTTGGCTAAAAATTTGTTATGGCTTGTTTTTGGGCAGGGGGTGGGGCTTGCAAAATTTGTGCTGCATGCTTATTTCCATGACTTCTGCATGCACCTCAGTACAATCCACGCTGACTTGCTGCACAAACAGGGGTGCAAATAGCATGCAGGGCTGGTATGTGTTGCAGTTAGCTTCTGTCTCAATGGCAGAAAAGAGCTTTTATAGGGAAACTGCACTGAATGGAAGGAAGCTGCTGCTGACTGCCATCACTATAAAAGAAGAGAACGGAACTGGAGCAGAGAGCAGAGGGACAGCTCCAGGACAGTTCACAGGTGCAGCTTTGGAGGCCTTGGTGGACAGGAAAAGAGATACCATGTTTCTGCAAGGGGCAGGGGCCCTCAAATACCCTCTCCAAAGTGGTAGGGTGCAAATGATGGAGAGTCTGGCCTCAAGCACCTGACAGCAGTGCTGAAAGTTCAATGAACTCACACGGTGGTCAAGGTCAGTGAATGCATCTTCACATGACATCCAGATACTCCACCTCATCCTCTCACACATTCTAATGATACCAGCCACACACCCACCTCTGCTTCCATTGACCTCCAGATATTCAGCTGTGGAAGGTGCATCACCCAAACACAAAACAACTCAATACTGACATTCTGTCCTCTGTCTCGCAGGGCAAGGTTTCACACAATAGATGGGAGTAAAGCTGAACCTGCAGGGTCAGGCATGCCTTCATCCTGAGCCCGATGGAGAATGGTGCTGTGCATCATGGGATATGGTGGTGATGGACATTGTTTCATGGAAACTGGAGCCTGAGCAAGTACTCTCAGACAGCCCGTCTGGTGTGATGGCAGAGTATATTGTCACTCGACTAACAATCCAGTGACCCAGGGTGATGTTCTGGAGACCCGGGTTCAAATTCCACCACTCTGGCCTACATGTGATCCAGATTCACAGCAATGGTGTTGACTCTTAAATGGCCTAGCAAGCCACTCAGTTGTATCAAACTACTACAGAATATTCCAGACTGAAAGGGCAATGCCAAACTCAGCCCTGTTGACTCTGCAAAGTCCCTCTTACATACATCTGGGGGCTTGTGCCAAAATTGGGAGAGTTGTCTCACTGACTAGCTAAGCAACAACCTGATCATGCACACAGAATCATACCTTACAAATAATGTACCATCATCACCATCCCTGGGTATGTTCTGTCCCATCGACAGTCATAACAGTTGAGAGGGAGTTGCCCTGGGAGTCCTCAACATTGACTTTGGCCCACATGTAGTCTCATTGCATCAGGTCAAATATGGGTAAGGAAACTTCCTGATTACCATGTACCGCCCACCACCCCCACTCCCCAGCTGTTGAATCAGTGCTCCTCCATGTTGAACACCATACTGAGGGTGGCAAGGGCACAGAATGTATTCTGGGTGGGAGACTTCAATGCCCATCACCGAGAGTGGCTTACTAGCACCACTACTGAATGAGCTGGTCGAATCCCAAAGGACATAGCTGCTAGATTGGGTCTGTGGCAGGCGGTGAGGGCCCAATAAGAGGAAAAAACATACTTGACCTCATCCTCACCAACCTGCCGCAGATGTATTGGTAGGAGTGATCACCGCACATTCCTGGTGAAGACGAAGTCCCGTTTTCACATTGAGGATACCCTCAATCGTGTTGTGTGGCACTACCACTGTGCTAAACGGGATAGAGTTTGATCAGATCTTGTGACTCAAGACTGGGAAGCCATGAGGCACTGTGGGTCAGCAGCAACAGAATTGTTCTCAACCACAATCTGTAACCTCATGGCCCAGCATATCCCCCCTCTACCGTTACCACGAAGCCAGGGGATCAATGCCAATTCAATGAAGAGTGCAGGGGGTTATGCCAGAAGCAGCACCAGGCATACCGAAAAATGAGGTGTCAACATGGTGAAGCTACAAAACAGGACTACTTGCAGCCAAAAAGCTTAAACAGCAAGTAATAGACAGGGCTAAGCAACTCCACAACCAACAGATCAGATCTAAGCTCTGCAGTCCTGCCACATCCAGGCATGAATGGTGGTGGACAATTAAACAACTCACTGGAAGAGGAGGCTCCACAAATATCCCCATCCTCAATGATGGAGGAGCCCAGCACATCAGTGCAAAAGATAAGGTTGAAGGATTTGCTACAATCTTCAGCCAGAAATGCCGAATGGATGATCCATCTTGGCCTTCTCCAGAGGTCCCCAGCATCACAAATTCCAGTCTTCAGCCAATTCGATTCACTCCACGTGATATCAAGAAACAGCTGAACACACTGAATATTGCAAAGGCTATGGGCCCCGACAATATTTTGAGACTAGCACTCAAGGCTTGTGCTCTAGAACATGCTGCGGCCCTAGCAAAGCTGTTCCAGTACAGCTACAACACTGGTGTCTACCTGGCAATGTGGAAAAATGCCCAGGTATGTCCCGTACACAAAAAGCAGGACAAATCCACAAATACCATCACTGAATTCCAACTCTCAACAGCCTGGGGGTTACCTTTGACCAGAAACTGAACTGGACTAACCATATAAATACTGTGGCTACAAGACCAGGCCAGAGACTAGGAATCCTGTGGTGAGTAACTCACCTCCTGACTTCCAAAAGCCTGTCCACAATCTACAAGGCACAAGTCAGGAGTGTGATGGAATACTCTCCGCTTGCCTGGATGAGTGCAGCTCCCACAATACTCAAGAAGCTTGACACCGTCCAGGACAAAGCAACCCGCTTGATTGGTACCTCAGCCACAAACCTGCATTCCCTCCAACGTTGACGCACACTGGCAGAAGTGTTTTTATAATCTACAAGATGCACTGCAGGAACTCACCAAGGCTCCTTAGACAGTGCTTTCCGAACCCATGATCACTACCACCTAGAACGGAAAGGGCAACAGACACGTGGGAATGCCACCACGTGGAAGTTCCCCTCCGAGCCACTCACCATTCGGACTTGGAAATATATCGCTGAACCTTCACAGTCGCTGAGTCAAAGTCCTGGAACTCCCTCCTGAACAGCACTGTGGGTGTACCTGCAGGGACTTCCCAGGTGTCCAGCACTCAGAGGACTGCTGGAGGCCAGAAACATGCTGAGTCTGAGTCAGATGACTGAGCCGCTGAACTCGGTCATGTCACAGTTGCTGGAGATGCCAAGACAAGCTCAGGAACACCAAGAAGGGATGTTCGCTGCATTCCTCAGATTGCAAGGCGCAATGGAGGAGTCCATCCACTTTCAGGCTGAGGTGATAGCGCCGCATGCAAATGCACCAAGGTCAACACTGGTAGGATGGCAGCCGCCATGGAGATCTTGGTCCAGGATGTCGCTCCTGCACTGCTGCGCAGGCTGAACTCTATCACTGATGTCATAGTTGGCCGCCTACGGTGTGTATATGAGAGGGGTTCAGGGCAGCTCAGTCGCACTCCAGCTTCCCTTTCTCCTCAAGGAGCCAACCAGGGGCCCTTGGGCACCCATAGGGAGGAGGTTCAGGAGGTGCACGCTCCGGGGCCATCCACCCAGGTGACTCCAGAGTGTCCGGCCGATCCAAATCCGTGCTTCCTGTAACCCCAGCAGCTCCAGCTCCACAGCTCGAGGCGGGTGCCACTGCTACACAGTAGGACCCTGAAAGCAGGCCTCCAGGTCTCGGCCCTCCAGACAAGGTGTAGCAGTCAGCAGGCTGCCTCCACCTCTGCTGTGGATGTCTGGGGAGCACCAAGACATAACAGCAGGGTTAAAAAGGTTAAGGTTTAACTCTTGAGTCAAAACAAATAAACTAAATTAACTAAGCCAGGGAAAAAGTAAAAGGCAGCCCCTTAAAGGGAAACTGCTAAAACAAAAGACAAATTTTAAAGGAAGCTTACAAACAATAAACCAAAATGCGATTAAGAGGGTCAATAAAACACCCCAGTCCCAGCAGTGCCCACCGAGCACGGAAGACCTTGACGGTGCTGGCAGACACTGCGTGCTCCCTCTCCAGGGACACCCAGCCACAAACGTAGCCACGGAAGAGGGCAGACAGCTGGGTCAGACGACCCCCTCAATAACCCGCTGCCTGAACCTATGGCCAGACCCAGGAGCAGGTTCACGAGGCGGTCCTCCTCCCTCCCCGCCCCTCTCTGCACTGGGTGACCATAGATCAGGAGCGTGGGACTGAAGTGCAAACAAAGCAACAGCAAAATGCTTTTCAAGTAACTAAAAAGGGGGTGCAGCCTACAACAACCGCCCCTCCGTGCACTCCCCCCTGGGCCAGGTGAACGAAGACCTGGCGCTGGAAGGAGTACACATGGCAGAGACTGGGCTCCCTGAGGCCGAGCAGGTGTGGCATCAGCCCGGACCTGACCTCCCCCATTTGGTGAAGGCAGGGGAGGAGGAGCTCACCAGGAATGGAAGGACGGGACGTTAGATAGAATAAGCCTCTCTGCAGTGGCCTCGAGAGGATCCACCACCAGGATAGGACCCACCACAGTGAGTTCCTTGGCCAGGGCCAGGTGCACCGCCTGTTCGGACCTCAGGAAGAGCACCACCTTCCCATTCCTCCTGAGAGGAGGTTCAGCAAGGGGAGATGCACAGCCAAAATTAGAAGAGAGAGCAAGTGAGTCTGGAAGGCAAGAAATTATAGGCCAGTTAAGGCATGGTTGGGTGGAATTTATTTTAATGCAAGGAGTCTGACGAATAAGGCAGATGAGTTGAGGGCACAAATTAACACATGGAAGTATGATGTCGTTGCTGTCACAGAGACATGGTTGAGAGAGTGGTAGAATTGGCAGCTCAATGTTCCAGGATATAGGGTCTTCAGGTGAGACAGGGAAGGAGGTAAAAGAGGAGGGGGTATTGCAATATTGATCAAGAAATTAATTACAGCAGTAAGGAGGGATGACATCTTAGAAGGCTCCTCAAATGAAGCCATATGAGTAGAACTGAAAAACAAAAAAGGAGCAATCACATTGCTTCTTCTTCTTATCGTGTCCACGGACAGTCTATACATGGCCCAGCCAGAACTGGACACATTTTTGCGTCTTGTTGTTAAATTCGGCAAGATCTGCAACAGTGCAGGGTTCCTCTAGCGATAGGCATTGCAGGAGATGTTGCATAGTCTGTGGCTCAGTTCCACATTCACAAGTTGTCGGGCTGGTTGTATATCCCCATTTGCTTCGTGACACCTTTGAACGACCTACACCAGTCCTAAGTCTGTTAAGGCACTTCCAGGTTGCCCAGTTGCAATTAGCTCCTGGGGGAAGGCTTTCAT
This sequence comes from Cetorhinus maximus, assembly GCF_964194155.1. Taxonomy (NCBI): domain Eukaryota; kingdom Metazoa; phylum Chordata; class Chondrichthyes; order Lamniformes; family Cetorhinidae; genus Cetorhinus; species Cetorhinus maximus. The sequence goes on along the minus strand of NC_135881.1, from coordinate 141,284,435 downwards.
CCGGTAGAATTTCCATTGCTGGGGGTTGTTCGAGACTGGCGAGCCGGTCTTTCCACAAGACGATGCAGGCTTCAGATGGGGTTGATTGTAATGGAACAACACTGTTCATGAAGCTCTTCCTTGACTTTAGGCAGCTGGGCGTAGGTGTATGACCATGTAGAGGGTGCCTCTCATCTGATGTTTGATGGAGTCACTCTTTCTTGCTGGCTACCGTTCTTCTTATATCAAGTGGAGCGATACCCGCCAGGATATAATAGGCTGTTGGTGTTTGTTGGTTTTAAACAACCTGTGATAAGTCAGCAGCTTGCATTCAGAACGGTATCCATCTTCTTAGCATGAATAGATCTTTCCCATGCAGGGCAGGCGTATTCGGCAGTGGAATAGCAAAGAGCAAGTGCACTGGTTTGCAATGTTTTTGAGCTCCCCATTTTGTGTTAGTAAGCTTATTCAGGATGTTGTTTCATGCGCTCACTTTTGCCTTTGTCTTTTTGATGTGGTTCTTGAAGGTGAGGCATCTGTCAAGGGTGACTCCTAAGTAGATAGGGTGCTTACAATGCGTCAGTGTTGCTCCACACCAGGTTACTTTAAGCTGGCGTTTGGCTTCACGGTTTCTGAGGTGGAATGCACAAACTTGCGTCATTGATGGGTTTGCACGAAGGTGGTTTTCTTCAGAGTAGGATGTTAATCCCTCCAAGGCCTCAGAAAGCGTTTTCTCCACGGTGTTAAAATCAGTGCTTTGGGCAGTGACACATAAGTCATCAGCATATATAAAACGGCGTGTGACACCGTCTATAGGTTGGTCATTCATGTAGATGTTGTACAGCAGCGGTGCAAGCACGCTTCCCTGAGGAAGACCATTCTTCTGAATATGCCACCTGCTGCACCTCCCACCTAGTTCAACATAGAACCAGTGATTCTGAAGCATGCTTTCTAACAGCTCTGTTAAGTGAATGAAGCCATATGGATGGAACTGAAAAACAAAAAAAGAGCAATCACATTGCTGGGAGTGTACAATAGGCCCCCAAACAAACAGTCAGAGAGAAATAGAAGAACAGATATGTAGGCAAATTTCAGAGAAGTGTAAAAATAATATGGTAGTAATAGTGGGGGATTTCAACTTCCCCAACATTAACTGGGTTAGTCATAGTGTAATAGGTTTAGAGGGAGCAGAATTCTTAAAATGCATCCAGGAGAGCTTTTTAAGCCAGTATGTAGAAGGTCCTGCAAAAGAGTGGGTCCTGGACTTAATTTTAGGGAATGAAGACGGGCAAGTGGCAGAGGTATCAGTGAGGGAGCATTTTACAGATAGTGATCATAACTCCGTTAGATTCAAGGTTGTTATGGAAAAGGACAAGGGTGGGCCAGAAATCAGGGTTCTAAGTTGGGGGAAGGCCAATTTTAACAAGATCAGATATAATTTGGCCGTAGCAGCTACTTTTAGGTAAATCTGCATCAGAGCAGTGTGACTCATTCAAGAAGGAAATAGGGAGAGTACAGGGCCAACATATTTCAGTAAAGACAAAGGGTGGGACCAACAAATCCAGGGAACCCTGGATGTTGAGGGATATACAGGATTGGATAAAAAAAAAAAGGGAGGCTTATGGCAGATACCGAGGGCTCAAAACAGCGGAAGCCCTAGAGGAGTGTAGAATGTGTAGGGGGGATACTTAAAAAGGAAATTAGGAGAGCAAAAAGGGGGCATGAAAAATCATTGGCAGGTAAAATAAAGGAAAATCCAAAGTTATCTTACAAGTACAATAAGAGTAAGAGGATAACTAGGGAAAGAGTAGGGCCCATTGAGGACCATAGTGGTAATTTGTGTGTGGAGCCGGAAGACGTAGGTAGGGTTCTAAATGAATACTTTGTGTCAGTGTTCACAAATGAGAGGGGTGACGTGGATATGGAAATCAGGCAGAAGGATTGTGATATGATTAAAGAAATTAGCATTGAAAGGGAGGAGGTTCTAAGTGGTCTGACAGGCTTAAAAGTAGATAAATCTCCAGGCCCAGATGAAATGTATCTCAGGCTGTTGAGTGAGGCAAGGGAGGAGATATCAGGGGTGCTGGCAATAATTTTCAATACCTCTCTGGCCACAGGAGAGGTGCCAGAGGACTGGAGAACAGCCAATGTGGTACCGTTATTCAAGAAGGGAGGAAGGGATAAACCAGGGAACTACAGGCTAGTCTGTCTAACCTCAGTGGTGGGGAAACTTTGGAAGCTATTCTGAGGGACAGAATTAATCTACGCTTGGAGAGGCAGGGATTAATCAAGGACAGTCAGCATGGTTTTGTTAAGGGAAGGTCATGTCTGACCAATTTGATTGAATTTTTCAAAGAGGTGACCAGGTGTGTAGAAAAGGGTAATGCATTTGACGTAGTCTACTCGGACTTCAGCAAGGCTTTTGATAAGGTCCTGCACAGGAGACTGATAACAAAGTTAAGAGCCCACGGGATCCAAGGCAATTTGGCGAATTGCATCTAGAATTGGCTGAGTGGCAGGAAGCAGAGGGGTGTTTTTGTGACTGGATGCCTGTGTCCAGTGGGGTTCCATAGGGATCGGTGTTGGGTCCCTTGCTGTTTGTGGTATATATAAACGATTTAGACTTGATTGTAGAGGGTTGATCAGTAAGTTCACGGTTGACACGAAAATTGGTGGAGTGGTAAATAGTGAGGAGGATAGCCTTAAATTACAGGAGGATATAGATGGGCTGGTCAGATGGGCTCATCAGTGGCAAATGGAATTTAATCCACATAAGTGTGAGGTGATGCACTTGGGCAGGACAAACAAGGCATGGGAATATACAATGAATGGTAGGGCCCTGGGGAGTACCGAGGATCAGAGGGACTTTGGTTTGCATGTCCCCTGGTCCCTTAAGGTAGCAGGATAGGTAGATATGTTGGTTAAGAAGGCATATGGGATACTTGCTGGAACTGTATAAAATGCTGGTTAGGTCACAGCTTGAGCATTGCGTGTAGTTTTCGAATCCACATTATAGAAAGGATGTGATTGCACTAGAGAGAGTGCAGGGGAGATTTACCAGGGTGATGCCTGGGCTGGAGAGTTTTACTTATGAGAGATTGGATAGACTGGGGTTATTTTCCCTGGAGCAGAGGAAATTGAGGGGGGACATAATTGAGGTGTATAAAATTATGAGGTGCATAGATAGGGTAGACAGGAAGGAACTCTTCCCCTTGGTCGAGGGATTAATAACCAGGGGGCATAGATTTAAGGTACGGGGCAGGAGGTTTAGGGGGGGATGTGAGGAAGAATTGTTTCACCCAGAGGATGGTGGGAATCTGGAACTCACTGCCTGAAAGGGTGGTAGAGGCAGAAACTCTCATAATATTTAAGAAGTATTTGGATGTGCATCTGATGCCATGGCATACAAGGCTATGGGCCTAGTGCTGGAAAATGGGATTAGAATAGTTAGGTACTTGTTTGACTGGCGCAGACTCGATGGGCCAAAGGGCCTTATTCTGTGCTGTAGACCTCTGACTCTATGACATGTGCGAGGCTGACACAATGGCCGAGGGGCCGACAACCACGGCCAAAGCTGTCATGCATGTTTCAATGGTCACCTCAGGGTGAAATTTGCTCTTCACCCCTCCCCGGGGCCCTAGCAAGGAGGCAGAATGGTGACAGGGCCACAGGAGCAGCAGAGGCTACGGAAGCAGCCATTCCCACATAGGTCTTCTTAGCAGGCCCTGTCACCGGTGATAGCGCCGCCTCCACAGCTGCCCCAGAGGGGCACAACACCAGTGAAAATGTCATGTGCTGTCATGGAGGAGAGCCACACCCACCCCAAATCAAGCAATGGTGAGAAAATAACAAACAGTCTGGAGTAGAGGGGAGCGGGAGTGGAGGGGTGCAGGAGTAGGGGGTAGAGGGAGGGGACAAGTAGAGGTGGATGCCTTGATGTCTCTTGGGGGCAGGGTGGTGTATGTATTGATCATCTTCCACAAGGGGAGGAGTCTTCCCCGGGCAGCAGGCACCACCCAGGCACAATTCAGGCTAAGATGTTGTTTTCCTTTCATGCAGCTCTGGGTAGCACCAATTAACCCAGGGAAGGGAGGGCAGACAGGGGTGCAGATCATGTTTCCCATTTAAAGCACAGTCATTAACTACCCTCTCTTGTCACAACAGATATTCCTTTCCTCCCCCTGCAGCCAACAAAAAAGTTTTAAGAGTCTTAACTTCTTTTCCTCCAGCAAGCACCCACCTCTGGCACGGTATCAGTCCTTCCCATTCTGGCTGGAGTGCGGGCTCGACCTCCCATCTCTCTCCAAACTCCTGCTCCCAGGCTCCTAAAGCCTCTCTAGGCCCTGCCCTGTAGTAGTAACAGGGTGTAGTAATACGCAGAAGTCTTCAAAAGTCCACTCCTTTGTTGTTTCTTCTTTCCCAACCTCCTGGTAAGCAGAAGTCCGCCACTTTCAAGCAAGGAAGGGAAATCCACCACAGCAATATCATCAGCAGTAGCAACAAAGTACCCCTGTGTCCAATCAGGAAGCTGTAACTCTTTGAAGTCAAAAACCAATTAAACTAAATTAACAAAATCAGGGACAAAGTAAAAGGCAGCCCCTTAAAGGGAAAATGCTAAAACAAAGACAAGATTTAAAGGAAACTTACGAACATTAAACCAAAATGTGATTAAGAGGGTCAATAAAACACCCCAGGCCCATTGGGGCCCACCGAGCTCAGAAGGCCATGAAGTTGCCGGCAGACGCTGCGTGTTCCCTCTCTGGAAACACCCGTCCGCAAACATAGCCGCAGAAAAGGGGCAGAGAGTCGGGTCGGACAACCCCCTCGATCACCTGCTGCCTGAACCTGTTAATGGCCAACTTGGTCAAGCCTAGGAGCAGGTTCATCACTCCCCACCCCCTTCTGCATCGGGCGCCTGTAGGTCAGAAGCGTGGGACTGAAGTGCAAACAAAACAGCTGTAAAAGGTTTTCCAAGTACCTAAAAACAGGGTGCAGCCTACAACAACCAGTATAAGCGTGGCCCACAGACTCCACAAGGCCACAAAAGACATGGGCATCTTGGGAGTTCGTGAACCGATAGATCCTAAGGTTGTATGGGACTGCTGTGTGCAATATACCCTCCACCCCAGGTCCCCGATGGAAAGGGGGAGGACTCCTGTGTAAAGAGCCCCCCCCACTGGGGACCTCCACCACTGGACGGCAACAAGGCACACCAGGGTGTGGCCGGGTGGCAGGCGAGGGCAAGGAAGTAAAGGGTGTGCAGCAGCAGCCTGTACAGGAAACCCCTCCACACCGTGCTAAAGAACACAGAGGGCATTCCTGCGAGGCGACTCAGGTTGCGGGGCACCGGCTCCCGAGGGAGAGTCCGGAGCTTGGGGCCTATGTGGAATTCCGTCCGAACAGGGGTACGCTCAGATGAAAGACCACCGCACACCTATGCTACCTCAAGCCCCAGTATAACGTCGGGGCTGAACATGACTGTCCTAAAGTCTTGAATGCCATTGGCTGCGAGCCGGACATCCACTGACACAAGACGCGCCAACACCTGTGGAAGCATCCAGCCCACTCCTCCACCACCAGCACGTCCCCGATCCTGGTCACCCTGGCAGCCACAGCCCTCCTCTTCACCAGCCACTCAAAAGGGTGGAGGAGCGGATTCCTGAGCAGCAGCTCTCTGAGGATAGCCACTAGAGCTGCGTTGTGAGGCGACCATGTTCCATACTTTGATCAGGTCCTGGTAAAAGACGAGCAACACCTGCAGGCCTATAAACAGGAGCTGCACATTATAATTCAGGCCGTGCACCTGTTGGAAGAAATACATCTCCAGGGCTTGAAGCCATGTCCCCAGAGCATTAGCCTGGACCTCTGGATTACTAGCTCAGTAATGTTAGCACTGTGCCACCACCTCCACAGTTGCACAGCTTGGGCACGGGTGTTAATAACTTGTACATAATGTTCACTATTGTCAATAAATTCCCAATATGTCGCCTTGCCTCTGGCTCCTTGTTCTGATAAGCAGTGTTCATGTCATTCAGATGTGAAACCTTTCTGCACAAGATAAGTCCAGGGCCTCTTCCCCGTGCTTTGTGCAGCCTTTAGACCAAAGTGATGGTCTGACCTGACACTCCCTGGACACGTTACTGATACCTGCGCTTCGATGGTGCTTGTCATTGTTGCCAGAATGTAGTGAGTATGTGTCACACACTTCTGTCATTCTCTCTGTGTGCTCTCAGCACCTTTAATTTGGGGTGGCCCCCATCTCTTCAGCATCTGTGACTAGTGACACTGTGCTCCTGAAGGGGTCAGATGCTGAAAGTGGACAAAGGATCGAATGCTTTTAAAGTTTCATGGTTGTGTTTCCATTATATGACCCTGATCACAAAGTACAAGCAAGCTGCCCTCGGCCAGACAGGAGTCAGACATTCTCAGAGGACATGTTAAGATCTGTGGAGTGTCCTCATTGCATGTTGTTATCATCCTCCTGCAATTGAGTGACTATTAGGGCCTCAACTGCGTCTCCATAACAGGAGCATTGTTACAGAGGGTATGTGCGCTGCTATAAGCCAGACTGGAGTCAAACGTTCATAGATGCAATGTGAAGATCTATGGTGTCTCCTCACTGCATGTCGTCATCATCCTCCACAAATCTAGCAGCTATGAGGGCCTCCCGAGCATGCCTCCCTCATCTAGCCAGTGTGAGGGCCTCATCTCCATCATCGTCGCCTTCGAGGACCTCCTCACGCTCATCCCCATTGACGTTCTCCTTATCGGTGGAGACCTCCAGCTCCTCCATCTCCTCCTCAGCCATCTCCTCTCCCCGTTGCAGCGCCAGGCTGTAAAGGGTGCAGCAGACGATGACGATACGTGACACCCTCTGTAGACTATATTGCAGGTCTCCACCAGACTGGTCCAGGCACCGGAACCTCATCTTCAGCTCCACCAAGTTGCAAGTTGCTCCATGAGCCTTGTTATACCATCGCTTTGCCGCAATCTGAAGCCGCCGCACGGGTCATTAGCAAATCCTCTGCAGGTAGCCCTTGTCCCCGAGGACCCAGCCCTGCAGCTTCTGTGGATCCTGGAAGATGCCAGGGATCTTTGGCGACACTGATTCTCGGTCATCTACAGGAATGAAAAGCGGCATCTATAGACCCTATGTGGCTCTTCAGTGGCGTGTACAGGAGCCTCAGCTGCCCTTTCTTCCTGAGGGTCTTGCTCCTCCCTCTGCGCAGCCAGGTGCTTCCATCACCCTCTCCCCTGTCGTCTTCGCTCTCTGTAAGCCACGAGGCATACAGCTAGGTCACCAGGCTCCATGCTCCTGATGCACTCCCCCTGCAGGATGAAAGAGAGAGACTTGGGTGTACTCAGGACTTCCCTTTGTTAAGTCTGAAGGCCCCTTAATGCATCCCAGAGAGTGCTGGCCACCACTTAGATGGCCAGAGTTTAGTGTGCTGAATGGCTGCCCAAAACCCCGCCCATCTCCATCCCACTCCACCTGACCGATTGGCAGCATCTTTGCCCACTGGACTGCATGCTGTGCTCTCAGCTCAGGCATTCTCCTAACCCACACTGCAAGGCAGCACTGTTAGCTTAAACCATGGGGGAGACTGGTCCAAACCGGAATGATGGCAAGGGGCTGTGAGCGCCTCCACCAGTGACTGCTCCATGGCCAGCTTTAGCAAGGAGATTGTACAACATGCCCAGCCATAACAAACATATGAGCAAGGAGCAGGAGTAGGCCATTCAGCCCCTCAAGCCTGCTCTGCCATTTAATATGATCATGGCAGATCTGATAGTAACCTGAAATCTGCATCCCACCTACCCCTATAACCTATCACCCCTTTGTTTACCAAGAATCTATCCACCTCTACTTTAAAAATATTCAAAGACTGCTTCCACCACCCTTCCAGGAAGAGTTCCAAAGACTAATAACCCTCTGAGTGAAAAACATTCTCCTCATCTTTGTTTTAAATGAGCGACCCCTTATTTTTAAACAGTAACCTCTAGTTCTAGATTCTTCCACAAGAGGAAACACCCTCTCCACATCCACCCTGTCAAGTCCCCTCAGTATCTTACATGTTTCAATCAAATCGCCTTTTAATCTTCTAAACTCCAGAGGATACAAGTCTAGTCTGTCCAACCTTTCCTCATAAGACAACCCACCCATTCCAGTTATTAGTCTGGTAAACCTTCTCTGAACTGCTTCAAATGCATTTACATATTTCCTTAAATAAGGTGACCAATATTGTACACACTACTCCAAATGTGGTCTCGGTGGTGCCCTATAAAACTGAAGCATAACTTCCCTACTTTTGTAATCAATTCCCCTCACAATAAATGAAACATTCTATTAGTTTTCCTAATTACTTGCTGTACCTGCATACTAACCTTTTGTGATTCATGCACTAGGACACCCAGATCCCTCTGAATCTCAGACCTCTGCAATCTCCACCATTTAGATAATATGCTTCTCTTTTATTCTCCCAGCCAAAATGGACAATTTCACATTTTCCCAGATTATACTCCATTTTCCAGATCTTTGCCCACTCACTTAACCTATCTATATCTTTTTGTAGCCTCCTTATGTCCTTTTCACAGCTTATTTTCCTACCTGCTTTGTGTCATTGGTAAATTTGGCAACTTCCCCTTCAATCCCTTCATCCAAGACAGTCATCCAACTGTTCTGCAGTCCACTAAAATGCTCATTAGTTTGCAGTCTGTGCCCGAGGGGTGAAAAGCTCTGGAGCACTTGGTGGCACTTTCATGCCTCTGCGTTGCTTGAGTGGGCAGATAAGCGAGAGGCCCAACTCCACGCACATCAATGTGGCTGCGTCCGAACTGTCTCAGCTGCAGAGGAATGGTCACTGTATACAAGGTTTCCCTAATGCGTGGCCGCTTCCCCCTCCCCCCTCCACGTGCTTGTACACTACCTTCAAACACAGGGCAACCCTTTTCCTCCCAGCGCACCTCAATAGCAGGGCAGACCTTGCCCGCCCCCCCACCCCATCCAACACGCCTCAACCTTGAAGTCCAACAGGTGACCCAGGCGAGCGCTGTGCAATGCTACTGTGCACTCACCTCTGAGTTCCCCTCAAAGTGCAGCCTGCCAACTGCACATTTTATATATATTGTTGCAAACCATGTTGGCGTGCAATTGCACCGATTTGGGCAGATGATCCAGCGGAGGGGGTGGGGAGGGGGTGATTCTGGTGGGCTGGCCTGATAATGATATGCAGATTTATTACAACGAGGTTCCTGACGTCCAATGGCGGGGAACGTGGCCCACCATCGACGGGCTGAGCAGATAATTGCAAACTGGTTTCACAACATCGTGAAACCGATTTCTGGCCTTCTCGCCATATTGTCCGCTAACGCCGCCGAACACCTGACGCCAGGAACACGGAAAATTCCACCCAGTGGAAACACTATGGGTAGAGTTAAGGAACAATAAAGGGAGGGATAAACTACGGAGTCCTATTGGATGCAGCCATGAGGACACAGGAAATTAAGAGCTTAAACATGTGAGGGGTGGTTAGAGGAGCTGGATTATTTTGGGACTTTGGGAGAGCTTGTGCAGGGAATAGGAATGCTGGAGCTTTGTTGAGAGTGTGTAAACCTACAACTTGCAGCCAAATATCCTGGACTGTTTCTGAAAAGTGAGTTTCACTCATTATTTTTAAAGGAGCAGTATTTTGTGACAGCAGTAAAAAAAGATTGTTTGCATCTTCTAATGAAGGGGGCTCATCAATAGGCCATTCCGTTTTGATATGGCAAGTCCATTGAACAGCTGTTGCAGGAAGTAGAGCAGAGGTGAAATGCTCTATATTCTTATCACAAAGGAAGGTCATGAAAGCTGTGGCATGCAAGCATGGTCTCAGTAGTCAACAGCTCAGTAATCAACAGCAGTAGCACCATGCCAAGGGCAATGCCTAAAGACATCTAACGGCCTCATCAGGACGGAAAATGCACAGTTTGTGTGTCCTGTGATAACTACCTAGTGTTTCCCATCATGTAATGAGATAGTTAAAAAAGCATAGTCTAAGGATGGCATAATGTTATAGACAATAAGAACTTACTCAGTAGTTGTACTCACGCAAGTATTTGCAAGGATCTAATACATGAATGATCAGTAAAGCATCATCACCACCTTCACAGTAAGTGCAATTATTTTTGAGTTCAAAGGGAAAGTCATTGCTCCTGTTGTAGGGGTCACTATTCTGCAGTATTTCTTGAAGTATATGTATCGTCAGTAGAAGGCAGCATGTGACAGAAGATAAACCATCATTATCAGAGAAGGCTTGACTACAGTTCAGAAAGTTATCACATCGGAGGAAAGGGCAATAGAGCACCAGCAATTAAGCTTGAGGAGGTGGCAGGAGATGCTCAAGCAGATGGGCATATTGTCCGTTACTCACTTTCCTTCATTCACTCCCAGTCAACTTTCAGGACCTTCCTATTCTGATGACAGTGAATATGAAGCCCCAATGTACACATACATCTAACTTGCTTTGATGTTTGTCCCTCTTTATGTCTTCACAGAATCTGCAGAGTGATTGGAAGTTGTGCTCTCCTCAAGTGGAAAGAAGAGCCTTGTTTTGGCATGTGGCAAGCATGTTACACCCACGCAAGAGGTTACAGCTTGGGGAAAGCACTGAGCTGGAATTGGTGAGCACTGGAGATCAGAAATTGAAAGCGCAAGAGGAGGAAGAGGAAGCTTCTCATTCAAAAATGACGTAACCTCCTTCAGTATCTGCACAGGGAGTGAACTTACATCTCTGTCACTACATTCAAAAGAATGCTTTCAAAGTTCATCAGATTGTTACAGTCTTTGGATCATGTCCCTACCAGCTTACTAATGCAACAACAGTGGTGGAGTTCGCATGCTGCATGTCTGAGGTGCTGATGCATGGCTTATAAAGCGTGCAGGTATCCTTGAAGCAAGTGTCAGTAGTACAGCCCTCCACAGCTGAGTCTTAGGTTTTCTCATAAATGTTCAGACTGCTACAATACAAGCTATCAGCTGCCTGTAGTAACCTCCAAGGACAGTCTCACAGAAGGAGTAGTTCACAGAAGAAGGGAAATAGTCTGTCTGGCCAATCCCCATCCCTTTATGCCATCTGAAAGAGCAAGAAATGGAGCAAGTAAAGACAGTCAACAGGGATATGGAGTAAAGGGAGTTGAGGTACAGATCAACTATGATTGTTAGGAAATAGAGATAGTTTAACAAGTTATATTTGTATTTGTGGGTGTTGGGAATAAGTTTTAGCTTTAGTGTTTAAGTTTGATTTGTATTTCTGTATCTGTGTGTTAAGAAAGATCAAATTGAGTTTTAGTTTCACTTTAAAAGGTATCTGCTTTTCTAATGAGAGTTTTACGACTGTTGCAGCTAAATTAAACAAACAAGAGTAGAGAAACTGGGCTGTTGCCTAGCAACGGAGGTCCAAAGAGGCAGGTCCCTCCCACACACAGAAGAAACTAGAAACAACAGTTTTTGAGTATTTACTGTGGACATCAGAGTATAAGATAGCTTTTGTAACTTATGTCATCCTTACAAATCTGTATATATCTGTGTCATGAAGCTATTAATGTATATAATGTTATTGGATTTTAAAAAAAATAAAGGTTTAGTCTGTCGGTGTGCCTGTGTGTGTTTTAATTGGATTAAAGTCAGCTAGTCTGGGTGCTTTGATGTATAGTAGTTTTGAGATGTAAACAGAGAGGTAAAGAGTACATTTGCATTTTGTTGAATAGAGCATTCAAGAGTGGGAGTGAAATCTTGCACCTAGCTATGAGAAACTAAGCAATGTTTACATTACTAATAAAATTGGAACTATGAAAGAAGTTCAAAGGGCCTGGTGATACAATGAGCATTTACATTCAAAGAGAAGTGCTGGGTATAACAGAAGGGAGTTTTTGTGTGTGCAGAGCAGAGACATGTAACATCAAAACAACTGTAAGCCTACAACTGTCTGCAAATGAACCAAATTGAAAGGAACCTCATTTTGAGTTTGTAAGGTGAAAATGCTTTGCCTGGCGTCTGCTTAAAATCAATGAGTTGTTGTTGCCTTAGTGGAGATTAATTTGGGAATTTGTTAAAAGTTATGATAGTGGTAATTTGTAGCCATGTGTATGTGATTAATTTGTTGCAAAGTAATAAATGTTTAATTTAGTTTGATATAAAAACCCCTCGAGAACTGGTGGTCTGATTCCTGAATTTAGAGCTGCATCTCAAACAGACCAATTGAAAATATAAGTTATGACAGTTGTTTAAAGTTTCCCTCTGGGATTTTAAATAACAGCCTTTACCAACAGCTATGTCATAACAATCTGTAAAGGTATAGTTGTGGGTGAAGGAGTATTGCATTATAATTAATCTTTTCTTGTTTAATAAATGTTTTGTGCGTTTGTTAAAAGTTCATTAGCTGACTCCAGTGACTCTGTTCAGTAGCCCCTCTCCATGTATCTAAACAAACAAATAAAAGTTAGGATCTATCAAGCTGGCTTCCACCCTGAGATCAGGCTTGTCCAGGGGTAACCTCAGTTGGGTGTCATAATATGAGTGAATTGACTGACAGAATAGGTTTGATAGGCTGACTGGCCTAATTATATCCCAATGTTCCTTTACAGAATCTGACAACTCACAGGATAATAGATATAATATCATGGAAGCTGGGAGAAGGAGCAGATTGGAACTGGCTCCCTACAGCCTGTCCTTTTTCTTTCTCTAAGTGAGATGAGGGTAGAATGTTGGATTAGCTGAGGATGAAGGTAATAAGCAAACTGTCGGTGTAGTGTTCAATTGTTCTGTGCTTGATAATGAGAGTCTGATGACTGATTGATGCTCACTGTGCTTGATTGGTTAAGCCTGAAGGTTGACTCAGAGATAAGTGAAAAGACAACACAAACGCTGTGAGAAGCTGAGCTGGAAGTCATTTAAAGCATTGTATAAAATTATGTAAATAAAGTTCCTGCATACTAAGAAACTAGTGTCATCTCTGCGTAGTTGAGGTAAATCAAATATATAAAATATACAATGCCAGGGAACCTAGCATTCATCTGCATAATTTTGTGCTGGTGGTTGCTCACCAGATAACCATAATGGAGTAGTTAATCACATCGTGTACCCTGGGCAAACTAATGCATTAGTAAAATCCAAGAGCATAAGCTTGTTTTCCCCAGCACCCAAGGAGAATATAGTGATTGTCCTAAAAAACAGGACATCTGTGATCTTGTGAATGCACCTGTGCTCTGTCAATCGTCTTGTGCAAGCAATGCATGCACTGAAAGCCTGAAATCAACCAGTGGTGTAGGACCAGAGTGCCATGGTGCCACTGGCACACACAGGTGCCCTTTGTACTGAAGCGAAGCCTACTGAAGAATTGCTCCAAAGTCCACCTCTACCTCTGAGGTGGAGCTGCCTTCTTGCTCTTTCATCCAGAAGAGCTTTGTGCTCATCCTCCTCTTTCAGACAGTACACTATGAGGGATTCCAGTTGGCACCAATCCAGTGCTGCCCACCACCGCCCCCCCACCCATTCCCAGCCCTCTATCTCATGCAGTTCTGACAGCTTCCTTACTGTAGAGAAAATTCTTGGCAGACACTACCCCTATAAGGTCTAACGTAGCAACAAAGCAATGAATTTTGCCATTGGCTAAAGCTTCTGTACAATATAATTCTTATGACTCAGTCCCCACAGTACTCCAAAAGCTCTTTGATTTTTTTTCCGTGACCTCTTTTTATTTTTTTATGTGGGCACCTAGCAAATGGTGTTGGGGCAGAAAATTGGGCTGCATGTTGTTCTAACATTATGGGCAGAATTTTCTGCCTGTCGGGTAGGCGGGCCTGACCCAACCTCTGGCGGGCGGGGAGCTGATCCCTGCCAGAGAAGCGGGCCCCGCCGCCATTTTGCGTGGGCGGGCCAATTAAGGCCCGCCCAGCGTGACGTCCGGTGGGAAGCGCTATGTGCTTCCTGTACGGGCTGGGGGGGATTCCCCAAAAGCGAGAGTGCGCTCTTTCGCACATGCGCACGAAAGAGCGCACATCTCCCTGAGCCTAAGTGCTGCCTCAGGAAGATTGCTGGCACTATGAAAAATAGAAAAAAAAAATTCCCTAACATGTCCCTCTCATGTGACAAATGTCACATGAGATGGGACATGTTCATAATTAACATAATAACTTTATTAAAAATGTTAAAAGCCTGCATGAAACCTCATCCCGCCGGTGGATGAGGTTTCATGTTTTCTCTATTTGCCACCGGGGTTCCTGGCCGACCCGCCAACCTTAAGGTTGGACGGGCAGGTCCTTTAATTGTTTAAATGATCCTGTCAAGGGCCGCAATTGGCCATTGACAGGTTGGCGGGCGCACAGCTGATTTTGCTGAGCCCCCACCTTCCTGAAAATTTAAATGGGGCGGGGTGACGTCGGGGGTTCCGCCCGACGTCATCCCGCATCATTTTACGCATCGGCGAGCGGGCCCCGCCCCCTGCTCGCCGACGGCAAAATTCTGCCCTATGAACACAAGATTTATAAATTTGAATGCCTGTGACTCCTTCAGGCTTGGCGATGCAAAGCTTTCCCGGATCAGGACATAAAGCTCATGGGCAGACCAATGGGACCAGGGACTTAACATTATAGATCTCCAACCACATTTTCAATTGGCTCTGACTACTCTTCAGGCACTCCTGTCTGCTGTTACTTGGGAAAGATGGCCCTTAGAGTTTACTATTTGTCATGTTAGCAGATTTTTGCTAATACGTTTGAGTGGCCACCCCCTGCCTGATATTTAAATGAGAACTGAACGTATTTGTTTTAAATAGATTAATACTAGTGCTAAAATAGCAAAGGAATGCCCTAAGAATACTTTCAAATACATGCTTGCTATTTTAATAAGACAACTGGTATCCTAATGATGCACACTTGTACAGGTTAAGTGTCATGTCACCACAAGACCTTTGCATCTATATAAGGTAGTGTAGTTGGCTTACATCACCACAACTATTGCGAGCAAAGCATCAGGTGATTTTGCATCAAAATCCTCAGCACTAGGCTATCTGCAATTCATCAATGTATTTTGGGTTCGTGAGCTGTGAACTTCAGCTGCCTAGAGAATCATCACAAACATCAAACAAATCTTTGACCTAATATTTGCAACAGATAAATTATGCAGGATGAACAAATGATATTAAATTAAATGTCAATGTAACTATTTACAGTGAGGAGTGTAAGTATTGCACCCTTTCTAATCCATAAAATGACTTGCAGTCCCTATCAATACGTGCAGCAACAATTTGACAATGTTGCTGACAAATTATGTTTGGCACGACCAGTCTCTGAACATTTGTAGGTATGTCACAGAATCACTGAAGTTAATGGAAGAGGAAACTGTACGGGGTGTGAAACGGAATGCCATTTGCTTCCGCCTGCCTTGCGCTAAATACTATTTGGAGAAATGCCTTTGTGCACTGCTGCCTCTCATGTACTGTGGCTTACCATATTCATGTGACCTCTGAGGTCATCTTGTGTAAAACAAAGGCTTTGGGCAGAAGCCATTTTTACACACCACATGGAATGTGCTGTCAGGAGTGTGAGGCTGAATTTGAGTAAATTTTGATAGCTGGAAGAGAGCCACCACTTTGAGAACAGCAAAGAGTAATTAAAAAATCAGTCTGCAGCTTTGTACAGGACATTGACCACTGGGTGAGTCAATATGGCTTCGAATATTCCTGTACCAGCTCCAAGAAGAAGGCAGATTTGAGAATGAATTGGAAATTCTTCCAGTCTAAATGGCAGAACTATGAAATTGCCACAGAGTTAAACAAGAATCCTGAATACATAAGAGTAGCAACTCTGTTATCAGTGCTGGGCAGAGAATGCTACAAGATGTATTGCACCGCAGACCTCACTGAGGAGCAGAGAAGCCACTCTTATGAAATTTTGGAGGCCTGGAAGATGCACTTTGAACCCTCTATGAACATTATATATGAATGCTACATGTTCAACATCAGAGCTCAGGAAGAGTGGGAGAATGTTGATCAGCATGTGACTGCACTGAGGCATCCAGCTGAATCTTGTGAGTTTGACCAACTGAAGGATGATCTGATCAGAGATAGGATTGTCATAGGAACAAGAGATCCCTCCATGAGAGCATGTCTGCTGAGAGAAGAGAAACGTACTCTTAGGAAAGCTATTGATATGTACGGAAGCTCTGAAGTAGTTAATCATCAGCTGAAGAGTATTGATGGGATGACTGATGAGGATTTGCACTATGCTGAGCGGCAGTTCAGGCCTTCCAAGCACAAGACAACGGAGAAAAGGAAGATCTATTTACAGAAGGGCCAGCAGAAAGATCAAGGCCAGAGTACTGGATATAAAGACTGTGGAAGACATCTCAAGGGGGAAAAGGAAACATGCCCAACATGCTCCAACTGCAAGAAGCCGAATCACTTTGCACACAACTGTTTTGTTGGAAAGAAGAAAAGTAAGCCAATAACGATGGTTGCTGGAGAGGTGTTGGACAATAATTCTGATTCATCACTCTAAACCCTAGAACAGGTTGGCACCATCAAGTCTCAAGGTAAAAAAAATGTTCATGACTATTGGAATGATGACTGCAGGATGAGAGCATCAAGTGAATATGAAATGTCAGATAGACACCGGTGCTACCTGCATCATCATGAGTTTCGCAGACCTGTGTGTAGTTGCTCAAGATGGTGACCTGAAAATGACTGAAATGACAGCCTGATGGAGTATAATATGAGAAAATATGAACTTGCCCACTCTGGCAGGAAGAGTAGAAAATCAGCATACATTTAAATGGAGAGAGTTTGCAGAACTGTGAGGTACTGAGGGACCTGGGTGTCCTGGTACATGAATAATAGTTAGTATGTAGGTATAGCAAGTATTTAGGAAGGAAATTGGAATGTTGTCGTTTATTGCAAGGTGAATGGAATACACCATGGTAGGGAAGTTTTGCTACAGTTGTACAGGGCAGTGTTGAGACTACATCTGGAGTATTGTGTACAGTTTTGGTCTTCTTATTTAAGAAAGGATATAAATGCATTAGAAATAATTCATAGAAGGTTTACTCGACTGATATCTGGGATGGGGTGGTTATCTTTTGAAAAAAGGTTGGACAGGCTTGGCCTGTGTCCATTGGAGTTCAGAAAAATGAGAGGTGATCTTATTGAAACATATAAGATCCTGAGGGGACTTGACATGGTGGATGCTGAAAGACTGTTTCCCCTTATAGGAGAGACTAAAACGAGGGGACACAGTTTAAAAATTAAGGGGTCTTTCATTTAAGAAGGAGATGTGGGGAAGAATTTTTTTTCTCAGGGTTGTGAGTCTTTGGAATTCTCTTCCCCAGAGAGCGGTGGAAGCAGAGTCCTTGAATATTTTTAAGGCAGAGGTAGATAGATTCTTGACTAACAAGGGAGTCAAAGGGGGTAGGCGGGAAAATGGAGTTGAGGCCACAATCAGATCAGCCATGATCTTATTGAATTGCAAAGCAGTCTTGTGGGGCCGATTGGCCTACTCCTGCTCCTAGTTCATATGTGCGTATGAAGCCATCAAAGGTAAAGTTGAGGCTACAGAATGGAACGATGCACACCCTAGGAGTATAAACTAAGCTGACAGCCCACTGCAATGGGAAGAGATAAGATCTATATATATATCTATATATAGATCTATATATAAGATCAAAATAGTAGACACTAAACAAAACCCCTCATCTCAGCTGAAACAGGTCAAAAGCTTGGACTGGTAACCAACCTTCCATGTCCCAGGAGAGATTTGAAGTGTTTCGCATGGTACCAAGCCATTGACTGCTGAACAGATCCTGACAAATTACAAAGATATTTTCATGGGTCTTGGATGTCTTCCTAGTGAATATCATCTTGAAGTAAATGAGAGCATCTTCCGAGGAGAGTTCCAGCTTCTCTCAAGTCCATCTTGAAAGACAAGATAGAGGAGCTTGAAAAGAATGAAGTAATCAAGAACGTGACAACTCATATAAACTGGATTAGCAACGTGGTAACAGTGAAAAACCTGGAAAGCTGAGTGTGCATTGATTCAAAGGACCTCAGTAAAGTTTTGAAGAGATCTGATTACTCCATGCCAACCATTGAAGAAATTTTGCTGCAACCTGCCAAGACAAAGGTCTTTACCACCCTAGATGTAGTGGATGGATACTGGCAAGTGAAGTTGGATAAAAGGAGCAGTTTCTGATTCCATTCTGGATGCCATTTGAGAAGTATAGATGGTTGCACATGCTGTTTGGAATTTCTACTGCTCCGGAAGAATATCAACGCTTACAGCATGAGATAGTCAATGATCTTCCAGGAGTGGAAGCAATCCTGAATAACCTGCTAGTCTGTAGATGTGGAGATATGATGGAAGAAGCCATCACAAACCATGAAGAAGAAAAAAAACTGCAACTGAAGATGACTGAAGTCAAGGTGCTGACAAGGTAATTCAGGTACAGACAGTGAAAAGACTTCACCCTGATCCTGATAAGGTGGGAGTTGTAGCTGAGATGCAGCAACAAACAGATGTGAAGGCAGTGCAGCAATTTGTAGGATTTGTAAACTACCTAGCAAAGTTCCTGCTCAATGTGTCATCAGAATGTCAACCTCTATGTAAACTCACTGCGAAGGATGTTCAGTGGTATTGGGGCGCAGAACAAGAAGCAGCTTTCAGTCACATCAAAAACTAGCGACGACTGCACCAGTGCTGAGGTGCTATGATGTCAATAAAGAAGTCACCCTGCAGCATGATGCCAGTGAAACGACTTGGAGCAACCTTCATGCAGCAAGGGCAACCAGTTGCATTGCACCTAGAAAGTTACCACAAGGTGAACAACACTACACACAGATTGAGAAAGAGTGCCGGACTATTGCCTTTGCTCATGAGCATCTTAATCAGTAGCTGTTTGGGAGAGAGAAAGTGATGTTAGAGCCTGACCATACGCCACTTCAAACTTTCTCAAACCGCTTTATCAGCTCAAAAGCGTCTACGAAGGATGTTACTTCTTTCACAGAGAAATCATTTGGAAGTGAAGTACAAGCAAGGAAAGCAGATGTACAATGCCAACATGCTGTTGAGGGCCGTGCTCCCTTTGAAGGAAGTTGACAAGTACAGAGTGCGAAATCTTCCAGGTTCATCTGGAAACAATAGCATGACATGTTCTGGAAATCATCAACCAACAGAGATATTGAATCTGATAGACAAGTGTCTAGCTCAGATTAAGCAAACTACGCAATGAGATGCAACTCTCCAAGTGCTACAGGAAGTAGTGATGAAGGGGTGGCCTGAAACCATCAAGGACACTCCTGTCACTATAAGAGAGTATTGGGAATACAGGGATGAAGTGATTGCCTAGGATGGCATCTTATACAGAGAAACTAGAGTCATCATCCCTAAGGAGATGAGAACAGAGATGTTCTCCATGCAAGCCATCAAGGAATTGAATCTAGGAAGGCAAGGGAAGTGCTCTACAAGCCAAACATGAGCATTGAGATTAAGGACCATATCAGCCAGTGGAGCATTTGTAATGAATATCAAGTTGAGGAAACTAGAGCCACTCATGACTCACGACATCCCAGACAGACCATGAATGAAGCTTGGAGTAGACCTCTTCATTCTCTTTGGAACTGAATATCTTGTCACCATAAACTACCATTCAATCTACAGGGAGTTAGACAAGCTGACGTCTCGTTTGCAGCGAGATCCTTGAATGCCTGACAGTACACTTCAGTCATCATAGCATTCCTAATATTGTGATGAATGACAACAGCCCTCAGTTCACGAGTGAAAAATTCAGATTATTCAGGAATGATTGGGAAATTCAGCACTACACATCATCTCCACACTATCCCCAGTCAAATGGAAGGGCTGAGGCAGCAGTGAAAATTGTGACAGGGATCATCAAAAAATCGAGGAGGTCCAGCATAGGTATGTACAAGGCGGTCTTGGAGTGGAGAAACACACTAAATAAAGGCATGGAAAGTAGTCCAGTCCAGCGAATAATGTCACACACACCCAAACTACTCTTCCAATAGCTAAAAAGCTCCTGAAGCCAGAAGCAGTAACAGGAGTAAGTGACAAACTCAAAGTGAAATGACGGAAAGCCAAATTTCACTTCAATAAAGCTGCCAAATCTTTGCCAGATTTGAGAGTTGAACAGCTGGGAGCCAGTCAGAGTACAAACTGCACGCAACAAAATTCACTTGGCAACTTGGAATCTGTGTAAAGCAATGGTTGTATATGGCGAAAGTGAACAACCAGATAGATCGTCATAATCGCAAACATATACATGCAACATGGAGAAGCTACTCCTTCACAGCAGACAGCTGATGCGGAAGAATTGATTTCACCAACAGAACAAAGAACAGAATGACCTTCAGCCCCAGAGGTCAACTTCTCTCCAACAAATGCAACAGATCAGCAGCAGCACTCACCACAGCAGCGACATTCCCCAGAGAGGCAAAATCACCCCAGGAACCAGCAGACACCAGACAAACAACCAATAACAATCCACACGCGTACCATCAGGATCTCTGAACATTTTAAAGATTATGGGCAGAATCATCCCAGATTTGCAATACATGCAGTAGTGGGCGGGAGAAACGATATTTTAGCTGTTGGCCGCAATGGGGGCTTCTCATGCTTTATCATCCCTATCGCATGGTATTAATTATGCATTCCGTGGAAACATGCCCTTTCAATGGCAGGCGGGCTCTCATTCGCCATCACTTCGCTGCTTCATCACGCTGGGCGCCACATTTAAAGTGCAGCTACGCGCACAGATCTCAGTGCTTCCAGCCCACGGCTGATGCAGAGAAGACATGGCCCTGAAAGGCAAAAAGACTGCAGACCACAGGTTTCATGATGCAGTGGAGGCCCGCCGTGACATCCTGTACCCGTGCTCTGGCTGCAGGACACCAATCCAGCATGGGAGGCGGTGGCAGCAGTGGTCAGCACCAATGCCCTGTAAAAGAGGACCGTCACCCAGTTCCGCTATAGAATGAATGGTCTCAGCCGTTCCGCCACGGTAAGCCACTCTTTTCATCACTCTCAACTCAGACACTCACAAACCCATCGCACATCCACAGGGATCTCACACCTCGAGGGACAACACCACTAACTCTCACACACATCCTCACATCTCCATCAGGCTCGTATCCTCTGGAGCGCGCGGCCTCATCCTGTCTATGTCTCCGCTCACCACACAAACATTCCACGCAGTGCCATGTGTCCTGCTCACATTCTCTCCATCTGTTTTCATGCAGGAGAAGGAAATAGGGAGATTACAGGCCAATATATTCCAGTAAAGATAAAGGGTGGGACAAACAAATCCAGGGAACCCTGGATGTTAAGGGATATACAGGATTGGATAAAGAGAAAAAGGGAGGTTTATGGCTGATACTGTGGGCTCAAAACAGGGGAAGCCCTAGAGGAGTATAGAATGTGTAGGGGGGAACTTAAAAAGGAAATTAGGACAGCAAAAAGGGGGCATGAAGAAACATTGGCAGATAAAATAAAGGAAAATCCAAAATTATATTAAAAGTACATTAAGAGTAAGAGGATAACTAGGGAAAGAGTAGGGCCCATTAAGGACCATAGTGGTAATTTGTGTGTGGAGCCAGAAGACATAGGTAGGGTCCTAAATGAATACTTTATGTCGGTGTTCACAAGTGAGAGGAATGACATGGGTATGGAAATCAGGCAGAAGGACTGTGATATAATTAAAGAAATTAGCATAGAAAGGAAGGAGGTTCTAAGTGGTCTGGCAGGCTTAAAAGTAGATAAATCTCCAGGCCCGGATGAAATGTATCCCAGGCTGTTGAGTGAGGCAAGGGAGGTGATAGCAGGGGCACTGGCAATAATTTTCAGTACTTCTCTGGCCACAGGAGAGGTGCCAGAGGACTGGAGAATAGCCAATGTGGTACCGTTATTCAAGAAGGGAGGAAGGGATAAATGAGGGAACTACAGGCTAGCCTGTCTAATCTTAGTGGTGGGGAAACTATTGGAAGGGATTCTGAGGGACAGAATTAATCTATGCTTGGAGAGGCAGGGATTAATCAAGGACAGTCAGCATGGTTTTGTTAAGAGGAGGTCATGTCTGACCAATTTGATTGAATTTTTTGAAGAGGTGACCAGGTGTGTAGATGAGGGCAATGCATTTGACGTAGTCTACTTGGACTTCAGCAAGGCTCTTGATAAGGTGCTGCACGGGAGACTGATAACGAAGGTAAGAGCCCACGGGACCCAAGGCAATTTGGCAAATTGCATCCAGAATTGGCTGAGTGGCAGGAAGCAGAGGGTGATGGTCGAGGGGTGTTTTTGTGACTGGATGCCTGTGTCCAGTGGGGTTCCATAGGGATCGGTGTTGGGTCCCTTGCTGTTTGTGGTATATATAAATGATTTAGACTTGAATGTAGGAGGGTTGATCAGTAAGTGCGCGGGTGACACGAGAATTGGTGGGGTGGTAAATAGTGAGGAGGATAGCCTTAGATTACAGGAGGATATAGAGGGGCTGGTCAAATGGGCTGATCAGTGGCAAATGGAATTTACTCCGGATAAGTGTGAGGTGCTGCAATTGGGCAGGACAAACAAGGCACGGGAATACGATGAATGGTAGGACCCTGGGAAGTACCGAGGATCAGAGGGACCTTGGTGCGCATGTCCACCGGTCCCTTAAGGTAGCGGAACAGGTTGATAAGTTGGTTAAGAAGGCATATGGGATACTTGCCTTTATTAGCCGAGGCATAGAATATAAGAGCAGGGAGGTTATGCTGGAACTGTATAAAACGCTGGTTAGAATACACCTAGAGTATTGCGTGCAGTTCTGGAATCTGCATTATAGGAAGGATGTGATTGTACTAGAGAGTGCAGAGGAGATTTACCAGGGTTTTGCCTGGGCTGGAGAGTTTTTGTTATGAGGAGAGATTGGATAGGCTGGGGTTATTTTCCCTGGAGTAGAGGAGATTGAGGGGGTACGTGATTGAGGTATACAAAATTAAGAGGGGCATAGATAGGGTAGACAGGAAGGAACTTTTCCCCTTGGAGGTGGGATCAATAACCAGGGGGCATAGATTTAAGGTAAGGGTTAGGAGGGTTAGAGAGGATCTGAGGAAGAATTTTTTCACCCAGAGGGTGGTGGGAATCTGGAACTCACTGCCTGAAAGGGTGGTAGAGACAGAAACCCTCATAACATTTAAGAAGTTCTTGGATGTGCACTTATGATGCCATGGCATACAGGTCTATGGGCCTAGTGCTGGAAAATGGGATTAGAATAGTTAGGTACTTGTTTGACCGGCGCAGACTCGATGGGCCGAAGGGCCTTTTTCTGTGCTGTTGACCCCTATGACTCTATGACTCTGTGACTCTGTGACTATGAGAAGCTGGCTAACATCAGCAGGAAGAGGCCCCACACCGGGGGTAGAGTGGCCCACATTAGGCCCCTCACTCACTTTGAAGAGCGTGGCATTGCATCGACTGGTGAGGTCATGGACCATGCCTGCAGCGATGGTGAGGTCAGTGGCAAAGACCCACCTGAGGATCTGCATCACTTCATCCCTCTTTCAATGCAACTGTGAGTGCTCTCTCTCCTGCTTTTGACTCTGCTGCCATGCACTAATCATCTCTACTTTGGTTCACAGGGAGCTCTGCCAAGTGACCAGCACCCTCAGCCAGCCAGTCCCTCAGCTGCATCCACGTCCTCACCTCCAGCCAAGAGGACACATCCTCCATTGAAAAGCTGGAAATAAGCAGCCTGGAAGTCCCGTCACAGCGCTTACCCACACCCTCCACCAGAGCAGAGACACACACCCTAGATCTAGAGCAGGCTCGGGTTCACAATCTAGTGATCACGGCATGGACCATGTCTGCAGCAAGAGGAGGCAGGTTCATGCAAGCTCCCTGGAGGGCTGCTGGGTAGAGGCATCTTGAGGTCCAAATCAGATGACGAGCCTCTGGATTTGGCCTTCCAACTCATCCTGGAGAGATGGCAGAAGGTGGGGGAACATCACGCAGAGCTGTTGGAAACCCACAACAGGCATGCGGGTCGGAGGAGTACGTCCACCTGCTCTCTGATGAAGTGGTGCCCACAGGTGTGCGTATGGACGTCTGCATGGGGAGAATGGCAGACGTCATGGAGACCCTGGTCCAGCAGAACGTGATGATGCATGCAGACCTGCACTCCATCACGAGAGCCATGGGTGAGTTCCTGTAGTGGCAATGTGATGTTCCCCCTAGGTACTCCTTCTCCTCTAGGTGTCAGGCCGGGCACACGAAGGGAGGAGGGGCAGCAGCTGGACACTCGGGGTCATCCATTCAGTAATCTCAGAGGCTGGCCTCTCCCTCTGAGTACCCTTTGCCTGGGATCTCATCACCCTCCTTCTCTGTCACTGTAGAAGGAGCAGCTGGTCCACAGGAGGACAGCCAGAGCAAGCCGGGGTCTCCAGGTCTCGGCTCTCCAGAGAACCCACACCAGAGCCATTGGAGACAACAGAGCCAACCATTACACAGGCTGTCTCCACCATTCCTGCGGATGTCAGGGCAGCAACTAGAAGTCTAAGGCGTTCAAAGTTAAGAAACTCTGATCACAGTTGGTTGCACGGGTGAACACATTTTGTCACTTAACAATCTGGAAATATATTCACTTTCACTGAATAATATGTAGTGGTGTCTTTTAGTTACATTGACAGGCTCTGCGAGTCCTCCCATTGCATTTCCCCCCACATCCCCCCCGACTAGCAATTCAGCTGCATGTAGCCGGTCCACGAGTGATTCTGGAGGGAGAAGTGTATGTGTGGCAGGGCCTTTCAGAGCCTCGTGCAAGCACTCTCCCACGCACATGGACCCTTCACATATCACACTCACCTCAATGTCCTGAGAATTTTCAATGCTGCTGCTGGGGTTCACTTTCAGTTGTCCATCTGAGCCGACCTGCATCTCTGCCCACCCACTGATCACACTCCCATGCAGCACCTGATCTCGCCAACCATGGCTCTTGTTTCACTTTCGATTTAGCCAGCATGGTAGTAATATAGTTTTTCTTTCACTCTCCCACCCTTTCCCCTCCCCTAGTCACCCATTTCCTTTCCCCCATCACTGTTGGCCCCCCTGACATCACCTTCCACCTCTCCTCCGTGACCTACCAGCCACCAGCCTTTCCCTTCGGGGATGTCCAGGTGAAAGTGCACGTTCCTTTCCTTCCCGAAAATCGCACCCCCATCAACATTAACCTCCCCAACCTCCTCCTTCCCACCCCCAGGATCCGTGTCTGCCTCCAAGTCCCCACCAACCACCCTCGCTGTCCCTTCTAGCAATACCCTCGCACCCTCACCCTCCCACCATACCGCCTCACTCTGCCCTCGGTCATTCTCACCATTCCCTCCTACCACACCCACCCTCAGTTTGCTCCCAGGGAGGCAACCATGGACTCATCATAGCTGTCCCTTGCACGTTCACCTGGACACCTCCTTTCCAGACTCCTTCCCACCTCCAGACTTCTTCCCCGCTTGGAACCCTTTCCCCCTTGGAATCCCTTCCCCCCTTGGAACTCCTTCCCTACCTGGAACTCCTTCACCCTTTGAGACTCCTTCCCCTATTGGAATCCCTTCCCCCCTCAGAACTCCTTCCCTTCCCCGGATTCCCCCCACTTAATCCTCCCCCACAACCTCTAGGACTCCCCTCACCTTAGTCCTTCCCCTTTCCTGACTCCTTCCTCCACCTTTACTTCTTTCTCCAGCCTTACTCCTTCTTCCTTCCCGACTCCTTCCTCTACCCTTACTTATTCCTCCACCCTTACTCCCTCCTGTCTCTGCACTCCTTCCTCCCCCATGGACTCCTTCTTCCCCCCCAGACTCCTGCCTACTCCTGGACTTCTTCCCACCTCCGAACTCCTTCCCCTACACCTTCCGCCTACCTCCCCAATTGTCATCTTCTTCCCCGTTCCCCCTCCCAAAATCCCCTCCCGACATATTTGTTCCCCGTCTCCCAACTTCACCTCCAGACACCTTCATTCCCCCCCTCCCAACTTCCCCCCTACACCGACACCTCTTCCTCTCCCAGTCGATCCTAGACCTTCCTCTCCCACCTCCTGGTACATCTCCCTCTCCCAAACACAGCTGGACCTTCTTCTCCACCCTCTCGACCATCATCCTCTGTGAGCAGACCCTCAACGGTGACTTTCCATTTTCTGTGGGCTATTTTGCAGCAGAGTCATGTCCATGAGGATCCACTCAGCATGTCATGGACATTCCACCAGTGTGCCATTGCTGCCAGGCTCCAGCATCTTCTGCTCCTGGATGTCCACGATGTGAGCAAGGCCCTGGCGGTAAATCCTAACTTCTGCACGTCACATTTGTCAAGATGTGTTCTGCACTGGCTTGTGGAGGGAATGATTCCAGCGGGCTGGCCTTAAAATGATATGCAGATGTATTACAAGTGGGAAACACGGCCCGCCATTGACAGGCTGAGCGGACGATTGCAAAGTGGTTTCATGATGTTGTGAAGCTGATTTTGGCCTTCTCTCCATATTTTCTGCTCGTGTCACCGAACACGTCTGACGCCAGCGGGCATCGAAAATTCTGCCCTCTGTGTGCAATGCATGTGTAGAGGCAGATGAAAGTGAGACAGATGAGAATTCTGTTCATGCATGACGACTTTCTTTATAGACTGTGTATGTGGTTAACTTGCAACATCACATGATAGTGCATGCAATGTGTTTTTTTTCTGAAAGACGGATGTTTTGAGAAGTTCCTTTGTGCTATAGCCATGTGACCTCTGAGGTCATCTTGGGTAAAACAAAGACTTTGAGCACAAGGAATCACATGGAACAATACCAAGACAAATTTCAAGCCCATATGCTCAGGCTAGGGCAATTATATAGACTAAAAGCTTGGGAAATACAACTATTATTTTAGTAAATTAAATTGGAAATGGAAAATTACAAACGTTACACCCTAGTTCAAAAAAGGCTGTAAGGATAAACTCAGCAATGACAGGTCTATCTGTTTAATCTCAGTGGTGGAAATGCTTTGGAGATGATAATCCAGGACAAAATTGACTGTCACATGAACAAGTGCAGATTAATTAGGGAAAGCCAGCTTGGATTTGTTCAAGGCAAATTATGTTTAACAAAAGCAAAATATTGTGAATGCTGGAAATCCAAAATGAGAAAAGAAAATACTGGAAAAGCTCAGCAGTTTTGGCAACATCTGTGAACGTTTCAGGTCTTCAGAATGGTTCTGCCAGGCCAGCTGAGTATTTTCAGCATTTTCTGTTTTCATTTCATGCTTAACAAACTTGACTGAGTTTTTGATGAGGTGACAGAAATGGTTGATGAGGGCAATGCAATTGATGTGGTGTACATGGACCTCAGAAAGGAGTTTGATAAAATGCCACATAATAGACTTGCCAGCAAATTTGAAGCTTATTGAATAAAAGAGAAAGTGGCAGAATGGATACAAAGCTGGCCCAATGACATGAAACAGAAAGTAATGGTGAACAGATACTTCTTGGACTGGAGGAAGCTATACAGTGGTTCTGCAGGGATTAGTAGCAGTGCCATTGTTTTTCTTGATATAAATTAGTGATCTAGACCAGAGGCTCCAAAACCTTTTTGGTTGTGTACCCTTATTCAGCTTCACCAACTTTTTGCATACCCCTACAGGCAGTTTCTTTTTTAACTACTCGTCTAATAACCACATATTTTGTAAATTAAGAGGCTAATTACAAAATTTTGATCAACATGTTGTGAAAACATTTGCTTCTAATAGATTTATCAGTGAACCCGCCACCCTTCCCCACAAATCACTCACTCAGCAGCCCCGCTTCCAAAACCACCACCCCCATTCATTTACTCAGTAGTGCCTCTTCCCAAACCCCTACCCCCACTCATTCACTCAGCAGCCAATCTCCCCAAAGCCCCTTCCCCCACTCACTCACTCAGTAGCCCTTCTTCCCAGCATTTGATGTTCATCCCTAATTGACTTTGAGAAGGCAGTGGTGAGCCACCTTTTTGAATTGCTGCAGTCTATTTGCTGTAGGTACACCCACAGCGCTGTTAGAGAGGGGTTCATGTTTTTGACCCAGCGACAGTGAAGGAATTGCGGTATAGTTCCAAGTCAGGGTGGTGTTGGCTTGGAGGGGTTCATGCAAGTGATGGTGTTCCCATGTGTCTGCTGCTCTTGTCCTAGGCAGTAGAAGTTGCAAGTTTTGAAGGTGTTGTGAAAGCCCACTTAGCTATTTTTCATTTGGTGCACCTTGTGTATGGCACATACTGCATGCTACTGGTCGAATGGGTGAATGTTTAACATGATGAATGGGGTTCCGATCAAGCGGGCTGCTTTGTCCTGGATGGTGTTGAGCTTCTTGAGTATCATTTGAGTTGCACTCATGCAGGCAAGTGGAGAGTATTCCATCACACTCCCAATTGTGTCTTGTGGGTGGTGGACAGGTTTTGGGGAGTTAGGAGGTGAGTTACTTGCCATAGAACTCCCAATCTCTGAGCTGCTCTTGTAACCACAGTATTTATATGGATATTCCAGTTAAGTTTCTGGTCAATAGTAACCCCCAGGATGTTGATGTTGGGTTTCAGCAACAGTAATGCCATTGAATGTTAGATTCTCTCTTGTTGGAGATTGTCACTGCCCGGCACTTGTTAGGTGTGAATGTTGCTTGCCATTTATCAGACCAAGTCTGAAAGTTGTCCAGGTCTTGCTGGACACAGACTGTTTCAGTATCTGAGGAGTCGTGAATGGAACTGAACATTGTGAAATCATCAATGAACATCCTCACTTCTGTCCTTATGATGCAGGGAAAGTCATTGATGCAGCAGCTGAAGATGGTTGAGCCTAGAAGTTTGAGAGGAGATTTGATAGAGGTGTTCAAAATCGTGAGGAGTCTAAACAGATAGATAGAGATAAACCTTTGAAGGTTCAAGAACCAGAGGATGACAATTTACGGTGACTGGCAAAAGAATGAACATTCGGTGATATTAGGTAAAACATTTTTACATAACGAGTGGTTTGGCTCTGGAATGCACTGCCTGAGAGTGTGGTGGAGGCAAATACATTCATGGCTTTAAAAAAGGAATTGGGTAACTATATGAAGAGAAAAAAAAATTGCAGGGATACAAGAAAAGGTCAGGGCAATGGAACTAGCTGAGTTGCTCTAGCAGAGAGCCGGCTCAGACACGATGGGCTGAATGGCCTCCTTCTGTACTGTAATCATTCAATGAATTCAGTGAATTGTTGAAGATTAAATCTGAGCTGCTTGAACAATATGTGGTCAGAATTTTCAGCTTCTGAAGTGGAGAAAGTGATAAAGGATTAATTGTCCATGCTCTGGGCTTTTCTACCTCACAAAAAAGATATAGAAATGATTGTATGAAGTTCATAGAGAGGCCGCTGAAACTTATTTAAACCTTGTTAAAAGTCACAAATAAGAAATGAGTGCAGCCAACAGCTAGGTGGTACACTGAAGTTTAGAAAGTTAAAATTCAAAGTTGGCGTAAAAGAGGATTACAAAGGATTAGCAGGAAGCACTCCCGAACTCCAAATACAATAATGAACTGCAGGAATGTTGATACAACATATTAGACAAACTATAGAGTATTTGAGTAATATCTTACTTATCAAAAATTCTCCAAAGATTAAAGTCCCACTGAATCAATCCCTTCCAGATTCTCCCTGCCAAACAAATCCACCAATCTCATCAAATTACATCAGTGCCTTTCAGTCTGAAGCTGTTCACAGATTACATAAGAGTAGTGAGGTTTGAGACATTCACCAGCAATTTCCATTGGCATTGTCCCAATCTCCTTCTGTAATTTTGATCTAATTCTGACAGAAATCCAAGCAATAAAGGATCAATATATTTAAACCGTCCCTCTGGCGTTTGCACTGAAATTCTGGTGGGTGATTGGGGAAGGCCTCCTCTCCTAGAAATTTTACCCCATAACAGTTTAGCCCATTTGCCAACTTGACAGCATTAACTGAAGTTCAAAATTAATTCATTTTTTTAAATAGTATCCACCTTTTGACTTGAAATGGTGTTATCTAAATGCATAATTTGTAACTTTTCCTGACATGTATCTACTTTACAATAGTTCACCTTTGTGCTTCTCTTTAAACTGCACATCATCTGAGTTCAAGAGACAGAATTGATATTATCAGTGACATACTGGCACACTTGGCACCTTTTTTGCACGTTGATTGTTTGGCCAACCCCCAAAACTATATGTTCCATTATCTCCACAGCTAGCTTATACTGGAACTGTCATTGTGTGATTTCCAACTGCTACCTTACAGCCGCCAGCAGGAGACCTGGATTTTTTTTTGTTAAATTTGTTTTGAATATGTTGCTTTATGACTGCTCCTGAAGTGTGCAAAGATCACGTGCTTTGTGATTGGCTGACAATTTACGTTGCAGCTTATGAATTTACATTTCTGACAGTAGAATAGCTGCCTGCTACAGTAGATTTGTGATTAGATCCATTAGCAACTTGAAAAACAGTTTTACAAGAGGCTACATTTGCTTTAAAGGAGGCCTGTCTTCAGCTACATGTGAACATACGAACATATGAATTAGGAGCAGGAGTAGGCCATTTGGCCCATCGAGCCTGCTCCGCCATTAAATAAGATCATGGCTGATCTGATTGTTGCCTCAACTCCACATTCTCGCCTAATCCATTATCCTTTTACTCCCTTGTTAGTCAAGAATCTATCTACCTGTGCCTTAAATGACCCTGCTTCTACTGCTGTCTGGGGAAGAGAGTTCCAAAGGCTCACGACCCTTTGAGAGAAAAAAGTTCCCCTAATCTTGGTCTTAAACGGGAGAACCCTTATTTATAAACTGTGGCCCCTAGTTTTAGTCTCTTCCACAAGGGAAACATCCTTTCAGCATCCACTCTGTCAAGTCCCCTCAGGATCTTATATGTTTCAATAAGATCACCTCTCAATCTTCTAAACTCCAATGGATACAGGCTCAGCTTGTTCAACCTTTCCTCGTAAAATAATCCCCTCATCCCAGGTATCAGCTGAGTGAACCATCTCTGAGCTGCTTCTAATGCATTTATATCCTTTCTTAAATAAGGAGACTAAAACTGTATACAGTACTCCAGATGTGGTCTCACCAACGCCCTGCACAACTCTAGCAAAACCTCCTTACTTTTATGCTCCATTCCCCTTGCAATAAACACCAGCATCCCATTTGCCTTCCTAATCACTTGCTGTACCTGCAAAAAGCTCAAAGTTAAGGTACAAGAGTCAGCTTTGTCACAGTGACATCCTTCCAGCACAATGATAAAGTTTCAAATGATCATTGAATTATACAGCACAGATGGATTCCATTGTAGCTGTGCTGGTTCTTGAAAGAGATATCCAATTAATCCTACACATTTGCCCTTTCTCCGTTGTTCTGCAAATGTTTTCCCCTTTCAAGTATTTATCCAATTCCCTTTTGAAAGTTACTGAATCTGCTTCCATCACTGTTTCAGGTGCATTCCAGATCATAACAATTCACTACATTAAAAAATTCACCTAATTTCACATCTGGTTCTTTTGCCAATTACCTTAGATCTCTTGGTTACTGACCCCTTCCCATGGGAAATAGTTTCTCTTTATTTACTTTAACAAAACTGTTCATGATTTTGAACACCTCTACCAAATCTCCCCTTAACCCATATTGCTGTAAAGGACATCAGCCCCAGCTTCTCCAGTCTCACCACATAACTGAAATCCCTCATCCCTGGTGCAGGGCCTGGGAGAGGGGGTTGCTGATGGTACCAAACATCCGGGGCTGGGGTTGGGGCCTAGGCTCCTTGCTCTAATTGGAGTTTCAACCTGAGCAGTCAGAAGCAGAGCTTCAGACCTGAAAGACCGACTTAGAAAAAATCAGAACCTTCAGGCTGATTTCCGATTTTTTATAAAGCTGGTCTGTCAGTGTCAGGTCAATTTCACAGAGCTGCTGCGCTGCTGTTTCTGACCTTTTGGACAGCTTCATGGTTCCAATTTTTTTTTTGAAAAGCCCATCAGAAAACCACAGAGCTGTCAGGGGTTCAACAGCAGCAGCACAGCAACTAAGAGCGTTCTTGGTTGAAAAATGGTAAGTCGAATCTCTATATTAGAGCCAAGTGGATGCTGGGGTCTGGGGGCAGGGGGTGGGGGGGGGTGGGGTGGGGTAGGGTTTGGTTGGGGGAGATGGTCAGGGGAGGTTGGGGGGTGTTGGAAAATGTTAGAGGGGTGGAGGTAGATCGGTGGTGGTTGGAAGGGTGGGGGATCTTAGGGGTTGTTGGAGGGGTGGGAGGAGGTTGGGGAATGTTGGAGGGGTGGGGGGTAGGTTGGGGGCTCTTGGAGGGGTGGGGATATGTTGTGGGCTCTTGAGGGGTGAGGTCAGGCTGGGGGCTCTTGGAGGGTTGGAGGGTATGTTGAGGGCTCTTGGAGGGGTAGGGGGTAGGTTGGGGGCTCTTGGAGGGGTGGAAGGTAGGTCATTGGTGTGTTGGAGGGGTGGGCAGTTTGGGGGCTGTTGGAGGGCTGGGGTTTATATTGGGGCTGTTGGAGGGGTGTGGGGAGATTGGGGGCTGTTGGAGGGGTGAGTGTCAGGGGTGGCGTGGCTTGGGTTAGGGGTGGCAGGTGTGGCGTGACGGGGATGTCAGTGTTTTTGCTGTTGGAGTTTCAAGCTGTAAATTCACAGTGTACAACACAATTTATATCACAGGGGAAGGGGAAACAATCTAGTTCTTGAGTTAAGGCTGCATTGAATTTATGTATCTTGTATCATTCTTCTCTGAAAACTTCAGATCAGCAATTCAGTCTACTGCACATTTTTCCTAAGCTGCTGGAAGATGTCTGATTGGCAAATCCTAGGATAGTGTCATTAGCGGAAAAGGAGCAGGGGTCATTTATGGTATATTGTGGGTTGGCACCAGAGAAGTCAGAATGGTAAGGTTGTATTAGCTACAGAGTTGAATTGTTTTGTAAATATAGTGATTTCTTTGTAGCCACTTTCCTAACCTCAGTTGATTGCTCTGTGATTAATTATCCTTAAAGAATCAGCATTGGGCCTCCAATTTCACCATTGTTACAGTCACTCTGCCTAGTGCATGCAGGTGTAATGAAAGAAAGACAAAACCTTCATTTATACAGCACTTTTCACGATGTCCCAAATCATTTTACAGACAATTAAATACCTTTGAATTGTAATCACTGGTATAATGTAAGTAATGTTATCAAATGGTTAAACAGGCTCAAGGGGCCAAATGGTTTACTCCTGCTCCTAATACATATGATATTCTGAATGGAGGAGATGAGCTGGATTAAATGGCCTTTGTCATCCATACTGATCTTGCAAACAGAGAGTGGAAGTTTACTGTGAGCAGGCTTTGTGAGGTGAAATTGCCAGGACAGGAGTGCGTAATGGGCACATAGTGAATCAGTAACCTGTTTTATCCTGCACATGATTCTCAAGAGTCTTTTCCAGTGACATCAATCCTTTTGTCTGCTTACCTATTATCCCACACTATTTTGGTGCTTTTATGAGATTTTTGAGGTATTGAAATATTGTGATAAAGCTGTGCTGCATAATAGAAATTGAAAGTATATTATAGTGAGAAGCAGCAAGCAGCAGAGCCTTCAGGCTTGCTGATCAAGAAAACACAAATACAGTTGTGAGTCATTCAGTCTTTGTCTCCTGGCCTCTTAAAAGTTGCGTCGCACAGACACCTGAGGACTCCAGTGCTTCTCACTGACAGTGGGAAGGCCTATGTTGTTCAATAATTCCTCTTTGTTGCTCAGGAGTAATTTGATCTTCCTACCCTATGAGATGACTGATAATATAGAATACAATTACACCCCCTTCTATGAAATAATTATATTGAATAATATCATGCACCCAAACAGGAGAAAGCCTTCTAACTCTTCTACAGGGTGGAAAAAGCCATCTATGAGGGTTGCATGTATTGATTCTTTCCCCCAAATATGAATTCACTGTCGCTGTGTACATATAGTGCAATGTGCAGAAGTGCAATTTTAATGAGGGTTGAGGCAGTCACCGAAATCAATGTTATCGTCTGCATCAATAGGATATTTTTCTATCAAATTAACAATATTGCATAATGCTGTTAAAGTAAAATTTGTACTCTCTGGCCTGTTTAATAGTCGCAGTGGAATCACTTAAAGGACACACACAAACTAACACTGCATTATATCATGAAACAAAAACAAAAATACCTGGAAAAACTCAGCAGGTCTGACAGCATCTGCGGAGATGAAGAGTCATACGGACGCGAAACGTTAACTGTATTCCTCTCCGCAGATGCTGTCAGACCTGCTGAGATTTTCCAGCTATTTTTGTTTTTGTTTCAGATTTCCAGCATCCACAGTATTTTGCTTTTATCCTGCATTATATCATTGCTGCTCTTAATATTAATGACCCATGCTGCATATATATCAGATGATATTTGTAACTAGATGGCAACAATGTGCATCATCATTTTACTAGTACCTTTCTGTGATGGGTAAATTGATTGGTCAATCTTGAAAGGGGGAAAAATATCATGCATGGTTGAGGGGAGGGTTATATGAGGACAGGGTTGGGGGGAATAGGGGGAAAGAGAAGAAGCACAAGAGCCCATGGTTTCCCTCCCTGGCCCTGGACCCGACCTGGTGCCATTCTGACAAATCTCTTCTACGCTCTTGCTAAGGCCCAGAGTTGAACACAATAGGCGGAATCATCCCAGGTTTTCACTAAGTGCAGTAGATGGCGGGAGAAAGGACATTTTACCCGCCGGCCACAATGGCAGCTTTTCTCACCGTATCATCCCAATCCAGCCTCATTAATTATGCATTCCCGGGAAACATGCTGGGTCGCTGGTGGGGTGGTCCCTCATTTGCCCGCCCCGCAGTCACATCAGGCCTTAACTAAACCGGGCGCTATACTTAAAGGCTGCCTCTTCAAGGGATAGGAAGCTACGGCAAAGTTATAGATGCCAAAGGGAGGAAATATGCTGCCCCCAGATTTAATGACACCTCCCTCGAGCACCTACTGGATGCAGTGGAGGTCTGCTGCAATTTCCTCTACCCAAACTCTGGGTGAAGGCCAGCAAGCAAGGTGAAAGATCCAGCGTGGGAGACAGTGGCAGCGGTGGTCAGTGCCACGCCACACCTGCCACCCCCACCCCAAGCCATGCCACCCCTGACACTCACCCCTCCAACAGCCCCCAATCTCCCCCCCACCCCTCCAACAGCCCCAACATAAACCCCAGCCCTCCAACAGCCCCCAAACTGCCCACCCCTCCAACACACAAATGACCTACCTTCCACCCCTCCAAGAGCCCCCAACCTAACCCCCACCCCTCCAACATCCCCTAAGATCCCCCACCCTTTCAACCACCGCCAACCTACCCCCACCCCCTTAACATTTTCCAACACCCCCCAACCACCCCTGACCATCTTCCTCAACCAAACCCCAGCCCCCCCTGCCTCCAGACCCCAGCATCCACTTGGCTCTAAAATAGAGATTTGACTTACCATTTTTCAGCCAGGAACATTCTCAGTTTCTGCGCTGCTGCTGTTGAACCCCTGACAGCTCCGTGGTTTTCTGATGGGCTTTTCAAAAAAAAAATTGGAACCATGAAGCTGTCCAAAAGGTCAGAAACAGCAGCGCAGCAGCTCTGTGAAATTGACCTGACACTGACAGACCAGCTTTATAAAAAATCGGAAATCAGCCTGAAGGTTCTGATTTTTTCTAAGTCGGTCTTTCAGGTCTGAAGCTCTGCTTCTGACTGCTCAGGTTGAAACTCCAATTAGAGCAAGGAGCCTAGGCCCCAACCCCAGCCCCGGACCCCGATGTTTGGTACCATCAGTAACCCCGTCTCCCAGGCCCTGCACCAGGGATGAGGGATTTCAGTTATGTGGTGAGACTGGAGAAGCTGGGGCTGATGTTCTTTACAGCAGTATGGGTTAAGGGGGGATTTGGTAGAGGTGTTCAAAATCATGAACATCACCCTTCACTCTCTAACATTCACCTTCATTGTCCTCATCCCATCCATGGGTCCATTCACCACCCGCACAGGCCAGGCATACTTATCATCTAGGCCAGGTGTCCTGCTTACACTCTCTCCATCTCTATACATGCAGGACAAGCTGGCACAGAACAAAATAGAGAGATTGCAGACTGGTGGAGGAATGCCTGAAATCAGGGTCATCATGGACTTTGAAAATAGAGTTATCCAGCTGGTCGGCCGTTCCTGTGCTGGCGATGATGTTGGCTGTGCTCAGCCAAGTGAGGATCCAGCAGTGCAACATCCAACAGACAACCATGCTGTGAGTGATGTGTCCTGTTTCACAGGCCACCGCATTGCACTAATTATCTCTCCTTGCTTTCACAGGCACATCTGGGAAAGAGGCACGGGAGTCCATGAACCAGGTCCTCGATTCAAGACCCAAAGACACCTCAGAACGAGGAATCTGCTGAAGCTGTCATTGACAGCGCTCACCCATGCCCTCCACCAGCGCAGAGACACACACCTTGGTGGGAGCTACCTTTAGAAGAGCCTCAGGATCACAGTCTGGTGAGCACATTGCACTGTCTGATCCACAGCAGGTGGAGACAGGGACTTCCCAATTCTCCAGCACTCAGAGAACTGCTGGAGGCCAGAAATCTGCTGAGTCTGAGTCAGATGATGAGCCTCTGGACTCGGTCATACCTCATTTGCTGGAGCTGCAAAGGCAAGCTCAGAACACCAGGAAGGGATGTCCGCTGCACTCCTCAGATCGCAAGGCTCGATGGAGGAGTCCGTCCACCTTCAGTCTGAGATGATAGCAGTGGCATGCCAACGCACTGAGGTTAATATTGGGAGTATGGCGGCCGCCATGGAGGCCTTGGTCCAGGACATCGATCCTGCACTGCTGCGCAAGCTGAACTCCATTGCTGATGCCATAGTTGGCCTCCAGCAATGTCAACACAAGAGGAGTGTGGGCAGCTCGATCTCACTCCAGTTTCCCCTTCTCCTCAAGGAGTCAGTCAGGGGCCTTCGGGCAGCCATAGGGAAGAGGACAAGTAGCTCGACACCCTGGGGACCAACCATCGGGTGACTCCAGTAGTGTCCGGCCCATCTGAATGCCCTCTTCCTGTGACCCCAACAAATCCAGCTCCACAGACCGAGGAAGGTGTCGCTGCCGCACAGCAGGACTCTGAAAGCAGGCCAGGGCCCTCTAGATCTCAAACCTCTAGAGAACTTTGTCAAGGTCATCACAGACTGAGTGTAGCAGTCAGCAGGCTGCCTGCATCTCCACTGTGGATGACCTGGGAGCACCAAGACGCAGCAGCAGGGTTAGGAAGGTTAAGATGATGTAGTTGCACAGCCTGGGCCTGGGTGTTAATCACTTGTACATAATGTTCACTATTGTCAATAAACTCCCAAGAATGTCTCCCTGCCTATGGCTCCTTGTTCTGATGGGCAGTGTTCTTGTCACTCAGATGTAAAACCATTCTGCACACAATAAAGGCAGGTGTCTCAGTCCAGGGCCTCTTCCCTGTGCTTTGTGCACCCTTCCCAGAACACTGATGGTGCACCTTCACAATCACTGGATACATCAGTCATGCCTGCACCTCGATGGGGCTTATCATTGCTGCCAGAATGCGCTTGATGGGCGACACAGAGTTCCGTCATTCTCTCTGTGTGCTCTCAGCACTTTTGAGGTGCAGCTGGCCCCACATCCCATTAGCATGTGTGTCCAGTGACAGTGTGGTCCTGAAGGGTTCAGCTCACAAAGGATGCCAGGGGATCAGGAGAAGTTAAAATTTCCCCACTGCATCTCCATGATATGACCCTGTTCACAGAACGCAAGCGAGGTGCATCGGCCAGACAGGAATCAGTCATTCACATAAATTATGTGAAGATCTATGGAGGGTCCCCACTGCATGTCGTCATCATCCCCCTGGAATGTAGGGATTATGGGCATCTGCTGTATCTCCATGACAGGAACCTTATCACAGAGGGTATGTGTGCTGCCATCAGCCAGACAGGAGTCAAACATTCACAGATGCAATGTGAGGATCTATGGTGGGCCCTCACTGCATGTCATCATCATCCTCCACGTATCTAGCAGCTATAAGGGCCTCCCGAGTGCACTTGCTTCGTCTGGCCAGTGCAATGGCTTTATCGTCATCATCCTCGGTTTTGAGGACGTCCTCACCCTCATCATCATTGACGTCCTCCTCAGCTCCTCCATCTCCTCCTCAGGCAGCTCCTCACCCCATTGAAATGCTAGGTTGTGAAGGGCGCAGCAGGTGATGACGATGCGTGACACCCTATGTGGACTGTATTGCAGGGCTCCACGAGACCTGTCCAAGCACCAATGGTTTGCTTCACCAAGGTGCAAGTTGCAGCATGAGCCTCATTGTATGTTCTCTCTGCTGCTGTCTGAGGCCACTGCACAGGGGTCATCAGCCACATCCTCTGTGGATAGCACTTGTCCCCGAGGAACCAACCCTGCAGCCCCTCTGGACCCTGGAAGACGTCAGGGATCTGAGGTCGACTGAGAACGTAAGAGTCATGGACACTCCCTGGAAACTGTGCACAGACCTGCAGGCTGCATTTCTGGTGGTCGCACTCCAGCTGAACATTCAGCGAGTGGAAGCCCTTGTAGTTGACCGCTTGTTGCCACGGAGATCTGAGCACCACGTTTGTGCACCCTGCATCTGTGGGAGAAACTGAGATCTGGGCAAATCCCAGTGCCCTGGCTTCTTGGCTTTTCTGATCCCAGGCGAAATGTACAATGTTCTGTGCCTTTGCGAAGACGGTGTCCGTGACCTCATGGATGCATTTGTGGGTGGAGGCTTGTGAAATCCCACAGAGGTCACCTGTGGAGCCTTGAAATGAGCCACTAGCATAAAAATTGAGCGCTGCGGTCACTTTCATGGCCACTGGCAGTGAATTCCCTCCATGTCACAAGGGCGCCAAATCCTACAACAGCTGGCAGGTGTGACCAGCCAGTTTTCTGGACATGCGCAGTCCGAGAACCAGTCTGGTTCTCGGTCACATGCAGGAATGACAAGCGCCGTCTATGGACACTGGGTCTAGCTAGACACCGGCCAGCGACAGCTCACTGTGGCTCTTCGGCAGCATGTTCAGGAGCCCCAACTGCCCCTTCTTCATGAGGATGATGCTCCTCCCTCTGCCCAGCCAGGCACCTCCGTCGTTCTCTTCTCCTTCATCTCCACTCTCTGTACTCCACGAGGCATACAGCTGGTTCACCAGGCTCCATGCTCCTGATGTACTCCTCCTGCAGGATGAAAGAGAGAGATGCATGGGTTAGCCAGGGTGTACTAAGAACCTTTCTTGGTTAAGTCTGAATGTCTCTTAATGCATCCCAGACAATGTTGGCCACCACTTGGATGGCCAGAGATCAGTGCGCTGCATGGCTGCCCGAAACCCCACCCATCTCCGCCCCACTCTACCTGACTGATTGGCAGCAGCTTTGCCCATTGGACTACATGCTGTGTTCTCAGCTCAGGCTCAGGCATTCTCCTAACCCACACTGCAAGGCTGCACTGTTAGCTTGAACCATGGGGGAGACTGGTCCAAACTGAATGATGACATTGCACAAGGGGCTGTGAGCACCTCCAGCAGTAATGATCCAGGGCCAGCTTTAGCAAGGAGATTGTATAACGTGCCCAGTCACCCAACTGTTCTGCAGTCCACTAAAATGCTCATTAGTTTGCAGCCTGTGCCCGAGGGGTGAAAAGCTCTGGAGCATTTGTTGGCACTTTCAGGCCTCTGTGTTCCTTGAGCGGGCAGATAAGCTAGAGGCCCAACTCCACACACATCAATGTGGCTGCATCTGAACTGTCTCAGTTGCAGAGGAATGTCACTTTATACAAGGTTTCCCCAATGCGTGGCCACTTCCCACTGCACCCCTCAGCCCCCGTATGTGCTTGTGCACTATCATCAATCACAGCCCCCTGCCAACTCGTCCCAACCACAATGCAGCCCTTGTCCCTGCACTGCACTGTCAGCCAGTCAGGAAAATGCAACTTGCCTGTGCCCTCACCTGAACAAGCAGCACCTCAACCTTGAAGTCTCCCCTCAAAGTGCAGCTCACCAGATGCACACCTTATAAATGCTGTTGTGAAACACATTGATGTGATTGTGCCCGGATGATTTAGGGTGGGGGGATGATTCTGGCGAGCTGGGCTTATAATGATATGCAGATGGATTAAAGTGAAGTTTCCAACATGCGGCAGTGGGAAACACGGCCTGCCATTGGTGGTGGAGCAGATGATTAAAAACTGGTTTCACTATGGCGTTAAACCGATTTTTGGCCTTCCCGCTATAATGTACGCTCATGCCTGCCACGGCGCCCAATGCCAACTGGCATTGAAAATTCCAGCCATTGTTTCAGTTGGGGTCTAACTAGTGCCTTATACAGCTTTACATAACTTTCTTGCTTTTGTACTCCATCAGGAGGAAAGCTGTACTCACTGGCACCTGTTTTTTGAGTGCTATGATTTTCCTTTAGGTCTTAAGGTTCCAAAGGTGTGCATTAAAGTGTGCTGGATGCCATGTTGGTAAAAGTGTTAGCACCTATACACCTAATGTTCAATAGCAGCACCCAGAACAGGCAGATTATGATACCAGTCAGCACGCACTGATTTGACATCAGGACTGCCATCTTGGAGCCCTATGCTCCAGCCAACTTAACGTCCCACAGCTGAAGATGCATTCAAAGGCAGTAAGGAGTCCCCCTCCCCAACCACCCACCAATGCTATTTATTGTGGCAGTCTTCTGTCTAGATGATGGTTTGCACCGGGATGGTCAACTCTGTAAAGTATCGCCTGGTGTAGCCAAGGAGCCCCATTCCAGCCAAGGCAGTTTTTGCCACATTTGTTGCAGAGGAAGACAGTGGGCTGAGAAAGTGCACAATTTGCTGGCCTCTATTTTCTCTGGGCCTCTTCTCAGCCAGCTCAGTTTTTCATTTCCGCTTGCCTCTTCCAATGCCTTTCCAAACAATCAGCCTCCAGGAGTCACAGCCATCAATGACTGTCTCCCACTTGCCAGTGCCATTTTCTGCCATCTTTACATCTCACTTGCAGGTGTCCTTGTAGCGGAGATATGTAAGCCAGGAGGTCATGACCCGGTGGCCAGTTCACCGTACAGAAGGTCTTTGGGAATGTGGCTGTCATCCATCTGATGAACACGGCTGAGCCAGCATATGGCTTAGCAATGAGAGTATGTTACTGGCATTAGAATGCTACAGGATCTCTGAGTTGGTGACCTTGCCCACCCTAGAGATGCCAAGGATACATCTGAGACAGTAAAGGTGCAATCTCTTCAGCCTTTTCTTCTGCCTAGTATTTGTTGTTCAGGTCTCACTACAGTAAGGAGTGCACTGAGGACACCAGCTTGGTAGGTTCACAGTTTGGTATTTACAGTCAGGTTGCTGCTATTCCACACTCTGTTATTCAGCTTGGACTTAACAGCTGCAGCTTTTGCAATGTACATGTTGATTTCAGCATCAAGTGACAGATTGCCGGTGATTGTGGAGCCTAGATATGTGAAGCTATCAACAACCTCCAACATCACATTGTAAATGCTGATAGATGGCAGTTTGGCAACATTCTTGACATTTGCCTTCTCGATGCTGATGATCAAACCAAACTCTTTACAGGCGTGAGAGAATCTGTCCATTTGCTGTTGAAGGTGTTTCTTGGTTTGGAACTCTAATGCAATAAAGTCAGTGTAGAGCAGCTCTCTGATGAGAACTGCACATACCATCATCTTGGATCTCAGGTGAGCAAGGCTGAACAGTTTTCTATCAGTTCTGGTATATAAGTAGATACCCTCTGTTAATGACCTGAAGGCATATGACAATAGCAAAGAGATGAATATGCCAATGTCGAAGCCAGAACATAACCCTGTTTGACACTACTATGGATCGCAAAAGGTTCCATGTTGCCCTGTCTAGCTGACTTTAC
This sequence comes from Cetorhinus maximus, assembly GCF_964194155.1. Lineage (NCBI taxonomy): Eukaryota > Metazoa > Chordata > Chondrichthyes > Lamniformes > Cetorhinidae > Cetorhinus > Cetorhinus maximus. Next base: position 141,242,470 of record NC_135881.1, on the reverse strand, counting down.
CCATCATGTTGTTATGGAAAGAGGAGATCACATTGAGCTACTTCGGTGGGCAGCCAGTTTTCTCCAGCATCTTAAATAGACTGCTTTTGCTCACATGGTCAAATGCCTTGATGAGATCAATGAAGGTAATATATCGCAGTTTCCTTTGTTCACAGCGTTTCCCCAACAGCTGCCAGACTGATCATGTCAATTGTGGATCTTCCAGTTCTGAAACCACTCTGGGGTTTGGGGTAGACGCATTCAGCCAGGTTGTGCAGTCTGACAGTATCTTCAATGCATGAATGAATGTGGACCATGGGGCATGGCCCTCTTGCCTCAGACATCGTGGCCTGGGAAAGATAAATGAGAATGGGCAGACACTACTTGAGCTTTGCTGCTACCACAAGCTTTGTGTAACCGACACCTTCTTTCAGAACAAACCATGCCACAAGGTGTCCTGGAGACAACCTAGACCAGGGCATTGGCACCAGCTGGACCTGATCATCACCAGACGTGACTCTGAACAGCATTCTCAACACACACAGCTACCATAGTGCTGAATGTGATACAGAACACTCCCTGGTGTGCAATAGGGCGAGGATACAACCCTTGCAGTTTTGTCATTCAAAGCAGAAATACCATCCTCATATCAACGTCAGACATACTGCCTAGCCAGATAAAAACCAACAGCTCCTCAACTTGATTGAATAGGTGCTCTCTGGCATTCTCACACAGAGTGCAGAACCAGAATGGAACATACTTCAAGACATCATCAATTTTACTCGACTCTCAACATACAGGAAGCAAGAGTGGAAAAAATGTTGACTCGTCTGAGGTTAACATCACTGTGATGGAACCTGTAATGGTTCAAAAATTATTCTCTTCATCCACCTCTCAACTCAAACTGGGCCAGTTAACCCCGAGTATCTATGCTCCAATGCTGTGTGTAGAGTAAAGGGTTAACTCTAATACTAGCTACTGAGCATGTGCATTAGGAGCTATGTCATAGTGATATCACTCACTGAGAGAAGATGAGTGAGAAACACCTAAGAGAGGAGCTGTAGCTATCTCCTGATGTTCTGTAACTAAGTATATAATTTGTTATGTACATAAAAAAAGTTTTGAAGGAAAGACTATTGCCTCTAGCATGATCTCTTCTCGATTAAGAAAACCAATGTCTCCCGAGATAACCCAACAATACAGGCCATCTCCACCACTATGAGGAGCTTGAAACTGTTCAGCAGAATCCCTGGCCAGAATTATTCCCTCGTTGGGCGGGCTCGACGGGAGCGGGCAGGGACAGTCGGGAAGCCGAACACCGCCCGTGATTGGCTCCGCTTCGTGATTTCACACGGGCAGGCCAATTAAGGCCCCTCCCTGCAAGGATCACAAGCTCCGTGCCTCAGGGAGATTGAAGCGCTTTTTAAAAAAATCAGTGAAGACCATAAAAATTTTTAAAAACACGTCCTCTCATGTGACTCTGTCCCATGAGCTGGGACATGCTTTTAATTCAAAAATAAAGTTTTCAGTTAATGTTTATTTGCTTTAGGAAACTTCATCCCACTCGTGGATGAGGCTTCCTAAAAATTGTAAAGGCTGGTTGGCCTTTTCACCTGCCCGCCAACCGTAAGGTTGGACGGGCAGTGTAAATTTGATTTTAATGAGCTTGTTAATGGCCTTAATAGGCCTTTCAATTATCGGCAGGCGCTCGCTGGAGTCAGCTGCGTGCACACCGAACAAAATATTGCGCGAGTGCGTGATGACGTCATCGCATGTCATATTACACTCGGGCGTGTCAGGCATGCGCCCGCACTCTGAACATAAAATTCTGCCCCCTAAGTCAGTGCTATTTAAAGTTATCATCAACTACTTACAGGTTAGTTGGTGGATTATTTCTTCTGGATGTTGCTGAACGTTCTGGGTGCTTTTTCCTACTTATTAGTTTTAATAGTCTACAGGGAGTGGTCTGGCTGATGCTGAAGTTCTTTTTTGGTTATTTAAAGGCTTGTGTACAAATCAGTTTTTTAGGTTACTTAAAGGCTTGTGTACAAATCAGTTTTTTTGGTTACTTAAAGGCTTGTGTACAAATCAGTTTTTTGGTTACTTAAAGGCTTGTGTACAAATCAGTTGCGTCCAGATTCGAGTGGTTTAGTAGGGCTTCCTCTTGATGTTGAGAATGACTGGGAAAACAAGCATATGTCACGCAGTGCAGGCGATTCCCTGGAGAATGCACCAGTTGATGGTGACTGACAGTTAACTGCCAAGCATTATCTGAAATTTAAACCAGGCAGCTTGACTCTGATTGGTCAAGACATTGCCCTGGAGAATGAACCAGTGAATGAATGTCACTCATTTTGTTTAGCTGAAACAGGCGCAGTGTGTGTACATGTTCTTTCTGTCTGCAAAGAACAGGACCCTGTGAATTAATATATTTAGCTTACAGTACATGCAAATGTGCCATTGCAAGCCCAAGTGACAATCTTAAATTAGTTATCAGATAATTGTTAGCACACCGAGGATTATTTAGCAAATGTCCAATTGCGGAATCACATCTAATGTTGGATACTGCATTTTGAGTTTTGCTGGTTTGGTACAGTTCATACCTTGCCCATTATGAACAGTGGAAGGGACGTGTTGTTTGATATGATCCACCACTCTTTGGGACATACGCCGTATATAACTAGCATCACACTGTCACTGAACATGTTGTTTCCCCTGACATTGGTGTTTTCTAACAATTTGTCCTGATGAGTGCATGATGAAAAGCTTCAACAAGAAATATCTCTTTTTTCAGCAATATTATTCCAGTAAAGTTAGGGAAAGAGGCAGTTAAACCACAGCAGTTTTACTAGATATTTTGAAACTTACACAAATTCAATAAGGTTCTGCTGTGTTTCCAACAAGGTAAATTGAATGTAATCAGGACTAGGTTAGATTTATTTTAACCTCCATTCCTTGTTCACATTGTATTAATGCCGCAAAATGTTATAACTAGCCTTTTCTAAATAAAAATAAGGAAGATGGTGTGTCATTGTGACTAATGAGAGGGGACTGGAGTCAGCCACATGTTGTTAAAGCACAATCATTCATTGCTGAAGGAGGATAAATGAAAACAGGAGAAAACTCAGTGGGGAGGGGAAAAAAATCACCGAATTCAACATAGACCAAAAATTGAAACCAGGACCCTCCCTAGCTTGTATGGCTCAGACACTGAATGGAATGCTCATTGAGCCACCAGTAAAGACCTGGGAAGAGGAGCTGAAGGAAACTATTGTCCCATGGTTTTAGCACCTTAAACAATTCAGTTTCCTGACCTCTTGTTTTTATTTGGTTCCTATTTCCCTCCTTTCACCAGTGGTTTAATATTCTTTTTTCAAAGGTCAACACACTTTTCATTTGAAGTCCTAACAGAGCCAACTTGTGTGAAACATGGAAATGCACAGTCATGCATGGGTCAGATCATGCACACCCGCCTATCTACCCGCTTGCCCACTTCAATTAGGCAAACGAGGAACTAATGCCATGGCTGAGATAAAGATATGGCAAAACTTAAATAAAAACAGAAAGCGCTGGAAGAACCCTGCAGATCTGGCAGCATCAGTGAAAAAAGAAACAGTTAACCTTTCAAGTCCAATATGACTCTTCTTCGGAACTGAAGAGAGGTAGAAGTGTGATGGGGTTTATGCTGTTGAAAAGGGGGTGAGGGTCATGTGGAGCAAAAGGGAAAGCTGTGGATAGGTTAGAGGACAGGGGAGATTAAATGACAAAGATATCATGGAACAAAAGGCAAAGGGAGTAGTAATGGTTGTAGTGAAGAAACATAGCATTGGTCCAGAGTAGGTGTTAATAGCAGAATAAAGGTCAGCGTTGCCTGAAAGCAAAACATGAGAACAAGATACAGACTGCCACTAGAGGAAAAATATACAAAATGGAGGACAGAGTTCACCAGATCAGTTGCTCCAGCTCAGGCTTCTACAACCTATGGTGTTTGACAACGAAGACTTCCACAAGTCAAGAAAAGTCTTGGTATGCAGAGCAGTTGTTATCACCATACTCCTATACTGCAGTGAGACCTGGGGCAAAATTTTTTAGGTGGGTATGCGGGTGCAATCATTGGGCCCAGGAGTGGCTAGGGAACAGACGGCCGCCTGCGATCAGCTCCCGACCGCAATTTCACGCTAGCTGGCCAATTAATGGCCAGCCAGTGTGAAGCGTGCCTTGAAATGCTCAGCGTTGCCAGGATGGGGGCAGAAGGAGGGCAGGCGGTGATGTAAGGGTGGGTGTGGGCGAGCACTGAATGAAAGCTCCCTGAAGACAGAGAGCTGCTTCAGGGACCTGAAGACTTTAAAACCAAGAAATAAAGTTTTTAAAATCCAGAAAAAAAATGTCCACGCATCACAATCAGTCACCTGAACATGTACAGGATGAAAACGCTGCCCATACATTTTTTTTAAACTTAATAACGAAAACCTCATCCCGTCCTTGGATGAAGTTTCAACAAAAATGCAAAGTCCGCCTGGCAGATTTGCCTGTCCGCCAACCATAAGGCCGGACAGACCACGAAAATTTGAGGACAATTGGAACTTTACCAACTTTAATTGTCTTCTTAATTGTCGGCAGGCGCGCTTCCAACACTCGCGTGTGCCCGCTGACCAAAATATCACGTGAGTGCGGGACGACGCCGGGATGCTCGCCTGATGTCATCTCGCGCGATTTCGCGTCTGATCGGGTAGGGCGTGCACCCACACGCTGACCTAAAAATACTGCCCCTGGACTCTGTATCACAACACATAACACTGGAGAAATTTCAGTAGCAATGCCTCCGCTGCATCTCTAGATTCAATGGGAGGACTGTTGAACAAATACTAGTGCTGTTCTTGAAGCCAGCTCCACAGCATTCAGGCAAAACTCCTGCAAAATCAACTATGATGTGAAACTGCACTGTGTCCGAATGGCCAAAAAAGGTCCCCTTCGCCATGTCCGGTTTGTCAACTCTCAAATGGCCAGCATTCTAGGAGAGGACAAAGAAAACATTACAAAAGCACTCTGAAGATCTTCATGAAGTGCAAAAGCATTGACATTAATGACTGGGAGGAGCTTACTACTAATCGTTTAAAATGGCAAAACTTGTCCATCAAGCTACATCATGATTTGAGTGCAAATGCCTTATTGATGAGGCAGAGCAGCAGCAGAAAAGGAAGTAAGTCTTGCACTCTGGATCCCACTGCCACATGGGACATCCTGCTCCATGCCTGCAAAGATGTGTGGGTCGAGTATCAGCCTGTTCAGTCACATGAAGATCCATGGCAGGAACTCACGATCCTGAGTAGGGGGCACTGTTTTAAAATTAGGGGACGCCCTTGTATTGAATATCTTTAAGGCAGAGGCAGATAGATTTTTGTTAGGCAAGGGAATCAAAGGTTATCGGGGTTAGATGGGAACATGGACAATGAAACACAAGAAGGTCAGCCGTGATCTTATTGAATGGCGGAGCAGGCTCGAGGGGCCGAATGGTCTACTCCTGTTCCTATTTCTTATGTTCTTATGAGTAGACATCATACTTGAATCGAGGGACAGCTGCCAATGTATCATTTAACATATTTTGGGCAGAATTTTCCGTTTGATGTGCGGGGGCGGGACCTGCATGCCGACGCGTAAAATGACACGCGGTGACATCAGGCGAGCATCCCAACGTCACCGCACACCATCACGATATTTTGGTGGGCAGGCGCACGATGATCTGCGTTGCACACCCGCCATTAATTAGCGGGCCACTTAAGGCCCTTGAGGCTCCAGTTGACGGGGATTTTGCGTTGCCCGTGCAATCTTCGGTTGGTCACACGGGTGCAATGGGCAGGCGGCTAGCAGAAATTTATATGAACCTCATCCATAGACGGGAGGAGAGGGCTCAGCAGGGTCGTGATTCTACAGATTTAAAAGTTACTGTACAAAAGTTAGTGAAACTTGCCTGTGTGAGCTGGAAAAGTTCAAAACGCATACCTCCTGCTTGGACTGGACTCATAACCTTCAGGTCAGCACTTTGCAGTGAGGATTTGTTTTGGGGCCTGTAGGTTTCAGGAAGCCTGCCTGGGAATGGGAGCTGAACTCTCCACTGGAGGCACCTCTTCTGAGGAGGAAGGGAGGGCCAGAAAGGGGAGGAGGCCAGGAGTCCACATTCAGCCTCCAGGGGAGCCACCTTTGGGAGGCCAGGCGCAGGCACAAGGGGCGCAGGGCCAAGAGGTTGTCCAAGGTGCAAGGGTCCGCAGAAGACGCCACTATCCTGCTGCCAGGGTATACAGGCGGCGAAGCAGCTACCTCAATATGTCTGAGGTGCAGTGCCAAAGGAGGCTTCGTCTCTCAAGGGAGACAGTGACCTCCATCTGTCAGATACAAAAACAAAAATACCTGGAAAAACTTAAGGCCCTTGAGGCTCCAGTTGTATCTTATATCTGTCAGATGATTGGGCCTGAGATCACCAGCTAACTGTGTGGGCGGACACACCATGCCAGAGGCTCTGAAGGTCACGGCTGCCCTCAACTTCTCTGCCTCTGGCTCTTTCCAGGGGTCGGTGGGTGATCTTTGCGGTGTCTTCCACTCAGCTGTCCACACTTGTTTCAGGCAGGTTACAGGCGCTCTGTTCAGGCATGCATTGACTTTCATCCACTACTGCTGGGATCAGGCAAGCCAGGCACAGCGAGCCAGAGGCTTTACGGCCATTGCTGGCTTCCCCCATGTCCAGGGTGCAATAGACTGCACACATGTGGCCATCAAGGCACCAGCAGATGAACCCGGTGCCTTCGTCAACAGGAAGGGCTTCCACTCCATGAACGTGCAGATAGTGTGTGATCACAGGATACAGACTCTGCAAGTCTGTGTAAGGTACCCAGGCAGTTCCCACGACGCTTACATCCTGAGACACTCCCAGGTGCCGGGGCTCTTCAGTGCTCCAGCCCGGCTGGACGGGTGGCTGCTGGGTGACAACGGCTATCCCCTCAGAAGGTGGCTCAAGATGCCTCTCCGCCATCCAAGAACAGAAGCTGAGCAGCGGTACAATAGGAGCCACGCCTCCACAAGGGCTGTGGTGGAGAGAGCCATCGGTCTTCTCAAAATGTGCTTCTGATGCTTGGACCATTCCGGTGACGCACTCCAGTATCCCCCAGATCGAGTGTCCCTGATAGTGGTTGCATGCTGCACTCTCCACAATCTTGCGCTGCAAAGTGGGGAACGCTGTGGACGAAGAAGATGTAGATGGAGTAGCTGCGGCTGAACACGATGACTCCAGCAGTGAGTCCGAGGATGAGCACGCACAGGGAATTGCTGAAGGGACAGGCGCTGACCCGGGCATACTCCAGGGAGGCAGGACCACCTGGGACGCTCGAATCCAAAGAACCTTCAACTAGCACAGCACATATGGACCTCCAACGCAAGCCTGGGCGGCAGCCTCCATACTGGAGACACTAGTGCCAAATCTGTCAGGATAGGAGCATTGATGATGGGCCTGGTCAATAAATGTCAATGACACAAAACCACTCATAACGTCTCAGGAATCCACCCACCTGCCCAAGAAAAGAGGCACCTCAGCCATGTTAGATGATCGTAATTTAATGCTTTCACACAAGTCTCTTAACATAACACAAATAAAATGGTGTCGCATTGCAAACACAATCAGAAGGAACTCAACGGGAGGCCAACAAAAAACCACCAGTGATGAACCCAGGGTGTGCCTAAGGTGCTTTAATTTTATGTTTGCGGGTGCTAAGTCTTTGTGGTGCCCCCTCGCTGGCACTGGCATCTGAGACAATCTGCTCTCTCTGCTGCCCTGTTGGCATCAATGACCTTGGCGGACATCCTCTGGCCTATGGAGCCTGTGCTGGCCTCGCCTGGGATGGAGCTGCCAGCTCCGCAGTTGGCATCTCCCCAGTCATCGCAGCCTCATTGGGTGCTGCGGACACTGGCAGAGGGGCGGAGGAGCTGCCGCCCTCATCCAGAGCGCCATGAGAGACGCCAGCAGAGATGACAGGCAGCTGCTCCACTGACGTTGGGTCCATTTGGCCCTCCCTGCTTACTGTAGATGGATGGGCACCGAGGTGGGAGACCTGATGCCCAAACCACTGTCCACACGGGCACTGACCACCTGAGGTCAATGAAGGCTGCTGTGAGGGATTGCAGGTCTGAGCGCAACCCCAGGAACCCCTGATCCTGTCCCTGGAGCTGCTTCTCCATGAGAGTCACCACTCTCTCCATGGAGGAAGCTTGGCATGCATGAGGGCCAATGCATTGGCTACGGTCCGCATAGACTCCTCCACCACTGACACCAAGCCAAGCACAGCCTCATGTATCTCCACCAGATGGCCCCGCACACCCGGCCGAATCTCATGAGTTGGCTGCATTGCGGACGACTCCAGAGGCACATCATCAGCAGTGCCTGGACCCCTGCAGTCCTCTGACTGGGCACTCTCTGTCTACGCCAGCTCCTCCAGTGACTGTGAAGTGCCCTCACCGCTGTGCCCCGGGACACTAGCCGAAGACTTCATGCCCATCGAGGTGCCAGTATCTGCGCTGGTTCCTGCCTGGCAGGGATGGTGTGACACTGGTGATGTTGACACTTCATGGCTCTCAGGTGTCAGAGGGGGCCCCTGCTGTTCCGGGTCCCGGCTTTGCACTGCTGATGCTGAAAGGAAGAGTAAAGAAATTCGATCAGTTAGAGTGCAGAAAATGTCAATATACATGCCTGTCCCCCAGATCATCATACGCTCATCATTCCACATGCAATGGGCAAGCCATGTTGGTAACGTCACTCACTCAACAATCAGCGCTACCATTGCTGTTGGGAGACTACTGGTGACGTGAGTGCTGGCCACACATACCTGCCCGTGGAACCCCAGCCTCTCCGGCTCCGGTGGACCTGGGCACATGACGTCTCTCTAGGTCGAGGGCCTCCTGCTCGAAGCGGCTAAGCAGCACTACCTGGGCTGGCCGACCGCCAGTCCTCACCTGCTTGGCAGTGTTGTGAGAATTCTTCTCCTGGAAATGAGAAAAGAGCATTAATAAGTGATACTTATACCATGAATCTCCTCGCGGCCGGCTGACCCCAAACCCAGTTGGCCATTGCAGGGATCCAATGCACCCTTACCTCGCTGCTGCCGAACAATCACACAAATATGCCTGGTGTGTCCTTGCCACCCCCCCACCCCCCTGGCCACATGCTGCCTTCATCACACTTGGGAGCACACAGTTTAACCTGCCTTAGCAAGGAGGCGCAATGACGTGGAAAGCAGAGGGCAGCAGATCGATCTGTTCTACGCCACCTTGAAGACCCCCTCCCACCATGTTGTCACCCTGACTTCCACATGTCCTGGAGTTCGAGCACTGCGCCTGGGTGCAGATCCTCCAGGTTGCCCCCACCACAGTCATGTGGGTCCAGCATGGCCAGGCTGGATCTGCGTTGGCCCCGACTTCCGGCTATGAACAGCAGACTTGGAGAGGCTGCAGCTTGGCCTTTAAACAGGCCACCGGGTCGCCATTGGACCCGGTGGCGATTGCCAATCCATCACTGTCCGCCCACTCCCGCTGTCCCCGGGAGCCGCGAAACATGCTGGGCGGGCTTTAATTGGCTCGTCTGCGTAAAATGGCGGCATGGAAAATTCTGCCCAATGTGTTCTAGAAGGAACGCATTAGCAAATCTGCACTTAAATTGACACTTAACAAACCTTTAGCGATTTCTAGAAAGGTGGACAAGAATCTGCTCCTGCTAATGCAGCATATTATTGCACATTGATACACACAAACATAAATGGATTTCACCCTTTTGAGATTTGGGCCTGAATTTTCAGGGCCTCCCAAAGGCAGGAACAGAGGTGGGGGTGCCCTGAAAATATTGCTTCTGGGCAGTGTGTCAATATCAGGACATTGATCAAAGCTCTGGCAATAATCACTGGGGGTGGGGTGGGAAGGCAGAACAGGAGCATCGATCTCCTCCTCATTAAGGCCAATTAAACTTGTTAAAAAGTTTATTGAGAGCTTGTTGAAGGGTGAGAGTGGGATTTTAAAAAAAATATACTTTATTCATAAAATATCTGGAAGAACATTACAAAACATTTCTAAATCGCCATCACAAAAAGTGCAATCAGATTCAACTTTTACACATGGATCACGAGGTACTTCAATATAATCAATGAATATTACCATCATTTCAATATCGTCATTACAGACAGCCAGACAGTGCAATTGTGTTGGAGTTATCAACATTCATCATGTTACACTCTGAGGTGCTTCAATGCAACTATAATACAACTAGTATTCAATGCATACATTCATTGTGAGCCATACAGCCCGAGGGGTCTATACAATTCCCAGCCCCTTGGTGCACTATGACTGAAAGGTCTTAGACAGTGACCTTTTCCCATGTGGGTGAGAGTGGGATATTTAAAGGGGCGGGCAGGTTTTAGAACAGTTTCAGAACAGCTGAGGGGACACTAGTACACAGTAAGTAAAGTACCTCACTGTCAAGTCAGACTTGGAAAATTTAGTCTACAGGTCTCCTTGATTCTGACTCCTACTGGAACAAAAGCAGTGTTGGCATCCTCAATTTTGTGAGAAATCCCAGGGTTAACTGCTATTTAAATGGAATGGTTTGATTCTAAAGAATTGAAATACGTCTTTTAATTTAAAAAAGAGAATATTTACCTTCCTTAATAATTAATGACCTCTGAATAAAACTGAGAATCATTCCTTCCGATGCCACAATTTCTGGGAATATGATTTGTTAGCAGGTCACGAGCTATCTAGGAAAACAGTTATTCTCATGGTTTTGTTAAGAGAGGAATTCACATCCTTTGGGTCATCATTGCCTCAAAGGCTTCACTGACAGGATTGCGCCATTTTCTGGGTTTATTAATTGATGTCTCATGGAAAGGTTAGTAAAGAGTGGAGCAAGAACATGAGTTCGCAGATGACATTTGAATAATCATTTGGAACAAAGGATGCAGGGAAAATAATCTAAGTTTAATTAAATCTGGAAGCTTCTCCTATTTTACATTTTGAGAGTCAGGTCTGACGAAGGATCTTAATGACTTGGACTGTTCTACTTTCTCAAGTGCTTCCTATCTCTCATTTCCCCCAGCACCAAGAGATATCAAACATTTAAATATTTACACATCTAATGGGGAGTAGGGTGTAATGGTATGAGTTATTGTGTAGCTATGTATTGAGAAACATATAGATTTGAGCCAAATTGGTCCAATAATACAATAATAAATTATTTCACTCCTTTATTAAAGATTAGGAGGAGTACAAACTTGGTTTCAGGATCACATAGCACCCTTCATCAGATGGGTAGTCTGAGGGATAACAATGTTATAAGTTGAAAGTTTTCCATTTTGCCACCTCTTGTTGTAATTAGGGTCTGGTACACCAAGAATTTGAATGAAACTCCCTGCATGCTATTTATGCAATGTGCCTAAAATCTGTTTCACCTGTTCTACCAGTTTGATATTTTCATTCCTACCACAACCTATTCCCATAACCCCTTTGAGCATAGTTATTCCTGATTCTTGAATTCAGGGCTGATTACTACTTATGATCTACATGCATGGAGGACCTAACTAGCCCTCCCTGGGGTCATTTCACTTTGAACTGATTGGCTAACAAGAGCAGATTTTCACTTCCTCAGTCTGGTTGAAATCCAGGTTGCAGAGGTGATAATGAACTTTCCAGGATCCTTCCTCATTACCAGAAGGGCTTGTATGCCAGGTCAGTTTGGCTGGAATGAATATTTGTATAAAGCAAGATTTGCCATGATTACTATGGGAAACGTCTTCATAAATTTTCCAGTAGAAGGGAAACACCAACTGGAAAGAGCTCAGAAACATTACTGCCTGGCACAATTTCCAAGAGTCCAGGGCACGTTAGATGATATCAATGTGGCCACTAAGTGCACATGTAAACAGGGAGTGTTTATACTCTTTGTGTTCAGGTGGGGTACCTGACCACAGAAACATGATCCTGGGTACTTTCATGTCTAGTACATTAGGTCCTATGACATTTTTCTATTGCAGCAGTTAATGCTGTCCACATTATTTGAAAGTCCTGTGAGGACATTAGTTGAACCGTTGAGCTCTAAATTAGCATCTGGCATCAAATTAGTGTTACACACTGATTGACATCATGATCCGCTTACTTTCGGCAGATGTTCACTGCACACTTGCTAACACCATGACCAGTACACAGCCTGGTGTGACTCATACCTGAGCTGAGTGTGTGTGTGTGTGCAGCCAATAACATTTTGGATCTCCAAATGAACTCAGCGCCCAAAAAATGGCTGCTATGGATTTGAATTTTGTGCCAATTAACTCTTTGCTGGGGTAATGTTGTATGGATGATCAGCACCCTATAGGATTGCACCTCCACTGAGGTGATTCTTCCTGCATACAGTAGATATAGGTATACTGGTAACCGGTTTAGGGGGAGTTCCCAGTTCAGTTTCACCCAGTCTCATTTAATATCTACACGCATGAATTTCCAGCAAGGGTTGATAAATAGCAACCAGAAGGAGGAACCATACTCCATTTATCTCCCTTCACCCAAGGCCATTAAACCAACTGTAACACTTCGCAGTTCCACCCCAACCTAGATCTGCTAAAGCAGCACTGAATGGTGATCAAAACTGGGAACTTTCTAGTCGATAAACTCCTTTACCTGAAAATTTGGGGAGCCACTGTTAAACTAACAAAGAAATCCTTAAGTGGGATTAAGAGAAGCATTCTCGTACTTAAGCCATGTAGCTCTGTTTTTCCCTCAAGGTTCATTAGAGTTTGTCTCTAGTCAGAAAAGGAATGAAAAATGTTGCTGCCTCTGATATCTCATAATTAAATTTACATAGAGGGTGAAAACCTAGGAAACAGTATAAAACCTTTTCACTTTATATATTGATGTAAATTGATGAGTTCCCCACATTATCAATTGTCTGAATCTTCAATGAATATTGAAAAATAACACAAATGGTACATCTGAGACTGAACCATTAGAAAGGGCACGATTTGACATTTTCACAAAGTAATTTCATACAAATAAATGAACTTATCTCCCAGATTAAATTTCTACAGTGCTACAAAGAAAATGTACCATCAGTATTTCCTTGCAACTAGGAAAATAATCCAAAAATATGCAGACTGACATCCAGGTAGTTGCACCAGAATCACTTGTGATTTCCAGCACTAACCCCACTGAACTTTGCAAGCTTAGAGAGAGGGCACTTCATTGACATAGGGATGGCAGGCGCCGATGCCAGTAAAGGAATGTCTCCAGTTCCTGTCCGCCTCTAAAACTCTGGTACCTGGCTGCCAGTAAGATCGACCATACCCTCCTGGGAGGCCCACGCAACATCACTCCCTCAGCTCCCAGTGTCAGGGGTCCAATACTAAAAGCATATTTTTTTTCCAGGTACAAGGTTCAAGCTATTTCTGATCCTTATTCCCTTATCCAACCCACCACCACCCTTCCCTCACCTTTCACTGAGTCTTCCGGCTGCCACCCTGTCTGCACCACTGGCACAAGGTGGATGTTTTTCCACTGACGAATCCAAGTAGGGAATTCCAGTTGAGTTCAAGATCCAGCATATCTGTTTCCACCCCTTTTTCATTAAGAGCTATTCCTCCTGACTCTTACCAGATGCAGTAGATTACTTTCAGCCCCATACAATCAACTTTGAGATTCTAATTTTACTTAGTGTTTTTTCTAAAATTGAGGAAGAATTTCAGATTATGGCATGAAGAAGGGACAGTTTAGACTCTTTACTACCTTCAGGCAAATAGAAATGATGGCTTATCAGACTGAGTATGAAAATGCACTGGTTTTGAGAGCACGATTGATGATGTACAGTGTAAGTTACAGAAGAATTTCTTATACACTCTAATCAGATAGTTCACCTAGGTTTTGATTATTGCCACTTCACATACTTTGAAATAATTGCTCAAAATATCTCATCTGATCACAAGTGATGTTTCTGCCCTCCGACTCCTGGGAGGTTAACTGATTATAAAGGTGTTTGCGCTAAGGATAATTAGTCCAAAGTGAACTATTTCAAAGTGACATACAATAGAGGAGAGAAGTATTAATATTAACCAAGTTATCCAGTATGTTATTTTAAACTGCAAAGTTAATATAGTTAATTCCCAAGCAGTAAGACAGCAGTTTATTTGGTTACCATGGTACACTGTGCTATACAAAATATTTTTTGTGGCCCAAAAGCAGGGCGGTAGAATAAGGGTCAACCATTGTTTAACAGAACTACATCTAACTCTTATGAAAGAACTGAATTGTATGACTGTTTCAATGCATCATTCTGTCACTTCCCACTCAACCTGCAATAAATAAAATGGTAACTGGACTAACTAAAGCACGTGGAACTATTACCAGAAAATAATCTCAGAAATTGCATCAATCAACAGCCTCTGTAAAGTTACTTTAAACAAGAACTAAATCCCAACTGTTAGCATATGAACCATATCATGATACGTTCTTACACAACATTGCACATACATACAAGATCAATTTCAATCAGTTTTTTTGCTTTATCCTTACTTAGCCTTACTTTATCTTTGCTTTATCTTTACATTACCTTTCTGAAATAAAGCACTAAAAATAGATGATTTACATATGCACACAATACCACAGCGCCTGATGAAAGGTGGCTCTGATGAAAGATCAGATCTGAAATGTTAACTCTTGTTTCTCTCTCCGCAGATGCTGCCAGATCTGCAGAATATTTCTAACATTTTCTGTTTTAATTCCTTATAACTAGTGTTATGTGACATTTAAAAAGAAATCAAGTGAGCACAGCTGAACGAAACAGATTTATAACTTCATCATTTGTGTTACGTGGGCAGGCGTTTTAGTTTATTGTCATATTGCACCAGAATCTGTGTAGCGTTCTCTATTTTTATTATGTAACTACTGCAGTAATAATCTTTGACCTTCTACAATAATTTGAGTATTGCTGAGAAAAAAGAGACATGTTGAAGCTTTTCATCTTGCGCTCATCAGGACACTTTGCAAATAAAGGGAAAACAACAATTTATACTGTATGTGAAGAGAGTGTTGATTATGACAAGTTGACTCTGATTGGTAGAGGCGTTGCCATGGGGAATGCACCAGTGATGGTGACTGACAGTTAACTGCCAAGCATTGTTTGAAATTTAAACCAAGCAGCTTGACCCTGATTAGCCAAGGCATTGCCCTGAGGAATGAGTCAGCGAATAGCTGTCATTTATTTTGTTTAGCTGAAAAGTCACAATGTGTGTATGTGTTCTTTCTGTCTGCAAAGAACAGGGTCCTGTGTATTAATTTATGTAGCTTCCAGTACACACAAATGCGCCACATTGCAAATCTGACCAACAATCTTAATTGGTTGTCAGCATAATTCTTAGCACACTGAGGATTATTCAGCAAATGTTGTGCAATCGCAGAATCACACCTAATGTTGGACACTGTGTTTTGAGTTTTACAAGTACGGGCTATTTGGGTACAGTCTGTACCTTGCCCATTGTGAACAGCGGCTGGGACATGCTATTTGATACGATCTGCCAGTCTTTGGGACATATGGCCCACATACCTAGCATTTCTCCTTAGCCCCCACCTATTGTTGACCTTCTATTCTGCTTTACCTGCTCCACCCCCCTCCAATAATTTAAATTCATCTCATTTTTACTTCTCCTTAGTTCTGAAGAAGAGTCATACGGACTGGAAATATTAACTCTGTTTCTCTCTCCACAGATGCTGTCAGACCTGCTGAGTTTTTCCAGCATTTTCTGTTTCTATTTCAGATTTCCGTCATCCACAGTATTTTGCTTTTTTTTTTATACCTAGCATCGCACTGGCACTGAAATTCATGTATCATGTTACTCATTTGTGTGATAGGCAGAACATTTTTTGGCTTGATGGCAGCATCCTGTTAGTGGTGAATACCACTCGTGTTGCTACTGCATAGTAGCAGCGTGAGACAGCTAGCTTCACCTGTTGCTCAAATTTCTGAGATATCTTACCCTTCCAGGATAATCTGAGGTAGACGGGGCACTTTTCTGGGCTGAAAGTGATGGCCGTAGGCCTGTTCGTGAGTTTGTGTGATATACAGCGCGAAATGATCTGACCAGGGTAGCCTTTGGTGCGCCCTATTTCAGCATGGTGAGCAAATGGCTCGGGCCCTATTTACAAGGTTGCTGAGAAGACCAATCTTATAGCGTGTGGAACGGTAAGAATCCCATCGTGTATATTGTCCAGTGAAGGTAGGCTTGCGGTAAACGGCGGTAGATAATCCCCTGGCAGATTTTTCATCTAGTACATCAAGGAAGGGGAGTTCATTTGACTGCTCCATTTCAAAGGTGAATTTGAATTCAGGATGGAGCCCATTAAGACTTGTAAGGAAATTGTTAAATGCAACTGCGGATTTAAATATAGCAAACGTTTTATCCACATGTCGGAAATATGCGAAGGGTGCCATTCCATCGAAGGCACATTTCTCATGGAACCCAACACAGTTGTTTGTGAGAGCTGGATCCAGAGGGGACCCCATGGCAACACCATCTATTTGGGCACCCATGGTGTCATTAAAACTGAACGCAACTGCGCGAGTTGTTGTGTTCATAAGCTCAATGAATACTGATTCACGCAATGATGGCGGGTCTAGATCACCATGATATGGTGCTGCAGTGCAAATATCTATGGCTTCCTTAATTGGAACATTGGTGAATAGACTAGCAATGTCAAATGAACACATAGGCACAGCATTGCTATCAATATGCAAGTCCTGTATGGCCTTCACAAATGTGAAGGAATCCTTCAGCGTGTTTGTGGAAAATTTGATTAAAACTGTAACAACTAGCCCAACCATTTGGCCAATTTATGCAGTGTGGAACCGGTCATAGGTAAGAGAGGGCGTAAAGGGACACCACTTTTGTTTGTCTTGGGCAGCCCATACATATGCAGACGTTAGCAAACCATGAGTACGAACCCTGTCATATATATCACATGGTAGCTCATCGCTCTTACACAAGTTCCAGCAGGCATTTTTTTAGCTTACTTTTGAGCAAGGTTGTCCAGTCACGTTGAGCGGCAGGACCAATGGAAACGAATTTGGACCTGTCATTAAGAATGGCGTGCATTTTGTTGATGTGTTTTGTTGATATATACCCTTAACAACCTGGAAATCCAAGTACTGCATGTCTACAGGCTCCCTATTATCCACAGTGCATGTTACTTCTTCAAAGAACTCCCTTTCGCAAAACCATGCTGACTCTTCCCGATTACCTGGAGTTTTTCTAAGTGCCCAGCTATAGCCTCCTTAATGATCAATTCTAACACCTTCCCCACGGCAGACGTCAAGCTATCTGGCCTATAGTTTCCTGTTTTCAGCCTCCCTCCCTTCCTGAATAGAGGGGTTATATTTGCTCCTTTCCAGTCTGATGGAACCTTTCCAGAATCTAGCAAATTTTGGAAAATTACCAACAATGCACCTCCTACTTCACTAGCCACCTAGGATGAAATCCATCAGGACCCGGAGACTTGTCAGCCTGCAGCTCCATCAGTTTGCTCAGTACCGCTTCCCTAGTGATTGTAATTTCACCAAGTTCCCCTCTCTCTTCCACCTCCTGATTTACAGCTATTACTGGAATGTTTTTTGAATGCTCTATAGTGAAAACAGAAGCAAAATATTTATAAAAACAAAAAGCTAAAAGCTACTGCGGATGCTGGAAAATATTTGTTCATTTCACCCACCATTTCCTTATTATCTACTATTAACTCCCCACTGTCACTCCCTAAAGGACCGACACTCGCTTTACTTACTCTTTTCCTTTTTAAATACCTGTAGAAACTCCTGCAATCCATTTTTACATTTCTAGCTAACTTTCTCTCATACTCTAATTTCTTATTCCTAATTAAACTTTTAGTCATTCTCTGCCATTCTTTGTATTCTGACCAGTCATCGGACCTGACACATCTTTGCACAGTTATATGCTTTCTCCTTAAGTTTGATGCTTTTCTTAACTTCTTTAGTTAACCATGGATGGTGGGTCCTCCCTTTAGAATTTTTCTTTATAGTAGGACTATACTTATTCTGAGTATTCTGCCTCTTAAATGTCTGTCACTGTTTCTCTATTGACCTATCCCCAAGGCTAGTATCTCAGTTCACTTCAGCTAGCTTAGCTTTCATGCCCACATAGTTGCCCTTATTTAAATTTAATATACTAGTCTTAGACCCACTCTTCCCCCTTTCATACTGGATGTAAAATTTAACCATATTTGTGGTCACTGCTACCCGGGAGTGCCTTTACCCTGAGGTCATTAATTAATCCTGTCACATTACACAATACCAATTCTAATATAACCTCCTCTCTGGTTGGTTCCAGAACATGCTTTTCTAAGAAACTATCTTGAAAGCATTCTATGAACTCTGCATCAAGGCTACTACTGCCAATCTGATTTTCTATTTTATATGTAGATTAAAATCACCCATGATTATTGCCATCCCTTTATCATAAGCACCCAATATTTCTTCTTGTATACTTGGTCCTACATCATGGTTACTGTTAGGAGGCCTGTGGACCACTCCCACTAGTGACTTCTTTCCCCTAGTATTCCTCATCTCCACCCATACTAATTCTACATCCTTATTTCCTGAACCAAGGTCATCTCTAACTATTGCACCAATGCCATCCTTGATCAACAGTGCTACCCCTCCATCTTTACCTAGCTTCCTGGTCTTTTTGAATGTCATATAGCCCTCAATATTCAGGACCCAATCCCTGTCATCCTGCAGCCAGTCTCCGTAATTGCTATGAGATCATATTTATTCACTTCAATGTGCGCTATCAATTCATTTACTTTGTTATGAATGCTATGTGCATTCAGATACAGAGCCTTTAATTTTGTCTTTTTGTAATCTTTGTAACATCTAGTCTTGACCATTGGTGTATTCTTAGGTTTTATCTCTCTGCCCCTTCCTGCTATTCTATGACCCTCATTTCCCTTATTACTATTATGTTCTCCTGCCTTGAATCTACCCCTTGATTTGCCACATCTACCCAAGCTTGATCCCTCACTGTTTATCTTAAAGCCCTCTCTACTTCCCTAGTTACGCAATTCATAAGAACATTTGTCCCAGCATGGTTCAGGTGTAGGCTGTCCCAATCATACAGCCCCCATTTTCCCCAGTACTGGCGCCTATGCTCCACAAACCAGAACCCACTTCTCCCACACCAATCTTTGAGCCATGCATTCATCTCTCTAATCTTATCTGCCCTATTCCAATTTGCATGTGGGTCAGGCAATAATCTCTGGATTATTACCTTTGAAATTCGGCTTCTTAATTTGGTACCTAGTTTCTCATACTTCCTTGTCTTGCCTATGTTTTTGGTACCTACATGGACCATGGCAACTGGATCCTGCCCCCTCCTACTGCACGTTCTTCTCCAGCCCTGAGCAGATGTCCCGAACCCATGCACCGGGCAGGCAACACAGCCTTCTGGACTCTTGCTCTTTGCTGCAGAGAACAGTGTCAATTCCACTCACTATACTGTCCCCTACCAGCACTAGGCAACGGAAACAACAATGGAAAATCGACGCTGCAAAGTCCTCCTTAATAGCGTCTGGGGCTAGTGCCAAAATTGGGAGAGTTGTCTCATAGATGAGTCAAGCAACAGCCTGACATAGTTATACTCACAGAATCATACCTTACCGATAATGTCCCAAACACCACCATTACTATCCCTGGGTATGCCCTGTCCCACCGACAGGACAGACTCAACAGAAGTGTTGGCACAGTGGTATACAGTCAGGAGGGAGTTGCCCTCGGTGTCCTCAACATCGACTTCGGACCCCATGAAGCCTCATGGCATCAGGTAAAATATGGGCAAGGAAACCTCCTGCTGATTTCCACGTTCCGCCCTCCCTCAGCTGATGAATCAGTGCTCCTCCATGTTGAACATCACTTGGAGGATGCACTGAGGGTGGCAAGGGCGCAGAATGTACTCTGGGTGGGAGACCTCAATGTCCATCACCAGGAGTGGCTCGGTAGCACCAGTACTGACTGAGCTGGCTGAGTCCTAAAGGACTTGGCTGCTAGACTGGGTCTGCAGCAGGTGGTGAGGGAACCAACAAGAGGGAAAAACATACTTGACCTCATCCTGACCAACTTTCCTGCATCTGTCCATGTCAGTATTGGTAGGAGTGACCGCAGCACAGTCGTTGTGGAGACAAAGTCTCACCTTCACATTGAGGATACTCTCCATCATGTTGTGTGGCACTACCACCGTGCTAAATGGGATAGATTTTGAACAGATCTAGCAACTCAAGACTGGACATCCATGAGGTGCTGTAGGTCATCCGCACCAGCAGAATTGTACAGGAACACAATCTGTAACCTCACGGACCAGCAAATCCCCCACTCTACCATTACCATCAAGCCAAGGGATCAATACTGGTTCAATGAAGAATGCAGGCGGGCATGCCAGGAGCAGCACCAGGCATACTTAAAAATGGGGTGTCAACCTGGTGAAGCTATAACACAGGACTACTTGTGTACCAAACAGCATAAGTAACAAGTGTTATACAGAGTTAAGTGATCCTACAACCAACGGATCAGATCTAAGTTCTGCAGTCCTGCCACATTCAGCCGTGAATGGTGGTGGCCAGTTAAACAACTCACTGGAGGAGGAGGCTCCACAAATATCCCCATCCTCAATGATGGAGGAGCCCAGCACAGCAGTGCAAAAGATAAGGCTGAAGCATTTGCTATAATCTTCAGCCAGAAGTGCTGAGTGGATGATCCAGCATCACAGTTGCCAGTCTTCAGCCAATTCGATTCACTCCATGTGATATCAAGAAACAGCTGAAGGCACTGGATACTGCAAAGGCTATTGGCCCTGACAATGTTCCGGCAATAGTACTAAAGACTTGAGCTCCAGAACTTGCCGTGCCCCTAGCCAAGCTGTTCCAGTACAGCTACAACACTGGCATCTACCCGGCTATGTGGAAAATTGCCCGGGTATGTCCTGTACACAAAAAGCAGGACAAATCCAACCCAGCCAATTACCGCCCCATCAGTCTACTCTCCATCATCAGTAAAGTAATGGAAGGGGTCATCAACAGTGCCATCAAGGGCACTTGATTAGCAATAACCTGTTCAGTGATGCCCAGTTTGGGTTCCGCCAGGGCCACTCAGCTCCTGACCTCCTTACGGCCTTGTTTCAAACATGGACAAAAGAGCTGAACTCCCAAGGTGAGGTGAGAGTGACTGCCTTTGACATCCAGGCTGCATTTGACAGAGTGTGGCATCAAGGAGCACTAGAAAAACGAGTCAATGGGAATCGGGGGAAAACTCTCTGCTGGTTGGAGTCATACCTAGCACAAAGGAAGACGGTTGTGGTTTTTGGAGGTCTGTCATCTCAGCTTCAGGACATCATGGCAGGAGTTCCTCAGGGTAATGTCCTCAGCCCAACCATCTTCAGCTGCTTCATCAATGACCTTCCTTCCATCATAAGATCAGAAGTGGGGATGTTCGTTGATGATTGCACAATGTTCACCACCATTCGTGACTCTTCAGATACTGAAGCAGTCCATGTTCAAATGTAGCAAGACCTGGACAATATCCAGTCTTGGGCTGACAAGTGGCAAGTAACATTCACGCTACACAAGTGCCAGGCAATGATTATCTACAGCAAGAGAGAATCTAACCATCGCCCCATGATGTTCAATGGCATTACCATCACTGAATCTCCCACTGTCAACATCCTGGGGGTTACCATTGACCAGAAACTGAACTGGACTAGCCATATAAACACTGTGGCTAAAAGGGCAGGTCAGAGGCTAGGAATCCTGCGATGAGTAACTCACTTCCTGACTCCTCAAAGCCTGTCCACCACCTACAAGGCACAAGTCAGGAATGTGATGGAATACTCTCCACCTGCCTGGATGAGTGCAGCTCCCACAATACTCAAGAAGCTTGACAAAGCAGTCCGCTTGTTTGGCACCCCATCCACAAACATTCACTCTATCCACCATCGACACATAGTAGCAGCAGTGTGTACCATCTACAAGATGTACTGCAGGAATTCACCAAGGCTCCTTAGCCAGCACCTTCCAAACCCACGATCACTGCCACCTTGATGGACAAGGGCAGCAGGTAGATGGGAGCACCACCACGTGGAAGTTCCCCTCCAAGTCTCTCACCATCTTGATTTGGTAATATATCACCGTTCCTTCACTATTGCTGGGTCAAGATCCTGGAACTCCCTTCCTGACTGCACTGTGGGTGTCTCTACACCGCATGGACTGCAGCCGTTCAAGAAAGCAGCTCATCACCACATTCTCAAGGGCAACTATGGATGAGCAATAAATGCTGGCCCAGCCAGCAAAGCCCACATCCCATGAATGAATAAAAAATCTCTCTCCAGAACAATTATGTCCTTCCTGTAATGCGGTGACCAGAACTGTACACAAAATTCCATCTGTGGCCTAACCAGCATTTTATACAGTTCCATCATTACATCCCTGATTTTGTATTCAATACCTCACCCAATAAAGGAATTGTTCCAAATGCTTTCTTGACCGCCTTGTCCACCTGTCCTGCTGCCTTCAGGGACCATGGACATGGACTTGAAGTTCTCTCACTTCCTCAACCCCTCTCAATATTCTCCCATTTATTGAGTATTTCCTTGCTTTGTTTGCCCTCCCCAAATACATTGCCTCACACTTTTCCAGATTGAATTCCATTTGCTACTTTCCCGCCTACTCAACCGAACCATTGATATCATTCTGGAGCCGACAGCAATCCTCTTCACAATCTACATGGCCAATTTTTGTGTCATCTGCAAATTTCCCAATCATGCTTCCCACATTTAAGTCCTAATCATTAATATATACAACAAACAGCAAGGACCCCAACACTGAGCCCTGTGGAACGCCACTGGAAATCGCTTTCCATTCGCAGTCAGGGCCAGAAATTAAAGTTAGTCTGGGGCAGTGCGCACCATGCTACAAGGCTATGCCTGGCACCCATGACTTGGTTCCGATCCAGGGAGGGGGAGAGCCTGTCTGTGAAATGCTGGTCGTGCACAGCGTGGTATGCAGAGTATGGTCGTTTCCTCACTCGTTTGGGTCCTGGGGGTTGGTGACTTGGTACTGGGCAGCAGATGGCACAGTCATAGTCAGGGGAGGCACCTGCAGCCTGTAAATGGGAAACTGATAAGAAGAGGGTGGCACTCGATGGTCTCATGGGGGGTTGGCATTCTCAGTAGGTAATTGTGCATAGGTCTCAAGATGGGGAGGGGGTGAGGTCAACACAAAATAGTTGAGGGATATTGACTAGAATAACAATGGGCTCCCATGTTAAAGGGGGAGTCAGGAGAGTGATTGGAGGGAGGGAAACTTGCACATGATGCTCTTCCAGGATGATAGGAGAGCTTGGATGTTAACAGGGAGTTGGGGGGTGAAGCTGGTCTCATGATAGAAGCGGAGCAGCACCATCTCGACAGCCGATGTAATGATGCAGTTGAAAAATAACCTTGGAAATAAATCACCGGGGGAGGGCTCTGGGGGCTTGTGGGAACAGTTGACTATTGCACTTTTGGGCTGATTATAGGGGCACCCTAATAATTACCGCTTCAGGACATGGGGAACAAGGCTCAGCTGAGACATATTAGGAAAACTCAAATGCCAATTGAAGGATTTGGGCACCTTAACTCACGGGGTGCATTGTTGTGAGGGGCCAAATGTAGATTGGGTATGCATAACCATTGGTCCCTCACATAGGAATGTGCAAAGGTCAGAAGGATCCAACTATAAAAGGGCCACAGCTAAAGTACATATGCAAAATGCTCCAAACAACACTGCTCAACGATTATAGTCATCACATTAGTGCAAGGCTGCACTTTAGTTGACTCCAAAGGCAGTAGCCTGACAGTGCCCAGACTGAAGCTGATAGCACTTGGCTGTACTCACCCAGATCCAACCCCCTTTGTGAATGTGCTGTCATACCTGGGGCGTTGGAGAAACTCGGCTACCAGTAATCCTTAAGGCTGTGCTACAAATGTAAGGGAGGATCTGGGGATAGAATGTCTTGAATGAGGGCAGCCCAAGGGCTTCACAATGACTCCCTATCTTGGTGCTGGAAGGTGCTCAATGCAGGGTACGGTGCAATCGTGTGTCTGTGGAAAAACTGATCAGAGACAAGGAGGAGTGCAGAATGCAGGCAGCAGGCGATGCTGCCATTTTCATGGCTTTCATGGAACTGAGGAGAAGAAGAAGAGCTTGTTGCCATCAGGCAGGGCAAACGGAAGATCCTCGCCCTGAGAAACATGGGCCAGTGGGGCCCCATGAAGACCCAGAAGCTGAGGAGGAGAGACCAATTCTGTAGAAGGGTGTGGCATAACCCAGGATGTACTGAAGACACCTCTCGTACTTGCAGATGAGTGAGTGACAGAGCCGAGGACGCCTCCACTTGTCAAGGGACGTAGTGGCTCACATATGCCACATTCTTTGGGAGGTTCTGAGGCTGCAGGGACTGGGAGACCATCCATTGCCAGTGGTTCTAACTTTCTAACTGCATTCAACAACTTTGCAAGTGGCTCATTCCAGGGCTCCACTGGGGATCTCTGTGGAATATCACAATCTTCCACTCAGAAATGTACCTGAGAGGTCACCAACGCCCTATTCAGTAAGACACACGATTACTTCCAGTTCTCCCTAGATGAAGCCAGCCAAGCTGCCAGAGCTGTGGGATTTGCAGCCATCTCCAGCTTCCCACAGGTGCAGGGTGCCATCAATTACACACATGTGGCATTAAGAGCTCCTTGGCAGCAGCCACTATGAATTTTTAATAGAAAAGGCTTCCACTCTCTCAATGTGTAGCTGATCTGTGATCGCCAAAAACAGATTATGCAGGCTGTGCGAGGTACTCTGGGAGCTTGCGTGAATCTTACATCTTGAGTCATTCGTAGGTACCACAGATCTTTGAGAGCCCTTAGCGCATTCAGGGTTGACTTATCGGTGATAAAGGTTACCCCCAAAAGACATGGCTAATGATGCCTGTTCAGCGGCCACAGAGTCCTCCAGAGGAGAGGTACAATGCAGCTCATTCCCTGACACACTCCTTGATTGAGCAGACCATTGACATGTTGAAGATGTGTTTCAGATGTCTGGACCAGTCAGGCCTGCTCTTCAGTACTCTCCCAAGGATCTCCTGAATTATCATGGTTTACTGCACTCTACACAACCTGGAGCTTCAAAGGGGGGGGTACATTGCCACATGGAGGAGCTGCACATCTCCTTCTTTGAAGAGGATGTCGAAAGGGATGACCTCAAAGAAGGCGAGGATGTTGATGCCCTACAAGAAGAGGCCATAGAATGGACCTGTCATGGCAGACATGCCCATAAGACCCTTATAGAGACAAAGTTCCAGGACAATGAAGACGACCAGATCATATGAACCCATTTCACCTGTCCCCTCAATGCAGGGTAGATGTTAACATGTTCTTTGCTATCCTCAATATCTCAATGAAGGACATTGATCTCAGAATAAGTCGTCACAATTTTGTGTAATGATAGCCTCACCCTTGGATTGTAAGGCAGCCTATGGAGAATGTGGCCCTTCTGTAATAGAGTAAGAACTTCACCAGCACTCACTGTGAAGGAAGTATACATGGTGCAGTCCTTCAAATCATCATGCCAGCATCCCACTGCCTGCAGCAGCCTTCAAGGGGCAGGAGCAGCACCTGCAAATATCAATGCCCTCATGGCAGCATGCCTGGAGCATTGCAAGGCGCCTCAAGGGGAACAATCATCAGTCACTGGTTTTCGCTTGACTGAGGACTGATCTAAACCCAGACTGCAGCATCTCTCCATAGGCCTTCTCTCATGCATGAATAATGTTCTGGCCTCATCCTCATACTGAGTCCCCAAGATGAGATTGCTCTTCAGGGCACTGTGATCTGTCACTGCCCACGATGGATCTGAGCCTGTGAGTCAGGTTACCTTTGTGTGCACAGAGAGGGTTTCAGCAGGGCCATTGTCTAATCATTGACAAGCACTCATAACCTTGCCTTCATCTGGAAATTCCCAAGTTCACGTCCAACATTCAGTCGTGATGTGGTCCAGTCAGTCTCAACACCGCAAACATTACTTAGCAACTTTTTTGATAAAGAACCACACAGTAGATGTACTGGAGCTTTGGCTTCATCCCATTAGAGGCCTCCACATTTTCATTCTAGCAGATTAAGATATACACAAGGAAGTCTAGGACACTGATGATACTGTCACAATCAGATAACCATGTTGATTGCCCTTCTGAAAACTAGCACAGGGATTCTGTCAAACCATACTAGCCAGGCCTTCCTTCAGGTGCAAACCAGCATCCTCACATGTAGTAGGCAGGCTTCATGTGGCTAGGCACACATTTATAACATCACATAGTCATGGCTGTGGAGCAGACAATTCAAGAATGACCAAGTGCTAACTAGGTCCATAGCTCAGCATCATGCAGGAGGAGATTGGGAACTATTATAAGGGTACTGTTTAGTCATAAACAGTGGTCACAATGTCATGCTGCAGGCCGCCATGAATGCCTAAGATCCCTGACTATTAAACTGTAACCCACACCCAAACGAGACAGACATTACATGAAGGCCATTGAAAAATGAACCGGGTTAGAATCCACAGAGAAAAGTCTTCAGTGCAGCAGCATCAAGAGAACAAACAAAGCCACAAAATCTATACTCATGAGACCACATGATCTGACCCTCTGACACTAGTCATACATATGAGTTGCCCAACCACCATGTTTATAGAGCAACTGGCTTTGATCATGTCGCTTCTGTGGACATAAAGGAGACTCACTGAACTAAGGTTGGGCAAAACACCATAGGCCTGGGGGATACAATGGAAGATAAGTGAGGAAGGGGGCATCTGTTACAAATTGTTCACCTCGGAGCATTGCATCAGATAGAAGAGCCATTCACTAGATGAGACTTTCAGAAAAGCAAAACATGCGAAGTATATACTGGGTGGACACCATGCCACCATTGTGCTCTCAGCACTTAATTTTTCTAACCCTACCATTACCTCTAGGTGCATCCCCAACATTCGCAGCAGAGGTGGAGACAGCCTGCTGACTGCTGTGCCCTGTTGCCTGAGATGGCCTTGGAGGGCATCCTCTGGAGGCCTGAAGCCTGGGGGGGACCAGCCTACTTTGGGTTTCCTGCTGTGAGGCAGGTGCACCCTCCTTGGCCTGAGCAGCTGGAGTAGCTGGTGTCATAGGCAGAAGAGATTTGGAACGGCTGCATACCCCTTGGAGAGTCCTGGGTGGATTGCCCCAAGGTGTCTGGCTGACGCTCCTTCTCCCTGTGGGTGCCCGAGGGCCCCTCCCTGACTCTTTGAAAGAAAGGGCCCCTGGAGGGAGATCGGGGTCCCCTTCCCACCTCAGCACTGATAGATCCCACTCATGACTACAGAGATGATGTGCAGGCCTGAGTGCATATATGGCATCAAGTGCTGGACCAGGGTCTCCATGATGGATGCCACCCTTCCAGTGGTGCCCTCGATGCACTTACATCTCGGTGCCACAATGTTGGACAGAACATGGACAGACTCCTCCATCCTCCATTCTAATCTGGTGATGGCCTCTGACAACGCTGCCTGCCTTTCCCCTGCCTGCCTTTGGAGCTCCAACATTTCACTGAGGGCCAATTCCAGAGGATCGTCTTCGGATCGAACTCAGCA
This sequence comes from Cetorhinus maximus, assembly GCF_964194155.1. Taxonomy (NCBI): domain Eukaryota; kingdom Metazoa; phylum Chordata; class Chondrichthyes; order Lamniformes; family Cetorhinidae; genus Cetorhinus; species Cetorhinus maximus. Next base: position 141,214,726 of record NC_135881.1, on the reverse strand, counting down.
GGGACTTGGCCTCCAGCAGTCCTCTGAGTGCCGGTGACCTTGGCTGTCACTGCCTCCGCCTGCTGTGGACACATTTCTGTGCTCTGCTCACCAGGTGGTGACCCCAAGCCTGCTCTAGAACTAGGTCCCACTGAGGAGGGTTTCTGCACTGATGGAGGGTGCAGGTGCACACACTGATGGCTCTACATCTAGTGGATCCTCAGCATCATCATCCGGGGTGCTCTGGGGGTTGGGGGTTGGGGCTGATGGGCTGGCTGGCAATTTCCCGTGGCTTTTTCTTGCTGGTGGCTGGCGAGCCACCTACATTAAATAGGACTCATAGTGTCGATGGGTGAATGATGACTAATGGATGGACCCACACTGGCTCGTTAGGAGATGCTGATCTCACTTTTGGTGCAGGATGGCCCCTGTCCTTGCCAGCCAGCTCTGCTGCCTGCTCCTCAAAGGGAGTGAGTGGCCTGAGCTCCGGCATCTTCCCTCCTGTCTGGGATCTCTCCCTCTTGTTGTGGGTGATCTCGTCCTGCATAAAGACAGATGGACAGACTGTGAGCAGGACAGATGCAACTGCAGATGATAAGCATACCTGCCTTCTGTGGGTGCTGAGTGGACCTATGTAAGGGTTGAAGATGCGACTTGTGCAGGATATCACAAGAGATTAAAGTGTGTGTGAGAAATTCAGTGGTGATGTCCCTTCTGCTGGCAGTGTATGTGGACTGCAACCCTTCGAATGCCTATGGTGTTTATGAGAGTATGAGTTGACACTGAAGAGAAAGTTGGCTTACCCTGGCAGAGCATTTGAGATCATTCATCCCTTTTTGGCACTGAAGGCAGTCCTCTTCTAAGGCCCACAGGCGCTGACCTCCCTGGAGACTTCCTTCCTAGCCTGCGTCGTGAGGTTGGTGGACCTACTGCTTCCATCATGAAGGTAGAGTACCTCCTGCCAGTCCTGGACTGCCTGGAGAAGTCTCTCCAGGCATCTGTTGTTGAACTTAGGGGCAGAGAGCTTGTTTCTTCTGGGAGCCATCACTTGCCACAGCAACTCCTGGGCTGCAGAGAGTGAATGTTTGTGTGTGGGTGCCATTTAAATATAGTAGCTAGAACTTTGACCTGTTGCAGTAACAGGGTGGATGAATCCCAGTCCACACCCTCCACGAGATTTGACAAGTTGCTCGTTTATGCATAATAATGAGGTGAAAAGCAGATGGTCTGGCATGGTGACCCATCCCACCAGCCAAAGGCAGTCATGCTGACTTTCCTGCCTGCTACCACACTTAGTTTCTGGAGTGGAAAATTCTTCCCTAAGACTTCATGTTTCTGGGAATGGGCGCTGACTTCAAATTTCTGGGGACTGTGCTGTGACCTTAGGTCGCTAGGGAAACAAAAGCTGGTTGAAACCAGGAGGAAAACCAAAGCCTTGAAATATCTCCCCAGTACATTTTAGGGTAGTCAGGTTGTGAGGAGAACAAAATCATGGCACAGCTGGAAAATAAGACCCAAATGCTTGAGCAGACTGAAGGAGGATCTGGAAAAGCATCTATTTTGGTGGAAATTACATCTGTGGAACTCAGGTGGAGTAAACCTGTTATCAGGTGGTGCTTGGTGATGAAAGCCTTGAAATAAAGGAACTGGAACTCTACCTGAGGAAGACAGAGATTTGAAGAATTTTGTGGGTAAGATTGATCATTTGTGATGAAGGGGCTACCTGAGAAATCTGTGAGATACATCTCTGTTATATCCACAATTTAATGTGTAACTTGTAGTTTATATTGACTACAATCTGCCAGTTTATTCATGTTTAATTTATGTTGACTTTGGTTTGGTTGTTACAGTAGAAGTTATAAAAAGTGAAATTTTGTCCATTGGTTTTTTTTTCTGTTGGGGTTGTTTAATAAATTAGGTTCTTTTGGTCTCTACAGGGATCATAACACCTCATGAACGAATCTCTTGGTGGTAGCATGGTTTTAACAGGAGCTGTTTGATATTCAAATAAGTCCATACCTCCTAATGATGATTCCTGAGACAGCCTATTACTGAGTCAGCCACATCCAGTGCTGCTGTGGCTCCTGCTCACTTCTTGACACATCAATTATAATTTGTGCAAGAGATCAGATGTAGTGTTTCCCTATGAGACAATCGCCTAATCAATGCCTACGCCAGCCATGCTCCTCAACATGTCCAATGGGTATAGACCTGAGGACAGCAATGAGCCTCATGAAGCCTCAGGTTTCTCTCTTTCTGAGTCCCCAGCATATTGACATCAGCCCAAAGAAACCCTTCCAGTTGGAGCTCAATGGCTCAATAACAATAGTCTAAGCATTTATCAGAGAAATTCCAACAGCACCTATGAACTAGTGCCATTGGAACTCAGCTGCACTTGCCCCTGGAGTTGTCAAATCCTCCCAGGTAAACTGGAATACAGGTAACAGTTCCTGCAGGACTCCAGATATGGTTTTTGGGTTTCTCTACACCCCAAAACAGAGCTTGCAGAGTATTCTCACTAGATCTAAGTGACAAGCATCTTCAGCTGTAACTGAAGTCTCACTACCTCCAGCTGTGACACTGTGACACACTCGTATCAGGTTTCACTTCCAACTATAGAAGCTGTGCTATACTTTTAACTATATCTGATTTCCTAGACCCCTGAGGTAACCCCAATTTTAACTTATCTGCCAACTCTGTTAACCTACTTTTGGTTATTTTCTCCAACCCAATCAGAGTTATCTCCTCTACTCTGAGACAAGTCTTAGCAATTGCCAAAGCCATCTTGCCGTCTCACGGCTTCTAAAATACCTCACCAACTCCTGAATTCAAAGTGCTTCCTGTAATCATAACCTTAAGATTCACTAATTCCAAACCAATCAAGGAATTAGAAATATTTTTATCCCATTAGAGCCCCCAATTGTTATGATCCAGCAGTTGGTAAAGCTGAGTTATTTAAAAATCCCAGAGGGAAACTTTAAACAACTGTCATAACCTATATTTTTAAGTGTTATGTTTGAGATGCAACTCTAAATTCAGGAATCATACCACCACTTCTCAAGAGGTTTTATATAAAAATATATAATATATATAAAAATACATGAGACATTTATTAACTTACACAAGTTAAATATATATACATGGCTACAAATTACTACTATCATAACTTATAACAAATTCCCAAACTAATCTCCATTAAGGCAACAAGCAACCCATAGACTATCAACAGACACCAGGCAAAGCATTTTCACCTTACAAATTCAAAATGAGGTTCCTTTCACTTTGGTTCCTGTGGAGACAGTTGTAGGCTTACAGCTACTTTGATCTTACATTGCCTTTGCCCTGCACACACAAAACTGCTCTCTGACATACCTAGCACATTTCATTGAATGTAAATTTTCATTGTATCACCAGCCCCTTTGAACTCCATCTCTCCTAACAATAAAATCCCCTTCATAGTACCAATTTCATTAGCAATATAAACATATTGCTTGGTCTCTGCTAGCTAGCTGACAGATTTCACTCACCTTCTTGAATGCTCTATTCAACAAAATGCAAATGTACCTCTAACTCTCTTACATCTCAAAACTAGTACACATCAAAGCACCCAGACTAGCTGGCTTTAATCCAATTAAGACACACCCACAGACTAATCCTCTATTTAAAAATAAATAATTTCCAATAATATTATCTACATCACTAGCTTCATGACACTATCTCTGAAGTCTAAGGCAGCATTATGCAGCAATAACACTGCTCGTGGCCCTGATGCATCAGTGGCAGTGCCATTCTGGTTTTGGTGCAGGGAGGGGTGGTTGGGGGGGTGTGGTGTGGTTGGCCTTAGACTTGAAGAAGGTATATAATGTATTGGCTGTCAATCATTGTGCAGACTATCCATTCCTCACAGAGCTTATATGCATGTTGAATTTAAGGTACCTGAGAATAAACATCATAGCACTGTCATACCTCATTTTAGGATAAGTGGGCCCAAAATGCCCAGGAGAGAAACAGAACTGGAGGCGGCGTACCGATCTGGCAGTCCAGATCCAGACAACACTGGAGGAGGAGGTTCTGCCATTGTCCTCCACAGAATGGAGCTGTTCGATTGACAGAGATGAAATTGGAGGAAGGCCTCAGGCTGGTGAGATTGTAAGGAGCTTTTTCCAGATTTGGGACACAGATGGGGAGAGAGCTAGGGGGAGGGTGACTGAGGTCTGACATGGTTACATGAGCTGTACATGTGTGGTTTATGTATTCAAAGGCCGGGAAGCTTCCTGGTAGAAACCTTGCGTGTTTGTTATACGTGTTTAAATGGTTGCAAGGTGTTATATCTCATAATCCATGCTAATGCTGTTGAATGTTGGCAGCATGAAGTTGGTGTGCTGCTGACATCACAATGCACACCCCATGAAAGCTGTGAAAGGCCAAGTAACGCCATTTCTTCTGTGTGTCCTGCATAGGTGAACCATCGGCTGCTGACCCACCAGCCCTGAGGGACCAACACTAGCCTCCATTGAGGAAGAGGAAGCCTTGGAGGATGCAGAGTCACATCCTCACTCTGCACCAAGTACCAGTGCAGATACTGGCACCTTGGCAGGGGTTAGCATAATGGGATGTGGGCAAGCATGATCTGGTGAAGGCACTTCACATTCCCACATGCAGCTGCTGGAGAGTGTGGTGGGGCAGGCCTCAGGCAGTCGGAGGAGTATCCAAGGTGATGAGCCTCTGGGGTTGTCTGTGAGGCGGCAGATACTGGATGTCCAGTGCAAGGTGCGGGGAGATTTGGCAGATATACCAGAGGGATTGCATGCTGACCCCGACTGTGGAGGTGTCCATCGAGGCTATATGCACTGTGATCACCCACTCTTCAGAGCACCAAGCTTCCTCCATGGACAGACTGGCGACTGTCTTGGATGGGCAAACCCATCGGATTGCAGAAGCAATTGTGGGTATGCAGTCTTACCTGCACACCATCACCCTGGCTCTGGGCTCAGTGGCCCATAGCCAAGGCGACAGGGGAGCTGAGACCCTGGGCACCAAGTCAGCTCCTGAGAACTCATGGGAAGGCAAGGAGGACCAACTGGACCTTGTGGCAGAGGATGAGCTGCAGCTTCCACCATCAGCGAGCACCTCTTAAGGCACTGCTGATGGGAGCAACATCTCCTCTGCCCCTCCACCATTGGCACAGTCCTCCTCAATTTCCACAGCAACAGAAGGCCCTCCTGCCACTCAGCAGGAGTCTTCCAACATGGTGAGGCCCTCAAGGCCTCGGCCACGTAGAGCACACCCGCCAAAGTCATCCAGGGCAAGAGCACAAGCAGATCAGCAGCCTCTCCCCAGCGCAGCAGCAAGTGAGGGGAGAGCACTACACTGCAGCACATAGAAAATAATTTTAAAAACCACACAGTAATCACAAACCAGGCCTCATGAATACATTCTGTAGATATTCTCATTAGATGGACCATTGCCCATTTGTTAATGCACCTTCTATGTATTATCCATCACACAGAGATTGAGTTCATCTGTAATTGATTATTGAAATTTCTGGAGATAAGATTCATGCATTTTCAGTCGTGAACTTTGGTCAAGATGTAACAATGCCTAAGGTAGCAAGATGGTGAGTACGCTGACAGGACTTTTTTAGTGCCCTCGCAATATAGATGGATTAATGTTGAGACACAGGTATTACACACATCTCAGAGGCCAAGAATTTTTTTTTTTTTTTTTGCAAAAATATACTTTATTCATAAAACATCTTCAACAACATTCCAAACCATTTCAAAATCACCATAACAAAAGTACGATCAGGTTCAGCTTTTACAACACGTATCCCAAGGTGCATCAGTACAAACAATGAATATTACAATGATTTGCAGACATTCATTTTGAGCTGTACAGCCCGAGGGGATTTAAACAGTTACCAGTCCCTCGGTGCACTGTGGCAGAAAGGTCTTAGGCAGCGACCCTTCCCCATTACGCCTTTGCGGCAGCTGCCCCAAGCTTTAGTGCGACCCTCAGCACGTAGTCCTGGACTTTGGAATGTGCCAGTCTGCAACACTCGGTCAGGGACAACTCTTTGCGCTGGAAGACCAACAAGTTTCGGGCCGACCAAAGAGCGTCTTTCACCGAGTTGATGATCCTCCAGCTGCAGTTGATGTTTGTCTCGGTGTGTGTCCCTGGGAACAGCCCGTAGAGCACAGAGTCCTGTGTCACAGAACTGCTCGGGATGAACCTCGACAGAAACCACTGCATCTCTCTCCAGACCTTCTTTGCAAAGGCACAATCTACAAGGAAATGAACAATCTCTTCCCCACCACAGCCACCTCGAGGGCAACGTGCCGAGGGGGTGAGACTCCTGGCGTGTAGGAAGGATCTGACGGGGAGGGCCTTTCTCACCACCAGCCAAGCTACGTCTTGGTGCTTGTTGGAAAGTTCTGGTGATGAGGCATTCTGCCAAATGACTTTGACAGTCTGCTCGGGGAACCATCCCACAGGATCCACCCTCTCCTTTTCCCTCAGGGCCTCTAAGACGTTACGTGCCGACCACTGCCTGATGGATTTGTGGTCAAAGGTGTTTCTCTGCATAAATTTTTCCATGAGGGACAGGTGGTACGGCATGGTCCAACTACTTGGGGTCAAGAATTTTTTTTTTTTTTTTTTGTAAAAATATACTTTATTCATAAAATATCTTCAATCACATTTAAAACCATTTCAAAAACAACATTACAAGGGTACAATCCAGGTTAAACTTTTACAAAATGTATCACCAGGTGCATCAGTACAAACAATATTACAATCATTTACAGCCTTTCATTTTGATCTGTACAGCCCGAGGGGCTCTAAACAGTTCCCAGTCTCTCGGTGCGCTGTGGTAGAAAGGTCTTAGACAGCGACCCTTCCCCATTGCGCCTTTGCGGCAGCTGCCCCAAGCTTTAGTGCGTCCCTCAGCACGTAGTCCTGGACTTTGGATTGTGCCAGTCCGCAACAATCGGTCGGGGACAACTCTTTGTGCTGGAAGACCAACAAGTTTCGGGCAGACCAAAGCGCCTCTTTCACCGAGTTGATGATCCTCCAGCTGCAGTTGATGTTTGTCTCGGTGTGTGTCCCTGGGAACAGCCCGTAGAGCACAGAGTCCTGTGTCACAGAACTGCTCGGGATGAACCTCGACAGCAACCACTGCATCTCTCTCCAGACTTTCTTTGCAAAGGCACAATCCACAAGGAGGTGGACAACGGTCTCTTCCCCACCGCAGCCACCTCGAGGGCAACGTGCAGAGGGGGTGAGCTTCCTGGCGTGTAGGAAGGATCTGACGGGGAGGGCCTTTCTCACCACCAGCCAAGCTACGTCTTGGTGCTTGTTGGAAAGTTCTGGCGATGAGGCATTCTGCCAAATGACTTTGACAGTCTGCTCGGGGAACCATCCCACAGGGTCCACCCTCTCCTTATCCCTCAGGGCATCTAGGACGTTACGTGCTGACCACTGCCTGATGGACTTGTGGTCAAAGGTGTTTTTCTGCATAAATTTTTCCACCAGGGACAGGTGGTACGGCACGGTCCAACTACTTGGAGCGTTCCGCGGCAGCGTGGCCAGACCCATCCTTCGCAACACCGGGGACAGGTAGAACCTCAGCACGTAGTGACACTTGGTGTTTGCGTACTGAGGGTCTACGCACCGCTTGATGCAGCCACACACAAAGGTGGCCATCAGTATGAGGGCGATGTTGGGCACGTTTTTTCCCCCTTTATCTAGAGGCTTGTACATCGCGTCCCTGCGGACACGATCCATTTTCGACCTCCAGATAAAGCGGAAGATGGCTCGAGTGATCGCCATCGCGCAGGAGTGTGGAATGGGCCAGACCTGCGCCACGTACAGCAACAGCGAGAGTACCTCACACCTGATGACCAGGTTCTTACCCGCAATGGAGAGGGAGCGTCGCTCCCACATGCCCAGTTTCCTTTTCACCATAGCCACTCGCTCCTTCCAGTTTCTAACGCATGCCCCGGTCCCTCCGAACCATATCCCCAGCACCTTCAGGCCGTCAGCCCTGACAGTGAAGGGGACAAAGGATCGGTCAGCCCAGTTCCCAAAGAACATGGCCTCGCTCTTCCCACGATTTACCTTGGCTCCCGAGGCCAGTTCGAAATGGTCGCAGATGTGCATCAGTCTGCGCACCGACAGCGGATCCGAGCAGAAGACGGCGACGTCGTCCATGTACAGGGAGGCTTTTACCTGAGTGCCTCCACTGCCTGGGATCGTCACTCCTCTTATGCCCGGATCCTTCCTGATGGACTCGGCAAAGGGTTCTATGCAGCACACGAAAAGGACAGGCGAGAGAGGGCAGCCCTGCCTGACTCCAGATTTAATCGGAAAGCTATCTGTTTCCCACCCATTGATTGAGACTGCGCTACTGATGTTAGTGTAGAGCAGTTGGATCCAATTTCGAATTCCCTCCCCAAACCCCATTTTGGAGAGCACATCCCCCATGTAGGTGTGCGATATTCTGTCAAAGGCCTTCTCCTGATCCAAGCTGATGAGGCAGGTATCCACACCCCTGTCCTGTACATAGGCAATCGTATCCCTGAGCAGCGCCAGGCTGTCAGAGATCTTCCTGCCTGGCACAGAGCAGGTCTGGTCAGGGTGAATTACCAATTCCAGAGCGGATTTGACCCGGTTGGCGATGACCTTGGACAGAATCTTATAGTCCACATTCAACAGTGAAATGGGTCGCCAATTTCTAATTTCCTCCCTTTCCCCCTTGTGCTTGTAGATGAGGGTGATGATGCCTTTCCTCATGGATTCTGACATGCTGCCGGCCAGGAGCATACTCTCGTACACTTCTAGCAGGTCTGGGCCGATCAAGTCCCACAGAGCCGAATACAACTCCGCCGGCAAGCCGTCGCTTCCGGGGGTTTTACTCTTCTCGAAGGACTCGAGGGCCTTAGTCAGTTCATCCGGAGTTAGCGGTTTGTCCAGGCTCTCCCGCGTACTGTGGTCTAAGACCTCCGTGATAGAGGACAGGAAGGACTGGGAGGCCGTGCTGTCCGTGGGCTTCACGTCATACAGTCCGGCATAAAAGGATTTGCTGATCCTCAGAATGTCGGACCGTGATGACTTTACTGAGCCGTCTTCTTCCTTCAGGCTGCTGATCACAGAGCGCTCTCTGTGTACCTTTTGGAAGAAGAAACGTGAGCACGTCTCATCCTGCTCCACGGAGCGGACCCTGGAACGGAAGATGATCTTGGAGGCCTCCGAGGCAAAGTGTGAGGCTTGCTGGCCCTTCACCTCTTGGAGCTCCTCCTTGACATCGACCCCCATCGACTGCAGCCGGAGCAGATTCTGCATCTTTTTCTGGAGTCGGGACATTTCCCTCTGTTCCTTTCTAGCTTTCTGGGTGCCTTTGCGGATGAAAAACCTCTTGATGCTTCCCTTGATCACTTCCCACCAGTGTGTCAGGGACTCAAAGAGGGGTTTCACGGTTCTCCAACCTTTGTAATCCCTCTTGAGCTCCTCAATGTTCTCTGGGGTCAGCAGTTGCACATTTAGCTTCCATGCCCCCCTGCCCACCCTCAGGTCCTTCTCCAAGTGGCAGTCCGCCAGTAGGAGGCAGTGGTCAGAGAAGAACACCGGCTTGACCTCGGTGGATCTGACTGTGAATGCACGGGACACAAACAGGAAGTCTATCCTGGAACGAATGGACCCGTCTGGCCGCGACCAGGTGTATCTACGCTGCGCTCCGTCTGCAGGGTTGCTGAAGACGTCGTGCAGCTTGGCATCCTTAACTGTTTCCATCAGGGATCTGGACGTAGCGTCCAATCTGCTTCCGGCCCTGCCGGATCGTCCAGCCGCATCGATGATGCAGTTGAAGTCCCCGCCCAGAATGACCGGCCTGGAGGTCGCCAGCAGCAGTGGGAGCTGCTGAAAAACCTCCAGCCGCTCAGCCCCTTGTGCCGGGCCATACACGTTAATTAACCGGAGTGGAGCGTTCTTGTACATTACGTCTGCTACGAGGAGTCGCCCGCCCACCACCTCCTTGACCTCGGAGACGGTGAAGTTGCCTCCCCGCAGCAGAATACCCAGGCCGGAGGAACGAGAGTCGTTTCCGCCCGACCAGATCGATGGCCCGTGGGACCACCATCGTGACCATTGCCTGTAGGAGCTGAGGTGCGGTATCGCACACTCCTGCAGAAACAACAGGTCAGCTTTGACCTTGGCTAGGTAGTCCAAGGTCGCAACACATCGCGTAGTAGATTTAATGCTACGCACATTTATGGATACAATCTTTAAACCCATTTTAAAGCATTTATTCTCCTACCAAACCCACTGTCTCTGAGAGTCCCAGACCTTTAGTCTGCTCCTTCATACCCGTAGTGAGCTCAAATTCCTTCACTTTGGATGGGCTGAGGTAGATCTCCTTGGCCGTGTTCTGCTCCAGTGGCATCTGGAGGTTCACGTAGAGAACGGGTTTTGAGATGACCTTTGCTGGAGAAGCTTCTCCAAAACTCACCCCCTCTGGGGTGTTGCTGTTCCCGGCTTCCTGGAGCTGGGGTGCGATGATTGCCTCACTGCTCCCAGATTCCAGGGGCTGTGGTGCACTGGCCTCCTCAGGTTGCAGGCAAAGTTGGGGTGCGCTGGTCTCCTTGTTGTCTCCAATTTTCTGGAGCTCGGGTGTCTCGTCCTCCAACGCCCTGGAGCTTTGCCGCCTCTTCTGTCGGTGCCGCTCTGGCACTTCATCATCCGAAGAGCTGCTGCCCTTGTCATCCGTGTCGGATGGGAGACGCCTCTTGCCGCTTCTCTGGGAAACGCCCTTGCTTCTTCTTCGCTCCCTCTTACTTTTCTTGTTCTTCACCGTCCGCCACTCCCCCTGCTGCTTTTCCACTGCTGCCTCCTCCTCCATTGATTCGCTGTCCTGAGGACTGGGAGGTTCAGGGGGTAGTGCTGTTGATTGGCTCTCTGCTGCCTCAATCTCTTTCTCCACCTTGTCTCTCTCTGTGTCCTCCTTTGTCCCGTTGAGCTCCCTGGGGGCCTTGGTGGTTGGAGTGACACGGAACCTTTCTTCTGCTTCCCCCTGGTCGGCTTTGGCTGCCTGTGCGTAAGTACGGCAGCGTTTGGGGCAGGTCCTGTAGAGGTGACTTGCCTCGCCACACAGGTTGCAGCACTTGGCCTGTTTGCAGTCTTTTGTCTGGTGCCCTTCCTGTTTGCAGATCTTGCAGAGGGAGGCGCTGCAGTTGGCCGCCACATGACCAGCCTTGCCGCATGAGCGACAATGCTTGGGTTGCCCAGCGTAGACCAGGTAGCCCCGGTTTCCCCCGATAGCGAAACTGGAGGGAGGGTGGAAAATGGCTCCCTTACCATCGGTCTTTAGCGTGACCTTAAACAGGCGTTTGCCTGTCCAGATCCCCAAGTCGTCTCGAATCTCGGTGCCGCTCCCCACCTTATCGAAGTACCTGGTGAGGAAGGTGACCACGTCGGCGACAGGGACGAAGGGGTTGTACACATGCACCATCACCTCACGTTCCCGTTGCAACGGCAGAGAGAAGTGCGGCTCCGCCGTCAGGATCTTCATCTCCGGCAGGTCTCTCTTCTCCTCGAACACCCTCAGGAGCCGGACGCAGTCTGCCACCCGCTTGAACGTGACGTCAAAATAACAGCCTTTGCGGGAGTCGTGCAGGGTGAAGATCTCCGTAGCTTGGAAGCCGCACGCCTTCAACAGGATCCTCCTGGTGAAGAAGCCCCGATCCATAGGTGATCCTCCTTCGCTGTGGTTCACCGTGACTCGGACGGTGATAGGTAACCCACGGTATAGATTTGGATTGCGATTGGTTATCGCCCTTCCATCCCGACCTTGCCATGGCAGGACCATGGTGTCGCCCCTGCAACACTTGATCTTAGCCAAAAGGCCGAGAAGCGATGGGTCAAGAATTTTTTTTTTTTTTTTTTTTATTGTAAAAATATACTTTATTCATAAAAAATCTTCAATCACATTCAAAACCATTTCAAAAACAACATTACAAGGGTACAATCCAGGTTAAACTTTTACAAAATGTATCACCAGGTGCATCAGTACAAACAATATTACAATCATTTACAGCCTTTCATTTTGATCTGTACAGCCCGAGGGGCTCTAAACAGTTCCCAGTCTCTCGGTGCGCTGTGGTAGAAAGGTCTTAGACAGCGACCCTTCCCCATTGCGCCTTTGCGGCAGCTGCCCCAAGCTTTAGTGCGTCCCTCAGCACGTAGTCCTGGACTTTGGATTGTGCCAGTCCGCAACAATCGGTCGGGGACAACTCTTTGTGCTGGAAGACCAACAAGTTTCGGGCAGACCAAAGCGCCTCTTTCACCGAGTTGATGATCCTCCAGCTGCAGTCGATGTTTGTCTCGGTGTGTGTCCCTGGGAACAGCCCGTAGAGCACAGAGTCCTGTGTCACAGAACTGCTCGGGATGAACCTCGACAGCAACCACTGCATCTCTCTCCAGACTTTCTTTGCAAAGGCACAATCCACAAGGAGGTGAACAACGGTCTCTTCCCCACCACAGCCACCTCGAGGGCAACGTGCAGAGGGGGTGAGACTCCTGGCGTGTAGGAAGGATCTGACGGGGAGGGCCTTTCTCACCACCAGCCAAGCTACGTCTTGGTGCTTGTTAGAAAGTTCTGGCGATGAGGCATTCTGCCAAATGACTTTGACAGTCTGCTCGGGGAACCATCCCACAGGGTCCACCCTCTCCTTTTCCCTCAGGGCCTCTAGGACGTTACGTGCTGACCACTGCCTGATGGACTTGTGGTCAAAGGTGTTTTTCTGCATAAATTTTTCCACCAGGGACAGGTGGTACGGCACGGTCCAACTACTTGGAGCGTTCCGCGGCAGCGTGGCCAGACCCATCCTTCGCAACACCGGGGACAGGTAGAACCTCAGCACGTAGTGACACTTGGTGTTTGCGTACTGAGGGTCTACGCACCGCTTGATGCAGCCGCACACAAAGGTGGCCATCAGTATGAGGGCGATGTTGGGCACGTTTTTTCCCCCTTTATCTAGAGGCTTGTACATCGCGTCCCTGCAGACACGATCCATTTTCGACCTCCAGATAAAGCGGAAGATGGCTCGAGTGATCGCCATCGCGCAGGAGTGTGGAATGGGCCAGACCTGCGCCACCTACAGCAACAGCGAGAGTACCTCACACCTGATGACCAGGTTCTTACCCGCAATGGAGAGGGAGCGTCGCTCCCACATGCCCAGTTTCCTTTTCACCATAGCCACTCGCTCCTTCCAGTTTCTAACGCACGCCCCGGTCCCTCCGAACCATATCCCCAGCACCTTCAGGCCGTCAGCCCTGACAGTGAAGGGGACAAAGGATCGGTCAGCCCAGTTCCCAAAGAACATGGCCTCGCTCTTCCCACGATTTACCTTGGCTCCCGAGGCCAGTTCGAAATGGTCGCAGATGTGCATCAGTCTGCGCACCGACAGCGGATCCGAGCAGAAGACGGCGACGTCGTCCATGTACAGGGAGGCTTTTACCTGAGTGCCTCCACTGCCTGGGATCGTCACTCCTCTTATGCCCGGATCCTTCCTGATGGACTCTGCAAAGGGTTCTATGCAACACACGAAAAGGACAGGCGAGAGAGGACAGCCCTGCCTGACTCCAGATTTAATCGGAAAGCTATCTGTTTCCCACCCGTTGATTGAGACTGCGCTACTGATGTTAGTGTAGAGCAGTTGGATCCAATTTCGAATTCCCTCCCCAAAGCCCATTTTGGAGAGCACATCCCCCATGTAGGTGTGCGATATTCTGTCAAAGGCCTTCTCCTGATCCAAGCTGATGAGGCAGGTATCCACACCCCTGTCCTGTACATAGGCAATCGTATCCCTGAGCAGCGCCAGGCTGTCAGAGATCTTCCTGCCTGGCACAGAGCAGGTCTGGTCAGGGTGAATCACCAATTCCAGAGCGGATTTGACCCGATTGGCGATGACCTTGGACAGAATCTTATAGTCCATATTCAACAGTGAAATGGGTCGCCAATTTCTAATTTCCTCCCTTTCCCCCTTGTGCTTATAGATGAGGGTGATGATGCCTTTCCTCATGGATTCTGACATACTACCGGCCAGGAGCATACTCTCGTACACCCCTAGCAGGTCTGGGCCGATCAAGTCCCACAGAGCCGAATACAACTCCGCCGGCAAGCCGTCGCTTCCGGGAGTTTTACTCTTCTCGAAGGACTCGAGGGCCTTAGTCAGTTCGTCAGGAGTTAGCGGTTTGTCTAGGCTCTCCCGCGTACTGTGGTCTAAGACCTCCGTGATAGAGGACAGGAAGGACTGGGAGGCCGTGCTGTCCGTGGGCTTCACGTCATACAGTCCGGCATAAAAGGATTTGCTGATCCTCAGAATGTCGGACCGTGATGACTTTACTGAGCCGTCTTCTTCCTTCAGGCTGCTGATCACAGAGCGCTCTCTGTGTACCTTTTGGAAGAAGAAACGTGAGCACGTCTCATCCTGCTCCACGGAGCGGACTCTGGAACGGAAGATGATCTTGGAGGCCTCCGAGGCAAAGTGCGAGGCTTGCTGGCCCTTCACCTCTTGGAGCTCCTCCTTGACATCGACCCCCATCGACTGCAGCCGGAGCAGATTCTGCATCTTTTCCTGGAGTCGGGACATTTCCCTCTGTTCCTTTCTAGCTTTCTGGGTGCCTTTGCGGATGAAAAACCTCTTGATGCTTCCCTTGATCACTTCCCACCAGTGTGTCAGGGACTCAAAGAGGGGTTTCACGGTTCTCCAACCTTTGTAATCCCTCTTGAGCTCCTCAATGTTCTCTGGGGTCAGCAGTTGCACATTTAGCTTCCATGCCCCCCTGCCCACCCTCAGGTCTTCCTCCAAGTGGCAGTCCGCCAGTAGGAGGCAGTGGTCAGAGAAGAACACCGGCTTGACCTCGGTGGATCTGACTGTGAATGCACGGGACACAAACAGGAAGTCTATCCTGGAACGAATGGACCCGTCTGGCCGCGACCAGGTGTATCTACGCTGCGCTCCGTCTGCAGGGTTGCTGAAGACGTCGTGCAGCTTGGCATCCTTAACTGTTTCCATCAGGGATCTGGACGTAGCGTCCAATCTGCTTCCGGCCCTGCCGGATCGTCCAGCCGCATCGATGATGCAGTTGAAGTCCCCGCCCAGAATGACCGGCCTGGAGGTCGCCAGCAGCAGTGGGAGCTGCTGAAAAACCTCCAGCCGCTCAGCCCCTTGTGCCGGGCCATACACGTTAATTAACCGGAGTGGAGCGTTCTTGTACATTACGTCTGCTACGAGGAGTCGCCCGCCCACCACCTCCTTGACCTCGGAGACGGTGAAGTTGCCTCCCCGCAGCAGAATACCCAGGCCGGAGGAACGAGAGTCGTTTCCGCCCGACCAGATCGATGGCCCGTGGGACCACCATCGTGACCATTGCCTGTAGGAGCTGAGGTGCGGTATCGCACACTCCTGCAGAAACAACAGGTCAGCTTTGACCTTGGCTAGGTAGTCCAAGGTCGCAACACATCGCGTAGTAGATTTAATGCTACGCACATTTATGGATACAATCTTTAAACCCATTTTAAAGCATTTATTCTCCTACCAAACCCACTGTCTCTGAGAGTCCCAGACCTTTAGTCTGCTCCTTCATACCCGTAGTGAGCTCAAATTCCTTCACTTTGGATGGGCTGAGGTAGATCTCCTTGGCCGTGTTCTGCTCCAGTGGCATCTGGAGGTTCACGTAGAGAACGGGTTTTGAGATGACCTTTGCTGGAGAAGCTTCTCCAAAACTCACCCCCTCTGGGGTGTTGCTGTTCCCGGCTTCCTGGAGCTGGGGTGCGATGATTGCCTCACTGCTCCCAGATTCCAGGGGCTGTGGTGCACTGGCCTCCTCAGGTTGCAGGCAAAGTTGGGGTGCGCTGGTCTCCTTGTTGTCTCCAATTTTCTGGAGCTCGGGTGTCTCGTCCTCCAACGCCCTGGAGCTTTGCCGCCTCTTCTGTCGGTGCCGCTCTGGCACTTCCTCATCCGAAGAGCTGCTGCCCTTGTCATCCGTGTCGGATGGGAGACGCCTCTTGCCGCTTCTCTGGGAAACGCCCTTGCTTCTTCTTCGCTCCCTCTTACTTTTCTTGTTCTTCACCGTCCGCCACTCCCCCTGCTGCTTTTCCACTGCTGCCTCCTCCTCCATTGATTCGCTGTCCTGAGGACTGGAAGGTTCAGGGGGTAGTGCTGTTGATTGGCTCTCTGTTGCCTCAATCTCTTTCTCCACCTTGTCTCTCTCTGTGTCCTCCTTTGTCCCGTTGGGCTCCCTGGGGGCCTTGGTGGTTGGAGGGACACGAAACCTTTCTTCTGCTTCCCCCTGGTCGGCTTTGGCTGCCTGTGCGTAAGTACGGCAGCGTTTGGGGCAGGTCCTGTAGAGGTGACTTGCCTCGCCACACAGGTTGCAGCACTTGGCCTGTTTGCAGTCTTTTGTCTGGTGCCCTTCCTGTTTGCAGATCTTGCAGAGGGAGGCGCTGCAGTTGGCCGCCACATGACCAGCCTTGCCGCATGAGCGACAATGCTTGGGTTGCCCAGCGTAGACCAGGTAGCCACGGTTTCCCCCGATAGCGAAACTGGAAGGAGGGTGGAAAATGGCTCCCTTACCATCGGTCTTTAGCGTGACCTTAAACAGGCGTTTGCCTGTCCAGATCCCCAAGTCGTCTCGAATCTCGGTGCCGCTCCCCACCTTATCGAAGTACCTGGTGAGGAAGGTGACCACGTCGGCGACAGGGACGAAGGGGTTGTACACATGCACCATCACCTCACGTTCCCGTTGCAACGGCAGAGAAAAGTGCGGCTCCGCCGTCAGGATCTTCATCTCCGGCAGGTCTCTCTTCTCCTCGAACACCCTCAGGAGCCGGACGCAGTCTGCCACTCGCTTGAAAGTCACGTCGAAATAACCACCTTTGCGGGAGTCGTGCAGGGTGAAGATCTCCGTAGCTTGGAAGCCGCACGCCTTCAACAGGATCCTCCTGGTGAAGAAGCCCCGATCCATAGGTGATCCTCCTTCGCTGTGGTTCACCGTGACTCGGACGGTGATAGGTAACCCACGGTATAGATTTGGATTGCGATTGGTTATCGCCCTTCCATCCCGACCTTGCCATGGCAGGACCATGGTGTCGCCCCTGCAACACTTGATCTTAGCCAAAAGGCCGAGAAGCGATGGGTCAAGAATACCTGAACAATTGGAACCTCTGCCTTATTACCTGTCCCATGTGTCACGGCTATCCATGCGCTCCCATGCAGGCCCTTGCACTTCTCTGACAGAGTATTCCCTCACCTCCATCATTCAATGCAAAAAACAAGATTCCCACCAGGCATGATTCACACTCTCTAGATGCTTTGTTGCTCCCATTAGGTATTATCCCAGTCAATTGCCACTTTAACAGGCTTAACAAACCAATTTAAATCAATTTGAATAAGATGGGTGGGCTCCCGATTTCTAGGCTCACCTGCCTACCGTATTATCATGTTCTGGCATGATGTTGGGAACACGACCCAATGTGCAAGAGAGTGAAAGGCTATAGGAGGTAGGTGGAAATGTGGAGTTGAGGTGACAATCAAATCAGCCATGATTTTGGCGTGGATTGAAGATTGGCTAGCTAACAGGAAGCAGAGAGTTGGCATAAACTTGTGTGGAGTGCTGGCTGCACACTATAATCACGGTGATAAGCTGCTGGCATCACACGGAATGGGTGTGGAGCAGTTAATCATTAGGAAACCCATGTCTATTTTGGGTAGATGTTCAGCACCCAATTTAGCTTCTGACATCTTTAGAAGCAGTCGGAGAAAAAATTGTGAAAAATGAACCAGAAACTATTAACAATGAGTGAGCAACGCTCTGTTGTCATAAATATCTATCTTATCTTTCCTGTGTTTTAGGATGCTGCCAGAGAGTTGGTTGGCAGGATGTGATGAATGATGTGCCACAGGGATCAGTGCTGCGGCCTCAACTTTTTAAATTTATATAAATTACTTGGATGAAGGAATGGTTGCTAACTTTTCTGATGACAAAAAATAGGTAGGAAAGTAAATTGTGAAAAGGATGTAAGGAGGCTACAATGTGACATAGATAGGCTAAGTAATTGGGCAAAGATCTGGCAAAGGGAGTATAATGTGGGCAAATGTGAAATTGTTCATTTTGGCCGGAAGAATAAAAAGAAAACTTACTATCTAAATGGTGAGAGAATGCAGAGCTCTGAGATTCAAAGGGATCTGGGTGTTCTAGTGCGTGAGTCACAAAAGGTTAGTATGCGGGTACTGCAGGTAATTTTTTTAAAATTCATTTACGGGATGTGGGCTTCACTGGCTGGGCCAGCATTTTTATTGCCTGTCCCTAGTTGCCCTTGAGAAGGTGGCGAGCTGCCTTTTTGAACTGCTGCAGTCCATGTGGTGTAGGTACACTCACAGTGCTGTTAATTAGGAAAGCTAATAGAATGTTATAATTTATTGTGGGAGGATTGATTACAAAAGTGGGGAGGTTATGCTTCACTTGTACAGGGCATTGGTGAGACCACATCTGAGGTATTGTGTTTATTTCTTTATTTTCTCTTTATTTAAAGAAAGATGTAAATGCATTAGAAGTAGTTCAGAGAAGGTTTACTAGACTAATACCAGGAATAGGTGGGTTGTCTTATGAGGAAAGGTTGGAATTTAGAAGAGTAAGAGGTGACTTAATTGAAACATTTAAGATCCTGAGGGGTCTCGACAGGGCGGATGTGGAGATGATGCTTCCTCTTGTGGGAGAATCTAGAACTAGGGGTCGCTCATTTAAGACAGAGATGAGGAGAAATCTTTTCTCTCAGAGGGTAGTAAGTCTTTGGAACTCTCTTCCTCAAAAGACAGTGGAAGCAGAGTCTTTGAATATTTTTAAGACAGAGCTAGGTAGATTCTTGATTAACAAGGGGGTGAAAGGTTAACAGGGGTAGGCAGGAGTGTGAGATTGAGGTTACATTCAGATCAGCCATGATCTTATTGAATGGAGGAGCAGGCTCGAGGGGCTGAGTGGCCTACTCCTGCTCCTAACTTGTATGTCGTATCTTGACCCAGCCACAATGCACCTCCCCTTTAAAAAGTGCAGGCTGGCTTTAATTTATGCTAGCCTCTCAAGATTTTGGGTCTCCAGCTGTGGCTCAGCAGTGTGGAATGCTGGCTGCACACTATAATCACGGTGATAAGTTGGCAGCATGAAGTTGATGTGCTGCTGGAATCACACGGAACGGGTGTGGGGCAGTTAGTCATCAGAAAACCTATGTCTATTTTGGGTAGATGTTCAGCACCCAATTTAGCTTCTGACATCTTTAGAAGCAGACGGAGAAAAAATTGTGAAAAATGAACCAGAAACTATTAACAATGAGTGAGCAACGCTCTGTTGTCATAAATATCTATCTTATCTTTCCTGTGTTTTAGGATGCTGCCTGTCTACTAACTCAAACTACAGCAATAAAAATAAATGAAAAACACAGTATGGATCAAATGAAGCTCTTTTCTGATGAGCTCTAACATGAAGGAGCAGGGACTGAATCCCTATTGCTCAAATGAGCTTGACTAAAAAACACAAAATTAGATTTTAAATGGAAGTAATTGCCTTTTGCCTTATTCATAAAGAGTGAGAACAGAGCATTATTATTATCCAGCTCTTTTCTCAGGCCTCAACCATTTAAAAAAAATATTTATGGGATGTGGGCATCGCTGGCTAGGCCAGCATTTATTGTCCATCCCTAATTGCCCTTGAGAAGGTGGTGGGGAGCTGCCTTCTTGAACCGCTCCAGTTGCTGACTTTTATAAAGTAAAAATATATAGCCCTGAAATTCTATGAGGCTTCTACCAGCATCTCACTGTAATTCTGGTAGAATACTTATGGAACCCCCAGGGAAATTGCTCAAGTAACTGAAAATGGCCACATATGCTGTTTTCCTTTGGAATCTGCTGGTTTCTCGTTGGATGTATTGTAAGAAACTGGTATAGTTTTCATGGAAATTAATGGCTCTATGTCTCCTATGCCAAGCACCTATCTGTCTATCCTCTGCTGAATCTGGAATTAATCCTGTTCCTTTTTTGGATGCTTCAGCAGAATCAGTATTTACTGCACCAGGTGCTAGTCTACACCATAAATTGACATGATACTATGTTTAATCAGGACTTGCACAGTTTATAATAATTTTTCGTAATCTTTCTATCTTTATTCTAAACAAAGTAACTGTTAGCACCTTTATATTCTCCATCCCTTGAGAATAAATTAACCTTCCTCAACCTCCCTTCAGAACTTGGTGATCTGAAGCTCATTACTTTTTTGTGTGTCTCTATAGCTTACTCATTGCCGCTGTGGCTCCAATTTTCATGCTGGATATGTCCCATAATTAGTTGTTCATGAGGTATAACAGATCATAATGCTAGGCCTCCTCTTCTTTTGGACATCATGCACATTTCTCATGGTAATATAGTTGATGGTAATATAGCTCACTATTCCGCTGGTGCAATGCATAGCCTAATCACAGTCATTTAAATAGAGCGTTGTCATTTGCTAGACTGTGACTTTATTTAAAATTTGGTTCAAGGGGCAGCCAGCAATCCATAGCTGCAATTTACATTTATTTCATTCTACTGTGAGAATTTTTCTTCAGCTAAACTAGCTAGATCAAGTGGCCTTTCAGGGCAGTTTTGTGGTTAATTATTATTCATTCCACCATATCTCTTCACACTAGGTGTCTTTATGGAAATCTATTTATTTCTGTTATTTAAAGGAAGAAGGGAATGAAAGGCAATGTACAGATACAGGAGTAAGGCTGCTACCTCCAATTAGTTTTCCATTGATAAGAAATGGCTGATTTATCTGAAATTGTTTGAGGAACTATAATGATAGAAAGTTAGCTGCACCAGGGGGATGGAGGATGGTGGGGGGGGTGTGGTTTGTGGTGGGCAGTGTGATAAAGATGTACTGCATACTTCCATCACATGCACAGCACGGCTCAGGGCTTTGAATAGCACCTGAGCCTTGAATTCTTTTACCTCAGGTTCTTTCTAGGCAGCTGTAGGGGACATCAGCAACATCAGTCAATTTCCAGGCAAAGATGCAATAAGCAGGTCACTGAAACATAGGCCTGAATTTTTTCCGCATCAGGCAGGCTCAGCGGGAGCGAGCGGGGGCTAATCGCTGCCCACAGTTGGCTCCGCACCGCCATTTTACACGGCCAATTAAGGCCCGCCCAGCGTAAGATGTGAGTGGTAGCACTCAGCACTACCTGTGTGGGTTGGGGGAGGAGTGAGTCAGGGCCAGCGCTCATTCGTGCATGCATGGAGCTGCCTCAGGGAGATTGAAGCGCTTCTGAAATAAATAAATGGAAAAATAATTTAATTACATATCTCCCCTCATGTGACTGTGTCACATGAGAAGGGACATGTTTTTATATTTCACAAAAAAATTTCATTTTAATTGATAAAAGCTTTAGGAAACCTCATCCCACTCGTGAATGAGGTTTCCTAAAAAAAGTAAAGGCCGCTTGGCCTTTTCGCTTGCCCGCCAACCGTTAGGTGCAGCGTAAAGTTGATCTTAATCACTTCCTTAATGGCCTTAATGGGCCTTTTAAATATGGGCAGGTGCGCGCCTGCCGAATGAAACATGGCGAGACAGCATGATGACGTCGGGACATATGCCCGATGTCATCGCGTGTCATTTTATGCAATGGCATGTTGGGCCCGCCACCGCACGCCAACTGAAAAATCCTGGCCACAGTTTGTCAGAGCAAGCAACCACACAATTTTCCCTGTTGTCACCAAAACAAGCAGAAGAAATTCCTAAGATTTTTCAAAATGGCTGGATTCTCCAGAGCCCAGGGTATTACTGATGGAACATATCTAGCCTTACAAGCTACTACACACAATAATGGAGCATTCATAAACTAAAATGTCTCTCACTCTATCAATGTACCAGCATTGTACACTGTATTCATCCATACAGCCTCATGCAGCCTGCTTCCCCAGTAACAGTTAATAAGTCTTCATGTGGAGTGATCACCAGTATAGAGTCACCAGCCCTCCCTTCACTCTTGACTTCTCTTGCCATGGGCTCTATTTTCTTTAGAACATACACCAATACTCAGGTATTAGGACTGCAATCATAGGAAGACAGGTGTTGCAAATTGAAGGAGTTGACAGGGAGTTGGAAACTGAAGCTCATCCCGAAGGAGGTGGCGTTTGGAAAGGGAGGTGCACAGTGCTGCCCATTGGGCAGTTATAAAAAGTTGGCCAAACACTCTCTGACCAGTACATGACAGTTTCTATGAAGTAATGGAATGATACTCTACCTTGCTTCAACTCATGGGGTCATTGAACTTTTTCTGGCACTGAATTTAAGTACTCTACATTGTGCTGCTAGCATTGAAGTAATAATGACTCCTCCCCGGTCCCTGACCCACCATCAACTGACCTGACAGATATGGGCATCGCTATCCAGAAGGGGTGGGGTGGGGTGGGGGGAGGTGGCCTGGGATAGAGGGGTGGAGAGAACATCTTCAGCTATACTTCCTGAAACAAGAGTTATGCGGCCTCTTCCTCAAACCGTGACACCCTGCTGTTGCTACAACCACTCCCTGATGTTTTCCTGTGCTTCGAGAACTTCATCAGAAGATCTAACAATAAAACTCCTTACAATTCTCAACAGTAAGCGTGAATCATACAATTTATCTACATCACGCAAATGAGCTGAATCCAGAAACACTGCTGAGTTCAACAATGTCGAAATCAGGTCTGAGCAAACCACCATTGCCCGACTTAAACTGGGACATTGGGCCCACATGAAAATTAGTTGTTTGTATCTTTTCCTAATTATGATGTCCACTACTGCCTCATAAAGGCAGCAAGGCCTCTTTGAGATCAATTTTTACTGCCTGATGTTTTTCAATTGTACGTCTTGTGTTATGTCAATGGTTTCAATGCTCAGCAAACCACTACGTCGGGATCTTCTTTAACATATCTTATTACAAGGCATACTCCTCATTTTGTAACCATTTCTGCCGCATTTCACATACATTTTTCAATATCAAACATCATTTACGGTTGACCTCCTCAGTTGTTACGTTTCTGCAGATCTTTCTGAATGTTATTCCTTTGTTGGGAACATCCTGTTTTCCCACACAGTACTGTGCCACCTTCTGAAAGCTTACATATTTCACTTTTATTATCTTCTCAAAACATTCATTTGTATTATGAATAGTAAAGGTTCCAGGAATGTTCTCTAACTCAGTAGCATCCAAGCTATGTTATTACTATCTCTTTTTAAAATAAGCATTATTTATTACTTCTGGCAATGCATCATATTTTTGTTTCATTATAAATGTTGTTTTGTTACCAAGCATGCGCCATGTTAATTGATATTAAAATTATTTCACCAAGAGAAAAATAAAAATTGCATTTATGTAACACTTTTCACAATTGGATGTCTCAAAGTGCTTTGCAGCCAGTGAAGTACTTTTCAAGTGAAGTCACAGTTGTAATGTAGGAAAGTTGAAAGAACGTAATGTTCTGTACTCCCACTTACAGAAGGTGCCACATCGAGTATGGCATCCTAAATGGAGAGTATTCCATCACACTCCTGACTCATGCCTTGTAGATGGTAGACAGGCTTTGGAGAGTCAGGAGGTGAGTTAATCAGGATTGCCAGCCTCTGACCTGCTTTTGTAGCCACAGTAAGTATACAGCTGGTCCAGTTCAGTTTCTGGTCAATGGTAACCCCCATGTTGATAGTGGGGGATTCTGTGATTGTGATGCCATTGAATGCCAAGGTGAGATGTTTGGATTCTCTCTTGTTGGAGATTATCATTGCCTGCATTGAAAATCAAGCACTTCTGGGTCATGTACCATAACTGTTATGAAAAATAAAGCACTCCCTAACTTTGTGCCTAAACCCGAAAGCTAGGGGGGGAATTCTCTCCCCGTTGGGTGGGCCGGTTGGGAGCAGCTGCAAAGCCGATCGCCGCCCACGATCGGCTACACGCCACCATTTTATGTGGGCGGGTCAATTAAGGCTCGCCCAGGCGTGACGCGCACCCGGAAGTGTTCAGTGCTACCTGTGTGGGCAGGGGGAGGAGGGAAAGTCAGGGCCTGCGCTCTTTCACGCATGTGCACAAAAGAGTGCAGAAATCTCCCTGAGGCATGGAGCTGCCTCAGAGAGATTAGATTCAAATTAAAACATCAAAACAAAAAAAGTTAAAAATCATTTACACATGTCCCCTCATGTGACAGGGTCATATGAGCTGGGACATGTTTATCAAATGTTTAAAAACTGTTTATTAATTTAATAAACCCTTCATGAAACCTCATCCTGCCCGTGGATGAGGTTTCATGAAAAATGCAAAGGCCGCCTAGGCTCTTTGCCTACCCACCAACATTAAGGTTGGACGGGCAGCCCTGACAATGAGGTTAATTAGTGTATTAATGGCCTTAACAGGCATTTGACAGTTTGGTAGGAACACACTGGACTCGGCTGCCAAACGAAAGATCGGAATGACGCACCGTGATGTCGGGACGCACGCTTGACATCACCGCACGTCATTTTATGTGTTGGTGTGCAGGGCCCGCCCCTGCACACCGAACAGAAAATTCTGGCCCTAAAAGAGCTACCATTTCAGCATCTGTGTCCCACTTGAGGTATCCTTGTGGCCTCAGAAATGGCACCAGTTTTGCTGAGTAGGATATGAGTAAAGATTGTTCAAAGTCACTTCACACAGAGAATCTCAAGTTACTAGAGAAAGGAGATTTCTAAAGTTCTCAGTTTAGTTCAGGTTCACATTCAGATACCAGAAGCGAAAACTCAAAGTACTAACCAACTGTACATTTCACTTGCTTGTTTTCATTTTCCTAACACTAAAAAAACACAGGATTGTAATATGAGTAGAAATATTATTTCCCATTAATACTTTAGTCATTAATTTCTGTTAAGTGGCAAGTAACATTCGTGCCAGGCAATGATTATCTCCAACAGGAGAGAATCTAACCATCGGCACTTGACATTCAATGGCATTACTATCACTGAATCCCCCACTATCAACATCCTGCAGGGGTTACTATCAACCAGAAACTGAATTGGACTAGCCTTATAAATACTGTGGCTACAAGAGCAGGTTAGAGGATAGGAATCCTGCAGTGAGTAACTCACCACCTGACTCCCCAAAGCCTGTCCACCATCTACAAGGCACAAGTCAGGAGTGTGATGGAATACTCCCCACTTGCCTGGATGAGTGCAGCTCCAACAACACTCAAGAAGCTCAACACCATCCAGGACAAAGCAGCCCACTTGATTGGCACCATATCCACAAACATTCACTCCCTCTACCACCAGTGCACAGTGGCATCAATGTGTACCATCTACAAGATGCACTGCAGCAACTTACCAAAGCTCCTTCAGTAGCACCTTGCAAACCCATGGCCACTACCATCTAGAAGGCCAAGGGCAGCAGATGCATGGGAACTCCACCACCTGCAAGTTCCCCTGGGACTATATCATCATTCCTTCATTCTCACTGGGTCAAAATCCTGGAACTCCCTCCCTAACAGCACTGTGGGTGTACCTACATCACATGGACTGCAAAGGTTCAAGAAGGCGGCTCATCAAGGGCAATTAGGGATGGGCAATAAATCTTGGCCTAGCCAGCAATGTCCACAACCCCTGAACAAATAAAAAAAAACAAACCAACTCAATGGATTTTCCTGACTGTCAACATCAGTGATGACATTTTTCATGTGCACAGACAGTAGCACACAGCAACCATCAGGCTGCATTTTGTTTTTATTCTTAATTTGTGCTACATAATATATTAACATAATGATTCTGGGCATGATTGCAATTAAATTAATATCACATAAGGATTCAGACAACAGTTTAAAGTTTACTCTCATGGTTTGTGGTGCATGAATCAGTTAAGCAGATTATTATGGGTTGGATTTTATGGCCGCTATTCGGATGGGCCATAGAACTGCAACCCCCCCACCCCTGCGCTTGCGTAAAATAAGGTGCGATGGCATTGAGTCAGCAATCCAACATCATCCTGCCAGTTTCTGATAATACAGTGAGCAAGTGCCAAAATCAAAGCCTGCCCTCCATTTTGAAAGAAACAATTAGCAAGTTATTGAGCCTCTTAAAGAGGCAATTGACTGCAATTTTACATTGCCCATTTCATTTTTTGGTAGTCACGTGGGAAAAATATTGGGACTGATTTACCCCAGGTATGGGGAGGCCGCACAAGAGTGGATGAAGAGGACTGTAAATGGGACCATGGCTGCATGTAGCAGCAGAGTCTGTTGCTGGAGGTGGTAGCGTTTGGCTGTTAGTAGAATTTATTTCTTCAGTTTTTATAGGCTGACATTATAAGTAAGGAGAGAGTGAAAGGGAAGGGGGCCTGAAGACAGGGCTATCCCGAAGGGTGAATAACTCCAGTAGAGGAACCTGAGATTGCTGCCCCCATCATGATTGTGCACTCTGGAGAAGGTTCCTCCAGTGAGGAGGAAGTGAGGAGAAGGAGACAGAAGAGGCCAGCTGTTCAGGTTCGGTACATCCTGTGGTCCAGGCAGGTGAGGAACCTGCTGCTGTGCAAGGTGCAGAAGATGACAGACAATAACAGCAGCCAGTCCATGGTAGGAAAAGGCACTATCCTACGCAGAGAGTCTACAGGCAAAGGATAAATTACCTTCAGCTTTCAGAGAGTGTCTTCACAGACTGTGTCTCTCCAGGGAGACAGTGACCTCCCTATGAGAATTTCTGGCTGGTGAGATCATTCAAATTATGTTGGAGGCCATCCTACACCTTTCACTCTCAGGGTGACTGAGGCCTTGAACTTTTATGCATCAGGGTGATTCCAGGAACCAGCCAGAGACCTTTGCACTATATCTCAAGCTTCAGCTCACCATTGCATGAAAGTAGTCATTGATACAATGTTTAGGTGAGCAAATGGCTTCATCTCCTTCGCCACTGATGATGTTAGCAAGGTCAAGAGAGACATAGGCTTCATGCGTATTTCTGAATTCCCCGAAGTTAAAGGTGTGATAGATTCCAAACATTTGATGGCCGCATGTTCTGTCCATCGAAGCCATTGGACATTCTGGCTTCTTGGAGACAAAGGATACTTGTTGAAGAGAAGGCTTATGACCCCAGTAAGAAATCTGTGGACAGAGGCTGAGATATATTATAATGAGGTCCACACAACTTACAGGGCCATCATCGAGCACACCACTGGTCCTCTCAAAATGTGATTTTGATGATTGCACCATGCTAGTGGCTCTCTGGAATATTCTCCAGCTCATGTCTCACTAATCGACGTGGTCTGCTGTGCCTAACAGAACTGGCACCCCCGAGAGGGGAGGCTCTGTCAGAGAATGGTCTAATGGAGCAAGCCACATCCTCTGACAATGTGTCTCAGGATGATTCTGAGAACAGGTAGGAAGTCACCACCAAACCGTGGAGCCATCCATGGACTGAACCCCACCATTTGGCCTCCTGGCAGCTGTGGAGAGACAAACAGAGTTAACGGGTAGAATATAGACTCTGTTTCTGAACATTATTATTCAGAAGGGGAATGGGACAGGTGTGCTCAGCTGTCATTTCCACCCCAGCAAGAGCCCTGAATGAGACACTGCTGGCACAATAATAGTCCACCAAATGGAAAAACATGCTCTCACCTGCTGCTACCCCATGGCTTCAGTATCTGCTTTGGATGCTGCATTTTTCAAAGAATGCTGTCACCAAAAGTGGATTTCTTGTCAAGTTGCCATCATCCTGATGCCAGCATGCATTTAAATGGGTGACCTTGACCCATTTCTGGTTCACAGCCTAATCCTGCTCTTGCTGAACCTCCCGCCCTACACACCTGATTGGGCGCGGAGTGCCCATTCCATTCTCAGCACTAATTGACTGGTGGGTGGCTGCTAATTGGTCAGCCAAGGCTGGACTCATCAAGCTAAAATGGCGCATGTGGGGCCGGGAGCGAGTAGACCACACACTTGCCCTTCCACCTCCTTCACCCTGCTGGAGACTGCAAAATGCAGCCTTATCTTGCAACCAATCCCACTATATAACTTACTCTATATGATATTAAAAAATATTTTGTTTGTATGATGCCAGTTGCAGAAAATAGACTGAAAGATACAAATATGGAGTGAAGTCCAGCACCAATACTTTGGTAACGTTTCAATTTTCTGGGTTTCAATAGCGTTTCAATCATCAGATACAGGTCTTTGCTCTTGCACTTGCACTTGCTTTCACTTACACTTTCTATACTTTTTTAAATTACTGCAAGTGTGAGTAAAATCTCTCAGCATTGTTCCTGAAATAATTATCAATACTGCTGGGCTCAGTATTACATTTTGCTTATGAAACTCTTTTTGAAAGGCTGATTGGATGCAAAGTGGTTTAAACTTCAGACCCTCTTTCTTATACACTCCACCAACACTTTATTTCATACCTTTCCTGTATATGATTTTACTCCTGTGTTATAGCATCTGAGATTAATTAAGAACATATAAGAAAGCCAGGAGTAAGAAAAGACCATTTAGTTCATCAAGCCTACTTCACTCAGAATCCATGCATATATGACTGTTTCTCCATTATTATATCATGGACTAAAGTGATTTAAATGATTTTGATCACCATGTCCTTTGTAACTGCAAGATGAAATACTGACACTCCCACACTAAAAAATGTCTAAAATGCATTAAAGATGATTTTATTATGCATATAAGTTATAGAGGTAGCAGGTGATACAGACTTTTGCTAGTTTTCAAAGCAGCTTCAAATACTTATCTGCAATGAAGACAAAGATTTGCATGTTTATGGATATGATTAGTAAACCTTCAAAGGATAGAGCTCACAGCTGCAGGCTTTAAGATTAGACAAAATAACTAGGAAAATCAGATCCATTAAAGTTGAATGTAGCCCATCAATAATTTAATTTTCAATGGTAATTTGTTTCTCTATTTTCACCTCCAAACATTTATTTCAAAACAGTTATTAGCACATCAGCTTTATATTCTTTCTGTTTTGGCACTTAATAATTTTAGGTTTTAAGTAGGTTATTTGCTGTTAGTTACATAGATTAAACAATACAATTGGACAGTTTAATCAATAGTTTTGTCAATTAACTATTGTATTTATCATAGTTCTTTTAAATTAGCACTTAATTCCCAGCCAATCAAGCACTATTGTATTTTCACATTCAAATATTGACAAGGTGAGCTTTCAATTTTAAAACATCCTTTGATGAATACACACTGTGCAGTTTTTTAGAGAAATTACTGTCTTATTTATTAACTATTGGGGCAGGATTTTACGCGTCGGTGAGCGGGGGCGGGGCGGAACTCCCAATGTCACCGTGCCACAGTTAAATTTTCAGGTAGGCGGGGGTGGAGCAAAATCAGCTGAATGCCCGCCGACCTGTCAATGACCAATTGAGGCCATTGACGGAGTCAATTAAGTACTTAAAGGTAAAAGCAAAATACTGCAGATACTGGAAACCTGAAACAAAAACAAAAATAGCTGGAAAAACTCAGCAGGTCTGATATCATCTACGGAGAGGAATACAGTTAACGTTTCGAACACATATGACTCTTCATCAGAACTAAGAAATATAGAAATGAGGTGAAATATAAGCTGGTTGAGGGGGGTGGGACAGGTAGAGTTGGATAGAGGGCCAGCGATAGGCGGAGGCAAAGAAGAGATTGCCAAAGATGTCATAGACAAAAGAACAAAGGGGTGTTGACGGTGGTGATATTAGCTAAGGAATGTGCTAATGATGACATTAAGGGTAGAAAGAAGGACGAGCAAGTGACAGATAGCCTTAGTGGGAGTGGGGTGGGGGGAAGGGATCGAAATAGGCTAAAAGGTAGAGATAAAACAATGGATGGAAATACATTTAAAAATAATGGAAGTAGGTGCGAAAAGAAACATATATATAAAATAAATAAATTATTAATGATTGGAAAAGGGGGGATCGGAAAGGGGGTGGGGATAGAGGAGAGAGTTCATGATCTGAAGTTGTTGAACTCAGTATTGAGTCCGGAAGGCTGCAAAGTGCCTAGTCGGAAGATGAGGTGTTGTTCCTCCAGTTTGCGTTGAGCTTCACTGGAACATTGCAGCAGGCCAAGGACAGACATATGGGCATGAGAGCAGGGTGGAGTGTTGAAATTGCAAGCAACAGGGAGGTCTGGGTCATGCTTGCAGACAGACTGAAGGTGTTCCGCAAAGCGGGCACCCAGTCTGCGTTTGGTCTCTCCAAGGTAGAGGACACCGCATTGGGAGCAGCGAATGCAGTAGACTAAATTGAGGGAAGTGCAAGTGAAATGCTGCTTCACTTGAAAGGAGTGTTTGGGCCCTTGGATGGTGAGGAGGGGGGAAGTAAAGGGGCAGGTGTTGAACCTTCTGCGGTTGCATCTGGAGGTGCTGTGGGAGGGAGTTGAGGTGTAGGGGGTGATGGAGGAGTGGACCAGGGTGTCCTGGAGGGAACGGTCCCTGTAGAATGCCGCCGGGGGGGGTGAAGGGAAGATGTGTTTGGTGGTGGCATCATGCTGGAGTTGGCGGAAATGGCAGAGGATGATCCTTTGAATGCAGAGGCTGGTGAGGTGATAAGTGAGGACAAGGGGGACCCTATCATGGTTCTGGGAGGGAGAGGAAGGTGTGAGGGCGGATGTGTGGGAGATGGACTGGACACGGTTGAGGGCCCTGTCAACCACCATGGGTGGAAAACCTCGGTTAAGGAATAAGGAAGACATGTCAGAGGAACTGTTTTTGAAAGTGACATCATCGGAACAGATGCGACGGAGGCGAAGGAACTGAGAGAATGGGATGGAGTCCTTACAGGAAGCGGGATATGAGGAGCTGTAGTCGAGCCTGCTGTGGGAGTTGGTAGGCTTGTAGTGAATATTGGTGGACGGTCTATCACCAGAAATTGAGACAGAGAGGTCAAGGAAGGGAAGGGAAGTGTCAGTGATGGACCATGTGAAAATGATGGAGGGGTGGAAATTGGAAGCAAGATTAATAAATTTTTCCAGGTCCAGACGAGAGCATGAAGCGGCACCGAAGCAGTCATTGATGTTCCGGAGAAAGAGTTGTGGGAGGGGGCTTGAGTAGGACTGGAACAAGGAATGTTCCACATACCCCATAAAGAGACAGGCATAACTGGGGCCCATGCAGGTACCCATAGCCACACCTTTTATTTGGAGGAAGTGAGAGGAGTTTAAGAAGAAATTGTTCAGTGAGAGAACAAGTTCAGCCAGACGGAGGAGAGTAGTGGTGGATGGGGATTGTTCAGGCCTCTGTTCAAGGAAGAAGCGGAGAGCCCTCAGACCATCCCGGTGGGGGATGGAGGTGTAGAGGGATTGGACGTCCATGGTGAAGAGGAGGCGGTTGGGGCCAGGGAACTGGAAATTGTTGATATGATGTAGGGTGTCAGAGGAATCGCGGATGTAGGTGGGAAGAGACTGGACAAGGGGAGAGAGAATGGAGTCAAAATAGCAAGAAATGAGTTCCGTGGGGCAGGAACAGGCTGACATGATCGGTCTGCCAGGACAGTCCTGTTTGTGGATTTTGGGTAGGAGGTAGAATCGGGCCGTCCAAGGTTGGGAGACTATGAGGTTGGGAACTGTGGAGGGAAGATCTCCAGAGGAGATGAGGTCAGTGACAGTCCTAGAAACAATGGCTTGATATTCAGTGGTGGGGTCATGGTCCAGGGGGAGGTAGGAGGAAGTGTTGACGCTCAGCCTCTGCGAGGTAGAGGTCAGTGCGCCAGACAACAACAGCACCACCCTTGTCAGCAGGTTTGATGGCAAAGTCAGGGTTGGACCTGAAAGAACGGAGTGTGGCAAGTTCAGAGAGAGACAGGTTAGAATGGGTAAGAGGAGCAGAGAAATTGAGACGACTGATGTCACGCCGACAGTTCTCAATGAAAAGATCAAGAGCAGGTAAAAATCCAGAGGGAGGGGTCCAGGTGGAGGGAGAATATTGGAGGCGGGTAAAAGGGTCTATTGAACGGGGAGAGGACTCTTGCCCAAAGAAGTGAGTTTGGAGACGAAGGCGGCGGAAGAAGAGTTCAGTATCGTGCCAAGCCCGAAATTTATTGAGATGAGGGCGCAAGGGTATGAAACTGAGTCCTTTGCTGAGCACTGAACATTCAGCATCAGAGAGGGAAAGGTCAGGGGGTATGGTGAATACACGGCCGGGGCTGGGATTGGAAGAAGGGATGGGGACAGAGGGACGGGCAGGGGTGGAGGGTCCTGGATGGGCATTGGTGTTGATGAGTTGTTGGAGCTTGCGTTCCTTTGCACCTGAAAGAAAGAGACAAAGTTTCTTGTTGAGGCGTTGGATGAGACGAAGAATAAAATGAAACTGGGGACAAGGACAGCTTAGAGATAGGGTGAGTCACTGCAGCTGGAGGGAGAGGTCGAGTGTGTTCATATGGGGGCGCATGGCATTGAGTGTGGATCTCAGGATGTGACGAGAACAGCAGTCGGAGGAGCGTTGTCTGCCCCGGAGATACCCCTGTACCTAGGTGGATTCGAAACATGAGGGTTGGAACTTCAGTTGGAATCCACGTGGGGTAAGTCGGAGATGGAGGCAGTCACTGAGGAAGGAAATATGGCTGTGAAAGCGAGTAATTAATTAATTAAAGGACCTGCCCGTCCAACCTTAAGACTGGTGGGCAGGCCAGGAGCCCCGGCGCAAATTGGAAAAAGCATGAAATCTCATCCACGGGCGGGATGAGGCTTCATGTAGGTTTTAAAAAATTTTAATAAAGTTTTTGTAAAAGTTATGGACATGTCCCAACTCTTGTGGCAGCTCTTAACCTCAGGGAGATGAGTGCGCTCTTTTGTGTGCATGCGTGAAAGAGCGCACTCTTGATTTTGGGATTCCCCCCACCCCCCCCCACCGCCACCCGCACAGGGAGCGCATAGCGCTTCCATGCGGACGTCACGCTGGGCGGGCCTTAATTGGCCCACCCACGTAAAATGGCGCCGTGCCCCCAATTGGGGGTGCCGATTGGAAGTACGCCTGTGTGCACCCGCCTTTCAACCTCGTCCCCGATGGGGAGAAAATCCTGGCCTTGGAATAATCAATACCTCTGTCAGTCAAGGTAATCTTACTCAAAAATCCATGTCGATTTTTTTTAACATAATGGCTGTTCTTAACAGCAGCATGCTGAACCAGCATAATCTCAAAAGGTCCAAGGTCATAGTGAACTGCAAGAAATGCAGGCCAGTTTCCTTTTCTTAGCCTAACCCCGCTTACTTACCTTTTCAACCATATTCCTCAATCCTTTACTCTCCAGAATCACATTTACTTTATATACTCACATGAAAGTCAATCTCATGTAAAGGTTGACTCCATGAGGTCATAGTTTTTGATAAACCTTGTAAAAGTTGACCCTACTTTTTCATGAATCTCAAAAATTTCAGAACCAAAGTATAATCTTTACAATTACATGAAAAAAACTCAAATCATTATTCATTAAAACAGTTACACATACCATAATTCCTCCAGTTTGTACTTGTCAGTTAAGGCAGGAAGAATATCAATTGATTTTTGGGGAGAGAAACTAACGGATCAGAGAAGAGTAATAAATAGTGCACATGGAAACTACAGAGGCTCAAGGGGAGTGGGACATGTTTGAAGTTGTATAACCCAGTAAATAACTTATGATTGTTTCAAGGCATCACCTAGGATGTAGGGACCAATTTCCAGAGCAAATTTTAAATAAATAAATCTCTGGGCCTTGTGTCCTTAATCATCGCTCTCAGCCTCCCTGGGGAGGGGATGCTCTGGCCTTGCCAATCAGGCCCTTGCTGACTCGATGTAATGCCCCTGCACCAAGGTTTAGGTCAAGCCATCAGCTCAATATTTTCAAATAGTATGGCCCTACCCCTTCCCTGCCCTCAAGCAGCATTGAAACCACAGGCTCAGCCAACGCTGCTGTTTCCTCTCATGAGGTGTAGGGATCGGGGGAGGCTCCTTAATAATACAGAGAGAGAGAGAGATGCAATAAGTGGCTGGTGTGGACACCACTTCCCCCATTACTTTGTGGATTTTTTTGAGAGCTATGTTGAGCAGGTCAGGTGGATGTGTTTTAGTTGAAATTAAGCCCCTCGAAAACATTACCGATATAGAAGTCAACCCCTTAATATTTTTCCTAAAAATTGGGTGTCAAAAACTCAACTTATACATCTAATTGTCTCCTGGATCCATTTATGCAAGTTTCAAGACAAAGAATAGAATACAAGCAGGGTCCCATCCTAACTGTACAATAAGAAAACATTGGACACCAGCGCAAGTGAAAAATACAGAGTGGAAGAAAATTGCAGGAGTACCACAAAATAAGAAGTAATACCCTTCTACCAATATTTTAGATTGATCCATGGAAATATTATTTAGCAAGGTGAAGAATACTCAGGAAAGTATTTCTAATTTATGAAATAGAAATTCAATCTCTTGGATCATCGGTCAATGTTCACCAAATATATTCCTAACTTGAGATCTCATTACCTTTACAGATGCTAATTTGTATAACCACAATTGGGTATGCTAAGTGATTCCTTGTGGCAATCACAGGTTTTTTACAGTGTTATACAACTTCAAACATCCTCCACTTCCCTTTGGCCTCTGCAGTTTAATGAACCTGATGAAAGAGCTTTCCCCATCCCCTAAAAATGCAGAGATTTTTGTCTAATGGTAGAATACTAAGCATGCAGGATATAATATATATTCTCTCTCTCTCTTTTATATGTATATATATATATATACATATATATATATATACACACACACACACAAGAAATATAATCTTGAATCTTGCCTTATTTGTGGTCACCATGAAATTAGGGAGAGGTGAAAATGCCTGACACACTGCAGAGAAACGTCACAAGGTTAATCTTTAGTGTTATGAGTCTGCGTTTTTAGGAAAGACTGGAGAATCTTGACTTTTCTTCTGGGAAAGCAGAAGACGATATAATAGAGGTATACTAGATAGTCAAGAGAGTAAAATGGTAACTCTGCAATATCAATTTGAATTAAACTGTGATGGTAAAACAAGGACATGCATATTCATACCTAGTAAAAGTTCATTTTAGAACTGGCATCTAACAATTTGTCTGCACATGTGGGGTAATTTTGTCTTTAAACAGCTCTCAGATTTTCGTTTTATTTCAAGTCAATAGTAACAAATTTCACGAGCGGTGTTTCATGGGTAGATGAGCTAAGTTGAAACGTTTTACAGAATATCTGAAGAAAAGATTACCCTGAAAGGCTGATCAACATTTGAAATGGACTTCCAGAAACAATAGTGGAGGAGAAAATGCTGGAAACGTTTAAGAAACAATTGGATGCTGCAATATGCGGATTTTAGGATCTTTCTGGAATAAATGAATTAAAATGTGTCAAATGTCCTTCCTCATCCATTATTACATGGTAATTTTATAAAGCTACATGGTACAGCTGTGAGAGCATGATGTTCATTTGCAGGGTCTTCCTTTTCCCATCAAGAACAAGACCGCATTCTACATCACTTGTATTGTTGGCTACTATTCTAAACACAAAGGGCGGAATTTTCCATGCCCTTTGGCATCGGGCATCTTGGCGGGCATGAGCGGACAATATGGCGGAAAGGCCAAAATTCGGTTTCAGGCCGTTGTGAAACCAGTTTGCAATCACCTGCTCTGCCCGTCAATGGCAGGCCGTGTTTCATTTTAATACATCTGCATATCATTGTAAGCCCAGGTCAAGGGAATCATCCCTCACGTCAAATTTATCACCCACATCAGTGGGGAAACACGCTGGTGCAGAACACGTCTTGAAAAGTGTGACCTGCAGAAGTCGGGACTTACCTTCAGGGCCTTGTTCACATCGTGGACATCCGAGGAGCAGAAGGTGCTGGAGCCCAACAGCAACAGGACCCTGGAAGAACAAGTGCATTGCTTGCTGTGTGGATTCCTCTGGACATTGCTTCGTCACAGAGCAGTCACTGTTGAGGGTCTGCTTTGGGACTTCAATGTCTTGGCCGTGGTCTGCTACGATGATCGTCAGCGGGGATGGGGAGAAAGGTGTAGGTTTGACCGGGAGAGGAAGGTGTAATGGCGGGGTGGGTGGAGGTGCAGGTGGTGAAGTTGGGAGGGGGGTAACGATGGTGTCAGGAGGGTAAGGTTGGGAGGGGGGAAACAATGGTGGTGGTGGGGGCAGTGAGGTTGGGGGTAGGGAGTATGGGAGAGAAGGGTGTAATGGGGAGAATGCGGCAACTGGGGAGGTAGGTGTAAGGGGGGAGGAAGGTGTAAGAGAATGAATTCGGAAGGGAGAGAGGAGTACATGGGCGGAAGGACATCAGGTGGAGGAAGGAGTCCGGGGGTTGGGTAGGAGTCCAGGGAGAGGAAGGAGTCTGGAGTGGGGAAGGATTCCAGGGGGAGGAAGGAGTCCAGATGGAGGAAGGAGTTTGCAGGTGGGGAGAAGTCTGGGGGGGGAGGAACGAGTTTGCAGTGGGGAAGGAGCCCAGGGGAGGAAGGGTCCCGGGGGGATGAAGGAGTAAGGCTGGAGGAAGGAGTAAGGGTGTCCAGGTGAATGTGCAAGGGAGGGGTCTGTGGAGTCGATGACTGCCTCCTTGGGAGCGAAGTGAGGGCCTGCATGGAGGGAGGGAATGGTGAGAATGGGAGGGGCAGAGGGAACTGGTAGGGTGGGAGGGTGAGGATGTGACGGTAGTGGTAGAAGGGACATCAAGGGTGGTTGGTGGGGGCTTGGAGGCAGACACGGACCCTGGGGGTGGGAAGGAGGAGGTCGGAGAGGTCAATGTGGATGGGGGTGGGATTTTCAGGAAGAAAGGGAATGTGCATGTTCACCTGGACATCCTGGAACAAAAAGGGTTCGGGTTGATAGGTGATGGTGGAGTGGTGGAAGTTGATGTTGGGGGGTCAACAGTGATGGGGAAAGGACATGGGTGACTGAGGGAGGAGAAAGGGCAGGGGAAGGTGAAGACAAACTTTATCAGTACCATGCTTCTAAAATTTAAAGTAAAAGGAGTCTCATGTTGGGTGGGAACAGGTGCTGCATGGGAGTGTGATCAGTGGGTGGGCAGAGATACAGGTCAGCTCAGATGGACAACTGAAAGTGAACCCCAGCAGGCAGCATTGAAAATGCTCAGGACATTGAGGTGAGTGTGATGGGGGAAGGATCCACATGCGTGGGAGAGAGCTTGCACGAGGCTCTGAAAGGCCCTGCCACACACACACTTCTCCCTCCAGAATCTCTTGTGGGCTGGCTGCATGCAACTGAACTGCTAGTGGGGGGATACAGGGGGAGGACTCGTGAAGCCTGTAAATGAAGCAGAAAGACATCATTACACATTGTTCAGTGAAAGTGAATATATTTTCAGGTTATAAAGTGAAAAGCTCTGTTCACCCGTGCACCCACTTGTAATCAGGAATTCTTAACTTTTCTTGGCCTAACTCTTTTAGGTGCTGCCCTGACATCCGCAGCAGGGGTGGAGACAGCCTGTGCAATGGTTGGCCCTGTTACCTCTGATGATTTTGGCGTGAGTCCTCTGGAGAGCTGAGGCTTTGAGGGCCCTGGCTTACTTTAGCCGTCCTCCTGTGGGCCAGCTGCTCCCTCTGCGGTGACAGAGGACGAGGTTGAGGGAGTCACAGGTAAAAGGGACTCGGAGGGAGAGGACAGCCTCTGAGATTCCTGAGTGGAGGACCCAGGGGTGTCCAGCTGCCGCTCTTCCCTTCGAGTGCCTGAGGGCCCCAGTCTGACACCTTGAGGGGAAAAATCACCTGGAGAGATGTCGAGGGGCCCCGTTTCCCTCTCGTATTGCCACTGCATGAACTCACCCATGGCTACCATGATGGTCTGTGCTCATCTCCGTGTTCTGCTGGACCAGGATCTCCATGGCATTGGTCATCTTCCCATAAAGAGGTCCATATGCACGCATGTGGGTACCACTTCAACAGAGATCAGGCGGACGGACTGCTCCGGCCCGTGTGCCACTCTGTTGAGGGCTTCCAACAGCTTCTTCTGTTGATTCTCCATGATGAGTTGGAAGACCAAATCCAGGGGCTCATCATCTGACTCGGACCTCACAGATGCCTCTTCCCCAGCAGTCCTCCGAGTGCCAGGGGGCTCGGCTCAATCTGCCTCCTCCTGCTACGGACACGTGTCTGTGCAGTGACCACCAGACTGTGAACCAAAGCCTGCTCTAGATCTAGGTCCCACCGTGGTGTGTATCTCTGCACTGGTGGAGGGTGTGGGTAAGCGCTATGACGGGTCTTCTAGGCTGTTTATTTCCAGCTCTTCAATGGAGGAGGGGTCCTCGTGGCTGGAGGTGCGGACCTGGATGGAGCTGAGGGACTGGCTGGTTGAGGATGTCGGTTGCTTGGCAGAGCTCCCTGTGAACCAAAGTAGAGATAATGAGTGCATGACAGCAGAGTCAAAAGCAGGAGAGAAAGCACTCACAGTTGAGTTGAGGGAGGGATGAAGTGGTGCAGGCTCCCCACATGGGTGTTCGCTGCTGATCTCACCGTTGCTGCAGGCACGGTCCATGTCCTCACCAGTCAGCGCCATGGCACACTCCTCAAAGTGAGTGAGGGGCCTAATGTGGGCCACTCCACCCCCGGTCTGGGTCCTCTCCCTACTTCTGTGAGTCAGCTTCTGCTGTATGAAATCAGGTGGAGGGAGTGTGAGCTGGATGCATGGCGCTGAATGGAATGTTTGTGTGGCGAGTGGAGCCATGGACAGGATGATGACGTGAGCTCGAGAGGGTATGAGCCTGATGGAGATGTGAGGGTGTGTGTGAGAGTTAGTGCTGTTAGAGATGTGAGATCTCTGTGGATGTGTGCTGGGTTTGTGTGTGTGTGAGTTGAGAGTGATGAGAAGAGTGACTTACCCTGGCGGAATGGAGGAGATCATTTATCCTCTTTCTGCACTGGGTGGCTGCCCTGTTTTACAGGGCGTTGGCGGTGTCCACCCCTGCCACCGCCTCCCATGCTGGATTAGTGACCTTGCTTGCTGGCCTTGGCCCAGTGTGGGGATAGTGGACTTCGTGGTATGTCTCTACTGTATCCAGTAGGCGCTCGAGGGTGGCGTTGGTAAATCTGGGGGCAACACTTTTCGTCCCTTTGGTAGCCATGACTTTGCAGCATCTCCCTGTCCCTTGACAAGTACGATCTCTCTGCAAAGGTGGCCTTTAAATATAGCGCCCGGTTTACTGAAGGCCTGATGTGACGGCGGGGCAGGCGATTGAGAGGCCACCCCACCAGCGACCCGGCATGTTTCCCAGAAATGCATAATTAATGAGGCGGGATCGGGATGATACGGCGTGAAAAGCCACCATTGTGGCCGGCGGGTAAAATGTCCTTTTTCCCGCCATCTACTGCACTTAGTGAAAACCTGGGATGTTTCCGCCCAAAGACCTCCCCTCACTAACGTTGACATGTGATCAACCACATAGCCACAGAAACATACTTGAGGGGACAGTTTAAAGTTTAAGTTATGCTCCTGTGCAGAAAGATTATTTCTAGTGAAGTTGAGAAGCAATTACTGGGAAGCTTTGTTTTTTGCTTCTGGCTGATGTAGGATTACTTAACATCAGAGATCATGTAACCCGACTTCCTTAATTTAGCCCTGGAACAGAAAGACAAATTGGTTCTATTTTAATCGAAGCTAAAAGTGAATCCAATCATGTTAACTTTGGCAGAATGATGTTTCAAATGGGAAAGGTATTAGTCTGGAAGTTAAAATTGCTAATATTAGCCGATTCACATTTAATACTTGCTATGTCATTTCTCTGTTCAGGGCTATTAACCCATCTACTCTTGTCACAATATTAATAAAAAGATATTGACTGTGAAATTCTTGGCATTGCTCCCGTCCATTGGCATTACTTCACCGCACATCTGGATAAGTAAAACCAGCAAAGCGGGAGTAGCTCCAAGGAATTTCACAACAAAAGCCGCAGTGGAAAGGAAAATGATTCCAAGTTTGGAGCATTGATTTATGAAGATGAAATGTGGAGGTTAAGTATATTGGCCCCAAAATCCATGGGCCACGGTCCTGGTGTAATTGCCATGATTCTGCCCGCTGATGCCCTCCAGCTGTGAACCCACCAGAGTATGCAGTGTCAACAGGGCGGCTGGCTATATACTTGCAGGTGCCAATGGGTGCCTGCACCCACCTACCCCAATGCAACCTCAAAATCTGGTGCCTGCCTGCTGAGGAGGGGATAA
Source organism: Cetorhinus maximus (assembly GCF_964194155.1). Classification (NCBI taxonomy): domain Eukaryota; kingdom Metazoa; phylum Chordata; class Chondrichthyes; order Lamniformes; family Cetorhinidae; genus Cetorhinus; species Cetorhinus maximus. The sequence continues at coordinate 141,174,488 of NC_135881.1, read as the reverse complement.
GTTCCCTAGATTCCTTCCAGATTCAATTTAGTGTCCCCCTGTATAAGAGGGCCAGAAGAGGGTAGGAAAGTAAGTTGTGAAGAGCACATATCGAGTAATAGGGTTCCACCAAGCCCAGGGTATCATTGCTGCTATCAATGTGATATTCTAGATTGTGACTGAACACGCCTTCAATTTCACCAGCAGGTAGATTTTCAATCTGTGAATATACAGCTAGTAAATGATGCCAACTGCATCATTCTGTATGTTACCATGTAACTGCCTCAATTCATTTGTTCGCTATCAAAAACGCCTGCATTTTTTAGCCAGAACAATGTATCCTGATGGCTATTTGGAGACCAGGTCCTGCACGAAATGAGACACAACTGTTCCAATCAAGTTGTGGAAACTCTGAGCTATTGAGTCAATCGTGGTAGCAGTTGAGGTTGCCACTCTGAAAGCCTCTTTATGATACCCGTTACCTTGGAAATCATTCAACAAGCTCCTCGACACACCACCTGCCTTGTGCTGCAGATGTGAACTGTTGACTTCCCTAACTTATCCCTTACTTCCAACACATCACCAGAAATTGTCTTATTGCTTGCACATGTGTGATGTTGCCAAAGCATAGGGCTGGATTTTATGGGGCGGTGGGGTCTCTGCACTCCACAGCATAAAAATTGGGAGAGAACTTGGCCCGGCTTTGCCAACTCACCCTGCAACCATTTAATGGCTGTTGGCCCTTTAATTAGACTGAGGTGGGCCTTCCACCCCCAACGTGGGAGGAAATCCCATCTCCAAGTGCTGCCAGCCATTAAAATGGCGGGCAGTTCTCTAGTCCCAGCAGCACCACTGGGAGTCGTGGCCACTGCTGGGACTGCACCCAGTCCCCAATGGCAATGATCGCTGGAGCTGAATGTGAAGGTTAATGGGGTTGGGATGGTTGGTGGAGGGGAGTTGTGGTGGTATTGCCGAGGCCAGGATGGTCAGCCCAGCAAGGGGGTGGGTGGCCAGGGTGGAAAGGGAAGGGTGGGAGAGGAAATGCAAGGCCAGGAAGAATGGGAAGGGGCTTTCAATGGGAACGGGGCATCTGGAAAGGAGATACCCACCATCCCACACACCCCCGACCTTGACCAACCACCAGACCCAGCAGTGAAACCTGCCAGGCTGGACACTTGGTGTGGCCTCTCCCAGTGCTGGTTGAAACCCAGTGGTGGCAGTAGGAGGCCCTTAAGTGGTCATGAATTAGCCACTTGAGGATCTCAATTGTCCTGCTTACCAAATAGCAGGACAATGTTTTTGTGTTTTTTTGAAGTTAGCCTGCACCAGAGGGACAGCTTTACCAAGGGCCGTCAAAGCCACCAGGGCCCTGAAATTTTAAACCTCAAGCTCATTTCCAGCTGCTGCGGAATTCAGTAACATTATTTAACTCACAGTGTACTTTTCGCCAGGAAAAAACAACTCCATGATTTGTCCTCTGGAAAATATGCGGATATCAGACCTCAACATATAATTGCATGGCCCACACAAATAACAAGATGCTCCTCTCAGTCAATGTCTAAATGGTCAGATACCAGAAACACAGAGGCTGGGATTTTCTGTGCCCGCCGGTGTCAGGCGTGCTCGGTGGCGTGAGCGGACAATACGGTGTGATCGGTTTCACAACGGCGTGAAACCAGTTTGCGATCGTCCGCTCAGCCCGCTGATGGCGGGCCACAATGAGGCAGGAACCTCATTGCAACACATCTGCATATCATTATCAGCAGCCAGTCGGAATCATCCCCCGCACTGGTTCGTCCGTCCACATCGGCATGAAAGCACGCCGACGTGTTTCACAACAGCGCATAAACGGCGTGCACTTAGCGGGCTGCACTTTGAAGGGAACTTGGAGGTGAGTACACAACAATTTTGTGCATTGCTCGCCAGGGTCGCCTGTTGGACTTCAGGCTTGAGAAGCTTTGGGGGTGGGGTCAAGGACAGCCCTGCCTTGTTGGGGTGGAGTGGGGGGTGGGGGGGGGCAAGGGCTGTCCTGCCATTGAGGCAACTTGTTGTGGGGGAGGGGGGGGGGTGGTTAGGGTGGGCAAGGGAAGTTACCACGCATTAGGGAAAACTGTATAAAGTGACCATTTCTCTGCAGCTGAGACAGTTCACGCGCAGCCACATTGAGATGAATGGAGTTGGGCTTCTAGCTTATCTGCCCACTCAAGCAACGCAGAGGCATCAAAGTGCCACCAAGTGCTCCAAAGAATTTCACCCCCACCACCTCCCCCCCGACCCTGACCAGCACAGACTGCAAAGGCATGAGTGTTTTAGTGGACTGCAGAACAGTTGGACGACTGGCCAAATTGTACAATCTCCTTGCTAAAGCTGGCCATGGAGCAGTCACTGGTGGAGGCGCTCACAGCCGCTTGCAATGTCATCATCCTGGTTTGGATCAGTCTCCCCCATGGTTCAAGCTAACAGTGTAGTGTGGTGGAGGTGGGTGGGGTTTCAGGCAGCCATGCAACACACTAAACTCTGGCCATCCAAGTGGTGGCCTGCACTCTCCGGGAATCGTTAAGAGGCCTTCACACTTAACCAGGACAGCTTCTTAATGCACCCAAGCTAACCCATGCGTCTCTCTCTTTCATCCTGCAGGAGGAGTACAACAGGATCATGGAGCCTGGTGAACTAACTGCACACCTTGTGACGTACAGAGAGCAAAGATGATGGAGGAGAGAGCAAATGAGGCACCGGGCTGTGCAGAGGCAGGAGCAACAACCTCAGGAAGAAGGGGCAGCTGGGGCTCCCACACATTCCGCTGAAGAGCCACAGTGAGCCATTGCTGGTTGGTGCTTAGCGACATCCAGGGTCTATAGACATCGCCTTTCATTCTTGCAGATAACTGAGAACCAGTGTCGCCGAAGATTGCACATGCCTAGGGAACTGGTTGGACACATCTGCCAGCTACTGCAGGATTTGGCGCCACAGGGGCAAGAAGGGCATCCTCTGCCAGTGGCTGTGAAAGTGACTGTGGCGCTCAATTTCTATGCCAGTGGCTCCTTTCAGGGCTCCACAGGGGACCCCTGTGGGATCTCACAAGCCTCCACTCACAAATGCATCCATGAGGTCATGGGTGCCATCTTTGCGAAGGCACAGAACTTTGTGCATTTTGCCCGGGACCAGGACAGCCAGGATGCAAGAGCGATTGGATTCACCCAGATTTCGGGTTTCCCTCAGGTGCAGGGTCCATTGAATGCACTCATGTGGCAATCAGATCTCTGTCACAACACACAGTGGGCTACATCAACCACAAGGGACTCCATTTGTTGAATGTGCAGCTGGTGTGCAACCACCAGAAACACATCCTGCAGGTGTGCGCACGGTTTCTAAGGAGTGTGCACAACACATAGATCCTCAGTTGGTCACAGATCCCTGCAGTCTTCTAGAGTCCACAGAAGCTGCGGGAATGGTTTCTCAGGGACAAGGGCTACCCACAAAGGATGTGACTGGTGACACTTTTGTGGCAGCCTCAGACTGCAGCAGGGCGAAGGTATAACGAGGCTCATGCAGCAACTCACACCTTGGGGGAGCAAACCATTGGGATGCTGAAAATGAGGTTCCGGTGCCTGGACCGGTCTGTTGGAGTCCTGCAATATAGTCCACAGAGGGTATCACATATCATCATCGTCATCTGCTGCTCCCTTTACAGCCTGGTGCTGCAATGGGGAGAGGAGCTGGCTGAGGAGGAGATGCAGGAGCTGGAGGTCTCTTCAGGTGAGTAGGACGTTGACAGGGATGAGGGTGAGGAAGTCCTCGAAGGCGACGATGATGGGGATGAAGCCCTTGCACTGGCCAGATGAGGTAGGCACACTCAGGAGGCTCTCATAGCTGCTAGATTTGTGGAGATGATGACAACATGCAGTGAGGAGACACCATAGGTCCTCACATCACACCTATGAACGTTTGACTCCAGTTTGGCTTACTGCAGTGCACATACCCTCTGTGAGAATGCTCCTGTCATGGAGACGCAGTGGAGGCCCTAATAGTTACTCAATTGCAGGTAGATGATGATGACATGCAGTGAGGAGACACCACAGATCTTCACGTGGCCTCTGAGAATGTCTGACTCCTATCTGGCTGAGGGCAGCTCGCTTGTGCTCTGTGATCAGGGTCATATCATAGAGACACAGCCGAGAAACTTTAGAAGCGTCTGATCCTTTGTCCGCCTTCAGCACCTGAGCCCTTCAGGAGAACAGCGTCACTGGTCACAGGTGTTGAAGAGATGGGGGGTCAGTCCCACCTTAAAAGTGCTGAGAGCACACAGAGAGAATGACGGAACTCTTGTGGCGCCTGCCATTACATTCTTGCAGCCATGACAAGCACCGTCGAGGTGCAGGCATCAGTAATGTGTCTAGGGAGTGTGAGGCTGGACTATCACTGTAGTCTGAAGACTTCACAAAGCATAGGGAAGAGGCCCTGGACTGAGACACCTGCCTTTATCCATGCAGAAAGGTTTCACATCTGAGTGACACAAACACTGCTCATCAGAACAAGGAGCCATAGGCAGGTAGGCATTCTTGCGGGTTTATTGACAATAGTGAACATTACGTATAAGTGATCAACACCAATGCCCAGGCTGTGCAACTAATTCTCCTTAACTTTCCGAATCCTGCCACTACATCTTGGTGCTCCTTGGACATCCACAATGGAGGTGGAGGCAGCCTGCTGACTGCTGCGTCCTGCCTGTGATGACCTTGGTGGGTGTCCTCTGGAGGGCTGAGTCTTGGAGGGCCTCGGCCTGATTTCAGGGTCTTGCTGTGTGGCAGTGGCACCCTCTTCGGCCTGAGAAGCTGGAGCTGCTGAAGTCTGAGGAAGAGGGTATTCGGATGGGCCGGACACTTCTGGGGTCACCTCAATGGATGGCCCAGGGAGTGCACCTACTGACCCTCCTCCTTATGGGTGCCCGAGGGCCCCAGGTCAACTCCTTGAAGAGAAGGGCTAGCTGGAATGGGATTGAGCAGCCCGGCACCCCTCACGTGTACACACTGTTGGAGGCCAACTATGGCAACTATGGAGTTGAGCCTGCGCAGCAGTGCAGGAGCAACATCCTGGACCAAGGTCACCATGGCGGCTGCCATCCTGCCAGTGTTGACTTCAGTGCATTGGCATGCCGGCGCTATCACCTCAGAGTGAAGGTGGACGGACTCCTCCATCGTGCCTTGCAATCTGAGGAGTGCAGCGGACATCGCTTCCTGATGTTTCCGAGCCTGTCTTTGCAGCTCCAGCAACTGTGACATGACCGAGTCCAGAGGCTCGTCACCTCACTCAGACTCAGCAAATTTCTGGCCTCCAACAGTTCGTGGGGACCTTGATTTAAAACATTCCTCCACCGGTCTGCGACTTCTCCTTCTTGTTGTGAGCCAACTTGTCCTGCATGAATAGAGATGGAGAGGGTGTAAGCAGGACACCTGCCAGGCCAAATGATAAGTATGCCCTGGCATGTGTGGGTGGTGAGTGGTCCCATGGATAGGATGAGGACAATAACAGTGAGTGTGAGAGATTGAACGGTGATGTCCCTTGAACTGGTAATGAGTGAGGGCCCTGTGGATGTGTGATGGGTTTGTGAGTGTGTGAGTAAAGAGTGATGAGAAGAGTGACTTGCCCTGGCGGAACAGAGGAGATCATTTATCCTCTTGTGGCACCACCACTGCCACCACCTTCCAAGCCTGGTTAATCATGCCGTTGCCCATCCTGTGACCAGAGTGGGGGTAGGGGACATCCTGGTGGGACTCTGCAGCATCTAAAGGCATTCCAGTGATGCATTGCTAAACCTGGAGGCTGAAGTCTTTTTGCCTTTCATGGACATCTATGTAGTAGTCATGGTCTGGAAGCATTGAGATGTTTGCACGTGGCTGGACTTTAAATATGGCGCCCGGTGTGATGAAGTATCGAGGTGATGGCGGGAGGGCGAATGAAAGCCATGGATGGATGGATCAAGAAGAAATCGAGCATCTAGAGGCTGAAAGCCTCTGGTTCACTGTGCAGGAATGTGGGTTGGAGCTCACGCTCAGATTAGAAGCCCAAGGATTTGAAATGAGGCTGGAAGGTTTGCCTATCTTGTGCTCAAGGGTGAATTACAAGGAAAGACCCTCACTGTGAAAGACAGTCCTGGGTTTAAAAACTACTGGGCTGAGAAAGGAAGGAGATGTAAGTAAACCCTCGGCAGCCAAGAATTACTTTGTACTGAGTCCGGGAAAATTGAATGAGTATTTAAGGGACAGTGTAAAGTATACCTGTGAAGTGAAGTAAAAGGGAAAAGTTCTGTTCTGTACTTTAAAGTGTTAAAGTATAAGTTGCCTACAAAAGGTGTTTAGACAATGGTGCTTTTAATCTGCTTGTTGCAGTAAAATTCTTAAAATGTGAAATCTTGATGTGTCATCCTTTCAGCTATCAACTGGAAGTTCGAATTTCTTTTTGTAAAGCTATCAGTCTCTGCGGGGATCCTAACAGAATTAAGATATGTCAAGTGACCTGAAGTTCACAGCTACGCTTGCAGACTGAGCAGAGGTGTTCAGGAAGGAAATTAACCAATTTGTGTTTGGCCTTTCCAATGCCATTTCTTTGGGGAATCAAAGCCCGTGTTGCTGCTTAGTCATGCGGTATGTTTTGCTTCACCATTGACTTTATTCTTTCAGCTGTCAAGCCTGAGCTCTGGAATTCCCTTTCTAAACCTTTCTGCCTCTCTGCCTCTCTTTCCTCCTTTAAGATACTCCTTAAAACCTACCACTTAAGCCAAGATTTTAGTTCTCTGCCCTAACATTTTCTTATGTGGCTTGATGACAAATTTTAGGTGATAATGCTCCTGTGAAGTGCTGTGGCATGTTTTACTATGTTAAGGGCGCTATTTAAATTCAAGTTGTTTTTAGTGTTGTGCATCTTATTGTGCTTCTTGTTGGTGCTTCCCAATAAGAACAGCACTAAGGTAGCTTTCAGAATTCAGCTGGGCTTGCAGCTCCTTCTGATGTAGCATGATTTTTAGCTGTAATACCAGGTTTAATTGCCACTGAGTCTTGTAGCTGATTGTTGTAGCTTGCTGATAGAAAGTGGAGAGGAACATATGCCAGAGTAACAAAGATAACCATTCAAACAGTGCATATATTATTAAAGTGTATGGTAATGTTATTCTGGAGTACATGAGTCTGAATGAAAAAGTGAATGAATTTGTAAAAAAGACTTTCCTCTTGTCGCCATTGGTTCTTTTGCCAATCACTTTAAATCTGTACATTTCAGATTCTGAACCCTTCCACCAATAGGAATAGTTTCTCTCTACTTATTTTCTAGACCCCCCAAATGATTTTGAACTCCTCTATCAAATCTCTCCTCAACCATCTCTCTCCTCTAAAGAGAACAACTCCAGATGCTCCAACCTATCCACACAACTGAGGCCCCTCATCCTTGGGAACATTCTTGTAAATCTTTTCTGCACCCTCTCTGAAACCTTCACATCCTTCCTAAAGTGTGGTTCCCAGAATTGGATACAATAGGCTGAATTAATGCTTTATAAAGGTTTATCTTACCTTCTTTGCTTTTGTACCCCAGGCATAAATTTATAAAACCCAGGATCCCATATATCTTTTTAACCACTTTCTCAATCCACTTTGTCACCTTCAAAGATTTGTGCACATATACCCCAGGTCTCTCTGTTCTTGCACTCCTATTAGAATTGTATCCTTCATTTTATATTGTCTCTTCTCATTTTTTCCTGCCAAAATATATCGCATCTCACTTCTCTATATTACATTTCATCTACCACATGTCTTCCCTTTCCACCAGTCTATGTTCTCTTGAAATCTATCACTATTCTCATGGTTCACACCACTTCTAAGTCTTGTGTCATCTGTAAATTTCAAAATTGTGCTCCAAATTTAAGTCATTAATATATACTATGAAAAGCAGCGGTCCTAGTTCCCTACGGAACCCCAGGCTATATCTTCCTCCAGTCCAAAAAACAACTATTCACCACAACTCTCTGTTTCCTGTCACTCAGCCAATTTTGTATCCATGCTGCCACTGTCCAGTTTGCTCCACAGGCTTCAACTTTGCTGGCAAGCCTATTATGTGACGCTTTATCAAACGCCTATTGGCATGTACACCATATCAACTCTCTATGTTACCTCATCAAAAAATCCACTCAAGTTAGTTGAACACAATTTCCCTTTAACTAATCCTTCTTTGCTTTCCTTAATTAATTCGGACTTGTCCAAATTACTGTTAATTTTGTCCTGGATTATAATTTTTCACCACTGGGGTTAAACTAGTTGATCTGCAGTTCCTGGGTTTACCCTTACACCCTTATTGAACATCATTTGCAATTCTGGCACCATTGCTGTATCTAAGGAGGATTGGAAGATTATAGCAGTGCCTCCGCAGTTTCCTCCCTTACTCCCCTCAGTATCCCTGATCCATCCCATCTGGACCTGGTAGCTTTAAGTACATCCACCTTTTCTGGTATCTCCTCTTTATCAATTTTTTGCCATCCAGTATCTCACCTGCATCCTTTTTCACTATGACTTCGGCAGCATCTTTATTTGGCTAAAGACAAATGCAAAGTGTTCATTTAGTGCAGCAGTTCTGCTCTTTGCCTCGATGTGTAAACCCCCTTTTTTGTCCCTAATCGATCCCACCCCTTTTACACCATATGGAAGATTTTTGGATTCCCGTTTATTTTGGCTGTCAGTTTATTCTCGCAGTCCCTCTTTGCCTCTTTTATTTCCTTTCTCACTTCCACTTCAAACTTTCTATATTCAGCCTGGTTGACACCTGTATTATCAGCTTGACATCTGTCATCCGCACCCCTGTTCTGCTTAATCTTACTCTCCATTTCTTTCATCATCCAGGGAGCTCTGGCTTTGGTTGCCCTACTTCTTCCCTTCATGGGAATGTACCACAACTGTACCCAAACCATCTCCTCTTTAAAAGCAGCCCATTGTTCCATTATAATTTTGGCTGATAATCTTGATTCTAATTTGCCTGGGCTAGATTTGTTTTCATCACATTGAAATTGGCTCTACTCCAATTTAGTATTTTTACTCTAGATTGCCCCTTGTTCTTTTCCATTGTTAACCTAAACCTTTTGGTGCTCTGATCACTGCCTGATAAACGATTCCCTGCTGACACTTGATCCACTTGACCCAACTCATTCTCAGAACCAGATCCAGCAGTCTCTCCTTCCTAGTTGGTTCAGGAACACATTGGTCAAGAAAATACTCTTCAAAGCACTTCAAAAACTCTTTCCCCTCTCTGGCCTTTACATTACTACTTTCCCAATTTACATGAGAATAACTAAAGTTCCCAATTATACCTACTCTGTCGTTTTTGCACCTCTCTGTAACTTCGCTGCCAATTTACTCCTCTATCTCTTTCTTTGGAATGCACTGTGTTGTGTAATGGCACCTCTATTGTTTCTTAAATCTAACCAAAATGATTCAGTCCTTGACCCCTCCAGCACATCCTTGCTCTCTGTATATACTTTAATATTGTCTTATTTATTTAGCTTGTGCATGGTCACAGAGCCAAACAATAGCCTTGTCAGTGGCTAGATGGAGTTCCTTAAGCCCGCCTTCAAGTTTAGTCAATGGACACTCCTCGACAATGTGAGTCATTGTTTGGGCTGCACCACAGCTGCAGCCTGGATGGCCTTGGCGATGCCACCAATGTTGGGGCCTTGACCAGTCCAGAAACAGTTTAAAAGACAAACTGTTGTCATGGGAGATCAAATTCAGGTGGACAAGCAGTGGGGTGTATGACGAGAGAGTGGTTTCTGGCAGATTATTTCCCGTCAATCCACCTGCCATATCTGTTACTCCTCAGTGTGGTGGGTTTAACCCTGTGGGGTCGTGTGAGGGAAGGCATACTGCTGGTGGATTGAGGAGGTCATTGATTAAGGGCAGGCTTGGGTTGGAGTAAACCTTCTCTTGTAGCTTTCCTATTGCAATTACCCGCAAGATGTGGGAGGTTGGGCGTGGGAGTGGTGGTGACAGGGGAGGGGAATTGTTACTCAGGACAGGGAGGTGAGTTGGTTGAAGAGTACCTGTGATGATGTGCATTGTTGAGTTGAGTTACACGCCAATAGGTTTTGCATGGGCAGATTGGTACCACACTGGGGCGCAGTATTCTGCAGTTGAGTACGTGATGGCAAAAGCAGAGGTCCTTAGGGTATTGGCCTGTGGTCCCCATGAGGTACTGGCCAGTTTACTGAGGAGCTTATTGCAGGGTTAATTTTTTTCTGCAGCCTTGATGAGATGTTGTCCATTGGTGAAGGTCCTGTCAAGGGTGGCGCCTGAATAAACAGTGCTTCAGTCTCTGGTCATCCAGGGTAATGTTCAGTTCCCTCTTCACACTGGGAAAGTGGAAAGTGCTAGAGATCGTTTTAATAGTGCTTTTTTTAAGCACTATGTCTGGCAATAGTCAGCCAGCTTTGCAGTATCGTTGTTTAGTGTGTCTTCCAGCTCAAGGAAAGGCTGAGCCTGTATGCCACAACAGATGTCAGCTGCCTAGATAAACTTCCAGTACCAGGTTAGGGCTAGGTCATTGGTGTACAATATTCTTCTTAATCAATACTGCCATCCCACCTCCTTTCTTCCCTTCCCTTTCTTTCCTGATCACTTGTATCCAGGAAGGTTTAGTACACAGTCCTCCCCACATCACAGTCCCATATTGTTATCTAGTCCTGCAGCTCACCAATCCTATTTACCATGCTTTATGTGTTTATATACATGCACTGTAAACTTAATGTAAACCTTATTGCATTTCCCCTTATTCTGACCTCACCTAATACTGCACTGCTTTTTTATTTATTCATTCATAGGGTGTAGGCATCACTGGCCAGGCCAGCATTTGTTGCCCATCCCTAATTTTTTATTTCTTATTCTAGTGATATCTGCCTCTCCCAAACCTTTGTGCACCTTGGTTCTCCTTTCTAATACTACATCCTGGTTCACACCCTTCTGCAAAGTTAGTTTAAACCCTCCCCAATAGTATTAGCAAACCGTTCCGCAATGACATTGGGTGTGACTAAATGAATGTACATTATTGCAGCTAAGTGGGGTTGTAAGAATGCTTTGAGGATTTGCCTTTCTAAATACCATTTCAGTTTTAAGTGGCAATAATTAAATGTGTTCTGCTGCAGTGTAGGCATGAAAGTTAGAAAGAGTTCACTGAGGGTTTAGGATAAAACATTAATCATGGATTAACATGGTGAGAGGAAATGTTATAGCATGCAAAAATGCCCATACATTGAGCACAATGAAATAACCTCTAGCCTTACCTTGGAAGAATTTTGTGGGACTTTCAACCTTTTTACTTATCTTTTCTCATATTCTGGCTGTTTGACATTTACCCAGTCTGTCATCTCTCCCAAACAGAATGGATCATCTTGTTGTTAGAGTGTATTGGACTCTCAAGGAAGAAAGCCTCCTTTGTTGCACATGTTGTAGAAGTTCCTCCAAAACAGCATCTGAAAGTCAATAAGCACAGCATTGTTGACCAGCCAGCTCCAGTTCATTTTCCAACAACCACCAAGCAGCCCTTAAACAGCAGCTACAGCTTTTAAGAAGTTCAACTGTGTGCTGACAGGGAGTTCCTGCTGGCAGACAATCTAGGCTGGGAGCTCATGATAAATACTTAAGGCTGACTTAGGAAAAGTCCGTGTGGTTGAGCCTGTGGTATATCAGTAAACACTAAGCTCACTGCTTTCCAGTCCTGTTCTTCAGGCCAAGACCGGAATATCAGTCCTATGTTCTTTCTACAAGACACAAGGATTAGACACAATGCAATTTTCAACTTGTTAGTACTTCAACCTGATTGATGTACGCAGGGCACATTAATTTGCCTATACAGTTTGATAACAAGTTGTTCAATTCTATCCTGTTAGAATACTGTCGAAACTCTTCAGAGAAAATCTTCGAATTAACATTTATCATGCCTCTAGTAGAACAGAAGTAGAATACCTGCGGTGAATAATAAATTATGTTCTTATGAAACAAGTGCATTTCATGTGTGCGGGTTAATTAAAGAAAACTTTAGATTTCCCAGGGGGATGAAAATTAGTTCCAGTGCTCTGAGTTAATATAGTAATTCCATTTAATGATTCCTCGGGGGTGATTTTAAAGATGAGAAGAATTGGTATGGCTGGGGGCCAAGGTGGTCAGGAAACTGACTGGCATGCTACAGCCTGAACCCAGGAAAATAATTCCTGAACCTTAATTATATAATCAGAGGTAGTTTCCTGTACAAACTAGTTGGAAGAGTGGCATGGCTGGTGGGCATATGCGTGATTTTGGGCAGCAAAACGGCACTGCCGAGAACACAATTGGACAGTTCCGGGCACTAAAATAAACGTTTGGGATGGTATTTGGAATGCTTGGAGGAGGAAATTCTGGGAAGAATAAGCCTGGGGCTTTGTTATGAGGCTTGGAGTATTAGTCCTGTTTTTCCAGGTCCAGAGAACAACAGGAAAAAAGATTGAAATAACATACTCTTCAAGCACTGGATCCACTTCTTGACAGGTTTGACCTGGCAGGCAAGCCAGAAGGATTCCTGCAAGCGTAGGGTTAAAACTGCAGTCGAACCTCGATGACACCATCAGAACTTGAACTGCATATTTAAATAAAAACCTTTGGGCAGTGTCCTTAGTATAAGCAACAGTATCGGCGCTGGACAGCTGCAGATGCCCTGCTTCATTTTACCTGTCTCCCTGCCCGTTTTCCACCAGGTAAGGCAAGTTAAATTTATCAGTCAGGGTGATACAAAATGTATATTTCCCGATAATCTCAATGGCCCCTTCCTCATAGGCAATCATGGATAACCATTTTTGATAACCTTTCTTCTCTCTTTTTCATGTGCTGCAATTTTTATGTGCAGCATTCAGGAAAGAGGATTGGTGTTACCCAAATACAAAGAGAGTCATCTTATGTGGGTGTGTGAACATGCAACATTGGGGAACTTGCATTGTACTTCATGTTTGCAACTGCTAACACTTATGGCAGTAGTGTAAAGTGTGATCAAAGTATAATAATTTCCATAATATTTTTCTGGTTTATTGTGAAGTAGGTTTATGGGGGTAAGTATAGTTGGGTATGTGTGTTATGCAATGATATTTGGAGTCAAGTAGACTGCAAGTTTTAAACTATCAAATGAAGCCAGGTGCTTGATATGCTAATGAGTAAACATGGATGCTGGGTCAGGCCATTAGGACAAAAACAAAATTTATCTCATTTTGATAATCCAAAAAAATTGACATCACCTTCCCTGGTCTTAACTCCCAGACCAGAAAACATAAACAAAACATTACACAACAGAATGCATGGATGTAAAATGTGAAGGAAATTTGCATTTTTAAATAAATGGAGGGATATTTGAATTTCAAAGGGAGCTTAGTCTGTTTACACCTAGCCAGATGAGCAAGGCTAAGGAATGTGTTTATTTTTCCCAAAGGTTACTGATAATATATTGGCAGCATGAAAGTTTTAATATTATGAAGAAGATACAGTTTGAAAGACATATGGAACTATAGAATTTACATATTCAAAAGAGTGAAACATATATAAAGGAGAATTAAAGGCTATGGTCAGGATTTTATGCCTCGGGGGGCCGGCATGCGCCCGACCCGATCAGGTGTAAACTAACGTGAGAAGACGTTGGGCAAGAGTCTTGATGTCATCTCATACGTGCCTAATCTTCAGGTCGGTGGGCGCATGTGGGAGTTGGAGCCACGCCCGCTATCAATTAAGAGGCCACTTAAGGCCATTAAAAACCCAACTGAAGCCGATTTTACATTGCCTGTGTGATTTTGCACTTGTTGCATGACAAAATGGGCAGGCGGGCAGCCCATATTTTGCAAAGCCTCATCAAAGGGTGGAATAAAAAGAGCCAGCAGCATTGCAAGTGTGAGTAGTGAGGAGTTTAGGGGATAGTTTGCTGCTGGCTGCTTATTTGAACTTGAAAGCTTCATCTCCATTCTGAGCTTCAGTCTTAGCATTTCCAGGCTTCATTCCAGGACTCATTGGTGTCTCCAAGACCCCAGAGGATTTTGACCATGTGGACCCTTCCAGGTATCAGACAGCCTTCTGTGACCCTGGTAATGGGGATTGTGGTCTCTGTGGGAGGCACCTCCTCCTCTGAGGAGGAAGAGAGGGGCAGAAGGGAGAGGAGGCCAGGTGTCCCAATGCAGCTTCCAGGGGAGGGACCTGAGGGAGGAGAGGCACAGGCACAAGGGGCGCAGATAGTCCAAGGTGGAAGGCTTTGCAGAAGATGCCACTCTCCTGCTGCCAGGGTTTACAGGTGGCGATGCAGCTACTTCAATATATCCGAGGCGCAATGCCAAAGGAGGCTCCGCCCCTCCAGGGAGACCATGACCTCCATTTGCCAGATGATATAGCCTGAGATCAGCTCCGACTGTGTAGGTGGACAGCCCATGCCAGTGGCTCTGATGGTCACAGTGGCCCTCAACTTCTATGCCTCTGGTTCTTTCCAGGGCTCAGTGGGGGATCTTTGCGAAGTGTCCCAATCAGCTGTCCACAAGCTAGTGACAGAAGCTTTGTTCAGGCAGATGATGACATTTATTCATTTCTGTGCGGATGAGGCCAGCCAGGCTCAGTCAGCCAGAGGCTTTGCAATGATTGCTGATCGAAGGATGCAATCGACTGCACACATGTCGCCATCAAGGTGCCAGTGGGTCAGCCGGGTGTCTTAGTCAACAGAAAGGGGTCCAATGATAGAGGACCATAGGCCTTCTGAAGATGCGCTTGCGATGCCTGGACCATTCAATGGGAGCACTACAATAACCCCCAGAGCGGATGTCACTGACTGGTTGCATGCTGCGCTCTCCACAACCTGGCACTGGCAAGAGGGCACCCACTGGAGGAGGAGGATCTTGAAACAGCTCCACAGGCCACAGAGGATGAATCCATTAGTGAGTCAGAAGAGGAGCACAGTGAGGAGAACACTGAAGGTGTGGAGGCTGACTTCTGTATCCATCAGAGAGGCAGGGACACCAGGGATGCCTTGATCCAACGTTCCTTCAGTTAGGCTACCAAAGATCTGCTTCCACCATGCCAGCTCATGGTGCCTTAAACTTACATTTGTGAGAGCTACGTCTTGGCATACCCTCCATCTCTGGTAGTGGCATTGGAGGCAGCCTGCTGACTCTGGTGTCTTATTGGCTTTGATGACCTTGGCGGTCGTCCTCTGGCCAGTGAAGCCTGTGCTGGCCTGGCCTGGGAGGGAGTGGCCATTGCCACGCCTGGCATTTCCCCAGTCATCACAGCCTCATTGGATGCCACGGTCACTGGCAGAGGAACAGAGGAGCTGCTGCCATCATCCAGCGTGCCCTGAGAGGACCCCACAGAGACAATAAGCAACTTGTGCGCCAACGTGAGGTTGCTTTGGACCTCCTTGCTTGCCACTGATTGACAGGAACCTAGCTGGGATATTGGGTGCTTCATCAATCTCCCACATTGGCATCTGAGGTCATTGCCAGTGTGAGGGCTTGCAGGTCCGAACGCAACCTCAGGAACTCCTGATTCTGTTCCTGGAGCTGGCTGTCCATGAGAGGAGGAAGAGGAGGCACTGCGCTCAGTCATGAGGGTCAAAGCAGTGCTTATGCTCCACATGGACTCCTCCACAACGGAGACCATGGTACGCATACCCCCATGGATCTGTGCCAGATCCTCCTGCACATCCCATTGGACTCCCAGCATATTCTGCCTAATGGATGACTCCAGAGGCTCATCATCTGCCTTCGGCTGAGCATTGCCCTTGTCTCCAGCAGTCCTCCGACTGCCGGCACCCTGGGCACTCTCTGCCTCCGCCTGGTCCTCAAGCAAGTGTGAAGTGACCTCACCGCCGGGCTCTGACATTCTAGCCGCCGATCTAGTGCCCACCGAGGTGCTGGTATCTGCGCTGGTACTTGGTTCAGAAAGCGGGTGTGACATAGTTAGTCCTCTGGAGTCAGGGGTGGCTTTTCAGGGTCCTGCGAATCTAAGGGAGAACAACAACATGTCTTTAGTTTAAGTCAGCTCACTGTCACTGTGCATGCCAGGCACCCTGGTGAGACAATTGAAATCTGCATCATGGTGCCATTGGCTTTCAATAATCAATGGGGAATCCAGTTTTGAGGCCAATGATGAGACTACACAAGAATGTTTGCACCATCCATAACTCTCACCTCTGTACACTGTACTCTTACCTTCGTCTGACACCCAAGTCTCTCTGTGGCCAGTTGACCGAGGTGCATGGCGTCTCTCCAGCTCCAAGGCGTCCTGCTCAAATCTGGATAGGATTAGAAAGTTTTGGGGACCTCCGCCTGTCCGCGACCTTTCAATGTTGTTATGGGATGCCTTCTCCTGAAAGGACAGAGGAGCATTGATTAGTTCACTCTCAACCTGCAGCGCCATTGCAGCCTAGCCAACCCCACATGAGGAGCACCTTGCATAGCACACCCAAGTCTTGGCCCTCAAGCCGCAAAGCACTCATTCCAAGCAGCCAGGGCTCACCCACTTGGCCAGCTCCGGCATTATTGATAGTTGGCATTCAGACACAAACACCCCTGAGCTCCATGGGAGGATGGTAGACCTTAACGCTTCAATACACTGATCCATGCCAACACAGTACACACCCTCCCGAGCACAGCAGGTTGCTTAACCTTTCGCCGCACTGCACCTACATGCGCCGCACAATGTCATGGCTGCTGATCTCCTCACAAGCTCTTTTTGTTAGGTGCGGTGGCCTCCTCCTTCCATCTCTGGGGACAAGGGTGTCCCTCCTGGTAGCCATCTCCTCCAGGAGGACCGCAAAGCACTCATCTGAAAACCAGGAGGCGAGTGCCCACTCGGCCTGCCCTCCCACCTGGCGTCTCCAGCCGCACGTGATGCCATAACATCAGTGTTCACAACGCAGAATATACATTCTTCCCCGGCAGCCTTCAAGGAGCTGCCTGTGCCAGTTTTAAATTGGCTGCCGGGTCACCATTGGACCTGGCGGCTGATAGACCCCCGCCAACCCTTTCCTGACCATTGGGAGGATGTGTTTCACGCTGGGAGGCCTTAATTGGCCAGCCAGCGTGAAATCGCGGTCGGGGGCCGATCGCGGGTGGCAGTCTGTTTCCCAAACAGCTGCAGGCTCGCTGATTGTGCCCGTCTGCCAAGGTTAAAATTCAGGCCTATGTGTCGGAGGACCATGTAAGATCTAACAGGAGTGTGTGAAATAGCCTTAATGGAGCCTCCAGCATTTGTGCATAAGTTTGTTATATAATGAAACTGAAGTTGGGGAAAAGCCGTTTGGAATTTCACTGTCAAGTGGGTATTGTGTTAACTTATTGGTTCTGTTTTAAATCTAAAATCTATTTTGGACCGTGCCTTAAAGGGGTGTAACGGGGGTCAGGTTAATTAGGAATTTTAGGAGTTATATAGTGGTAAGTAATTGTAGTCTTATGTATGTGCTTGACATCTTTTATTTTATTAATAAATATTTTCATTTAACTTTTAAAATCTCTAAAGGTCTTGATGGACTTATTACTTCTGAATTCAATGCACACATCTTGTAATAAATACAAATTGCAAAACCATTATGATAGCACGACCAAGTTTCCCTCATGGGTTTGGTCTGCCTGGCACACATCATCTGCTACGTCATAACAAAAGCTCAATGCAAGAATGCTAGCTGGTGAATTTAGAAACGCCTACATTTGGCACAGGTAATTCCATTCATCTTCTGTGAATGTGCATCATATTTACATTGAAGGGGAAGAATAAAGCTTTGCAATGCACAGCAAGCTATTAAGATATTGGCCCATGCTTGTACACTTACAGTGTCGATATTGCGTGGACCATAACATCTTTTCCTTTCCTGATCCCAGGTTCAAGTCATGACTGAGATCGCATTGATGCATTCAATTACTTCCACTCATTCCACCCTCTGAACTACTTTTCCTTGCGAACTGGTCATCCTGCCCTTCAAATAGCACCAACCAGAACCTTGCAGAGGGCGACATTCAATACCTGTTGGCCTGCTCTTGCCCCCCACAACTATGTTTCAGCAATAAAGAAGCATGCCTTTAAGGGCAGTCAGCAACTATTTAAGAGCTCCTGTTGCAGGAAATCTGCCCTGACGTCAGCACACTCCATATACACCATATGCCAAAGGCTGGAAGCGGTGTTAACTATATATTAATGAGTTGACACTGTCTTGGCACACCACTGTGCTATGACTTTATTATCAGTTTCAATGAGAGTCTCATGATCCAATGAATATCAGAGTCAGTCCCCATGCAAGGTAATAAGAGCTTCTTGGCACAATGAGTGCAATAGGTCCAATGTACCAGAGATTTAAAAATGAATTTTCCACTCCTGAAATGTGAGAAACTCTTTATTCAGGGTGGTGAGAATGTGAACTCACGATAATATGGGATAGCTGAGGTGAACAGCATTGGTGCGTTTAAGGGGAAATTCAATAAATACATCAAGGAGAAAGAAATAGAAGGATCTCTTGATCAGTTGGAGTGAAGTCAGGTGGGAGGAGGCTTATGTGTAGTATAACCAATGGCATAGGCCAGTTGGGTTGAATAGCCTGTTCATGTACAGTAACATGCAATGTCATTCTATGCTGGTCACCTTTGGTTTAAAAATTGTTTCAGTTATTCATTCATGAGATATAGGTATCATTGACAAGGCCAGTGTATGTTGCCCATCCCTAATTGCCCTTGAGAAGGTGGTGGCGAGCTGCCTGCTTGAACTGCTACAGTCTCAGCTGTGAAGGCACTTTCTCAGTACACTTAGGCACAGAGTTCCAGGACTTTGACTGAGCGATGACAAGTAATGGCAATATAGTTCCCAGACAGGATGGTGCATGATTCAAGTGGAAGTCAGTGATGTGGTGTTCCCAAGTGTCTGTTGCCGTTGTGGTAGATGTCCTGGATTTGGGAGTTGTTGTTAATGAAGCCTTGGCAAGGTGCTGCAGCTCACCTGCATCCAATTTATGCCTTTGATGGATGGAGTGAATGTTTAAGATGGTGGATGGAATGCCAAATGATCAGATTGTTTTCTCCTGGATGGTGTCAAACATCTTGAGTGTAATTGGAGCTGCACTCATCCAGGCAAGTGGAGAGTATACCATCACACTCCTGACTTGCAGCTTGTATATGGTGGAAAGGCTTTAGGGAGTTAGGAGTTGAGACATTCCCTGGAGAATTCTTAGCCTCTGACCTGCCCTTGTCGCCACAATATTTATGTGGCTGGCCCAGTTAAGTTTCTTGTCAATGGTAACCCCCAGGATGTTGAGATTGGGGTATTTGATGATAGTAATGCTGTTGAATGTCAGAGAGGAGTGGCTAGATTTTCTCTTGTTGGAGATGGTCATTACTTGGCACTTATGTGGCATGAATGTTTGCCACTTATCAACCCAAGCCTGTATGTTGTCCGGGTCTTGCTGAATGCAGGCATGGACTGCTTTATTTTCTGAGGAATTGTGAATGGAAGTGAATGCTGTGCTAACATTCCAAATTCTGACCTTATATTGGAGGGAAGGTCATTGATGAAGCAGCTATGATAGTTGCGCCAAAGACAACACCCCAAGGAATTGCAGTGATGTCCTGGCACTGAGATGATTGGCCTCTAATAACCCCAACTACAGCCTTTGTGCTGGGTATGACTCCAGCTGGTGGAGAATTTCCCTCCAATTCCCATTAACTTAGGTTTTACTAGGGCTCCTTAGTGCCACAATCAGTCAAATGCTGCCTTGATATCAAGGGTAGTCACTCTTAATTCATCTCTGGAATTCAGCTCTTTTGGTCATGTTTAGGCTAAGGCTGTAATAAGGTCTGGAGCTGACTGGAGGAATCCAAACTGAGCATTGGTGAGTAGATTGTTGTTGGGTAAGTGCCACTTGATTGCACTGTCAATGACACCTTCCCTCAGTGTGCTGATGATTGAGAGTAGACTGATGGGGCATGGGGGAGGGGGTGAGGGCTGGTAATTGGCCAGGCTGGCTTTATCCTGCTTTTTGTGAACAGGCTATATGTGGGTAATTTTCCCTTTTGTTGGGTAGATGCAAGTATTGTAGCTGCACTGGAATGGTTTGGCTTGAGGTGCAGTTAGTTCTGGAGCACAAGTCTTCAACACTACAGCTGGGAATGCTTTTGAGGTCCATATTATTGTAAAGGTTGTTAGTAAGTCTCACAAAGAGGTTCAAAGGCTTGATAGGTTGAACATTAAGTGTTTATTGGTAACACATAACTATATACATATGTACTAAATAAAGCCCAGACTAGAAGCTAACTTCATGGCGAACTCTACTAGACTTTTTCCATACACAGTCCACTATCATGTGGCTCTCTACATCATAATGTGGGCGATACTGTTTCTCCAGTTCATGCGAACATACAAACAAGGAGCAGGAGTAGGCCATTCAGCCCCTTGAGCCTGCTCCACCATTCAATAAGATCATGGCTGATCTGATAGTAACCTAAAATCTACATCCCACCTACACCGATAACCTATCACCCTCTTGTTTACCAGGAATCTATCCACTTCTGCCTTAAAAACATTCAAAAACTCTCCTTCCACCAGCTTTTCAGGAAGAGAGTTCCAAAGACTTTCTGAGTGAAAAAATTCCACCTCATCTTTGTTTTAAATGATGGACCCCTTATTTTTAAACAGCGACCCCTAGTTCTAGATTCTTCCACAAGAGGAAACATCCTCTCCAGATCCACCCTGTCAAGACCCCTCAGGATCTTATATGTTTCAATCAAGTCGCCTCTTACTCTTCTAAACTCCAGCAGATACAAGCCTAGACTGTCCAACCTTTCCTCATAAGACAGCCCACCCATTCCAGGTATTAGTCTTTTAAACCTTCCCTGAACTGCTTCCAATGCATTTACGCCCTTCCTTAAATAAAGTGACCAATACTGTACACAGTACTCCAAATGTGGTCTCACTAGTGCCCTGTACAACTCAAGCATAACTTCCCTACTTTTGTATTAAATTCCCCTCACAATAAATGATAACATTCTATTAACTTTCCTAATTACTTGCAGTACCTGCATACTAGCCTTTTGTGATTCATGCACTAGGACACCCAGATCCCTCTGCATCTCAGAGCTCTGCAACCTCTTACCATTTAGATAATATGTTTTATTTTTATTCTTCCTGCCAAAATGGACAATATCACATTTTCCCACATTACACTCCATCTGCCAGATCTTGTCCATTCACTTAATCTATCTATACCTGATTGTAGTCTCCTTATTTCCTTGTCACAACTTACTTTCCTACTTATCTTTGTGTCATCAGCAAATTTGGCCATCATTCCTTCAATCCTTTCATCCCTTCATTCTTTGCTGTTCTTATATTCTGTCCAATCTTTTGACCTGCCACCTATCTTTTCACAATTATATGCTTTTTATTTAAGTTTGATACTATCTTTAACTTTTCTAGTTAACCACAGATGGTGTGTCTGTCCCTTAGACCTTTTCTTACTCATTGGAATGTATCTATTCTCTGCATTTTGAAATATCCCCTTAAAAATTAGCCGCTGCATCTCTATTGACCTATCCCTTAACCTAACTTGCCAATTAACTTTAGCCAGCTCAGCTTTCATGCCCTCATAATTGCCCTTATTTAAGTTTAAAAACTTAGTCCCAGACCCACTCCTCTCTCCCTCAAACTGAATGTAAAGTTCAATCATATTATGATCGCTGCTTCCTAGGGGCACCTTCATTATGAGGTCATTAATTACCCCCTCTCATTGCATTATACCAGGTCTAATACAGCCTGCTCTCTGGTTGGCTCTAGAACATGCTGTTCGAAGAAACTATCCTGAAAGCATTCAATGTACTCCTCATCTATGCTATCTTTGCCCATCTGACTTTTCCAGCCTATATGTAAATTAAAATCTCCCATCGAAAGGGAAAAGTAGGGCAAAGAAACCCAGAGCTCCCTGGATGAAAAAGGAGATTGAAATTAAGATAAAGAAGAAAAAGTGCGCTTATGACAGGTGTCAGGTAGAAAATACAATTGAGAACCAAGAGGAATACAGGAGGTTCGGAGGGGAGGTGAAAAAGCATATTAAAGAAGCGAAGAGGGACTATGAGAAAAGCCTGGCAGCCAACACAAAGGGAAATCCCAAAGTCTTCTATAGACATATAAATAAGAAAAAGGTGGTAAAGGGAGGAGTAAGGCCGATTAGGGACCTAAAAGGGAATTTACCTTTGGATGAAGGGGCCATGACTGAGGTATTAGGTGAATACTTTGCATCTGTCTTTACCAAAGAGAAAGATGCTACCCAGCCCATGGTGACAGACGAGGAAACTCTGTCACTAGAACAGGGAGGAAGTGTTGAATAGACTGTCTATACTTAAAGTTGACAAGACATTGGGACCGGATGAGATGCATTCAAGGATATTGAAAGTGAGAGTAGAAATTGCAGGGGCACTGGCCATAACCTTTCAGTCTTCCCTAGCCTCAGAGGTGGTGCCAGAGGACTGAAAAATTGCAAACATTACGCCCTTGTTCAAAAAAGGCTGTAAGGATAAGCCCAGCAATTATAGTTTAACATCACAGCCAGTTTAACATCAGTGGTGGGCAAGATTCTAGAAACAATTATTCGGGATAGAATTAGTTTGTCACATAGAAAAATGTGGGTTGATAAGGAAGAGCCAGCATGGATTTCTAAAAGGGAAATCGAGTTTAAATAACTTGCTGGCATTTTTTGAAGCGGTAACAGAAAAGTCGATGAGGGTAATGCTGTTGATGTGATGTACATAGACTTTCAAAAGGCATTTGACACATTTCCACACAACAGACTTGTGAGAAAATTTATTGCTCAAGAAATAAAAGGGACAGTAGCAATGTGGATACAAAAGTGGCTGAGAAATAGGAAGCAGAGAGTAATGGTCAATGGATGTTTTACAGGCTGGAGGAAGGTTTGTAGTGGAGTTCCCCAGGGGTTGGTAGTGGGACCCATGCTTTTCCTGATATATATATAAATGATCTAGATCTTGGTGTACAGGGGACAATTTCAAAGTTTGTGGATGATATGAAGCTTGGGAATGTTGTGAACTGCGAGGAGGACAATATAGAACTTCAAGTGGACATAAATAAGTTGGTGGAGTGGGCAGATAGGTGGCAGATGAAGTTCAATGTGGAGAAGTGTAAGATGATGCATTTTGGTAGAAAGAGCATGGAGAGGCAATATAAAATAAGGGGTGACATTTTGAAGTGGGTGCAGGAGCAGAAAGACCTGAGTGTTTATGTGCATAGATCATTGAAGGTGGCAGGACAGTTGGAGAGAGCAGTTAATAAAGCATATAGTATCCTGGGCTTTATTAATAGGGGCATCGAGTACAAGAGCAGGGAGGTTATGCTGAATTTATATAAGACACTTGTTAGACCTCATCTGGAATACTGTGTACAGTTCTGGGTGCCACACTATACGAAGGATGTGAACACATTGGAGAGAGTGCAGAAGAGGTTTACAAGAATGCTTCCAGGGATGAGAAACTTCAGCTATGAGGATAGATTGGAGAGGTTGTTCTCCTTGGACAGAAGAAGGCTAAGAGGAGATTTGATAGAGCTGTTCAAAATCATGAGGGGGCTTGACAGAATAGATAGGGAGAAGCTGTTCCTGCTCATAAAAGGATCAAGAACAAGAGGCCACAGATTTAAAGTGATTTGTAAAAGAGGCAAATGCGATGTGAGAAAAAACTTTTTCACAAAACGAGCGGATCGGGTCTGGAATCCACTGACTGGAAGTATGGTGGAGGCAGGTTCAATCGAGGCATTCAAGAGGGCATTAGATGATTATTTGAATAGAAATAATGTGTAAGGGTACAGTGAAAAAGTAGGGCAATGACACTGGATCATAATGCTCATTTGGAGAGTTGGTGCAGACATGATGGGCCAAATGGCCTCCTTCTGTACCATTAAAATTCTGTGATTCCATGATTATCACCGTGCCTTTCTAACAAGCTCCCATTATTTCTTCCTTTATGCTCAAGTCTACCATGTGGTTACTATTCGGAGGCCTGTACACAACTCCCACAAGTGACTTCTTACCTTTTCCATTTCTCATCTCTACCCAAACCGTTTCCACATCCTGGTTTCCTGAACTTAGGTCATCCCTCTCTATTGTGCTAATACCATCATTAACTATCAGAGCGTCCCCTCCACCTTTTCCTTATTTCCTGTCCTTCCTAAATATCCTGCACCCTTCAATATTCAGGTCCCAATCCATGTCCTCCTGCAGCCATGGCTCCGTAATGGCTATCAAATCGTACTTATTTATTTCTATGTGCGCTCTCAGTTCATCTGTTTTGTTTCGAATGCTATGTGCGTTCAGATACAGAGCTTTTAGTTTAACCCTTTTATTCTTTTTATAACCTCTAGTTTCATCTGTTGATTTACTGTCAGATTTGTACTCTCTATCAATTCCTGTCACCGTCTGTTTTTCATTTCCTGTAATAATACCTTTCTCTTTTGCCTTGTCTCTACTCTTTGATTTACCACATCTTCCCAAACTTGATCCCTTGCCCTCACTATTTAGTTTAAAACCCTCTCTACTTTACTTGTTCTGCGGCTCGCAAGAACACCAGTCCCAGCATGGTTCATGTGTAGACCATCCCAACGGTACAAATTCCACTTTCCCCAGTACTGGTGAGAGTGCCCCACAAACTGGAACCCAATTCTTCCACACCAGTCTTTGAGCCACACATTCATCTCCTTAATCTGATTTAGCCTATGCTAATTTGCATGTCGCTCAGGTAATAATCCAGAGATTATGACATTTGAGATTCTGCTTCTTAATTTGGTGCCTAGGTCCTCATACTGACTATGCAGAACCTCCTTCTCTGTCCTGCCTATGTTGTTGGTTCCACATGGACCACGACAACTGAGTACTCCCCCTTCCACTGCAAGTTCCTCTTCAGCCCCGAGCAGATGTTCCACACCCTGGCACCAGGCAGGCAACACAGCCATCTGGACTCATGCTCTTTGCTGCAGAGAGTAGTGTCAATCCCTAACTATATTATCCCCTACTAAAACTACATTCCTTTTTGCTCCCCCCACTTGAATGGCTTCATGTACCACGGTGCCATGGCAAGTTAGCTCATCCACGCTGCAGCCCTCACTGTCTTCCAAACAAGCTGAGAAAAAAAACCTCAAACCTGTTGGACAATTGTAACGGCCAAGACTCCTCCACTCCTGCCCTCTTAGTCCCCTTACCTGCCTCACTCGCAATCGCACTCTCCTGTCCATGACCACTGACCAAATCAGAAGACCCTGTCCTAAGAGGTGTGACTGCCTCCTGGTACAGGTAACTTTCCCCCTCCCTGATGCATCGCAGTGTCTGTAGTTCAGCCTCCAGCTCATAAACTCTGAGTTGAAGCTGCTCAAACTTCAAACATTTACTGCAGATGTGTTTGTCCTGGATCAAACTGGCATCCAGGAGTCCCCACATGCTGCAGCTGTGACACATCACCTGTCCTGACATCCTTAATATGTTCTAATTAATTATTTAATTATTTAATTCAATTATATATTTTACTTTTGTTTTTATATATTTTATTAACCTTGCCATCAGTTGTTGGACTATTTTGACCCTTGGGAATAGGAATAGTCACTTACCAGATACTCACCAAATAACAAGCTTCTTCTCCTGCAGCAGAGTATGACACTTCCTGAAGGCTAGGAAAGGTGGAAAGCAGAAAGCAAGGGAGCACCCTTCCCTTCCTTCCCTAACTCCCTTAATTACCCAACTCCCAACAATTGATTCTAAGTTGCATTTCTTGCAGTAAACCTTACTTGAAGCTGCTCTTTCCCCTATGCACCAAATTCCCACTTTGAACCAAATTCCCAAACATATTCACTCGGTCTCTGTCTTACTCATGCCGAAGTCTCCCTTCACTGCCCATGTGCCTCTTAACACATTAACCCTTACTCGAACACCCTCATACTATACATATCTTTTGCTGTATCCCGTGTGTTCAGTCATTTCTTGGTAATATGAATCAAATAGGATGAAGACTGGTCACCTGATAGTGGGGGCCTGAAGAGAAGGCCAAGATGGATCATCCATTTCCTAATTCTGGCTGAAAATTGTTGCAAATGCTAAAAGCTTGACTTTTGCACTGATGTGCTAGGTTCTGTCATCATTGAAGGTGGGGATGTTTGTGGAGCATCCTCCTCCCATGAATTGTTTAATGTCCACAACCATTCGCAACGGGATGTGGCAGGACTCCACAGCTTCGATTTGATCCATTGTTGTGGGATCAGCTCTGTCTATATCATTTTGCTGCTGCTGTGCTGCTGTTTAGCATACACGTTGTCCTGTTTTGTAGCTTCACCAGGTTGCATTAGATTTTCATACCTAGTGTTGCTCCTCAATGAACCACCTTGCTTGATGGTAATGCTCAAGTGAGGGCTATACTGGGTCATGAGATTACAGATTGGTGGCTGAATACAATTCTGCTGATGCTGATGGCTCACAGTGCCTCATGGATACTCAGCTTTGAGCTGTTAGATCTATTCTGAATCTATCCCAATGAGCATAGTGATGGTCCCATACATCCGGATGAAGCATGTCCTCTGAGTGAAGCGGGGAATTCTGCCAGTACTATCACGGACAGATGAATCATTGATGGGTAGACTGGTAAAGGTGAGGTGAAGTAGGTTTTTCCCTCCTGTTGGTTCTTTCATTACCTGTTATTACAAGCCCAATCTAGTACTTATACCCTTCAGGACTTGTCCGACTTAGTTAGTAGTAGGGCTACCAGGCCAATATTAGTGATGAACATTTAACCCAGCCTTCTCTCCTTTATACATATTTTCCCCTTTGGATGCAAATTCCCATCGTTTCATAATGCCTTTGGACTTTACTTCTCTAATAATACAAAACTCTCATAGTACCAATTTTACCAGTAATCTTTGGGAAAAATAAACACGCTGTTTCTTAACTTCTCCTAGCTAGGTGAAACATTTCACCACCCTTCTTTTGAATTCAAGTTAGTCTGGTTTATTTAAAAATGCAAATGTTTCCTTTACACCTCACACTTACCCTATGTCTACCTACTTAACATTTCAAACCTAGCTTATCTTCTGATACATCAAAGCCTTTAGACCAGTTGCCTTTAATTCAATTAAGTGCCCCCTCCCACCCACAAACACACACACACAGACCCCACTATTACTCAACTTCACAATAAATTCCAATAACATTATGAAAATGATCATATCTTCCTGACATCCCCCTCCTTATTAAAAAAATGCACCGTCATAATTTTAAAAAGACGGCCTCATTTTCTGAACCCATCTTACATTACCTCCTATAATTATTACAGTATTACATTACCAGATGCATGCATTAACCATAGAAATATATATTCAAATCCTCGGTATCAACAGAAATCATTACAGCCCAGTGTCCAGGTTTTAAATGTCCAATTTTCCCTTTAAGCTTCAAACCCTTGACAGTGCATCTGCGATCAGGTTTTCTCATCCTCCCACATGTATAATCTGTACAATAAATGGTTGCAGTACTAAACTCCATCTGAATAGCCTTGCACTTCTGCCTTGAAATTTGTCCAGAAACCTTAAAGGATTGTGGTCTGTATAAACAATTGTTTCTGACAAATTGTTTGCCACATAAATCTGAAAATGCTGCAGCGTTAACACCAAACCCAAAGCTTCCTTTCGATCATTGAATATCTTTTCCATTGTACATTTAACTTCCGTGAAAAATACCCAACAGGTTTTTCAATTCCAATGTCATCCTATTGTAACAGTACAGCCCCAATGCCTATATTGCTTGCATCAACAGCCAAATTAAAATGCTTGGCATAATTGGGTACTTCCAAAACGGCTGTTAGAGTTAAGACAGCTTTCAAATTGTCAAATGCCTTCTGACACTCTTGCATCCATTGAAATTTCTTGTTCTTTTTTAATAGTTCAGTTAATGGAGCAACCACACTGCTAAAATTTGGTTCAAATTTCTGGTAAAACCCATTCATACCCAGAGATCGCAAAACTTCTCGTTTTGTTCTAGGCATGGGGAAATTCACAATGGCCTTCTTCCTTTCAGGCTCACCAGAAGCCCGTTGGGGTGAGGAGCCTGAAGGCCCACTGCTCATCCCAGAGGACAGCGACCAGACAAACGCACCTGCGTCACACCCTCTCAGCCAGTCAGGCACCAGTGCAGATACCAGCACCTCGGTGGGCATTAGATTGGCGGATAGTATCTCAGTGCACAGCAGTGAGGGCACTTCACACTCTCTTGAGATGCAGGCAGAAGCAGAGAGTGCCCAGGACACCGGCATTCGGAGGACTGTTGGGAACCAGGAACATGCTCATTCAGTGGCTGATGATGTGCCTCTGGAGTTGTCCCTGACCTGAGGCAGCAGATGCTGGATGTCCAGCAGGGTGTGCGGGAGGATCTGGCAGAGATACATGAGGGAATGTGTGCAATGGTCTCCGTTGTGGAGGAATCCTTGCGGAGCTTGAGCAATGCAATGAGCCTCATGGCCGAGCTCACTGCCTCCTCCATGGAGTGAGTGGCAACTCTCATGGAGAGGCTCCTCCAGGAGCTGAATCAGGTGTTCCTAGGGATGCGCTCGGACCTGCAAGCCCTCATAGCAGCAATGACCTCAGGTGGTCACTGTCAGTGTGGGAGATGGATTGGGCACCCAGGATCCCAGTTAGGTGCCCATCCATCAATAGTGAACAGGGAGGTCCGAAGCGACCTTACGTTGACCCACGAGCTGCCTTCCATCTCTGCGGGCTCCTCAGGGCACTCCGGATGATGGCAGCAGCTCCTCTGCCCCTCTGCCAGTGACCGTGACATCCGATGAAGCTGCAGCGACTGGGGAGATGCCAGCTGTGGCTGCTCCCCCCCAGGCAGGGCCAGAACAGGCTCCATGGACGTCCACCAAGGTCATCAAAGCCAACAGGACAGCAGAGTGAGCAGGCTGTCACCAATGCCAGTGCCAGCGAGGGGGGAGCACCTAGACATAACACCCACAAGTGAAAACTTAAAGCACATTAAGCACAACACGAGCTTATCACTGGTGATATTTTTTCCCCCGCTTTTACATCAATTATTATTAGGTGTGATGGAGAACACCTTTCCATTTAATTTGTTTTATGTATGCCAGGCACCACCCATCATTAAATGTGTTTGTGTTCAACAAGCCTCTGGGTGCTTCATTAATTCTGCAGGTGAAGGGGAACCCACGTTGTTATGAGTGACTTGTTTGTCACTGAACTTTATTGAAATGGCACATAGTGCATGTTGTTCACCAAGCAAATGTTCCTGTCAGGTATCAAGTATGGAGCCTGCAGCCCTGGCATGTGGTGGTCGTTCATCTTTGGTAGGCTAGCTGAAGGAGCGTTGGATCAAAGCCTCCCAGGTGTCCCTGTCTCCCTGGAGGTTGCCCAGATCAGCGTCTATCCCCTCAGCGTTCTCCTGTCTGTGCTCATCCTCGGACTCACTACTGGCCTCATCGTCTGCTGCCAGAGCAGCTGCGTCAGCATCTTCTTCCTCCACTGTGCCCCCCACCTTTCCAGCGCCAGATTGTGGAGAGCGCAGTATGCAACCACTATCAGTGACACATGATCTAGGGAGTACTGGAGTGCGGCCCCTGAGCGGTCCAGGCATTGGAAGTACATCTTGAAAAGACCAATGGTTCTCTCTACCACAGCCGTTGTGGAGGCATGGCTCCTATTGTAACACTGCTTGGCCTCCGTTCTTGGATGGCAGAAAAGGAACCACCTTTTGAGGGGATAGTCCTTCTTACCCAGCAGCCATCCATCCAGTCAGGCTGGAGAACTGAAGAGCCTCGGCACCTGGGAGTGTCTCAGGATGTAAGCGTCATGGGAGCTGCCTGGGTATCTTGCACAGACTTGCAGAATCTGCATCCTATGGTCACACACTATCTGCACGTTCATGGAGTGGAAGCCCTTCCTGTTGACGAAGGCACCGTGTTCACCCGCTGGCGCCTTGATGGCCGCATGTGTGCAGTCGATTGCACCCTGGATGCGGGAGAACCCAGCACTTATGGCAAAGCCTCTGGCTCGCTCTGCCTGGCTGGCCTCATCAGTGCAGTAGTGAATGAAAGTCAATGCTCACCTGAACAGAGCATCTGTCACCAGCTTGACACAACTGTGGACAGCTGATTGGGAGACTCCACAAAGATCACCCACCGACCCCTGGAATGAGCCAGAGGCTTAGAAGTTGAGGGTCACTATGACCTTCAGTGCCACTGGCATGGGGTGTCCATCCATACTGTTGGAGCTGATCTCAGGCCCTATCATCTGATGGATATAGTTGACTGTCCCCCTTGAGAGGTGGAGCCTCCTTTGGCATTGCACCTCAGACATATTGAAGTAGCTGCATCACTGCCTGTAAACCCTTGCAGCAGGATAGTGGCGTCTTTTGTGGCCCCTTCCGCCTTGGACTTCCTGTTGGCCCTGTGCCCCTTGTGCCTGCATCTCTCCTCCCACAGGTCACTCCCCTGGAGGCTGAAAAGGGACACCTGGCTTCCTCTCCCTTCTGGCCCTTTCTTCCCCCCTCAGAGGAGGTGAATCCAGCAAAGACCACAATCCCCATTCCCAGGGAAAGGGAAGGCTGTATGACACCTGGAAGGCCCCAAGTGTTATGACTCCTCCAGTGCCCTGAACTGAAGCCTTTTATTTCTGCCAAAGCAGTTCTGAAGCAAAATGAGGTTGTCCTGCTCACACAAGCAAGTAGCAACTTATAAATTAAAGTACTAACAACTCACATTAGTGAGCCCACTCACCCCTCTTATCCTGCCCGGGGTGAGGTTTTTGAAAATCTGTCCTACCCGCCTGCCCGTTGCGCCCGTGCGACACCCTGAAAATCGCACAGGCTGCGTAAAATCAAAGACAATTGGTGCCTCAAGGGTCTTAACTGGCCTGTTAATTAATGGCGGGTGCGCCTCTGTCCTCATAGCGCCCGCCTTCCGAAATATTGCGATGGTGCGCGGTGACGTCGGGATGCATGCCCAATATCATCGTGCATCATTTAACGTTCCGGCATGTCAGGCGTGCACCGGCACACCAAATGTAAAATTCTGCCCATCATGTATAGCTAAATTTGTCCTTCCCAACTTGTTTCCACAAATAGCTTTATGTGACTGCAATAGCTTTTCCAAATCACTTTGACACTTGTCTGGAAGGTAACTCACTATTACATTTAAATTTTCAAGAACCACCTCATTATCCAATTTGATTAGAGGAAAATCAATTTCAGAATCCTGCATTTCTACCTCTTTATCATTGTCTATCACCACTAACACCTCCACTTGGTCGTCTTCCCTGCCAAAGTACTTTTTAAGCATATTTACATGACACACCCTCTGCTACCTTCTTCTATCTGGAGCATTTATTAAATAATTCACTCCACTCAGTTTCTTTTCAATCCTGTAAGGACCACCAAACCTTGCCTTTAACGAGTCACCCAGTACAGGTAACAGAACTAACACTTTCCCCCAAACAACAAAACCACGAGCTGTAGTTTACCTGTCTGCCTTCACTTTCATCACTTGCTATGATAATCTTAAATGTCCCCTAGCCAACTCACATGCTTTATCCAATCTCTCTCTGAAATTTGATACATAATCCAGGAGAGTAGTTTCTGAATGTTGACCCTCCCATTTCTCATGAATCAATTTCAGTGGTCCGCTCACCTCATGACCATTAAACTAGTTCAAAAGGACTAAAACCAGATGATGCATTAGGAGCAATCCTCATAGCAAATAACAAGAGTGGAATTCTTCTATTCCAAACCTGTGGATAATCCTGACTATACGCCCTCATCATAGGTTTTAGAGTTTGATACCATCTTTCCAAAGCTCCTTGTGACTCAGGATGATAAGCTGTTGACCTCAACTGTTTTATTCCCAAACTGTTCATTACTTCTTTAAACGGCTGTGACATGAAATTTGGCCCCTGGTCTGAATGTATTTCTTTAGGTAAACCATATCTTGTAAAATATTTAGTTAACTCCTCCACAATTTTCTTTGTTGTACTATTTCTCAAAAGTTTTTCTTCAGAAAACCTGGTAGACACATCCATTATTGTCAGTAAGTACTGATTTCCACTTTTAGTCTTAGGGAGGGGTCCTACACAATCAATCATGACCCTAGTAAAAAGGTTTGTCAGATGCTGTAATTAAAATTAAAGATGCCGACTTAATCATTGCTTGTAGTTTCCCTATCACCTGATACATGTGACATGTTCTACAGAATTTGACTATATCCCTATGCAATCCAGGCCAATAAAAATGTTTCTGTATTTCGCCTGTGTCTTTCTAATTCCCAAATGTCCCACCATTGGAATTTCATGAACAATCCTTAGAATCTCATTTTGATATCCAAATGGTATTATCATCTGATGCACCTCCCTCCAGCTTTCATTTGCTGAAGCATGATAAGGCCTCCATTTTCTTATTAAAACATTACCTTTAAGGCAATAACATTCTAGAATACATTTTGCCTCTGCTCCTGAGTAAGCTGTTTGATATAACTGTCTTATTTGCAAATTGTTTTTCTGTAACTCCACTAACTGACTTGAATTAAACACTTCAGCTGCATTGCCTTCTAGTCTTTCTTCCTGAATAATGTTATCAAAAACAGTGATAAAAACAAAAAACTACTGCGGATGCTGGAAATCCAAAACAAAAACAGAATTACCTGGAAAAACTCAGCAGGTCTGGCAGCATCGGCGGAGAAGACAAGAGTTGACGTTTCGAGTCCTCATGACCCTTCAGCAGAACTGAGTGAAGTTAGGAGAGGTGGTTTAAGGTGGGGGGTGGGGGGGGGTGGGGGGTGGTGGTTGTAGGGACAAGCAAGCAGTGATAGGAGCAGATAATCAGAAGATGTTACAGACATAGGAACAGGGAGGTGTTAAAGGTGGTGATATTATCTAAGAGAATGTGCTAATTAAGAATGGATGGCAGGACACTCAAAGTACAGCTCTAGTGGGGGTGGGGTGGAAAGACTGACAGGGTATTATAGTTATAGATTTAAAAATAATGGAAATAGGTGGGAAAAGAAAAATCTATTTAAATTATTGGAAAAAACAAAAGGGAGGGGGAAGAAACGGAAATGGGGGAGGGAGTTTAAGATCTAAAGTTGTTGAATTCAATATTCAGCACGGAAGGCTGTAAAGTACCTAGCATTTTCCTCCCACAGCTTCCAACCTGATAGTCGCCCAACCTCGGACGGCCCGCTTCTACCTCCTACCCAAAATCCACAAACAGAACTGTCCCGGCAGACCGATCGTGTCAGCCTGTTCCTGCCCCACGGAACTCATTTCTCGTTATTTTGACTCCCTTCTCTCTCCCCTTGTCCAGTCCCTTCCCACCTACATCCGTGATTCCTCTGACACCTTACGTCACATCAACAATTTCCAGTTCCCTGGCCCCAACTGCTTCCTCTTCACCATGGACGTCCAATCCCTCTAAACCTCCATCCCCCACCAGGATGGTCTGAGGGCCCTTAGCTTCTTCCTTGAACAGAGGCCCCAACAATCCCCATCCACCACTACTCTCCTCCGTCTGGCTGAACTTGTTCTCACACTGAACAATTTCTCCTTTAACTCCTCTCACTTCCTCCAAATAAAAGGTGTGGCTATGTGTACCCGCATGGGCCCCAGCTATGCCTGTCTCTTTATGGGGTATGTGGAACATTCCTTGTTCCAGTCCTACTCAAGCCCCCTCCCACAACTCTTTCTCCGGTACATCGAAGATTACTTCGCTGCGGCTTCATGCTCTCGTCGAGACCTGCAAAAATTTATTAATTTTGCTTCCAATCTCCACCCCTCCAGCATTTTCACATGGTCCATCACTGACACTTCCCTTCCCTTACTTGACCTCTCTGTCTCAATTTCTGATGATAGACTGTCCACCAATATCCATTACAAGCCTACTGACTCCCACAGCTACCTCGACTACAGCTCCTCACACCCCGCTTCCTGTAAGGACTCCATCCCATTCTCTCAGTTCCTTCGCCTCCGTCGCATCTGTTCTGCTGATGCTACCTTCAAAAACAGTTCCTCTGACATGTCCTCCTTCTTCCTTAACCGAGGTTTTCCACCCACGGTCGTTGACAGGGCCCTCAACCGTGTCCGGCCCATCTCCCGCGCATCCGCCCTCACGCCTTCTCCTCCCTCCCAGAAACATGATAGGGTCCCCCTTGTCCTCACTTATCACCCCATCGCCACCTGCGATCAGGTCCACACTGCCATTTTACGCGGGCGCGCCAATTAAGGCCCGCCCAGCGTATTTCTCGACTCCTGAGGCTAGCGGGAGTGGGCGGGCGGCAGCGGGCGTGCACAGACCACCGAGTCCAATGGCGACCTGGCAGCCTGTTTAAATGAAGGCCTGGCAGCCTTTGCAAGGCTGCTCACAATGGCCGGTAGAAGAGCACAGCAGAGGGCTACTGTGCAGCACACAAGTTGGGAGGGTAGGCCAGTGGGGCAGGCTAGGCCGGAGGGTAGGCCACCAGGACAGTGTACCCCTCGTTTTTCAGACGAATACCTAGCTGCCCTCCTGGAGGAGGTGGCAGCGCGGCGGGAGGTCCTTCTTCCGACGAGGGATGGGAGGTGGAGGCCCCCCGACCTGACCAAACATGCATGGGCCGAGAGTGTGAGCTCCCATGATGTGGTGCGGTGCACATGGCTCCAGTGTCGCAAAAGGTTCACTGATCTCCTGCGCTCGGGAAAGGTGAGTACCATGTTGCCTCAAGTCACTTAATACAGCCGTCACCCCTTCCCCCCCAGTCCCAACCCCAGCCCCCCACCCCCTCCCCCACCCCCAGCAACTCTGAGTACAGTAACGGCGTTGAATCCCTGACGGCATGGATCCCTCACTGGGTATGCCAGCAGATATTGCCCATGCCCAGTTAACCCTGACAGGGTTGAGCTAGGATGTGTTCTGCAACTGCAGCATGCGTGACACTGACACCCAGAGTATAGAATGGAGGTGAAACTCAAGGGTCTGCACACAGGCAGAGTGCTGGAACTGGGAAGCATGTCGAAGTCAGGGTGCTAACATGCTGGGAGGGGAGCTTCCAGGTGGCGGGGCACCGATCCATCTGCTGGTCTTTGCGTTCCACGTGCTTGTGCCTCCTTGCTTAGTAAAATTACATCTTGTGGTGCCACATGTGAAGGAGGCAGCATTTGGGCAATGGGGAGGCGGGTCAGCCCTGGCTTGTTTGGGTGAGTTTGCGGCAGCTGCGGGGTGATGAGGAACTGGAGTCCTGCAATGTCCCACTCTGGCTGGGGTGGCCGGGATGCGATGGGAATTCAGGTAAAGGCCAGACTAATCAATGCTCCCCTCTCCTTTTCAGGAGAAGACTGCGCACAATGCCTCTGAACGAATGTGAACTGGTGGACGCCAGGCCCAGTTGGCCACCCTAACGGCTTTCGAGCAGCAGGCCATGGCTCTGGAGAGACACCATGCACCCAGGTTCCCCAGTGGTGATGAGGCAGGGGTGCCACGGGGAGGTATGTTTGCCGAGCACTGAAGTCACCATCTGTCTCCCAGCAGCCATGGCACTGCTGAATGCTCAGTGATTTGGAACATGGGTTTACCCTTGATAATGGAAGGTTGAGCGCATAATGATCTGGGGGAGCAGCATGCACATTGACATTGTCTGCACTGTAACTAATCAAATGTCCTTGTTCTTCCTTTTAGCATCACTAGAGCAGGGCCGGGAGGAGGAGGCAGAGGGTTCACCTCTCACACCTGAGGGCCCAGAACATATCGACTCACCAGCATCACACCATCTCAGCCAGGCAGGTACCAGTGCAGATACGAGCACCTCGGTGGGAATTAGAACTTTGGCTAGTGTCCTGGGGCACGGGGGTGAGGGCACTTCACACCCGCTTGAGGTGCGGGCAGAGACAGAGAGTGCCCAGGGCGCCGGCAGTCAGAGGACTGCAGGGGACCAGGTGCATGCTCTGTCAGTGCCTGATAATGTGCCTCTGGAGTCGACCATAAAGCAGCGAACGCTGGAAGTGCAGCAGGGTATGCGGGAGGATCTGGCGGAGATACATGAGGCTGTGCGTAGCATGATCACCGATGCAATGAGCCTCATGTCCGAGTGCCATGCTTCCCCCATGGAGAGAGTGGTGACTCTCGTGGAAAGGCTCCTCCAGGAGACCCATCAGGGCCTCCTGGGGTTGCCCTCGGGCCTGCAAGTCCTCACAGCGGCACTGATCTCAGCTGGTCGTTGCCCATGTGGGAGATGGTTTGGGCACCAAGCATCCCAGCTCGGTGCCCATCAATCTACGATGAGCAGGGAGGTCTGAAGCGACCTCACATCGGCGCAGCAGCTGCCTGTCATCTCTGAGGGCTCCTCTCAGTGCGCTCTGTATGAGGGCAGCAGCTCCTCCACCCCTCTGCCAGCGACCATGGCATCTGATGAGGCTGCGGCGACTGGAGAGAAACCAGCTGTGGAACTGGCAGCTCCCTCCCAGGTGGGGCCATCAAATGCTCCACAGGCCAGAGGACGTCTGCCAAGGTCATCAAGACCAACTGGACAGCACAGTGAGCAGGCTGTCTCAGATGCCAGTGCCAGCGAAGAACAGCACCTAGACATAGCACCCTTAAACATAAATTTAAGGCACCTTAGGCACACCACGGGTTTCTCATTGCTGCTTTTGTGTTGGCCCATTTTAGTTCATTTAAGAATTGGTGTGATGTCCAACACCTTTTTTTTAGGTTTCTGAAGTTACGCTTGTTATCTCAATAAATTTTGACATGTTGCCATGCCTCAGGGTGATTCCTTACTTCTGCATGTATACAGGAAGCCATGATGTTATGAGTCAGTTGTTTGACATTGAGCTTTATTGACAAGGGCCTTAATTAATGTTAGTATCCAGGCAGATTTAGCATTCGGGAATTGAGTGTTGGGCCTACAGCCCTGGCGTGTGTTGAAGGTCCCTCTGTGGTGTTCTAGCTGAAGGCTCTTTGGATTAAAGCCTCCCGGGTGTCCCTGCCTCCCTGGAGTATGCCCAGGTCAGCGTCTACCCCCCTCAGCGTTCTCCTGTGCGTGCTCATCCTCGGAATCACTGCTGGACTCATCGTTTGCAGCCGGAGCAACTGTGTCCACGTCTTCCTCATTCACTGCGTCCCCCACTTCCAGGACAAGATTGTGGAGAGCGCAGCATGCAACCACTATCAGCGACATACGATCTGGGGGGTACTGGAGGGGTACTAAGTGGCCCAGGCATTGAAAGCGCATCTTGAGAAGATCGATGGCTCTCTCCACCGCAGCCCTTGTGGAGGCGTGGCTCCTATTATCCCGCTGCTCAGCTTCTGTTCTTGGATGGCAGAGAGGCATCATGAGCCAGCTTCGCAGAGGATAGCCCTTGTCACCCAGCAGCCATCCATTAAGCTGGGCTGGAGCACTCAAAAGCCCTGGCACCTGGGAGTGTCTGAGGATGTAGGCGTCATGGGAGCTGCCTGGGTACCTCGCACGGACTTGGAGAATCAGCATCCTGTGGTCACACACTATCTGCACGTTCATGGAGTGGAAGCCATTCCTGTTGATGAAGGCACTGGGCTCACCTGCTGGTGCCTTGATGGCCACATGTGTACAGTCTATTGCACCCTGGACGCGGGGGAAGCCAGCAATGGCCACGAAGCCTCTGGCTCGCTGTGTCTGACTGGCCTCATCCCAGCGGTAGTGAATGAAAGTCAATGCACACCTGAACAGAGCGTCTGTAACCTGCTTGACACAACTGCGGACAGCTGATTGGGAGACTCCGCAGAGATCACCCACTGACCCCTGGAAAGAGCCAGAGGCATAGAAGTTGAGGGCAGCTGTGACCTTCAGCGCCACTGGCATGGGGTGTCCACCCACACAGCTGGGTGCAGATCTCAGGCCCAATCATCTGACAGACGGAGGTGGCTGTCTCCCTTGAGAGATGTAGCCTCCTTCGGCACTGCACCTCAGACATATTGAGGTAGCTGCTTCACCGCCTGTATACCCTGGCAGCAGGATAGTGGCGTCTTCTGCAGCCCTTTCCACCTTTGACTTCCTGTTGGCCCTGCTCCCCTTGTGCCTGCGCCTGTCCTCCCAAAGGTGGCTCCCCTGGAGGCTGAATGTGGACTCCTGGCCTCCTCCCCCTTCTGGCCTCCCTTCCTTCTCAGAGGAGGTGCCTCCAGTAGAGAGCACAATCCTCATTCCCAGGCTAAGGGAAGGCTTCCTGAAATCTGCAGGCCCCAAAAATGATCTTTACTGTAGAGTCCTGACCTGAAGGCTGTTATTCCTGTCCAAGCAGCTGGTATGAGTTTTGAAGTATTCTTGCTCACACAGGCAAGTATAAGTAACTTTCACAATTTAATATCTGACAGATACCACTCGCGACCCCACTCACCCCTCTTATCCCGCCTGTGGATAAGGTTTATACAAATGACTCCTACCCACCTCCCCGTTACACTTATGTGATATCCTGAAGATCACACGGGACCCGAAAAATTGCAGTTTTCTGCTCTTTATTAATTTTTTCAAAAAGTGCTTCAATTCCCCTGAGGCAGCTCCGTGCTTCAGGAAGATTGAAGCGCTCTTTTGCGCGCATGCGCAAACTGTGCACTGGGCCTGGCTTTCCCTCCTTCCCATGCCTGCACAGGTATCACTCAGCACTACCACTCGCAATCTACGCTGGGTGGGCCTTAATTGGCCTGCCCGCGTGAAATCGCCGTGCGGAGCCAATCACGGGTTGCGGTCGGCTCCACGACTGCCTCCGTCTGCTCCCACCGAGCCCGCCTGACCAATGTAAAATCCTGGCCATAAATTTTAAAAGACCCAGGCAAAGTAACACAATGCCCTGGACAGTCGAATTCAAAGTGAGTTTTTCTCAGCTTTGGTTCCTTGTAGACAGCTGCTTGAGGCTGACACACTGGAGGCTTTTCACACTTGTTAGATCTTAGAATGCCTTTCCTTGCAGCCAGCCTTCTCTCCTTTATACATATTTTCCCCCTTGAATATAAATTCCCCGTTGTTTCACTAATGTCTTTGGACTTTACCTCTCTAATAATAAAAATCTCTCAAAGTACCAATTTTACCAGTAATCTTTGGGAAAAATAAGTAACTGTTTCTTAACTTCTCCTGGCTAGGTGAAACATTTCACCCCCCTCTTTTGAATTCAAGCTAGTCTGGCTTATTTAAAATTGCAAATGTTCCCTTTACACCTCACATTCTAAAGCTTCCCCAAAAAACCTCACCCAGTTCATCCAATGCAATCAGCAGCTCATTTATATTCCCATGTTTACCTACTTAACATTTCAAACTTAGCATATCTTCTGATACATCAAAGCCTTCAAACCAGCTGCCTTTAATGCAACTAAGTCCCACACACACACACACATACACACTCAGACCCATAGACATAGACCCCACTATAACTCTACAATAAATTCCAATAACATTATGAAAATAATTATATCTTCCTGACAGGTGACAAGGGGAAATCAGGGAATTATAGACCAGTTAGCTTGGCATCTGTTCTTCAGAAATTGCAGATGATGCAAAACTTGGACTTATTGTGAACTATGAGGAGGATTGCGATAGTCTTCAAGAGCATAGACAAACCATAGGCAGGCTGATGGAATGGGTGAACAAATGGCAAATGAAATTTAATGCAGAGAAGTGTGAAGTAATACATCTTGGTAGAAAGAATGAGGAGATGCAATATAAAATAAATGGTACAATTCTAAAGGCAGTGCAGGAACATAGAGACCTGGGGCTATAT
This sequence comes from Cetorhinus maximus, assembly GCF_964194155.1. Classification (NCBI taxonomy): domain Eukaryota; kingdom Metazoa; phylum Chordata; class Chondrichthyes; order Lamniformes; family Cetorhinidae; genus Cetorhinus; species Cetorhinus maximus. The sequence continues at coordinate 141,134,706 of NC_135881.1, read as the reverse complement.
GTTTATAAATCATTGAAGGTGGCAGGGCAGGTTGAGAAAGTGGTTAAAATTACATACAGAATTCTGTGCTTTATAACTAGAGCCATGGGGCTGGATTTTCATGTCAGAGATAGGAATCAGGAAACAGGTCTAATCCGATGTCCCGTTCCCACCTCCATTTCAGGAATATCGGGAGGAAGGATTTTCTGGAAGGACCAGGTCCTAAGGAGCCTGGAGATGGGCATACCGCCTCAAGGCAGCAATGGAAGTGGGATGAGTCCAGAGCTGAAAAGTTAAAAAGCCCACCTCAGTTCCCAAAAAACCTCACCCAGTTCATCCAATGCAATCAGCAGCTCATTTATATTCAGTTGAACCTTGTGACCATGTTAAACCCACTCATCCTCTCATCTTCACACTCCAAACCCCTCACCCATTATCTACTTTAAGGACAGCTCAACCTCTGTTATAATGGTTGGAAGCCATGGAATAGCCCATAACTCCCCCCACATAAACAAACTGACTCTTCAAACCAGCTATATACACAGAGTCAAGCATTTGTAAATATCAGCAGCTGAGTGGGATTCCTGATCAATTGTTCTTATGTAATGTAAATGGCCCAAGACAGATTTTCATGCCCCACATATTTAAAATAAGCACTTATCTGTTTAAATTGGGTGCTTTCAAAATCATTCCTCTGCCTCCTGGAAACTATGCCAGAGGACAATGTGCTAAAGTTCCAGTGGATTGCAACAAAGAGCCCATAAAACTCCGCAAGTAAACAAACTGACTTCTGAACTGTTACCTCAACAGATGTCGACTGAATGCATAAAAGCAATGGGAAAAGGTTAAATATTTACATTTGGGCACAAATTTTCATGACTTTGTCCACTTCAGAATGGAGGCATATGGCCAAAAAAATGGCCCATGCTGGCCTCCATTTCCACCAGTGGCCATTTTATGTGGTATGAGAAAGGAGGCAGGGCAGGAAGCCCACTCACCCCTATCTAAAGGCCCAAGGTCAGGCCTTTCAAGGTTTTCACTGGGATGGGTAGGTAGGCTTTGGAAGATATCTGCAACCCTGACAAGTGAGAAGAGGTGGGAATAGCCATGCGGGTGAGAGAGAAGGCCAGGAAACTGCTTAAAATGTAAGCTAAAGCATTTTTAGGGGCCTGAGGGCAGCATTGAATGCAAGATAACATGAAAGGAGGCAAGTAGAGGAGAGGGTAGAGGGAGGAGGATGGCTGCATAGAATGGTCAAACTTTGGACAGGCATCTATTTTGATAGGGCTTCACTCAGAGGTCCCAGGAGGTTTATTTTTGCATTTTAAGTGCCAGAAACTGAGACTCAGGCCTGTTGCTGACAATTATAAGGGATCATTGGAATCCGTGAAGAAAATGGCAGCCAAGGCGGCCCACTCAAGGGCTTCCCACCTTGGTTCCCACCTCAGGTCTGCTGATTGAGATGGCAGACCCACCTCTGGCACGAAGTGGGGCCCTCCACCAGGAAAATTGCCCAGCAGCCTGGCAATGAAGGTGGGGTTGTGATGGCGGGATTAAACCTGCTGCTCGAATTCTGTATTTGACATGAAAATCCAGGCCTTAATTATCATTCTAGCCTACACTTTCAATACTGTAAAATATACTCTGCCATTTAATCCATTTTGTGAACCTTTTTAGTTCATCTGAAGGCTTTTCTACTTTAACAATATCTGATCTTTTACTTGACAGCTTGGTAGAAGGAACAATCTAGCAAACAAATTGTTTAAGACATAGCTACATCTTCCAATCGTGGCGCTTTCATGACTCACCTTAACGAACACAGAGACAACTCATGCTACAGCATTTAGTGATGAACTGTAAAGGAAGCAAAACCATTTACCTTTTAAACCCTTCCTGCCTCCAATCCATGGTTCATGCCTCCATGCAGCCGGTGTAAAGCTGACAGCTACTTTAACCGCCTCCCTGAAAATGAGAAAAACTGAACTGGAGACAGACTCTCAATGAGCCCACAATGCTATCAGTTGCCTCCTTAATCGGAGCGGGCAGTTCTGGGGCCCGCTCCCTCTCCACCGTCTTTGGGTGAGACACCTGGGCCCGCCACTTGGCAGCCATTTTCTTCTAATCCCACCTCAGTTTGCTCCCGATTAGGACCATGAAGATCTGGCCCATAGAGTACAAAAGGAAGAAACCTACGATGGACCTTGATAAAACATTGGCTCAGACAAATGGAGTATTGTGTACAATTCTAGGTAACACACTTTAGGAAGGAAATGAAGGCTCTAGAGAGTGCAGAAAAGATTCGTGAAAATGGTTCCAAGGTGAGGGACTTCAGTTATGTAGATAGACTGGAGAAGCTGGGGTTGTTCTCCTTATAGAAGAGAAGTTTGAAGGGAGATTTGATGAAGGAAATCATGAGGAGCCTATACAGAATAGATAGTTTTATGCAGCTAAGTGGTTTTCTAGGCAAATTCAGAGGGCAGTTAAGAGTCAACCACATTGCTGTGGGTTTGGAGTCACATATAGGCCAGACCAGGTAAATATAGCAAGTTTCCTTCCCTAAAGGAGATTAAAGAAGGACCAATTGAGATTTTATGACAATCCAATGGTTTCATCATCATTATTACTGATACTAGCTTTTTATTCTAGCTTTTTCAAATAGCTGAATCAAAATTCACAAACTACCATAATAAAATTAGAACTCACATCTCCAGGGGAAACATTTTCTCCCCGGCAGGGGGGGGTTGGGCATGAGCAGGCGCGCAGCCGATCACTGCCCACGATTAGTTGAGCGCTGCTATTTTATGTGGATGGGCCAATTAAGGCCTGCCCAGCATGACACGCAGCCAGAAGCACTTGAGCACTCCCTGTGCGGGCGGGGGGAGTAGGCCGAGTCGGGGCCTGCGCTCATTCGCGCATGCACGCATAAGAGCACAGAAATCTCCCCGAGACACAGAGCTGCCTCAGGGAGATTAATTTGATTTGTAAAAATTTTAATAAAGAAAACAAAATTTTTTAGGACATGTCCCTTCATGTGACAGTGTCACATGAGCTGGGTCATGTCAAAGAATTTTAATAAAAACTTGCATTCAATTTAAAAATACTTCATGAAACCTCATCCCGCCCGCGGATGAGGTTTCATGGTAAATGCGAAGGCCGCCTGGGCTTTTCACCTGCCCACCAACCTTAAGGCTGGACGGGAAGCTCAGTTACTCACTTTAATTAGTTTTTAACAGGCCATAATAGGCCTTTGAGAGTTCGGTGGGCACGCAGCCGACTCGGTTGCATGCCTGCCGAATTGAGGATCAGAATGACGCGCGGTGACATCGGGACGCACAGCCAATGGCACCGCGCATTATTTTCCACATCGGTGAGTGGGCCCCGTCCCCACTCGCCGACCTGAAGATTCTAGCCCAGATTGATAGTCCTGGTCTTGGGTTTATGGGTGCAGTAAGATAACCATTATACTGCTGTACCCTGTAGGTGCATTAATAGGGCAGTTGCGAATGGTAAAATAGACAGGAGTCCTGTTCCACTGGAACTGTAGCACATTGTGCTCTGGCATCATTTCCAGGGGCAGGAGCAGTGATTTTGGAAGGATCCAATTTAAACACGTGAATGCTTATTTTAAATATGTGGGGCGTGAACATTTCTCTTGGCCTATCTACATTGCATCAGAGCAACTGATCAGGATTCCCACTCAGCTGCTGACATGCACTCCTCCCCCAGTGGTGTATCGAGGGGCAGGGTGTGCTTTAAATATTTTCAGCAGATCTCTATGCCAGTATGAGTACTTGGGCAGCCGCTCGTTAGGGGAAGGAAAGGGTAAAAATAAAAAGCTAAAAGCTACTGCGGATGCTGGAAATCCAAAACAAAAACAGAATTACCTGGAAAAACTCAGCAGGTCTGGCAGCATCGGCGGAGAAGAAATCAGTTGACGTTTCGAGTCTTCACGACCCTTCGGCAGAACTGAGTATAGTTAGGAGAGAGGTGAAATAAGGCTGGCAACCTGATCGAGAGGCCAGCTAGCACCAGAGGCTCCAATTCACTTCTACTGTAACAAATCAATCCTCCCCCGCCACCCTTCACCCCCCCACCCACTTATAACATGGGTCATTTCACTGAGTCTGCCATCATATCACAGCCAGCAGCACACAGCTGGCCTGTATGGCTCAGTAATTCACTGGCTAAACTTATTAAGCTGTTGATAAGCTGTTGGGTCTACCAGGAAACTGAATCAAATCATTCTGAAACCTCACAGGGATAGAGGATTATTATCATTCATTTGGTTTAAATAAAAAGGACTTACTTTCTTTTAAAAAAAAATTGACTTTCAAATGGTGGGGACACTGGTGTTGTCTTATTCCCTCTCCTAATTTTCTAATAACAGATGTTTGGAGATTGTACATAATGGGCAGGATTTTACCGTCAGCGAGCAGGGGGCGGGGCCCGCTCGCCGACGCATAAAATGCCACGCGGTGATGTTGGGCGGAAGCCCCGATGTCATCCCGCCCCATTTAAATTTTCAGTAAGACTGGACACAGCAAAATCAGCTGTGTGCCCGCCGACCTGTCAATGGCCAATTGAGGCTATTGACAGATCAATTAAACAATTAAAGGACCTGTCTGTCCAACCTTAAAGTTGGTGGGCAGGCCAGGAGCCCCGGCGGCAAATAGAAAAAACATGAAACCTCATTCACTGGCGGGGGATGAGGTTTCATGTAGGGTTTTAAAAATTTTAATAAAGTTGTTATGGAAATTATGAACATGTCCTAACTCATGTGACATTTTCACACAAGGGGACATGTAAGGGAATTTTTTTTTCTCTATTTTTAATATTGTTGAAAGTAGAACTGATCTCCCTGAGGCAGCACTTAGCCTCAGGGAGATGAGTGCGCTCTTTCGTGCGCGAAAAAGCGGACCCTTGGTTTTAGGGACTCCCCCCACCCACACAGGAAGCGCATAGCGCTTAATTGGCCCACCCATGCAAAATGGCAGTGCGGCCCCCACGATTGGGTCAGCTCCGCCCACCCGACGAACGGAAAATTCAGCACAACATGTGTACACCCAATGATGTAGCACTCAACTTTTCATGGTCATCTCCACTTTCTCATTTGGCTACACTCCTGGCCCAACGAAAACACAGGCAGAGAATTAGCCCTGGAAGCTAGTTGATTGTCAATTGCAAAATTGCACAACTTAAAGATAGGACAGAATGACATCTTAGCTGGCTGAGACATTAGTTGGAATGGGGAACATAGGTTGGTAGGAACAACCTGCTTTTCACTGAGGAAATCCTAGCTCTTCAGATCATGGAGGTGCCATCCCCGTGTTTGTGATTTGTAAGGGATGGGTGGAGGATCCCTTCCTTCGCAGGCTAAATGCAGATACAATGCAAAGGTGAAACCACTGTGATCTAAAATATGCTGCACAACTTGTCAACTTAATGAGAAATTGAGAAAGCTATGTAATAAATTTTCTACAGTGATTGCAACTTTTAATCAAATCAAAATAAAACCTCACAGCTGGTAGTTTGAACAGAAAATGAAACAACTTTCAAAGCTGTGTGGACAGAAGCTGGCTATCTTGGCTAATAGTCTATAGCACTCACACAGGAAGAATGTCAGTAATGCAGGAAAAGACCAGCTGCTTTCCACGTTGCTATACAGTCTGCCCAAATTGCAGTGGTTCTTGCAGTATGACTGCATTTAGCACAGGATTCCCCACAAATTAGCCTCCCTGGCCAAGAAAATTTTATGCTTTTCAGATACATCACAGCTTGCTTCATAAAGGCTCAGTGCTTTATGTCATTTACTGCAGTAGGAAAAGAAAATAAAGAATTTGCGTTCATGCTGCCTTTATAAAAATATTGTAAGGCTGAGGACTATAACTATTCATAGGCCTAAATATTTCAGGCGGTGGGTGGGCTTGGCGGGAGCGTGCGGGGGAAGTTGCGGAGCCGATTACCACCTGCGATTGGCTTCGCGCTTTCATTTTACACAGGCGGGCCTCCAGTGTAAGACACAAGCCTTAGTGCTCAGCTGCCACAGGGAGATTGAATCGCTATTGTAAATAGTGAATAAAAGGTTTAAAAATTACTTAATCATGTCCCCTCATGTGACTGTGTCACATGAGATGGGACATGTTTTTATATTTATGAAATGTTTTTTCATAAACCCTCAGCGGTTTATGGCTGTGGGCAGGCCGGTGTGGAGCATGTTGGTTGCATACTGGCTTTGCTTCTGGAGGGGCGAGCCATCTGCCACCACCCCCCCCCCCCCCCCCCCCCACCCCCACCCATATTATTTAGCCCCATGTTTTCCCCAGCCAAGTAGGCAGCAGGGCTTGTTCCAGGGAGTTGCAGAGGGCTGCAACAACCTGCCTGGAGAGCTCACCGCTGCTCCTCAGATAAATCCAACAACGTAACTCTCGACGTGTATATCCTACAAACTGGATATGGCCTCTTCCAAGAGCAATGGCAACCCCCCACCACCCGAACCCCCTCCCTGTCCCCACTTCACCTGCTGTCTTCTGAGAGGCGCAGCCTGGTGCTGGCTGCTGAAGCAGCTACCACAACTCCTTCTCTTCCAAGTGTTCCTCCAGCCAGAATATAGGAGCAACAATAGCACCCATTATAAGCAGCTAAAGCCAAAAGGCCGTGAAAATGCAAAAGAAATGGACTGGAACATAGAAACTGCTGGCAAACCTTAAAAATATCTAAAAAAACCGATGAGTAATGAGCCAGAATTAGTCAGCAACCCGATGGTCATGATTGAATTTGATATAAAAGAGAAGTGTAAGTCACAAGCTAAAGTTTTAAATTTTGGTAAGGCTGACTGAATGAATGAGTCAGAAATTGGTCTCAGTCGACTGGGCAGAGCTGAAAATAGAAATACAGATGAGCAGTGGGAGCTGTTCAAAGAAGTATTTGGTTCAAATACAAAACTTACACTTACCCCTAAAGGGTAACAGCTCTATTTATGTAACTAAACAACACTGGTCAACAAAAGAAATGTGAGATAGTATAAAACTAAGAGGAAAGGATTGAAACAAATATAAAGAACTGTGGAGATCCTATGCACTGAGAGAGATATAAAGAACAGCAAGGAGATACAAAGAAAGTCATTGGAGTTGCTAAAAGGAATTCAAGAAAAAAAACTGTGAAGGATGTCAAAGACAACACTGAATGCTTTTACAAGTATATTAAGGGGAAGAGCATGGCAAGAACAGAGTGGGCCTCTTAAAAGCATGCAGAGGTGTTATTGTAGTTGAAAATCTGGGAATGGCAGGCATGCTAAATATTTGCTTTCATTGGTCTCCACAGTGGAGTAAGAGGATAAAATACCAGAGATATGAGGAAAACTTAAACTAAATCATAGGGTGTTGTACCTCCAGATTTAATATAAGTATAAAAAGGATAATGGGGAAAATAATGAAGCTAATGCTAAATAAATCTCTGGGATGTGATAGTTTTCACCCCAGGGTATTAAAAGACTTAGGAATTTGTGGGTACTTTAGTCATGATCTTCCAAAACGCTCTTGATTCAGGAATTGTCTCTTTAGTTTGGAAAATTGTCAATGTCAATCCATTATTTAAAAAGGATGGGAGAGGAAACCAGGGGAAGAATTTTCTCCCCGTCAGGCAGGTTGGGCGGGAGCGGGCAGGCACGCAGCCGATTGCCGCCCGTGATCGGCTGTGCACCACCATTTTACGTGGATGGACCAATTAAGGCCCGCCCAGCGTGATGCACACCCAGAAGTGCTGAGTGGCGGGGAGAGTAGGCTGAGTCGGGGCCTGCGCACAAAAGAGCGCAGAAATCTCTCTGAGGCACAAAGCTGCCTCAGGGAGATTATGTTGATTTTTAAAAATTTTAATAAAGTAAAAAAATTTAAGACATGTCCCCTCATGTGAAAGTGTCACATGAGCTGGACATGTCAATGAATTTTATTAAAGTTTTTTATTAAACTTTTAAAACCTTAATGAAACCTCACCCTGCCTGTGGATGAGGTTTCATGATAAATGCAAAGGCTGCCTGGGCTCTTCACCTGCCCGCCAACCTTAAGGTTGGACAGGCAGCTCAGTTAATTATTTTAATTGATATTTAAATGGCCTTAATAGGCCTTTGACAGTTTGGCGGGTGTGCACCAGAGTCAGCTGCGTGCCCGCCGAACTGAGGATCTGAATGACGCGCGGTGACATCAGGGCGTATGCCCGACGTCGCCACACATCATTTTATGTCTCCTGACCCGAAGATTCTGGCCCAGGAAATATTAGGCTTATTAGTCTGATGCCTGTGGTGCAGGAATTAATCGCGTACTGAGACACCTATAAATTGGTCTCAACATGGATTTTGTAAGTGGTCATCATGTCTAAAGAACCCAATTGAATTTTTTGAGGAATTTTTGGAATTTAAGGAATATCTATGGATGTTATGTATATAATCTTGAAGAAAGCATTTGAGAAGGTTCCACACATGAAATTGTAAACAATAGTGAGAGTGCATGGAATAGGAGGTAATCTATTGACATGGGTAGGGGAATGGTTAGGAGGTAGGACACAGAGGGTAGGAATAATAGGTATGTATTTAAATTGGCTGGAGGTGGCTGGTAGTGTCCCCTGGAATCTGTACTGGGGCCTCAGCTTTTCAGTGATAATTTTTCAAAATTCATTTTATGGGATGTGGACACTGCTGACAAGGCCAGCATTTATTGCCCATCCCTAATTGCCCTTGAGAAGGTGGTGGTGAGCTGCCTTCTTGAACTGCTGCAGTCCATGTGGTGTAGGTACATCCACAGTGCTGTTAGGGAGGGAGTTCCAGGGTTTTGACCCAGTGACAGTGAAGGAACAGTGATATATTTCCAGGTCAGGATGTTGAATGGTTTGGAGGGGAACTTCCAGGTGGTGGTGTTCCCAAGTGTCTGCTGCCCTTGTCCTTCTATATGGTAGTGGTTGTGGGTTTGGAAGGTGCTGCTGGAGGAGCCTTGGTGAGTTCCTGCAGTGCATCTGGTAGATGGTACACATGCTGCCACTGTGTGTCGGTGTTGGGGGGTGGGTTAATGTTTGTGCATGGGGTACCAATCAAGCGGATTGCTTTGTCCCAGATGGTGTCAAGCTTCTTGAGTGTTGTTGGAGCTGAACTTGTCCAGGCAAGTGGGGAGTATTCCATCACACTCCAGACTTGTGCCCTGTAGATTGTGGACAAGCTTTGGGGAGTCAGGAGGTGAGTTACTCACCGCAGGATTCCTAGCTTCTGACCTGCTCTTGTATCCACAGTATTTATATGGCTAGTCCTGTTCAGTTTCTGGTCAACGGTAACCCCCAGGGTATTGATAGTGGGGGATTCAGCAATGGTAATGTCATTGAATATCAAGGAGAAATGGTTAGATTCCCTCTTGTTCGAGATGGTCATTGCCTGACACTTGTGTGAATGTGAATGTTACTTGCCACTTGCCAGCCCAAGCCTGGATATTGTCCAGGTCTTGCTGCATTTGGACATGAATTGCTTCAGTTGAAGGAATGGTTAAGACAAAGGAATAGATGATAATGAACATGAAGCGGCACAATAAATAGTATCGATGGGAGCAGAAATTTGCGAAGGGATATTAATACAGTTAAGTGGGTGAGTAAAACTATGGCAGGTGGAGTTTAATATAGGGAAATGCAACGTCATCCACTTTGTACCTAAGAAATATAAATCAGAGCAATTTCTAAATAGTAAGAAGCAGAGAGGCTTAGGGGTTACATGTAAAGATATCACTAAAAGCTAGTGGACAGGTACAAAAAATAATGAATAAGGTTAATTATATGTTGGCCTTAACTTGAAGGCTGGAAGACAAAGTTAGCAAATGGGTCCTGAAAAAGGTGAAGAACCACTGAAATAAGACTTTTCTTGATATCAGGTGGATGCCAGGGACACTTGATAAAAAGCCTAATGAATTAAGTGGCACCCTGAATGCACATGCAACTCCGTCATTCAGCTGGATTTATCATTGTTGAGCCTGCAAAACTGGAAGAACAATGCTGAATTTATGCCCCAATGTGTGAATTCCCAACTCAGAAGAGTGCCTTCCATGCTTCTAACGTAACAGCACTTTCATTCCCAATACTTCTAACCTGTAAAGCAGCTGCAGACTGCATGCCAGTAACAGAACTTGTGGACTATTTGTGCTGTAGACCAGTTAACTGGATTAAGAATGTACAAATTATTTTCAACCACATCTCTGAGCAGCCATGGTGAGTGAAGACCATCATTTCCTTCTGTTTGGAATGTAATTTAACCCAGGTCCCAGAGGTAAAAGTACCTTGTTTAATCAGACTGTACCATTTAGTTCTTCAGGAGAAGCTCACCGTTAGATCTTACAAATGGTGATAGATTACAAATAAACAGAGGAGTGTGTGCTTTGCTTCATTTCACCTTTAACTATCCACCCGTGCTAAAAATAACGCATCACCTTCACCCATTCACCAACATTAGCATTAAAGTAATATAAAATTTAAGTCATTTTTTGTTTAAATGTTCTTTAAATACATACCTTTCAAAATATTTTCTGTCACATTTAACACTTGATATAGGTTTAGAAATTGAAAACTGAATGTAAAAGAGATACCAACATAATGCTTATTAGAAAAACAAAAAGCATTAATTTCCTTTTGGCATGTTAAACACAATAGAAATAAGAGGTCAAACCAAAGGATGATTATGAATCTGTCAACATTAGAGAAAATGTTAATTATTGCACAGCACTCTACAGCATATCTCAACTCATTATATCCAGCATAACAAATTCAATACATGATATTCAATATACCACATTCAAGCTCAAAACGACAGAAGAAGTTAATATTAGAAAATGTGTTAAACCTGGACAACCAAATGATGAGTTAAAAACCTACATTTCTGTGGCTGTATACTGATGAGTAGCTTGAATCCGGTTGCAGACCAGTGGACTGTCCAGAGCATTCAAATCATGTTTTTGCCTGTTTTACTGTCTCGTTCTACAACTGCTGCCTTTTGTCTGAAAAAGACGGTGATTACTCTTTGATTGTTGCTTAATGGGTGTAAGCAATCCTGTCAGTTGTCACCCGAGCTAAAAATTGATTTCTCTGTGCTAGACTGATATTCAAGGTGTCACAAGGTTATAGCTAAAGGCAATTTTTAGACCTCTGATGCTGGCAAGTTCTTCCAGCTAGAATATTTGATTTGGTTAAAAAAATAGGAAACTGAAAAGCAGTAGTTTGAAATGCTAATATTATTCTGGTTTCTTTCTCTTTCACTCTGATGGCACTGATGCCCATTTTATATTAACATAGATTTTTCTAGGAACTCAAGACAGGAATAGAATTCAATCAGCTAGCAAAACACCTTTTGGAACATAACTGAATTTTTTAACAATATTTGCAAGGAAGTGATAAGTAGCTGGAGATTGATAATCATGCATTCTACAAATGAGACAAAAGCAAAACAAAACATCTTCAATTTGAATTTAAAATTTCTTTCCAAACCATGAATAAGTTTCTCCTGGATATTGCTCTTTTTGAATAAATAAAGGGCAGAATTTTATGGCTGACGTGCGGTTGGCGGAGCCCACACGTCAGCACTTAAAATGTCACGTGCTGAGGTCAGGCCAGTGTCCCGATGTCAGCGCGCAGCACCGCGATATTTAGGTGGGCGGGCGCTATGATGCGTGACCCGCACCCGCCATTAAATAAAGGCCTTGTTAAGGCCCTTAACTCGGCAATGGACGCCGATTTTGAGGAGCCCGTGCGATCTTCAGCTCGATGCACGGGCCCAACGGGCAGGCGGGACACTGATTTTTTAACAAACCTCATCCACGGACGGGATATGTGGGCTCAGAGGGGTTGTTCATGTTTTATCTGAAGTATTTAATGCAGAAAGTGTTTTAAACTTGCCTGCGTGATTGTTAGCAGTTCAGATCGATTTCCAACAGCTTTCTCTGTACTTTGAAGCTTCAGATCACCAGTCTGCAGACAGTAATCTTTATCAGGCCTGCAGCTTTCCGGAGGCCTCCACTGAGCCTGGGGGTATGGGTTCTGACATCTCCACTGGAGGTAGCTCCCCTGAGGAGGAAGGGAGGGATAGAATAAGAAGGAGGCCAGGAGTGGACAATCAGCCTCCAGGGGAGCCACCTTGGGAGGCCAGGTGCAGGCACAAGGGGCACAGGACCAAGAGGTTGTCCAAGGTGGAAGGGGCCACAGAAGACGCCACTATCCTGCTGCCAGGGTATACAGGCGGCGATGCAGCTACCTCAAAATGACTGAGGTGCAGTGCTGAAGGAGGCTACGACTGTCAAGGGGGACAGTGAACTATATCTGTCAAATGATTGGCTCTGAGATCTCCCCTAACTGTGTGGGTGGACACCCCATGCTAGCGGCTCTCAAGGTCACAGTTGCCCTCCACTTCTATGCCTCTGGCTCCTTCTAGGGCTCGGTTGGTGATCTTTGCGGTGTTTCCCAGTCAGCTGTCCACACTTATGTCGAGCAGGTTACAGACGCTCTGTTCAGACGGGTATTGACCTCCATCCACTTCCGCTGTGACCAGGCAAGCCAGACACAGTGAGCCAGAGGCTTCGTGGCCATTGCTGGCTTCCCCCGCGTCCAGGGTGCAATAGACTGTACACATGTGGCCATCAAGGCGCCAGCAGGTGACCCCGGTGCCTTCGCCAACAGGAAGGGCTTCCACTCCATGAACGTGCAGATAGTGTGTGACCCCAGGATGCTGATTCTACAAGTCTGTGCAAGGTACCCAGGCAGCTCCCACGACACCTACATCCTCAGACGTTCCCAGGTGCCAAGGCTCTTCAGTGCTCCAGCCAGGCTGGATGGATGGCTGGTGGGTGATAAGGACTATCCCTTCAGAAGGTGGCTCATGACACCTCTCCGCCATCCAACAACAGAAGCTGAGGAGCGCTACAATAGGAACCACGGCACCACAAACCATCGGTCTTCTCAAGATGCGCTTCCGACGCCTGGACCGCTCAGGGGGCGCATTCCAGTACCCCCCAGATCGCGTCTCTGTGATAGTGGTAGTCTGCTGCGCTCTGCATAATCTTGCACTGGAAAGGGGGGATGCAGTTGATGATGAAGACCTTGATGCACTGGATGAGGCTGCACATGATGAATCCAGCAGTGGCTCAGAGGATGAGGAAGCAATGATGAGGGGCAGGACGCCGACCCGCTACTACACCAAGGAGGCAGGGACATCTGGGACACTTTAATCCAATGAACCTTCAGCTAGATCCACACACATGGATCTGCAGGACCAGCATTGCCTGGCGCTTCCACACGTGGCACTTAGGTGCTACATCTTCCACCTCATCAGCTGCAACTAAGGGCTTAGTGCAGAAACATCAATGTCCACTCAAACGCTCATGATATGTCTGTGAAACATACAAATGCAGCACAAAGGAAACACCCTCAGCCATGGTCAGAAAAGTGGACTTTATTGCCACCAAAATAAAGCACAAACATCGCTCTGATGCAGAAAATGATATATTCCCTAATCTAGAGCCAACACAAAATCACCAGTGACAAACCCATGGAGAGCCTAAGGTGCCTTATGCTTACGTTTGTGGGTGCTACATTTTGGTGCCGCCCCATCGCTCGGAGTGGCTTGTGAGACAGCCTGCTGACTCTACTGTCCTGTTGGTCTCGATGACCTTGGCGGCCGTACTCTGGCCTGTGGAGCCTGTCCTGGCCCCGCCTGGGAGGGAGTGGCCAGTTCCGGAACTGGCACCTCCCCAGTTGTCGCAGCCTCAACGGACGCAACGGTCACTGGCAGAGGGTTGGAGGAGCTGCTGCCCTCATCCGGAGCACCCTGAGAGGAGCCCGACAGGCAGCTGCTGCGCCGATATGAGGTCACATTGGACCTCTCTGCTCACCGCAGATGGATGGGCACCGAGCTTGGACACTTGGTGCCCAGAACATCTCCCACATTGCCAATGACCACCTGTGGCCATTACCGCTGTGAGGGTTTGCAGGTCCGAGCGTAACCCAATCAGATTATTATCAATCTGCTGGAAACCCCTCTCCATGAGAGTCGCCAATCTCTCAATGGAGGACGCCTGACGCTCTGTCCTGAGGTTCATGCCATCACTGACACTCTGCCTGGATTCCTCCACCAGAGAGACCAAGTGAAGCACACCCTCATGCAACCCTGCCAGATGCTCCCACCCACCCGGCCGCTTGTCCTGCAGCTGCTGCATGGCGGACATCTCCAGAGGCACATCATCACTGCCCGACGCAGCATGTGCCTGGTCCCCTGCAGTCCTCCGGCTGCTGGTGCCATCGGCACTCTCTGTCCGTGCCATCTCCTCCAGTGATTGTGAAGTGTCCTCTCCAATGTGCCCCGGGACACTAGCCGATGCCATAATCCCCACCGATGTGGTAGTCGCTGCGCTGGTGCCTGGCTCGCTGAAATGATGTGATGCAAGTTGCAAGTGTTGGCCCTCAGGTATGGAGAGGGGGCTCTGGACTTGTTCCTGGTGGCCATGCGGTGGTGATGCTGAAATTAACAAGGACAGTGCAGCAGTTAGCGTTCAGTCAGTAACACAATTCATCCCTTTCCCCCCCAGGCTAATAATGCGCTCACCCTTCAAGAACCTAAGGAGACGAACATTGGTGGGGTGGTAAATAGTCAAGAGGAGGCCCAAACATTACGCGCGCATACAGACAGGCTGGTCAGATGGCCTAAGGAATGCCACATGGAATGTTATGTGGATAAGTGTGAGGTTAAGCACTTGGGCAAGACAAACAAGGTACAGGAATACATGAGTAGGACTGTGGAAAGTCACGACAATTACAGGGACCTTGCTGGGCAGACCCGTTAAGGTAGCAGAGCAGGAACATAAGGCATTTAACAAGGTTGAAGCCAGACTTGCCTTTATTAGCCGAGGAATAGAATATAGGAAAAGGGAAGTCATGTTGCAAGTGCAGAAAACGCTGTCGAAGCCACATCTACACTTCTGCATTCAGTTGTGACCTGTGCTTCATGGGAGGGATGTGATTGGAGTGGGGAGAGTGCAGAGGTTCCTGATGAGGATGCATGCTGGCCTGGAGAGTTGGAGTTATGAGGAAACATTGCATACACTTGTGACATTTGCCATGCAGCACAGGAGATTGACAGATCACATTATTGACCTTCATACCGTTATGAGGGGCATAGACCGGGTGGACAGAAGGCAACTTTTCCCCTTGGCACAGGGATGACTAACATGGTGGCATTTATTTAAGTTGAGTGCCATGAGGTTGACAGGTGAGGTGCTGAGGACCTTTTGGACAGAGTAATGTGGGACGCACTGGCTGAAAGGGTGGTGGAGGTACAAACCCTCCTAAGATGATGTAAGTATTTGGATGTGCAGCAGCGGTGCCATGACATGTTAGGCCATGGGGATAGTGGTCACAAATGGGATAAGGTGACTTTGGAAGGTGCTAGAGACACGCATCTTCAAGGGGCCGAGGGACCTTTGTGTATGACCCACACGTCTGACTGTATCAGTCTGTGAATGAGTGTTGCTGCATTAACGATTGCAGAAACCACCAGTGCTTTGGATGGTGGGGAGACAGAGTGGATGGGACTGTGGCCCTCAAATACCTGGGCGCTGCACCCCAGCCTCGCCGACACCTGTCGACCTGGCCGCCTGCCTCCTCCCCAGCTCCATGGCCTGCTCCTCATATGTGGTTACGTGCTGCAGCACGGCCTGCCCACCACCAGTCCGCTGATGCTCCCGGCTATTGCTCTCTGTTTATGCCTGCAGAACAGAGAAGACCATTTATGGGGGCTGATCACTCATGTACTCTGCACGCGCACGCTGCAGCCCAACCACAGTGGCCCATCTGAGGCCTCCAGGTGCTCCTGTCCACACTACTAGTGATCAGTCACCAGAAGATAGTATGGCTGCTCCTAACCCCCTCCCCCAATGGCCACCTTGGGCACATTCGGCATCCATCACTTTGAATAGCACATGGGTCTTAGCGCCCATGGCAAGGAGGCACAACTAGGTGCGGCGCCAATGCCAGCAGATGGCTCTTGGCCATGACACCCTAAGGCTCCCCTTCCACCATCTCATCACCATCAATATGACATGTGTTGGAGTTCTGAGTATGTGTCTAGCTGCCTGCCCTGCAGGTTGCCCCCAGACTACCCAAATGCGACAAACACCAACATATGCTGCAGGGAGAACCCATCATCTCCTCAACCACTAAGGCTGATGTAAGCATGGTCACTATCTGTTTGCCCATCCAGCGTGCGCCAAATGCCCAATGCAGTAACGACACTAAGATGTGGGGTTGGGGGGGGCCTCAAAGGCTAAGGCTACGTGCTGGGTAAAATGGCCAAGGCCGACATGGTACTCACCCTTCCAGAGCGCAACAAATCATTGAAGCGTTTGCGGCACTGGGTTCCTGTGCACCGCACAGCATCTTGAGAGCTTCAAGCCTCTGCCACCTCCTGCCAGGCCTGCCTGGTCATGTGGGGGGCCCTCGTCGTCTCATCCTTCGGAAACAACACCTCCTGAAGGTTTGATACCTCTTCCAGGAGGGCAGCAAGGCAGGCGTCAGAGAACCGAGGGGCACAGTGGCCCCCCGCTGGCCTACCCTGCAGCCTGCCCCCCTCCTCCTCTGCCCTCACCTCTTCTGGTGCCCGGTCGCTGGCCATGGTGAACAGCCTAAAGGAGGCTGCCTGGCAGTTCTTTATACAGACTGCCAGTTTCCCATTGGAACCAGTGGTCTGAACACGTCCGCCGCCGATTTGAATTTCCTGCTGAACACGGGAGTCTGAAATGCGCTGGGTGGGCCTTAATTGGCCTGCCCACGCAAAATGGCGGCGCGGCCCATTTCGCCGGCGGGGATTGGCTCACCGCCCGCAGCCGATTCAGTAGGGCCCGCCCGCCCGACAAACGCAAAATTGAGCCCAAAGACTTAACTGAGAATTAATTATGCGCTTCTGCATTATACATCAAAATCCTAAATCTGTCTATTTACTTTGTCTAGTTCGGCACCATAGGTTAGATTTTCTGATCGGGAGTAAGCCACATGGAAGTAGGGCAGTCTACAATTCACACTTGTCCAGTATTCTTGGCACTAATTTCTGGGATCAGCCTCATTGTAATTTTCTGGGCGAGCTCTATGGGCAGAATTTTGCCGTTGGCGTGCAGAATCTACAGCCGGGCGGAGGTGGTCAGAAAGTCGCCTGCCACCCGCGATCGACAGCGATTTCCTGCTGGCGGGCCAATTAAGGCCTGCTTAGTGTGATACACGAGCGGCAGCACTGAGGGGGGGGTGGGGCGAGGAAGGTGAGCGGGCCTAGCGTGAACTTCGCGCATGTGTGCGAGAGAGCACCGAATAACCTCCCTGAGGCTCAGGGAGATGAAGAGATATTTTTTTAAAATTTGCTTTTGTATTTGCTTTTGGAAACCTTATCCTGCCTCTGGATCTGGTTAATAACTTAATGACCTTAACAGGACTTATAATTGCTGGTTCCAGCGCATGCCTGCCGACCAAACTATCGTGTGACTGCACATCGATGTCAGCACACTCAGCCGACGTCATCGCATGTCATTTCACGCTCGGTCAGGTTGGGCGCGCGCCTGCCCACCGAGCTAATATTCTGGCCTATGTATCAGAAATGTCTCTGCACGAGAGCTCCCCCATTGGGTTTGGTGAGGGTTGGTATGGGGGCAGAATATCATTGCTCCCCACGAAACTTAACTGGCCAATCATCTTCATGTTTCTTTTCATTAATAACAAAGCAAAACTTATGGTGGGTGAAATATCTGGCAGGAGTAAAAGTTGCCAGAGAGCCAGATTTTCTGGTGGGGCTGTGAAAGTTGTGCTAGAAGAGATATGTCAGAGGATGGATCATCTTTGCAATGGACAGGTGCAGGCCTCCGAAAGAGAGCTGCCAGTAAAGATTGCCAAATATAGCACTGGCACTTCCATCATTCCATCTAAATGCGAATAATGGAGAAAGACATTTAATGACTTTAAGGCCAGGATTTTTCAGTCAGCGTGCGGGGCCAGGCCCGACACGCCAACGCGTAAAGTGATGCGCGATGACACCGGGTGTGCGTCCTGACGTCATCGCGCTGTCTCGTGATATTTCATTTGGCGGGCACCGCCGATAACTGATAGGCCTATTAAGGCCATTAACAAAGTAATTAATGTCATGTTTACACTGCCCGTCCAACCTTAAGGCTGGCGGGCAGGCAGAAAGGCCGAGAGGCCTTCACGTTTTTTAGGGAACCTCGTCCACGAGCGGGATGAGGTTTCCTAAAGCTTTCACTATTTAAATAAAAAGTTTAAATGAAAAATAAAAACATGTCCTATCTCACGAAACACAGTCACATGAGGGGAGCACATTTCATTAAATTTTTAATGTCTGTAACGGAGCTGCCTCAGCGAGATTGAAGTGCTCTTTTGCGCACATGCGTGAAAGAGCACTGGCCCTGACTCTCCCTCCTCCCCCGACCGCACACGTAGCGCTGAGCACTACTGCTCGTGTATTTCACTGACTTAACTGGCCCGTCTATGTAAAATGGCGGTGTGGAGCCGATCGCAGGCAGTGGTCAGCTCTGTGACCGCCCCCGCCCGCTCCCGCCGAGCCCGCCCAACGCGGGGAAAATTCAGGCCTAAGTAGAAGCTACTTAAGCCATTCCATAATCTACCATACGTTTCTTGCAATCACTTTCCCATCACATACTCTTAGGGCAGAATATTGCGCCCCACAGGCAGGATAAAGTTTCGACCAGTGATTTTTAAAAATTAAAAAATTTTTAACACTTATATTTAATATGTCCCTGTTCATGTGACAGAGTCACATGATGGGACATGTTTTCATTATTTTTAATGTCTTTATTTTTATTGTTAAAAACCTTCAGCTCCCTAAGGCAGCTCTGTGCCTCAGGGAGCTTTTACAGCAGCGCTGCAGCATGCGTTCCATACTGGCTGGCCGTTAATTGGCCAGCGTGAAATCCATGTCAGGGCCCAATCGCGGGCAGTGGTCGGCTTCGCAACTACTCCAGGGCCTGCCAGCCACGCCTGCCCGACGAGGGCAAAATTCTGCCCGTACAGTACTTTTAAATACTTATTATAGTTGTCATGAGGCAGCAGAATGACCTTCACATCTCCAGCCTTCACTGGAAAATGTTCATTCACTCAAATCGTTGTATTTACTGTATTCAGCGCACAAGAAGGCTGCCCAATATATACATTGAAATCATTATGGGCTATTTGAATGTTGCAAATTATCATGGGGCAGGATCTTCCAGGCAGAGAGCGGGGGTGGGGCCCACTTGCCGACATGTAAAATGATGTGGGATGACGTCAGGTGGAGCTCCCGACGTCATCCTACGTCATTTCCATTTTCAGGAAGGCGGGGGCGCAGCCGAATCAGTTGTCAACGGCCAATTGAGGCCATTGAAAAACTAATTAAGGTAATTAATGGACCTGCCCGTCCAACCTTAGGGTTGGTGGGCAGGCCAGGAGCTCTGGCGGGCTTCAGAAAAAGCATGAAACCTCATCCACGGATGGGATGAGGTTTCATGAGGGTATTAAATTTTTATTCAATCTTTCAGTAAAAGTTATGGACATGTTCCGACTCATGTGAGTGTCACATGAGGGGACATGTCAGGGAAATTTTTTTATCATTTGTATTAAATATTTTAATTCCGAGCCGATCTCCCTGAGGCAGCACTTAGCCTCAGGGAGATCTGTGCGCTCTTTCGCATGCATGCGCGAAAGAGCGCACTCCCGGCTGAGGGAATCCCCCCGCCCGCACAGCAAGCACGTAGCACTTCCGAGCGGACGTCACGCTGGGCGAGCCTTAACTGGCCCGCCCTCGTAAAATGGCGGCCTGCCCCCGATCGGAGGCGCCGATCAGAGGTGTGCCCTCCCGCACCCGCTCCCGCACTTCCCCCCACAATGGGGGGAAAATTTTTCACATGGAAACATTAACAACATATCACTTATTACACATTTTTTTAAGAAGAAGGCAGGCGTAATAATAGAATTAGAACAATGATAGGTGGTGATGGATAAAATCATTATGCAATCCTTTAATCTGCGTGAATAATAAGTCCTGGGAAGCCACAAGCATCACCTCATTCATGAATCAAAAATCTATGACACAATAAGTGCCTGCCAATGCCCTCCAACATCATGGGCTCAGTACTACAACACATGATTTGTATGGTGCTTCTGCTATTACAGCATTTCTTAGGCACCCACCTACCCCTTGCTGCCAGAAACCATGGCACCCGGAAATTGTATTGGGTGGGTGCCATGGTCTTTTGCTCTCTCTCTCTTGATATCTTAGCTCAAGCCCTTCAATTCCACGTCATCGAGGGCTATGGGGATAGCCCGGGAAAGTGGTGTTGAGGTAGATGATCAGTCATGGTCTAATTGAATGGTGGAGCAGTTTTGTCAGGCTGAATGGCCTACTCTTTCTCCTGTGTTCCTATGTTCCTATGCTCCTACATGTAATGCAGCTGATATTAATTTTTTTTTTTGCAAAATAACAATTTGGCCATCTTTGGAGACTAGACCAATGAATTGAGCTGGACCATGACTCTCGTTCTCAATCCATTGGGACTTATGATTGTAAAAGCAAAAACAACTGCGGATGCTGGAAATCCAAAACAAAAACAAAAATACCTGGAAAAACTCAGCAGGTCTAGCAGCATCTGTGGAGAGGAGCACAGTTAATGTTTCGATTCCAAATGACTCTTCAACAGAACTAAGTAAAAATAGAACAGAGGTGAAATATAAGCTGGTTTAAGGGGGGGTGGGACAGGTAGAGCTGGATAGAGGGCCAGTGATAGGTGGAGATAACCAAAAGATGTCACAGACAAAAGGACAAAGAGGTGTTGAAGGTGGTGATATTATCTAAAGGAATGTGCTAATTAAGGGTAGAAAGCAGGACAAGCAAGGTACAGATAGCCCTAGTGGGGGTGGGGTGGGGGGAAGGGATCAAAATAGGCTAAAAGGTAGAGATAAAACAATGGATAGAAACACATTTAAAAATAATGGAAGTAGGTGGGAAAAGAAAAATCTATATAAATTATTGGAAAAAACAAAAAGTAGGAGGAAAATCGGAAAGGGGGTGGGGATGGAGGAGAGAGATCATGATCTAAAGTTGTTGAACTCAATATTCAGTCCGGAAGGCTGTAAAGTGCCTAGTCGGAAGATGAGGTGCTGTTCCTCCAGTTTGCGTTGAGCTTCACTGGAACAAAGCAGCAGGCCAAGGACGGACATGTGGGCATGAGAGCAGGGTGGAGTGTTGAAATGGCAAGCGACAGGGAGGTCTGGGTAATGCTTGCGGACAGACCTTAAGGTTGGACGGGCAGCTTTCTCAATAGGCTTAGTTAGTTCATTAATGGCCTTAACAGGTCTTTGACAGTTCTGCGCTTGCGCAGCCGACTCGGCTACACACTTGCCGAACTGAAAATCTAAATGACGCGTGGTGACGTTGGGACACACACCCGACGTCACCACGCATCATTTTATGCCTCGGCAAGCGGGGGCGGTGCCCGCTCGCTGAGCCAAAAATTCAGCCCATTATATATATTGTATTTCAGTTTCTACCTTAATTCTATGTGTATGTCCCAATCAATTATTTCACTCTCTGTTAAATTATATTAAAAAATGAAGGTTAATCAGTTCATTTTACTTCCCAGTTTGCTTTCTGTCAGAATACTTCAATATGATTGGCTGTTTATGCTGCTTGATGCAACACTGTTGCTGAATGCCAGACGATCTCATTGACTTGGCGCCAGGTTCAAACTAACATTGGTAAAGGAGAATCAATGCCCCAGAGAATACTAAATCTTTGTGTTCAGCTTTTCTTGAGATCGGTGGTGAGTGTCACTACTACACTGCTGACTGCAAAATTCGGGTCATTCAGTTACAGGGCTCAGTTGAAAGCAGACTGCCAATAACTATGGTAACAGATCATTTGGACAAAATGGAAACTCTGCAGTGAAAAAAAAAAGGCAATTCTTTTTCAAGTGTTATCTACAGGACTTATTGGAAAGCATCAAATATTGGTACATGGCAAAGCAATTCATCTTTTTACTGACTTGGTAGTTCTGCTGCTGGTTCCTTATTCCACACTTAGCTTCCTTCCTTGCCATGGCTTCTGAATGCTGCTCATCATCTTCCTTGGTGAGGCCTCCGTGAAGATCAAAGTTGTATAACGTGCAGCAAACAATGATCATTGTGATCATTGGCTTGTACAATAATGTTTCCTTCTTGATAGACCCAAAAATCTGAAGCACTGCTTCAGAATTCCAATGTTATGCTTGATGACAATCCATCTGCCTACACAGGCTTTGTGATATCTTTATTCTGCTGCTATATGTGGATAGTGCACAGGTGCCATTGGATGTTGCTACATCAGATATTTATCGTTTAACATTAAGCTTTTTGAATATTAGTGCAGAAATAATTTAAACTTTCAAATGGAATTCCTTTGACTGTGAATGAGGTATAATGAATTAAAAAATGGATTAACAGTTCCTTTAAAATAGGAAAAGAATTGCATCTGAATATGCTGGGCATTTACGTGCTAACAGTTCAAAGTCTCAGGTTCAAAGCATTCACCCTTCTAACCTTCTTCCCTCTCTGAGCAATGGTCACAGGTGGTTTTCCTCGGAATAAAAATATCTTGTGAGCTACATGCGAAATGAGCCACGATATAGAAAGGCTGCGTTGGTGGTTGCAGAACAGCTAGATTCTCGTCAGGTAAAACTTTTTTTGATTCGTTAGGGCATGGCTTTGTGTACAGCATCAAGCGTGAAAACATAGGGCAGAATTTAATGGATGGCAGGGTTTCCCACCCCACCAACCAAAAAATTTGGCGGGGAACTCATCCGTGCCCCTGATGGCTGCCTCAGAGTGTTAATTGGCTGAGGGCAGGCTTTCAGCCCGCATCTGGGGAGGAAATCCTGCCTCCCAGGAGCTGCCAGACATCTGATTGGATGGTAGCTCTCTGGTCACAGCAGCACCATCAGGACCGGTGGCCATTGCTGGAACAGCATCCACTCCCAGCAAAGAAGAGCCAGGAACCAGATGACAGATAAGTCTGGGCCACACTAGGCCTTGCCCGCTGTCCGTAAAATTATGATCAGCACGAGCAGGTAGTCAGCAGGAAAATCACCTGCAGAATTTTGCAGGTCCTCCAGCCAGCAAACCCACCCATGGGGAACCATAAAATTCTGCCCGTAGATACAGTCAATAACACAAGACACCTTGGGTAGGCAGCTGTTTGAGCCTGCTATTGGTTTTGAACTGGCTAAAAGTGTTGATATGGTGGAGAAAATAACTGTTATCACTGTGTTGCCAATGTAATTGGTGCTTCAGTGCAGCAACTCTGACACAGAAAATGAGGAATATTTAAATGAGGAATTCAGTTTCTGATTAGCTGTACCCTGCAAAGGATCTGCTACTCTGTCACGTGGCTCTACTTTGGATGGTGCACCTGATGCAGAGGGTTCCAGTGAAGTTTATCATGCATCTTTTAAGCATCTAGGTTTATGGGCTACCTTCTGCTGTTCTCTTGGGTCAACACCTGCCAACTGCAGTACGAATGGTACACTGAATCTATTCTGCACACATGAAAATTAAGGTGTGTAATTTCTGCTGCTGATCTGTGACTGCAAAAAGTCAAATGCAGCTAGTGTTACAGCATCAGCTTTAAATCAATGTCGGCCACAGAAACATACCAACTATGCTGGAATTATTGAGGTCAACAACACTAATGCAGGAATACACCATTCTGTGTCAAGCAGTCACTTCATGCTGGGAGTAATTTTGCAAACTTAGCTATAGCCATGTTATATAGTTCATAATCTTAATTATCGTTATACAGAGACACAGTTTATTAACTCCTGCTAATTTGATTAACTCCTCCTGACAATACTAAGTCTGTATATCCTGCCAAAAAAGTGCACACTTGTGTTCATCTCTATGTCCAATCATCTCAGCACCCAGATAATGTTCCAGGATTTTCTCAGAACTTTGTCCTAGGACAAATTGTCTTCAGCTGCTACATTAATGATGTTCTCTCTATCATAAGGTCAGAAATGGAGCAGTTTGCTAATGATTGCACAGATTGCACAGTGTCTAGTTCATTCACAAGTCCGAATAATGAAACAACCCATTGTCTCCTCCAGCAAGACCTGGACAATATCTTGGGATGTGGGCAATAGTCCATCTAAAGTTGCCCTTGAGAAGTTGGTGATGGCAGTTCTTGAATACAGTCAAGGATGGTGCAGATACTTCTGCAATGTTGTTAGGTACAGAGTTCCAGGATTTTGTCATAATGGCATGTGACATGGGTAGGAATTTGGAAGTGATGGTGCTCCCATGCACCAACCTCTCTTATCCTTATCCTGGCAGAGGGCATGGGTTTGGGAGGTGCTGTCAAAGAAGCCTTGATGAATTTCTGTCACACATCTTGCACGTAGTACAGAATGCAGCCATAGTTTGCTGATAGTGGAATGGCTGGATGCTTAAGCTAATGAATGAGGTACCAAGGAGACAAGAACAGAAGAAGGGGAAGATACTTTATCAGGCACATGTTATGAAAACCACACTTGCCTTGTTGGAGAGTGGGAGATGGGAACTCCAAGTCCCAACAGACCTCGGAGTTACCGTGCATGCACAGGCTGGAAGTGGGCTGTATATGTGCACTTCAGCCTCTTTAAATTCTTTGAGGTGAGGACTGGCCCAGTGCGAAAACCCAGGCCAGGTGACAGGGGATGGAGCACCATAGAAGAAGAATGTCCCAGGCAGGGGACAGGGAGAGGGGACAGGCAGAGGTCGCAATGGGAGAGGGTACAAGGAGAAGGGACAGGGAGAGGCCCCAGAAGAAGAGTCCTAAACAGGCGAGAAGCACAGGAAGAGGTCCCAGTTAAGTTAAAAAGGAGGGAAGCAGACAAATAGACTTGACCTGAAGATCCAAGAAGGCAGCTGAAGGTTGATGACACCATGCTGCAGGCCACTGGGACAAAGATACCCCTCTGGGGCAGTAGTGTTCTGCTCAGCGTGGCCGAAGAGCTAAAGTTGTGCTTGTGAGCTGGTGCTTGAATGCATACTCGGGAATCCAGGGGAACAGAATCTCAAGAGGCAAGATTGAAACCCTATGAGGTGGGCCGTTGCTGATGCCGTTTGAGTTGGGGCAACCTTTGGAGAGAATTCCCCGGTTCGATATTCGAAGATGAAGACTGGAATTACTAGTGAAAGTGACAGAGTTTCAGTGAGACTAGTTGACTCACAGTGTTTACTGGCATCTGGGTGAGTTGTTGAGAAATCCATGGACTCTGTCATGGTCGCATCTGCCATTTATTGTGCAGTGTGGTGTGTTCGACCACAGTTTACTTGTTACTTTACATGTATCTCGTATTTACCCCAAATGTTATGGTATAAAATAGATATTGTAAATTGTTTTATCTTTCTGACTTTGAATAGTAAAGTTGGTTTTTGTTTGTTCAAAACCCATGGAATCTTGTGTCTTTATTATCTTAGTAAGTGCCTTGAATCTCAAACTGAGTCTACATTAAATAAAATGTTATTGGTCCCTAACCAAATCTTACCAAAAACTTGGGGTCTGGTCTCAGATCATAACACACAATAGATGGCACTCATGTGGTCATTAGACTCAACACCAGAAACCAACTGCATACATCAATAGGAAGGTTTTCTATGTTTTCAATGTACACCATGATTAACCACCAAAATGGTTTCCTACATGCCAATAAAATTTAAAGAACACATATAATGGCTGCATTCTCCATCAATTTGAACTATCCACATTGTTTGAAGATGACAATATAATATCTTGCTGGCTATTGGGAGAATAGGTCTACTCCTTGCAAGCATGGCTTCTCACACCATTTTTCCTCATACAACAGCTGAGTGCTGCTATATAAGACAATATTACCACCCGAGGTACAGTGCTAAAAAAACATTTCCACTGTTTGGACCACTCCAATTGGGGCCCTACAAGACATTGTCCATTGTCACAGGATTGTTATACGTTGTATACAGCTCAAATATGTAGCTGCAGGAAAGTTATGGATGACAGCGAGAAGGACGAGAAGTGTTATGATCTCCATTGAAATTGATAACTTTAAAAAAGAGATTTGGACTTCGAGTCTCGAGCTGAAAGAATAACATGGCAAGATTTCACATTTTAATACTTCTGTTGCAACAAATGACAAAAAGCATTATTGACTAAAAACTATTTTCTTTTTTGTAGGCAACTTATACTTTAAATTACAGACAAGAACATTCCTCTTATATACTTACCACACATCACACTCTCCACAGAATTACAATCCTTATAGCAAACAGTCCACAGTTACTCCCAGCTTCCAATGGGTTCTCGTGTCCCCACCACCAAATAGAAAGGTTGAGTGACCGTCTCCAGGTGCTTTTCTCAGTTTTCAGACAGTTTCATAAATCCATGACCAGCTGTCGGAAAGGACACAATTGCAATCGCTTAATAATTTCAGTCCATCACCATTCAGTTATTAAAGTGGGAAATGTCAGAACAATTTCAACATTTATTGCAATCATTTACTTACCTGCTTCCTACATCTTTACTTCCATTTGCAGCCTGTACAAGGAGTGTTTCTTCTAGACTGAGTTCTAAATTCTCCAGTTGGCCAATCCTCTTCAAAAGGACATGTATGTAAAGGTAAAAACTATACATGGAACATGGGACATACCATCTTCAGAAAAAATGCGGCTAATCAAAGTTATTGGCAAAACAGTTTTTCGACCAAAAGATTTCAGTATACCTTTAAGAGTTCACTTCTGCATTTTTCATCTGGTCCCAACAACAGTGTCTACCTCAGAATCATAGAACCATAGAGCAGAAATTTCCCCCCATTAGGGGGCTTGTGCGGAGTGGGGGGCGGGGGTAAGTGCGAACACGATCGGCGCCCCCAATCGGGGCCGCGCCGCCACTTTATGTGGGCGGGCCAATTAAGGCCTGCCCAGTGTGACGCACACCCGGAAGCGTTGAGCGCTCCCTGTGCGGGCGGGGGGGGATTCCCTGAGTCGGGGCCTGCGCTCTTTCGCACATGTGCGCAGAAGAGTGCAGAAATCTTCCTGAAGCAGAGGTGCCTCAGGGAGATTAGTTTAAGGTTTAAAAATTTAAATAAAGTAAAGGAAATATTTTAAGACATGTCCCCTCATGTGATAGCATCACATGAGCTGGGACATGTTCATGAATTTTGATAAAAAATTTTATTTAATTATTGAAACCTTCACGAAAACTCATTCTGCCCGTGGATGAGGATCTATGAAAAATGCGAAGGCCACCTGGGCTCTTTGCCTATCCGCCAACCTTAAGGTTGGACGGGCAGCCCTATTAATTTTTATAATGACTACTTAAATGGCCTTAATAGGCCTTTGACAGTTCGGCGGGCGCACAGCTGACTCGGCTGTGCGCCCACCGAACTGAAAATCTAAATGACGCGCGGTGACGTCATGACGCGCGCCATTTTACGTGTCGGTAAGCGGGCCCTGCCCCTGCTTACCAACCCGAAAATTGTCCCCATAGAAAAGTTACGGTGCAGAAATTTGTTGCCTGTTGCTGAGACCATTTTGGATCCAACCCGCCACCTTCCCCTCTATCCCAAGAAATCTTACTTTCCTGACCAGTTTGCCATGTGGGACCTAGCCAAATGCCTTACTGAAATCCATGTAGACAACATCCACTACACTACCCTCATCAATCCTCCTTGTTACTTCCTCAAAAAATTCTATTCAGTTAGTAAGACATGATCTTCCCCAAACAAATCCATGCTGACTATCCCTGATCAATCCGTGCCTTTCTAAGTGACAGTTTATCCTGTGTCTCAGTAATTTTCCCACCACTGAAGTCAGCCTATAAATTTCTAGCCTATGCCTCACACTTTTTAAAAATAATACTACAGCGTTTGCAGATCTCCAATCCTTTCGGACCTCGCCTGTATCTACCGAGGATTGTAAAATGATCCTCAGAGCATCCTCTATTTTCTCCCTGGCTTCCTTCAACAGCCTGGGATACAATCCATCTAGTCCTGTTGATTTATCCACCTTCAAGGATGCCAGTCCCTCCAGTACTTCCTTTCTCACTATGCCCATTGAATCTAATATTTCACACTCCTCCTCTTTAACTAGAATGCCTGCATCATCCCTCCCCTTAGTGAAATCAGAGGCAAAGTACTCATTGAGAACCTTGCCCACATATTCTGCAAGTTACCATGTACATCTCTGATAGGCCCTACCTTTTCCTTAGTTATTTTCTTGCTTTTAATGTACTGGTAAAACATCTTAGGATTGTCTTTGATTTTACCTGCCAATATTTTTCGTATCATCTCTGTGCTCCCCTAATTTCCATTTTTACTTTACCCCTGTACTTTCTATACTCCTCTAGGTTTTCTATAGTATTAAGTCCTTTGTGACTGTCATAAGCTTTCATTTTCTGCTTTATCTTGGCCTGTATTCCTCTTGGTAACTAGGGAGCACTAGATTTAGCAGTACCACCCTTTTTCTTTGTGAGGACATGTCTACACTGGGCCTGGAGAATCTCGCCTATGAATGCCTCCCACTGATTTGCCACAGTCCTTCTAATAGTTGTATCCAGTCCACTCTTGCCAGCTCACCTCTCAGCTTTGTAAAATTTGTCTTACCCCAATTTAGAACTTCTACTCCTATTCTGTCTTTGTCCTTTTCCATAATGATGCTAAATCTAACTGTATTATAGTCACTGCTACATCATCCACTTGTCCAGCTTCATTTCCTGAGACTAAATCTAGAATTGCACCCGTTCTCATTGGACTTGTTACAAGCTGTTACGCATCCATTCTTCAATTACTTGATGGAAATACTATTAATTTTTTTGAGCTTCAATGTATTCTTTTGTTTACGTGACTTATTTAGGTGATTCTTAGAAGGGCAGAGTTGAAGGTGGAAATGATGGAATTTAGGATGAGTAATGTTCTAAATCTGTCACTTACATACTCAATTCCGCATGAACCCGTTCCCCAACACAAACATCACTTGTATTGTGCAGCCACCCTGCCCTCAGGAATTTTGGTTACATGCATCTTACTGTGCTGTTTTAATATATCCTTTTTAGTTTATGTGTACCGTATTTAAATTCACATTACATACTTTCCTTAAATGCATTATCCCATGCCTTTTCAAACAAGCAAGAAGCTATTTTGCATAGATGGAGGAAAAGTAAGTAGGAAAAAAGAATCTGGTAATTGGTTTTCAGGACAACAGTAGAGAAAATAAGGACCCATAACCTGTTCTCAATTTCCATTTACATCACTTCTGTATCTACTATTGACTTTATGTAGTAATTAAGGGATAGGAGCATTAGGGAAAAGGCTTTGCATGTATCCATTCTTCACTCAACCAGAATTACTTGATGTAAATACTATTAGTTCTTTTGGGCTTCAATGTGTTTTTTTTATTTCAAAAGGCAACCAATTATGCACAAAGCTGTGTTGTCTGGCAACTGAGAACTTAACTGTCCACATCTCTCGTCGGAATGGAAAAACAACTCCCACTGGAGTATACTGTCTCTGGAAACATCTGATAATTATGGAGACACTCTCCAAACAAAACGTGCTTATTCAAGCCACTTACTACAGCAAAGAGTTATCAACAGGCAAACTCCTCCATAAACATCAGCAGTTACCTGAACATTTTTTTTTGCTATACTGTGACATTAAGTCAGCAATCAAATATACGAATGACTTTAAGGTAGTCACCAGTAAAAACATACCAACAACAGGAATGGAAATCATATTACTGTACATGCTCGCAATAGATTTAAATTTTGGGATCAGGCTTCTCCATGTGCCTATACATGTTCATCCACAAAATTCTCTCCTGGCTCTAGACATCAATTTGTAGCCCAGCAGTGAAAATAAGACTTTTCCAGTTTGCAATAATTATTC
Organism: Cetorhinus maximus; assembly: GCF_964194155.1. Classification (NCBI taxonomy): domain Eukaryota; kingdom Metazoa; phylum Chordata; class Chondrichthyes; order Lamniformes; family Cetorhinidae; genus Cetorhinus; species Cetorhinus maximus. Next base: position 141,104,752 of record NC_135881.1, on the reverse strand, counting down.
AACAGATGATGATGAACTTATAACTAAAGAAATAATCACATGCTGAGATGATCCTGATCAACTCTGCTATTCCTTGCTAAATGATTTGTTTTACTGTCATAAATTCCACTTTTCCTATTATCGTCTATTTTGATGTCAATAGTCTTCATGATGCAGTACGAAGTTGTGGCCAACCTGTTTGTGGGAGGTCGGTAATTGGGGTTGGGGACTGGCGGGGCGAGAGAGATCTACAATTGGGCATGTGTGTGAAAGTGCCGAAATTCTACAGTTCACTCACAGGGACAACTTTCATTGGGCTGGAATGGGTGACAGTGAGACAGCAGCCAATTTCACGTCTTTCCCAACTTTATTACTATTTTTGCCTTTCCCACTCTGCTGATCACTTTTAGCTCAAGCTATGACCTTTTGCAATCTCTTATATCTTTTTCAAAGATTGCATAAATTCTAATGCGGTATCATCAAACTTTCATATCATTCCTCTAATGTCAATGTCCAACAATAATAACAGTTTACACTTGCATTGTGCCTTTAATGTAGAGAACATACCGAGGCAACTCAGTGGCATAATCTGAAGCAAATCGACACTGAGCACAAGAAGGAGATATCAGGAGCAAGGCCAAAAGGTTAATCAAAGAAATACATGGGCCAGAATTTTCACGTTGGCGTGTGGGCGTGTGCCCGGCATGCCGATGTGTAAAATGATGTGCGATGACATCGGGCGTGTGCCTGACATCACTGCACGTCATTCAGATCTTTCATCAAAAGCCTATTAAGGCCATTGGAAACTAATTTAGATAATTAACAGGGCGCAAGTGGCCTTCGCGTTTTTCAGGAAACCTCATCCATGGGCAGGATGAGGTTTCCTGAAGGTTTTATTAAATAAATAATTTTTTTTTTCACAATTCATAAACATGTCCCAGCTCATATGACACTGTCACATGACAGGACATGCCTAAATAATTTTAATCTTTATTTAAAATGTTCAATATGAACTTAATCTCCCTGAGGCAGCCCTGTGCCTCAGGGAGATTTCTGCGCTTTTTCTTTGCATATGGGAAAGAGCGCAGGCCCCGACTCTCCCTCCTCCCCCCACCTGCACAGGTAGCACTGAGCACTACCGGCCTTGGGTCACGCTGGGCAGGCCTTAATTGGCCCGCCCACATAAAATGGCTGTGCGCAGCCGATCATGGGTGGCGATCGGCTCTGCGCCCGCCAACATCTGCTACTGACCGGCCCGCCCAACAGGCAGAAAATTCTATCCATGGTGAGGAGAGCTTTAGAGGAGAGAGGGAAGTGAAGAAGTAAAGACAGATTCCAGAGCTTTGGCTTAGGTGTCTGAAGACATGGCTGCCAATAGTGGGGTGAAGGTTGTCGGAATGGCCAAGAGGACAGAATTGGAGAAAATTAAATTCTGGGGGTGGGGGGTGGCTGGGGAGGGGGTGCGGTGCAGTATAGAGTGAGAGGAGGTTATTGAGATTGGGAAAGAATGAGGCTATAAAGGATTTAAACACATTGGGTCGTAACCTCCAGCTGGCATCAGAAGGTGCTGGCCTGCAGAAATTGGAAAGAAATACTTACCTGGTCTTGAAAATTACATTGCAACTTCGGATCACTGGAGCTGCTTGGAGACAGCAGCAAAAGACCCCTTGCAGGCCCTAACGAAGTGCAGCTCCGGTGGATACCAGGAGGCCACATTCCCTTTTTCACAGCACTCGCTGCAGTAAAGCGGGTAAGTTTAAAGGGCCAGGGAAACTGTCAGGCCAGGGAGAATGTGTCTACTGTAAAAGGATAGGATTTGGGGGGTGGGGGGGTGTTCCCAGGGTGCTCTGGGGAATTTGGGGGGCAGCGTTGGTTGGAAGCCGGGAGGGGTGTGGGGGTGTGTCGGAAGTCCGGGGGTGGGGGCACCTGCCCGATTCACTGTTACACCAGTGGGAAAACACGCCGATCTAGAACACATTTAGACAAGTGTGATGTGCAGAAATCAGGACTTATCATAAGGGCCTTGCTCAGATCGTGGACATCCGAGGAGAAGATGCTAGAGCTCTACAGCTACCAGACCCTGGAGGAACACATGCATTGTTATGGCACAGCGGATGGTAAATGCGGAGCTGCCCAAACCCCAGAGGGAAACTTGAAAAGCTGCCACAGCTGTTTTTGCAATTTGAATTTTATTTCGAGATGCATGCCTTGAATTCAATAGTAATAGGTCCACTGAGTCTTAGAGGGTCTTTACAAAACTAAGTTGGACATTTATTAATAGAAAAAACAATTTTAAGCACATACATAGGGCTACAAATTATTACTATGATAACTCCGAACTCCCTTAATTAATCTGACTCCCTGTTAAACCTCCATTTAAGGCAACAGTAAAACAAATAGAATTAAACAGACCCAGGCAAAGCACACAATACCCTGGACTGTGATATTCAAAGTGAGTTTTCTTAGCTTTGGTTCCTGTAGACAGCAAATTCATGCATAGAGACTGCAGGCTTTTGTTAGATCTTCTCCTTTACACATAGCCTCATTTCCTTTATATATGTTTCTCCCTTTTTAATGTAAATTCCATTGTCCCAAGATGTCTTTGCAACTTTACTTTTCTTATAATATAAATCTTTCATAGTACTCATATTATCAGTAACCCTTGGGAAAAATAAACACACTGTTGGGCTTAGCCTCTTATGGTTGGGTGTAACATCTCATCATCTCTTTGAAATTCAACTTCTCTGGTTTATCTAAAAATGTAAATGTTTCTCAAATCTCACATCCTAAAACTTCAACCATGTTTACATATTTAGCATTTCAAACCTAGCTTCCCTTTTGATAACTCAAAAGCTCCAGGCTAGCTGTCTTCAATTCAATTAAACACACACAAACAGTAATCCAAACCCCACTATTAACCTACCTTTACAATAAATCACAATAATATTATGAAAATTATTATATTTTCAAGAAAGCAACACATGCTGGGTGGACCCTCATGCACATGGCTCTATCGCGACGCAGCTCTCGAAAGGGGGAGGGGGAGGTCTCCGTTGACGTTTCGGGTCTGCTTCGAAACATTGCGGTCTTGGCCATGGGCTGTTATAGATGATCGGCAAAGTGGGGAGCGAGGAAGGTATAAATATGAGTGGAAGAGGAAGATCTACTGGCATGGGGTGAGGTTGAGCATGGGGGGTCGAAGGTGTTGGGGGGGTGGTGAAGTTGGGAGGGGCAGGGGACAAAGATGTCGGTGGGCTGAGGTTGGTGGGGGGAAGGAGGGTGTCCAGGAGGAGGAGGGAGTATGATGGGGGGTGGGTACAGGGGGAGGATGGTGCAATGGCGAGAATGCTGCAAGTGGGAAGGTAGACGTAAGGGGGAAGGAAGGTGTACGGGAGGGAGTTCAGAGGGGGGAGAGGTGTCCAGGGGGAGTAGGGAATTTGGAGAGAGGAAGGAGTCCGGGGGAGGGGGGAGTTTAGTGAGGGGCAGGTGTTCGAGGTGGAGGAGGGAGTTCAGAAGGGTGAGGTGAACAGGGGGAGGAGGGAGTAAAGGTGGAGGAGGGAGTAAGGGGGAGGGATATCCAGGTGAGCGTGCAAGTGAGGGGTCTGTGGAGTCAATAACTGCCTCCTGGAGAATGAATTGAGGGTGGACGTGATAGGAGGGAATGGAGAATGTGAGAGGGGGCAGAGGGAGCTGGTAGGGTGGGAGGATGAGGGTGCATCAGTAATGGTAGAAGGGATGGCGAGGGTGGTTGGTGGGGACTCGGAGGCAGACATGGACCCTGGTGATGGGAGGGAGAGGTCAGGGAGGTCAACATAGGTAAAGGTGAGACTTTCAGGAAGATAGGGAATGTGAACGTTCATCTGGACATCCTGGAAAGAAAAGAGATCTGGCTGGTAGGTGGGGAGGTGGAAGGTGATGCCAGGGGTGTCCACAGCGATGGGGGAAGGGACATGGGTGATTGGGGAAGGGGAAACAACAAGAAACTTGACAACTATAATTTCACAGAAATCAAAAGTGAGCAGAGCCTCGTGTTGGATGGGCACAGGTGCTGCATGGGAGTGTGGCCAGTGGATGGGTGGAGATGCAGGTCAGCTCAGATGGACAACTGAAAGAGAGCCCCAGGCAGCATTGAAAATGTTCGGGACATTGAGATGGAGGAAGGGTCCGCGTGCGTAGGAGAGTGCTTTCTCGAGGCTCCGAAAGGCCCTGCCACACACACACACTTCTCCCTCCAGAATCACTCGTGGGCCGGCTGCATGCAGCTGAACTGCTAATGGTAGGCGGGATGCAGGGGGAGGACTCATGAAGCCTGTAAATGAAGCTGAAAGACAATATTGCACGTTACTCAGTGAAAGTGGACATATTTTCAGATAATTAAGTCACAAAATGTGTTCACCTGCACAACCACTTGTAATCAGAATTTCTTAACTTTTCTAGGGCTTAGACTTCTAGTTGCTGCCCTGACATCCACAGCAGGGGTGGAGACAGCCTGTGCAATGGTTGGCCCTGTTGCCTCTGATGACTTAGGCATATGTCGCTGGAGAGCTGAGGCCTTGAGGGCCCTAGCTTGCTTTGTCTGTCCTCCTGTGGGCCAGCTGCTCCCTCTGTGGTGACAGGGGATGAGATCGAGGGGGTAAAAGGCAAAGCGGACTTGGAAGCAGAGGCAGCCTCTGAGATTCCTGAGTGGATGACCCAGGGGTGTCCAGCTGCCACTCCTCCTCCATTCGGTTGCCCGAGGTCCCCGACCTGACTCCTTGAGGGGAAGGAGCACGTGGAGGGTCGTCGACGTGCCCCTCTCATGTTGCCACTGCAGGGTCTGACCCATGTCTACCGCGATGGAATGCAGGTCTGCACGCATCTCCACGTTCTGCTAGACCAGGGTTGCCATGGCATCCGCCATTCTTCCCATGGAGACCTCCATACTCACACATGAGGGCACCACTTCGTCAGAGTGCAGGCAGGCGTACCACCCTATTGAGCACTTCCAACAGCTCTGCTTGATGTTCCCCCACCTTCTGTTGACTCCCCACGGTGAGTTGTACGGCTGTAACCAGAGGCTCGTCATCTGACAAGGACCTCACAGATGCCTCCGCCCCAGCAGTCCTCCGAGTGCCAGGGAGCTCAGCTGAAGCTGCCTCCTCCTGCTACGGACACGTGTCTGTGTGGTGACCACCAGATTGTGAGCTCAAGCCTGTTCTAGATTTAGGTCCCACCGAGGTGTGTGTCTCTGCACTGGTGGAGGTAGTCAGAGAGTGTGGCTTTTATGTCTTGAGTCTATGAGTTCATTAGTCAACTAAACTTGAATTGCACACCTTCATGTACACTTGTTAGTCGATGCTCACTATCAATAACGGAGAGAGACCAACATAAGAACAAACTGATTATTTATTGCAACAGAAGGCAGAGCACTAAATCCTTGTATGCTCCCACAACCACCTCCAGCTCTAGACCAACCAGTAGCCAACCAGTAGCCCGCATTGTACAGTGATTGGTCAGTACAGTCACATGGTTAGCCATTTGCATTCTCTTATAGGTACATGGTACTCCACTTTACCACAGTGGGGTGGATCGATATGTGCGAAATAGGATATGAATGGATTCTTCAACATTTGTTTTCCTCTGACATACTAGCTCTCAGACTGTCTTTAACTACCCTGTAAAATTATTCCAATCCACCATTCGATTGCGGGTTGTATTACAATGTCAAACTGTGGTGAATTCTGTAGCTTGCTAGAAACCTCATGAACCAAACTGCAGTCTATTGTCTGTAGTGATAGTCTCTGGCAAACCCCATTCTGTAAACAGCTTGTCTAAAATGTCAATGACCAAAGTGGTGGTTACAGAATTTGTTGGAGCAATTTCTGGCTATTTGCTATGTGGTTCTGGAACAACAAGCAAAAAATGTTGATTGCTAGAGACTGCTTGCACTTCTCTAAAAATATCTACTTCAAATTATTGTCATTGTTTTGTTGGCCATGGGGTCAGTTGTAGAGGTGCAGGACATGTTTTTAAAAAATTTTACTGAATGTACAAGCTACATAAATTCTAATAGACTCTTCTACGTGGCAATCTATTATTGGCCATCAGGCTGCTTCACGGGATCATTGTTTCATCTTAACAATACTCAGATGTCCTTCACAGGCAAGATGTAATACACATTGCTGTAGCGCTTTGGGAGACTGCTCGAGTTCCATATGCGATACTGTTGTCATCAAGCAATGCAAATTCATTGCCTCTGTAGTACAGGGTCAGTTCTTTTTTGCAAAGCCGCTAGGTTTTTAGGCTTACTTTCTGCGGTAGTGCAGTCTGTTGCCAATTCTACTTTCAACTCGTCTCACCAACAAGATTTGTAGACGTGTGCAAAATCATCACAATCGTATAGTCTTTGTCACAAGTGGCTTCACTATTATCAATGCTGTCTGCTAAGCATGTCAGCTACTCTGTTACATGCACTTGCGAGATACTCAACCTCGAAGTCGTACTGATGAAAACAATATGACCAATTGTAGATGCATAGAGGTCAATGACCAGATTCTGACATGGTTAACAATGTAGCCAGCGCTCTGTGATCAGTGCAGAGAGTGAACTTTCCACCAGAGAGATACATGTGCCAATGTTCAGGAGCATAGATATAGGCTAGTGCATCCTGCTCTCTGGTACAGTGTTTGTATTCAGTTTCTGACAACGGGCATGACACTTGAGCAATTGGTCACTCGTTTCCTTCAATGTGCTGTGACAGTTCAGCTCAAATCATATTTCCTGACACATCTGTTGTGACCTATGTTTCCACTTGTGGATTGAAATGCGCGAAGACTGGTGGAGATGCTATCTTTGCCTTTAATGTGTCAAACATTATTTGCTGTGCAATTGTCCATTCCAATTGGTTCATATTTGTGCAGAAGCTTCCGAAGATCTGTGATCGCTGTATACTTAATGAATGAATTTGTGAGCAAAGTCAGTAGTACTAAGGGGCAATGGCAACGCTTTCACACTGGATAGAGTGAGAAGTGCATGAATGGCTTTGACATTATTGTGTGTAGGCTTTACTCCAGCTCCTGTTACTCTGCACTCTAAAAAGTCAATCCCTGGTGCTGCAAATGTGCATTTGTCCTTGTTGAGCATTAAATTATGTTGTACAAGTCAAGTGAGCACCACTGATTGTGTTCTGCTTTGTCCCTTCCATGGGCAACAACATTGTCAAGTAATTTGAGGATATCCTCAACATCTGACAAGACTAAAGAAATGATCTTCTGGAATGCAATGAGTGCTGAACTTACTCCATAGGGCATTCTGTGGTACTGAAATGCATCTTAGTGGGTAACAAAACTGTAGGATATCAGCCTTGCTCCACTGGTGGCATCTGGAGATAGTTTGCTTAAATGTCAAGCTTTGTGAAGACCGTGGAGCCATGAAATGATGAAAAAGTTCTTGGATTGTAGTGAATAGATACTTCTTATCTGGAACGATAGCTTTGTTGACTGCTTTAAGATCGACGCATAGTATAAGTTACCATTTTTGCTCACCTGACGTCATCACGTGCTATTTTACGCTCAAGCAGGTAGTGCGCGTAACCACACGCCCACCTGAAAATTCTGCCCAGTATAATTGAGCTAATTGACTCATCACTGTAGATATCAAACCAAGTCATTGCACAACAGAAAAATGGTAAATTATACTATGCATCGATCTTAAAGCAGTCAACAAAGCTACCGTTCTAAATAAGTAGTGTCTATTCATTACAATCCAAGAACTTTTTCATCATTTCATGGCTCCACGGTCTTCACAAAGCTATCTTAAATAAGCTATCTCCAGATGCCACCAGTGGAGCAAGGCTGATATCCTACATTGGCATGACGATGAACATTGCACAGCTTTGAGAGTCAGGCTGAAGACACAAGGAGGACATAAAATAGATTACGTGTACTCCCCTCCCACACAGAGAAGGGGCAGATGGTTTTAGCTTAGACATGGGAAGACAGACAAAGGACAAAGGGGGCTTTGATGAAACACAAGCAGCCTTGAGTTGTGAGAACCAAGGTCTTTGCGTACGTATTTTAATTTTGATTTGATAATATAATTATGTATACACCCTTTAGAATAATTGGTTAGCAAAATCACACGTTTATGTACTCAATAGGATAGTTTTAACATGATACCTGTGAGTCGGTTACTGATTGGATGTATTCAAATGCATTCAAATGTATTATGATAAGAAAAAGTACAAAAGTAATGAAATGTAATCAATCTGGGAGCTAGGTCAATTTCCGGAATGATTGCGGCTCCCTTGCATATGCTTGAATAAACCGGTGAAAGGAAGCCTGAGTCTCTGTGGTCACTGTGTGATCGGGGATTGTAGTTTCTCCTCTTCAATGTGTGGTAGTTCCCTATGTGGTAGTTGCAGGATTGGAGGGAATACCCTCTTCAGGTACATTCATGCCAACATCAATGAGAAGCGACACTGAGATTCCTGCAGTCCTGACTGAGCATTCCTTGAAATGACCTGGTGCTTTACTGTTTCTGATGGTATACACATGCCCTATCTCATTCTCAGGAAGAGGCTCCTCCAATTACGAACTGATGAATTCCTCTTCTTCACCCTGCAGGCCTTTGCAAAGTGATTCACTTCAAACATGAATTACACTTTTCCCCTTGAGCTGGACATGGTGTTGTAAATCAACGAGCACTTCCACAATTTAGGTACAGTTTTAGGGGTAACTCAAGGTGATGGGTTAAGTTTTGATGAGACAGCTGAGGTCTTCTTGTTCATGCTCCTTGCGCTTGAGCTGGTTGGGCAAGCTGTGTCTGCAACCCTGAGTCTAAGGGTGTATTTCTATGTAACCTCTTCAAATCAAACATGGCACATTCGATTTGGACTGCCTCCACAGCTGCCAACATCATAGTGCCTCAACCAGGTACAGCCTGCTTGTACCTCTTTCCCCAAATCCACAAACAGGACTGCCCTGGTAGACCCATCATTTCAGCCTGTTCCTGCTCAACTGAATTTACTTCTTCCTACCTTGACTCTATTTTTTCCACCCTGGTCTAGTCTCTTCCTATCTTCATGATTCTTCTGATGCCTTATGTCATTTCAGTTTCCTGGCCCTAACTACCTCCGCTTCACTATGGGCATCCAATCCCTCCACACCTCCATCCTCCACCAGGATGGTGTGAGGATTCTCTGCTTCTTCCTTGAACGGAAGCCCGAATGATCCCCATCCACCATTATCCTCCTTCACTTGTCTGAACTTGTTCTCTCACTGAACAATTTCTCCTTTAACTTATCTCACTTCCTCCAAATAAAAAGTGTAGGTATGGGTACCCACATGGGTCCTAGTTATGCCTCTCTTTTTTGTGGGGTATGTGGAACACCCTTTGTTCCAGTCCTACACAGGCCACCTCCCACAACTCTTTTTTAGGTATATCAATGGCTGTATTGGTGCCGCTTCCTGCTCTCATCTGGAACTGAAAAATTCATCAATTTTGTTTCTAATTTCCACCTTTCCCTCACCTTCACATGATCCATCTCTGAACTTCCCTTCCTTGACTTCTCTGTCTCTATTTCTGGGATAGACTGTCTACTAATATTCATTACAAGCCCACCAACTTACAGCTACCTTGACTACATTTCCTCACACCATGCTTCCTGTAAGAACACCATCCCATTTTCCCAGTTTCTCCATCTCCATGGCATCTATTCCATTCTGATGATGCTACCTTCCACAACAGAACTTCTGACATTTCTTCCTTTTTCCTCAACTGAAGATTCCCCCCCCACATTATGGTTGACAGAGCCCTCAACCGTGTCCAACCCATTTCCCGCACTTCCGCTCTCACCTCTTCCCATCCAATCCAGAACAATGATAGGGTCCCTCTTGCCCTCACTTTCCACCCCACCAGCCTCCACATTCAAAGGATTGTCCACCACCATTTCCATCAATTCCAGCATGATGCCACCACCAAACACATCTTCCCCTTCCCTTCTCTGTCAGCATTCCAAAGAGACTGTTCCCTCTGCGACACCCTGGTCTACTCCTCGAATGCCCCCAACACCTCATCTTCTTCCCACAGCACCTCCCCATGCAATTACAGGAGGTATAATATCTGCCTCTTTACCTCCTCCTTCCTCATTCTCCAGGGCCCCAGACACACCTCATAGGTGAAGGAGCGAATTACTTTAACTTCTATCAATTTAGTCTACTGTATTCATTGCTCACAATGCGGTCTCCTCCACACTGGGGAGACCAAACACAGACTGGGTAACTGCTTTGCAGAACACCTTCACTCAGTCTACAAGGATGACCCCGACCTTCCAGTTGCTTGCCACTTCAATTCACCACCTAGCCCTCATGCTCACATTTCTGTCCTCGGCCTGCTCCAATATTCCAATGAGGCCCAATGCAAACTGGAGGAACAGCACCTCGTCTTCCAATTAGGCACTTTACAACCTTCTAGACTCAACATTGAATTCAACAACATCAGACCATAAATTCCATCCTCCATTTTGTATTTTTTTCCTCGTGCCAGTCTGTATCTTGTTCTCATGTTTTACTTTCAGACAACACTTACCTTCATTCTGCTATTAATACCTACTCTGGACCAATGCTTTGTTCTTTTACTATTACCATTCCCACTCTCTTTTCCTTTTGTTCCATGACATCTTCGTAATTTAATCTCCCGGCCATCATCTAACCAATCCCTGACGTTCCCTTTTGCCCCACCTGATCCTCCCCGCTTTATCAACAGCATAAAACCCATCACATTTCTAGCACTCTTTAATTCTGAAGAAAAGTCATATTGGACTTGCAATTCGTTTTTGTCTCTCCACAGATGCTGCCAGGCCTGCTGAGTTTTTCCAGTACTTTTTGTTTTTATTATCGAGTTCAACAATTTCAGTTCATAACTACTGCTTTTATTTTTTCAGGCTAGCAGCTGTTGGTAATGATTCTGCTGCTCATTTAATCACTCCTGCCTTCCACCCTATCACTAGACCTTCCCTTTTGCTTCTTCCTCCTTTGCTGCCCCTCCTTTCCCTGCCCCTGTGCTTACTCAAAACCTATGACATTTGTAGAATTTTCCAGTTCCAGTGAAAGGTCACCTGCATGAAACTTTAATTCTGTCGCGATTTCCATAAATGCTGCTTTGCCTACTCAGTATTTCCGGTATTTTCTGTTTATATCAGAACAGCCAAGTCTCAAGGCCACAAAGAAGGGATTTGGCAGCAGGTGGACTGAGGCAGGGGCTGAGATGTGCAACGTTATGGAGCTGAGACATGAGGCTGGATTTTACATGCACCCGCCAGGGATATTTTCAGAGGAGGGGCACATAAACTAGGGTGAATTCCCAGCCCACCACCTTCCTACCCACCCTTGAGCTGACCCCTAAACACAAGGGGTGGAAACACACAAAATCGACAGCCCACCCGTCGTATGTAAACAAATCATTTTTTTACAAGCTAATTGATCCCAATAATACACTGCCTATGCCATAATATGGTTGGCTTGGGCAGGTGGGTGGGAATGGGCAGCTTTTTTTTAATAAGCTTTTAAAAGGGTGGGAAGGAAGGGAGGGTCCTATCTTCAGGGGGTGCCCTTTGCGCATTGGGGGCAGCCCCCCTATGATCATGACCCATCCTTCCTTCCTACCCGCTTGCTCTCCAAAATGCACCCACCGAACTTCCCGACAACTCTCTAAGTTGGCCAAGCCTTCCCACCCAATACCCCAGACTTATCTCACTCCCGGATCCACTGGGCCTTCTTCTTGGGACTGATTGCAGCGCCTGGCCGCTGCTGAGCTTTTGACACTTTCGGGACTGCTGGACCTGCCAGCCAATCCAATTAGCCAGCAGCTCCTGAGGGCAGGATTTCCTCCCCTGTGAAGGGTAGAAGTCCCATTGTGAGCCAATTTAGCCCATCCACAGTGATTATGGCTGTGGGCAGGCTTTAACGGAGCAAATCGGCTGCGGTGGAGGGGGAGGGTGAGACACCCGCACCCCCTGCCTCCCCTGTAAAATGCAGGCCGAGGTGTCTGTAGGTTATAGGCATGGAAGCTCAGCTCAGGGTTGAATAAGACACCAGGATTGTAAACAATCTAGTTCAAACTGACATAGCAGATTCAATAATCCAAAACCATTTTGAGTAAAGACAGTCTACATAAAGAGCACATTTTCATTACATCCATTTGGACTGGATTCAAGTTAATTTCTCTGATATGAAATGACAGCGTGCTATTCTTGCGCATTAGTCAGTCCACCTTCAATTCAAACGCAACTGTCTACTGTATGAATGTCGGCTTTTACTGTCTGTAAAGCAGAAACTGCTAGCTGCGCTACACTTTTTAGCTGTGTCTAGCATAAGGAAATAAGAAAATTGATTAGGCTGTTTAGGCTTTCTGAACACAAACTTTTATTTCTGAATTGGTAACTTGCTGTGGTTATTACAATGTGGGTGTGAATAGTCTGTGACAAGGTTATCTCATTCCTTTTGTACACTATGCTTCTGAAGTATCCGTGCTCCATTCTTCCTTTCAGTGTTGAACAGATATTCGATCTTTTCTAAAAAGAAAGAAAATTAAATCACTCCACAATATGAATCAAATTTATTCTGCCAATTTATAATCATTTCTAACTCGCTCAAAATAATGGAATTTTATTCAAAGAATATGGTAAGGCTCTAGGTTAGGTTTCCAGCATTTTTAAAATTGGCAGACATCACACTAGTGGCAGGGAATGAGATCAGGCATATGTTTTAGAAGAAACTTCTTCACCCAAAGGGGGTAAGAATGTGGAATTCACAACAGGAAGTGGTTGAAGTGAATAGTATAGTTGCGTTTAAGGGGAATTACACAAGCATATGTGGGAGAAAGGAATAGATGGTTAGTGGTTATAATGATAAATTTAGATGAAAAAAGATGGGAGTTGACTCAAGTGGAGCATAAACACTAGTATAAACTGATTGGGCTGAATGGCCTGTTTCTGTGCCATATATCTTATGTAATCCTATAAAAGCAATGCTTTGAGGAACACTGAATATCATGGAGATATCAATGATATAGGCTAGATCCTAATCATGAAGGGGTAACGTAAATTGAAATTCATGTGGAATGAGGTGGAGCTGGAGATAATTGCTTACAAAATTAACTGTCTTTAATGTCAACAGTTAACTCCCAATTCATGTTGAAGTTCAGTTTATGGTGTGGGCGTAATGATGTTAACAGTCTGGTGCAGAACATATTCTGTGTACTAATCCACAACAGCCAGTTTTATCTAAAGATTAGTGACAGATTACTTTGAAACTGTAACCTATCAACAGATTATATGGGATTAATCTTGATTAAATTTAAAGTAGCACTGTGTACCTCAGTGATATGGACAACAGAAAGCTTGTGCTCATTCCACCATGTTTGTTCATAGATTAATGTTATTGCTTTTAGGTCATCATTTTATAGAACATTAAGCCAAATTTATAGGATGCAATCTGCAAGGTCACATTGGGATCGTGTTCATTGATACCCTGCAGTGTTAACCTTGCCAGAGTTTGTGGGGTCAGTGGAAGAAATTGCATGGGGTAGGCAGGCACAAGCTCCAGTATGGGTGCACCCCACTGGAGCCTGCTTCCTTCATTCAGCTGCAATATTTGCTGTCCAGCTGCTTCAGGAGGAGGGCCTCCTTCACTGGTGTGGGTTAGTTGGATGGGGCCCACGCACTTCTCCTCGTTTGGAGTCCTGAACCCCCAGCACTAATCCAAGTAAATAATGAGCCCAGCAAAGGGTATTTCTGTCCCTGCTCTACCTGCTCAAGACATTTGCCTTGTAGGCAGGCTGGAGAATCTCATAAAGAGGATAGAGCCAGCACAACTGGGTGCCTATCCCAAGGTTCTGTCAGACCTTTATTGCAAATGGATGGAGTATAAAAGTAGGGAAGTCTTGCTACAACTGTGCACCGCACTGGTGAGACAGCATTTACAATACTGTTGTATAGTTTTGGTCTCCTTGCTTAAGGACGGATATATTTGCATTAGAAGCAGTTCAGAGAAAGTTTATTAGGCTGATTCCTGGGATGAAGGGGCTATCTTATAAAGAAAGGTTGAGCCGGTTGGGCCTATACTCATTGGAGTTTAGAAAAATGAGAGGTGACCTGATTGAAACATATAAGATGTTGAGAGGACTTGCAGGGAGGATGTTTCCCCTAATGGGAGAGACTAGAACTGGGGCTCCCATTTAAGATGGAGATGAAGAGAAATTTTTTCTCTCTGAAGGTTGTTAGTCCGTGGAATTCCCTTCCCCAAAGAGCAGTGGAGACAACGTCGTTGGATAATCTTAAGGCTGAGTTAGATAGATTCTTGATTGACAAGGGAGTCAAAGGGCATAGCGGGCAGACAGGAAAGTAGAGTTGAGGTCACAATCAGGCCAGCTATGATCTTATCAAATGGCGGCGCAGGCTCGAGGGACCGAATGGCCTACATCTGCACCTAATTCATATGTTTGTATGCCTCCCCGGTGGTGCTGTTCAATAGAGCTGCCAGGCTCTGATTGATCAAGTTAAGTGCCTGAGTGGCACATAATTCTGCAGGCCTTCCCTAAAAGACACCACATGGGGCTCTCGCTGGCTCACCAGCTGGTGGATGAAACCCCCATCGCCTCCATTAAATACTATTTGATGTTTTCTCTCTGGTGGGGGGAGAACTGGAACTAGAGGGCACCGTTTAAAAATAAGGAGTCTACCATTAAAGACAGAGATGAGGAGAAATTTCTTTTCTCAGAGGGTCATTAATCTTTGGAAACCTCTTCCAAAGAGAATGGTGCAGGCTGGATCATTGAATACATTCAAGGCTGAGTTAGACAGATTTTTGATCTACAAGGGAGACGAGGGTTATTGAGGGCAGGCAGGAAAGTGGAGTTAAGGCCACAATCAGATCTGTCATGATCTTATTGGAGGTGGAACAGCTCCATGGGCTGAATGGCCTTCTCCTGCTCCTATTTCCTATGATCTTATGATCAGCTGAAACCCCACAGAATTCCCACAGATGTTCAGGGCCATTATTGTTATTACTGTCATCATCAGTTCCTTCCACCTTCCAAGATAACATTTTTTGTGTCAAGTATAATTGCTGTCAGCTCTTCAATGGCACTGGAAAGCTGAATGTGCATTAAGGTAATTATTGCAGATGTGCAAAAATTCACATTGAATTCAAATTCTAACATTGAATATGATGAAACAGCTAACTTTAGAATCAGCTTGCGCAAATTTGAAACAATACAAATTAATTTTTTTGTTCAAACTAGATCATGTGGAGATGATATAATTCTATAATTATGGTCCTCTGATAAATGGAGCATGAGAGACATAGGGCAGGATTTTTCGCTGGGTGGGTGGGCGCGCGCCCAACCTGCTTGAGTGTAAAATAACACATGATGACGATGGGCAAGCATCCTGACGTCATTGTGCACTCACACGATACTTCAGTCGGCGGGCACGCACAGGAGTCAGCAGCGTACCCGCCAACAATTAAAAGGCCTATTAAGGCCATTAACAATGTAATTTAATTAAATTTTTGCTGCCCATCCAACCTTACGGTTGGCGGGCAGGGAAAAAGTCCAAACAGCCTTTGTATTTTTTTCAAAACCTCATCCACGGGCAGGATGTGGTTTCGATCCGTCATTAAAACTTAAAAAAAAAAAATTTCATCCTAATTTCTAACATGTCCTTGCTCATGTGACAGTCACATGAGGGGACATGTTTTTTTTAACATTTTAAAAATCTTTATTTTTAATTTTCAAAACTCTTAATCTCCCTGAGGCAGCTCTGTGCCCCAGGCAGCTTTTCCAGTGCGCACTAGCACACACGCGCGAACTTGCGCTCTCACCCTCCTCCCCCCAACACAGGCAGCGCTGAGCGCTGAAGCATGCGTTTCACGCTGGGAGGGCCTTAATTGGCCTGCCAGCATGAAATCGCGTTCCGGCCCGATCGTGGGTGGCGGTCCACTCCCTAACACTCACACCCTCCCCCACCAAGCCCGCCCGACAAGGTAAAATTCTGGCCATAAGCCCAATATGCGCATGTGAAGTGGGAATCGGGAGTTGGTACTAAGCCTCAGTTGTGTTCCTGCCTCCAACTCCAGGCTGCTGGAGAGTGCAATTTTGCAGCACCAGGGGCATTACTTGGCCTCAAGGTGGATCACATCAACAGAAGTAATTAAAAGGCCTACTTCCAGTCCGTTCACAAATACATCGGCCCAAAAGAATTTCAAAAGTATCTCAAAAATATTTAAAAATTTAAATATATTTCCCCTCACCCCAAACACCTCAGCCCCCACCCTAACCCCCATTGCCACCCCTTAACCACTTTTTGATCATATGAAGCCACAAGCTCCATTATAAAAGCTGGATTGCTTCCAAGAGTCCATAAACACTCCAAATAAACAGTATGACTCTTCAGAGCAGCTGTATAAACATTGTCAATAGTCAGATTGTTTATTTGGAATATTTATGGGCTCTTGGGAACAGTCAGGCTTTTAATGTGTTCATAAGTACTTGACATGTCCTATTGGTCCTGGTTCTTAATATTCTAGTGTAGAAGATGGTTTGATTTATGGCAGTTGCAAATTATTTGCATATATCTTTTTATGTCCTTTCAGAATAATGCGGTAACAAATGCATAAAAAGGCTTTAATCCACTTGCTGCAGCATATAATAATGTTGGCTTAATTATCAGTGTTGATGTATAATTTGTTGTCATACACCCATCAGTTTAGCTTAGTTGCTAGCACTGTTGCCTATGCATCAGAAGGATACAGTCTTGTGCCCACATCAGGAGTTTGAGCTCAGATCTAAGATGAACTCCAGTATAGTACTGAATGAGTGTTGCATTGAACCGATGCCCTTCTATCTTTCTGGATGGTTCAGATGGATGTTAAAGATCCCACGCCATAAAGAAGAGTGGGAGATATTGGTTCAGCATCTTCAACAAAAGCCAACAACAGATCAACTAGTTATTCATCTCAATGCCATTTGGGGAACTATCAATGTTGCCCACATTACAGTCACTGCAATTCCGTGTATGTTTCTGTGTAATTCAGTGTGTGCCTTCTTCGGTCTCAGTTTAGTGTGCATCAACCTGTTGTGCTGGGTCTGTTCCCCATTGAGGCATCAAGTAGATGATATAAATAAAACACTATTAAAAGACTGCTGGCGTTCTGCAGTTGTATACAGAAGATTTGCAGTTATCTTGGCTTAGGAATCTATGTTGATATTTTAATGGGTTGAGTGGTTTTACTACTGTACAGCTGCTCTCTCTGCCCCATAGGAATATTGCAATTGAATCAAATATGGGAAGCCAGGTTGAGTGCCTTGGTGGGTCTTATACAATAATCACCTGATAAAGGTCATTTGTTTTTAATTTTACTGTGGATTTTACTTTGCTGCATGTAGCAGGTTTTGAGATTCCAACAACATCCAAAAGAATACAACATTTATTGGACCAATCAGCGGCAGCCCTGCTGTGTTAACTAAACCCAGATAACTGCAAATCTTCTGTATACAGCTGCAGAACACCAACAGCCTCTTAATAGTGTTTTATTTATATCATCTACTTAATACCTCAGCGTGAGCATAACCATTGTTTCTCATCCATAAGTAATCAGATAAATGATCATTCATTTCCAGGGGAATAATAGCATCAGGAACTCTATTGGACAAATTTTACTTCTAACTGAAATAAATCAGTACAAAAGGTGGATTACAAAACAAACCAGTGATATTGCCACCACCTCATTCCAAAAATTAGAATTGCTTTAACAGGCAAATTTTTACTTTTCTTTCCTTCCTGTCCAATTTCTCTTTTTTCTGAGGTACAGGTACCCTCTCATACCATCCCCAACTGATCATTTTTCAAGTGTGAATCTAGACTGTGTGAGTCAGCTGACTTTCACTAAGGAAGGCATGAAAGGCATTACAACCAAGCCTAATCCTAACCTCACTTCACAATCACACACATTATTCAGCAGGAATCATACATTGGGCTGTGCATTTACCAACTGAGCCATCAGGGAAGCACTGGACCTGTTAATCCTGAGACAATTCTAATTCAGAATACAGTTGCAGTTAGCATACAATGCAAACTCCTCTAGTAGCAAAGGTATCCAGTTATCTGAGAATCAGGGAGAAAAAACAATAATTGAAGTACCGATGGCCCATCAAGAACATCAAGTCAACAACTTCACTTTAGTGCTTGGAAACACAGTGTGTGGTCAAACCAAACTTACCAAGCACAGGATGGACCCCATTTAGTCTTTTTGAGAAGTGGGGGGAGGAAATTTATTCATCTACAATTTATTCATCTCCACTTTGTGCAATAATATTGGTGAATTAATGTACTAGGCCATTGATCTTTAAGCTTATTGTCACTCAAATCCTGAGCAGACTTACACAAACTGCAATGGAAAGAACTTGTATTCCATTAGTAGGCCATCTTGATAACTCATGCCCAATGTTGCAATTAATTGCCGTTAATTGGCCAGCCAGTGTGAGATCATGGCGGGGGGTCTGTTTACCAACCACTCCCGGGCCCCCCAATTGCGCGCACCCGCCAAAGGTAAAATTCAGGCCATGGAATCATTTAAGAAGTAATTGGGTAATGTGATTTCTTTTTTATTCTTTCATGGGGCGTGTATGTCACTGGCAAGGACAGTAACTGTTGCCCAATCCCAATTGCCCATGAACTGAGTGGCTTCTTTAGCCATTTCAGTGGGCAGTTAAGAGTCAACCACTTTGCTATGAGACTGGAGTGACATGTAAGCCAGGCAGATTTCCTTCCCTAATGGACATTAATGAACCAGATGGGTTTTTACAGCAATCGATGATAGTTTCATGGTCACCATTCCTGAGACTAGATTGGCAATATGTACCGTCTTTCTGGAACATCAACTAAGATGGTCTGAACGGCCTTTATCATGTGATCTAGTCAAATCTTATTAAAGTATTTTCTGATTGAGAGAGCTTCTGGGGAAGCAGGCATAGGCCTACATGAATTTGTGCTGGTTGTTATGGATCAAGTGTGAGATAGCATTCTACATATGGGTGAATAGAGGGACCGCAGATCAGACAACACGTGTAGAAAAGGAGTAGGTATGAAAGCTGAGGTGGGAGAGAGGATCTGTGCTGGTATATAGAAAGACCGTGCTCATGATGGAGCTGTTAGTTGTCATGAAGCTATTAATGTATATAATATTATTAGGAAATACTTTTCTTTTAAAATAGAGGTTTGGTCTGTGGGTGTGTCTTAATTGGATTAAAGCCAGCTAGTCTGGCTGCTTTGATGTGTACTAGTTTTGATACATAAGAGAGATAGCGTGTATTTGCATTTTTCGAATAGCGCATTCAAGAAGTCGGGTGAAAACTGACACCTATCGAGCAGATACCAAGCCATATGTTTATATTAGTAGTAAAATTGGTACTAGAAAGGGGTTTTATTGTTAGAAGAGGCTGGTGATACAATGGGAATTTACATTCAATGGGTGGTGGTAGGTATAATTTCAGCAGTCTTCGGGTGTGCAGAGCAGAAGCAATATGAGATCAAAAGGCAGCTGTGGGCGTCCAAATGTCTCCACAGGAACCAAAGTGAAAAGAACCTAATTTTGGATTCGTAAGGTGAAAATGTTTTGTCCAGTGTTTGGTTAAGTCTATGGGTTGCTGTTGCCTTAATGGAGATTAGTTTGGGAATTTGTTAAAAGTTATGATAGTAGTAATTTGTAACCATGTGTGTATATATTTTAACCTGTGTAAATTAATAAAATGTTTAATTTAGTTTAATGTAAAACCTCAAGAACTGGTGGTCTGATTCCTGAATTTAGAGTCACATTTCAAACACTTAAAATGATAGGTTATGACAGCTGCTTAAAGTTGCCCCCTGGGATTTTTAAATAAGTCAGCATTACCAACTGCATCGGTCATAACAGTAGTACAATGCCAAGCATCATTTTTAGTGCATAAAACACACAAGATTTATCTTGAAAGGATTGCTAAGCAGTGCAAATATGTATCTTAATTACATTAATATGAGCTCAGCGAATGCTTTGTCAAAAATATATATTTGAACATATAAATATCTGAAAGATGCCAGGTGAATGTAAATTACCAACAAGTTCTTCTAGCAAAACAAGAAAGGACAAAATGCATCAAGTAACACAAAGTACATCTGCGCCTGAATCTTCTGGTCAGCATGCGGGGGCAGGCCCTGCTCGCCGACATGTAAAATGATGCATGGTGACGTCTCCCCCTGTAGTTTTAAGCATGAATGTTTTAACAATTAATGTACTCTAATGTGCCGTAAGCTAAACCAGCACCTCGATTTTTGCTGTCTGCTCTGTGTGTCCTGCAGCTTTGTTGTTGACCAGTGACATAAGGTTGCTGGATCCTGAATATTTTTTCCCAAAAATATACTTCATTCAGAAAATTTGTAAAATTGCTAACAGTTCAAATTTGTAACTACATAAAGTGCAATACAGATCAGTTTCTTTTAATATGTTACGATCAGATGAGAAGGAGAGAACTGGTTCCCCTCTATTTAACCTCCTCGGTTGGTCACAACAAAGGTCCAAGTTTCTTCTTTATGAGGATTCTTTTCCAAATCAGAATGTGTTTCACTATTTAAGCTGTGAGCAATAAGGAGCCAATCAAACAAGGGCTGGGGTTTTCCAACGCCGTCGTGGGGGGACCCGCTGCAGGAGATTTGGCAGCCCAGCCAAATATGCATTCACTTTCGACGGGGCCAGACTATCCCGGTGGCGGGTGGGGCCGGAAGACACCCCCCAGGGTTTTTTGAGTCAAAGAAAGAGCGAACTTATTAACCACTAAACTTAAGAAAAATAAGGCATTGGGCCCTCATGTAGTTATTTAGGTGTGTGTGTGCATACATGCATGTGCAAATGCACGCACACGTGCACACACACACGTTTCAGAAGAGTCCAAATAAAAAAAAGGTAAAAGAATATATGGTAAGTGTCCTTTGATTGTCCTTGAGGTGTAGATTTTAAACGCTGCGGCTCATTTAGGTTAGCTGGTTTCTTGGATGCGGTCAGATGTAGAAGATGTTTCAATTACTGTGATTTCGCAGTTTGCTGGTGGGTTTCTGGCCGAGTTCGCTTCTTGAACCAGGCGATGCACTTATTCCAAAAGAGAGAGAGAGAGTAGCCTTCAGCCTGTCTCTTCTGCTGAAGACTTTCTTGTCATTTGCAATCTCTCTCAAGTGGCTGGGCAGTTTTGCCTTGAAATATTTCACCCATTGTTCATTTCCAAGAGGTTCTGGGCATGTCTGTCTGGGGAAGCCATTGTTTCAATATCCAGTACTTTCATTTTTAATGTCTCTTCCTTGAACAGTTATGAGTTCCGATGGCTGTCTGGTTAATAGGAAACGTCTCTCTGTTCACACTCCCCTGAGGGTGATTTGTTTGTTTCTCACTTTCACCTTGAAATGTGGCCTTGCATTTTTAAGCAGTTTGCTCTGTTTCAGTTCAAATTGCAAAATTTCCAGTCAGTTGAAAGTTGAAAAATCATATTTTCAAAAAATAAAAGGCATAGCCTCATGACAAAGGATGGGGCTGAGGGATCAAGCTTGGGTAGATCAAGGGGTAGATTCAAGGCAGGAGACCATGATAGTAATATGGGAAATGAGGATCATAGAATAGCAGGAAGGGGCAAAGAAATAAAATCTAAGAATCCACCAATAGTCAAGACTTGATGTTACAAAGACCACAAAAACACAAAACTAAAGGCTCTGAATGTGTGTAGCATTTATAACAAAGTAAATGAATTGATAGCGCATATTGAAATAAACAAATATGATCTGATAGTGTTTACGGAGACTGGCTGCAGGATGACAAGGATTGGGTCCTGACTATTGAGGGCTATATGACATTCAAGAAGAATAGGAAGCTCGGTAAAGGTGGAGGGGTAGCACTGTTGATCAAGGGTGGTATTGGTGTAATAGTTAGGCCTTGGTTCAGGAGATCAGGATGTAGAATCGGTTTGGGTGGAGATGAGGAATAGTAAGGGAAAGAAGTCACTAGTGGGAGTGGTCTACAGGCCCATTAACAGTAACCATGATGTAGGACAAAGTATAAGGAAGAAATATTGGGTGCGTGTGATATGGGGACAGTAATAATCATGGGTGATCTTAATCTACATATAAACTGGAAAAATCAGATTAGCAGTAGTAGTCTGGATGAGGAGTTTACAGAATGCTTTCAAGATAGTTTTTTTTAGAGTAGCATGTTCTGGAACCAACCAGAAAGCAGGTAACATTTGACTTGGTATCATGTAATGTAACAGGATTAATTAATGATCTCAGAGTGAAGAGACCATAGGTAGCAGCGACCACAATATGATTGAAATTTACATCCAGTTTGAAAGGGAGGAGAGTGGGTCTAAGACTAGTATTTTAAACTTAAGGAAGGGCAACTAAATGGGCATGAAAGCTGAGCTAGCTGAAGTGAACTGGGATGCTTGGCTAGGGGATAGGGGATCAATAGGGAAGCAGTGGCAGGCAGTTAAGGGGATATTTCAGAATACTCAGAATAAGTATATTCCTACTATATAAAAAAAAACACTAAGGGTAGGATCCATCATCCATGGTTAACTGAAGAAGTTAAAGAAAACATCAAACTTAATGAAAAGCACAGTGGCATATGAGTGGCAGGTCAGATGATTGGTCAGAATATAAAGAACGGCAGATAATGAATAAAAGGTTAATCAGGAGAAAGAAATTAGAGAATGAGAAGAAGATAGCTAGAAATGTAAAACAGCAAGTGTTTCTACAGGTATTTAAAAAGAAAAATGATAAGTAAGGTGTGTGTTTGTCCTCTAGAGAGTGAGAATGGGGAGTTAATAGTAGATAATATACTTTCCATCAGACTGGAAAGTAGCAAATATAACCCCTCTATTCAAGGAGGAGGGAGTCAGAAAACAGGAAACTATAGGCCAGTTAGCTTGATGTCTGTCATGGGGAAGGTGTTAGAATCGATCATTAAGGAGGTTATAGTTGGGCACCTTGAGAAACTCAAGGTAATCGGGAAGAGTCAGCATGGTTTTGTGAAAGGGAAATCATGTTTAACCAATTTATTGGAGTTCTTTGAAGGAGTAACATGTGCTGTGGATAAAGGGGCCTGTAGATGTGCTGTACTTGGATTTTCAGAAGGCATTTGATAAGTTGCCACATCAAAGCTTTTACAGGAAATAAAAGCTCATGGTGTAGAGGATAACATATTGACATGGATAGAGGATTGGCTGCCTGGCAGAAAACAGAGAGTATGCATAAATGGGTCTTTTTCTGATTGGCAGGATGTGACGAGTGGAGTCGAGCAGGGGCTTGTGCTGGGGCCTCACCTTTTTACAATTTATATCAATGACTTAGATGAGGGGGGTGAAGGCATGGTAGCTAAATTTGCAGATGACACAAAGATAGGTAGGAAAGTATATTGTGAAGAGGACATAGGGATTTTGCAGATGGATATAGTTAGGTTGAGTGAGTGGGCAAAAATCTGGCAGATGGAGTACAATGTGGGAAAATATGAAGTTGTTCACTTTGGCAGGAAGTATAAAAAAGCAGAGAATTACTTAAACAGAGAACAACTGCAGAATTTGGAGGTGCAGAGAGATCCAGGTATTCCAGTGCATGAGCGACAAAAAGTTAGTATGCAGGACAGCAAGTAATTAAGAAGGCTAATAGAATGCTATCCTTCATTATGAGAGGAATTGAATACAAAAGTAAGAATGCTATGCTTCAGTTATACAGGGCATTGGTGAGACTACATCTCAAATATAGTGTGCAGTTTTGGTCTCTTTATTTGAGGAAGGGCGTAAATGCATTGGACGCGGTTCAGAAGTGGTTTACTAGGTTGATACCGAGAATGAGTGGGCTGTCCTATGAAGAAAGGTTATGAAAGACTGGGCTTGTTTCCAGCGGAGTTTAAAAGGGTGAGGGGTGACTTGATTGAAGTATATAAGATTCTGAACGGTATTGTCAAGGTGGACATTGAAAGGATGTTTCCTCTTGTGGGTGAGCACAGAACTAGGGGGCACTGTTTTAAAATTGGGGGTTGCCCTTTTAGGACAGAGATGAGGAGAATTTTTTTCTCTCAGAGGGTTGTGGGACTTTGGAACTTGCTGCCTCAGAAGGCAGTGGAGGTCATTGAATATTTTTAAGGTGGAGGTAAATAGATTCTTGTTAGGCAAGGGAATGAAAGGTTATTGGGGAGAGATAGGAATGGGGAATTCAAAGCACAAACAGATCATCTATGATCTTATTGAATGGTGGAGCAGGCTCGAGGGGCTGAATGGCCTATTTCTGATCCATTTCATATGTTCATATTTAAATACAATACATGAGGTGCCTCACTATACTTGCCATTGCCGATTTTTTTATTCATTCATGGGGTGTGGGCTTCGCTAGCTGGGCCAGGATTTATTGCCCAACCATAATTGCCCTTGAGAAGGTGGTGGTGAGCTGCCTTCTTGAACCGCTGCAGTTCATGTGGTGTAGGTAAACCCACGGTGCTGTTAGGAGGGAGTTCCTGGATTTTGACTCAGCGACAGTAAAGGAACGGTGAAATATTTCCAAAGCAGAGTGGTGAGGGACTTGGAGGGGAACTTCCAGGTGGTGGTGTTCCCATCTATCTGCTGCCTTTGTCTTTCTAGATGGTAGTGGTCCTGGGTTTGGAAGGTACTGTCGAAGGAGCCTTGGTGAATTCCTGCAGTGCATCCTGTAGATGGTACACACTGATGCTACTGTGCATTGGTGGTGGAGGGAGTGAACGTTTGTGGATGTGGTGCCAATCACGCAGGCCACTTTGTGCCAAGCTTTTTGAATATTGTGGGAGCTGCACTCATCCAGGCAAGTGAGGAGTATTCCATCACACTCCTTACTTGTGCCTTGTAGATGGTGGACAGGCTTTGGGGAGTCAGGAGGTGGGTTACTCATCACATGATTCCTAGCCTCTGACCTACTCCTGTAGCCACAGTATTTATATGGTTAGTCCAGTTCAAGTTGCTGGTCAATGGTAACCCCCAGGATGTTAATAGTGGGAGATTCAGTGATGGTAATGCCATTGAACACCAAGGGATGATGGTTGGATTCTCTCTTGTTGGAGATGGTCATTGCCTGACACTTGTGTGGTGCGAATGTTACTTGCCACTTGTCAGCCCAAGCCTGGTTATTGTCCAGGTCTTGCTGCTTTTGGAAATGGACTGCTTCAGTATCTGAGGAGCCGCAAATGGTGCTGAACATCGTGCAATAATCCACGAACATCCCTACTTCTGACCTTATAATGGAAGGAAGGTCAATGAGGAAGCAGCTGAAGACATTTGGGCCGAGGACGCTACCCTGAGGAACTCCTGCAGTAATGACCTGGAGCTGAGATTACTGACCTCCAACAACCACAACCATCTTTCTTTGTGCTAGGTATGACCCCAACCAGCGTTGAGTTTTCCCCCTGATTCCCATTGACTCCAGTTTTGCTAGGGCTCCTTGATGCCACACTCGGTCAAATGCTGCCTTGATGTCAAGGGCAGTCACTTTCACCTCACCTCAGGAGTTCAGCTCTTTTGTCCATGTTTGAACCACGGCTGTAATGAGGTCAGGAGCTGAGTGGCCCTGGCGGAACCCAAACTGGGCATCAGTGAGCAGGTTATTGCTAAGCAAGTGCCACTTAATGGCACTGTTGATGGCCCCTTCCATCAACTTACTGATGATGGAGCGTAGACTGATGGGGCGGTAATTGGCTGGGTTGGATTTGTCCTGCTTTTTGTGTACAGGACATACGTGGAAAATTTTCCACAAAGCCAGGTAGGTGCCAGTGTTGTAGCTGTACTGGAACAGCTTGGCTAGGGGCGTGGCAAGTTCTGGATCACAAGTCTTCAGTACTATTGCTAGAATATTGTCAGAGCCCTTAGCCTTTGCAGTATCCAGTGCCTTCAGCTGTTTCATGATATCACGTGGAGTGAATCGAATTGGCTGAAGACTGGCTGAAGACTGTGATGCTGGGGACCTCCGGAGGTGGTCGAGATGGATCATCCACTCGACACTTCTGGCTGAAGATTGTAGCAAATGCTTTAACCTTATCTTTTGCACTGATGTGCTGGGCTCCTCCATCATTGAAGATGGGGTCATTTGTGGAGCCTCCTCCTCCAGTGAGTTGTTTAATTGTCCACCACCATTGGATGATATCATTGTATTATACTTACAATGCACATTTACATTTCATGTTAACCACTCTTTTGTGCATACAGTCCAAAGGGTTTTACCTGGTTTCCAGCCCCTTAGTTACAATGGTAGGAAATTCCTAGCCTGTGGTTTTTTTGTGGTTTTTTTGCCATTGAGCCTTTGCGGTGGCTGCCACAAACTTTAATGCCTGCTTGGACCTTGGAATGCGCCGGTCTGCACTACTCAGTTGTTGCCAGCTCTTTGTACTAGAAGTCCACCAAGTTTCAGGCAGACCAAAGAGTGTCTTTTGCTGAGATGATGGTCCTCTAGCAGCAGTTGATGCTTATCTAAGTGTGCGTCCCTGGGAACAGCTTGTAGAACACAGAGTCCTGCATTATGGAGCTGCACTGGGTGAATCTCGACAAAAACACTACATCTTTTTCAAGACCTGCTTTGTAGGGGCACATTCCAGAAGCAGGTGGGCAATGGTGTCTTCCACACTACATCCGCCTTGAGGGCAATGTGTGAAGTGGGTGGGACTCTAGGCATACAGGAAGGATCTGATGGGGAAGGCCCTTCTCACCACCAGCAAAGCTGAGCCAAATGAGTTTGACAGTCTGCTCAGTGAACTACCTTACAGGGTCCACCATCTCCTTTTCCCGCAGGGTCTCGAGGGCATTATGGACATACCACTGCCTGATGGACTTCTGGTTAAAGGGATTTTGTGCATGAACTTTTCCGCGAGGGACAGGTGATATGGCATGGTCCAACGGAATTTACCATTCCATGGCAATTTGGCCAGACTCATCATTTACAGCACTGGAGATGGATAGAATGATGACCAGGTTCTTACCTGCAATGTAGAGGGACCGTCACTTCCACAAACCCAGTTTCTGTATCGCTTTGGTATACACACTTTCCAGCTTTTGCCGTATCCCCTGGCCCGTCCAAATCACATCCTTAGCACCTTCGGGTAGTCTGAAGGTGAGGGACAAAGGGTAAGTTGGCCCAGTTCCCAAAGAGCATGACCTTCCTCTTGCTGCGATTTACTTTGGCTCCCAAAGCCAGTCCGAATTGCTTATAGATGCTGATCAGTTCACTCATCATTTTGCGAACCGACAGTGGATTCAAGCAGAAGACGGCAACATTGTTCATGTACAGGGTGGCTTTGACCTGAGTACATCTACTGCCCGGATTTGTCACAGCTCTTACACCTGCATCCTTCCTGATGAACTCAACAAAAGGTTTGATAGGCCAGGATTTTTCCTATGGAGGGCGGGCTTGGTGGGAGCGGGCGGGGGTAGGCGCAGGTGGGTGCGGAGCCAATTGCCGTCAGCGATCAAAGGCCAATTAAGGCCCGCCCAGCGTACTGTATGGCTGGTAGCGCTCAGCAGCACCTGTGCAGGCTAGTGGGGGGAGGGAGAGTTGGGGCCTGCGCTCTTTTGCGCATGCGCATAAAAGAGCGCAGCAATTTCCCTGAGCACGGAGCTTCCTCAGGGAGATTGAATGCATATGGAAAATATTAAATAATCGATTAAAAAATTCATTTAAACATGTCCCCTCATGTGACTTTGTCACATGAGTTGGGACATGTTTGTAAAGGTGGGAAAATTTATTTACTTGTTTTATAAAAGCTTCAGGAAACCTCATCCCACCCATGGATGAGATTTCCTGAAAAACATGAAGGCCGATTGGACTTTTTGCTTGCCCGCCAACCTTAAGGTTGGACGGGCAACATTCTTAAATACTTTAATTACTTTCTTAATGGCTTTAATAGGCCGTTGACATTTTGGCAGGTGCGCAGCCGACTCCGGCATGTGCCTGCCGAGTGAAATATCGTGATGATGCGCGATGATGTCAGGTCGCATGCCCGACGTCATCGTGCGTCATTTTACGCGAGGGCGTGTCGGGCCCAGCCCATAGATTCATGGGAAGATTCAGCCCATAGAGATGTGAACAAGGCAGAAGAGAGAAGACAGCCCTCCCTGACTCCAGATTTAGTCTGAAAACTTTCCAATTCCCACTCATTGATTGAAACTGTTCTACAGATGTTTGTGAAGAACAATTGGGTCCAATTACGGATTCCTTCCCCAAACTCCATTTTGGAGTGTATATTCATCATGTAGGTGTGTGGCATTCTGTCAAAGGCCTTCTCCTGGTACAAGCTAATGAGGCAGGTGCCCATCCCATTGTCCAGCACATCAGTGATGATATCCCTAAGTAGCGCAATGCTACCAGAGAGCTTCCTGCCGGGTAGAGCACAGATCTGATCATGGATAACCAGCTCCAAAGCAGACTTGGCCTGATTAGTGATGACCTTGGACAGAATTTTGTAGTCCTCATCAAGCAATGAACTGGGTCACTAATTTATGATTTTCTTTCTCTCCCTCTTCTACTTATAGATGAGGGTAATGATTCCTTTTCTCATAGTTTCTGACATGCTGCTGGCCAGCAACATATTCTTGTACACTTCCGGTAGGTCTGGACCGATCCAGCCTCAGACAGTTGAATACAACTCTGCTGGTAAGCCATCGCTTCTGGAAGCTTTACTTGTATCAAAGGATCTGACAACCTTTGTCAGCTTACCCAGAGTTAGTGGTTTGTCCAGACTCTCCAGCGTACTGTTATTTAAGAGTTTTGTGATAGAGGACAGGAAGGACTGGAAGGCCATGTTATATGTGGGTTTCACATCATATAGCCCGAGATAAAAAGGATTTGCTAATCCTGCATATGTCAAGCTGTGATGACGTTAGTGGACTATCCTTTTCCTTCAGGCTGATCTCAGAGCTCTCTCTGTGTACCTTTTTGGAAGAAAAAAAGTGAGCACGTCTCATCCTGCTCCATGGAGCGGACTGTGACCAGAAGATGATCTTGGCCTCTGTGACAAAGAGCAAGACCTTCTGGCTTTTCACCTCTTGGAGATCCTCCTTGATATTCATCCCCAATGACTGCAGCAGGAGCAGATCCTGTAAGTTTTTCTGGAGGTGGGACATTTTCCTCCCTCTCTCTCACCTTCTGAATACCTTTAAGAATGAAGAACCTCTTGATGTTCACTTCCCACCAATGTGTCAGGGACTCAGAGATGAGTTTCACAGTTCTCCAACCTCTGAAATTCTTTTTGAGATCCTTGATGTTTTCCAGAGTCAACAGTTTCACATGCAGCTTCCATGTCGCCCTGCTAACCCTCTGATCTTCCCGTAAGTGACAATCGGACAGTAGTAGGAGGCAGAAGTCAGAGAATACCACCAGCTTGAAGCTGATCAATCTAATCGTGAACAGTCAGGACACAAACATGAAGGTTATGTATGTTAATTGAGGCAAGCTTTATACCCATTAAAAATGTGTATTGCTTACTATAGCAATGACACTCTGTTAAGTTGTCTGGGCTAGTCCCAGCCCTTGGGTATGTTCCTGCACACTTTTAGCATTCACAAATTGTTACACTGTGGTTGGGCAAAGGGTTCGATAGGGCTGTTCTACCCAGGGTGGATGTGGGGCAGGGATGGTGGGGCACGGGGGTGGTGGATGTGCAAACAGGGAGATTTGGGCTGTTCTCTATTGGTGCTGTTTTTCCCCTCTGTTCCTCATCAAGGATCCTGCTGCTCCTGGTTTCCTGGAGCTGGGATGTGCTGATTACCTCAGTACTCCCGGCATCCCGGATCTGGGTGCTTCATTACTCCTGGCTTCCCAGATTTGGGTACTTCACTACTCCTGGCTTCCCAGAGCTGGTATGTTGGCGCTTCACTATTCCCAGTTTCCCAGAGTAGGGATGTGCTGAGCACTTTACTACTCTCAGTTTCCCGAAGCTGGGACATGCTGGGCACTTCAGTGTTTCCAATATTTGGGAGCTGGTTGAGGTGGGGATGGGGCAGGGGGTCTTCTCTAGCTCCTTTGTGTTTTGCTCTTTATTTTGTTGGTGTCATCTTTCTTGTCTTGCCTCATCTGATGAGGAGCAGCCGCTGTAAACCGTTTCGGACATGAGCCACCTCTTGCCACTACTTTGGGTCATTTGTTCACTTTTTTGGGCCTTCTACTTTATGGTTTTCCTCCTAAACACTTACCACTCATCAGATTGTCCCCTCTGCTGGCTCCTCTTCCACTGATTCTGCCTACTGAGGAGGAGCCTCAGGGGACAGTGTTTCTGCTTGCCTGCAACACCTTTTTCCTTCACCTTGTCCCTCTCTGTGTCCTTCTTTGTCATGTTTCCCTCACTGGGGGACGTGGTGGGGAGAGGATTGCTGGTCTCCTGGCAGGAGCAATGCTTGCCATTCCTTCCTCGTGCCCTACCTTGGTCCTCGCTGCCTGTGCATATAGGCAGGGTTTTGGACAGGTCTTGTAGAGGTGACCTGCCACACCACACAGGTTACAGCTCTTACTCTGCTTGCAGTCCTTGTCTGGTGACTGTCCCGCTTCAAGTTCTTGTAGATGACCATGCTGTAGATGGCAGACATGTCACCAGGTTTGCTGCAGGTACAACAAACTCCGGGCTGCCGTGTGCAGACCAAGTAGCCCCAACTTCCCATGAGAGCAAAGCTGGAGGGAAGGTGGAGGATGGTTCCCTTGGCATTCACAAGGTCACATTGATCTGCCATTTGCTGGTCCAAATCCTGACTGGGTCCTTGACTTCAGTGCTGTTCACAGTCACCTTGATGTACCTGGCAAAAGAAGTTGGCAAATCTACAGTTGTAATATGGGGGTCGTAAAGATGGATGGTCACAACATGGTTCCATTTCAATGGCGGTGTCAGCAGCAGTGCCGCAGACAGGAGTGATAGCTGTGCCGGACATCCTCTCCTCTTGAACACTTTCTAGAGCTTCAGGCATTCCACGATGTTTTTAAAAGTCACATTGATGCATCTGCATCTAGGTACAGCAAACCCTGCAAGTAGAAGATGTTTGCAACTCCAAATCCACCTGGACATGTGATGGATATCAGATGGATTCAGTTTTAAAAGTGACCTCTCAAATTGGTTGACTCTTCACTGTCCTCTGAAATGGCCTAGCAAGCCATTCAATTCATGGGCAATTAGGGAAGGGCAACAAATGCTGGCCTTGCGAGCAAAGCCCACATCCCAAGAAAGAATAAATAAAAAACTCTGAGCCTCACCCCCTGGCACCTGGTACTCGCCTCCTGCTCCCTGGCTCTGCCCCCTTTACATCACAGGGCACCACTCACGCACACACTGATCCAGTTCCCCAACACAAAGAGCCCTGCACCCAGCCCCACCCCATCACATGGGCCCCATCTTCGGCCCTGACTTTGTCACAGGGCCCTGTCCCCTCCTGGGCATGCGGGCCCTACCACTGACCTCGACCCCACTCCCTGCCCCCAGCGACAGGGCCTTGCCACACAGAACACGACTCCTGACCTCACCCCTGATCCCACTCCCAGCCACCCACAGCCCGTCCTGTCAAACAGTGCCCTGCGCATGACCCCAAACTGACCCACAAGACCCCGCCCCATCCCCAACCCCACCCACAGGACCACACACCCCAATGCCACCCAAAGGACCCCACCCCAACCCCACCCACTGGGCCCTGCCCCCAACATCACCCACAGGGCCCCGCCCCCAATCCCACCCACTGGGCCCTGCCCCCAACATCACCCCCAGGGCTCCGCTCCAACCCCAGCCACAGGACCACACACCCCCAATGCCATGCAAAGGACCCGACCCCAACCCCACCCACAGGGCCTCACCCCCAACCCCACCCACAGGGCCCCGCCCACAAGGCCTCGCCCCCCCCCCCCCCAGATCTGTCAACAAGTGCTCTGCCCATGACCCCACCCCCCAACCCACAGGGCCTCACCTCCCAGCGCTGCCCTACGTGCCCACCTTCCAAAGACACGGTCATTTTCAATTGCTGTTTACCTCATGTATCATTTATAATCACCCCCCTCGCAACAGCCTAAGCAAAATTTCTAACTTATGTAACATAGTTTGCAGCCAGTAACCGGAGAGAGGGTTGGAACATGACCTGCTTCCCAATGCTGAGAGTGGGGAAATCCAGGCCGCCCCCACGATCCACTGGGAACGTGAGCAAATGTTTCAAGGCTTCCTTTCACTGAAATATATTCTCGTCCTGCAATCAGTCCAGGGGGGTGTGTTCTTAGCCGGCGATGGATAAATATCCAAGTAAAAGCCTATTTCAAGATAATAATTCATCCATAAATAGCTAAGTTCGACTATGGGGCTGTGCTTTGGGACATTAGTTTGCTGTGACATTAAGCTATGGCCGCAGTGGTATTTGTTTTGCTTGAAAGACGGCCACTGTGATCTGCTGCATGTTAAGGTGAAGCTTTTCCTCCTGTGAGAGATGGAGGAGCTGCTGGAAGCGCTTCAAAGCGATACCATGGAACACGCAGCGATTTCTCCAAGTTGAGGGATGAAACCCTCTCCTCCGGAGCACAGCCTCCCGCAGATGTCATCGCGAGGTGTGTCCATGGAGAGGAGAGCGGTGCTTTCTCATCCACTACTTGTTCGCAACAAGCTGAAACGTGACGATTAGGAATTTTTTTCGTTAAAGACGCAAACAGTGCTTTATTTCCGCGCAGGTGAAACGATGCGAGGAAACTGAGCTGAGCAGAAACCCTGGAAACGGAGGACAGCTTCTTCTTGGGGTCTCCCCCCACCCCTCCCCCGCCACATTGGTAAGCAATGAGCTGCCTGTTGCTCCTGAAAGTCATGCACCTTTCGCTAAGGGGTGAGACGTCCGTGATCGCTGTTCCTGATGCCTGATCTTTAATTTCCTGATGTTTAGCAATGGCTTTGGATGAGCTGTGAGTTATTATGCTTTGACACTTTATTGTAGGTACTGAGGGTGTGCTCTTTATAGTGAGGGGCTCAGCCCAAAGCTGCAATTTGAGGGAACGAGACCGGCTCCCAAGTCCGCAATCGTGGGATTAGATGAGATTCGCTGAGGTAAAAACGTTGCATTGCTCGAAAGGAAATTAACAGAAAAAATATTGCAGCTCAAAATTATAATTGTATTATGGGCATCATTGATTGCACTGATGCTTTTCAAATATTTAATGCAGGAACTATACATTACACGGTTCTGCAAAACAGTGGTTTTGAAATGACTTAACTCACGTGAAGAAGCTTTAACTGTTTAGTCGCCAATTTTTCATCATTGTCAATACTTGAATAATATTTAGTGAATTGGCACTGAAATTTAAACCGGATTGTGTGGCTGCTTTACCTCACGTAGTGAGCACAGCATCTCCTGCAAGCGGCTGCATTGGAATTAGTTTAATGGAGCAGCAATTTCAATACGATCGGTTCAAAGTTGCGTTGTCGAAATTTATTGAACGCATGGACGAAACTTTTTTCTTCCTGTCTCCCCCACCTTCAAGCGCGTTAGATCACTCGGAATGGGTTTTTGTTTCTGTCACTAAAGATCCCAATGGATTTCATGGTGAGGATTCTCGGGGCCAGTTTCTGGTACGAGGTGTTAGGGTTTAATTACCCTGCTCAATCATTTCTGATTTCAATTCACAGATTTGTACCTTGAATTTGTAACTATTACCCGCCCCCCTCCCCATGCCATCCCCCTAGTACGTGATCGAGGGAGAAGAGAGGTGGTGCAGGAGCTTTTACTCCAATTCTGATCAGTGTTAATATTTCACCGCCGTTTGTACCAAGATTCTGCTGGGAATTGGCAATAATAGCAAATCTCTAAATAGATTAAGTCAAATACTCCACTCTTGGCTCGTGACATTCAGATCCGCCAGTCCTGCTGGATGAGTATAGCAGATATTAGATTGAAGATATAATGAACACTGCATAATCTGCAACTCGGGTTGAGGGTAATGCAGTGAAATCGATTGCAGCGCGATCCAGACTATTTTGCTCTGTTACTGCTCTACTAGTAGTGAGGCATACATGTGACTTAAAATGGGGGAGAAGTAAGGAGACAAACACTTCAAACTATCCTATAATAATGCCGAGTTGATTTAATTTGTGCAGCCTCAATTAGTGATACACGCAATCATCATGACAGAGTGTACATGAGGTGTGAGCAGCACCGCACCAGGTAAAGAATGAATTCCAGAAAACATGAGTTTCATCTTGGAAAAGTTCAAAAGTGGAACTGTTCAGGATACAGCACTGGAAAGAAACCCATGCCTTTCCATATATTTTGAGAGCGAATGTCCCTAAGCAATTGACAGCAAAGAATCACAGAACTGTTACATCACAGAAGGAGGCCATTCGGCCCACCGAGCCTGCAAGGGCTCCGCAAATGAGCAATTCACCTAATGCCATTCTCCTGCCTTTTCCCCTACCCTTGCACATTGTTTCTTTTCAAATAATCATCTAATTTCCTCCATCCACTTCCGGGCCCACCGGTTCACACACACACCAAGCGTGAAATTCATCCCCTAATGTCAGTTGATTATTCTATGATGGGGAGCATCACAATGAAGGCCATTACCAAAAACAAGAAGTAATCACTGAATAGCTAGCTAGGGTGGAAACACCGCCTGATTTGTTTCCTTTTCCTAGCCAAAGGACACGATGAATTGTAGCTAACACAGTTCAGGTTTACATCAGCTAACTTGGCCTAAACTCAAATACAAACTGGAACCTTCCTGATCAGTGAAACGTAATGCTGCAATTACTCTCTCAGCTACTAAGAAACCATACTGTAACTCTTATTTAATTGCAATATCTGCAACTTTAAAAGTTTTGCCTACAAGGCACATTTCTGTAACTATCACATACTTCCACACATATTTCATGTAATAAATTCCCCATTACATTTTGCCCACTGCTAATTTTTGAAAACAACAGCTTGCATTATATTGCAACTTTGTTGGAATAAGACATCCCAAGGTGCTTTACAAACATTATGAAACAACATTTGACACTGAGTTATATTAGGAGATAGATCAGATGACCAAATGTGTCTTCAAAGAAATGGGTTTTAATGAGTGCCATAAAGAGAAGTAGAGAGGCTGAGATTTAAGGAGGGCGTGAGAGAACCTTTCATAAAGTAGAGTATCCTTTGATGCACCCACGGGAGATCCAAAGTCCTGCTCCAATGGATATTGCTGTAAATATAACATTGCAGGGCAAATTGAAATAAGGTGGCAGCAAATGGATGCCTGAATAATTCTCATCTTGCACCTTTCATCTCGGTGGCTGGTAACCTTTTCGACAGGTGAGGCACATGATATGCTTGACTACGATAATTTATATTATTGGATATGGTAGCGTAGTATTTAGATTACTGAATTCATAATCCAGAGACCAGAACTAATAATCGAGAGAATGTGAGTTTAAATTGCACCATGACAGTTCTTTATTTGAATTATGTTTCTTAAAAAAAAGGGAAATCTTCTTGTTGTCTCGCTATACCTTCCCTCGCCACTGTTCCATGCAGGCTCCGGCTCAAGAGTTGAAGACCTTCAGACATCAGGCTCTGGTAGTAGAGGGCAGTTTAGTAGATATTTCATCTTTTGGGATGCCTCTCCACAGTTATAGTTGAGAGAATTTGTTTGGCTGTATTCCCACTTCTGAATAAGGGCCAACACCAGCCCTGAGATGACTGAGGCACAGCCAAGTAGGCCATGTTTCACTGACTCCTGGAGGGAGGAATTCCTCTGGAAGTAAAAACTGGTATCAGTAAAAGTGACTGCCAGTGTGTGGTAAAAACCTAACTGGTTTACTAGTGTGCTTTAAGGAAGGAAGCCTGCAATCCTTATCCAGTCTGGCCATATATGACTTCACCAACATGTTTGGCACTTAACTGTCCTCTGAGGTAAAATAGCAAGAAATTCAGTTGTACAAAATCACTACAGTTGTTCAAGAAGTAAAAGCTCAAGAAGTTGTCTCAGGGCATTTAGGAATGGGGAATAAATGCCAGCTTTGCTAGAGATGCCGACATCCCCAGAATGTATTGGAATGGATTTGATCTCCAGGCCTTTTTGTCTTGTACTTAGTTTGAAAGAATAACATAGCATCCAACGTCAGTGTTAATGTTTTAAAACTTGGAGCTTCCATTCTTTGCACGGTAATGGAGTTTAATCACCATAATAACGAAGCTGGAAATGCATTAGGTTACACATAAAATAAAATAAAGACTTTAACTTTTAGAATAATGTTTGCACTTTGATTTTTATTTTATATATGTAGCAAAAATATAGACAACTAATCATTATTTAATAAGACAAATGATTTCCGAATCAACTTGTTGGGCTGATCTGGTTCATCCACGATGATTAGGCATGTAGAAAGAAAGATATTGCATTTATATAGCTCCTTTCATGACCTTAGGGCATCCCAAAGCCCTTTGCATCCATTGTTAAAAAGCAACAGAAGATAAGTTTTGATTAAAAGCAGAAGTTTTGATCATCTGGATGCTACGTGACATGTTGCACTCCTGAAAAGGTTGTAGCTAAGCACAAGCACCAAAAGATTACTTTGCTTCAACAACTCAACTGTACACCAAGGCACTCATTGCTAGCATTTCTGGGCTCTTGCTAATTATACTGTGCAAATGAGCTTCTGTTTAGGTGGCAGCCAGCCTGCATTAGGCTGCGTGCAAAACATTGAGGACACGGAGACAATTTTGAGGAGTCCTTTGCTACAGATTGAAGGAGAGAGATGTAAAGGGAAGTGCCAGTTTCATAACAGTGCCTAAAACATGGTAGATGTCACTTGGAGCACAAGTCAGTGACAATTTTAGGTGAAGCAATGTTTGGTTCATTGTTATGGCAGGATACATATGCTTGACTGGGTATGGATCCTTGGTTTATCCCCTGCCAATTCATTTCCAACAAAAATACTCTCCAGCCCCATTATTGGAGAGTGATTGTAGGGTTACAGACAAATTGGATCACCGGAGAAACAAAAACGGGTGATGGCAGGGAAAGAGAAAAAGAGAAAAATTCGGGGAACAAAGTAAAAGACGTTGGAGGGACCGAGATACACAGCCAAAGGGGAGAGAGAGAGATTGGGAGAAAGAGAAATGTGAGGGTCAGAAAGACACACATAGGAGAGAAAGAAATAAGCAAAACAGACAACAGAGATTTGGGGGACAAAGAAAGAGGCACACGCCCACGTTGTGGAGGGTGCAATGAGTGAGATGGAAAAACAAAGAGATTTGGAGAGCCAGTGAAACACATTTTGGAGGTATAGGGCGGAATTGTCCCAGAAATTGGCAAAGTCCTATATCAAGCAGGGAAAGTGGCATATGACCTGCTGATGGCAATGGCAGCTTTTTCCATCGTATTGTGCGGCACTTTGTTTAAAAAATGCAGAGACACAGGTTTCACATTGGATCGCTGATGGAGCAGCTTCTGATTTGCCCATCCTACCATCACCTCAGATCTTCAGTAATCCAGGTGTCATATTTAAAGGACGCCCCTGCACAGAGCTAGTACTCTCTAAGGGATCAAAAGCTGCTGGAAAGTCATGGCTGCCAAAGGGAGGAAGCATGCTGCCCCCAAATTTTCCAACACCTCCCTCAGGCACCTGGACACAATGGAGGTCTGCCACAATGTCCTTTACCCCTGGGCTGGGTGAAGACCAGCAAGCAAGGTTACCAATCCAGCATGGAAGGCGGTGGCAGTGGTGGTCAGCACCAATGTCCTGCAAAAGAGGACAGCCATCCAGTGCAGAAAGAGGATGAATGATCTCCTCCGTTCCATCGGGGTAAGTCACTCTTATCACTCTCAACTCACACACTCACAAACCCATCACACATCCACAGGGCCCTCACTCACTGCCAGTTCAAGGGACATCAACCTTCACTCTCACGCTCACCATCATCTGCCCTGCAGACCATGTCCTCATCCCATCCATGGCACCACTCAGCACCCACACATGCCAGGCATCCTTCTCATTTGGCCTGGCAGGCGTCCTGCTTACACTCTCTCCATCTGTATTCATGCAGGACAAGCTGGCACACACCAACAGGGAGAAGTTACTTACCTGCGGAGAAATGCCTGACATCAAGCCCCTCATGGACTTTCTAAACAGAGCCATCCAGCTGGCTGGTGACGATCTGGACCAGTCCTGTGCTGACGGTGAGGTCAGTGGCACTCAAGCAAGTGAGGATCCAGCAGTGCAACATCCATCAGACAACCATGCTGTGAGTGAGGTCCCCTGTTCCACAGTCCCCTGCTATGCAGTAGTTATCTCTCCTTGCGTTTGCAGGCACATCTGGGAAGCAGCCAAGAGAGCCCACGAGCCAGGTCCTCGACTTCAGCCCCGAGGACAGCATGGAAGAGGAATCCGCAGACATTGAAGACCCATCACAGTGCTCACCCACACTCTCCACCAGCACAGAGACATGCACATTGGTGGGACCCAGTTCTAGATTAGCCTCGGGGTCACAATGTGGTGAGCACATCACACTGTCTGATCCACAGTAGGCGGGGACTTCCCAGGTCTCCGGCACTCGGAGGACTGCTAGAGGCCAGAAATCTGCTGAGTCCAAGTCAGAGGACGAGCCTTTGGGCTCGGTCATACCTAGGTTGCTGGAAGGCAAGCTCGGGAACAACAGGAAGGGATGTCCGCTGCACTCCTCAGATTTCAAGGCATGATGGAGGAGTCCATCCACCTTCAGTCTAAGTTGATAGCACTGGTATGCCAACATACTGAGGTCAACACTGGTAGGCTGGCGGCTGCCATGGAGGCCTTGGTCCAGGACATTGGTCCTGCACAGCTGCAGGAGCTGTGCTCCATCGCTGAGGCACTTGCAGGCATCCATCAGTGTCAATGCGAGAGGGTGGGCCGGGCATCTCGAGCTCACCCCAGCTCAAGGAGTCAGCCAGGGGCCAGCCAATTTACACAGACTTGCTTTCAAATTACTTTCATAGTTAAAGGATGTTTTTCAAGGATTTTCTTGAGTTTATTATCAATGGGAAATATATATTTTTAAATAATGCAATTTGTACAAAACAGCCTTCTGTATAGCTTGTTGCAACTTTTCAATTTGGAGGGTGTTAACATATGTTTACATGGAGAAGATCGGAGACCATTACACAGAAAGAGCTGCCTAGAGAAGAAGGATAACAGCATGTAGCTGTGAAATATTGGACAGGATCTGCACAAAACAACAGGGTGAAAAAAAAGTGACAGGACTGATTTGGTTCCTTTAACATGACAAATTAGTATTAGTAAAGGCTAAGCTGAAATACCATAACATAGATAAACAGAATTTTAAAAAAATTCATTCAAGGGATGTGGGTTTCGCTGGCTGGGCCAGCATTTATTGCCCATCCCTAATTGCCCTTGAGAAGATGGTGAGTTGCCTTCTTGAACCGCTGCAGTCCATGTGGTGTAGGTACAACTACAGGGCTGTTAGGGAGTGAGTTCCAGGATTTTGACCCAGCAACAGTGAAGGAACGGCGATATATTTCCAAGTCAGGATGATGAGTGGCTTGGAGGGGAAAGTCCAGGTGGTGGTATTCCAATGTGTCTGCTACCCTTGTTCTTCTAGATGGTAGTGATCATGGGTTTGGAAGATGCTGTCTAAGAACCCTTAGTGAGATTCTGCAGTATACCTTGTAGATGGTACACACTGCTGCTACTGTATGTTGAATGTGAAGGGAGTGACTGTTTGTGGAAGGGGGCTGCTTTGTCCTAGATGGTGTCAAGCTTCTTGAGCGTTTTTGGAGCTGCACTCATCCATGCAAGTGGAGAGTACATCACACTCCTGACTTGTGCCTTGAAATGGTGGACAGGCTTTGGGGAGTCAGGTGGTGAGTTACTCACCACAGTATTCCTTGCCTCTTACCTGCTCCTGTAGATACAGTATTTATATGGCTAGTCCAGTTCAGTTTCTGGCCAATGGTAACCCCCAGAATATTGATAGTGGGGGATTCAGCGATAGTAATGTCATTTAATGTCAAGGGGCGATGGTTAGATTCTCCCTTGTTAGAGATGGTCATTGCCTGGCACTTGTGTGGCGCAAATGGTACTTGCCACTTGTCAGCCCAAGCCTGTATATTGTCCAGGTCTTGCTGCATTTGGACATGGACTGCTTCAGTATCTGAGGAGTCGCAAATGGTGCTGAACATTGTGCGATCATCAGCAAACATCCCCACTTCTGACCTTATGATGGAGGGAAGGTCATTGATGAAGCAGCTGAAGATGGTTGGGCCTAGGACACTACCCTGAGGAACTCCTGTGGTGATATCCTGGAACAGAGATATTTGACCTCCAACAACCACAACCATCTCACTTTGTGCTAGGTATGACACCAACCAGTGGAAAGTTTTCCCCCTGATTCCCATTGACTCCAGTTTTGCTAAGGCTCCTTGATGCCACACTTGATCAAATGCTGCCTTGATGTCAAGGGCAGCCACTCTCACCTCACCTCTGGAGTTCAGCTCTTTTGTCCATGTTTGAACCAAGGCTGTAATGAAGTCAGGGGCTGAGTGGCCCCAGTGGAATCCAAACCGAGCATCAGTGAGCAGGTTATTGCTAGGCAAGTGCAGCTTGATAGTGCTATTGATGACCCCTTCAATTACTTTACTGTTGATCGAGAGTAGACTGATGGGATGGTAATTGGCCGGGTTGGATTTGTCCTGCTTTTTGTGTACAGGACATACCAGGGCAATTTTCAACATTGCTGAGTACAGGAAATATAGGGGGCAGGCAGGAATGTGGAGAAATCAGATCAGCCATGATTTTATTGAGTGGCAGAGCAGGTTCGAGGGGGCAGAGTCACTTACTCTTGCCCCTAATTCATGTGTTTGTGTGTTCATATGTTCGTAAATAATGAACTTTGCAATGCCATTGAAAATGTGTTTTTCTTGCTAAAGTAGATAAGAATTCGAATCTATGTAGATGACAAAAATATGGTGATGAGATCATGAGAATAAAAAACAGGCATAACTGATTTTGGGTTAAAAGATAAAGGTGTGATGAAAGGCACCTGCAAATTGCCATGTATGAGAGCAAGATTGCTATGTCTGGAAAAATAGTCTGGCAAAATAATGCTAAATTTTGACAAAATATTTGTGGCTAAGAAGTTGGGTAAAGCTCATATAAAACTGGATGTGATCTTGTCCTGTGCAAATGTATAACAGGTCTGGTTATTTAATTTATAATGTGATCACATTTGAGGGGAAGCGGAAAGGTATAGCTATATCTAATTGTGATGATGCTTGAAAGACTGTGTGCATTTGAATTATTAGAATTTAGTGTCTGGAAAGAGCACTGGAATAGATTATGGATATAGATAATGATCCATGAAAGGACTCTTCTACATTCAGCTATTAGACTGATTATGGGTTTGAATATGGGATAATTATCAATTCAAAGAAAATTATAAATTGATGTATTTTGCCAGGACATGAGAAGAGTAATTGTGAAACATGTAGCATACCTTCAATCTTCTTTCCATTTTTTGAGATCTAAAGATCAAATTAGTACTTGTTTCCTATTTACCATCAGAAGCTACTCCTTCAGCTACTATGCCCTATCCTATGGGATTTTCTTCCAGAATATCTTTGCATTGTGACTTGATTCTAAGTATCTTTTCATCAATGAAAAGATTTGCCACCCCAACCCTGATTTTTTCCTCTTTCTTCCACTTTTCCCATTTTTCCAGTAATTATAAACCTCTGAGATATTCTCCTTTATGTGACAAATGCTATAGAAATATAAAGTGTTTTGTCACTGGGTTATGCTTTATAGCTCCAGAGAACAGTTGAACACGAATGAAAGTTTGCAGACCTGAAATGTTGGCAGGAATTTTCTAGCCCAACCCCACCCCTCCGTGGCAGGTTCCCGCACGGCGGGGCCGGCGAGCCACTGAAATTGCTGCGATCCCGCCGGTATGAGGGATGGAAAATTCCAGCCATTAACTCTGTTTCTCTGTCCCTAGGTGCTGCCAGACCTGCTGAGTATTTACAACATTTTCTGCTTTTATTTCAGGTTTCCAGCATTTACAGTGTTTTTTATACACAATCTGTTTTAATAAAGTTTGCCAAAGTATTCAAAAAGAATTGAAAGAACATATTTAAATAACTATCCTTTTGAAATACATAAAATCAGTGATTCTAAAGGACTATGATTAGCAGAGCTCAGGAAGCTGATTTGAACTGTTGGTTGGTGATCAAGTTATCTCAAACTAAATAGGAGACATGTTCTTAATTTCACTCATGATCAACAATGCCAAGGCACCCTTCTAGTAAATATTAAAAATGTTGGGCGGGGGTGATTTTACCTTAATCCACCTGGTGGGAAGTTGGTGGGACCAGATTGGCCACTCCTCTTACAATCTGCCCAATTTTACTTTCCACTGATGCCAATGGAGAATAAGGTTGAGCAGATTGTAAGATAAGCAGCCAGTCTGATCCCAAAAGTTCCCCAGGGGCGTAAAAGCTAAAATTATGCTCCTATGTGTAGCGCGTGTTTTGTCTGCCACACTTTGGCCTCACATTTTGGTGCCAAATGAAAAATTGTGATTTATGTATGATAATTGGGCCTGATTGGTTGAAGTTACACACTCAGAACTGAGCAAAATGTCGCACCTTAGGGAGGGAGGGCTGGTATGAGTGGAAAAGCTTCTATTGGGGAACCACTATAGATGTATGAAAATAGATCCAGTCTGAACAGTCAGCAAAATCTGTCATTTAAAAAAAAAGGAAAGCTGAACTCGTTGAATTGATGGAAGTATTTTTGAAAATTGCTGACATTTGCAATCCAATTTTATCCATGCAGCTGAGTGCTTATGACTAGAAATAAGGTTTGTGACATAATAAATGACATTAAAAATTACAAAATGCACACAACCAGGATTAATTTATTGATACAGTCATGTGTCTTTGAAGCTCCTTTAATAATGTGTCTCTCAAAGCATATATGGGAAGTTTCAGTTCATGCAGGTTTCCATTACACTTACCTGTGGAGACTCGAGTTAACAGGCAATGGCTCCTCCAAGCCTGTCCACCATCTACAAGGCACAAGTCAGGAGTGTGATGGAATACTCCCCACTTACCTGGATGAGTGCAGCTCCAACAACACTTGAGAAGCTTGACATTGTCCAGGACAAAGCAGCCCGCTTGATTGGCACCCATCCACAAACATTCACTTCCTCCATCATCGATACACAGTGGCAGCAGTGTGTACCGTCTACAAGATGGACTGCAGAAATTCACCAAGGCTCCTCAGACAGCACCTTCCAAACCCATGACCTCTACCATCTAGGACAAGGGCAGCAGATACATGGGAACACCACCACCTGGAAGTTCTCCTCCAAGCCATTCGCTACCCTGACTTGGAAATATATCGCCGTTCCTTCACTGTCGCTGGGTCAAAGTCCTGGAACTCCCTTCCTAACAGCACTGTGGGCAGCTTACCACCACCTTCTCAAGGGCAACTAGAAATGCGCAATAAATACTGGCCCAGCCAGCGAAGCCCACATAATGTGAATGAATTTTTAAAAAAAGAAACTATGCGTAAACTTGGAGACATTTTTAAGATGATGGGAAAAAAAACATTTGCAGGAAATTCGTAGAGATGTTACTTCAAATAACTTGTTAAAAAATGAATCCATGTATCAGCAATGGTTAAAGGAAAACATATTCTTCAAAAACACTGGGCGGAATCGTCCCAGATTTGCACTAAGTGCGGTAGCGGGTGGGTAAAACAACATTTTTCTTTATGCGGTATCAACCCAAACCCGCCATATTATTTATGCATTCCCGGGAAACACGCCATTTCCATGGCAGGTGGGTTCCGATTTGCCCACCCGCCAACACCTCGCCACTTCATCACGCCGGGCGCCATATTTAAAGTCTA
Source organism: Cetorhinus maximus (assembly GCF_964194155.1). NCBI lineage: Eukaryota > Metazoa > Chordata > Chondrichthyes > Lamniformes > Cetorhinidae > Cetorhinus > Cetorhinus maximus. The sequence continues at coordinate 141,060,824 of NC_135881.1, read as the reverse complement.
GCCTCGTGCACAGATCTCAGTGCTTCCAGTCCACGACTGCTGCAGGGGAGATGTCCATGATAGGTAAAAAGACTTCAGCCCCCAGGTTTAGGAACGCCTTTTGGATGCCATGAGGCTTGCCGCGAGGTCCTCTACCACCGCTCTGGCCACAGGATGGGCAACAGTGTGACCAGCCAGGCTTGGGAGGCGGTGGCAGCGGTGGTCAGTGCCAATGCCCTGCAAAAGAAGACAGCCACCCAGTGCCGCTATAGGATGAATGGTTTCATGCATTCTGCCAGGGTAACTCTATCTTCTCATCGCTCTCAACTCACACACTCACAAACCCATCACACATCCACAGGGATATCACACGTCTAACTCTCACACACACACCCACATATCCATCAGGCTCATATCCTCTCGAGCTCGCGTCCTCATCCTGCCCATGGCTCCACTCACCACACAAATGTTCCACGCAGTGCCATGGGTCCTACTCACACTCTCTCCATCTGTTTTCATGCAGGAGAAGCTGATTCACATCAGCAGGGAGAGGTCCCAGACCGGGAGGGGGGGGGGAGGGGGGGGGGGGGTGGTGCAGGGGGGCAGGTGGAGTGGCCCATGTTAGGCCCCTCACTCACTTTGAGGAGTGTGTCATCGTGCTGACTGGTAAGGATGTGAACCCTGCCTGTGGCGATCATGAGGTCGATGGCGAACACCCACCTGAGGATCCTGCACCACATCATCCCACCTTCAACGCAACTGTGAGTGCTCTCTCTCCTGCTTTTGACTCTGCTGACATGTACTCCTTATCTCTACTTTGGTTCATAGGGAGCCCTGCCAAGGGACCAACACCCTCAGTCAGCCAGTCCCTCAGCTCCACCCACATCCTCATCTGCAGCCAAGAGGACTCCTCCTCCAGCGAAGAGGTGGAAATAAGCAGCCTGGAAGACCCATTACCATAAAGGGAGCAACCAGCTCACAACTGATTCTGGAGTGAAGATTGTATGTGTGCCAGGGCCTTTAGGGGCCTCGTGCAAGCACTCTCCCACGCACACGGACCCTTCACGTTTCACACCCATCTTAATGTCCTGAGCATTTTGAATGCTGCTGCTGGGGTTCACTTTAAGTTGTCCATCTGAGCCGACCTGTCTCCGCCCATCCACTGATCGCACTCCCATGCAGCACCTGGTCTCGCCCAACACGACTCTCGTTACAATTTTCATTTGGACAGCATGGCGCTAATTAGGTTTTACTTTCGCTCCCCCATCCTTTACCCTCCCCAGTCCCCCATTTCCTCTCCCCCATCACAGTTGACTCTCCCCAGCATCCACCTTCTACCTCCCCTCCGTTACCTACCAGCCACAACCCTTTTTCCTTTGGGGTTGTCCAGGTGAACGTGCACGTTCCTTTCCTTCCTAAAAATCCCACCCTCATCCACATTGCCCTCCCCAACCACCTCCTTCCCATCCCCAGGGTCCATGTGTGCCTCCAGGTCCCCACCAACAACCCTCGCCATCCCTTCTATCATTACCGTCGAATCCTCAACCTTCCACCCTTCCACCTCACTCTGCCATCGGTCATTCTCACCCTTCCTCCATACCACGCCCACCTTCAGTTCGTTCCCCAGGAGGCAGATATGGACCCATCTGACCACTCCCCTGCATGTTCACCTGCACGACCCCTTCCGCACCCCTTCACCCCTCCGCCCCCCTTCACCCCTCTGCACCCCTCCACCCCTCCACATCCCTCCCCCCGGAACCCTTACCCCCCGGAACCCCTTCCCCCACCAGAATCCCTTCCCCCCTCTGCACCCCCTCACCCTCATCCTTCCTCCCCCTTATACAATCTTCAGCATTTTTTACCCCTTTAACTTAATTTATTATTTTACACCCAGGTCAATGCATCTGCAATCACATTATCTTTACTGGCACTGAACAATCTTTACATTGAGTGGTTGAAACAATAGACTCTATCTAAACAGCCTCACATTTTGAGTTTTAAACTTTTCAATGAACGCCAGTGAATTGTGCTCAGTGTAGATTAGTGTTTCTTTGTTATCGTGTTGGACATAAACTTTGAAGTGTTGAAGAGACAACAACAATGCTAGACTTTCTTTTTCTACTGTAGAGTACTTTGTCAATTAACAATGGTACATTGAATATCACAGAGAAGCGGATGAAAGATTGTAGGTACCATGGCCGGGATTTTCCGACTCTGCCGTGACGGGACCCACTGCAGAGGATGCAGCAGCCCAGCCAAAAGTGCATTGACTTTCGGTGGGAACGGACTATCCCAGCGGCGAGCGGGGCTGGAAAATCCCACCCTATGCATTGGAGAAGACGAAATCCAGAAATTTTCAAACACATGGCAAGACGTCAGTTATGTGGAGAGGCTAGTGGAGCTGAGATTGTTCTCCTTAGAACAGAGACGGTCAAGGGGGGTTTTAATTGAGCTGTTAAAAATCATGAAAGATTTAGATAGAATAAATAGGGAGAAATAGTTTCCAGTGGTAGAAGGACCGGTATCCAAGGATGTATATTTAAAATGACTGGCAAAAGAAACAGAGGTGAGGGGTTTTTGTTTGCAGCGAGTTGTTGTCATCTGGAATGCACTTGCTCAAAATGTGGATGAAAACAGATTCATTAATAACTTTGAAAAGAGTATTGGCTATGTACTTGAAGAGGAAAAAATTGCAGGACTGTGGGGAAAAGGAAGGGGAGTAGGAATTATTGGATCCTTCTTTCAGAGAGCCGACCACAAGCACAGTGAACCGAATGGCTTCCTCCCGTGCTCTGTGATTATCTAATGCATTTTCAGTTAGATTTTCAGTGTTGCACTTTTTAATTTTTCATGTATCTATATAGCACTTGTAAACAAATAAAACTAACTTGTTGGTGACATATCTGAGTGGGTTAACCCTTCATATGTGCATGGGATCCAACTAACTCAAAACTTTTTTGGATATGATTAAATATGAATTAAAAAGGAACAATGAATGCCACTGGCCGGGATTCAAGGAATGGTCCCTGTCACTAGGGCACATCATGGGGTTTTGGGAGCATTTCACAATTGGGAATGGGGGCGCTTTAGTAAGGAGGCCTAACATTCCTTGTGGGTGAACGTAAAGATTTTCGTAAAAACAAAAAACTACTGCGGATGCTGGAAATCCAAAACAAAAACAGAATTATCTGGAAAAACTCAGCAGGTCTGGCAGCATCGGTGGAGAAGAAAAGAGTCGACGTTTCGAGTCCTCACGACCCTTCAACAGAACTGGTCGTGAGGACTCGAAACGTCGACTCTTTTCTTCTCCACCGATGCTGCCAGACCTGCTGAGTTTTTCCAGGTAATTCTGTTTTTGTTAAAGATTTTCGTGGCAGTTTTAAAAAAAAGAGTGGTGTTCTCCCAATGTCCACTTCAATATTCATTCCTCAGTAACATCTTTAAGAAAGACTAACTTGGGCATTTATCTCATTTTTTGTTTGTAAAATCTTCCTATGCTCAAGTTGACTGCAACCTTGTCTATACTTCAAAAGTAATTAATTAGCTTTAGAGCACTGTGGGAATCCCAAGGGTAGAAAACGTTCAGTTCTGTCTTTTATTACCACTGTGCTGGTTGAGATTAGAAACACAGAATATATAGGTACCAAACTTTTTTCTGGTCTGTGTTGTAAAGAACATATCTTTTTATTTCTGTTGGACTGTGGATCAAAATTACAATGGCTGCAGCTTGAAGGACATGTCTACTAGAACAGTGTGAGGGGTATATACAGTGTGTCCTGGAATAAAATATGCTATGAAAGGCAGGATGTTGCTGAGGAGGAGTCTGGTCTAATGGGGAACTGCTCGACCAACAATGTTTTAATTGGCTGCTGATCAGGTGACCAGGGTTTCTGTGAGAGCTGTGCAGCAGAATAGCTCCTATCCCAAAAGGGAAGAGACCTAAAACCTCCTGCTGCTATGTGTCAGATTCCACTAATTCTACAATGATATCTAGCTGGCTTTTTCTCCTCAAATCTCTATAACCTGCTCTCTCTCTGAAAACCCCTGTCAAGAGGCAAAGGGGAAAATCACTGTTAGAGACATTCACAGGCAAGTGCTCAACCAGTGAACTAAAGACTGAAAATGCTGGAAGACCATCTCGTGGTGTCATCAACAAAGAACTGAAAGGAATTTGGAAAACATCGATAAAACTTGACCCTTTTGTGTGTCTTATATATTTATATTCATTCATGGGATGTGGGCATCACTGGCTGAGCCAGCACTTATTGCCCATCCCTAAGTGCCCTTGTTCAGAGAGCATTTTAAGAGTCAACCACATTGCTGTGGGTCTGGAGTCATGTGTAGGCTAGAGGGACAGCAGATTTTCTTCCCTAAAGGACATTAGTGAACAAAATGGGTTTTTACAACAATGGTTTCATGGTCATCATCAGGCTTTTAATTCCAGATTTCAAGTTTCACCATCTGCCATGGTGGGATTCAAACCCAGGTTCCCAGAGCATTACCTTGGGTCTATGGAATACCAATCCAGTGACAATACCACTATGCCACCGCCTCCCCACACGTTTGTGTGTGTATAGGGATTTAAGAAGGGGTAGAGTTTAGGTTATAGAGTTAGAAATTAGCAGTTCATATTTCTTTCTTTAGCCACTGGTTAAAGACAATTTGTTCAATAAACAGTTATTTACTTATTAAGTTTACAAACCTGGTGCTCTGTTAACCTAAATTAAACAATTGAGTGGGTTGATCAAACTTTTTCACATTTGTCGTGGCTCAAGGGGCAGTGGGCTTGATATTGCAGCGTACTATCACCAGTGAGTTGTGACAGTATGGGGCAGTACCATACACATGGTATACTTACCCAGATACCCATAGGAGGGTCTGCCACTGCATAAAAAGACATAGATCAGGAAAAGTTGTGAACTGCACTATCAGTATAAGATTGAATGCTGACCCATTGCCTGTGGATAGCATTACCAAGGGGAACAAGTGCGGAGGGGTTATGGGGCAAGGTTAGATCCCTGGGGAGCCCACAGATAATGGTGCAGGGACAGAGGAGAAGCCGTTACTGGAGATGCTCTGGTTGCATTTGGATGGCTATGAATGGAACCTTGCAAGGGGAGCCCCTTAGGTGATGGAGGTGAGACGTTAGAGGCAAATGGTGTGGGCATTTTAAAGGAAGATGGGGGAGGAGGGGAGGGAAATGTACCACAGTCTCAGTCACATATATGTCTGTGACTCTTTGATTTGTTAGCGCTGGGGATACTGACCAGGATTTTAGGGATGGCGGAATTTCCCTTCATCTGAAGAATCAGCATCGAACGCAACCTCGCCGATACCTAAGAGTGTTAATTGACTAGAGATGGGACTTCTGCCCCTCAGCCGCCTCAGAGGTATGCCGGCCAATCAGATTGGCCAACAACTCACGAGTCCCAGCAGTGCCAGTAATTGCAGTGGACAGCACTGGGACTGCAAGCAGACCCCAGATTTGAAGTCCTGGGAATCCAGTGTGGAGGTGTCAGGAGAAGAGAGGAGGTGAGGCCAGAGGAGGTAGGAAGAGCAGGGTATGGGGGGTGTTGGAGAGACGGGGGGGCTGGGGGGCGGCATGGTGGAGGGAGCACCCAGACGGGTCAAACCTTGAGGAAGGTGCTCATTGTCGAAAATACAAAGGCTGTTGATGGAGACGCCCACCCACCTTCCCACCCAAGGCCTGAGCAGGGTCACTCTCCAGGCTTCCTCCCCCCCGCCCTGAATTCCTCTAGTTAGCCTGAAAATTGAAGCTTGGTGTGCAATGTCCCTTAAATGGTCATTAATTGGCCACTTAAGGGCCTCAATTGGGGCAAGGGCAGGCTCGTCGGCCTAGGACTCACCTGTCCCACTGCAAAGTTGCGGAGAGGTCAGTGTGAGTGGGAGCCTGTTGGGAAGACTCATCCAAGGAATTTTGGCCTGCATACCTGCCAACAGGGTAAGGTCATGTTCTATCCATTGAGTGTAGAGGGACTGGGATGAAGGAGGTGAATGCCACTTAAAAGCCCATGGCTAGTTTCATCCTCTGTTTTAACTACTTAAGTTACTATTAAATAGAATCTTGCTGATAATCATTAACTTATTGGCAGTCCTCAACATTTCAACTTGACCTGAAAGTATGTGGAACTTGCTTATCTTGAAATTGGACATGATATATTCTATTTGCAATGGTTATGTTGTTTGCAGCTCTGGTGACTCAAATTAGAAATCCAGAATTGTATTTCTTAGACGCGTTCAGTCATAATGCCACAAATGGTAGCTTTGTACCATTGGCTCCTGAGCCAAATGCATACACCAAACCTCTGAACCTGTGGTTCCTCTCATACTGGGCAGGATTACTATTGCAACATGACAAGAATCAGTAGAGGAAAACTAGCCTGTCTCATAACAGTCTAAGCTCAGCTCATGTTCCCTATTAGCGAGTGAACAATCCAACGCTTGGTGAATTCTGCTTCACAATAATAGGAAGAGCCAACATCAAAGGATCAAAAAGGGATGTCGCTGTGAACCCTTGGCCACCATCAGCCAGTTATCCATGTCATAACTTTTCTGAAACCTCCTGCTTCAAACCCAAAAGATCAGAAGGATTGTTCATTGGCAGTGCATACTAGCAAAGATACCGCAGTGGTATAAAATATATTCCTTTTCTATTTTCAGTTGCTGGTGGACCTCACACATCCAGTCTCAGCTATTCCATACACCCACATTCTCAGTTATTTTCAGCTACCTTTTCTTCAGTGTTCTCATACAGCTGGGATTTTTGCACCAAATTCACAGAATAGTAATATGGATTTGATGTGAGACACCTTTATAAAGTCTCAGGTTGAACTGTGTAATCTATAGTACGTCTGTGTTGGGATACAAATGTGCTGGCTCCAGTTTAACAGCATATGCAAAGCACCAAATACCTCTTTAGGAAATGGATAAAGGACGTCTCTGTTTGCCCTTACCGAAAATGGTGTTTGGAGATTTCCATTTGAAAATGCTTCCTGAACACCATTTTGGAGCTTCAGTATTCCATGCAAGTACCTGAAGAATGGGTGCTACACAGCCCCATTTATAGACTAATCTTTAGTCTCACAAAAATGTGTCCTCAGCCTCTTCATATTTTCAGGTCAGCTTGTCATCAGGAACTTGATGAGAATTATGGTGAAATGGAAAGCATGATGCATTGGCGGGATTGTGATAAATGTTCTTCTTTGCACTTTGTGTGCTTAGTCAGATAACAAATGAATAACTAGCAAACTTCCTGTTGTTTTGCTCACTCTGGTAGTCTCTAGTCTGCAGCACAATTGTGACATTTAGACAAGTCTCAATCTGAGCCAGGGAACAGCACACAGCGGTGAGTGGAAGTGGAGAGCAGAGGATAGGGCATTTCTGCAATTTTTTCTGTGTTTATTATGATAGAAACTGGGGGTGAAATTGATCTTGAGCCGTAGTAAAGAGCATTCAATAGGCAATCAGGCAGGATTTATTTCTTCAATTGATTTCAATGAAAAAGAAAATTTGCCGGAATGGAAAATGAGCTTTCAGTTTGCTTTCACCTGTTATCCTCCAAAACCAATCTCACCCTCACAATCCCCCACTTTGTCCATAGTACTGTGCCTTCTAGGGCAGAATTTTCAGGTCGGCAGGCAGGCACACCAGTCCCGCCCGAGCAAAACACAGAGCGTGATGACGTCAGGCGGGCATCCCGATGTCATCCTGCGCTCGCGGGATATTTCAGTCAGCGGGCGAGCGCAAAAGTTGGAAGCACGCCCGCTGACAATTAAGGAGGCAATTAAGTTGAGGCCATTAAAGTTGTAATTGTCCCGGATTTTTCATGGTCCGCCCAACCTTACAGTTGGCAGATGGGCGAATTGGCCAGGCGGCCTTTGCATTTTTCATGAAACCTCATCCAAGGTTGGGATGAGGTTTCCGTTATTAAACAAAAAATAAAAATCTATGGACGGCATTTTTATAATGTATATGTTCAGGTGACTGTTTGTGATGCTTGGACATTTTTGTTCTGATTTTAAAATCTTTATTTAATATTTTTGAAGTCTTCCGCTCCCTGAGGTAGCTCTCTGCTCGCAGGGAGCTTTCATTCTGCACTCGCCGGAGCTTATGTCAGCGCCCACCCTCCTTCCGCACCCTGCCCCCTCAGCAACACTGAGCATTTCAGTGCATGCTTCATGCTGGCTGGCTGTTAGTTGGCCAGCCAGTGTGAAGTCGTGGTTGGGGGCCGATCGTGGCTGGCGGGCCATCCCTGAACCCGCCGATCGCACCCGCCCGCCGACCTGAAAATTCTGCTCCTGGTTACTGACAAACAAGGTATTATGAGTGGTTCACTGGTTCTTTTTCTCCTTGCTAGTTATTCTATTGGTAGCGTTTTTAAAGTTGTTGGTGCCTGATTGGTGCTTTGCATCTCCTCAGTACTTTTAGTTCATCAGTGTGTTCCCTGTCCGTTCAGTTCAGAATTGGCTTAGTTCTGATCAAGGGTCATACGGACTCGAAACGTCAACTGTATCCCTCTGTCAGACCTGCTGAGTTTTTCCAGGTATTTTTGTTTTTGTTCTAGATTTCCAGCATCTGCAGTATTTTGCTTTTATCTTAGCCTGAAAATGTGAAGTGTATTTTCAAGTATGATGTAATGTTGGATGCATGCCAGAAGCAAAGCATTTGATATGTAGAGAAAAATATATCAAAAAGAATTCAACACACAAATTCTATGGATTCTGGAAATTTCTCTTCACTTTTCTGCGCAATAATCCCACTCCTGTTATAGAATCATAGAATGGCACAGCACAGGATACCATTTGACCCCCTAAATCTCACCCCTCACCCCCTCCCACCCTATGCCATCCTATGCCACCTCTATGTGTCCCCATGAATCCTCCATACCTGTGCCACCTTTTTGAAAGAGATATCCGGTTAGAAAACATAACTCATGCACAGTAAAAATCCTAAGTACTGATCTTTCATTATTTAGTCTATAAGTGAAATGATTACTGACAAAATAATTGGATAACGCACTTCCAATCATGACGTGTTTATTTCTATATATTGAATAAATCTTTTCTATTGACTTTAAAAAACTTTTATTCCAGTTCAAATGCAGGAAAGAAGCAAATAAATGTAAGAATGCAGCAATTTGAAATTGGTAGAAGTAGTTTAGCAGAACTAGAATATACTTTTTTCACTGTTCAATCAAACTATCATATAACAGCAATCAACAGCTAGCTCCTGTTACAGTGATACTCTTGACACAGTGCTGTTTTTGTACCAAAGGAGATACAATTATAGAAACATTCTACAGTGTCAGTCCAACAACTAAAAAAAAAGCTGTACTTAGAAGAAAAGCAGGAACCAATGTGACCAAAACATTCAACCTTTTTAGCTCAAAAATTGACTGTGTCCCTTTTTTTCATGCACTATCTGTAGTATAAGGGTCTGGCACATATAGGGTTAACATGGGACTGAATACAGTGCCACCCACACAAGAGAACACATGACCCACACCTAGGAGCCATTCTCATGTTGGACAGAGCTGTATGCACAAGCAAGCAGGGAGAAATCTCCTAGCTTGAACCCTTTGCTGTATATTTGTACATAGGTCTTGTAGTTAACAAATACATACAGTTAACCTCCTTAAGACTAAGAAGACTCCATAAAGACCTACCAAACGGTATCCAACACCCTACAACATAGCAGCAGCGAATGGAAAAAAACAAAATTCGCAAAAAAAATGCAGAAAAAACTAAAATCCTGCAAGGCTAAGAAAAATTCGAAGATATATTCTGATGTGAAGGAAAGCTCGAGAAGCAGACGCGCAGAGGAAAATCGCCAGGGAAATGTTCCAAAGAAAGGCTTGGAAGCTGAAGGCAGAAATTTAAAATTCCTCACTGCAGCAGAACACTCCATAGGATCTCTTGAAAGTCCAGCTTCAATTCTTATAGTACAGAGTCAGCAGATCTAGCGGGGGTGAGCTAAAACTTTTAAACTCCAGGACAATGCAAATCCTGAGAAACTTTTAAATAGCCAAGTGGTCAGAAATTGTTGTTTAAAAACTCCGTCAGAAAAACCAGATTCCCAAGTCGGTGCCTGAAAATGTGGCATCTGAGCCCGGTTAAAAAAATAATAATTTGGGAGCATTGCGACTAAAGAATCAGCTTTAAAGACCAGCAAAGGCCAGGATTCGCATTTTCATAACCCTAAAGCATAGCAGTGAAACGGAGAAGTCTGCAGCTAGTTGATCCAAGCTGCCATTGTTTAAAATTTTTTCACGGCTGAGCGCAAGCGCCATTACAAAACCAGCAAGCAAGGGTAAACCCTTTGTCTTCAAATGAACTGCAGCGCTATCTTTAATTCCAGCTTCTTAAAGCTGAGCTTACATTTTAAAATTTGTAATCATGAATCAGAACTCCACTCTTCCAGATCAATTAAGACTTATCCAAGGCCAGAACAATTACGTAATTGGGGACTTTGGAGAAAAAGATTCCTTAGATACCTGAGGAAGCTTGTATGCCTAATGTCATAATTCATATGTTTTAGAGGTATAGGGTAGGATTGTCCCAGATTTGCACCAAGTGTGGCAGTGAGTCGGGTAAAATGATGTTTTACCCGCTGGCCGCATTGGCGGCTTTTCATGCCGTATCGTCCCAAACTCGCATTCCCGGGAGACACGCCGTTTCCATGGCGGGTGCGCTCTCATTCGTCTGCCACACCATGATCTCGCCACTTCCTCACGCCGGGCACCATATTTAAAGTGCAGCTGCGGGCACACCTCTCAGTGCATCCAGCCCACAATGGCTGCATGGAAGACATGGACTCAAAAGGCAAAAAGAATGCAGCCCCCAGGTTCAATGACATGTCCCTCGAGTGCCTTTTGGATGCAGTGGAGGCGCGCTGTGATGCCTTGTATGCCTGCTCTGGCCACAGGATGGACAGCAACCTCACTAATCCGGCTTGAGGCGGTGGCAGCGATGGTCAGCGCCAATGCCCTACAGAAGAGGACAGCCACCCAGTGCCGCAAGAGGACATTCTCAGAGGCTATGTGAAGGTCTGTGGAGTGCCCTCATTGCATGTCATCATCGTCCTCCTGCAATAGAGCGATTATTAGAGCCTCCACTGCGTCTCGATGACAGGAGCATTCTCACAGAGGGTATTGGCACTGCCATAAGCCAGACTGGAGTCAAACATTCACAGATGCAATATGAGGACCTTATAGTGTCTCCTCACTGCACGCCGTCATCATTCTCCACAAATCAAGCAGCTATGAGGGCCTCCTGAGTGTGCCTGCCTTGTCTGGCCAGTGTGATGGCCTCATTGCTGTCATCGTCGTCTTCGAGGACCTCCTCACCCTCATCACTATCAACGACCTCCTCATCGGAGGAGACCTCCAGCTCCTGCTTCTCCTCCTCAGCCAGCTCCTCTCCCCGTTGCAGCGCCAGGTTGTAAAGGATGCAGCAGGTGATGATGATGCGTGACACCCTCTGCGGACTGTATTGCAGAGCTCCACCAGACCAGGCACCGGAACTGCATCTTCAGCATTCCGATGGTTTGCTCCACCAAGTTGTGAGTTGCAGCATGAGCCTCATTATACCTTCACTCTGCTGCAGTTCAACCACATCCTCTGCGGGTAGCCCCTGCCTCCAAGGAGCCATCCCTGCAGCCCCTGTGGACCCTGGAAAATGTCATGGATCTGTGACCAACTGAGAATTTCGGAGTCATTCACAATTACTGGAAACCGTGCGCACGCCTGCAGGATGTGTTTCTAGTGGTCACACAACAGCTGCACATTCAGCATATGGAATCCCTTGCGGTTTATATAGTTGACTGCTTGTTGTGATGGAGATCTGAGCACCATGTGAGTGCAGTCGACGGCACCCTGCACCTGTGGGAAATGCGAGATCTGGGCAAATCCAATCGCCCTTGCATCCTGGCTGTCCTGGTCCTGGGTGAGATAAACAAAGCTGCGTGCCCATGCAAAGATAGCATCCGTGACCTCATGGATGCATTTGTGGGTGGAGGCCTATGATATCCCACTGAACTCACCTGTGGAACCCTGAAAGAAGCCACTGGTGTAGAAATTGAGCGCCACGGTCACTTTCACAGCCACTGTCCCAGTGGTGCCAAATCTTGCAGTACCTGGCAGATGTGATCAACCAGTCCCCTAGAGATGTGCAGTCTTTGGCGACACTGGCCATCTGCAGGAATGAAAGTCGGCGGCTACAGACTCTGGGTCTGGCTAGGCGTTGACCAGCGACGGCTCACTGTGGCTCTTCGGTGGTGTGTGTGGGAGCTCCAGCCTCCCCTTCTTCTAAAGGGTGCTGCTCCTACCTCTGCGCAGCCAGGTACCTCAGTCACCCTCTTCTCCGTCGTCTTTGCTCTATGTACACCACAAGGCATGCAGCTAATTCACCAGGCTCCATGCTGCTAATGTACTCCTCCTCCAGGATGAAAGAGAGAGTCTCGTGGGTTAGCTTGGGTGTACTAAAAACACCTCTTCGTTAAGTCTGATCGCCCCTTAACGCATCCCGGAGAGTGCTGGCCACCACTTGGATGGCCAGAGATTAGTGTGCTGCATGGCTGCCTGATACCCCACCTTCCTCCGTCCCACTCCACCTGACCGATTGGCAGCAGCTTTGCCCATTGGACTGCATGCTGTGCTCTCAGCTCAGGTGCAGGCATTCTCCTAACCCGCGCTGCAAGGCTGCACTGTTAGCTTGAACCATGGGGGAGACTGGTCCAAACCAGGATTATGACATTGCACCAGTGACTGCTCCATGGCCAGCTTTAGCAAGGAGATTGTACAATGTGCCCAGTCATCCAGCTGTTCTGCAGTCCACTAAAACACTCATTAGGTTGCAGTCTGTGTCTGAGAGGTGAAAAGCTCTGGAGCATTTGGTGGCACTTTGATGTGTCTGCGTTGTTTGAGTGGGCAGCTAAGCTGGAGGCCCAACTCCAGTCATATCAATGTGGCTTTGCCTGAACTGTCTCAGCTGCAAAAGAATGGTCACTTTCTATAAAATTTCCCTAATGTGTGGCCGCTTCCCTCACCCACCCCCCACCCCCCTGCCCTAAACCCCGCACGTGCTCGCGCGCTACCTTCAACCGTAGGGCAGCCTTTGCCCCACCCCCTCAAAGTCATCTCAACCGCAGGGCAGCCTTTGCTCCACCCCCCAAAGTCACCTCAACCGTAGGGCAGCCTTTTCCCCTCCCAACACGCCTCAGCCTTGAAGTCCAGCAGGCGTCTCTCGCAAGCACTCCGCAACGTTACTGTGCGCTCACCTCTGAGTTCCCCTCAAAGTGCAGCCTGCCAAGTGCACTCTTTTTATCTGCTGTTGTGAAATAGTGTCGGGGTGGGTGGGTGGTGGGGAATGAGTCCGCCGGGCTGGCCTTATAATGATATGCTGATGTGTTACAATGAGGTTCCCGACGTCCAATGGCGGGAAGCGTGTCCCACCATTAACGGGCTGAGCGGACAATCACAAAGCGGTTTCACAACATAGTGATATTGATTTTTGGCCTCCTCGCCATATTGTCTGCTCACGCCACCGAACACACCCAACGCCAGTGGGCATGGACAATTCCGCCCATAGTTCTTAATTGAATTTTAAATGTAAGTTCAGTGGGAAAAACACTAGTAAACATCTAGAGGCTGGCAAACCACACAGACTTAAGATAATGACAATTTGAAAGGTAACTTGTGTTTACTGGATAAAGTCAAAGTGAAAAGGTAAGATTGTAAACAGCTGGTGGGCTTACTTAGCTAAAGAGCTTGAGTCTGCAGTTATTCCAGCAAAAGAGAAGCTATTCATATGGTTTCCCAGAATTAAGGAAAACTTAGGGGGCGAAATTTTACGGCATCGGGATTTTACGTTCCCGCCGAAGCCAATGAGGTTTAGAATGTCTCGCCACGTTTTACGGCCCTGTCCCCGCCAAAACAGGGCTGTAAAATTCTGCCCAGGAATTAGAAGGTAATTAACTTGGATTTCTACCTGCATTTCTGCCATGTGTCGCATTGCCATGGAGATGAATGGAGCTTGGTGAGATTCTTTGTTTTGAGTTGGGACATGGCCAGCAAGATTGGTTGAGAGAAGCAGCGAAGAGACTGTGTTAGCTTTCGGTCTTATATAGCTTGTAGCTCCTTGGAAGTTGAGAGATAAAACCAGACCTACACCTGAGGTAGAGTAAATGCTAGATGTATCGTCCATGACTCAGCCTGCATGTGGGAGCTGGTATTCAGTATAAGGCAAAATAGGAAAGGGGAAAAGTAACCAGAAGATTTGTTTAGCTGGAAGCTAAAGGAAGAAATCTACAGTAATCCTCTCAATAAAAGGCAGTTAACCTTGCTGCAGTTGGAGTTCTGGAAGTAATCAGCTTGGTTGCAGTTTGAAACCAGAAGGCCTTTAGAAAGCAAGGTGTATTTCTGAATGTTTTAAGCCACTGCACAGGAGTCACAGGGAGAGTCATGCTTGAGTTGTGGAATCCTGAGTCGTGAGGTTGGTAAAGAAATTTGAGGGTTGCTTAGCCAAATGATAGTAGATGGACCCCCTGAAATCTTGTACCTTGGCGAATAGCTAGAACACCAAAATGAAATCAGAGTGAGCTCTGGAGAGTGGTGATATGCCTTTTGAGTTGATCCCAGGAAAAGTGGCTAAATCTTAAAGATTTTGCAAAATAAGGGAGTTCTTTGAAGGGAATAGAAAGTAGAACTGATTATCATGAGTCTTAATGAGCTATCATGTTAAGTCAATAGTACTTACTTTGTTTAATTTTTTTTGATATACAGTGAAGTTTGCTTTGGTTTTAAAACATAAAACCTTGTGCCATAATTCTGTCAGTTAATTACTGGTTGTTTAGATTTCTTCTTTAAACGTTAATGGTCCCTAACTGGAATGTAACACTTGAAACGTAGGTGATGGTTGTTAATGACAGAAACTGTAGATATTATGGAACAAAGATCATGGATTTGAATCTCGCCACAAAATTTTATTGCCTTGAAATTGGAATATTAGCTTAATATAGAAGTTTTTCCCCAAAATGTTCTTTCTTCCTCTCTTGATACTTTTTGTTAGGTACCATTCCTAAGTGCCAATAAACTCCCATATCTGACTTCAGTAATAATTCTTCATGCATGAGGCTAGTCATGTAGCTGCTAATAGTGTTGGCAAGTTATTCAGTATTGGATGGAATGTGAGACTTCATTGTCAAGTCTAATCATGTTCCCACTGGGCATCTGCACCCATGAACTTTCCAGCAGGGAGTTACTGGATAGCTATTAAAAATGTGAATCTTAAGTGTTTTTTTCACCTCATTAACTTAGTGGTGCTGAGGCCAACTTTATCGTCCTGCCACTGGGTTAAGTTTGCTCGATGCAGCCTGGAGCTTTCTGTTTGTATGAGTCATTATCACATTAAACCCACTAAGCCATCAAGAATTTTGATAAGCTTGTTTCATTCCATTCTGAGTATTCGCAGAAATTGAATTTAACCTTGGAATAAATCTCTGCGAGGTGCAGCCTGGCTGCAAAAGGAGCTGAAACTGGTGATTGAAGCTGAGAAGATCAGGAAGAAGCTACAGAAATGGTGCAGCTGGCCAGAGAGCATGCACCAAGGTGTCAAACGCCACACTGGAGGCCTTGATGCAGGAGATGGGCAGGAGGGAGGAGCTTCACTTCCCCCAGGAGGTTGGGAGGCCTCCAGACATATACCCAGAAGATGGTAGAAGCAAATAGCTGTTGCTATCATTGCCAGCACTTTAGCCCCAAGGACCTGAATGTCGTGCTGCCAGAAGTTTAACAACCTCACACAAGTGGTCAAGGTCAGCGAATGCTTCCTCACATGTTAAATCCTACCACTGCACCACCAGCCTCATACATTGCTGCATTCACCAGACCCGTTTTGCTCACCTCCCAACAATCTCTACCAGCCATGGCTTAAACAATTCATCCAAAGCCTTATCTCACCTTTACACACATAGCACTACTGCCAGCTTCACATTCTCACACGCCAGCTATTCAAATATGACAGACACATCAATGAAACACATTGCACCACACTCACTGACACACTTCCTTCTCTTTTGCAGGACAAGGTACCCCATAACAGATGGCAGCAGCAGAAAACCAGTAGTGAACAGGCATGGAGGAGAGAGACCTGGCCATCAGTGGAATACCCGCCACTGAGGCAGTGTCATGGTTGAAAGCCATGAAGGTGGCTGTATGTGTCTGCCTAATGCACTTTCTTAAATCTTACTTCACCCTCATCCTGCAATCTGATATAGTGTATGCTTTCAGATACTCAAGAACTGCTACCTGGCCAGGCAGTGGTGTGGGAGGCTGAAAGCCTTGATGATGAAGAGACTGAGGAGGAAGAAACACCATCACTTGATCTGACACTCACAATCGCCAGCTCAGATATTGGCACTCTGCAAACTTTAAAGGGTAAGGTAGAGGCATAGTGGTGAGTCAGTGGGCACGAATGGGCTAGAGACAGGCCAGCGGAAAGGGTTGTGTGGGTGCCAGCTCAACGGAGGGCAAATTCATGCACACATTCTACAGCAGGGTAAACAGAAGATGATGTCGATGGGGTGGCATATACAAAACGGTAGATGAGCATGTACCCAGAAATACTTTGTGCATTGGTAGGCCTGGCAGAAAGCCTCATTGTCACTATCAAGGAGGGCCACCTCCAAATTGGTACAGGGCATTTCACAGAGCTTGGAGCCCATCCTTTCCAGTGTGGAAATAGTGGCCAACTCCTTGAGAAACTTGTGCACCCAAGCATTGTGCAGTGTCTGATAGCCGATGTCTCAGCTTCCATTGTGCCACAGGCATAAACCACTCGATGCCTAAATGCTGAAATGAAAGCTCAGACTGAGGTCATGAAATCTCAGCTTGTTGCCTTCCAAGCCCAGGTTGGAACCATACAGGTTTGGTCTGTGGCCGTGTTCTCCAACGCATTACTAGGATTGCCTTCTCGGAGAGTTGCAGTGGCACCATGGAGCATGAACCTGGTGTCCTCCCTTAGGCATGGCAGCATTTGTGTTCCCACTATTGCTAGTGCCCTTGCTGTTGGCTTTACACAGCCAGCCCAGACAGACTTACAAAGCCAGACCCTCAAGACCCAGAGCTCCTTGAGGGCAGCCTGCTAGGCCATCTGCAGTCACCACCATTGGAAGTTAGCAGCCTTCCAGCAGCCATGCTGCAGCCACAGGGCTAATTGTGTAATTTTACATTATGCTCAAGTGGGCGCTGTGATGGTCAGTGCCAGAGGGAAGGTAAGATGCGGGACTCTTGGTGAATGTGGAATTGTGGTTGTGATTCCTGGTATCGCAATCAGATGAATTCTTCATGGAAAGCCCAGTCAGTCTCCTTCTCGTCCTGCTCCTGAGTTGCTCACTGTAAAGCTGGTGGTGAGGGCTATCCCGTCATGAGATTGTACAGCATGCAGCAGACCATAATGAACCTTGATACTTACTCTGCCGAGAACTGCAGGATTTCTCCAGCATGGTTGAGTCTGCTCTATCACATTTCTTATGGCAGCATGGCTTTCATTGTATACATGCTGTGTACCTGTACATGTTTTGCCTACCAAAGTTGCCCAGTATCCCACTTTAGCTTTACCATGTGGCCGAAATGCACCTGACACAGCGGCCAACTCCAAAATGAGGACATCATGACTAGTGCTGGGAAACCCAGCATTGACCTGTGTTAATGGTTGGTTGATTATGTTGTTAAAGATGCACAGGCAATGGACATGGTTTCTTCTTTTAATTCGTTCAAGAAGTGTGACAGTTGCATGCTAGGCAAGCATTTATTGCTCATCCCTAATTGCCCTTGAGAAGGTGATGGAGGACCACCTTCTTGAACTGCTGCAGTCCATGTGGTATAGGTACACCCACAGTGCTGTTAGGGAGGGAGTTCCAGGATTTTGACCCAGTGACGGTGAAGGAACAGTGATATATTTGCAAGTCAGGATGGTATGTGACTCGGAGGGGAACTTGCAGGTGGTGGTGTTCCCATGCATCTGCTGCCCATGTCCTTTGAGATGGTAGAGGTCGTGGGTTTGGGAGGTGTTGTCTAAGGTGCCTTGGTGAGTTGCTGCAGTGCATCTTGTAGATGCTTTGTCCTGGATGGTGTCAAGCTTCTTGAGCGTTGTTGGAGCTGCACTCATCCAAGCAAGTGGAGAGTATTCCATCACACTCCTGACTTGAGCCTTGTAGATGGTGGACAGGCTTTGAGGTGTCAGGAGGTGAGTTACTCGCTGCAGGATTCTCTGCTCTTGTAGCCACAGTATTTATATAGCTAGTCCAGTTCAGTTTCTGGTCAATGGCAACTCCCAGGGTGTTGATAGTGGGGGATTCAGTGATGGAATCGCAAATGGTGCTGAACATCCTGCAATCATCACCAAAGATCCCACTTCTGGCTTTATGATGGGTGGAAGGTCATTGATGGAACAGCTGAAGGTGGTTGGGCCTAGGACAATTGCTTTAGGTTTTCTGCATGTGGACTTGGTTTGGGTGGCGGAGAGGTCTATCATGGAGATCATTGGTCAGCGTTTCCATCACACTTCTGGTGACTCCAACCAGTGGAGAGTTTTCCCCTTGATCCCCATTGACTCCAGTTTTGCTGGGGCTCCTTGATGCTACACTCAGTCAAATGCTGCCTTGGTGTCAAGGGCAGTCACTCCCCCCTCACCTCTGGAGTTCTGCTGTTTTGTCCATGTTTGAACCAAGGCAGTAATGAGGTTTAGAGCTGAGTGGTCCTAGCAGAACCCAAACTGAACGTCAGTGAGCAGGTCATTGCAGAGCATGTGCTGCTCGATAGCACTGTTGACGACCCCTTCCACTACTCTGCTGATGATTGAGAGTAGGTTGATGGGGCAGTAATTCATCTTGATTAAGGACTGAGAACACATATTGAGAGAGTTGGCTGGAGCTGGCAGGGCCGCCAGTGGAGGGCTCTCTATGTGGGAGTCCTCCACTTTACCATCGGCGATTTGGTGTGGAGGATCTTGCACACAGCAGTCCCCTGCAATAAAAACTGATGGTGGTTCTTGGGCCCCCAGGCCACCTGTGTCTTTGTGGCCTTGAGCAGTCTGTGTTCCATGTATATATAGGTTGTGCGAGGTTGCAGCTCCTTTTTGGTTATTTGCTTTTTAAAAAAATTCATTCATGTGATGTGGGCATTGCTGTCCAGGTCAGCATATATTGCCCACCCCTAGTTGCCCTTGAGAAGGTGGTGGTGAGCTGCCTTCTTGAACCGCTGCAGTCCATATGGTGTAGGTACACCCACAGTGCTGTTAGGGAGGGAGTTCCAGGATTTTGGCCCAGCGACAGTGAAGGAACAATGATATATTTCCAAGTCAGGATGGTGAGTGGCTTGGAGGGGAACTTCCAGGTAGTGGTGTTCCCATTGATCTGCTGCCCTTGTCCTTTTAGGTGGTAGTGGTCGGAATGTGCTGTCTAAGGAGTCTTGATGAGTTCCTGCAGTGCATCTTGTAGATGGTACATGCTGCTGCTACTGTGTGTCAGTGGTGGAGGGAGTGAGTGTTGAAAGTGGTGAATTGGGTGCTAACCAAGAGGGCTGCTCTGTCCTGGATGGTGTCAAGCTTCTTGAGTGTTGTGGGAGCTGTGGGGAGTATTCCATCACACTCCTGACCTGTGCCTTGCAGATGATGGACAAGCTTTGGGGATTCAGGAGGTGAGTTACTCGTCACAGGATTCCTAGCCTCTGACCTGTTCTTGTAGCCACAGTATTTATATGGCTTGTCCAGTTCAGTTTCTCGTTTTCTCAAATTTGCTCCTCAAATTTTCATCATACTTCAGCCACATGCTCCTGATGTTTGACTACTCTTTATGGAGGGGAATAGGCAGGATGGAGGAACTGCTTGTTAGCCTGCTCCTGGGCCTGGCCAAGGTGGCCATTAATAGTCCATAGGGCGGTTGAGGGTGTCATCCAGCCTGACTGCCTGCCCTTCTTCCGCAGCTATGTTTTCCGCCTGGGTGTCCCTGGAGAGGGAGCATTCAATGCCCACCTGTACGTATGAGGCCTTCCATGACTGGTGGGCACCGCAGCAGCTGCTGTGCATCATCAGCCCTGGAAAAAGCATTTTAATTTAATTTTAATTTAAGTTTCCTTGTTTTTTGTTAAAGTGCCCCTTTAAGGGGCTGTCCATTTAATTAGTTTATTTGTTTATTTCATTGGCTAGACAAAGCAGTATAAAGAGAATTAGGGCTACCGGCTCATTGGTTTAGGGTGTGATTCTCGCTTAGGGAATTTCATTGAGGGAACATGCAACAGATCCCAGAGGAGCCTTTATTTTAAAGTTTTGTTCTTGTTACAGTGGCCTTTAAGGGGCTGTTAGTTAATTTGTTTTAATTGATATACTCAAAAGAGTATAAAGAGAGATGGTTGAAACACTGGGTTAGTAGTTAGGAGGCAGAGATCTGTGATACGACATCCTGTGAATACCAAGGAAATGATCTATATCTGTTTCCGTACTTCACCATCTGGCTTGGATCCATTTAACAACCTGCATTATTCTCTGTCAATGTTCACATATCCACTGGGTATTGAGGGAGTGGAATCCCTTTTGGTTGTGGCATAGGGCAAAATCAACAGCCAGCGCCTGCAAAGTAATGTGCATGCAGAGAGTAGCAACCTGCATCATGGGAAAACCCACAATCCTCGTGAAGTCATCTGTTGCACTGCTTGCTTCATTCTAGCAAGAAATAAAGAAATATCCTTAGTTCTCAATGAACAGAGAGCATTAGTGAACTCCCTTATGCAACAGTGGGTGGCAAACTGCAAGATGTTGTAAATATCCCCAGTTCTGGCCTGGAAGGAACCAGTTGTATAAAAGTTCATTTTCATGATCCCTTCATAGCCACCAGCAATGCAGTCTTTGTCCTGCTCTGGAGTTGAAGTTGTGGCTGCAGAAGGTTGCAGATTTCAGGTGAGGACCTCCCTATCAAAGCACAGATGTTGCACACACTGTTCCTTGCTGAGGTACAGGTCAGGGAATTGCTCCCTGAACAGCCTGAGCTGAGGAGTCGTCGTCGTCGTTGTCGTCCTCGTCCTCGTCCTCGTCATCCTCCTCCTCCCCCTCCCCCTCCTCCTCCTCCTCCTCCTCCCCCCGTCCCTCTTCCTCCTCCCCCCTCTGTGTGGTCTCTGCCCATTTCCCTCCACTGTGCAATCATCAGCAACCCCTTGAATACCTGCCACATCACTCCATGTTGAAATTTGTAACAAACACATGTACAATTGCAACAAATCGAACATAGGAAATCAACTAGCAACTAACCTGTAGCAGTTGATCCCTTTAAATAGTGTTGATGGGGTTTCTTTGTGCTTCTGAGTGCATGCACAGCTGGACAAGTTAAGAAAAGGCATTAGTTGGAGTACTACCTGCTCTGCATACTTCTGGTGGCTGATCACTGCACATGCCCTGATATCCTCACCAATATGGTGCCCGGTGCGACTTGCCCCAAAAGTGTGTGCCCGTGCTGTGGACACCAATTTTGGTCCCCATTTGGCACCCATAGTACCCAAGCAATGGGCACTACCAATCCCATTTCACCCCAATCATCTCTTGTGCTTTTGCACTCAGAGGAAGATAAGACCAAATTGTCTATGTTTACAATTACCTTGTGTTATTTGCTGTTCCCTTAATTCTTTCTGTGTCATTCTGTTTGTCTTCCACTCTCTGTTCTCTATTTTTTTTGTATGAATCTCAGACATTTTTTTACATTGTGATATCTATTGTTCTCAGAATCTTTTTTGCAATCTTTTCTCTGTAACTCTCCCAATTTGTTGCTATGGCTGTCACATATTCATCTTCATTTATATGCCCAGTTTCAATCTCATCTTTTTTTTAAAGCATAGGATATGTAGGAATGTAATATCTTTTAGAGGTAAAGATTAGGATTCAGCTTGAGACCTGCTGGAATAAATTCAAATGAGACTGTAAGTAGACTGTTAGGGACTCAGCCTAAAAGTGAGTAGAGATACAGCTATGTTGGGTGTCTTGTGGAAACCAAGGAACATGGGGGCACAGGGTGTGGGATTTAGTTGGAGAAAATGGAATAGATTGAGAGAGTTGGAGTATCCATGGGACATAGGATCTAGAAGATCTGAGGCTTAAAGTTTGGGTAAACTCAGCGCTGGTGGGACTTAGTACTAAGGGACATGGAATCTTTGACCATATGATGGGTAAAGTTGACGGGGTTTCTGATGTTGAGCTTGTCAGTACTAGAGGTACTGAGATTT
This sequence comes from Cetorhinus maximus, assembly GCF_964194155.1. Lineage (NCBI taxonomy): Eukaryota > Metazoa > Chordata > Chondrichthyes > Lamniformes > Cetorhinidae > Cetorhinus > Cetorhinus maximus. Next base: position 141,038,563 of record NC_135881.1, on the reverse strand, counting down.
TGGATTATTCAGGATGCTGGGCTAAAATTTGGATTCACTCGGGATGTGGGAGCAATTCCGAGTTTGAACTTTGGGAGCATTTAGTGGGGTGAATGCACTATCTGCAAATGGGGGTGGTCTGCTGGCCGGACTCAGATGCTTTTAGAGCACTGGTGTTTGAAATGTGATTGCAGAAGGATATCGGGTTTGGCAGCACTTGGGGAGGGAACATGGGTTCAGAAAGAATTTCAGAGAAGTAAAGCATATAAAATAGCTACAAACCCATCAGGACCAAGCCTGGTGATCTAGCCCTTAAAAGAAAATAGATTACAACAACACCGAGGGTATAGATATAGGCAGCAGCTGCAGACACAGCTGGAGCACATACAGTGGCTGTAACCACAACAGGAGAACAAATAGTGTCTGTAGCTACACAAGGAGCAAATATAGAAATGACAGCTGCCTTGGAGGACAGAATGCTATTTATTTTTATGTAGAAAAGCATTAAGAATGAAAAACTGAGCAGGGACAGTGAGATTGCTGATGAGTGGAGCCCTGAAAATATTATTTCTCAACATCTAGGAAATAATATAAGTTCCAGGAGAAAGGGAGACTTAACTCTGCAGGCAAGACTTGTTTGGCAGATTTCTAACCAGACTTGGTCAATTTTCTGGATAAGGGTAAATACTTTTTGTATTGAATTATGTTATAAACTGTATTATTTTTAAATTTATGTGTGGTTAGCTATCTATAATTTGAGCAATTTGATTAATTTTGCTCCCATTGTTGGTTCCCAACTGGCAGCATTGATAAAGATTTGAATTATCTGATTTATTGACTTTCGATGGTTTTGTGGTGTGATTGGTAGTTTTTTCGCACTCGTCTTGATGAGTAAATCAGCACGGTTAACTTAGCAGATACAGATCAAGTATCCTTTATCTGTAAATCCAAAAACTGAACACATCCAAAGCCTGCACTTTTTTTGAATCTCATCAGCCTTTACTACAGGAAGTCTGTGACCCGAGCCGACATGAACCTCGCTGACCGCATCTGACCTTTAGCACGGGAAGTCTAGTTGTTTGTCTGCACTGTTTACCTTGCGAAGCTTCTCCTACAAGTAGAATCACAGATGGCACCATGGGTGGGAACTTATTACTGTAACTGCACTTATTATTCAGTGGTACAACTTACTCTTCTAGCCATTTTATTTACTTTAGACTATAGCTAGCCTAGGCTTCGGCCATTGTAATGTAAGTAGGCCTAGGCCTATATGCAGTGTCCGAAAACCGAAATGATCTAAAATCTGAAATGTAGTTGGCCCGAGGATTTGGGATAAAGGATACTGAACCTGTAGTTGAAAAACAAGATACCCTGATTTGCTGAATAAAATTTTCAAAGTTTATTCATGGATATGCAGTGCAAAATTTATCCAAAAAAGAATGAAGAATTGTAATATCTTGTTTCACTGCTCAGAATGTGGAAGCCCCAACTGGCAACTTTTTGAAAAGGTACTCTAAATTTTTGAGGGCATAAATTTGGTGGAGGACTACAAATTTGCACTGGATATAAAGAATGTGGCAGTATGTCACCGATCCAGGACAACCCAAGGTCAACCATTGCCGGCACCTGGAAGGTCTGTCAGAAACATTACATTTTCAAAAATACAGAAAAATTGTCCTGTCTTAATATTAGAAATGGAAGACTTGCATTTGTATTGTGCCTTTTATGACTTCAGGAATGTCCCAAAGCATTGTACAATCAATTGGTAATTTTGATGTGTGTCACTGTTGTAATGTAGGAAAGGATACAGAAGGGTCAGTTGCAGTTTACACATTTGTCAGTAGTTAAAAATATCAATGAAGAAAGCAGTACTGACTTAGAAACCCAAGTGGCTTAGACGCAGAGTTAATGCAGTTGTTAACGTAGTGCATGACTGCGCCATGACTCAGTGCATCAGGCTAGTCATTAAAGGCAATGCTCATCTTGACCTGGCCAAAGACCCAGCTAATGTACAAGAAAGCACAAAGGTTAAAGCATCCCTGAGGAACAGTGATTACAGAATTAGTTTAACATGATCTGGAGCTGAAGATCAGGAACCAGGTTTCCAAGTTTAAAATCACTAAATTCAAAGAGATGTGGGAATAAGTGATACACATAGATTGGTGGACAATGTTTGTTGATATTTCAATATAGAAGACAAATGGAACATCCTTAAAAAATAATGCTGGACGTGTAGAACAAAAATATAGCTAAGGTCAACCTAAACGAGCCTGATGCAAGAGGAATTAACAAATTAAAAGGGAAATAGACTACAAATCCTTCAGAGAGAAGGAGCTCATCGGGATAAACATATCATCATGCAGAAAAACATTTAGAGTGAGCAGACAAAACTAGAAAAAAGTTGATGCAGAGGCAACGTATAACAGTATTTTTTTTCAGTTTTACAAAAGCAGGAAACAGGTGAAAACATTAAAACTACAAATTAATTTGTAACTGATAATGAACAGAAGATAGTAAATATTCTGAATGATTACTTCATCAAAGTATTCACAAGGGAAGACATGAACATCATGCCCTCCTAAAAAAAGGAAGAAGGTTGTAATTCACAACTTCAATTCCAATGAGATTGAAGTTCTAGGCAAACTGGAAGTGCTTAAAATAAAGCTTCCAGCATTAGTTGGTTTTTATGTCAGAGCGTAGAGGCACTAGTGAGAGGCATTCACACGTGTTATGAGGAAGCCTCTAGAGCTACTATGAGAATGGAAAAGCCTGCAGGCAATCACAGTTCCATTAGTTTTACTTCAATCCAATTAAAATAATGGAATTGATTATCAAGTGTAAACTTGAGGATCATCAGTGAATTAGTAAACAGCAGCCAACATGACTTTAGATGGTGATGAAAACCCTTGATTTTCCAGAGGAATAACAGCCCAAATTGATTATGGTAAACCCTATGGTGTTATGTGGTTAGACTGGCAAAATCCATTTGTTAAAGTTAAGCAGTAAAAGATTTACAATGAAGCTGAAAGCTGTGGGGATTCGGGGAATAACAGGATTTGAAAAAGAACTCACTGAAGGATGGAAAGTGGTGGGTATTGGTTAGACATATAATTTCAGGAAGGTGAGAGCTATTGACTGGGGTGTCAGAGATCTCAGTGATGGGACTACTCTTTCTGGTTTACATCACTGAAGCTCAATATCAATTGGTCAAATATGCAGATTATACCAAATTCAAAGGGGCGATGGAATTGAAGAAAGCATCCCAAAAAATTACAGAATAAATTATACAAAAATGCAAGTGGGCTGAACAATGGAAGAAAAAATTTATTCCAGATAAGTATAAAACATTACACAAAGGTTTTTCCTGAATAAATGGTGTTGAAATCGATAAGAATGAACTTTTAAAGATATATTAGATTCTCAGTAGTCACAATGCTCTTCAAGTCAAGCCAGTGCAGAGCAATAATCAGCAAAGCCAATACATGAACTACATAACCAAAACAGGAGGCACAAGGCACTCTTTGTGGGGTACAGTAGTGCAGTTACTGGACTAGCAACCCAGAGATCTGGATTAATGATCCAAAGACATGAGTTCAAATGCCACATCAGCAGCTGGGGAATTTAAATTCAGTTAATTAAATAAATTTGGAATAAGAAGTTAGTATTAGTAATAGTGACCATGATTCTTCTGGATTGTATGAAAGCACACCTGGTTCAGTAATAACCTTCAGGGAAGGAATCCTGTCACCTTCGCCCAATCTGGTCTATACATGGTTCCAGAGCCACAGCAATATGGTTAACTCTTAACTGTCCTCTGAAAGAGCCTAACAAACCACAATTGTATCAAACTGTTACGGAGAAGAATAATAAGAATACAACCAGATAGTCCACATGGAATTCACCTAGGCACAAAACATGACAAAAGCACACCAAACACAGTCAACCTTGCAAAAGCCTCCTTACTAACATCTCGTGGACTTGTGCCACAAATGGGAGAGCTGTTCCACAGATTGGTGAAGCAACAGCCTGATATTGGTTTTACAGTATGATTCTATGAATGTGACAATGTGTCATACTCCTCCATCATCATCCCTGGGTATGTCTTGTCTCACTGGCAGGACAAACTCACCAGAGGTGGTAGCACATGGGTATATAATTGGGAGGGAATGGCTCAGGAAGTTCTCAACATTGACTCTGGACCCCACGCATACCAATTTATGCCACAGATACCATCTTATGGGATCAGGTCAAACATCCACAAGTTAAACCTCCTGCTGATTCCTACTGGCATGCTTCAGCTGATGAATCAGTACTCCTCCATGTTGAACAGGACTTGGATAAAGCACTGAGAGTAGCAAGGGTGCAGAATGTACTCTAGGTGGAGGACTTCAATGCCCATCACCAAGGGCGGTTTAGTAACACCACTGCCTTGTGGAGACAAAGTCCGGTCTTCACACTGAGCACACTCTCCATGGTGTTGTGTGACACAACCACTGTGATAAATAGGATAGATTCAAAACATATCTAGCAGCTCAAAACTGGGCATCTATGAGGCACTCTGGGCCATCAGCAGCAGCAGAATTGCATTCAACCACGACCTGTCATATTCCTCATTCTCCCATTACCATCAAGCCATCGGGTCAATCCTGGTTCAATGAGGAGAGTAGAAGAGAGTATGCCAGGAGCAGCACTAGGCAAACCTAAGCATGAAATGAAGCTACCACATAGGACTATCTGCATGCTAAACAGCGAAAGCAGCATGTTATAGACAGAGCTAAATGATCCCACAACTAATGGATCACATCAAAGCTCTGCAGTCCTGTGATATCCAGCCGTGAATGGTGGTGTAGAATTAAACACCTAACTAGGGGAGGTTATTCCATGGTCATCACCATACACGATAATGGCAGAACCCAGCACATCAGTACGAAAGGCAAGGCTGAAGCATTTTAAACCATCTTAAGCCATAAATGTCGGGTGGATGAGCCAACTTGGTCTCCTCCTAGGGTCTCACTATCATAAATGCCAGTCTTCAACACTTCACCTCATGTGATATCAAAAAATGTCTGAGCGCAGTGGGTACAGCAAAGTCTATGGGCCCTGACAACTGTCAAGCTGTAATACTGAAGACTTGTGCTCCAGAACTAGCCACACCCCTAGCCTAGGTGTTCCATGACAGCTACAACACTGGCATCGACCCGACAAAATGGAATCTTACTGCCACGTCAGTCTACTTTCAATCATCAACAAAGTGATGGAAGGTGCTCTCAGCAGTGCTATCAAGTGGCAGTTACTCATCAATGACCTGCTTACTGATGCCTGTTTGGATTCCATCAAGACGACTTGACTCCTGACCACCTGACAGCTTTGGTCCAAACATGGAAAAAGAGCTAAATTCCAGAGGTGAGGTGAAAGCAACTGCCTTTAACATCAAGGTAGCATTTGATCAAGTGTGTGATTGAGGAGCGCTCGTAAAATTGAAGTCAATGGGAATCACTGGGGAAAATTTGCAGTGGCTTGAGTCACACCTAGCAAATAAAAAAATGATTGTGGTTGTTGGAGGTCAATCACCTTATCCCAGGACATGACTTTCCTCAGGGTAGTGTCCTAGGTCCCGCCATCTTCAGCTGCTTCATCAATAATCTTCCCTCCATCACAAGTTCAGAAGTAAAGATGTTCACTATTGGTTGCACAGTGTGCAATTCTAATGGTGACTCATTAGATAATGAAGCAGCCTGTGCCTGCATGCAGCAAATCGTGGACAACATTTAACTCTTATGAAAACTCATTATAATGTTACCTTCAGTTTAAGTGGAGACAAATGTTAATTAAGTGAAACCATAGGCAGAATTTTCTGTGCCCGCTGACGTCGGGCATGTCTGGCGGCATGAGCAGATAATATGGCAAGAAGGCCAAAAATCGGTTTCACAGGCCAGAATTTTCCAGCACCCCCCCCTCCTCCACCTGAGGCAGGTTTCCCCACGGCGGAGCTGGCGAGCCATTGAAATCTCTGTTCATATTGGCGGGACTGGAAGACCCCACCGATGTGGGGGGCTGGGAAATTCCGGCCACAACATTGCGAAACCAGTTTGCAATCATCTGCTCTGCCCGTCAGTGGCAGGTCGCGTTTTCCACCATCGGATGTCAGGAACCTCATTGTAATATATCTGCACATCATTATAAGCCCAGCTCACTGGAATCATCCTCCCATGTTGGATCATCCGAGCACGTCGGCGGGAAAACATGTCGTTGAAGAACACGTCTTAACAAGTGTGACGTGCAGAAATCTGGACTTACCGCCAGGGCTTTTCTCACATCGCGGACATTCGAGGAGCACAAGATGCTCGAGCCCGACAGCAACGGGATCCTGGAGGAACCAGTATCAACCATGGGTGGATTCTCATGGGCATGGCTCTGCCACGAAGCAACTCACGGAAGGTGGAAAGTCACCGTTGAGGGTCTGCTCAGTGTCTTAGCTATGGTCTGCAATGGATGATCATCAAGGGGGTGGAGAGGAAGGTCCAGCTGTGTTTTGGGAAGGAAGATGTACTGGGGATGGGAGAGGAAGGCCAGATTCAACTGGGAGAGGAAGGTATTTCAAGGGTGTGAGTTTGGGAGGGGGGGGAGGACAAAGGTGTCGAGGAGGGGGTGAGTTTGGGAGGGGGGAGCGAAGATTTTGAGGCTGGTGAGGTTGGGGGTGGAAACAAAGGTGTTGGGGGGGTGAGATTGAGGGGGAGGGGGTGCGGGTGGAAGAGGAGGTAATGGGGAAGAATATGGCAAGTGGGGAGGTAGGCATGAGGGAAGAAGAAGTGTAAGGGAAGGAGTTTGGAGAGGTAAAGGAGTCCAGAGAGGGGATGGAGTCCAGGGGGAGGAAGGAGTCTGAGGGGGAGGAAGGAGTCCGGAGAAGGAAAGGACTCTGGAGAAGAGGTGTCCAGAGGGAGGAAGGAGTCCGGCGGGAGGAAAGAGTCTGGAGACGGGAAGGAGTAAGGGTGGAGGAAAAAAGGCTGGAGGAAGGAGTCTGGAAAGGGTTAAGAGCAAAAGTGGAAGAATAAGTAAGAGTGAAGGAAGGAGTCAGGAAGGTGGAAGGACTAGTGAGGGGGGCAGGAGTCCTGGGGGGGAGGAGTTCCAAAGTGCGGCACGAGTTCCAAAGGAGCAAGGAGTTGGAGAGGGGTTGTCCAGATGAACATGCAAAGGAGGGGTCTGCGGAATCAATGACTGCCTCCTGGGGAGTGAACTGAGGGTGGGCATGGTACAAGGGAACCGAGGGCAGAGTGAGACTGTAGGGTGGGAGGATGAGGGTGTGACAGTATCGGTAAAAGGGACAGTGACGGTGGTTGGTAGGGTCTCGGGGACAGACATGGGCCCTGGGGTTGGGAAGGAGGAGGTCGGGGAGGTTAATGTGGATGGGGGGTGGGATTTTCAGGGTGGTAGGGAAGGTGCATGTTCACCTGGACACTCTGGAAAGAAAAGGGTTGTGGCTGGTAGGTGACAGTGGAGAGGTGGAAGGTGATGCCAGGGGAGTCGACAGTGATGGGACAAAGAAAATAGGTGACTCGGGGAGGGGAAAGAATGGGGGACCTCAAGAAAAACTGTACCACTACCACGCTTGTTAAATTGAAGGCGAAATGAGACTCGTGGTGGGTGAGAACAGGTGCTGCATGGGAGTGTGATCAGTGGGTGGGCGGAGATGCAGGTCGGCTCAGATGGACAACTGAAAGAGAACCCCTGCAGCAGCATTGAAAATGCTCAGGATGTTGAGGTGAGTGGGGGAAGGATCCATTTCCGTGGGAGAGTGCTTGCACGAGGCTCCGAAAGGCCCTGCCACACACACACTTCTCCCTCCAGAATCACTCATGGGCTGGCTGCATGTAGCTGAACTGCTAGTGTGGAGAGGTAAGGGGTTGGGGGGGATGCAAGGGGCTGACTCGTGAAGCCTGTTAATGAAGCTGAAAGACACCATTACAGATTATCCAGTGAAAGTGAATATATTTTCAGATTGTAAAGTGACAAAATGTGTTAACCCGTGCAACTGTGAGCAGAATTTATTAACTTTTCTATGCCTTAGACTTCAAGGTGCTGCCCTGACATCCGCAATAGGGGTGGAGACAGCCTGTGCAATGGTTGACCCTGTTGCCTCTGATGACCTTGGCATGGGTCTTCTGGACAGCCCAGGCCTTCAGGGTCTTGGCTTGCTATGGCTCTTCTCCTGTGGGCCAGTTACTCCCTCTGGGGTGACAGAGGATGAGGTTGTGCAGGTCACAGGCAAAGGGGACTCTGAGGGTGAGGACAGCCTCTGAGATTCCTGAGTAGATGAGCCAGGTGTCCAGCTGCCGCTCCTCCTCCCTTTGGGTGCCCAAGGGACCCGTGCTGACTCCTTGAGGGAAAGGAGCACCTGGAGAGATGTCGAGGTGCCCTTTTCCCCTCTTGCATGGCCACTGCAGGAACTCACTCATGGCTATCGCGAAGGAGTGCAGGTCTGCATGCATCTCCACGTTCTGCTGGACCAGGGCTTCCATGCCATCCGCCACCCTCCCCATGGAAACCTCCATACATGCACATGTGGGCACCACTTCATCAGAGAGCAGGCAGGTGCACTCCTCCAACTCGCGTGCCACTCTTTTGAGGGCTTCCAACAGCTCTGTGTGATTTTCCCCTGCCTTCTGTTGACCCTCCAGGATGAGTTGAAAGGCCGAATCCAGAGGCTCATCATCTGACTCGGATCTCAGAGATGCCTCTTCCCTAGCAGTCCTCCAAGTGCCGGGGAGCTCTGCTGAACTTGCCTCCTCCTACTGCAGATACGTGTCTGCTCTAGATCTAGATCCCACCAAAGTGTATGGCTGTGCCATCGTGCAGGGTGTGGGTAAGCGCTGTGATGGGTCTTCCAGGCTGCTTATTTCCAGCTCTTCAATGGAGGAGGTGTCCTCTTGGAGGGAGATGAGGACCTGGATGCAGCTGAGGGACTGGCTGGCTGAGTGTGTTGGTCGCTTGGCGGAGCTCCCCTGTGAACCAAAGTAGAGATGATTAGTGCACTACAGGAGAGAGAGCACTCACAGTTGCTTTGAGAGAGGGATGATGTGGTGCAGGATCCTCATGTGGGTGTTTGCCACTGATCTCACCGTCACAGGCACGGCACACGCCCTCACCAGTCAGCGCGACGCCATATCCCTCAAAGTGAGTGATGGGCTTAATGTGGGCAACTCCACCACCCGCCCCCACTAGTCTCTCCCTGCTGATGTGAGCAGGCTTCTCCTGCATGAAAACAGATGGAGAGAGTGTGAACAGGACACATGGCACTGAATGGAATGTTTGTGTGGTGAGCGGAGCCATGAACGGGATGAGAACGTGAGCTCCAGAGGATATGAGCCTGATGGAGATGTGAGGGTGTGTGTGAGAGTTAGTGGTGTTGTTCCTTGAGGTGTGAGATCTCTCTGGATGTGTGATGGGTTTGTGAGTGTGTGAGTTGAGAATGATGAGAAGAGTGAGTTACCCTGACGGAACAGAGGAGATCATTCATCCTCTTTCTGCACTGGGTGGCTGACCACCACTGTCACTGCCTCCCTTGCTTGCTGGTCTTTGCCCAGGGTGGGGTTAAAGGACATCATGGTGGGTCACTACAACGTCCGCAAGGTGATCGAGGGACACGTCATTAAACCTGCTGCTGTCTTCTTGCCTTTCGGGGCCATGTGTTCTTTGCAGCAGTCCTGATTTTGAAGCATTGAGAGCTGTGCACGCAGCTGCACTTTAAATGTGGCGCCCAAAAGAAGAAGGGGCAAAGTGGACGTGTGACGGGTGAATGAGAGCCTGGCCGCCATCAAAACACTGTGATTCCGGGGAATAAATGATTAATTAGGTGGGATTGAGACAATCCGGCATGAAAAGCTGCAGTTGCAACCGGCAGGGAAAACGTTTTTTTTTTCCACCCACTACTGCGCTTAGTGCAAATCTGCGACGATTTCACCCCATCTGTCCTATCTCCACAGATTATTCTTCCACCTAATAGCCTTCGGGTCAACAAAAATGGATGCCACACTGATCCCACGTGTAGTGGCTAGAGCACGGAATGTAGGATAACACGTCAGTGCAGCACCAAGGGAGTGCTGCACTGTTGGGGGTGTCGTCTTTCAGATGAGACTTAAGAGCAAGGTGTTCTGCCCTCTCAGATGGGCATAAAATATGTAAAATATCCCATCGTGCTATTTTAGAAGAGAGGTGAGATGAGTTCCCCTCATGTTCTGGACAACGCTTATCCCTCAAACAACATTACTGGAAGCAGAATATCTGGTCATAGATCTCAATGCTGTGTGCGAGACCTCAATATCTGCAAATCAGTTGCCGTACTCCCTTACATTTCAACAATGATTTCTCTTCAAAACTAGTATGTCACTGTGAAGCAGTTTAGGAGGTCCTTGTGTTGTGAAAGGCGCTACAAATGTTCTTCATTACATAGAAGCTGATAAAGGTGTAAAAAGCATTATAAACAAAAAGCAGCGCTGAAGATTAAATATGAAACAAAACAGCCTCTGGAGGACATCTCTTCTATCGAGGGATCCTTCACAGCACCAAGACAAACAAAAGGGACACAGCTTCCTGACTTCACCTGTGCTGTCTAATACCTTTTTGTATTCTTTCTTGGGCTGTCAGCGTTGCTGGCAAGGCTATCCTTAATTGCCCTTGAGAAGGTGGTGGTGAGCCATCTTCCTGAACTGCTGCAGTGCACGTGGTGTAGGTATATCTACATTGTTTTCTTCTGCAGTGGCTTCATACATCTGAATGGCTTGCCAGGCCTTTTCAGAGAGCAGTTAAAAGTCAACCACATTGCTGTGGATCTGGAGTCATGTGTAGGCCAGACCAGGTAACAATGGCAGATTTCCTGTCCTGAAGATCATTAGTCAACCTGATGGGTTTTTATAACTACCCAGTAGTTTCATAATTATTATTAATGAAGTTAACATTTTATTCCAGATTTATTCATTGAATAAATCAGCAAAGTAATTGAAGGGGTCATCAACAGTGCTATCAAGTGACATTTGCTTAGCAATAACCTGCTCACAGGTGCTCAGTTTGGGTTGGGCCAGGGTCACTCAGCTCCTCACCTCATTATAGTCTTGGTTCAAACATGGACAAAAGAGCTAAACTGCAGAGGTGAGGGGAGAATGACTGCCCTTGACATCAAGGCCACATTTGACCGAGTGTGGCATCAAGGAGCCCTAGCAAAACTGGAGTCAATGGGAATCAGGGGGAAAACTCTCCGTTGGTTGGGGTCATACCTAGCACAAAGGAAGATGGTTGCGGTTTTCGGAGGTCAAACATCTCAGTTCCAGGACATCACTGCAGGAGTTCCTCAGGGTAGTGTTCTAGGCCCAACCACCTTTAGCTGCTCCATCAGTGACCTTCCTTCCATCATGTGGGGATGTTCGCTGATGATTGCATAATGTTCAGCACCATTTGCAACTCCTCAGATACTGAAGGAGTCCATATCCAAATGCAGCAAGACCTGGACAATATCCAGGCTTGGGCTGACAAGTGGAAAGTAACATTCACGCTATACTAGTGCCAGATAATGACCATCTCCAACAAGAGAGAATCTAACCATTGTGCCTTGACATTCAATGGCATTGAAATTGCTGAATTCCCCACTAACAACATCCTGGGGGTTACCATTGACCAGAAACTGAACTGGACTAGCCATTTAAACACTATGACTACAAGAGCAGGTCAGAGGCTAGGAATCCTGCAGTGAGTAACTCACCTCTTGACTCCCCAAAGCCTGTCCACCATCTACAAGTCAGGAGTGTGACGGAATACTCTCTACTTGTCTGCATGAGTGCAGCTCCCACAACATTCAAGAAGCTCGACACCATCTAGGACAAAGCAGCCCACTTGATTGGCACTACTTCCACAAACATTCATTCCCTCCACCAACGATGCACAGTGGCAGCAGTGTGTACCATCTACAAGATGCACTGCAGGAACTCACCAAGGCTCCTTAGGTGGCACCTTCCAAACCCACAACTGTTACTATCCAGAAGGACAAGGGCAGCAGACACATGGGAACACCACCACCTGGCAATTCCCCTCCAAGCCACTCACCATTCTGACTTAGAAATATATCACCGTTCCTTCACTGTCACTGGGTCAAAATCCTGGAATTCCCTCCCTAACAGCACTGTGGGTGTACCTACACCACATGGACTGCAGCGATTCAAGAAGGCAGCTCATCACTACCTTCTCAAGGGCAATTAGGGTTGGGCAATAAATGCTGGCCCAGCCAGTGAGGCTTACATTCTGTAAATGAATAAAAACAAATTAAATTTTACCCTCAGCTGCATGATAGGATTTGAATTCGTGTCTCCAGATCGTTGGTCCAGACCTCTGGATTACCCGTCCAGCAACATTACCACAATGCAATTTCAAAAATTGTAGCTTTGTGACTGATCTGATTGAGGTCTATAAGATGATGAAGGGAATAGGTTGTGATCAAATTGACAGTTTGTTTCAAATAAATAGGTTGGGGAAGACTAGGGGTCGCAATATCTAGTTATATGAGGCTAGATTTGGTTAGATGTTCAGAATTTGGATTTTTTCCAAGAGAGTAGCGTGTCTGGGATCAGCTGGAATCAGCTGGATGCTGATTCACTAAATTTCTTCAAGTGAGAGCTGAACCTGTCACTGACTGGGGCAGAGATATAGACATATCGATCCCAGAGTGATATCCTGGATGAGCTGCAATTACCTTGAAGGGTGGAGGGTGGGGTTGGAGATTTTATTCCTCAAATGGATCTGGTTTTTCACCTCTTTTGTTTGCCTGTCCCAGGAGATTATACGGTTTTGGTTGGGGTGGGAACATATATATTATGAGACACTAGGTATCACAATTCTGTGGGACAGGCTGAATGGACCAGAGGGTCTTTTCTGTACGTTATTGTTTGTATGCTCATACCCTGTCCCCACCAACTCACTACAGTAAAAACAGAGCTTGCAGGGAAAAGAACTTCATCCTGTGTGTCAGCACCTAAACATAACTGTGGAGCCAATGAAGTTTAAGGTTCCATCATATTTGCAGGGGCTTATATGCATGACAGTCTTTTGCAGCAGGCCAACTCTAGTTGGCACGTTGCACATTCTTATTATTCATATGCAAATTGTTTTAAGGTTCAAAGTTATGTAGTCTTTAAATTTAAATTACTTTAGTGATATATTTACTATACTGTCTTTTTCTTCAAATAAGAACTTGCAATGTTCTTTAGAATAACAAGATTTCCATCTATTGTTTCAATAGTCTGTGCTTTTATCTTCATTATTAAAATAATTAATTATTGTTTGACGATCAAATGGTATTAATTTAGTGGTACAATGCAATGTGTGCTAATTGGACAGATATAATGTTTCTTATGGTAATAATTATGACCTGTGTTTTACAGTGGTATTTCATCAATACTACATATGGATTTGCCACATCCATAAATTTCTGAAATAATACTTTGCAAACATATTTATTCTCAATAATTATATAATTATTACCACAACAAGAAATTATAGCATGTAACTGTGTGTGAATTTCACATGTTTGCTTTCATAATTAGTTTGAATGGAAAAAGTTACAACACGCTATATCAATATATTGAAATTGGTATGTCCTGTCAACCATCAACATTCCTTCTGGAGATTTCAGTGTTAACTGTGACCACATTCCTGTTATATTTGTAATTGTCTGTGATGCCTTCAGGTGGCATGGTAGGAGATTTTCCCATTTAGAGCAGACGGTACTTGGTTTCATTTTCAGTCATATGATCATGTACAATTGCTTATTTGCTTGGTTTGAATCTGCCTGCAGCTCTGCACTCTTGACTACAAGGCACCTACATGGAACAAGCTTGACACTTGTGAAGAACAGTGAGCCATAGGAACATAGAAACAGGAGTAGGCCATTTAGTTCCTCAAGCCTGTTCAGCCATTTTATGAGTCATGGCTGATATGCGACCTTCGTCCATCTATCCACCTTTGCCCCACGTCTCTTAATATCTTTGGTTAACAAAAATCTATCAAAATCAGCTTTAAAATTAACAATTCATCCAGCACCAATTGCTATTTGCAGAAGAGAGCTCCAAACCCTCTTTTCTGTTGAAGTGTTTCCTAATTTCACTCCTAAAAGTCCTGGCTCTAATTTTTAAACTAGGGCCCTTTATCTTAGGGTCCCCAACCAGGGGAAATAGTTTCTATCTACCCTATCAGTTCCCCTTTGTATCTTGAAAACTTCAATAATCACCCCTTAACCTTCTATCTTCCATGGAATACAATCCTAGTTTGAGTAATCTCTCCCCCTAATTTAACTCTTGGAGTCCAGGTATCAATCTAGTACATCTATGCTGTACTACCTCAAAGATTGATTTGTTTTTATTCATTCACAGGATGTGGGCTTCTCTGGCTAGGCCAGTATTTATTGCCCATGCCTATTTGCCCTTGAGAAGGTGGTGGTGAGCTGCCTTCTTGAACCGCTGCTGTTCACATGGTGTAGGTGCACCCACAGTGCTGTTAGGGAGGGAATTCCAGGATTTTGACCCAGTGATAGTGAAGGAACAGCGATATATTTCCAGGTCAGGGTGGTGAGTGGCTTTGAGGGTACCATGCAGTGGTGGTGTTCCCATGCATCTGCTACCCTTGTCCTTCTAGGTTGTAGAGGTCAAAGGTTTTGCCTAAGAGTCTTGGTGAGTTCCTGAAGTGTATCTTGTAGCTGGTACACACTGCTGCCACTGTGCATCGGCGGTGGAGGGAGTGAATCTTTAAGGTGGTGGATGGGGTGCCAAGCAAATGAACTGCTTTACACTGAATGATGTCAAGCTCCTTGAGTATTGTTGGAGCTGCACTCATCCAGGCAAGTGGAGAATATTCCATCACGCTCCTGACACGTGCCGTGTAGATGGTGGACAGGCTTTGGTGAGTTACTTGCTGCCCAGCCTCTGACCTGCTCTTGTAACCACGGTATTTATATGGCCAGTCCAGTTCAGTCTCTGGTAACCTCCAGGATGTTGATAGTGGAGGATTCAGTGATGGTAATGTCATTAAATGGCAAGAGATGATGGTTAGATTCTCTCTTGCTGGCGATGGTGATTGCCTGGCACTTGTGTGGTATGATTGTTACATACCACTTATCAGCCCAAGCCTGAATGTTGCCCAGATCTTGCTGCATATGGACATGGACTATTTCAGTGTCTGAAGAGCTGCAAATGGTACTGAACATTGTGCAATGATCAGTGAACATCCTCATTTCTGACCTTAGGAAGGTCATTGATGAAGCAGCTGAAGATGGCTGGACCTGGGACACTACCCTGAGGAACACCTACAGCGATGCCCTGGGACTGAAATGATTGACCTCCAACAACCACAACCATCTTCCTTTGTGCTAGGTATGACTGCGGCCTGTGGTGAGTTTTCCTCCCGATTCCCATGACTCCAGTTTTGCTAGGGCTCCTTGATGACACATTTGGTCAAATGCTGCCTTGATGCCAAGGGCAGTCACTCTCACCTCACCTCTGGAGTTCAGCAATATATCCTTCCTAAGGTGTGGTGTCCAGGTCTGCTTGCAGCAGTCCAGGCTTTATCTAACCAAGGCTTTGTATAGCGGAACTATAGCTTTAACTCCCTTGTATTCTATTCCTCTAGATATAAAGGCCAGCATTCCATTACCCTTTTTAATTACTTTCTATACCTCTTCATGAAATTTTAATGATCTATATACCTGAACCCCCAAGTTTCTTTGGACCTCCACCAGTTCTTGCTTTCTGGCATATAGAAAGTACTCTGTTCTATCCTTTTAATATCCAAATCTGGATGGCCTCACATTTGCTGACTTTGAAATCCTTTTGCCATGGTTTTGCTCATTCACTTTAATCTATCAATTTTTCTTTGGTACAAAAACAGAAATTGCTGGAAAAACACAGCAGGTCTAGCAGCATCTGTGGAGAGAGAAACATACTTTTGAGTATGTATGACCCTTCTTCAGAGCTGAAGAGGTGTGGAAATGTATGAAATTTATTCTGTTAAAGGGAAGTTGGGCAGGTGGAGCTGGATAGAAGGCCAGCAATAGGTGGGGACAAAGGAGAGATTGACAAAGATGTCATGATATAAAGGACAAAGGGAGTGTTAATGGTAGTGGTTAGTGCTGAAAAAGGTGCTGACAGTGGCATAAAGGTAAGAAAGCCGAATATGATAATAGCAGAACGAGGGTAGCATTGTGTGAAAGAACAACATGGAACAGGTAACAGATAGCCCTGTAGGAGATGGGGTGGGGGGAGGGGGCAGTGGTGGGGAAAAGAAAGGATAGAAAATGGGATAGCAGGAGGGATGAAAAATGGAATAAAACCACAGGTAAATGAATGAAAATAGAATAAAAATGAATGAAAAATAAAAATGAATGTAGAAAAAAGGGGATTAAAAGAAGGGGGTGAAGATGGAGGAGAGAGTTCATGATCTGAAGTTGTTGAACTCAATGTTAAGTCCAGAAGGCTGTAAAGTGCCTAATCGCAAGATGAGGTGCTGTTCCTCCAGTTTGTGTTGGGCTTTATTGGAACAATGCAGCAGGCCAAGGACAGACATGTGGGCATGAGAGCAGGGTGGTGTGTTGAAATGGCAAGCGACAGGAAGGTCTGGGTCATGCTTGCGGACAGACTGGAGGTATTCCGCAAAGCGGTCACCAAGTCTGTGTGTGGTGTTCCCGATGTAGAGGAGACCACATGGGGAGCAGCGAATGCAGTAGACCAAATTGAAGGAGGTGCAAGTGAAACGCTGCTTCACCTGAAAGGAGTGTTTGGGCCCTTGGACGGTGAGGAGGGAGGAGGTAAAGGGGCAGGTGTTGTACCGTCTGCGATTGCATTGGAAGGTGCCGTGGGGAGGGGATGAGGTGTTGGGGGTGATGGAGAAGTGGACCAGGATGTCCCGGAGGGAACAGTCCCTGCGGAATGCTGGCATGGGGGGTGAGGGAAGATTTGTTTGGTGGTGGCATCATGCTGGAGTTGGCGGATATGGAGGAGGATGATCGTTTCAATGCGAAGGCTGGTGGGGTGAAAAGTGAGGACAAGGGGGACCCTATCATGGTTCTGGGAGGGAGAGGAAGGTGTGAGGGCAGAGGTGCGGGAGATGGGTCAGACACGGTTGAGGGCCCTGTCAACCACATTTGGGGGGGGAAACCTCGGTTAAGGAAGAAGGAAGACATGTCAGAAGCGCCGTTTTGGAAAGTGGCATCATCGAAACAGATGCAACAGAGGTGAAGGAACTGAGAGAATGGGATGGAGTCCTTACAGTAAGGAGGGTGTGAGGAGTTGTAGTCACACTGGTAGCTGTGGGAGTCGTTGGGCTTGTAATGAATATTGGTGGACAGTCTATCACCAGAACTTGAGACAGAGAGGTCAAGGAAGGGAAGGGAAATGTCGGACATGGACCATGTGAAAATGATGGAGGGGTGGAAATTGGAAGTAAAATTAATAAATTTTTCCACGTCCAGATGAGAGCATGAAGCAGCACCGTAGCAGTCATCAATGTACTGGAGAAAGAGTTGTGGGAGGGGGCCTGAGTAGGACTGAAACAAGGAATGTTCCACATACCCCATAAAGAGACAGACATAACTGGAACCCATGCGGGTACCCATAGCCACACCTTTTACTTGGAGGAAGTGAGACAAGTTAAAGGAGAAATTGTTCAGTGAGAGAACAAGTTCAGCCAGGCAGATGAGAGTGGTGGCAGATGGCAATTGTTCAGGCCTTTATTCAAGAAAGGAGCGGAGAGCCCTCAGACCATCCTAGTGGAGGATGGAGGTGTAGAGGGATTGGACGTCCATGGTGAAGAGGAAGCGGTTAGGGCCAGTAAACTGGAAATTGTTGATATGATGTAGGGCTTCAGAGGAATCGCGGATGTAGGTGGGAAGAGACTGGACAAGGGGCAAGAGAACGGAGTCAAGATAGGAAGAAATGAGTTCCGTGGGGCAGGTACAGGCTGACACGATCGGTCTACTGGGACAGTCCTGTTTGTGGATTTTGGGTAGGAGGTAGAAGTGGGCTCTCCGGGTTTTGGAGACTATGAGGTTGGAAGCTGTGAACGGAAGATCTCCAGAGGAGATGAGGTCAGTGACAGTCCTGGAAACAATGGCTTGATATTCGGTGGTGGGGTCATGGTCCACGGGGAGGCAGGAAGAAGTGCCTGAGAGTTGACGCTCGGCCTCTGCGAGGTAGAGGTCAGTGCGCTAGACAACAACAGCACCACCCTTGTTAGCAGGTTTGATAACAAAGTCAGGGTTGGACCTGAGAGAATGGAGTGCAGCAAGTTCAGAAGGAGACAGGGTAGAGTGGGTGAGAGGGGCAAGAAATTGAGACAGCCAATGTCACGCCGACAGTTCTCAATGAAAAGATCGAGAGCAGGTACGAGACCAGAGGGAGGGGTCTAGGTGGAGGGAGAATACTGGAGGTGGGTGAAAAGATCCATGGATTGGGGGAAAGGACTCCTGCCCAAAGAAGAGAGCACGGAGACGAAGGCGGTGGAAGAAGAGTTCAGCATCGTGCTGAGCCCGCAATTCATTGAGGTGAGGGTGTAAGGGTATGAAACTGAGTCATTTGCTGAGTACAGAACGTTCAGCATCAGAGAGGGGAAGGTCAGGGGGTATGATGAATACACGGCCAGGGTTGGGATTAGAAGACAGGATGGGGTCAGAGGGATGGGAAGGGGTGGAGAGTCCTAGATGGGCATTGGTATCAATGAGTTGTCGGAGCTTGCGTTCCTTAGCACCTGAAAGGAAGAGGAAAAGTTTCTTGTTAAGGCGTCAGATGAGACAAAGAATAAAATGAAACTGGGGACAAGGACAGCTTTGAGATAGGGTGAGTTGGTACTGCTGGAGAGAGAAGTCGAGTGTGTCCGTATGGTGGCGCATTGTACTGAGAGGGGATCTCAGGATGCAGCGAGACCAGCAGCCCGAGAAACATGGCTGAAATATGGCTGTGAAAGTGAGTTTTGGAAACACCTTGTCAAACACCAGGAGGGAAATGGAAAACAATGAAGGTGTACAAGGCAAAAGAGACAAACGGAAATCCTGTAGGAGAGACGACATGGTTCACGGGATGTTTGGAGCACACATGCCTCTCCACCATGTCAAGGTGGTGATCTACGGAGGGGACTATGGTGATACTTGGACCACTGCGTTTCTAGTTCCACATTAATGACCTAGACTAGTATGCATGGAGCACAATTTCAAAATTTGCAGATGACACATAACTTGGAAGTATTGTGAACTGTGAGGAAGATAGTGATAGCCTTCAAGAGGATGTGGGCAGGTGGATGGAATGGGTGGACACATGGCAAACAGAATTTAATACAGAAAAGTGTGAAGTGATACATTTTGGTAGGTAGAAGAGATAATATAAATGAAGGGTACAATTCCAAAAGGAGTGCAGGGGCAGAGGGACCTGGGGGTATATGTGCACAAATCAATGAAGGTGGAAGGTCAGGTTGAAACAATGTTTAATTTGGCATATAAAACAAAGAGCTTATGGTGAATTTTTAGGAAACACTGCTTCAGTTTCAGCTGGAGTATTGTGCCGCTCTCTGGGCACCACACTTTAGGAAGGATGTGAATGCATCAGGGAGGGTGCAGAAATGATCCAAGGGATGAAGGACTTCAGTCACGTGTAGATTGGAGAAGCTTGGGCTATTCTCCTTAGAGAAGAGAAGGTGAAGAAGAGATTTGATGGTGGCATTTAAAATCATGAGGGGTCTAGAAAGAGTAGATAGGGAGAAACTGTTCCCATTGGTGAAAGGATCAAGAACCAGAGGGCACAGGTTTAAGGTAATGGGGCAGAGGAGGCAAAGGTGTCATGAGAAAGTTTTTTTTGCACAATGAGTGGTTAGGATCTGGAATGCATTGCCTGAGAGTGTGGCGGTGGCAGATTCCGTCATGACTTTCAAAAGAGAATTGGATAATTTTCTGAATTGAGGGAATTTTCAGGGATACAGGGAATGCTCAGGGAAACGAGACTAGCTGAGTGCTCTTGTAGAGAGCTGGCACAGACACGATGGGCAAAATCTTGGGGAGGTAACGGGGGGTCTCGGCTGCTGGTTGGAGAAACGACAAGGCCCCCACATCGCCTCGCCTAGGGAAGGTCCGCCACCTTTTGTGTCAATCAAGCAGTAAACAGGCCGGCTCACCGAGAGCTGCAGGCCAATCAGCTTTTATGTACTGAGCAGCGCCACCAGGGAGGCGGTGGCTGCTACTAGTACTACACCAACCCACAGCCTCAGAGCGAGGGGATCCCAAGCTACAGGTGAGTGATGGCATGGGTTGGGGTCATGGAGTGCGCTCACAGGGGTAGGGGTGTGGGGGTGTCAACAGAAAGGGCAGGGGCGTGGCTCTCAACAGGATCTTCTTTCCTGATGCCAGGTCACGCGATCAGGCACTGGCTTTGAATGAGGGATCGCCACTGGAAACCCACGTTTGCCTGTCGTGGTTCCCACATGGCAGTACCCCACCCATTGCTAGGTTAATTTTTTTTATATAAAGAAGAAGTATCGATTTTATTGAGGGGAACTCTCACAAACACACACAAACTTCAGCCCTACAACATGGAATAGTCTGTCTCTACTGTCCGTCACTCCCCTACCAGCGTGGTAACTACCTGCACGTGCTCCCTGCCCACGCAGTCCAGCATGGCATACACATCCCCACATGCTTTGGCCGCCGTGTCCACCACTTTCACCAGGTGGTCCTCATGTAGACTCGAGTTTATTTCCAGCAGAGCGATCTGCTGGGACTTGGGGAGCAGGGCCAGTGTCACCTGGGGGCCCCCAGCAGACTCCTTAGTGTAGCTGAGGTCCACCAAGGGACTGTCCTCGATAAAGCCCATGGAGCAGGCGCACACATAGTCTCGCTTGCGGATCCCCGCGTCAATCACTGCCAGAGTCGCCACGTTAATACAGGCACAATAATTCCCGCCGTCTGCCTGTAGGATCTGCACATGGATGTCAATCTGGGATCTTGGGTAAAGCTGAGTTAAAATAGCAGCTTCAAATGTCTTTCAGATGCAAGGTCATCTCAGAAGATTTACAATCACCATGAGGTCGCCTCTTACGCTCCCCCGTGCTGAAGGTCGCCATTCAGTACTGACAGTTCACCATCGCCTTGTCGTGAAGGGCCTTACTACGAGCACCACTTATCTCGTGCGGGCCGTAAACCACCGCCAGCGCTTTGGTGTTTCCCTGCTCAATATAAGCCAAGCCGTTGGCCTGCACAAACTGGATTTTCCTCAGCTCGATGGGTTTCCTGCCATTGACACAATAACCCTGGTCCAACAGCAGCTCCATCGCCACCATCTTGTTGGATGGCCCCTGGCAATGGGATGAGGACCTTAAGTGGGCATTAATTGGCCTCTTAAGGGCCCCATTTGGCAGCAGGGGCAGGAAGATCGTTAACAGGCCTTCCCTCATGAACTTAGTTGGGGTGGAAGCAGTAAGGGGCCCCCACCTGCCACCCTCCCGACAAATTGAATGCCCCTCGCCTCCAAACTCACCATACGGGAGGCCATAAGATCCTGCCGATTGGGCCGAGTTCTGTGTTGTAACCATTCTATGATTCTACGTGCAACACCACTCCCTGTAGACTTCAACAATTTTAATTAGCAGTGCAAATTACCAAACACTTCTACTAATTCAACAGCAGTCAGTGGAAATCAATCAACAACTGTAAGTAGTTGATGATCCCTTTAAAGAGTGCTGGTGAGGATTCCTTCCTGCTGCTAAATGATTGGTCAGCTGTGTGAGGTTAAGAGAGGGCGATAGCCAGAGCATTAATAAAGAAAATGGCTGACTCAAAAAGAAAAAAAGTAAAGAAAATGACACTGCTGATATCAAAGCAGTGTTAGACACTGCTTAACGTCACTGTCTTGCTGTCTCTGCATACTCCTGGAAGGCGGTCCCTGCACATGCTGACAACCTACCCAAAATCACATCCGGCGCAGCCCACATCAGAAGTGTAAAAATGAGGGTTGCAGGTACCATTTTGGACCTGCAACAGTACCTGCAGCACAGAAAATATTGGCAGTATGGGCTGAATGTTGTGGTCTCCGTATTGTGACTGGAACTTCCTAGCCTTATTTAGTATCCTCTTTACATTTAGTATATGGAAAACAATTAAAAACTCCTACTGACAATCTATGAAATGACAGATACACAATGTGCACTCAGAATATGAACTCACATTGAAACAAATGCTAGGAACAAATGTAACAAAAGCACTGAACATCAACTTAAGGAACCAATAATGATTTGATCAATACTCCAACTTCACGGGCTAATTCTTTCTCATTAAACCATTTGTTCTCCTTCCTTGCACTGTGGAATTGTGAGGCTTGGAAGGTGTTAGTTTTGCTAATGTTTCATCTCTTTTTCATTTTATTATTTCCTACCAGGCCTTGATTGCATCCCTCCTCTTGACTCCCCACTCCCTGCATAGTTCCTTTTGCTCAGCTTTGCAGGAATATAAAAAACCCAAATTGAGGAAAATCATTCTAACTAGTTATAAAAACAGGAAATGCAAGAAATACTCAACAGGCCTGGCAACGTCTGTGGAGAGAGAATAGAGTTAATGTTTAAGGTTGACAATCTTGCATTATGAAATGCCACAAATTTGCAACATTAACTCAGTCTGGGTGGAATTTTATTATCCCCTGGAGGTGGGCTGGGAGGCGGGGAGGTGTGGAGTGGAGACCCTATCAGCCTCCTGACTGCCTCACCCAATCAAGCTCTGGGCAAGATGGGTCAAGGATGGTCTTCCCACTCATAGGCCAACTGAGGCCCTCGAATGGCCACTTAAGGACCTTACCCCACCCCTGCTGGCATTCTACCAGCGGCAGACCTCTCCATGTGGGCCAACCTGTAAGATTTGCCCACAGCCGAGTGGCAGGATGGGGGTCCCTCATTGTCAGGCTCTCTGTGCCCGATTGAGGGACCTGGCATCAGGATGGGGGTCCGTGGGAAGCCCTGCTCTGCCCTTTTTATCAGCCACGCACCCCCCCCACCCCTTCTTGCCAGCACCTCCCTCTCTGGGATCCCCATTCCACACCACTTACCTCTTGCCTAGGGCTACATCGATGATCCATGGTATGGGCTCCAGTGCAGTACCAGCAGTTGCCACCGCTCTCGGTAGTACTGTCAGTACAAGAGAGCTGCTGGCTTCTGGTCGGCAGCTCGTGGGTGGGCTATCTGCCCTAAATGAGAAGGTACATGATTTAGTGTCCCAGGTGGATCAGAGAGCTTTTTCAGCATGCTTCCCACAGAGATCCAGCCAGGCCGGCTGTGTTGAATGAAGCCCTCTGTTTCCTTCTGCACACAAGCTGCTAGACCTGTTCAGTATTTCCAGCATTTTCTGATTTTATTTTGAATTTTCAGCCTTTATAGTAGTTTGCTTTTGTGCTCTAACTAGTTCCATAGTATCTAAAAAGGGACAAGTCGTGAGCACTAATTTGTCACGCTATCCCATAATGCTTATACTGTTAAAGGGATTCCAGTGGAAAGCAGGTAATTAACTATTATAAGCTGTATTACTACGGAAACCATCAATTAGATACTCTGGATTTTTTGTCAACAAAGTTCCTTCAATTTATGTTATAAATGTGCAAATGAAAGCCAGTGGACAGGTACATAAATAATTAAAAAGGACAATGGAATATTAGCCTTTATCTCAAGAGGGCTGGAATGCAAAGGGATGGAAGTTATGCTAAAGTTCTGGATAGATCCCATTTAGTGTACTGTGTTCATCACTGGAAGGAGATATTTGCCTTGGAGAGGGTGCAGTGCAGACTCACCAGATTATACCAAGGCTAAAAGAGTTACATTATGAGGACAGGCTGCATAGTCTGGACTTGTATTCCCTTGAGTGTAGAAGATTAGGCATGATATATTGAAGTGGTGAAGAAAATGAACAGATTCAATAGAGTAGATAAACTGTTTCTTCCTTTGGTGGGGAAGTCCAGAACATGGGGGCATAACCTTCAAATTAAAGCTAGGTCATTGAGAGATGATGTCAGGAAGCCTTTGTTCACGCAAAGGGTAGTGAAAATCTAGACCCTTTACCCCAAAAAAGCTGTTGTGGAGAGATCAATTAAACATTTCAAAACTGTGATTGATAGATTTTTGTTAGGCAAAGATATTAGGCTTGGTTATGGAACCAAGGTGGGTAGATGGTGTTAGGATACAGATCAGCCTTGATCTAATTGAATGACGGAACAAGCTGAAGGGGCTGAATGGCCTACTTATGTTCATATGTTCCTAAATGGTTGAACATTTGAGTCATGGATGGTGGAGATTGTTTCTGGTAATTTGCTTAGCTATTGTTCTTTTAACGATTAACAACTCATTTCTATATTTAAATCTGTAAATAAATAGTTTGAAAGATAACTACTGCATATTTGTTCATCTTCCTTCAAACTATTTTTAAATGACTTGTTTCATCAATGCATGGTGAATATTAAGTAACATAACTACTGACAGAAGATAAGATAAACATTTTTACAAATATTTATTTATTTTGATTCAGAAATGTCCCATAAAACCATGACCCGTGTGATTTCAGCCCAAACTCAATGAATTGTACTGTCACAGAAAGTTTATGCACTTGATAGGACGAATATTGCATTGGTGATGATTCTGCATTGTAATATACTGGTTTAATCAAATGTTAATTTGACATTTCAGCAAATGTTCCTTTAACTTTATAACAAACCAGTCTTAGTTATTGCCTATGATAAAGTGAAGAATAATGTATGCAGGACAAAACTAACCTAGAAAAGTCCAAATTCAAAGAATATGCATTAATAACTCAAAACAAGGAATGTATCAAGCGTCAAGAATTACATTCTGGGCACTCAAAGCATCAATTAAATGTTGAATGATTTGCACGAAAATAATCAAGAAGATTGATGTGTTTTTTCAGACTACCCAGGCGAACGAGTAATACAATAATCTGAAAAGAGTGGCAAGAATTAACTTGGCAAAAAACACTGTATGGGTGAAAAAAGCCAGTGATAGTATGGTGCACCACAGGCTCTTGTATAAAGGAAGATGATGACCATAAGAAGGGATGGGACACAAAGCAGAGTCTGCTAAGCACATTTACAGAAGAGATAGTCAGTGTTTTATCATTCGTAGTATATCATTTTTGAACACATAAGTTGCCTGGTGGCGATAACCAGTTTACTTTAGTGAAGATCCTTGGGAACATACCTAACATTTATTGAAGTAGAATTATTGCAATTATTGTTGGAAGAAAGAGATCCATCAGTACTGAAAGTGAAAAGGCATTCCAGTATTTTCTATTTTTCTTTTCAGATTTGCTGCATTTCTTTATTTCAAAATACAAAGCAAGTCTTTGATATTATGAAAAAGCAGATGATGTGTGCTAGGCGGACCGAATCCACAAGGGAAACTTGCGCATTACAATGGTTTTGCAACTTGTATTTAGTACGAGATGCATGCACTGAATTCAGAGGTAATAAGTCCACTAGGACCTTTAGAGATCTTTAACAAATTAAATTAAAATATTTATTAACAAAATAAAGGATGTCAAGCACATACATAAGACTACAATTACTATTACAATAACTCCTAAAATTCCTAATTTACTTACCCCCCAGTTACACACTCTTTAAAGCAACGGTCCAAAAATAGATTTTAGATTTTAAACAGATCCAGCAAATTAACACAATATCCTGGATAGTGGAATTCCAAATGGCTTTTCTCCAGCTTCATTTTTGGTAGACAGCAGACTTATGCACAAATACTGAAGGCTTCATTAAGGCTTTTTTACACACTTCTGTTAGATCTCACATGGCCTTCTCCTCACACAGCTTCGCTCTTTTTAATATGTAAACTCTATTGTTTCATATGTCTTTGAAACTGTATACTCACCATAACATAAAAACTTTCATGGTGCCAATATTGCCAGTGACCTTTGGGAAAAATAAACACATTCCTTAGCCTTGCTTACCTGGCTAGTTGTAAACAGACTAAAATCTGTTTGAAATCCAAATCTCCCTTCATCTATCTAAAAAATGCAAAATCCCTTCACACTTTACATGCTAAGCAAGCATCCATGTTTACTCATTAGCATGTCAAGCACCTAGCTTCTTTTGATGAGTTAAAGCTTGCAGTCTACTTGACTCCAAGTGTTATTAAATCACACACAGACAGACCCAACTATACTTACCCCCATAAATCTACTTCACAATAAACCAGAAAAATATTATGAAAATTATTATACTTTCATCACATTGATAAAACTCATTAGATGGTTGTCTTTCTAATATCATTAACCCTTAATTTATATATTCTTATGCTCTCAGATAATTCATCTCCATCCAAAGATATCACTGTCATTTCTAAACTCATACATGTTACCAGAGAGGCACAGGAACAAATTACTTAGATGAGTGCTTCTTCAAATTTATTGTCTGTTGATTACTTGGCTGGGCAAATGATTCTGCAGACCACCTCCTCGTCCAACCCCACCTGCTTTCAATTGCCATCACAAAAACATTAATGGGAACTATAGAAATTATAAATACTTTGCTGCTTTTTCGCTTCTAAATGTAATAAATTTATGTACATTTTTAAATTAAATATCATAAGTAAATCATTAGTTCCTGCCAGAAACAAAAGTTGTCAGCAGCGGCGGTCCCTCAGAGTCGAGGATGACGTCCGTCAGGCTTGGTGAGACTTCAGATGACTGAGGAGGCCAATCCTGGATCCACATGTTCATTTGAAATGGGGACATGTTGTTGCGCAGGGGTGTGGAAATCGCCTGGGTTGACTTCCTTCTCTTTCCACTGCTGCCGCCATTCCGCTTCACTGTCGAGTCGCTGAACCTCAAAGTGGCTGGTGCCTTGATGGACTAGGTGGTGCCGTGCTGAGCAATCGGCAGCATTCTGCTCCCAGTGGTGTTAATGCCTCCATGCTTTAGGGCAACCTTGAGCGTATCCTTATACCATTCCCTTTGGCTGCCCTTTTGAGCGTTGGCCAATGGAGAGCTGTGAGAAGAGAACCTGCCAAGGGAAGCGGTTTTTGGGCATACAGACGCAATGGCCCATCCATCGGAGTTAGTTCCACAGGAGCAGGGCTTCAATGTCGGTAGACGCAGCTTCATGGAGGACACTCACGTGAGTCCGGCAGTCCTCCCATTTGATCCCCAGAATTGAACACAAGCACCGCTGATGGAAGGTCTCAAGAATCTTGATGTGGCGTTAGTAGACAGAGCATGTTTCGCTGCAGTAGAGGAGGGTGGTTAATACAATGGCCTTATAAACCAGAACCTTTGTTGACTTGCAAAGGTCCCTGTTGTCAAAGTCACATTGGCACAGCCCGAAGAAGGCAGCACTGGCACAGTTGTCACAATTGTTGGACTTCGTCCTTGATGGTAGTCCCTTGGGAGAGGTGGCTGCCGAGATAAGGGAAGTTCATTTTCATATTATAAACATTAATACAAGAGAACGCATTTATTTGATACATTCTAGCATATTACGAATTCATCACAATAATCTTCTTTTGAGAAACTAATGCTTATTTTTCCATTTATTTTAATCAAACAATATCAAAGGAACATACATCTTATAAAGCTACATTATTGTTGCTCATACTCATGACGCACATGCAGGAGCAGGTCTGGTTTACAACCTCACGCAAGTAGCAGGGTTGAGGATTCTGACCTAGCCTCTCTCATGGCCTCAGCCATGGCATTGCACGTCAGTGACTTGTATTTTGGACCAGGTCATGGACCAACAGGACCACATTTTGAGAACCACTGGCTTAGATAAATCAGGAATTTGAATCAGAGTTTTCTGTAGAGCCAAGAACCTGGTCAAGCCAATCTGATACAGGAAAAATGAGTTGGTGACCATCTCCCATCCAAAGATGTAAGCAATCATATGTAAAATTTCTGTGTGCATTGTAAATAGTTATTGTAGATAAGTAATGAAGAACATTTGAAATTTCCTTATTTAAAGAAAATTATTATTTTACATTCTTTAACATTTAAAATAATAACATTTTTACCTTTTATTTGAAGAGCTGATAGTTTTTCACTAGCTGTTCCAGTCAGATTTCATTTAATTTAGATAAGCAGCTAATGCATAAAAAAATCAATATCACACAGAATGCACTTCTCTCTCTCTCAACTGATTGTAGAGATATAAGAAATTGGAGTGCTGCTGAAAACAGACATGGGGATTGCAACATGCGTTCAACTCTTTCCTATACAAAGAAATGCAGACATCTCACAAACTTTATGTTGCCTACTATTCATAATGGCAACGACATGTAGCCCAGCACTAAGTGCGCTGCTGAGTGGCTGCACACCTCAGGAGGGGGTCCAAGCTCATGCAAGGTTAGCGTTACTTAAAGCCAGATTGCACATTTTAAAGACAAGGCACATTCTGGCTGCAGTAGGTGGTGGAGGTCATTTTGGAAGAGTTTATGAGCAGAAGGGGTGGAAGTGGTGCAACAGACCAGAATGCCTGCCTCAGTATTCTCCAATGCAACGCTGGCACCCTTGGTGTTGGAGGTGGACAGGAATAGAAAGATCTTCTTTCCTCAGAAGGAGGATCTTCAGGCAGACACTTAAAAGCACTGGGGCAAGTAGCTGTTGCAGTCAATGTTGGCCGTATACTCTGAGGACTTGGATGTAATGCTGCAGGAGGTTCAGTGACCTCACAGAAGTGGTCAGGGTCATTGAATGCATCTGTATATGCAATAAGCTTACAAGTGAACCACTAGCTTCACACACATCCTTGTACACCACCATCCCCCAATCCCTCACCTCCTATAAGTATCCACGGCACTCACTGATATACTTCCCTCTTCATTGTGGTACAAGGTGATGCATAATTGGAGACAACAGCATCTAACCAATGGGGGACAGGCATGGCTGCATGTCCTCACCCCATTGGAGGAGACTGATTTGGCAATCGTTGATGGGGCCACAGCTGAGGCCGTGGCCAGTGGCAGGGATGAAACATTGAGGATGATGGTCCGTCTAATCTGTTTTCTCACATCCCGCTCCTTCATCCAACAATCTCTTCTGATTTACAAGCTGCAGTTAGTGTAAACATGCACCTCTTCCTTCCCCTTCCACAGCGCCCCCAGCCCACTTTCCTCTTACGCCAACTCTACCCTTGTGCCTTTATCCTTTCAGATTTTCAAGAACTATCACCTGGCCAGGCCGTGGTGAGGGAGCCTCAAGTGCAGGAGGAACCAGAGACTAATAAAGAAGAAATGCCATCACTTGATCTCACACTCGATCTCACACTTGCAACCACCTGCTCAGACACTGACACCTTGTGAAATTTAGAGGGTATCATAGGGAAAGCTGCTGCAGGTGATGAGCTACCAGGCAAAAGTGGGCTGCAGCCAGGGAAGGAGAAAAGGATACTGTGGCTGCTGCAAGGGCAAGGTTGCATGTGAGTTCTGCACAGAAACGTGTTGATGGGCACAGCAATACTTGGTGTTTTGCAGGCCTGCCAGAAAGCTTGCCGACACTGTCAAGGAACATGAGGGAATCTGGTTCCATCTTTGCAAAGGGCTTCATGCAGAAGTTAGAGACCATCCTTTCAAGTGTAGAAGTGGTGGCCAACTCCATTACAACACTTGTGGACCCAACAGTGCCTGATGGCTGGTGCCTCAGCTGCCATTGCAGCACAAGCAACACCCACTCATTATCTGAGCGCTGCAGTGGCAGCTCAGACTGAATCATGAAAGCTCAGCTTGGTGTCATGCAGGCTCAGACTGCTACCAGCATGGCAGATACCAGTGTTTAAAGGGGCTTTCTGGGCCTCACATCAGTCCAACAATTTGTGTTCCAGCAGATTTCTAGGATTGCTGAGTACTGGGGCTCCGTGGAGCAGGAACCTGCTGATCTGTCATAAGATGACAGAATTCATGCTCCTGCAGATTCTACTTGCCAGTGCCCTTGTTTTCCATCAGCCGCCCAGACTGTTGCTGCTCATACCAAGGTGGTGCATTCCAAAGCTGGGCCTTCATGAAGCAAAGTTGTGGATGATGCAGCAAAAATGGGACACATGCTTCAATGAGTACAGAAATGCTCCTCCAGAACTCTCCAAGCAGCAGAACCATTGCCTCAGCACTATGATGGTCTGCTCTACGATGCTTCTTGTGGCAGCATGGCTCTTATTATACACACACAGGTTTAGTGTGTTATGGTGCGGAGGAGAGTCATGAGGCAGATGGAAGTGGACATTCCTTGTTGCTCAGCAGCCACCTTATATGGCAGAGTAGCTGAAAGATTGAGGGAACAACATACCAGGATAGTGGGCATACCTCAATAGCATAGTGTGCTGAGCTTGGTCACATGCCAACTGTACATTCATTGAATGGTAATCTTAGTGGCTGTGACACAGTTCAGCCACTGGAAAGCCATGTGGGTGTAGTCAATGGCATCCTGCACCATGAGGAAGCGCGCTATCCTGCCAAAACCACATCCACACAATCAACTGCCTTCTCCTGGCATAACAAGCATCTGTTAGCTCTCTACATCAGTGAAGAGTGAACTGGCAGGTATTACATTTGTCTCCTGCTGGCACCTGAAAGGATCATGATGCAAAGAAATGTGTTGCCATAATCACCTTTAAAGTCACTGACAGTGCTGCCCTCGACCTGCTCTGAAGTTGCACAAGGTGGTGGATTTCAGTAAGCATCTCCTTCGTAAAGCAGAACGATGTACACACATCTCCTGGCTTAGCTGCAGTTAAGAGGATTGCTCCTAAAAGACTCTAGATGGATAAGGCCTCCTGGTGAGAAACCTTCTTCTCCCCACCCCTCCTCTTTCTTGTGAGCAGTTGTCTTCTTTGCAGTCTGTGCCCCATCTCCATCTCAGCCCAAGGGAAATTGCAACTATGGCACCCACTGGGAGCAAGTGGTCTGACCAAAATCTTTGCAGTCACAGTAAAGGCCTTCTCCACTTGCAGCAACACACTCTGCAGGCTTCATCAACTTGAACTATTTCCCCAAAACACACAGCACTTCTGTAAACTCAATGAGAGTCAGCTGAGAGTAATCAACTACTATTCTGTGAGCTGTTGATGAGCTCGTTAAATAACTCATCATTCCTGTCTACCCCTATAACCGTTAAGCAAGGGAGTGAAAGGTTAACGGGGATAGGCAGGAGTATGAGGTTAAAATCAGATCAGCCATGATCTTATTGAGTGGCCGAGCAGGCTTGAGGGGCTGAGTGGCCTACTTTTGCTCCTAATTCATATGTTTGTATAGCCATGGTGTGTGGCGGGGGGAGGGTCCTTCCTGCTGCTGAATGTATGTTTAGCTGTGCTTGTTTAAGAAAGGATGTTAGAGTGGCAAGTTCACAAATACAACACTGTTGTCAAATCTGTTATGGCACAGCCGATGGTAAATACTGAGTTGTTCAAATCCCAGAGGGAAACTTGAAACAACTGCCACAACTGGTTTCGCAATTTGTATAAATTTCAAGGTGCGTGCCTTGAATTCAGTAGTAATAAGATCACCAAGTCTTATAGGTTTTTACAAAACTAGATTAAACATTTATTAACAAGAAAAATGATTTTTAAGCACATACATAGATCTACAAATTACTATTATGATAGCTTCTAAATCCCCTAATCAATCTAACTCCAAGTTACACGTTCATTAAGGCAACAGTAAGACACATAGATTTTAAAAGGCCCAGGCAAGGAAACACCCAATACCCGGAACCAGTCAAATTCAAAGTGAGATTTCTTAACTTCAGTTCTTTGAACTCAGCAGCTTGAGGCATAGATGCTGAAGGCTTTTCACACTTGTTAGATTTTAAAATGCCTACCCTTACACACAGCCTTTGCTCCTTTATACATATTTTCCCCTTTGAATGCAAATTCTCATTGTTTCACTATGTCTTTAGACTTTACCTTTCTGATAATAAAAATCTCTCATAGTACTAAGTTTTACCAGTAACCTTTGGGAAAAATAAACACACTGTTCCTGAACTTCACCTGGCTAGGTGACACATTTCACCCCTCCTTTGAAAACAATCTAATCTGGTTTATTTAAAAATACAAATGTTCCTTTGACACCTATGTTTACCTGCTTAACATTTCAAACCTAGCTCAACTTCTACCACATCAAAGCCTTCAGACCAGCTGCCTTTAACTTAATTAAGTCTCACACACACAGACACATATACTGACAAACACATATAGACACAGATACACTACTTTACAATAAATTCCAATAACATTATGATAATTATTATATTTTCCTGACAAATCAGTGTTACACACCCACTGATATCATGATTTGTCTACTCTACATACTTCCATTGTATACATGTAAGCCCATAGTTAATGCTGTCACTAAAATGGTGGTGTGTGTGCACAGCACAAAAACCATTTTTGTTCCAAGTCAGCACCCATAGATTCAAAACTAAGGGCACCACAGAGCAGAATTACACAGCCGTTGTTGTTGCCAGTGAGGTAGGTACTGGTAGATGCAATATCTTTTTATCTGTAACTTACAGAAGACATATTTGTACATAGAGAGTGAGCTTGGCTAGAGCCAATTAATTGAGTAAAAATTACACATTTTGTTTGTCTAATTATGAAGTGAAAGTATCAATTTAATATTAGTAAAAGGATAATTGCCTGGTTATTATTGCTTGCAATATCAGTGGATGATTGCTTAATGCATACCTTTGACATTCCGTTATCTGATATTTTAATGGAGCTGTTAATTAATAGATTTTAAATGGACAAATGGCTTTCTCAAGTAATTGAGAAAGGACTGTCATAAAAACGTATTGAGTATTCAGCCACTAAAATTGCTGACAGTAAATTTTAGGATTTTTTTGTTATTCATTCATGGGATTTGGGAATTGCTGTCAAGGCCAGCATTCATTGTCCATCCCTAATTGATAAAGTGGTGATGAGTTGCATTTGTGTATTTTAAACATATAATGTATATATTCCTTAAAAATAATTTAAATATCAGATACTCTAATTTAGAAAATAGTCCAGTCTATTACAATCCTGTTAGGGACCGTTAACATTTAAACAAGAAATCCAATCATGCAACAATTATCGTATCTTACAGATAATGTCCCAGACACCACCATCACCATCCCTGGGTACGTCCGGTCCCACTGGCAGGACAGGCCGAGCAGAGGTGGCGGCACAATGGTATACAGTCGGGAGGGAGTTGTGCTGGGAGTCCTCAACATCAACTCCTGACCCCATGAAGTCCAATGGCATCAGGTCAAACATAGGCAAGGAAACTTCTGCTGATTACCACGTACCGCCCTCCATCACCTGATGAAGCAGTGCTCCTCCATGTTGAACACCACATGGAGGAAGCACTGAGGGTGGCAAGGGCACAGAATGTACTCTGGGTGGGGGACTTCAATGTCCACCACCAAGAATGGCTCGGTAGCACCACGACTGACTGAGCTGACTGAGTCCTAAATGAGATAGCTGCTAGACTGGGTCTGCGGCAGGTGGTGAGGGAACCAACAAGAGGGAAAAACATACTTGACCTCATTCTCACCACCCTGCCTGCTGCAGATGCATCTGTTCATGACAGTATCGGTATGAGTGACCAGCGCACAGTCTTTGTACAGGTGAAGTCCCACCTTCACATCGAGGATACCCTTCATCATGTTATGTGGCACTACCTCTGTGTTAAGTGAGATAGATTTAGAACAGATCCAGCAACTCACAACTGGGCATCCACGAGGCGCTGTGGGCCATCAGTAGCAGCAGAATTATACTTGAACACAATTTGTAACCTAATGGTCTGGTATATCCCTCACTCTACCATTACCATCAAACCAGGGGATCAACCCCAGTTCAATTGAAAGTGCAGGATGGCATGCCAGGAGCAGCACCAGGCTACCTAAAAATGAGGTGTCAACTTGGTGAAGCTATAACACAGGCCGACTTGTGTGCCAAACAGCACAAGTAGCAAATGATAGACAGAACTAAGCGATCCCACAACCAACGGATCAGATCTAAGCTCTGCATTCCTGCCAGATCCAGCTTTGAAAGGTGGTGGACAATTAAACAACTCACTGGAGGAGGAGGCTCTACAAATATCTCCAACCTCAATGATGGAGGAGCCCAGCCCATCAGTGCAAAAGATAAGGCTGAAGCATTTGCTACAATTTTCAGCCAGAACTGCTGTGTGGATGATCCATCTCAGCCTCCTCCAGAGGTCCCAAGCATCACAGATGTCAGTCTTCAGCCAATTCAGTTCACTTCACATGCTATCAAGAAACGGCTGAAGGCACTGGATACTGCAAAGGCTATGGGCCCCGACAATGTTCCAGCAATAGTACTGAAGACTTGTGCTCCAGAACTTGCCATGCCCCTAGCCAAGCTATTCCAGTACAGCTACAACACTGGCATCTACCCGGCTATGTGGAAACTTTCCCAGGTATGTCCTGTACACAAAAAGCAGGACAAATCCAACCCAGTCAATTGCCGCCCCATCAGTCTACTCTCTATCATCAGTAAAGTAATTGAAGGGATCATCAACAGTGCTATCAAGCGGCACTTGCTTAGTAACAACCTGCTTGGGTTCCACCAGGGCCACTCAGCTCCTGACCTCATTACAACCTTGGTTCAAACATGGACAAAAAAGCTGAACTCCCAAGGTGAGGTGAGAGTGACTGCCCTTGACATCAAGGCAGCGTTTGCCAGAGTGCGGCATCAAGGAGCCCTAGCAAAACTGGAGTCAATGGGAATCAAGGGGAAAACTCTCCGCTGGTTAGAGTCATACCTAGCACAAAGAAAGATGGTTGTGGTTGCTGGAAGTCAGTCATCTCAGCTCCAGGATACCACTGCAGGAGTTCCTCAGGGTAGTGTCCTTGGCCCATCAATGACCTTCCTTCCATCATAAGGTCAGAGAAGTGAGGATGTTCGCTGATGATTGCACAATGTTCAGCACCATTCACGACTCCTCAAACACTGAAGCAGCCCAAGTCCAAATGCAGCAAGACTTGGACAATGTCCAGGCTTGGGCTGACAAGTGGCAAGTAACATTCGCGCCACACAAGTGCCAGGCAATGACCATCACCAACAAAAGAGAATCCAACCATTGCCCCTTAATGTTCAATGGCATTGCCATCACTGAATCCCCCACTATCAACATCCTTGGGGTTACCATTGACCAGAAACTGAACCGGACTAGCCATATAAATGCTGTGGCTACAGGAGCAGGTCAGAGACTAGGAATTGTGCGATGAGTAATTCACCTACTGAATCCTCAAAGCCTGTCCAGCATCTACAAGGCACAAGTCAGGAGTGTGATGGAACACACACCACTCTGTCTGGATGAGTGCAGCTCCCACTACACTCAAGAGCCTTGACACTGTCTAGGACAAAGCAGACCGCTTGATTGGCACCACATCCACAAACATTCACTCCCTCCACCACCAACGCACAGTAGCAGCAGTATGTACCATCTACAAGATGCACTGCAGGAAATCACCAAAGCTCCTTCAACAGCACCTTCCAAACCCATGACCACTACCATCTAGAAGGATAAGAGCAGCAGATACATGGGAACACCAACACCTGGAAGTTGCCCTCCAAGCCACTCACCATCCTGACTTGGAAATATATCGCCATTCCGCCACTGTCACTGGGTCAAAATCCTGGAACTCCCTCCCAAACAGCACTGTGGATGTACATACACCACATGGACTGCAACGGTTCAAGAAGGCAGCTCACCACCACCTTCCCAAGGGAAATTAGGGATGGGCAATAAATGCTGGCCTAGCCAGCGAAGTCCACATCCCATGAATTAATTAGTTTTTTAAATTGACTGAGAAAACCGCCTATAGCACTGATGTAAACCGGGTTAACACTATATAAAGACCTATGCTATAAACTCATTTCCAGCTTTTACTTCCCCCCAAGAGTTCCCTTATCTTACAAAATCTTGAACGTTCATTTACTTTTCCTGGAACCAACCCAAAAGTCCTCTGGAATTTTCTTTAATCGTCCTTTGGTATTCCATATTCCTCAAGGTGCAAATTACACGGGGATCCTTCCACTAGCTTTTTGGCTATTATTTATCTTGTTTAGCTGAAACAGGCACAATGTGTGTACACATTCTTTCTGCAAAAAACAGGGCCATATATATATTAATATATGTAGCTTCCAGTACACGCAAATCTGCCACATTGTGAGCCCAACTGACAACTTTAAATTATTATTTAGCAAATGTTGTCCAATCACAGAATCACATTTAATGTTGGGCACTGTGTTCTGAGTTTTGTAAGCACGGGCTGGTTGGGTATAGTCTGTACCCTGCCTGTTGCGAACAGTGGCTAGAACATGCTGTTTGATACCGTCCACCAGTTTTTGGGACGTATGGCCTACATATCTAGCATCACACTGGCACTGAAACTCATATACCACATTACTCATTTGTGTGAAAGGCAGAATGTCTTTTTGGCTTGACGGCAGCATCAGTTAGTGGTGAAGACCACTTGTGGGTGGAATTTCCCGAGCCCACTGGTGGCGGGCGTGATAGGTGGCATGCCTGGAAATTATGGCGTGACCTGTTCAAGACACGGTGGCACCAAAAGGGCACCAGGCGCTCCATGCCTTAACCACCCACCCTCAGCACACCCCCCGACACAGGCTTCGAGTCCGCTACCACTTTATTGGACAGCAGAAGAGTTGGACTGCACACGTTGTACAATCTCGTCACCAACGTTGGCCGTGTAGCAGTCACTGCTGGAGGTGCTCACAGCCCCTTGTAATCTCAGCATCCCAGTTTGGACCAGTGTCCCCCACAGATTGACAGGGCAGCCATGCAGCGCACTCATCTCTGGCCTTCCGAGGGGTGACTAGCACTCTCCGGGGAGCATTAAGGGGCGGTCACACAGGCCCAGGAAAGGTGCTAAGTACAGCCATGATAACCACATCTCTCTCTCTTTCATGCTGCAGGAGGACCACGTCAGGATCATGGATCCTGGTGACCTAGCTGTCTGCCTGATGGCCTACAGAGACTGTAGAAGACGGAGGAGAGAGTGACTGAGGCTCCTGGCTGCCCAAAGGCAGGAGCAGCAACCTCATGAAGAAGGGGCAGCAGGGGCTCCCGCACACACTGCCCAGGAGTGACAGCGAGCCGTGGCTGGTGACACCCAGGGTCTGTAGACACCACCTGCCATTCCTGCAGATGACTGAGAGCCAGGGGCACCAACGACTGCACATGTCTAGGGACCTGGTGGCTCACTTCTGCCACTTACTGCAGGACTTGGTGCCAAGGGGACATGGAGGGCATCCACTGCCAGTGGCTGTGAAAGCGACTGCGGTGCTCAATTTCTATGCCAGTGGTTCCTTTCAGGGCTCCACAGGTGACCTCTGTAGAATTTCACAATCCGCCACCCACAAATGCATCCATGAGGTCACGGATGCCATCTTCTCCATGGCACACAACTTTGTGCATTTTGCCTGGGATCGGGACAACCAGGATGCAATGGCCATTGGATTTGCCCTGATCTCAGATTCCCATAGGTACAGGGTGCGATTGACTGCACTCATGTGGCGCTCAGGTCTCCGTCGCTACACTCAGTGGACTTCATCAAGGCTTCCATTCGCTGAACGTGCAGCTGGTAAGGTACCACCAGAAACACATCCTGCAGGTGTGCGCACGGTTTCCAGAGAGTGTGCATGATGCCTACATCCTGAGTCATTTGCAGATCCCTGCAGTCTTTCAGGGTCCACAAAGGCTGCAGGGTTGTCTCCTTGGGGACAAGGGCTACCTGCAGAGGCCGTGGCTGCAGCAGAGCGACACTATAATGAGGCTCATGCAGCTCGCAACTTGGTGGAGCAGACCTTTGGAATGCTGAAGATGCAGTTCCGGTGCCTGGACCGGTCTGGTGGAGTCCTGCAATACAGTCCGCAGAGAGTGTCATGCATCGTCATCGTCTGCTGCGCCCTTTACAACCTGGCGCTCAAATGGGGAGATGAATTGGCTGAGGAGGAGATGGAAGAACTGGAGGTCTCCACGGATGAGGAGGGTGCCGACGGAGATGAGGGTGAGGGGGTCCTCGGTGGTGACAATGACAGGGAAGAGACTCTTATACTGGCTAGATGAGACAGGCGCGCTCAGGAGGCCCTCACAGATTTGTGGAAGATGGTGACGACATGCAGTGAGGTGTCCCCATAATCCTCACATCGCAGTTGTGAACGTTTGACTCCAGTCTGACTTATGGCAGCACCAATACTCTCTGAAAGAGTGCTCCTGTCATGGAGATGTAGTGGAGGCCCTAATAGTTGCTCCATGGCAGGAGGATGATGACAACCTGCAGCGAGGACACTCCATATATCTTCAGACAAACATTCTGAGAATGTCTGACTCCTGTCTGGCTGAGGGTAGCTCGCTTGCGCTCTGTGATCAGGGCCATCTCAGAGACGCAGCCATGAAACTTTAGATGCATCTGATGCTGTGTCTGCCTTCAGCACCTCAGCCCTTCAAGAGCTGGTGCACAGCATCACTGGCCGCAGATGCTGGTGTGATGGGGACCAGCCCCACCTTAAAGATGTTGTGAGCACACAGAGTATGAGAGAACTCTGTGGTGCCTGCCCACTACACTCTGGCAGCAATGACCAGCACTGCCGAGATGCAGGCATCAGTAATGTTTCCAGGGAATGTGGGGCTGGACCATCACTGTGGTCTGAAGGCCACACAGAGCACAGGGAAGAGGCCCTGAACTGAGACATCTGCCTTTTATCTTGTGCAGGAACCAAGGTTTCACATCTGAGTGACAAGAACACTGCTCATCAGAACAAGGAGCCACAGGCAGGGAGACATTTTTGGGAGTTTATTGACAACAGTGAACAGTATGTACAAGTGATCAGCACCTGTGGCCATACTGTGCAACTACTTCTACCTAACTGTCCTAACCCTGCCGTTAAATCTTGGTGCTCCCCGGATATCCACAGTGGAGGTGGAGGCAGCCTGCTGACTGTGACACCCTGTCTGTGATGACTTTAGCGGGCGTCCTTTGGAGGGCTGAGACTTGGAGGGCCCTGGCCTGCTTTCGGGGTCCTGCTGTGTGGCAGTGGCACCATCCTCGGCCTGTGGAGCTAGAGTTGCAGAGGTCGCAGGAAGATGGGATTTGGATGGGCTGGCCATTCCCAGAGTCATCTGGGTGGATGTCCCCGGAGTGTGCATCTGCTGATCCTCCTCCCTATGGGTGCCTGAGGGCCCCTGGCTGACTCCTTGAGCGGAAGGGGTGGCTGGAGTGAGATTGAGCTACCCAGCACTCCTCTCACGTACACACTGTTGGAGGCCAACTATGGCATCATCGATGGAGTTAAGCCCGTGCAGCATTACAGGAGTGACATCCTGGACCAAGTTCTCCATTGCAGCCTGCCAGCGTTGACCTTGGTGCGTTACAATGCCTGAGCTGCACTCATCCAGGCAAGTGGGGAGTATTCCAATCATCTCATCCTGAAGACAGATGGACTCCTCCATTGTGCTTTGTAATCTGAGGAGTGCAGCAGACATCCCTTCCTGATGTTGCCTTTGCAGCTCCAGCAACTGTGACATGACTGAGTCCAAAGATTCATCATCTGACTCAGACTCAGCAACGTACTGGCCTCCAGCTGTCCTCCGAGCGCCGGGGACCTGGGAATTCACTGCCTCCACCTGCTGTGGATCAGACAGTGCAATATGCTCACCAGATTGTAATCCCGAGGCTGCTCTAAAGCTAGGTCCCAACGAGGCGTGTGTCTCTGCGCTGGTGAAGAGTGTGGGTGAGCGCTGTGATGACCCTTCAGGGAGGGTGCCTTCAGATTCCTCTTCGGAGGTTTCTTTGGGGCTTGATTGGAGGCCCTGGGTCATGGATTCTGCTGGCTGTTTGGCAGATGTGCCTGCGAGAAAGGGGGGATAATTAGTGCATGGCAGTGGCCTATGAAAGAGGAAATGTCAGTCACGGCATGGTTGTCTGATGGATGTTGCACTGCTGGATCCTCACTTGATAGAGGACCTCACTGTCAGCACAGGAATGGTCCTGGTCATCGCCAGCCAGCTGGCTGGCTCTGTTTTCGAATTCTGTCAGAGCTTTGATCTCCGGCATCCCCCCACCTATCTGACCTTTCCCTCCTGGTGTGTACCAGTTTGTCCTGCATGGATAGAGATGGGGAGAGTGTATCAAGACGCCTGTCGGACCAGATGATAAGTATGCCTGGCCTGTGTGGGTGGTGAGTGGTCCCATGGATGGGATGAGGACAATGACGATGTGTGTGAAAGAGTGAATGGTGATGTCCCTTGCACTGGCAGTGAGTGAGGGCCCTGTGGATGTGTGATGGGTTTGTGTGTGTGTGTTGGGAGTGATGAGAAGAGTGGCTTACCCTGGCGGAACAGAGGAGAACATTCATCCTTTTGCGGCACTGGGATGCTGTTCTCCTTTGCAGGGCGTTTGCGCTGACCACCGCTGCCACTGCCTCCCAAGCTGGGTTGTTTGACTTTGCTGCCCATCCTGTGGCCAGACTGGGGTTAGAGCACATCCCAGTGGGCCCCCACGGCATCTAGCAGTCACTCAAGGGACCTGCCATTGAAGCGGAGGGCTGCAGAATTTTTCCCTTTGCTGGCCATGTCTCTCAGGCAGCAGTGGTGAGCTGGTGGTGATGAGCCCTTTGCTGGTGGCTACCTTTTAAAGATGGCGCCCGGTGTGGTGCAACTTCAGGGTAATGGCGAGCGGGCAAATGAGAGCCCACTCGCCGTGAAAATGGCGTGTTTCATCAGAGTGAATAAATAATGAGACAGACTCGGGACGATAAGGCGTGAAAACCCACCATTTTCGTTGGCGGGTAGGACTCCATTTTACCCGCCCACTACCACATTTAGTGCAATTCTGGGAAACTTCCGCCCTGTGTTGCTACTGCATAGTAGCAACATGAAACAGCTAGCAACAGACTGTTGCTAAAATTTTTGAGATACCTTGCCCTTCCAGGGTAATCTGAGGTAGACTGGGCACTTTTCAGGGACGATGAGTGACGGCCTTAGGCTTGTTCATGTGTTGGTGTGATATACAGTGCAAAATGATCTGATCGTGCAAAACCATTTTTCCGCGGGATGTCTAGTTGAGAAATATGCCCAGGGGTTCTCTACCATGGTCTAACACAAGCCTACCTTCACTGGTCAATACATGCTTTGCAATTCTTACAGTTCCATGCACTATAAGATTGGCCTTATTGGCAACCTCTTAAATAGGGCCCAGGTCATTTGCTCACCACGCAAGCTTGATGTTGAAATAGGGCGTATCAAAGACATCCTGTGGGATGATGACTAACCTGATCAGACCATTTCGCGCTGTACATTGTCCAAACTCCTGAATGGGCCTAGAGCTGTCACTTTCATCCTTGATAAATGCCCAGTCTACTTCAGATTACCGTGGAAGGGCAAGGTATCTCAAAAAATTGAACCACAGGTGAAGTTAGCTGCTTCACGCTGTTACTATGCAGTAGCAACACGAGTGGTATTCAAGTGCTGTCATCAAGCCAAAAAAACATTCTGCCTATCACACAAATGAGTAATGTGGTATATGAATTTTAGTGCCAGTGTGATTCTAGGTATGTAAGCCATATGTCCCAAAGATTGGTAGATCATATCAAACGGCATGTCCCAGCCGCTGTTCGCAACAGGCAAGGTAAAGCCCATACCCAACAAGCCCACACTTACAAAACTCAAAACACGGTGCCCAACATTAGATGTGATTCCACGATTGGACAGCATTTGCTAAATAATCCTCAGTGTGCTAAAAACTATGCTGACAACCAATTTAAGATTTTCAGTTGGGCTCGCAG
This sequence comes from Cetorhinus maximus, assembly GCF_964194155.1. Lineage (NCBI taxonomy): Eukaryota > Metazoa > Chordata > Chondrichthyes > Lamniformes > Cetorhinidae > Cetorhinus > Cetorhinus maximus. The sequence goes on along the minus strand of NC_135881.1, from coordinate 140,996,720 downwards.
TGTGGTGCATTTGCGTGTTCTGGAAGCTACATATATTAATACACAGGGCCCTGTTCTTTGCATACAGAAAGAACATGTACACACATTGCGCCTGTTTCAGCTAAACAAAATAAGTGATAACCATTCGCTGGTTCATTCCTTGGGGCAATGCCTCGACCAATCAGAGTCAAATTGCCTAGTTTAAAATTTTAAACACTGCTTGGTAGTTAACTGTCAGTCACCATTAACTGGTGCATTGTCCATGGCAATGCCTTTACCAATCAGAGTTTACTTGCCAACCAATCAGGACTCTCTTCTCATACAGTATAAAGTTGTTGCTTCTTCTGTCATTGGTACTCTTGCGATTGTCGTGATGAGTGCAAGATGAAAAGCTTCAACAAATTTTTTTTTTTCAGTAATACTCAAGTTCTGTGCTACCAAACAACTATTTGAAAAAAACTAGCTGCACATTCTAATCACTCCTTTCAGCACCTGGTCCATAGCCCAGCAGGTTACAGCACATTTGGTGCAGATCCAGGTACCTTTTAAATGAGTTGAGGGTTTCTACATCCACCAACAAACCAGGCAGTGAATTCCAAACACCCATCACCCTCTCGGTGAAGAATCTTTCCCTCATGTCCCCTCCAATCCTCTACCAATCACGTTAAATCTGTGCCCCCTGGTAATTGACTTCTCCGCTTGGGGAAACAGGGCATCCCCGTCTACTCCATCTAGGCCACTCATAATCCTGCACACCTCAATCAGGTCACCCCCCCTGTCCCAAGTAAAATAACACCGGCCTATCCAATCTTTCCTCATAGCTGCAAGTTGCAAGCCCTGGCAACATTCTTGTAAATCTCCTGTGCACTCTCTCCATAGCATTTATGTCCTTCCTGTTATGTGGTGACCAGGATTGTACACAAAATTCTAGCTGTGCCCTAACCAGCGTTTTATACATTTCCATCGTTACTTCCCTGCTTTTGTATTCAATACCTCGTCCAATAAAGGAAAGCATCCCATATGCTTTCCTTACCGCCTTATCCACCTGTCCTGCAACCTTAAAGGACCCGTGGACATGCACTCCAAAGTCCCTCATGTCCTCTACCCTCCCAATATCCTCCCATTTATTGAGTATTCCCTTGCTTTGTTTGCCCTCCCCAAGTGCATTATTCACACTTCTCTAGATTGAATTCCATCTGCGACTTTTCCGCCCAACCAACCAAACCATTGATATCATCCTGGAGACACCAGCTATCCTTTTCACTATCAACTACACAGCCAATTTTTACGTCATCTGCAAATTTCTCAATCATGCCATCCACATTTAAGTCCAACTCATTAATATAAACAACAAACAGCAACGGACCCAACACTGAGCCCTGTGGAACGCCACTCGAAACCATTTTCCATTCAAAAAAATTCCATCAACCATTGCCCTTTGTTTCCTGTCGCTGAGCCTATTTTAGATCCAACTCGCCAAATCCCCCTGTATCCCATGTGCTTTTATTCTTCTGACCAGTCTGCATATGGTACCTTGTCAAGTACCTTACTGAAGTCCATATAAATATCATCAACTGCACTACCCTCATCAATCTTGCCTGTTATTGCCTCAAAAAATTTGCTTAAATTGGTAAGACATGGGGAAAAATTTTCCCCCCGTTGGGGGGGTTGTCCGGTGGTGGGCATGCACGCAAAAGAGCACAGAAATCTCCCTGAGGCACCTCTGTGCCTCAGGGAGATCAGCTTGACATTTAAAACCTTGAAATAAAGCATTTAAAAACTTTTAAAACATGTCCCCTCATGTGACACTGTCACATGAGCTGGGACATGTCAAAGAATTATTTCAAAAATTTTTATAGCATTTTAAAACCCTTCATGAAACCTCATCCTGCCCGTGGATGAGGTTTCATGAAAAATGCGAAGGCCGCCTGGGCTCTTCGCCTGCCCTTCAACCTTAAGGTTGGACGGGCAGCTCATTTAATTGCTGTAATTAGTTTTTAATGGCCTTGGAAAGTTCGGCGGGTGTGCAGCTGAGTCGGCTGTGTGCCCGCTGAATTGGAAATCTAAATGACGCATGGTGATGTTGGGATGCCCGCCCAACGTCACCGTGCGTCATTTTACGCATCGGCGAGCAGGCCCCACCCCCTCTCGCTGACCGGAGAATTCAGCCCATGATCTTCCCCAAACAAAAACATGCTGACTACCCCTGATCAATCCATTCTTTTCTAAGTGACAGTTTATCCTGTCTCTCAGAATTGATTCTAATAATTTTGCCTACCACTGAAGCCAGACTGATTGGCCTATAATTATTTGGTCTTTCCCTCGCACCCTTTTTAAATAATGGTACAATGTTCATAGACCTCCAGTCCTCTGGTACATCGTTTGTCTCTTGTTATGACAGAGCAGATGGTAAATGCTGAGCTGTTCAAATCCCAGAGGGAAACTTGAAACAACTGTCACAACTAATTTTCAATTTGTATAAATTTCAAGATGCGTATCTTGAATTCAATAGTAATAAGACCTCCAAGTCTTATAGGTTTTTATAAAACTAAATTAAACATTTATTAATAAGAGAAATGATTTTAAACACATACATAGATCTACAAATTACTCCTATAACTTCTAAATCCCCTAATCAATCTAACTCCCAGTTACACTTTCATTAAGGCAACAGTAAGACACATAGATTTTAAAAGACCCAGGCAAAGAAACACGATACCCTGAACAAGTCGAATTTAAAGTGACTTCTCCTAACTTCAGCCCCTGGAGACAGCATCTTGAGGCATGCCCCCTTTTCATTTCTGAGCTCAACCCATTTAGCCTCATTTGATGATTCATTTAGTATATCATCCCTCCTCACAGCTGTAATTGATTCTTTAGCCAATAATGCAACACCCCCATCTTTTTTAGCTCTCTCTCTATCCTGCCTGAAAGCCCTGTATCTAGGGATGTTGAGCTGCCATTTTTGCCACTCTTCAAGCTCAAGTTTCCATTATAGCAATGGTATCATGCTGCCATGTGTCTATCAGTGCCCTCAGCTCACCGGCTTTGTTTGCCATTCTCCTTGTGTTTAAATAAATACCTTTTAACATTGCCAAATTCCTGTGCTGTAAACCTCTTAACCTTTGCTTCTTCTGTTTTTCAGAGTCACTCGCTAATTTTCTGTCTCCCACTCCCTGCTCTGAATTTGTCCTATCTGAACCTGCCCTCAGCTTCCCATCCTCTGCTAAACCATCTCCGTGGCAATGTGGCATGCTTTGGGATGATTCAGACAATTTCAAATGAATTATTTTACCTTTGACACAACTCTTTGATTCTGCAACCCATAAGAATAATATGTATTTCATACTGATGTAAATTCCCTCTTCCCAGACTTCCAGGCTACATTACAAGCTCAGATACGCATCATTCATTGTTCAAGTTTTTCATTATCAACTCTGACCTCACAACATAGGTTAGCTTTTAACTGTAATTAGCTCCAAGCTTGTTTGAAAAGCATTTACTTCAGGGTCGCTTATCAGTTTCTCAGTCAGATGCCCCCATTTTCCTACAGTTGAAATTTTAATTCCTAAAGCTAAAAGTTATATTCTAAAACATATAAACCATGAACTTGATTTTTGCACCAGGTCACATAAAGATATTAACTTTCTCAGGTTAATTCAAGCCTAATTTTTGGCAAATACACTTGAGCATTGATCGGAAAGGTTAACTCTGCTTCTCTCTCCACAGATGTAGCATACCTGGCTAGTATTTCCATAATTTACTGCTTTTTCACCTGAACTATAGGTGCCACAGGGCCAAGATAAGATGAGTGGGTTTCTAGGTTCTAACCATAATCATCTTCCACCCACCCTTTCATGATTTACAGCAGTGCTTCCCAAATGTTTTCCTGATGTGACACCATTTTAATGCCTCAGACTTAGTGTGACCCCAAGGTGAAAATTGGGGGTGGGGGGTTAGGGGGGTTTTGGGTGAGGTGCGGGTGGTACTGTTGTTTAAAACTGCTGAAAAAAGCATAGATCTAGCTTTTTACAGGCTGAGGTTATAGCAGAAATCAGGCCTCAGAGAATAGACAAGCCACACCCACTGACAGAAAAAAAGCACAACATTTAAAGGGGCCTTGCAGCTGTCAAAGCTCAGCCCAAGCTCAAAGCCCGCCATTGCTGCCTCAGAGCTTCTGACCCCAAACTCTTGTCCGGGGGTTGTGAACCACAGTTTGGGCATCCCTGCCCCACGCCCCAGCCCATACACACAAAGTTAGTGACATTTTCTGAGACCCTGCAGTCAGTTAAAGGGCAGCATCATTTTTCTGTATGAAGGGCTGAGATAGCACCAGCAGCCCTAGGCATTTCGACAATTGGAAAGTCTTCCAAATTCTCAAATACACCCCTTATAATAGGAGGTAGGATCCCCAGAGCAAGATTTTTAGTTGCAGGCACCGTAATAGGGTGGTGTAGGCGGCAGAGGTAGTCAGCACTATCTCAAATACCCCAAGAATTCAAAGGATCATCCTTCGCCATTTCCGCCAACTCCAGCATGATGCCACCACCAAACACATCTTCCCTTCACCCCCCCCCCCGGCGGCATTCCATAGGGATCATTCCCTCAGTGACATCCTGGTCCACTCTTCCATCACCCCCTACACCTCAACCCCCTCCCACGGCACCTTCCCATGCAACCGCAGAAGATGCAACACCTGCCCCTTCACTTCCCCTCTCCTCACCGTCCAAGGGCCCAAACACTCTTTTCAAGTGAAGCAGCATTTCACTTGCACTTCCCTCAACTTAGTCTATTCCATTCGCTGCTCCCAATGCGGTTTCCTCTATATTGGAGAGACCAAACGCAAAGTGGGTGACCGCTTTGCAGAACACCTTCGGTCTGTCTGCAAGCATTACCCAGACCTCCCTGTCGCTTGCCATTTCAACACTCCACCCTGCTCTCATGCCCACATGTCCATCCTTAGCCTGCTGCATTGTTCCTGTGAAGCTCAACGCAAACTGGAGGAACAGCACCTCATCTTCCGACTAGGCACTTTACAGCCTTCCGGACTGAATATTGAGTTCAACAATTTTAGATCATGAACTCTCTCCTCCATCCCCAACCCTTTTCCATTTTTTTCCCCCTCCTTTTTGTTTTTTCCAATAATTTATATAGATTTTTCTTTTCCCACCTATTTCCATTATTTTTAAATGTATTTCCATCCATTGTTTTATCTCTACCTTTTAGCCTTTTTAGATTCCTTCACCCACCCCACCCCCACTAGGGCTATCTGTACCTTGCTTGTCCTGCTTTCTACCCTTAATTAGCACATTCCTTTAGATAATATCACCACCTTCAACACCTCTTTGTCCTTTTGTCTGTGACATCTTTTGGTTATCTCCACCTATCACTGGCCCTCTACCTAGCTCTTCTTGTCCCAACCCCCCCTTAAATCAACTTATATTTCACCCCTTTTCTATTTTTACTTAGTTCTGTTGAAGGGTCATGAGGACTCGAAACGTCAACTGTGCTTCTCTCTGCAGATGCCAGACCTGCTGAGTTTTTCCAGGTATTTTTATTTTTGTTTTTGTTTCACCTTCACTCATCTCTTTCTCTATCAACATATGGCTATTAGGAGGATGCCCTTCTGCAAAGGGCAATCACAATAAACATTCAAGTACCTTTCTTACTCAAAACCACACTGATCTTCCAAAAATGCTAATGCTATTCTTTAATTACATCATTGAAGTTGACGTGCATGTGTTAAATGAACCTTACTGGCCTTAGACTGCAACCTTGCCAAATGCTCAGAGGTTAAAATAGTGGCATGTCAGCTTCCAGCAGCTCCAGGGCAGTTAAGTGTCCAACGTGATTTTAACTGCCCACCTGCTTAGTTTCTGCTGGAGGGCAGGGTTAAAATCGTCTTCTAAATGGTATTTCCTTAGGCAGTCAACCCTGGTGAGTAAATGTGGGCATGTAAGAAAGAGATGTTTTCTGACCTGCTGAGTTTTTCCAGGTAATTCTGTTTTTGTTTTATGTTTTCTGTGAAGCCTGGTTCCAAGAGCCTCCAGTCTAGTCTCTTGAATGCAATTATTCTCTTCCTTTTTCATAGCATGAAAATAGAGTTATTTGGAAACCCATGATCACACTGCAAAGTAGCACATTGAACAGGACTGAGTGTAACTAACAGCAAAGTTCATGACTGAATCTCTAAAGTGTTAGAATTATGTGCAGTCAAAGAAGCATCAGTATTTATTAACAGCACATAAGAAGACATTACGTGCTATTCACCTCAGGGATACCTTCCTGCAGCTCCTACCAGCACTTCTATAGTGGCAGTAATTATTTGGGGCAGAAGCTTGGGAAAATGGGGCAGAGGATCAGACTCCTGGCAGCCCATAATGGGGGCCGATGCTTTCTTAAGAAGATAATTCTGGTGCATTTTTTTGTGTGGTAAATTTGGGATGATTGCTCTGTTACTGTTGGTTTTGGTCTGGCATGTGGTAATCGTGATCCTGGACTCCCTGATAAAGCTGGAGGTGATATTGTTAGCAAACTCTATCTTTTATTTAACATTACGCTAACCATTTACAAGGTAGCCTTCACACAATTGCCTACATAGAGCTATCTCTCTCCATGCTCTGTTATCATGTGATCTTACATCACAAATGATATAGACCAGGGGCAGAATAATTTGCTTCTAGATCAGGAGTGTTCCCTGCATCCGGAGGCATAGGCCAGGATTTTTCAGTCGGCGTGCGGGGGCAGGCCCGACACGCCAGCGCGTAAAATGATGTGTGATGACGTCAGGCATGCATCCTGATATCATTGCAATGTTTCGCGAGGCAGGTGTGCGCCAGAGTCGGCTGTGGGCACGCCGATAACTGATAGGCCTATTAAGGCCATTAACGAATTAATTAATGTTATTATTTATGCTGCCCATCCAACTTTACGGTTGGCGGGCAGGCGAAAAGGCCAAGCGGCCTTCACGCTTTTTAGGAAACCTCATCCATGAGCGGGATGAGGCTTCCTGAAGCTTTTAAAATTTAAATTAAAAGTTTTTCTGAAAAATAAAAACATGTCCCATCCCATGTGACACAGTCACATGAGGGGACATGTTTCTTTAAATTTTCATTGGTTTTATTAATGTCTTTAACAATCGCTTCAATCTCCCTGAGGCAGCTCCGTGCCTCCGGGAGATTGAAGCACTTTATCACGTGCATACGCGAAAGGGCACTGGCCCTGACTCTCCCTCCTCCCCCCGCCCAAACTGGTAGCGCTGAGCGCTATCGCTTGCGTCTTATGCTGAGCGGGCCTTAATTGGCCCACCCGCGTAAAATGACGGCACAGAGCCGATCGCAGGCTGTGGTTGGCTCAGTGACTGCCCTCGCCCAATCCCGCCAAGCCCGCCCGACGCGGGAAAAATTCTGGCCATATTGTCAGGCGTGATAATGTCGGCCACCGTTCCCGACATCATCGTGCTAGTTTTGTATAATATGGCAGGTGGGCAGGCTTAAAAGTCGGAGCACCGCCCACATTATGTAAATGTCAATTACTAGTGTATTTAAGGTCACTAATGACCCAGTTGACTACCATAATACAATGCGCACGTTATAATATGCCTTTAGAGTCAAATCCATGTGTAGTTCCTGTTTTTTTAAGGAGCAACCTTTTAGGGTGCATTTAAAAGCTACAGCTGAGCCATGAGTCTCAGCTTAGCTGTTAGTAGATCTGTTACTACTGGGAGTGCTTAATTGAATGAGCAGACTTTCCATTTTAAAATCATGTGAGTTAGAGGCCATCTCTCAGCAGCTGAGTGCTCTGCTGAGTGCTATATTTTGTCCCTGGCCATTTCTCAGGGCTATAAAGTATCTGAGAGAGATAGGCATTATGGTTTCACTTCCCTGGAAAAATGTGTAAAAGTGCGCTCATTAACAGTTTCAAATTATTTTATAGCATGCTGCCTACCCCATTATTAGCAAAGTGCGTGCCAGCCTGGATGCAGTGCTCATCCATAATTTGCTCATTCTGCCAACCACCCACCCTACAACTGGACCAAAGCTTTAAATGCATAATGACATCGTCAAAGACAGCCATATTCTTCTTGTACCATGCTGTCTTTGAGGTCCAGCCAAACTCATTTTCCTCCTGTGTTCGTGATCATGTCCTGTGGCACAGCCTTACTTGCACTGGCCATTTTTATGAGGTCATTGACCCTTTTCTGGCTTGGGGACCATTTCCTTCTGACCAGCCAAACTGTTGACCTCCTTGGCCACCTCCCCCCCCAGGCTGCATGTGTCTGCCTCTTACCAGGGGTAGGCATCAGCTACACATGTCGGTCGGAGACCGCACATAGGAGAGTTCTGAGGGAATCTTCATTGAATCTAGGGGCTAGTTTGGCCATTCTCCCCAGTCTTTCCCCTCAGTCCAATGGTGCAGATATCTCTGAAAGGAAACATGCAACAACTAGACAACTCCTCCATGCAAATAAGTGGTTAACTTGTTCAGATTAAAGAAGAATGTCACCTCTGATCAGTGCCAAGCTTTAGGGACAGCAGAACTCAAAATAAAATGCATTCACTTTAGAAGCCTGCTCAATGACAAGTTATCCTACAGAGTTTGAAGCGATGCTGCATTTGCTGGATCTCCTGACACTGTCCCATGCCAGGGGGCCCTTTAATCTACTGGCCGTGACCTCGTTGCAGACCATGACCAACTCGGAGGCCGGACATCCCACACTCCAACACTGATTGGGCGGGATGACGGCCTCAAACCCGCCCTGGAAATTAATAAACCCCAACTGATGATTTATTGGGTGCATTCTGAAGGCGGGCCTGGAAGTCGAAAGGCCACTGACCTCTGGGTGCAGAACCTGCCCTCGGCGCCCCAGCGTATTATTCAGCCCAATAGATTTATGTATACAACTTTAACTCTTTATATTACATCTCTCCCCAAGTCTCTGACTCAATAAGTACTATTTACTTAATCCCACATGTACCTACCTCGCCCCCACTCCCCAAGCCTCTGTCTTCATCTATGGTTAACAGAGATAAGCATTGGTGGTTTAACCAATCTCTCTGACCTTGTTCGAATCTCTCTCTGAGGTCACGTAGGATTCAGGTTCTCACTGTTCTCTCTTGGATTCTGTTGAGAAGCTTGTCAATCTTCAGAGACTATTTGTTCTCTGTTCAAGTTGTCTTCCTGATCATATGGATAGTAAGTCCATTCAATTCATGGTCATCTTCTTGTTGATATGAGTGCGCTTCTATTTCTTCTCACTATTCCATTCTCTGTTTCAATCAGACAAGATCTTAGATTTTGTGTCTTTTCCAGTACTTGGTCTTCTCTGTTCTAGTCTCTAATCCAGGCTGGTTTGCTTGGTTGCAGTTCAGGTAACTCCTACACTCTATGGCAGTGGTTGTAATTCTTTGTCAGATTTGAATGATACTCATCCTCCTCCTCCCTTACTCATGCCCTCTAGTGATTTTGAAATTCCTGGTCACCAAACTGAATTTTGTGCCCTAGCACGGCACTTTGTAATGTCCCTGGTGTATTCTTTGAAGGATTTCCAAGTCTGAGAGCCATTGGTATGATTAACTTCTCATTGGAGATTCGTAAGTCATCCACAATACTGAGATGGTCTGCGTTGCTTGAAGTGTTGTTTTAAGATGATATTCTTAGAAACATATTCTGGCAATCATTTTTTGCAGTATTCTCTGATTTTAGCACATTCTTCATCTGCTTGCTGTGCTTGGTGTATTTCGTCCAGCTTCCATGTGGTTGCTGGTAAGAATTTCATTATGAGTGAGCTGTATGACTCCACCTCTTCAACAAGATTTATGTTCTCCTGTCCAGGCTTTCCAACAGGAAGTGCATTCTGCTGTTGTTTGCTGTTTGTCTTGTACATATTTGTTTGGTTCCTTCATCTCCTGTTCCAAGGAATTCTTCTGTCTGGTTTCCTCAAGATTTTCTGATTCACCTCCTTTAACGAGAAGTTGTAAATCTGTGCAAGCTTTGTAGCTTAACAGTGAGCTTTCTTGATTGTGAATCACATACAAGGTTTCTTTGATTTCTCTTCCTCTGTGCTGGAGTTGAGCAGTCAACTGTCCCTTGACTTTCAGCTGAATGCCTCCTGGACCATGGAGTCTTATGGTTAATGGCCGGAGCATCTCTGGTTTTAACCACTCTTCTGTATCTGACAGAATTGAAACTTCTGCTCCAGTGTCTAACCTGAAGTTGGTTTTATGTCCATTGACCAAAATGTCTGCACTCCAAAAGTTACCATTTGATCCTGTAATTTCTCCCAAGAACGGTACTTTGCTTCTTTTGCTTCTTCAATTTCTTGAATGTCTTCAATTTCCTGAATGGTACATGATCTTAGCTGTTTTTCCTTTAATTGTTTGGTTGAAAGCTGTTTATTGTGGCAAACGGAGTTAAAAGGGCCTCTTTTGTTGCATAACTGGCACTCGGCATTTTGGGTGGGGCAATCTTCACACCGATGCAGCCTTTTCCTGCCACAATGACAACACACTAATGATGGCTACAGCACTCTTCTCTTTTTCTCTGTTTGGGGTTAGGTGCACTGCAATCTTTTCGTGACATAAACTGGACTGTGACAACCTGTTTTTCTTCACGGTATTTATTTTTTTGCCTCAAATTAAACTTTTGTTTTGCTTTTAAGAACCCACTTGGTTTGAAAATCTAATGCACTATTTGAAGAGCAGGAACGTTCTCCTGCTGTCATGGTCAAAATTTATTCCTAAACCAACATCTTAATGAAACAGGGAATTTAGTTGATTATTTCATTGCTGTTTGTGAGATCTAGTTGTGTGCAAATTCGCTGCTGTGTTTCTTCTTACCAGAAACCACATGGAAGCTAAACGAAATACACCAAGCACAGCTAACAGGTGCAGAATGTGCTAAAACTGCAAAAATGGATTGCCAGAATATATTCCTAACAATGTCATATTAAAACAGCACTTTGAGCAACATAGACATCCCACTATTGTGGATGACTTCAAAGAATGCACCAGGAACACCTACATTACTCCACTTCAAAAGTAATAATTGACTGTAAAGCACTTCAGCATGTCCTGAGATTTGTTTTCCTTTTTCATGGGATGTGGGTGTTAGTGGACAGGCCAACATCTAATTGCCCTTCAACTGAATAGCTTGCTAGGCCATTTCAGAAGGCTGTTAAGAGTCAACCACATTGCAATGGGTCTGGAGTCACATGAGGGCCAAACCAGGTAAGGACAGCAGATTTCTTTCCCCTAAAGGATATTAGTGGACCAGATGGGTTTTTACAACAGTCATAGTTACCATTACTGAGACTAACTTTATATTCCAGATTTATTAATTGAATTTAAACTCCACCAGCTGCCGTGGTAGGATTTGAGATCATGTCCCTAGGGCATTAACCTGAGCCTCAGGATTACTAGTCCAATGACATTACCACCAAACCACCATCTCCCCTGTGAGCAGTGCTATATAAATGTAAGTTCTTTTACTAAAACTAATTAAATTGAGATTTGGTAGCGATTATTACGGAGTGATGGCAATAACTGCAAGTGATATTTGATTACAATAGGCAAGAGTCCGTGCTCAGTGAAGTGAGCCATGTTATAATGTTCCATATCAATATTATCAACAGGAGAGTTTTGCTACAGTCTTTTCATTGTGCTCATCTACTTTAATTCAACTTCAGCGGGGGCACAAAATTGGTGGTAGCAGATTGGTTGCATGTTATACACTCGACCCGATTTTTGTCCTGTTGAATATAATGGAAAGGAAATTGGGTGTGTTATATTAGGGAAGGCAGATCTACTCCTGCCCATTATGCATCCCTACAGAAGTTGACTTTCACTCCCACAGAATTTTTAAAAATTAATCAACCGGTTTTGATCAAACCAGAAGCACATCTTTTGGTTTATTGATCTACCTTGGGTGCTGTGTGAGGACTCTTCTCCCCCCCAGGCCAGCACTATTACCCTTCATGTCATGCCTCTCCCTCCTCATACCTGTACTATTAACATTAGTCTTCCCCAAGCAGCTGCCACTGTGATCTTCAAGGCCTTTCTGCCACTGTGCTCCTAAATAAAACATAAATCAGAATATGTAAATAAATATTAGCCTCCTATTTTGTACAGCTGTTGCTGACATTTTTAATTACCAGGATTCCAGTCTTTGATAAGATTGAAAGTTGTTTGAAAAGTGTATTGATAAGTTCATCCATATTGAAAACATCAAGCCTACAAAACCCTATCTCATCTTGCCATGTATTTGGCACTTTGGTGTTCGCCACCCTTTCTCATTCTAAATTTCTATGTCCACATTTCTAATGGAAACTGCCTATGTAAACTTGACACACTATAATTGCATCCCCTACCAATGCTAATATTGTAGTTCTTCATTTTTGTATTTTCCTGCTCCTCAGCTCATATTACAGCAATGTTCTTGGTGTAATGTGTGCTTAAAAGCCTACTATTGAATTAAGCCTAGTTCTTAAGGTGTTAAAGTTGCAGGGCAGCAGGGCTGGGAAAAGTAGGGCTGGATTTTCCCACCCCGTGGAGATGGGTTTGAAAGCAGCATTGGAGGCTGGACGTGCAGGAAAATAGGGGAGAGCTCGGTAGGGATGTCTCCTCGATGCATTCCCACCTCTGGGAGACTTTCCCAAAGCCAGGTTAGGAACAGGTTTGGCTGCTCACCCCACAGAGGTGGGCAGCCAATTAATCCAAATAAACCCCCACTTCGGGGCCATTTTATGAGCCGATATTTTCCCGCTGTCGGAGCAGCCCACACCCACTCTGCCACCAGCTCAAATGAGGCAGCCTTGGGCCAGAAGGTTGGGTGGCCATCGGAGTCAGAGCCTGCATGTCCCATTGAGGAGCCACGGAGTTGGAAGACCACAACGCACCTGCCACTAATCCTGCGGGGGTCAATTTCCCCTCCGCCCCAATGATTCTGCCCACTTTGGGTCTCTTTATTTTATTACTAATATGCAGTCAATTTAGGGCGCCTCTATGTTGAGGCACCCTGATGCTCACCTTCCCACCTGCCTGAGCAGCATCCAGCTCAGCCTCAGCCTCGGGAGTCTGCTTGTTGTGATTAGTAGAGCATAGTGTGTGCTGCTAACGTGGGGCAGACTCAGCACCCCCATATCAGCTTAATGTCGGGGCTCTGGCGCCCACTGGAAAATCCAGCTCAAAGATTCAAATTCAGACAGGGTACATCTTCAACAAATGTTAGTTAGTTTGGCACTTATTCCAGTGGAGTAACTTCATTCATTTGAGCCCAACTGGACTAGTTGCCAGAATATCCTGCTGCGATTCTGCCTCCTGAAGTCAGAATTAACAAAAAAAGGGAGAGCCCAGGGTCAAATTTGTGTTTTCGAGTTCATATATCAAGAGGGACGGGTTTTTATATCCTCTAGGCTATAAATCAACATTCAGCAGTTTGAGCCAACTCTGGAATGTGAGGGATGTGGGGCCGAATTTTCAAAACGGGGTCAGGAATCTCACACCTGGATAAATTCTAGATCTCGACCCAGTATCTCAATTTTATCTTTATCACCCCTGCAACAAACCTAATAACTGTACATTAGCATGCACCAGACTGTACGTGTTTGCCAAAATCGCCTTTAAGTATTGCAGTGCCGACCTCCCCGGCCCATTGACAAGCTCCTTTATGAGCCATTAATTGGAGGTGAGCAGTTTACCCGTTCCCTCCCCCGCCACTAACACTTTGAAAATTTCAGACTGTCCCGGAGGTGTGGGCACACTGAGATGACCTCCGGGATCATGACTTTGAAATGGTGCCCGCACCTGGTCCCTACCCCACTGGCATTTAAAACTCCGGCCCATCTGCTTACTAGTGAAACTGACACCAGTGAACCTGAAATCTTCGACAGTTTCTAAATTTGGAACAAAGTCAGAGCAGTCATAGGGATAGCTGGCGGTACTCTTCTGAACTGGTTAAATCACGACATGCACAGTGAAACATTTTGGCCAATAAAACGTCTAGATGTTTGAGGCTGAAAATAGGGGAATATGTTCCATTGTCCAGTACTGCCACATCTTAATGTCAACAAAAAAAAATGTTATTAAAGAATCCCAGGGTAACTGTGAATACAATAAGTTAACACATTGAATGCTTGATTTATAAGTTCCCATAACTTTAAGTAATCATAATTTATCTTAGAATGTCAGTGAGTCATACCTAGCATAAAGGAAGATGGCTGTGGTTGTTGGAGGTCAATCATCTCAGCTCCAGGACATCACTGCATGAGTTCCTCAGGGTAGTGTCCTAGGCTCAACCATCTTCAGCTGCTTCATCAATAACCTTCCTTCCATCATAGGGTCAGAAGTGAGGATGTTCGCTGATGATTGCACAATGTTCAGCACCATTCACGACTCCTCAGATACTGAAGCAGTCCATGTCCAAATGCAGCATGATCTGGACAATATCTAGGCTTGGGCTGCTAAGTGGCAAGTAACATTCGCGCCACACAAGTATCAGGCAATGACCATCTCCAACAAGAGAGAATGTAACCATCACCCCTTGACATTCAATGGCATTACCATCGCTGAATACCCCATTATCAACGTCCTGGGAGTTACCATTGACTGGAAACTGAACTATAAATATAAAGAGCAGGTCAGAGGCTAGGAATTGTGCGATGAGTAACTCATCTCCTGACTGCCCAAAGCCTGTCCACCATCTACAAGGCACAAGTCAGGAGTGTTATGGGTTACTCTCCACTTGCCTGGATGAATGCAGCTCCAACAACAGTTGTGATATTAACTGAGGGTTAAATGTTGGCGAGGACTCTGGGGATAGCTCCCTACCCTTTTGTGAAATAGTGCTATAGGATCTTTTACATCCACCTGACAGGGCATTTGGGGTCTCAGTTTAAAGTCTCAGCTTAAAGTTTTCCTCAGTACTGCATTAGCATTCCTGCTATCTCCAGTTGTGTGCCACCTCATCCCGTAAGAGAGCAAAGTATATCAGTGAGTGCCGTACAATTTGTTTGGGTGATGTGGCTGTCATGCATGAATAGCTGGCAATGTGTGCAAGCTGTGAGAGGTGGGTCTGAGGCTTGCAGCGGTGCTAAGTGTATGAGGGTACAGTGAAGCATGTGAATGTTAGGCATAAGTATGGATTGATAGAGATTATTGTTAGATGAGTGATAGGTGTGTGGTGAATTATGTAGCAACTGAGGCTAGTGGTGCAATTGGTAAGACATGACATTTGAAGGTGCAACCCTTGATTACTCTCACAGCAATGCATTTAGGCCCTTGGGATTTGGTTCCTGGCATTGACCTCCACAGCTGTGTGCTCCCACTAACTTTACACAGTTTGTCTGGAGGGCCTCCGATCACATCCCTGCAACCCAAGCCATTTGTGCAGTGGAGCTACTTTTAGGGGGCCTATAAACTACTCTCAACAATGACTTATTTCCCTTGCTATTTCTAAGTCAGAATTTTCCCGTTGGCGTGTGGGGACGGGCCCTGCACATCCATGCATAAAATGACGCGCGGTGACGTCAGGCGAGCATCCCGACGTCACTGTGCAGCATCGCGATATTTTGTTGGGCAGGCGCACGATGATGTCTGATGCGCGCCCACCATTAATTAACAGGCCACTTCAGGCCCTTGACTCACCAATTGATGACGATTTTTTGACGCCCGTGCAATCTTCAGGTCAGCGCAAGGGCGCAAAGGACAGCTGGGAAGGAGAGATTTGTATAAACCTCATCCACGGGTGGGATAAGAGGGCTCACTGGGATTGCGAGTGTGCACTGTCGGGTTTTTTTTCAAAGTTACTGATACTTGCCTGTGTGATCTGCAATACTTCAAAACACATACCAGCTGCTTTGTCTGGACTCTTAACCTACAGGTCAGCGCTCTGCAGTGAGTCATCTTTTCTGGGCCTGCAGGTTTCTAGAAGCCTTCCCTTAGATTGGGAATGGGAGCTGAACTGTCCACTGGAGGCAGCTCCTCTGAGGAGGAAGGAAGGGCAAGAAGGGGGAAAAGGCCAGGAGTGCACATTCAGCCTCCAGGGGAGCCACCTTTGAGAGGCAGGCACAGGCACAAGGGGTGCAGGGCCAAGAGGTAGTCCAAGGCAGAAGGGGCCGCAGAAGTCGCCACTATCCCGCTGCCAGGGTATACAGGCAGCGAAGCAGCTACCTCAATATGTCTGAGGTGCAGCGCCAAAAGAGGCTCCATCTCTCAAGGGAGACAGTCAACTATATCTGTCAGATGATTGGGTCTGAGATCTCCGATAACTGTGTGGGTGGACACCCCATGCCAGTGGCTCTGAAGGTCACAGCTGCCCTCAACTTCTACGTCTCTGGCTCCTTCTAGGGCTCGGTGGGTAATCTTTGCGGTGTCTCCAATCAGCTGCCCACACTTCTGTCAAGCAGATCACAGATGCTCTGTTCAGCCGTGCATTGACCTTCATCCATTTCCGTTGGGACCAGGCAAGCCAGACACAGTGAGCCAGAGGCTTCGTGGCCATTGCTGGCTTCCCCCGCGTCCAGGGTGCTATAGACTGTACACATGTGGCCATCAAGGCACCAGCAGGTGAGCCTGGTGCCTTCGTCAACAGGAAGGGCTTCCACTCCATGAACGTGCAGATAATGTGTGACCACAGGATGCTGATTCTACAAGTCTGTGCAAGGTACCCAGGCAGCGCTCACGACGCCTACATCCTCAGACACTCCCAGGTACTGGGTCTCTCCAGTGCTCCAGCCCGGATGGATGGATGGCTGCTGGGTGACAAGGGCTACCCCCTCAGAAGGTGGCTCATGACGACTCTCCGCCATCCAAGAACAGAAGCTGAGCATCGGTACAATAGGAGCCACGGATCCACAAGGGCTGTGGTGGAGAGAAC
Organism: Cetorhinus maximus; assembly: GCF_964194155.1. Lineage (NCBI taxonomy): Eukaryota > Metazoa > Chordata > Chondrichthyes > Lamniformes > Cetorhinidae > Cetorhinus > Cetorhinus maximus. The sequence goes on along the minus strand of NC_135881.1, from coordinate 140,979,869 downwards.
CATCAGTCTTCTCAAGATGCGCTCCCAATGCCTAGACCGCTCAGGGGGCGCACTCCAGTACCCCCAGATCATGTGTCTCTGATAGTGGTTGCATGCTGCACTCTCCGCAATCTTGCGCTGGAAAGGGGGGACGCTGTGGACGATGACGCAGTGGCTGCTGCTGCACACGATGAGTCCAGCAGTGAGTCCGAGGATGAGCAAGCACAGGGCAATGATGAGGAGGTAGAAGCTGACTCGGGCATACTGCAGGGAGGCAGGGACACCCAAGAGGCTTTAATCTTCAGCTAGCACACCACAGATGGATCTCCAGGACAAGCCTGGGTGTAGGCTCCATACTCGATACATAAGTGCAAAATCTGCCAGGTTAGGAACAGTAACTGAGGTCCTTGTTAATAAAGCTGAATGTCCCAGAAATCACTCATAACATTGTTGGTAACCATCCACCTATAAAAGAAAAGAGGCAACTCAGCCAAGGTGACAGGTCTGAATTTAATATGTCAAGCAAACAAAGTTATGTTAAAAAAAAGACAATAGTGTTACAAATCAGAACAAATCATAAGGACTTCATCTCGGGCCAACAAAAATAGCACCAGTGATAAACCCGTGGTGTGCCTAAGGTGCCTTATGTTTACGTTTCCAGGTGCTACGTCTTGGTGCTGACCCCTTGCTCAGAGTGGCTCCTGAGACAGCCTGCTCACTCTGCTGTCCTGTTGGCCTCGATGACCTTGGCGGTCGTCCTCTGGCCCGTGGAGCCTGTTCTGACCCCGCCTGGGAGGGAGCTGCCAGTTCCACAGCTGGCATCTCCCCAGTCGCCGCAGCCTCACCGGATGCAACGGTCACTGGGGGAGGGGTGGAGGAGCTGCCGCCCTTATCTGGAGCGCCCTGAGAGGTTCCCACAGAGATGCCAGGCAGCTGCTGCGCTGTCATAAGGTCGCTTCAGACCTCCCTGCTCACTGTGGATAGATGGGCACCAAGCTGGGAAACTTGATGCCCAGACCATCTCCCACACTGGCACTGACCAGCTGAGGTCAATGCCGATGTGAGGGCTTGCTGATCAGAGCGCATCCCCAGGAGGCCCTGACGGGTCTTCTGGAGGAGCCTCTCCCACGAGAGTCGCCACTCTCTCCATGGAGGACGCATGGCGCTCGGACATGAAGCTCATTGCTTCAGTGAATGTCCGCGTCGACTCCTCCACCATGGAAACCAAGCCAAGCATAGCCTCATGTATCTCCCCCAGATGCTCCCGCGCACCCGACTGCATTTCCTGCCTCTGCTGCGTCACAGACGACTCCAGAGGAACATCATCAAGCACCGATTGAGCATGTACCTGGTCCCCTGCAGTCCTCCGACTGCTGGCGCCATGGGCACTCTCTGTCTCTGCCAGTTCCTCCAGCGACTGTGAAGTGCCCTCACCGTTGTGCCCCGGGGCACTAGCCAATCTTCTAACTCCCACCGAAGTGCTTGTATCTGTGCTGGTGCCTGCCTGGCAGAGATGGTGTGACGCTGGTGAGACCTCAGGGCCCTCAGTTGTGAGAGGGGGCCTCTGCTGCTCCTCCTCCCGGCCCTGCTCCGCTGATGCTGAAAGGAAGAACAAGGACATTGGATCAGTTAACGTGGAGATAATGACAAAGTGCATCCCTGTCCCCCGGATCATTATGTGCTCAACCTTCCTTAAGCAATGGTCAAGCCATGTTGCAAAATTCAATCAATTAACGTTCAGCACTGCCATGGTTGTTGGGAGAACAATGCTGACCTCACTGTTGGGCATAAATACCTGACCTTGGCACCCCAGCCTCACCAACACCAGTGGACCTGGGCGCATGGCGCCACTCCAGATCTGGGGCTTCCTGCTTGAAGCGGCTAAGAATAGTGATCTGTACCTGGCCGCCGCCAGTCCCCACACGCTCTGCCGTGTTATGAGCATTCTTCTCCTGAAAATGAGAGACGAGCATTGATTAGCGAAAATTGCACATGGACTCTCTTCGCGCACGGCCCACCCCAACCAGAGTGGGACATATCAGGGCTCCAGTGTCTCCTCACCCCGCTGCTGCCGAACACTCACACACAGATCCTAGGCTTGCTCCCCACCCCGCCCTTGGCCACATGCTGCCTACATCACATTAGGCACCACACGGTATATCCTTCCATAGCAAGGAGATGCAATCACGTGGAGCACAGAGGGCAGCAGATGGTTCGTTGCCACGCCACCTTGAAGCTCCCCTCCCAGCATGTCATCATCCTAACTTGGACATGTCCTGGACTTCAAGCACAGCGCCTAGGTGTAGCTCCTGCAGGTTGCCCCAAACTAGTTATGTGAGACTCAGTGTAACACATGCTGTGGGCGCAATACACATCTCTTCATCACCCTCTCAGGCTGACCTCGGTATGGGCAATATCTGCTGGCCCACCCAGCAAAGGATACATGCCGTCAATGATTCAGTGCAGTCACTACACTCTGGGAAGGGGGGGTGGGGGGGTAGTGGTGCCAGGGGGGCAATCCGACCTGTTGAATGAATGACCAATGCCAACATGGTACTCACCTTGCCAGAGCACAACAAGTTGTTGAAATGCTTGCGACACTGGATCCAGGTGCGCCGCACCACGTCGCGGGAGCTCACCACCTCCACCACCTCCTCCCAGGCACTTTTCATCATGTGATGGTCCTCCTGCTCCCATCCTGGGGAACCAGCACCTCCCGCCGCGCTGCCACTTCCTCGAGGAGGGCAACAAGGCAGTCATTCAAGAAATGAGGGGCACATTCGCCCCCCGACCCACCCTTCTTCTCCGTTGGCCTACCCTCTGGACTTGCATGAACTTCATTGCCCCTCTGCACAGCCCTTTGTTCAGACACTGAGCGCAGCCTTTCCAAGGCTGCCAGGGCCTTCCTTTATACAGGCCGCCGGGTTGCCATTGGACCTGGTGGCCTGAGCGCGCCCGCCGCCGCCCGCCCACTCCCATTGTGCACGGGAGTCATGAAGTATGCTGGGCAGGCCTTAAATGGCCCAACCATGTAAAATGGCGACGTGGACCCGATCGTAAGCGGCGATCGGGCCGGAGTCCGCCCGCTTCCGTTCACCCGCCCCACTCCCCCGGCCAACCAGAAAATCTCCTAATCGCTGTCCAAACTGATTCTACATCCTGGTCATCTGAGCCAAGATCATTTCTCACTCTTGTACTGATCTCATCCCTTATTAACAAAGGTACCCAACCTCCTTTTCTTCCTATTCTTTTGAAATGTCAAATATCCTTGAGTCTTCAGTTCCCAGTCTTGGCCATCTTGTAAACACATCTCTGTAAAGGCTATTATACCATGCCCATTTATTTCTATTTGCACCAGCAATTCATCTATCTTGTTACGAATGCAGAGCGTTATGACCGGGATAGGAGGAGTGCACAGTTTACCTAGCCCCGCTACTCTGCAGGTCGCACCATTAGTTTAAAAGTTTAACTCATTCATCAAAATTATTGACCTTTGTTACTGATTAAAAGAGACTTTAACCAGGCTTCTTTCAATAAACTCAGAATGATTGATTTATTATAAAACAATTTTTTTTTTGAAACCAGTTGCAAGAACTGGTTAACACACAATTGTACTCACTCTGGAAATATAACTATCTATCCCTTTCAAAAATACCCCAGCACGCATGCATGCAAACGAACAAACAAAGGACAAACAGATAGGGTCTTCTGCAGAGATGGGATTTAGAAGATAGGTATAAAAAAGGATAAAGCTTTCAGGGTCTAGATGCTGTAGATCTGGCGCTCTCTCATGTCAAGACGGGCTGCTGGTCCTGGTAGATGTCTGGAAGTTCTCACCAATGGCTTCAGTGTGGAGGAAAATATAGAGCTGGACCAATTCTTCTTGTCTTAGCTTTGCAGGTGCAAAATGCAGACTAGTTACACTCAGATGCGGATTCTCTGGTTATTGGTTTGTAACCACACACAGAGTTTCATCCAAGGCAGAGAGAGAGAGTCAGTTAGGGTAGCCTTTCTGCTCAGCATATTCCCCAACAGGATTGAATTCACAAAATGACAGGTTCAAAACTTAAAGCTTGCCTCTGCTATGTGATTTGCAATAAATCACTTGACCGTGCCTTTACCAGTCTTTTTCCCCCTATCAATTAAAGTGATTACAGTTCAAAACAAATAACAGCTCTTAAGTACCATTCTGATCAGGCGATTTCTTGGATAAGACATGCTTATTGATTCCAAGTGAATTTATGACCCTTTCTAAAACAAACTCCAGGTCGTCCTCCAAATGTCCAGATAAGGCAATGTCTCCATATTTTAAAAGAAAAATCGGTTTTAAAAGATGTGATTCTAACAAGAGTGCAGTTGCATAAAAAAGCCTTTAATTCTGTCTTTTTAACATTTTTCCTACTCTGACACTCTTATATTTGTTGGTTGTTTGTTAGTGTACTCTGTCCCTTCCTGTCACCCTCTACTTACCATTACCCATGTCGCTACCCTGCACTATTGCCTTGACCTTTCTCATTAACTTTTTAAATGTCCCCTCATGTGAACTCTCTCTGTCACTATTTAGCTTAAAGCCCCCTCTACAGTCTTAGTTAACCGATTCATCCAGACCCCAGTCCCAACACAGTTCAAGGGAAGCCCATCCTTGTTGAGGGTCCAAGGCAAGAAAGAGTGGTAAGCAGACAAGTAAAAAAAACACAGATGTGTCTAAAGGAGGTGTGAATGACAGCATCATGAACACCTGCCATCCAAAAAGAATCAAAGTGAGGAAAGAGGAAGGAAACAAAATGGGAGCAGAGGTTACTAACTGAAATTGTTGAATTCAGTGTTGAATCTGGATGACTGCAAAGTGCCTAATTGAAAGATGAAGTGCTGCTCCTTAAACAATGAAGTCTAGCTTCTTTGGATCATTCCAGGAGGCTGAGGATAGAGAGGTCAGAGTGGAAGCCAGGTGGAGAATTTGACTTCTTTGTTAATCTTCTTTTCAGGATTCACCATTTTGTGTTTATTTCTCCACCTTATTTTCCTCCCACAATGTATCACCCCACATCTCACTGCAGAACGTTCATCTGACATCTATCTGCCCCATCTGCTAACCTGTCTACACTCTCCTGGAGCTGTTTAAGTTAAATATGTTCTCTATTTTTGTGTCATTTGCAAATTATAATATTGTGCCCTCTCCACACAATTCCAGCTTATTTATCTATATTGGAAAATTGGAAAAAGAAATGGTCCCAACCCTAATCCCTGAGGGATACCACTGTTAACATCCCTCCAGTCTGAAAAAAATTAGTAACCATTACTGTCTGTTTTATGTCCTTTAGCTATCGTCCTATCCTCCCTTTAATATGTGCCTAAAATTAATCATGGAGCCTCCTATGTGGCACATTATTAAATGCCTTTGAAAAAATATTTAACTGACATCCACTGCATTTCCTTTAATATCACACTTTCTTGTTTCCACAAAGGACTCTTACTAAATATGTCAGGCATGACTTGTGTTTGACAAATCCGTGCTGTTGTCCTTGTCTTTCTAAGGGAGTATTCATTTTAATCTGTGCAGTGACTTCTAAAAGCTGACCTACTACTAATTTTAGACTGACAGTTTTGTAGTTACATGCTTATAGCTTTTTCTGGACCAGAGCTGTATTGCTTCTGAAAAATTTTGGAGAACTTTGAATGAAAAGTCGTCAGAGACTGATGGCATGCCTAGGATGTTGAACAAATTCAGACAGGAGGTAGAAAAAACTCTGGCTGTATTTTTCCCAATGCACCTTAAATATGCAAATTGTTTCATAGTTCTAAAGAATAGATAGAATCATAGAATAACTACAGGACAGAAGAAGACCATTCAGCCTGCTGTGTCCATGCTGATTCACTGTAAGAACTACTCAGCTAGTGCCACTCCACTGCTTTTTCCTAATAGCTCTGCAATTTTTTTTCACTTTAGATAAATACCCAATTGCCTTTTGAAAGCCATGATTGACTCTGCCTCCACCACAATCTCAGGCAGTGCGTTCCAGATCTTAACCATTCACTGCAGAGAAAAGATTTTCTCAGGTCACCATTGTTTCTTTTGCAAATTGCCTTAAACAAAATGTAATATCTGAGAAGGATAGACTGGGTGACTAAATAAAGTAAGAAGAAATAATCTACATCATGCCTTTCGTGACCTTAGGGCATCTGGAAAGCCCTTTATAGCCAGCTAATTTGGTTGACGTGTAGCTACTGTGATGATGTAAAGAAACATGGCAGTCAGTCTGCACATAGCAAAGTCCCTCAAACAGCAGTGAGATACATCAGCAGGTAATCTGCTTTTAGTGATATAGATCGAGTGGTAAATGATGACCATGATAATGGATAGAACTCCTCTGCTATTTCAATAGTGCTATAAGATCTTTCACATTTACCCGAGAGGACAGACCTATTAGTCTAATAGAGTTATGGGCAAATTCTTTGGAATTAATTTTTCGATGGGCATTGGGATCACCACGTTGGCATTATATGCAGCAATGTGATTGACTCTTAAATGCCATCCGAAATGGCCTATCAAGCCACTTAGTTGTATCAAACCGCTAAAAAGTCTAAAAGGAATGAATCCGGACGGACAAACCGGCATCGAACTAGGCACCAGAAACATCAACAGCAAACTGAGCACTGTCAACCCTGAAAAGTCCTCCTTACTAACATCTGGGGGCTAGTGCCAAAATTGGAAGAGCTGTCTCACAGACTAATCAAGCAACAACCTGACATAGTCATCCTCATGGAATCATACCTTAGAATAATGCTCCAACACCACCATCACCATCCCTGGGTATGCCCTGTCCCACCGGCAGGACAGATGCAGCAGAGGTGGTGGCACAGTGGCATACAGTCAGGAGGGACTTACCTGGGAGTCTTCAACATCGACTCCTGACCACATGAAGTCTCATAGCATCAGGTCAAACATGGACAAGGGAGCCACCTGCCAATTACCACGCACCGTGCCCTCCCCACCATCCCTTCAACTGATGAATCAGTGCTCCTCCATGTTGAACACCACTTGAAGAAAGCACTGAGGGTGGCAAAGGTGCAGAATGTACTCTGGGTGGGGGACTTCAATGTCTATCACCAAGAGTGGCTCAGTAACACCACTACAGACCGAGCTGGCCAAGTGCTAAAGGACATAGCTGCAAGACTGGGCCTGCGGCAGGTGGTGAAGGAACCAACAAAAGGGAAAAACATACTTGAGTTCATCCTCACCAACCTGCCTGCCGCTGATGCATCCGTCCAAGACAGTATTGGTAGGAGTGTCCACCGCACAATCATTGAGGAGCCGAAGTCCCATCTTCACATTGAGAATACCCTCCAATCTGTTGTGTGGCACTACCAGTGTGCTAAGTGGGATAGATTTCGAATAGGTCTAGCAAGTCAAGACTAACCAACCATGAGGTGCTGTGGGCCTTCAGCAGCAGCAGAATTGTACTCAACCATAATCTGCAACCTCATGGCCCAGCATATCCCCACTCTACCATACCAAACCAGAGGATAAACCCTGGTTCAATGAAAGGTGTAGGAGGGCATGCCAGGAGCAGCACCAGGCATACTTAAAAATGAGGTGTTAATCTGGTGAAGCTACAACTCAGGGCCACTTGTGTGCCAAACAGCAAGCAATAAACAGAGCTAAGCAATTCCACAAACAACGGATCAGATCTAAGCTCTGCAGTCCTGCCATATCCAGCCGTGAATGGTGGTGGAGAATTAAACAACGCACTAGAGGCTGAGGCTCCACAAATATTCCCATCCTCAATGATGGAGGAGTCCAGCACATCAGTGCAAAAGATAAGGCTGAAGCATTTGCAACAATTTTCAGCCAGAAGTGCCGAGTGGATGATCCATCTCAGCCTCCTCCAAAGGTCTCCAGCATCACAGATGCCAAGCCTCCAGCCAATTCGATTTACTCCACGTGATATCAAGAAACGGTTTAAGGCACTGGGTACTGCAAAGGCTATGGGCCCTGACAATATTCCAACAATAAGACTTGTGCTCCAGAACTGGCCGCGCACCTAGACAAGCTGTTCCAGTACAGCTACAACACTGGCATCTACCCAGCAATGTGAAAAATTGTCCATGTAAGTCCTGTACATGAAAAGCAGGACAAATCCAACCCAACCAATTGCCGCCCCATCAGTCTACTCTCCATCATCAGTAAAGTGATGGAAGGGGCCATCAACAGTGCTATCAAGTGGCACTTGCTTAGCAATAACCTGTTCACTGACACTCAGTTTGGGTTCTGCCAGGGTCACTCAGCTCCTGACCTCATTCAACTCTCCATTGGTTGGAGCCATGCCTAACACAGAAGAGGATGGTTGTGGTTGTTGGAGGTCAGTCATCTCAGCTCCAGGACATCGCTGCAGGAGTTCCTCAGGGTAGTATCCTAAGCCCAACCTTCTTTAGCTGCTTCATCAATGACCTTCCTTTCATTATAAGGTCAGAAGTGGTGATGTTCGCTGATGATTGCACAATGTTTACCACCATTCCTGACTCCTCAGGTACTGAAGCAGTCTGTATCCAGATGCAGCAATACCTGGAAAGTATCCAGGCTTGGGCTGACAAGTGGCAAGTAGCATTCACACTATACATGTACCAGGCAATGACCTTCTCCAACAAGAGAGAATCTAACCATTGCGCCTTGATATTTAATGGGATTACCATCGCCGAATCCCCTACTATCAACATCCTGGGGTTTTATTGACCAGAAACTGAACTGGACTAGCCATATAAAGGGGGCGCAGGGCGGGGGGCGAGGCAGTGGCATAGTGGTATCGTCACTGGACTGGTATTCCAGAGACCCAGGGTAATGCTCTGGGGACCCGGGTTCGAAATAAAAATCTTGAATTGAAAGTCTAATGATGACCACAAAAAATCATTGCCAATTGCTGTAAAAATACCATCTGGTTCACTAATGACCAAAAAGGACTAATGTCCTTTCGGGAAGAAAATCTGCTGTCCTTACCTGGTCTGGCCCACTTGTGACTGCAGACCCACAGCAATGTGGTTGACTCTTAAAATGCTCTCTAAACAAAGGCAATTAGGTCTAGTCAGCGACACCCACATCCCATGAATGAATATAAATAAATAAATAAATAACTTGGCTACAAGAGCAGGTCAGAGGCTAAGAATCCTATGGTGAGTAACTCACTCCCTGACTCCCCAAAGCCTGTCCACCATCTACAAGGCACAAGTCAGGAGTGTGATGGAATACTCTCCACTTGCCTGGATGACTGCAGCTCCAAGAAGCTTGACACCATCCAGGACAAAGCAGCCTGCTTGATTGGCACCCCATCCACAAACAGTGTCTGCAGTGTGTACCATCTACAAGATACACTCTGCTAACTCACTAAGGCTCCTTAGACAGCACCTTCCAAGCCCATGACGACTGCCATCTAGAAGGACAAGGGCAGCAGACACATGGGAACACCACTGCCTGCCTGGAAGTTCCCCTCCAAGCCACTCACCATCCTGACTTGGAAATATATCGCTGTTCCTTCACTGTTGCTAGGTCAAAATGCTGGAACCCCCCTCCCTGACAGCACTGTGGGTGTACCTACACTACATGGACTGCAGCGGTTCAAGAAGGCAGCTCACCACCCCTTTCTCAAGGGCAATTGGGGATGGATAATAAATACTGGCCTAGCCAGTGACACCCACATCCCATGAATGAATTTTAAAAATGCAGACATTTTTTCAAGATTTCCCGTGAAGACTGGTTCATTCTTAGCCATTGCGTTACATGTAAATAACTTGACATACACAAATGGCATGCCAGTATCTCCCAGATAAATTAGCGAGAAAACTCTGAAGGAAGTGATGCTCAGTACAGCACTCAATTGCAGTATTTCCCATATAGAACTGAACTGATTGTAGATCAGGGCTGTTTCCTATGGGATTTAAGAGGCATTTTTCCAACAAGGTATAGAGAGATTGTTAGAGGAACTTCACCACGAGCACACATAAATAATCCGTCAGAAAGCAGTATCAAGAAGCTATTTTTGGTATGAAAAGATAGAGATATCGAAGAGTTGGTGAAAAGTTGAGAAGTGTATCTCAGAATGAGAAATTACCCAACCAAGGTTCTTTTCATTTCAGGGCCAAACACGAGGAAACCATGGGAACGAGTACATGTTGATTTTTTTGAAGTGGAAAGTGTACCTTAGTTTGGTCAATAGCTATAGCAAATAGATAAATGTTGAGCCTATGCACATTACCACAAATGCCAACACCTTTCTTTTTTTGGTTTACAGTTTATGGGTTGCCAGAGGTGTTGGTGTCAGATAATGGTCCACAGTTTACATCAAAAGAGTTTGAAATATTTCTAAGTAAGGATGGAGTCAAACACACCCTAATACCACCATATCACCCAGCATCGAATGATGCTGCAGAAAGAAGTGTACAGATCGTGAAAAAGCCTTCGCATAAATATTTGCTAGGTAACAGCTACGCAGGAGCTCCCATGTTTCTCTTCAACACAGGCTAGACAATTTTCTGTTCTCATACAGAATAAACCACCGTCTACAACAGGTTGCTCCCCTTAAGAATTAGTGTTTAAACACAATCCTAGAACAAGGTTTAAGTTTGCTTAAGCCTGACATCAATAGCAAACTAAGAGAAAAGCAAGACAATGTGAAGATGAGTCATGATACATGAGGCATGAAACTTAGAGAATTCAATGCTAGTCAGAAGGTGATGCTGAAAAACCACTGGCGTGATAAGAGATGTGATCAGAGTTATAAAGAAACTAGGTATGTTTACATAGCTAGTGAAGCTTGGAGAGAGACTACGTTAGTGTCATGTCGATCATTTGCTTGAACGAGGAAACCTGACAAAGGGAGAGCAGCCCCAAGTGCACATCAGGAAGAAAGTGAAAGTCACAAAGAAACTGAAAGTTTGCTAGTATCACAGAATCCACCGATAGAGAAAAATGAGCCAGGGTCTTTGATTAAGACAAATTAATCAATGCCGCAGTCCCAACCATTAAGTGGAGCTGGTAGTCAAAATCAAAGTTCAGGTTTAACACAGTCAGAGATGTTGAAAGAGCAGTGTGAAGCTAATGGAAATAGTAAGAGATACCCAGACAGGAAGAGAAAGAAACTAGATAGGTTAGTTGGAAGTATGTAGGATGGAAGGAGAAATAAGTTGTCCTTTTCATTACTTTTTCCAAATGGTTATATTTTTGTTAAACACATACTGATTTAAGGAAGACTATTTTAAAAAATCTAAATTACTCTGGCAATATCAGTGAGATATGTGTTTTAGTTCTGATTACAGTAAAAATAAATAAGCGGCCCAACCCCTTGAAATTTTCAAGTATTGTTGATGTTGGTTTATCATTGTATTCTGGAAAATTATGTACATATGCCATTTTATTTTTTAAGTGAGGAGGGAGTAGTGTAGAGTCCTCTCTGCTGCCCTTTCTGTTGTAAATAAAGTTGTTCGATAATGCTGCCTGCAGTTGAGCATGTGTAGTTTTCCTCTGTGCAATTACAACAAACTTGGTCTCCATGGGGCCAGAAAAATTTGTCTGTTGGAATCCCCATTCAAAATAAAATTAGTGAGCATTTATAAATGTTTAGGTTATGCAAAGAAAGCCAACATTCATTTGTTTCAGGCAAGTCATGTTGAGAATTTAATAGAATATTTTGAAGTAGCAGGTGCTTAGAGTGATAGACAGGATACTGTAGATAAAGTGCACATCGATTTTCAAAACGCATTAATTGAGGTGCCTGGCAAGAGGCAGGTTAGAAAATTTCAGCTGTGTGAGAAAAAAGAGAATCTTATGTTGTATAGCAGCTTTCTCAGCTTCAGAGTGTTCCAAAGTTCTTTATGGCGAATTAATTCTTTGAATTGTAGTCACTGTTGAAATGTAAAAAATTACAATGATAAATGAGGGAATATATCAGCGTAGATAGAAAGTTGGGCGATTGAGAGAAACAGAGTTAGAATAAATAGATGTTGCTCAGATTGGAGAAAGGTTGGTGGGATGTACCCAAGTGGTCAGTTCTTGGTTCATTTCTGTTCTCGGTATAGATTCATGATTTACTTGGGCTTAGATATAGGAAGCACAGTCTTGGTTAGACTGCGTGCCAAGACCAAAGTATGTAATGTCCTACTCTGTAACTTGCTGTTTGCTGATGATACCGCACTGGCATCCCATACTGAAGCTCACTTGCAGTAGTTTGTAGATTGGTTCTCCCGGTCTTGCAAGGAGTTTTGACTGACAATCAGCTTCAAGAAGACCAAAATTGTGCGCTTCATAAGAGACTCCACCTTCCATCAACATCGACAACCTCACTCTGCAGGTTGATGTGGACCAACAACAAATTAACCAAAAATACAAAGCTCTAGAAAATACAAAGTGCCAAGCTTGTGTTCTCAACTCCCTCCTTTACAGTAGAAAAGCATGGATAACTTATGCAAGTCAAGAAAAGCAACTGAACAGCTTCCACCTCCATTGCCTCAGATGAATATTGGGCACGTCCTGGTAGGACAGAGTGCTGAATACAAAAGTACACCAGTGTGCAGGGATTCCCAGCCTGTTTGCTTTCTTGACTCCAATGGCCAGGTCATATACATTGAATGGATAATGGTGAGCTTGCTATTGGCATGAGACCAACAGGTCTCCCACGCCTGTAATGCAAGGACGTCAGTAAGCGAGACCTCAAGATGACCAGGACCGGAGGTGATGCATTGGGAGTAGTTGCTGCTGACCAGAGTGCCTGGAGACAAGCAGCCAGGAAGGGTGTGGAAAAAGCAAAGGGCAAACAAAATTGCCAGATAGAAGAAAAGAGTTGGAAGGGAAAAACAGCAGTCAACTTCGGGCCAACACAGTTCATCTGTGCCAGCTGCGGAAGGGATTGCCACTCGCATATCAGCCTCTGCAGCCACAACAGATGATGCACAATACAGAAGTGACATACACCCTAGGTGCAGTTCACCTTCTCCCAAGACAGACGAATGCCGAAGACATAGGTCGGAATTTTCTGGCCCAGTTGGCGTCAGGGGTCATGGCTGGTGGGGCTGGCGGGGAGGCGAAATATGGTGAGAAGGCCAAAAATCATTTTCATGCTGGTGTGAAAGCACAGCGGGATCATCCAATGGTCTCCGCCATGGTGGAACGCCAAACACACTGGAGGCCAGCGTGAACCCGCTTTACATCCCGCTAATGCAATGCAAAGTAAAGTCCGACCAGAATCATCCCCCCCACACCAGAATTACTGTTACGCCGGCAGGAAAACACGTCAGCTTAGAACACGTCTGGATAAGTGTGATGAGCAGAGGTTGGGACTTACTGTTAGGGCCTTGCTCACATCATGGACATCCAAGGAGCAGAAAATGCTGGGGCCCTACAGCTGCCGGACCCCGGATCGTGCACCGCACACTGAGTGGATTCTTGCAGACATGGCTGTGCCACGAAGCAGCTCTCAGAAGATGGGAAGTCTCCGTGTTGATGCCTCGGGTCTGCTTTGGAACATCATGGCCTTGGCCTTGGGCTGACACAGATGAGCGGTGATGGGGGAGAGAGGAAGGTCTAGGTGTGTATAAGAGAGGAGTTGGCAAAGGGGAGGAGGGAGTATGGGGGAGGAAGGTGTAATGGGGGAGCATGCAACAAGTGGGGAGGCAGGTGTAAGAGGGAGGAAGATGTAAGGGAAGGAGTTTGGAGGGGGAAGGAGTTCAGGGGGAAGGACTTCAGGCAGAGAAAGGTGTTCAGGTGGAGGAAGGAGTTTGGAGGGGAAGGAGTAAGGGTGGAGGGTGGAGTAAGGGTGGGGGAGGGAATAAGGGTAGAGGAAGGAGTAAGGGTGGGGGGGGCGATGCCCAAATGAACATGCAAGGGAGGGGTCTGTGCAGACAATGGCTGCCTGCTGGGGATCAAACTGAGGGTGGGTGTGGTAGGAGGGAATAGTGAGTATGAGAGGGGACAGAGTAAGCCAGAAGGGTGGGAGGGTGAGGGCGCGACTTCTACCAGTAGTGGTAGAAGGGACGGTGAGAATAGTTGGTGGGGAATCAGAGACAGACACGGATCCTGGGGATGGGAAGGAGGAAAATGGGGAGGTTAATGTAGATGGAGGTGGAATTCTCAGGAACGTAAGGAACGTGCATGTTCACCTGGACATCCTAGAAAGAAAGGGGTTCCAGCTGATAGGTGGTGGGGGGAGGTGGAAAGTGATGCCATGGGGGTCAACAGTGATGGGGGAAAGGACATGGACGACTGGGGAATGGGAACGAATGGGGGGGCTGAGCAGAAACGTGATGACTTCCATTTTTCTCAAACCGAAAGTGAGCGGAGCCACGTGTTGGATAGGCACAGGTTCTGCATGGGAGCGCGATCAGTGCATGGGTGGGTATGCAAGTCAGCTCAGATGGACAACTGAAAGAGAACCTTAGGATCCCTAATTTAATTGTTTCACCATTCATGGCTGGTCTACTTTCAATTTACAAGCCCATAATCTCTGGAATTTCCTCCCCAAGCCTTCCTTCCTCTTTGACCAAGGTTTTGCTCATCTGCCTTATGTGGCTCAATGTCAAATTTTACTTTATAATACTCCTGTGAAGTGCCTTTATTCTGTTTTATTAAGCTAAAGGTGATATCTAAAAACAAGTTGTTTTGTTGTTTTGCAGCAAGTATAAGGAAAGACAAAGAATGCTCAGTGGAAAATCACTAAAGGATGTGGGTGAACAGAGAGGCCCAGGAGTTAAAATGCATAGGCCTGGATTTTCATGGAGTCATGGAGATTCTGTAGCGTATCTAACATGATGGAAGGACCCCAGATCCGGAAATTCTGGTCCCATATCTGGCAGAAAACACTTTCATTGGATGGGCGGGTGTGGTTGCTGGGTACAGCCGGTGGGGGGGTGGGGGGGGAGCGGGGAGGGGTGGCAGGACATGACTCATATGAAGGAAGTTAGAACTCAGCAAAACCATTTGATCTCAGTGCTGAGTTCAAACAGGCCCAATTCTCACTGGAGCAAGGACCGGGTCCTGCAGTGCGTGAGTTGCAAATCTTTAGAGTAGACGTAAGTGCGCTTGAAGGGCATATAAGGTCTGTAGAAGTGTCAAGCTGTCAAGTTATTTAAATCCCTTGCCCTTTAAAAATTAAAAAAAACTTCCTGCCTGTGTCTGAGTTGAAACAAAAATCTGTTCTAGAAATTTTAATAGCCATTTGTTGACATAAGCCTAAGTGCTATTTTTTAGCATTATTAATGCTTTACTGCTTTCCACAGTCTATCATTTTCACAGTTTGATTGACAAATCAATGAGTTTATTACAGGATTATCTGTCTTTGATGTGAGGTTATGAATAGAAATGTTTGTTTTTATAAGGGATTAAGTACTTGTGAAGATTCAAATGTATTGAATGGACTTTCATGAATGAGTGTTTTTTACATATAATAAAATCTCCAATAGATTTTTAGAACCTTATTTTATTGCATCTCACCTGAGGTCTGCCCATGGTGGATACTGGGTGAGTTGGCATGGAGGGTGCAAAGGGGCATGAGGTGGCACTAAGTCAGCATAGAGGCTGTAAGAAGCCATGGGGGTGGGTCAGAGGTCATGAGTTGGCACTAAGTTGGCATAGGAGCTACAAGGGACCATGGACATGGGGAGCATTGTTGGCATGAGTTGACTAAGCTTTCTCAGAGACTATAAGGGGTCATTGGGGAGGGGGCGCGGGTGGACAGGATGGGTTGCATAAGATGGCACTAAGTTGGCATAGAGGATATAAGAGACCCTAGGGGTGGGTGGGAGGCATGGGTTGCCATGAGTTAGCATGTATGGGCATGTGGAGAGTGTGGGGATGTGAGGGGTGAGGGCGTAAGCGCCTAATGTTTATGAAAACAATTGGTACGAAGTCCCAGGGAATCGAGATGGATCTGTTAAACAGCCCACCTTGGCACCCAGCAACCCATGTGGCTGTCCCTGATCAGCGTCCGGAAATGGCAGGCCCAAATCCATCCCACACCCACCTCTTCCTGGGACGAAGATTCCACCATTTGGGGCAATTTTTCCTGAGGCAGGTGCAGCGGGCAGGAGATTTCCCAGCTTTGCGCACCCACCTCGAGAGTGAAAATCCAGGCCATAATTTCTTGAAAATGCAGGTAGATAAACCTGTAGAAAGTCCAAAAGCATTTTGGGTTTAATAAATAGGGGCATATGATAAATGGGTAAAAAGGTGATGATAAGTTGGTACAAAATATTGTTTAGACCATAATTACAATGCTGTGCTTTGGTTCCTCATTATATAAAGCATGATAAGGCCAGAGAGAGCATTCAACATACATTCAAGATGATCCAGAAATGAGAGACTAAACGGGTATTTTTTCAATACTGGAGAGATTTTAGTGATTAAGATTAAAATTAATCTGATAGGAATGTCTAAGTAATGGACATTAGAATTGTTTTATCATTTGATACCATATAGATGATGGATGTAACTAAGAAAACATCGTGCACATTGAAGCAATATTCTGTTTGTGATGGTTCAGTTACACTCTAGTTTTTATCAAAGATGGACACCAGTATGTGACATTTAAAAACAAACTTCAATACAATTAAGATCATTCATTAGAAGACAGTTGAAACAACCTAATAGAAGAAGAATGTGATCAGAGTGTAGCCAATAACCCTGAGAAAAAGCAATGGATGTGTCACAAAGGAGTGGCAAGATACAAGACTAATAAAACCATGGTAACAGTCGTTGCGGCTGGTGTCCAAGGATTTTATGACTATTATCAGGTTTGGCGAGAAGCGAAAGTGAATTCCTGACTGTTCCTGTTTCTTTCCCTTTTGAAGTAGTGCCTGCTCATCCTTTTGATAGCATTTCCATTCAGCTGATTACAATGGGACATGATTAAAGTTCAGTTCAAAAATTTAGATGGTGTCCTGAATATCACTAACATTTCTGTGATGAATGTTATGTGTACCAGCTGATGTTTCAATTTGGAGGTATTTTAAGAGATGCTGATACTGATCGTTAGAAAATCTAGGATAAAGAAAGCTTCTTTAAAGGCAAAACATAATGATTCCGAATTAATGATCATGAAGCAGCAAATACTTGAAGTCTCCATCATTGGAGTAATGCGTGTCACAGTGTCCTTTTTTAGATGTTCATTTAACATGGTGAGTTTATATGAAGGGAAGTTTGATTGTACAATTCATGGCTAGGATCTTTAAGGCCCGCTCGCCGACGCGTAAAATGACACGGGATGACGTCGGACAGAACTCCCAATGTCACCCCGCGTCATTTCAATGTTCAGGTTGGCAGGGGCACAGCCGAATCAGCTGTGTGCCCGCTGACCTGTCAACGGCCAACTGAGGCCATTTAAAAAGCAATTGAGATAATTAATGAACCTGCCCATGCAACCTTAAGGTTGGCGGGCAGGCCGGGAGCCCTGGCGGGCTTCAGAAAAAGCATGAAACCTCATCCACGGACAGGATGAGGTTTCATGAGAGTTTTTAAAATTTTAATAAATGTATGCTTTAAAGTTATGGATATGTCCCAATTCATGTGACAGTGTCACATGAGGGGACATGTCAGGGAAATTTTATTTTTGCACCTTCACCATTTTTAAATTTGGTGCCGATCTCCCTGAGGCAGCACTTAGCCTCAGGAAGATGAGTGCGCTCTTTCGCGCGCATGCATGAAAAAGCACACTCTCAGCTGAGGAATTCCACCCCCCCCCCCCGCCCGCACAGGGAGCGCATAGAACTTCCTGGTGGACATCATGTTGGGTGGGCCTTAATTGGCCCGCCCACGTAAAATGGAGCACGCCCCCAAGCAGGGGCGCTGATCGGAGACGTGCCTGCTCCTGCACTTCCCCCCTGACAGGAGGAAAATTCTTCCCCATGTTACGATTCCAAATGACATTCTATCAGCATAGAGGGCTTTTAGAAAAGTTGATTATTTGCATGCTTATAAGGTTACTGGAGGACACAACAGCCAGAATTTAGTGACCTTCCCCACGGCGAGTTTGGTGGCAGGGGGCATTTAATCGGGCAGGGGGGTGGTTATAGGTGGGGAGCCTACCACCTTCCTGTCTCTGTCCCGATTAGGTCCGTGACTTTCCTGACTTGCCACCAATTGAGGCCCTTAAATGGGCAGTTAATGCCCACTTAAGGGCCTCATCCTGCTACCACTGGTATTCACCCAGCAGTGGGTGAGGGACTCACCAGGCAGTTAGCTTGAAAAGCAAAACCTGCCAGTGTTGTCTGCAGGCTTCCAAGGCAGGTGGTCCCTTGTTCAAATGCACTCTGTGCCTGTTCGAGGGATCCAGTATCGGGAAGGTTGGGGCCCTCTGAGACCTACCCTCCTGCCAACCCCATTGCCCCACCACCAGTAGCTCTGCTGTGCATTGAAAAGCTGTTGTCCTCTGATTAGCCAGAAACACCCAGAGGGGACTTTTGCCCCCAGGGTCCTTGATCCCAGGAAAGATCCGCCACTGCCCAGTTAAGTGCCTGGTTGGCACATAATGAGGCAGGCCTTTAGCCAGTGTGTGGGACACCCGTCACCCACATTAAATTCTGCCCCAAGTAATGAATGTTAAATAACACAGGGTGTGTGCTACAAAGCAGTTTTTGTAAATTTGCCGTTGAAAAAATACATTTTTGTTGTTTCATGTTATTATGAGGTTCTTTAAGAATTAAATAAAGCTCTTGCCTGTTTATTTTAATGAATTTGAATTTTGACCTTTGTCACATTATTGTTCACCAGTATTCTGAAAGTACTCATATTTATGAAGAGTGGCTTGGCATACAGGGACATCCAGTAGAGCAAAAAAGTCTTAACATCCAGTAGAGCGAAAAAGGCATAGCTAATAGTTTTTTTAAAGTTGTGAAGCGTTTTGATAAGATGAATGGGGAGAGGCTACTCCATCTGGTTAAGGCATAAGTGGTAGCGTCACAATTGTAATATTGTCATTAACAGCTTGAAAAGAGAGGTTAACATTATTTCTTTACAGCATGAATTGGTTTTGCACAGAATGCTTGAGACCATTGCGTCATCTAAGAAAAGAATGGATAGATTTTTGAAGTACAGGAAGAACATGGGGAAGATCAAAACAGTGGAATTAGTATTATGTTGACTGCAATTTACTAGATTGTTATTTTACAGATTTTCTCCTTAACTCCTGATTGGAGCATGGCATCCTTTGCCAAAATGAGTATTGAGGCAGAGACCAATGAATTTGAAGCAGAGGAAGATGCAAGGCTATAGAGAGAGAAGATGGGGGCTGGGATTAATCCAGCAAAGAGTTGAAGGCAGAATGGGCCAATTGGCAATCTTGGACACATTGTAAAAATCCTCCCTTTTCTTGAGCAATCACATTGATTTTACTTTAGTCTATTTTCAGTATTAAAGTCACCCATTATTTGACCCTGTTATTTCTTCATATACTTCTTTTTAACATGTTCCTCTGTCTGTCTGCTTTCCACTATTCGGCAACCTATAGTAAGTTCCATAACTGTTCCTTAACTCTAATCATGTAGATTCAGCTTTTTCATGATCTCATTTATCACCCTTATGTTTTAATGCTGTCATGAAATATTTGGTAAATACTGCCAAACCTGCAATGTCCCTTCTCCTTTTGTTTCTTACTCTATAGCTCCTGAATATTTTGTAGCCAGAAATGTTCACCTCTCAGCCCATCCTGGCCTAAACTGCATCTCTGTTCATGCTATTTTATCATATCTCCATTTCAAAATGTGCATCTAGCTCACCAGCTTTATCCAGAATACTTTATGTTTTTACATACATGCAATGTAAGCCTACCCCGAGCTGTTTGATAATCTAACTCTTTTTTTAATATATCCCACGCCTGACCTGTTTTTATGGCTTTCTGTATTTCTTTTATTGTACCCCTGGTCCCTTCTGCTTTCCTCTCTGCTTTCTCATCTTTCTCTCGCTCTTAAGAACAGAAAAGAACTTAAATTGCCAGCATACGACATCCTTTAGTAATCACTGCACCGTACTCTCTGGATTGTGCAGCCTCTGATGTGATTGCTTTATTTTTGGATGACTGGTTTTGTTTCACTTGGGTTAGATTAGTCCAATTCCATTTGTTTTATAGCATTTCTCCTCAAAAAAGTGATCTTTGCCAGAAGTCAGGGGGACTGAAAATTCATTCTGATAATGCGCATTTTGTCACACCTTTAACATTGCAAAATTTCTCAACGTATTTCTCAGGAGGAAATCACCAGCAAGTAAGACTTAAAAGAGCAAGAGGAGACATTCATAGATGTGGCTGAAGGATAAGGTTTGAGGAGCCTTTCAAAGTTGGTGGCATATGGAGAAAAGCAGAGGAGTTTAGAAAGAAAACTCCAGAGAACAGGGACATGATGCCCGCAGGGTGTGCATTGAATGGTAAAGGTGGGGGTGGGGGAATGGGTAGCATGGACAATAAACCAGAGTCGGAGGAGCAGACTGTGCAGGCTGGGAGAGAGGGCTCCAAGAGGTTGCAGACAAAGATAAAGCTAGGCCATGGAAAAATGTGTAGCTATGACAAGGATTTTGATGGGTAATTCCCCTGCTCCCCGGGACCCTCCGAAAAAGTCTCCAACTATGAGCTAGAGTCGGAGATTTCAAAAGGTTCCGACTTACATACCTGGTTGTTGCTGAAGAAATGTTAGATTAAACCTAGTCTTACACCTGAGTAACTACACAAGTAAACCCCCAATCATTCACACTGACCCCCCCCCGAATCCCCCATCGACCCCCGACTCCCTCCCAACTCAACCTGACTAGCCCTCACCACCCAACTCCCCCATTGACCCCCCAACTCCCTACCTGATCTCCCGATTCCCCCCAAACCTGACCTGACCCAACCTCACAAACCTACCCACCTTCCACCCTACCTAGCTGCCACTCTACGTCCTCACTCACGCTACTCTCTTACCCACTTACCTCAGCCACCCTACCCCCTTATACACTTAACTTCTCTCCATAGCTTTTCAAAGAAGCTTTGGGACATTTAAACTCTTTACTTACCAGAATACAACAGTTAGTGGTGTAAAAAGGGGGCGTGGTTTCTGCACGGATTCTCTCCGTCACTCTCTCGGAGGTTTCCTGCGCTGACTGAGTTCTGCAGGATCCTCCACTGGAAGATTGCCCAGAAAAATTAGAGGAAGGTGAATGTGTATTTTTTTGTCTGATCAGGGTCAGAAATCAGGGCAAGATTTCCGACATAGCAGCACTTATGATGAAAATGACGTCCAGTCAGGCTTTTTAACAACATACAGATATTTAGTTTTTTCTCACTTACAGCAGAAAAACATATCACAAAATTACAATCGTAACAAAATTATGCAAAATGCACTGAATATAAGAAAAGCAATTATGTTTTCTAGGCGTTGCATGACTATGTGGCTTTCATTATACCTCAGCAGAAGACTGGAACAATGACTAATGGTTGTGATTGCATTTAATCAAAATTACATTCATTTATATTGGATAGTTTGCTCCTTTAAATTTCACTTCATGAAATTTGTATATAAAATGTGTGTATTTCTCTTTCAGGTATAATACTTCTGAACACCATTAACGATATATAAATGTGGACAACATGTGCAACTTTACCATGGTGTCTAAATTGCTTACTGAAGAGAAAAAGAATTATTATCACACACTGTACGTTAATTGTTGGATGAAGTAATTGGCCATGTGATTATGCAGACATCCCAGCATGAAGCTGATGGACCTATTCCTAGCTCGCCCCCTCTCTATGTATTTTCTGCTGCAGAGTTTTGTGCTCCTGATACTGTGCTTTCACTCAGCCAGCATGTGTCCAAAAGGCTGTTTGTGTTCTCATGTCAGTAGCTTAAATGTAAGCTGCAGCAATGCGAATCTTAAAGAGATTCCTAAAGACCTTCCTCCTGAAACTGCTTTACTTTACTTAGATTCAAATCAAATAAGGTCTGTTCCCAATGAGATTTTTAAGGACCTGCACCAGCTCAAAGTGCTTAATTTGTCCAAAAACGTTATCGAGTCCATAGAAGAACAGGCATTCAAAGGGGTGGCTGACACCTTGCAGACTCTTGATCTTTCGAACAACAAGATTAAAAGCGTACATAAAGACACATTCAGCAAACTCAAAGGCCGGGCGCAGTTTTCTGACAACCCATGGCACTGTGACTGCACCCTCCAGCAGGTGCTGCATGGCATGCCCTCTAACCATGAAATGGCCAGCAACATCATCTGCGAGACAGCAGCTTTGAAGGAACATACTGGGAAATCCTTTGTCAGCGCTGCAAATGAGGCTGACTTCTGTAATCTGTCTAAAAAAACAACCGATGTGGCCATGCTGGTCACTATGTTTGGCTGGTTTACCATGGTGATCTCCTACGTGGTATATTATGTACGTCAGAACCAAGAAGATGCAAGAAGGCATCTTGAGTATTTAAAATCGCTTCCAAGCAAGCAAAAGAAGCCAGAAGAATCAGATGACATTAGTACTGTACTGTAATTTGTTCAATTAAAGAAAAAGTTTTGAAACGGAGTTTCTTAAGTGTATATTTAATTCATCTCCACTTTGCAACAAAGTGGCTAGAAAATCTAACTGCAATGGAATTGAAGGTAGTGGAGCTCAACTGCTTCAAGGTGGTCGAAAACTCATGGTGCGTGTGAAAAAAAAGAACAAAAGCTTCTTTTAGCATCTCTACAATGGTATTAATTAGTAGGAGGAAAATCAAGAGTCAGGCCCTAAGTATATAGCAATTGAGGATTTTATAAGCTTCATGTATTCATATAGTGTTCCTCTGCCTGGTATTTTAAAACTGTATGAATTAACACTTCTATTAAAATAATGAACAAAGGAATGACATACAAACATGCTAAGCATCCAGCTGTCAATATCGCTGACAGTCATTTATAGGCTATAATCAGTTCATGGTGGAATAATATGTAAGATTGCTTTTTGAAAATCAAAATTTTCTAATTTGACTAATCATTGTCCTGCATGTATTTTAAGATGGTGCTGTAGACCTGAGGATAAATATTTAATTTGAAAGGTAATTTTGAAGTGACCCTATAATGTCACTTCTCTGCCTCTACTCACAAGCATACATCCCAGATACAAAGTTTATCCTGCAGATTGACATGTAGATCGTGTTATATGAGCTGGCAATGGGGTAAAAAAAATATAAAAGTGACAGACCAACTTAATGTACTTCAGGGAAGTCACCCTTTCATTCATTGCAGACAGTCTGCATCTCCTGATAGTTTTATATATCAAGATAGGTGGATACTCTTTTGAGTTATCAACAATCACAGATTGCAACTCTTTCAACTACAATCACAGTTCTTGGTTTCCGGGAGTGGGACATGAACCCACAACCTTCTGATTCAAAGGCGAGGGTGCTATGAACTGAGCCACAGCTGACACCTGTAAGATAGGTGGATGTGGTGCCTGTTTCCAGTTGCAGCTGATTGGGCACATGTGGTACTGTATTGATTGGTACTGAAGTAGCTCAGTTAACCAATAGGCGGTCAAATGAGAATCACATGGAGAAGGAAAAAAAAATCAAAGAAAAGGAAAGATCAATGAGAAGGAAAAGTCTAGGGTAACTATTTGTAGGAAATATTTTTGCCAAGTTCTACATTAAAACCATTCACCAGAGAATAGCAAGAATAGATCTGCTACTTCATTTGCTGGATATCTATAACAAACTGAGCTATAGGAGTCAGCAGGCACAGCTAGCAAAGGTGATAGGTCTCAATTCATAACCTTTACACAGTCAATGATTAAATATAGGACTGATTGGAATTATCTTTCTGGTAGCTGTTTACAGTCACAACAGAAATAATTTCCAGTGGTCTCAGTCTCATCACCTGTATTAATTAATAAAGTACAAAACTACTGGTCGTCTAACCCATAATAAACTTCGGTTGAACGTGTAGACTAGACCAAAAAGGAATGTAAGGTATCTATCAAAAGGGATATAGAACCTTTTAAATTAACCATAAACATTCTCAACCTGTACGTGTCAACAGTCTGCCCTGCACTGTGAAAATATAAAGCTCTCAACTGGCCTAAATGCCTGGCACTGCCAGTACCAGAATTCAATTATACTTCTGCCTGTCAGTCTTTCCTACAGGCTGGCAACTTAACTTCTCCAGCGTTGCCTGTTAATATCAAGGTAATATGCACGAAGTGACAAGGGGAGCCAGAATTCTATATGAATTCCTGTTTTTTCTTACCGGACAATGCAAAGTGGAAATATTATCTACCCTTTACTGATGTGTCTTGCAAAGTGTCCACGCTTGAATATAGGGACATAGGAACAGGAATAGGTCATTCTGCCCTTTAATCTTTTCTGCCATTCCAATAGGTCACGGCTGATTTGTACCTCAACTCCATTTACTCATCTTTCCTCCATATTACTTGATACCCTTACAAATATCTGTTGATCTCGGTCTTGAAAATTACAATTGATCCAGTATCAACAGACTTTCAGGAAAAGAATTCTGGATTTCTCCTATCCTTTGTATGAAAAAGTGCTTCCTGATTTCACTCCAAAATGGCTTAGCTTTAATTTTATGATTATGCCCTTGTTCTGGATTGTATATAGTGACCTCCGGTTGGAAGGATGATTTTTATCAATATTGGCTGATGGTAGGCTCAAGTTTGAATATGATGCATCTGATGCAAAATTGACCTGTCAAAACCCATTGTCACAGTTAACAGATGGAAAATAAACAACTAAACAAGGTACCCTCGAGCACCTAGCACACCGTATCCTAATAAGATGTCAGCACCTTCAGAAGGTAAAGTTGCTGGAAAGAAACCGGTGAGAAAAAAATACAAAAAAAACTTCTGTTAGTTGGACCCCTGTGAAAAGCACAAATGTAAAAAATGAGCAAGATACCTGGGTCATTCTTATAAATAGTTAATTAAACATGAAAGGAGTTGCTGAGGTGGTTAGAAGGAGAGAAACAACTGATGACTCTCCATATCTGGGCATTCTGATCATTTGGCTCTCCAAATAGAAGTGTCTGACCTGAAGAACAAGCACAATCTAGCACAGAATGAATCTGATCTCCTATTAAGTGCCTGAAATCTGTGTTGCCTGTTTATGCATTAAATCTTACATGATTTCTGTAAGAAAATCTGTTCATCAGATATCCATCTGACATCTATAGGAATTGGAAATATGCTATTAATGTTGTCTAGCTAACATATTTGTCATACACATATTTCAGTCTCAGAAGAAAATAAATGCCTGACAATTAACTCTTGCCGTTTCTTCCTTCCCATTTTTGTCCTTTGGATGAATTCAATAATTGTTTTCTCCTCCTTTGATAAAACTATTTACAACGACCTGTAGATTCTCTTTGAGATCAGTTGGAATGATAAACTCAGTATCAGTATTAGCATTTTTAAAATACCCAACATTGTTATTTCAAGTGATTTTCCTCAACAAGACCAACCTTGGTAGAACTAAGGAAACAGAGAGCAGCTGACCTTTGATGGAACTGTAGATACATTTGTAAATAGAATCACACTCGTAAATAAATAATGGCCTGGATTTTGCAGTCAGTGTCGAAGCAGCGATACTCATCCTAACGTTGAAGAAAGCTGCTCAGCGAAGACCTAACAATCTCTGTGGCATATCAGTTTAAATTTGGTGCCAAGTCAAGGGGATTTTCAAGTAACCAGTAACACTGATAGCATTAAGCAGTAAGCAGCCAATCGTACTGAAGAATTCTCAAGACAGCAAAGTAGGAAGCAAAATGCACTGATTATCCTTCCATTTTTTATTACATTTTACCAAGAGTGAAATAAATGATTGGAACGTAGAGGTTAAAAGCTGAAACATCATAAACATTTTTTTTTAAATTAAAAACTACGGATTTTTTTTATCATTACGGAAAAAAATGACACTACACAAGGATAAAATTAGTTTCCTGGAGCCAGTGAAATTGTTCAGCAGTAGCTGTGACTTAGTACACCATTAAAAACCAGTTACACCTCATTAACAAGGGTGTTTTTAACAGCAATACTCCAGTCATATAGGGGATGTTCTTGTCAGTTTGGTGATTTTAATTGACTGCAATCTGTAGGCATCAATAGTGCAGTTGATGGAAAAGTGTAGAATCACTGACTAGTAATCCAGAGGACGTGAGTTAAGTTCCCACAATATCAGTTGTAGAATTTGAATCCAGTTTAAAAAAGAACCTTGAAATAAAAAGCTGGTAGGAAACCTGCCCTCCTTACCTGATCTGGCAAATACTTGACTCCAATCCCAGGCTAACTAAGCCATTCAGTCCTTCTAGGGATGAGCAATAAAAGCTGGCCTTGAAAGTCATGCCCACCATCCTGGGAATGAATAATAATTTGAAAATTGATTTGTATATGATTGATTCATTTAAAATGTCAGTTTGGTTGGCAAAAAGCCATTAATACATGTTGTATTTCCTAAGCGTTCATTGTATTTCAACAGTACCAGTGCTTGGGTTCCAATGACAATTATAATCAACCAATTTTATACCACAAAATAAAATTGAATAAATTGCTGTGGAAAACCTTTCAATTTAGATTTACAAAAGGTATTTTAACAAAGTTTCACACAAGAAGCTAAACAGAAGATTTAAGGTAAATCTTCAGAATGGATAAGACACCTTATTTGAGGAGTTATGCCAGAGAAGAGGGAAGCATGGATTTGGGTGTCTCCGGAGATTGGTATTAGAACCATTATTGTTTGTAATTCACTTCAATGAGCTGGGGCTGAATTGTGTGGGTGATGCCAAAGTTGAACCATGATGGTGTTGGAAGAACTAAAGATGCAACTGGAAGAGACAGAGGAGTCTAGGTTGGCACAGTACTCAACATATTCAACCAATGAAAATAAATTCTCAACAAAGCCAATAAGATGCTGAACTATTTAGCCAAAATAGTTGAACAGAAGAGAGCTGTGATCAAACTGCATCTTGAATACTTGATATATTTCTTATCCATTCCTGGGATAGCTTGAGTATCGGATTGGCTGTTCATTATACTTAGCTCCTGATCAAGCAGGCTGCGTCTAAGGAAAACAATCAATACTGGCCACCTAACAGACCACAAATCTAGAAAATATATCGTGACCAATGAGGCTGGGGCAGGACCATGGCAACATCTTCCACCAGCTTCATTTGCTTATTATGGGTGAGCTATGGATGTCAGTAAGGGCCCCAGAGGCAGCTTGTTGGTCTCAGGAGCAACAAGCTTAGTGTGCATAGGTCTCTGGCCGAGGACAGGAGTGGGAGTGGGATGGAGTGTTGGAGGGTGGGGGAGATGTGGTGATGGGGCAAGTGGTAGCTGGCAGCAGCCAGTGTGTATAAGATGGTGAGTTAAACAAGTAAAAAAAAGAAAAAACTTATCATTCGTGTGGCAGCCTCCACTAGCAGATGTGGTGTGGCAGTCAAGCACCTGAAGAAACTGGCTGCACGGTACATATTTCGTGGAATTTCCCGGTCCCGCCAGCGACAGGGCTCGTGGTGGGTGGAAGTGGAAAACTCAGAGAGAGGCATAAAGTCAGATTTCTGCTGGCAGGAAAACAAGTCGGAATTTTCCCCTTAGCACTTGCATGGTGGTCTAATGGGTTGGATTTCCCACTGATCAATGTCGGGAAACCCATTTACGTGCATTAGCATGTCATGCTCACTCATTAAAAACACAAGCCTCTGGAATCATATTCTCTCTCCCAGTTACATGCCATGCTAGCAGGGAATTAGAATGGTCTGAACCATGACTGGATATAAGCGGCATGCAGCTGTCCACTCTCACTTCGCTTGTAACTTCGAGGTGAGTGCAATCTTCAAAGCCTACCTGCAACAAAGCTGTTCCAGGACATCAGCAATGCCAAAACTGCTGTGTTAGGCCAGACTGGTGGGGATGCCTAGTTGGATTACTCACGGTGGGTGCCTCGGGTTTGTAGCTGAACTCCTCATGGTGAGTGCCTGTGTGTGTATCTGGGCTCCTCATGGTGAGTGCTGTGGGTGAGTAGCCGACCTCATGGAGAGTGCCGCAGGTGTGTAGCTGGGCTTCTCATGGTGAGTGCCGGGGTCTATAGCTGGGCTCCTCACGGTGAGTGCCGCGGGTGTATAGCTGGGCTCCCCGTGGTGAGTGCCATGGGTGTATAATGGGCTCCTCGTGGTGAGTGCCGTGGGTGTGTAGCTGAGCTCCTCACGGTGAGTGCCGGGGTCTATAGCTGGGCTCCGCATGGTGAGTGCTGCGGGTGTATAGTTGGGCTCCTGACAATGAGTGCTGCGGGTGTGTAGCGAGGCTCCTCATGGTGAGTGCCGGGGTTTGTAACTGGGCTCCTCACAGTGAGTGCCGCGGGTGTGTAGCTGGGCTCCTCACAGTGAGTGCCGCGGGTGTGTAGCTGGGCTCCTCACAGTGAGTGCCATGGGTGTACAGCTGGACTCCTGACAATGAGTGCTGCGGGTGTGTAGCTAGGCTCCTCATGGTGAGTGCCGGGGTTTGTAACTAGGCTCCTCGCGGTGATTGCCATGGGTGTTTGGCTGGCTCCTCACGGTGGGTGCCACGGATGTTTATCTGGGCTCCTCACAATGAATACCACAAGTGTGTAGCTGGGCTCCTCACGGTGAGTGCAATGGGGTTGTAGTTAGGCTCCTCGTGGTGATTGCCATGGGTGTTTGGCTGGCTCCTCACGGTGGGTGCCACGGGTGTTTATCTGGGCTCCTCATGGTGGGTGCCACGGATGTTTATCTGGGCTCCTCACAGTGAATACCACAAGTGTGTAGCTGGGCTCCTCATGGTGAGTGCAATGGGTTTGTAGTTAGGCTCCTCGCGGTGATTGCCATGGGTGTTTGGCTGGCTCCTCATGGTGAATGCCACGGGTATGTAGCTGAGCTCCTCATGGTGAATGCCGTGGGTATGTAGCTGAGCTCCTCATGGTGAATGCCGCAGGTGTATAGCTGGACTCATGGTGAGTGCCACAGGTGTGTAGCTGGGCTCCTCGAGATAAGTGCTGCGGGTGTATAGCTGGGTTCCTCTTGGTGAGTGCCACAGGTGTATAGCTGGGCTCCTCATGGTGAGTGCTGGGGTCTATAGCTGGGCTCTTCACGGTGAGTGCCGCGGGTGTTTATCTGGGCTCCTCACGGTGAGTGCTGCGGGTGTTTATCTGGGCTCCTCACGGTGAGTGCCGCGGGTGTTTATCTGGGCTCCTCACGGTGAGTGCCGCGGGTGTGTAACTGTGCTCCTCACGGTGAGTGCCGCGGGTGTGTAACTGTGCTCCTCACGGTGGGTGCTGCGGGTGAGTAACTGTGCTCCTCACGGTGAGTGCCGCGGGTGTGTAACTGTGCTCCTCACGGTGAGTGCCGCGGGTGTGTATCTGGGCTCCTCACGGTGAGTGCTGCGGGTGTGTATCTGGGCTCCTCACGGTGAGTGCCGCGGGTGTTTATCTGGGCTTCTCACGGTGAGTGCTGCGGGTGTTTATCTGGGCTCCTCACGGTGAGTGCCACGGGTGTTTATCTGGGCTCCTCACGGTGAGTGCCACGGGTGTTTATCTGGGCTTCTCACGGTGAGTGCTGCGGGTGTTTATCTGGGCTCCTCACGGTGAGTGCCACGGGTGTTTATCTGGGCTCCTCACGGTGAGTGCCACGGGTGTTTATCTGGGCTCCTCACGGTGAGTGCCACGGGTGTTTATCTGGGCTTCTCACAGTGAGTGCTGTGCTTCTCCAGGAGGAAAGCACTCGGTGTGTGCTGCGGGTCTCAGTCTGCACTCTACCAACAAGGACAAACATGGTGAGTGGGGTCTTGCGGGGGTGGTGGTGGGGTGGGTGGGTTTGACAGGGACAAGAGGGTGAAGGGTACAGGGGTGGGTTGGTTTGTTAGCGGGGGAAAGATGGCAGGCAGCAGGAAGATTGGGGGCGGGAGAGCTGGAGCTCAACATGGAAAGGTAGAATTCAGACACAGCAGTGTCGTGGGTGGCCTTTGTATGGCATGAGTGGATGAACGCAGACGGTAAAGCAGGGAAGGGGGATAAGTGTTGCACAAAAGTGAAGGGTTGCACACACACTCATGATTGAGGCGTGTGCGGGGGCAGAGTAAGGCTTGCAGAGTAGGGAAGGGTTATGCAAAGACTCATGAAAAGAGGGGAGTGGCTGGAAATGGTGTGGTCATTCCTGAAGGAACCATGGAGCTGAGCCATAGCCCTGGGAATGAGGGAAAAAGGGCAGGGTGAGAGGTTAAAGGCAGACCTGGGGCTCTGCAGACCTCAGAGTCGGGGTGAGAGATTAAAGGCAGTCCTGGGGCTCAGTGGACCGTGTTACAGGGCTTTGAATGGAACGCACGTCATGGTCCCGCTCCAGGGAAGGGCAAGGCCTGTGTGCTGAATGGGGGTCAGGCACAGCTTGGTGTGCAAGCTGTAGTCATCGCCTCACACTTGATGGTGATGGGGGGTGTCTGGCTCAGTACTGGGCTGCAGCTGGGATGGTCATGGTTAGGGGAGATATCTGTAACCTGCAAATGGAGAAAAAGGTAATAAAGGGGGTACTGGAAGCATGGTAGAGTTGGGCGGGTTGCCTTTGTATGTGACCATGCACAGAGGGTCAAGATGGGGAGGGGTAGGGTCCACATGGGGCATGGGGACACCCACAGTGATGGGTTGTGGTGGGAGGGCAGGAATGTCCACAACAATAACTATGGGCTTCAAGGTAACTGTGGGGGGGTGGGGGGCTGGAGAATTACCGGAGGGAGGTATACTTGAACATGGGGTTCCAGGATGATTGGACGGACATGAACGGTGACACGGGGAGGGTCAAAACTGGTCTTGAAGTAGAAATGCAGCACCTTGAGACCCCGAAGCGGTGACCCAGTTTAACAATGAAACTGGAAAAAAGTTTCCACATGAGAGTCTGGGGCAGTGTGGGAGGAAGCCATGGCTGGACTCAGGTGTCTTTTCAGGGGACACCCTCTTACTTATTAGTTTCTCAATATGGAGATGAGGGCTCAGCTGGTCAAACTCATGAACACTTTATTGAGAAGTTAGAGTTGGAACCACCAGCAAATGGTATGCTTTTACCCGAGACTGCAATAGTCATTGGTGTCACATTAAAGGTGACCAATTTGAGCATTTAAAAGTGAGAGGAATGTGAGAAGGGAAGATGTAGCCAGCCATTAAGGGACAACAGCTGCTGGTTATCTGCAAGATAATCAATGCAATTCTGTAAAATTTATTGTCCAACTGACATGGCTTATGGGCCAAAGGGCATCCAGTTATTCCAAAAGTGCAAGGCTTAACTCTAAACCAAATCAGGCATCACCTGAGTGTCTTAAGTGAGGGTGAACATAGCATGGCTGTGCTCAGGCTTCTTCCATCCTCAATGGGATTGAGATGTTAAGTTGTTGGGGTGGCTTCTTAGGTACCTAGGATCTGTGAGGGTGCATCTCAGCTACAAGGCTGGAGCAGGGAAAGCACTAGGACATGACAGTGGCTTCCTGGCTGTGAGTAGGAGGCCTTCGAGCACCAGAGACCAGACCTGTCACTGCCTCCAATTGCTGTGAAAATATGCCAATGAATTGTTCACCAGAAAGTGACCATGAACATAATCTAGATCTGTGACCCACCAGGATGTCTGCTTCTGTACTGGTGGAGAGTGCAGGTGAATGCAGTGACAGGTCTTCATCAAATGGATCCTCAGCTTCCTCCTCAGAGGTGACCTGAGGCTTATGTTAGCTCTGGTAATCTGTCTGGGCCTGCTGGAACCTTTAAGAAAGAGAGCATAGATTTAGTTCATGAGCAGGCTGAATGCAGCAATGAATGTCAGGATGTGATCAATTCATGGAGGTCTCATTCATACTGGCTTGCTGGGATAGGCTGATCCCACCCCCGCCTCGGGAGTGATCTGTGTCCTTCCCTGCCAATTCAGCAGCATCCTCCTCGAATTTGGTCAGCTCAAGTATGTTGGCCACCCATCCTCCAGTCTGGGATCTCTTCCTCCTGTTGTGGGCAAGTGTGGCCTGCATGAAGACAAATGGAAGGAATGTGATGAGAAGGGATGGAGCAGAGGTTGGGAACAAGCATGCCTGCTGTATGTGCTAAGCTCTCCCTAGTAAGGGCTGAAGATGCTGTTTGTGCAGGATGATAGATGAGATGCTGTGAATAGGCTTTCAATGCTGATATCCACCCCCGCTAATATTGTGTGAGATCCCTGTGCTGTGTGACACCTTGAGTGCAGAACGCCATTATGAGAGTGTGAGTTTGAAGTGAGCAGAAGGTTGATTTACCCTGGCAGTGCGTATGAGGTCATTTATCCTCTTCCTGCACTGGGTGGCATTGTTTTGGCGGTTGCCCACTGAGCTGACCTCCTTCCAGGCTGGTGAGGTAAGGCTGATGGACTCCACGTGATATCAAGAAACGGCTGAAGACACTGGATACTCCAAAGGCTATGGGCCATGACAACATTCCAGCAATAGTTCTGATGACTTGTGCTCCAGAACTTGCCATGCCCATAGTCAAACTGTTCCAGTACATCTATCCAGCAATGTATAAAATTTCCCAGGTATGTTGTCCACAAAAAGCAGAATAAATCCAACCCAGCCAATTACTGCCTCATCTGTCTACTCTCGATCATCAACAAAGTGATGGAAGGGATCATCGAGAGTGCTATCAAGCGACACTTACCCGGCAATAACATGTTCACTAGTGCTCAGTTTGAGTTTCCCCAGAACCACTCATCTCCTGACCTCATTACAGCCATGGTCCAAACATGGTCAAAAGAGCTGAACTCCAGAGGTGAGAGTGACTGCCCTTGACATCAAGGCAGCATTTGACTGAGTGTGGCATCAAGGAGCCTAGCAAAACTGGAGTCAATGGGAATCAGGGGAAAACTCTACTGGTTGGAGTCATACCTAGCACAAAGAAAGATGGTTGTGGTTTTTAGAGGTCAATCATCTCAGTCCCAGGACATCACTGCAGGAGTTCCTCAGGGTTGTGTCCTCGGCCCAACCATTTTCAACTGCTCCATCACTGACCTTCCTTCCATCATTAGGTCAGAAGTGGGGATGTTCGCTGATGATTGCACAATGTTCAGCACCATTCACAACTCCTCAGATACTGCAGCAGTCCATGCCCATATGTGGCAAGACCTGGACAATATCCAGGCTTGAGATGAAAAGTGGCAAGTGACATTCGCACCACACAAATGCCAGGCAACGACTGTCTCCAACAAGAGAGAATGTAACCATTGGCCCTTGACATTCAATGGCATTACCATCCTTGAATCCGCCACTATCAACAGCCTAGGAATTACCGTTGACCAGAAACTGAACTGGGCTAGCCATATAAATGCTGTTGCTACAAGAGCAGGTCAGAGGCTGTGAATCATGTGACGAGTAACTCACCTCCTGACTCTCCAAAGCCCATCCACCATCTACAAGCACAAGTTAGGAGTATGATGGAAAAGTCTCCCTGTAACTGGATGAGTGCAGCTCCAACAACGCTCAAGAAGTTGGACACCATCCAGGACAAAGCAACCCGTTGACTGGCACCCCGTCCAACAACTTCAACCTTCACTCCCTCCACCACTAACGCACAGTGGCAGCTGTGTGTACCATCTACAAAATGCACTACAGGCTCCTTTGACAGCATCTTCCAAACCCATGACCTCTACTATCTAGAAGGTCAAGGGCAGCAGGTGCATGGAAACACTACCACCTCAAGTGCTCCTCCAAACCACACACATTCCTAGCTTCAAACTCTGTCGCTGTTCCTTCACTGCCACTGGTTCAAAATCCTGGAGTTCCCTTCCTAACAGCACAATGGGTGTATCTACACCACATGGACTGCTGCAATTCAAGAAGATGGCTCACCACCACCTTCTCGAGGGCAATTAGGTTTGGGCAACAAATAGCCAGTTACAGCCACATCCCCTGAAAGAATGAAAAAAAATGGTCTTCCTGGATGGCTGAATTGAGGTAGTCTTCTTTATCCCAATTTGTGATCTCTAATCAGTTCTGATGTATCTGCCTTGTTATAAATCAAAAGGAAAATCCAATATAAGGCAGATCACACTGGTGTGTCACAGTTACTTTAGAAGGCTAGAAGCCTGTGGCTTAATTGAGAACAGGTTACTTCTCTGCCCAGGGGAAGTGACAGCGGAGTAGAAAAGATTTATAATTGCAAACTATGAATTTCAAACAAATTGTTTTGTCATTCCTTAAATAAGTCAAGATTTTAATTCTTGTTATTTTGATACTAACAATTTGGAATTATAATGCTTTCTATTCAACAGAATTCATTCTGCAATTAAACTTTGCAAGCACATTAATGAACTGTAGCAAAATAACTATAATTGTCAACATCATTAAAGAGTATTGAAACAATAACACTTAAACAATGTAATTTTGCTTCCTTTGAATTTGTTGTTCCAAATAAAATACTTTATAGGCTAAAACATTTCTTTCAGAAAATAAAAAAACATTAAATTAAAACTGAATATGACCTGAAATACAAATTATTTTTGTGCATAAAGTCTCTCTTCAATGTACATTAGAAATGAAAACGAGAGTAGGCTACACTGTTGGTGATTCTTATTTCCAATAAAGCACGAATTCCATTTTATAGCATGTGAGCCTGTTTTGAAGCTATTCAACGTTTCAAAATAATTACACGCAAGCATATATTAAAGAGCCAATCTATTCTTATTCATTTTCTTAAGAATACAAATAGGACTGAAACAGGAGAAGTTTAATTTTGAAACTTATACCCGAGTTCTTAAGCACATGGTAATTTTCCATATTTACACCAATGATACCCAACTTTAAATCTCAGACATTAATCTTGATTCCATAATTGTTGCCATACCTTCTGACTAACCATCAGATATAAAGTCATAAATGTGGATAAGTTTTATCGACCCATATATCAGCAAGGCTGAAGCCATCCTGTTTGGCTTCTGTCAGGGGGCTGCCATATTAGATTTAATAATGAGTAATGAGCAAGAATTAATTGACAGCCTAACAGTGCATGGATATTTCTCTAATAGTGATCATGATATGATCAAGTTCAATATAATGTTTGAAACAGCTACTAAGAACCTAGACTTAGGCAAGGCTGATTTCAATGGGATGAGACAGACTGTCCACAGTAAACTGGGCAAATTTGTTTATGGGTGAAATGACAGAAGTTTATTGAGAGGCGTCGGAAAAGAATTTAATGCAAAAGAGAACAAGTTTGTATTCCCAAGGAGCAAGAACTCTAATTGTTATGTGAAAAAAGCCATGGATGACTTAAGCATCAAGTGACAGCAAAAACCAAAAGAAACTGTATACAAAAATGGGGGAATAAAGCACTGATATTGGTGAATGGGAAAGATCCAAAGAACAGCAGAGAGTTACAAAAGGGATAGCAAGAGCTACAAAGTCAGTATGAAAAGAAACTTGCAAGGGATATCAAAATAAACACAAATCATTTTCATCATTACTCATAACAGTACTAATGGGATGATAAACCAGGTCCCATCTGCCTACTCAGGTGGATGTAAAAGATCCTATGGCACCATTTCAAAGAGAAGATGATACTAATTGACTGCAACAGGCTAGCAGAATGGGAAGACACTTGGCAGATGGAATTTGATACAGAGAAGTGTGAGGTGATGCATTTTACATCAGCAGGATAGGAGAGGCAATATGCATAATAATGAGAATTTTCCCTATGGCGGGCGGGCTGGGCGGAGGCCGGGCGCGAAGCTGATCGCCGCCCACGATCGGCTGCGCACCCTCACTTTATGTGGGCATGCCAATTAAGGCCCACCCAGCGTAACACGCAGCTGGTAGCGCTCAGGGTAGCACAGGCAGAGGGAGGAAGGAGAGTCGGGGCCTGTGGTCTTTCGCGCTTACGCGCATAAGAGTGCGGCAATCTCCTTGAGACACGGAGCTGTCTCAGGGAGATTGAATGGATTATAAAACTTTTTAATAAATAAAGTAAAAATTTATTTAAACATGTCTCCTCATGTGACAATGTCACATGATCTGGGACATGTTTGTGAAGTTTGGAAAATGTAATTATTATTTTATAAAAGCTTCAGGGAACCTCATCCTGCCCGTGGATGGTGTTTCCTGGAAAACGCGAAGGCCACTTGGGCCCTTCGCCTACCCGCCAACCTTAAGGTTGGACAGGCAGCATTCTTAATAAGTTTAATTACCTTTTTTAATGGCCTTAATAATCCATTGACATTTCGGTAGGCGCGCAGCTGCCTCTGGCACGCGCCCGCCCAACAAAATGTGGAAATGATGTCGGGGCGCACGCCTGACGTCATTGCGTGTTATTTTGGGAGTCAGTGTGTCGAGCCCGCCCCCGCACGCTGACCAGAAGATTCAGCCCAATGGCACAGTTCTAAAGAATGTACAGGGTCAGAGGGACCAGAGTGATGCCTGTGTATAGATCTTTGAAGGTGGCAGCGCATATTGAGAGAGTGGTTAGCAAAGCATTTGGGACCTTTGGCTTCACAGAGGCATTGGGTGGAATTGTCCTAGATTTGCACTAAGTGCAGTAGTGGGTGTGTAAAACGATGCTTTACCCGCCGGCCGCAATGGTGGCTTTTCGCACTGTAACGTCCCAAACCTGTCGCATTAATTATACATTGCTGGGAAACACATTGTTTCCACAGCAGGCGGACTCTCATTCGCCCGCCATGCCACCACCTCACCACTTCATCACGCCAGGCACCATATCTAAAGTTCAGCCATGCACACACTGCTCAGTGCTTCCAGCCCATGACTGCTGCACAGAAGACAGGATGGTCCTGAAAGGCAAAAAGACTGCAGCCGCCCCCCCCACACGGTTTAGTGGAGCGTCCCACGAGCGCCTTTTAGATGCCATGGATGCCTGCCGTGATGTCCCCTACCCCAGCTCTGACCACAGGAGGGGCAGTGCCATCACCCATCCAGCATGGGATGTGGTGGCAGCAGTGGTCAGTGCCAATGCCCTGCAAAGGATGACAGCCACCCAGTGCTGCTACAGGATGAATGGTCTCATCCGTTCCACCAGGGTAACTCACTCTTCTCATCACTCTCAACTCATACGCTCACAAGCCCAACACATATACACAGGGATCTCACACCGCAAGGGACAACACCATAACTCTCACACACACCCTCACATCTCCATCAGGCTCACACTCCCTCAAGCTCGCATCCTCATCCTGTCCATGGTTCCGCTCACCACACAAACATTCCACGCAGTGCCATGTGTCCTGTTCACACTCTCTCCATCTGTTTTCATGCAGGAGAAGCTGGCTGACATCAGCAGGGAGAGGTCCCAGACTGGGAGGTGGAGTGGTCCATATTAGGCCCCTCACTCACTTTGAGGAACATGCCATTGCGCTGACTGGTGAGGATGTGGACAATACCTTTGGCGACGGTGAGGTCGGTGGTGAAAACCCACCTGAGGACCCTGCATCACATCATCCCTCCTTCAACATAACTGTGAGTGCTCTCTCTCCTGCTTTTGACTCTGCTGCCATGTACTAATTATCTCTACTTCGGTTCACAGGGAGCCCTGCCAAGCGACTGACACCCTCAGGCAGCTAGTCCCTCAGCTCCATCCATATCCTCAGCTCCAGCCAAGAGGAAACCCCCTCCATTGAAGAGCTGGAAATAAGCGGCTTGGAAGACCCATCACAGTGCTTACCCACACCCTCCACCAGCGCAGAGACACACACCTCGGTGGGATCTAGATCTGGCAACGTGAGAGGGAGATGGGGCACCTCGACGTCACTCCAGGTGCTCCTTATCCTCAAGGAGTCAGACCGGGGCCCCCGGCACCCAATGGGAGGAGGAGCAGCAGCTGGACACCCCTAGGTCATCCACTCAGGAATCTCAGAGGCTGTCCTCTCTCTCCAAGTCCCCTTTGCCTGTGAGCCCCTCAACCTCATCCTGTGTCAGCGCAGAGGGAGCAGCCGGCCAATGAGTGATTCTGGAGGGAGAAGTGTGTGTGTGGTCGGGCCTTTCAGAGCCCCGTGCAAGCTCTCTCCCATGCACGTGGATCCTTCCAGTATCACACTCACCTCAACACCCTGAGCATTTTCAATGCTGCTGCTGGGGTTCGCTTTCAGTTGTCCATCTGAGCCGACCTGCATCTCCGCCCACCCACTGATCACACTCCCATGCTGCACCTGATCTCGCCCACCATGATTCTCATTTCACTTTCGATTTAGACAGCATGGTCTGGATTCATTTTTTCGTAAGCTTCCCTGTCTTTTCCCCTCCCCCAGTTACCCATTTCCATTGCCTCATCATTGTAGACTCCCTGGCATCACCTTTCACCTCCCCTCCATGACCTACCAGCCACAACACTTTTCCTTCGGAATGTCCAGGTGAAAGTGCACGTTCCCTTCCTTCCCGAAAATGCCACTTCCATCCACATTCACCTCCCTGACCTCCTCCTTCCCACCCCCAGGTTCCATGTCTGCCTCCAAATCCCCACCAACCACCCTCACCGTCCCTTCTACCGATACCGTCGTACCCTCACCCTCCCACCCTACCACCTCACTCTACCCATGGTCATTCTCACCATTCCCTCATATCACACCTACCCTCAGTTCACTCCCCAGGAGGCAGTCATGGACCTACCAGACCCCTGTCTTGCATGTTCACCTGGACATCCCCCCCACCGGACCCCTTCCAACCCTGGAACACCTTATCCCGTCTGGACCCCTTCCCCCGGAACCTCTTCCCCCACCGGCTCCCTTCCCCCCACAACCCCTTTCCGCCTCCAGACCCATTCTGCCCCCCGGAACCTTTTCCTCTCCTTAGTTCTTCTAAGCACCTGCCCCCGCACACCCCCACCAGTTAGACCCTCCCCTTTCCTGACTTCCACCGACACCCTTACTTCTTCCGCCACCCTTAGTCCGTCCCCCCTCCCAACTCCTTCCTCCAACCTTATCTCTCCCTTCAGCCTCACTTCTACCTCCACTCTTACTCCCTCCACTCTCCACACTCCTTCTTCCACCCGGACTCCCTCCCCTCTCCATACTGCCTCCCCATGGACTCCTTCCACTCTCCACACTCCTTCCTGCCACTGAACTCCTTCCTATACAACTTCCACCCCCTTTACACTTACCTCTCCTGTTGCCATCTTCTCCCCCATTAACCCCTCCTCCCCCCATACTCCCTTTCCCCCCCATCCTCACCCCTGACACCTTCATTACCCCATTCCAACCTCATCCCCCTGACTCCTTTATTACCCCACTCCCAACCTCACCCCCTCGACACCTTCATTCCCTGCCTCCCAACCTCACCCCTCAACACCTTCATTCCCCTCATCCCAGCCTCACCTCGACACCTTTATTAACTCCCCAATGTCACCCCTGAGACCTGCATTCCCTCCTCCCAACCTCACCCCCACTGATGCCTTCATTCCCCCTCACAACCTTACCCACCCAACAACTTCATTGCCCCCCTCCCAACCTCTCCTCCAATAGCTCTTCCTCTCCCAGTCGATCCTAAAGTTTCCTCTCCCACCCCCTCAACCATCATCCATTGTGAGCATCAATGGTGACTTTCCAACACCTGTGAGCTGCTTCGCAGCAGAGCCATATCCATGAGAATCCACCCAGCATGCCATGGACGTTCCTCCAGTGTGCCATTGCTGTTGGGCTCCAGCTTCTTCTGCTCCTCAGCAGTCGGCAATGTGAGCAAGGCCCTGGCGGTAAGTCCCAACTTCTGCACGTCGCACTTGTCAAGACGCGTTCTACACCGGCGTGTTTTCCCACCAAAGTGGGCGGACGATCCAGCAGGGGATGATCAATCCAGCGGACTTGCCTTATAATGATATGCTGATGTATTACGCTGAGTTTCCCGATGTCTGATGGCAGGAAACGTGACCCACCAACGGCGGGCTGAGTGGACGATCGTAAACTGGTTTCAAGACATTGTGAAACTGATGTTTGGCCTTCTCATCATATTATCTGCTCACACATCATATTGTCTGCTCACACCACCGAACACGCCCAACACCAGCGGGCATGGACAATTCTGTCCATTGCGGACAAAAGCAGGGAAGTTATTTTGAACCTTTATAAAGTTCTGCTTATTCCACAACTAGGATTTTACGTTCTGTTCTGGTCACCACCCTTTAGGAAGGATGTGAGGGTCATTCAGAAGGAGGGAAAGGAGATTTAACGGAATGGTTCTAGGGATAAGGGATTTTAGCTACAGGATTAGGTTGGAATAGCTAGCTCCTTAGAACAAAGGAGATTGAGGGGAGATTTGATAGAGGTGTACAAATTCCACAGAGTAGTGTCCTAAGCCCAACCAGCTTCAGCTGCTGCATCACTGACCTTCCTTCCATAATAACATCAGAAGTGGGGATGTTTGCTGATGATTGCGCAAAGTTCAGCACCCTTTGTGACTCCGCAGATACTGAAGCAGTCTATGTCGAAATGCAGCAAGACCTGGACAATATCCAGGCTTGGGCTGACAAGTGGCAATGACCATCTCCAACAAGAGAGAATCTAATCATCACACTTGACATTTAATGGCATTACCATCGCTGAATCCCCCACTACCAACGTCCTGGTGGTTACCATTGACCAGAAACTGAACTGGACTAGCCATATAAATACTGTGGCTATAAGAACAGGTCAGAGAATAGGATTCCTGTGGTGAGTAACTCATCTCCTGACTTCCCAAAGCCTGTCCACCATCTACAAGGCACAGGTCAGGAGTGTGATGGAATACTGTCCACTTGCCTTGATGAGTGCAGCTCCCACAACACTCAAGAAGCTTAACACCATCCAGGACAAAGCAGCCTGCTTGATTGGAACCCTATTCACAAACATTCACTCCGGAAAAGCCGGTCCACTGACCCTGGAAGCAGTTTGGATGCAGCCATGGAGGTGGGCTGATTAGAAGGCCAGTCTAGGCCTTCTAGGACTTTTCCCCAGTTGCACTAAAGGCTATTAGGCCCTCTGGCTCTTACCCCTCACACCCCCTAATTCCCACCCTAATTCCCCCTTGTTCCTCATCCCAACGCCATTCCCCCATGCCCCTATTCCACTTCCATTCTCCCATACCCTCTCCATGCCCCCTACATCCTCCATGCCCACTCACCCAGTAAGCACTGTAGAACCAAAGGACCATATTACAACAATGGCAAGTCTGGAAATGTACTTAAACAAAGTCATTCAAAAATCTGCTTTGAAAAATGCTGCTGCTCTTTCAACCCTGTAAAAGTGTCAGTCAGACAAAGACATTATTAGTTTCAATAACAGAAGCTTTACCTCACTTCACACCTCTTAATTATGTCCAAATAAACATATAGAGATTGTTATGATCCCCAGCTGAGGTTACCACTGGACAAACCTGATCCCAGGGAAACTCAGCTTGATAGATCCTAAACAATGAAGAAGAGTCATACGGACTCGAAACATTATCTGTATTCCTCTCCGCAGATGCTGTCGGACCTGCTGAGATTTTCCAGCTATTTTTGTTTTTGTTTCAGATTTCCAGCATCTGCAGTATTTTGCTTCTATTTTGATAGATCCTAACTTTATTTGTTTGCTGAGATACCTGGAGAGGGGCTACTGAACAGAGTCACTGGTGTCAGCTAATGGACTTTTAACAAAAGCATAAAACATTTATTAAACAAGAAAAGGTGAAATGTGTTGCAACACTCCGTTACCCACAACTATACTTCTACAGATTGTCACGACTCACTGGGGATAGTGCGCTGTAATATCAAGCCCTGCTGTTCTCCGAGCTGTGACAAATGTGAAAAGTTTGATCAAATCACCAGATTGTCCCAATTCCACCTAACTGTTTAATTTAGGTTAACAGAATACGAGCACCAGGTTTGTAAACTTAATAAGTAAACTGTTTATTGAACAAACTGTCGTTAACCAGTGACAAAAGAAAAAAAATATGAACCGCTAATTTCTACCACCACAACTTAAACTCTACCCCCTTCTTAAATCCCTATACATACACACACAAGGCACCAAAAACATGGATTTTATGGGTGGGATAAAACAGGTCAATAGCACCAATTGCAGAGTACAGGATTCAATAGGTTGATTTTGATCGATGTCTTCCAAATTCCTTCTAGTTCTTGTTGATGATACAAGGTGGTCTTCCAGCACTTTCAGTATTTAGCTCATTGGTTGAGCACTTGCCTTTCAATGTCTCCAACAGTGTTTTTCCCCTTTGCCTCTTGATAAGGGTTTTCAGAGAGAGAGCAGGTTATAGTGATAAGAGAAGAAAAAACAGTTAGCTATTATTGTGGAATTACTGGAATCTTCCATACACAGGAGAAAGAGGTTTTAGGCCTTGTTCCTTTCAGGCTAGAAGCTATTCAGCTGCACTGCTCTTCACAAAAACCATGGCCACCTGGCCAGGAGCCAATTAAAATGCTGTTGTCAGGTAGCTCACTTGGTCCAGGACTCCTTTCCGGCACCATCCTGTCTTTCATGGCACACTCTGTTCCAGGATTGCAATATCGTATATATCTCTCATCCTGTTCCAGTGGACATGTCTTTCAAACTGCAGCCATTGTAAGTTTACCACAGTCCAACAGGAATGAAAGGATATGTTCCTTACATGCCTCCACCTTTAAAAGAGATGAAATACCATTCAAAAATGTGTTTCATCACAAGGTATGTGACATAGACAACAAAGCATGTGACTTACTTTCATTCATCCTTCCTCCCCCTTACACAATCTTATACAATCTTCAGCATTCCTTACCCCTTTAACTTATTTTAGTTTTTTACACCTGGGACAATGTATCCGTGGTCACATTATCTTTACCAGCAATGTGAGCAATCTTTACATAGAATGTTTGAAACAAAAGACTCCATCTATACCGTCTCGCATTTCAAGTTTTAAACTTCTCAGTGAAAGCCAGAGGATTATGGTCAGTGCAGATTAGTGTTTCTTTGTTATTGTGTCAGACATAAATTTCAAAATTTTGTGGACCCGAAATGTCGACTCTTTTCTTCTCCACCGGTGCTGCCAGACCTGCTGAGTTTTTCCAGATAATTCAATTTTTGTTATAAGTTTCAAAGTGTTGAAGAGACAACAGTGCAAGAGTTAATTAAGATTGCCTTCAGCTTTTCAAAGGCTGCTTGGCATTCTGCTGATAATACTACTTTTGCCTGTTTTCTTAACAAACTGGTGAGAGGTACAGCTATTGTGCTGAAGTTAGGTACAAACTCCCTATAAAACCCACACATTCCCTAAAACCTCAGGATTTCTCTTTTAGTTTTAGGAATGGGAACTTCTATTGGAGTGTTCACTTTTGCTGTTCTTGGCAGCAATTGCCCTTGTCCAGTGATGTGACCTAGGTAAGTTACCCTTGCTTTTGCAAATTCGCTTTTGGCCAGATTTATGACTAAGCCAGCCAACTGCAATTGCTTAAACAGGTCCTCTAATTGCTTTACATGTTCATCCCAAGTATTACTATCATCTAGATAAACCACACAATTAGGTACTTCAGCTACGACTTGATTCATAAGCCTCTGGAATGTTTTTAAGCCCAAATGGCATAACCAGACATTGATGCAACCCACTTGGTGTAACAAAGGTGGATATTTCTTTAGCCCTTGATGTTAATGGCACTTGCCAGTACCCCTTCAAGAGATCAATTTTAGAAAGAAATGAGGCCCTGCCAACCTATCGATGCAATCTTCTAACCAAGGAATTGGATACGAATCTGTCCTCGTTA
The DNA here is from genome assembly GCF_964194155.1 of Cetorhinus maximus. Lineage (NCBI taxonomy): Eukaryota > Metazoa > Chordata > Chondrichthyes > Lamniformes > Cetorhinidae > Cetorhinus > Cetorhinus maximus. The sequence goes on along the minus strand of NC_135881.1, from coordinate 140,936,198 downwards.
CTACATTCACTTTTCTGTAGATTATACAAAATCTAGTGGATCCATCAGGTTTAGGTGCCAATACTACCGGTGAACTCCAGCCACTTTGGTTAGGCTCAATCAATTGATTGTCCAGCATATATTGGATCTCTGTTGCTAACTGAGCTTGTTTTTCTGGGCTCAACCGATAATGATGTTGTTTTATTGGCACTGAGTCTCCCACGTCCACGTCATGGTTAGCTAACGTAGTACATCCAGGTGTATCCCTACAAATTCCCTTATTCTTCCTAAGTAACCTTATTAGATCTTCCCTTGGTCCTTCCTCTAAATATGAGAACACAGTGTCTAACTGTCTCAGTATTGTTGTATTGGCTAGTCAAATTGTAGGAGGTTCACTTTGGGCACTGTCTACTTCTCCTTCTATCTTGCCCTTACTGTCTCTGTCATCATCCACTACTCCTACTCACTGTCTCTGTCATCATCCACTACTCCTACCATCTGGCACATTTGCTCTTGTCTTATTATCTTCTCTGTGACGATATTGCTTCAGCATGTTTATGTGACATAACTGTTTCTTCTTCAAACGCTCAGGAGTACCTATCAGGTAAGTCACTTTATTAACTATCTTGTAGGGGCCACTGAATTTCACTTTCAGAAGTTCACCCTGCAAAGGCAACAATACCAATACTTCCGTCTGCTGCTTTGAACGTTCTAGTTGTAGCATGTTTGTTTGCCCATTCTTTCATTTTAGCTTGGGAAATTTTTAAGTGCTCTCGTGCTTCTTCACGTGCTCCTGTGAGTCTTTCTAGAAACATGGACACATAATCCAACATAGAGGATTCATCTCACTGCTTTAGGAACTTTTCCTTAATCACTTTTAATGGACCTCTTATTTCATGACCATAGATCAATTCAAATGGACTAAATCCAATAGATTCACTCAGAGAATCTCTGGTAAGAAATAGTAAGAAATCTAATCCTTTGTCCCAATCCTTTGGTTATTCATGGCAATAGGTCTTAATCATGGTTTTGAGAGTCCAATAGTATCTATCTGAAGCTCCCTGTGTCTGTGGGTGATAGGCAGTAGACTTTAGTTGTTTGATACCCCAATAACTGATTATGTCCTGGAAAATTTTAGACGTGAAGTTAAAACCTTAGTCAGACTGTATTTCAATTGGTAGGCCATAATGAGTGAAAAACTGAGTTAACTTTTCCACTGCCACCTTGGCTGTAATTGCCCTTAAAGGAATAGCTTCTGGAAATCAAGTTGTCATATCCATGATTGTAAGGATATACTGATGTCCTGCTTTCATTTTGGGTAATGGTCCTATACAATCTACTAATACCTGACTGAATGGTTCTTCAAAACCTGCTATGGGTATTAAAGGTGTTGGTTTGATTTTATGTTGAGGCTTACCTACTACCTGACATGTATGACACGTTTTACAAAATTGCACTACATCCTAATGAAGTCTTGGCCAGGTAAAGTGCCTGTTTGTTGATGCTTGGGTTTTCCATGTTCCTACATGTCCTGCCATAGGAATTTCCTGTGCTACTCGCAATATCCCCTTATGATATTTGGGCAGTACCATTATCGGATGACCAACTATCCACTCCTCATCCACAGTTCTGTGAGGGTGCCTCCACTTCCTCATTAGAACTCTATTTTTAATAGTACTCCAGAGCTCCTTAAGCCTCAGCTTCAGTGTGAGCTGATTATGCCAACTTGTTTAACTCTGGGTCTGTTTTCTGATCCTCAATTAATAAAGATATGCCAAACACTTCCTTTGAATTATCCTCATCCTTAAAGAAAATTTCAGCTACTCTAACATCTGCTCATGACATTACTTTGACCTCTGGTGATGGACTTTGTTTAGTCATTTCTCTGGTCATCACACACGATGGAAAAATACTAGGAACTTGTTCTTGTAACTGTTCCGTCTCTTTAGCCTCTCTCAGACTTTCCATAATTATGGGCGAAGCTATAACCTTCACTCCTGCGAAATCATTCCCCAGGAGTAAATCAACTCCATCCATGGGTAATTTCTTAACCACTCCTACAGCCACTGATCCAGACAACAAATCACACTCTAACTGCACTTTGTACAATGGAACCGGGATATACTCTCCACTTATCCTGTTTACCAATACTTTGGCTTTGATTGAACTCTCTGGGGGGAAGACTTCTCTAGCAAAAGAGTTTGAGTAGCTCCTGTGTCCCTTTATATAGTTATGGGTTTAGCTGCATTATTTGATGAAAAAGGGATTATCTTTCCTTTAGACAAAAACCCTTTATATCTCTCACCTGCCTTATTCACTTAAGCTGCATTCACAGCAGTATTTACCTCCAGACCCTTATTTGTAGTTAAAGATACAATTTGATCCATGGCATTTTCTTTTTGAGTTCCCTTTTTGGACTAACTCTTCTGAATTCCAATAAATCCCATGGGCTTCCCTCGCAACTTCCAGCATTCTGAACGAATGTGTCCCACTTTAATATAATGGAAGCACTTAGGCCTTCAAGTTTCACCTCCACCATCAGTACCTTCCTTCCTGATCTGGGGAGGAGATCTCAAGATATTTCCAGCTATCCATTCTTTACCCTGGCTACTTGCCTTTCTTTCACTTGCCTTCACTTTCTATCCTTTTCAAATTTATGGGGGTGATGGAAAAAAGGTTTAGTTTTATGGATCAGCTCATAAACGTCCACCATTACTGCTGCCTGTCTAGCAGTTGCAACCTTTTGGCCTTCAGCTTGGGTTCTTATTACAGAAGGAAGGGAGTTTTTAAATTCTTCCGAGAGAATGGTCTCTCTGAGAACTTCGTGGCCAGAATCTTCGGATCAGTGAGCGGAGGCGGGTCCTGCTCGCTGGCGTGTAAAATGATGCGCGGTGACATCGGGCATGCGTGCCGACGTCACCACGTGTCATTCAGATCTTGAGTTAGGCAGGCGCGCACCGGAGTCGGCTGCACACCCGCTGAACTGTCAAAGCCTATTAAGGCCATTTAAACAGCAATTAAACTAATTAACTGAGCTGCCTGTACCTTAAGGTTGGCGGGCAGATGACGAGCCCAAGCGACTTTTGCATTTATCATGAAACCTCATTTACAGGCAGGATGAGGTTTCATGAAGGTTTTTAAAGTTTAATAAAAATTTTTAATATAATTCATTGACATGTCCCAACTCATGTGACACTGTCACATGAGGAGACATGTCTTAAAAAAAAAATTTTTCTCTTTATTAAAATTTTAAAAAATCAAACTCATCTACCTGAGGCAGCTCTGTGCCTCAGGAAGATTTCTGCACTCTTTCGCGCACATGCACGAAAGAACGCAGGCCTCGACTCAGCCTACTGCCCGTACCCACATAGGGAGTACACAGCGCTTCCGGGTGCGTGTCATGTTGGGCGGGCCTTAACTGGCCCATCCACGTAAAATGGCGGCGTGCAGCCGATCACTGGCAGCATGCAGCTGATCGCGGGCGGCGATCGGTTACGCGCCCGCCCATGCCCACTCCTGTCCAACCCCCCTGATGGGGAGAAAATTCTCCCCCACAGGCAGTTTCAACTCCTAAAGCTTGTATCTACCTGCCAAAACTACTTTGCTTAATCCTTTCAAATCCAATGTAAGTTTACCCAGGCTGTTTCCTTAAATTTCAAAACTTTTGTCTGTATGCTTCAGGGACCAACTCTAATGCACTCAAAATGGCCTTTCTCACCACATCATAAGCCCTAGAAACCTCCTCTGACAATGAAGCATAAATTTCCTGTGCTCTATCTGTCAATTTGCTCTGCGTGTGCAATGTTCAGTTTTTCTTTGGCCAGTTCATCTGTTTAGCTATCTTCTCAAATGAAATAAAGAATGCTTTAACATCCCTTTCCTCAAATTTTGGAAGAGCTTGTACAAATTTAAACATCTCCCCACTGGGTTCTGATCTGGAAATAAGTCCTGCCTCACCTACTGGTGTCTCTTTCTTTAACTGTCAGCATTTTAAGCTGGAATTCTCTCTCTTTTTCTCTTTCCTACTTTTCTAACTTCACCATTTCTAACTCCCTTTGGAGATGAAGTTTTCACATTCCATTTCTCTTTCCTTTTATGCTGTTTCTAGTTCCAGTTTTTTATTTGCAACTGAATTTGAGCTCATTCCAATGAACCACCCCTTGGAGAACTCGGTCTTTCAGGTATTACTTCCAGTTTCAAATGCTGTGCCATCTCTTCAATTATCTCTGCCTTCCTAGCTTTGGCAGGCAAACCTACCCTTAATTTACTTGGCAATTTGATTAACCTGGCTTTTGGGATAAAATTGTCAGGGACATCTCTTCCACTTGCACGAAAGCTTTAGCAGTTTCCAGTGCCATCTCATTGTTGACAGTGGAAACCTGGTGTTTCCTTTTAGCTTTTATTAATTATTAAATCTACACCCAAATCGTCATTGTCCCAAAATATCTCGGTCAAGCCCCCAAACTTTGCCGTGATTCACTGGGGATAGTGTGCTGTAATATCAAGCCCCACTGTACCCTGAGCCACGACAAATGTGAAAAGTTTGATCAAACCACCAGATTGCCCCAGTTCTACCTAACTGTTTAATTTAGGTTAACAGAATGCAAGCACCAGGTTTGTAAACTTAATAAGTAAATAACTGTTTGTTGAACTGCTAATTTCTAACAGCATAACTTAAACTCTATGCCCTTCTTAAATCTCGGTCGTCTTTCAGCACTTTCAGTATTTAGTTCACTGGTTCAGCACTTTCCTTTCAATGTATCCAACAGTGATTTTCCCCTTTGCCTCTTGACAGGGGTTTTCAGAGAAAGAGAGCAGGTTGTAGAGATATGAGAAGAAAAAACAGTTAGCTATTATTATGGAATTACTGGAATCTTCCATACACAGGAAGAAGAGGTTTTAGGTCTTGTTCCTTTCAGGCTAGGAGCTATTCAGCTGCCCTGCTCTTCACACAAACCATGGTCACCTGGTTAGGAGCCAATTAAAATGCTGTTGTCAGTTAGCTGCCTTGGTCCAGGACTCCTTTCTGGCACCATCCTGTCTTTCATGGCACCAGGACTGTAACATTGTATATATCTCTCGTCCTGTTCCAGTGGACATGCCTTTCAATCTGCAGCCATTGTAATTTTACCACAGTCCAACAGAAAAGAAAAAGATATGTTCTTTACAACAGTCCAGCAGAAATAAAAGGATATGTTCCTTACAAGATATATACAGATTTCTAAAGATAACATAAGGTACAAAAGCTATCTTATTTTCTAATGTCCACAAGTACACAGTCCATGTACCAATAGGTGACCTGTGGTCAGACACACCACACTTTGAAACCAATTGACAGATGCCGCCTCAACCAGAAGCTATGGAACTCCCCTCAACTAACAATCCCTCCCCCCCACCCCACCCAACCCTGCCGAGCCGCTTGTCACACCATGAGCCAATCAGTCTCAATGAACTCCATCATTCACACAAGAGTTACCAATCTCCACTCTCCAAGAACTCACTTTGGGATCTTCCCCCAACTAATGATTTCTCTCAGACGCCTTCTGCAAGCATTCACCTCCAAGGTTTCGAACTCTTCTTCCAATGTTCCTCTTCCCTGGGTCACCACACGCATTCAAGCCATCTTCCATGCACACTCCCTCTCACCAACTCAACTGTTAACAGTGCACCACTGCTTCACATGTCCATAGCAAACAGTTACAAACCTTCAGTTGTCTCTTTGAACCTTCTGGTCTCTTGCAAGTTGTTCTCACTTTAAATCTGCTTTCTGCAGCTTTTGACTATTTAAATCTGAAGCTTGGAGACTTTTTCTCTGCCCTCATTGTTAACTTCACTTAACAGGAATTTTTCCAGGTTCCTGTCCTTCCTTTGACTAGAAGGTCTGCTTGGGACTTCCTCCTGTTCCACTCCCCTGGATTTTGGGATCTTTTATTCAGCTTGGGACTGGCTATCTGTCCCCTTTGCTCCAGTCTCTCCTGGTAGCTACTTTCAAAACCAGCTGAACTCAAACAGCTTTCAAGTAAAACCGCTGTTTCTAGTTTCTTGTGCCTGTGACTGTGGGAGGGACCTGCCTCTCTGGACACCTGTTGCTAGCCAACAGCTCAGTTTCTCTACTCTTGTTTGTTTAACGCAGCTTAGAGTTGCAAAACTCTCATTAGAAATGCAGGCACCTTTTAAAGTGAAACTAAAACCCAATTTGACCTTTCTTAACACAGAGATACAGAAATACAAATCAAACTTAAACATTAAAACTAAAACTCATTCCTAACCCCCCAAAATACAAATATAACTTACTTAAACTATCTCTATTTCCTAACATGATTGATAGAAACTGTTCAAAGAAAGAATAACTTACAGTCACTTGGTAGTACAGAACTTGAATATTGCTGACATGTTGAAGCTTTTCACTTTGCACTCATCAGGGAAAATGCAAGAATGCCAAATTTTAAACAAACACAACAATTTGTACCACAGGAGAACAGGAGCGCTGATCAGTTGGAAAATCAGCTCTTGATTAACCAAGTCATTGCATGGAGAAAACAGCAGGGAACTATAGCTCCCCAAGCTTCCAGATAATTCAAAAAAGGTGCAAGGCTTGAACACATTCCTTTTGTTTGCAGCGAACAGGTCTCTGCATATGAATACATGTAGTTTCTAGCAAGCATAAAAGAGCCACATTGCAAGCTCAACTGATTATCTTAAATTGGTTGATGGTGTAGCTATTAGTCGCATGCCCGATGTCATCTCGCGTCATTTTACGTGTCGAGCCCGCCCCAGCACACCAATGACAATATTCTGCCCCAAATGTATAAGGGCAGTGGGGGTGGAGTGAGGCAGAGGAGGCAATCCTGGGACAAACCGCTGGATGATTGAGAGTGTGTTGAAAGAATTGTGTATGGCAAGAGAACCATTCGTACACTTATTGTACCCACATGTTTTAATTTTGGGTGTTTGGAAGCAGCCTCCATCAGTACCTTCAACAAGTACCAGGTAGGTTATTCTACATGCAGCACTGACGTTGCTACCTGATAAATGAAAAAGTGTTTGGCCAGGATCGCTGACCACCCATTTAAACGATCGCTCAAAAATAAGAGCCAGGTGGACCAGTGGGCAGTAGGGTTTAAAGCATATATTTTGTCTGCTTACCCACTTGTTTTTGAGAAAAAGAATGGCTAGGCAAATAAAAATTGTTCTCCCTGAATCTAATTATTCTGTAGTCACTATTTCTCAAATGTTGTCATACTTTCACATCTGTGTCCCAAGTAGTTATTAATAACTTGACAACACACAGGTCAACTCGCAATGGGAATAGCTTCTAACTCAATCAACTGAGATAGTTCTTGTCAACAATCCAGCTCCTGGTCCTCATTTTGAAATTTAATAAGGCAAAACAGCTTTCATGTTAACTATAGATATTTCAAAACTATATGAAATAAAGGTAGACATGTCTCTTTTTTCCCCATAAGGAATAGCAGAGGGAAGATAATAAATGCTGGTACAAGAATGGGGCTGTGCAATGGATGAGTGTGAACTAGCAAGAATGGAAAAAGGAAAATCATTTGAAAATGATTATCAACTATTTGTTGAAAATTTAGTTCTCTAACAGATGGCATTCTCTTCAATCCCTTCCAGCTCATGAATGAGAAATAAGAACTTGACCAGCTGTATTATCTTATTTAGCTTAGAACCAGTTGTATTAGTGTAGGGAAAACTGTGGTGCAGGAATTTAAAACAGAGTATCACCAATCTAAACTTGAACTGCCTTTAGATGACGTCTTACATCCATTGTCAATACCACGTGAATCTATGCTTATATACAATAGATTGATGTTGTGATATAAGGAGTTACAGCTGAGGTCAACCCTGTACTAAAATCTAAACTCTGCATTTCATGTAACTTTAAGATATTTGTGCACCATTATTTCACATGGGATAGTAAATAAATCAAAAGAAAATTTTTGTAACTAACAAGAATTCTAAATAAAGAAGATAATTTAAAATCATAAGAAAGTATTGAAGCTAGATGTAATTGTCCTGCTGCACAACTTTTCAGCTACATTCATATGAAAACACCATTATTCAACAGCCAGATGACATAGAACAATATCAACAACAACTTACATTTGCATAGCACCTTTAACATGGAAAAAAACATCCCGAGGTGGCACAAGGAAAATAGACAGTGAGCTAAAGAAGGAGAGATTAAAAGGGGCAAACATTTGGTCAGAAGGGTATGTCTTAAAGGAGGAGAGGGAGATAGAAAACTTTAAGTATGTGGATAAGAACTTTCCATAACAAGTGTTGGAGGACCAGGAGCCAATTTAGGTCAGTAATACAGGAGTGATGGGTGAGCGGAATAGCATACAGACAGCAGAGTTTTGGATCAGGTGAAATTGAAGGAAGGCAGAGGATGAATGGCCAGTTGGCGATCAGGTGGGTGGAATTTTAACAGCCTGCCCCTCCCCATTCAGCAGCTAAAACAAAACAGGTGGCTTACCTGCTTGCCTCCCTCCCCATTCTGAAGGATTGCAATTCTAAAACTGAGTTCACTTTCGGACAAGTTTTGTCATGGCTGCCCCACACATGTCCATGGGTCAGAGCCTGCTCTGTGTGTTTTTAGAAAGACCCCGCTTGCCCTGGACAGGTGTCCTTGGGACATGCAATTTTAAATTTTAACTCAATTTTAGCTGCTTCCCTGCACAATTTCTGCAGGACAGAGCAAGTAAAATTCCTCCCTTTAACACAATAACAATCTGTTGAGCAATTTATTTGGAATACATGAAGCTGCGGATTTTAAGCAATCCTTCGAATCTATTTTTTTGCATATACAGAAATGTTGTTTGCAGCTCACTATTGGATTTTATTCATAACACCAATATCATAACTTCACTTGATCATGTGTGATTTGATATAATAACAACTGATTTTTCTTTACACACACGCTTTATTTTCCCCATGTTGAACTTCGAAAAATGAAAAAAGGTGAGTGAATGCTAAAATAATGAGTTATTGTAATGGATAAAACGGATAATGAAACATGGAAATATGATGGGGTGGTGATGATGAAGTGAGGACAGAAGCCCAGAAAATGAAACAGGTTCAGTTAAAGTCCCTGTCAGTCAGGTGGAGAGGAATCCTCGGCTGAGAAAAATGAACATTGGTCTAGAAACTAAACATGGGGTTTCCTGCTGTAACTTCAGTGGGGCCCCAGAAATATGGTGTGAATGACCATTTTCAGCCATTTACACTCATTTTCTGGGACTTCTGCTGGTTTCCCAACAAATTTGTGATGGGATACCAGGAGAATCCTGTTGGAATTTCCAGGCCATTTTCTTTTCAATTTAAGAGGGGAATCGGGTATCAAGAAGCTGAGTTCCTTTTATTTTTTTGCTGAAATAAAGCATCTTAACTACCCAAGGATAAATATATTGCTGGTGCAACCTCTCCCTCAAGTATTACCAATCACGATTCCTAGAATGTGAGATTACATTGACAAAAATATCAGATGTTAGTGCCACATGCAGGGTTTAGATTTTTTACCCTGTGCTAATTTAATGCAGGAATTATCTGACAGACACAGAGCAAGAGAAAGAGTTGCCACAGGGGTATTGATTCATGGTATCAGACCATTAGTCTAACAGTGACAAGCAGATGGAGCCTTCCTTCAGCATTTGACATACATGATGGCAGTTGGATTTTCGTGAAATATGAAGACAAATGGCATGTTCTCTGGTCCATGATTGTCTCTACTGTGTGCCACAAGTAGTTACATAAAAATGAACAAGAATATCCGTGATTTATTTACCAGCATATCAAGCCCCGCTTGCTGTAAATCGAGACTGGAGAACTATTCATTTATGCCTAATGAATATGTGCAAAGTGCAAGAGTAAGTAAATGAACCAAATACAGGGTTTAACATAATTGCACAGTGAAGATAATAGCAGAGGTCTGTTTTGAAAGGTTTTCTTTTTTAGGTTTTGTACCCGTCCATTTGTATTCTTATACAGCGCTGGCTCATTACCACACATATTCATCCAATATTAATAGTGAAATCAAATTTGGGAACTCTAACATTATCTTCACCCTACGATTCTGAAAGATAATTTTTTCAGAGATGTCAAATACATGAAAGCTGCAGTTTGAAATTGAACAAATAAAATTAAACAGATTATGGCTCATTTGTTCTCACACACTTGAGTAATGAAACTCAGGCCCTAAAATTATCACATGGGACACTAATTCATCTGAAATTCCTCTTTAAGTTGTTGAGCAGAGAAACTTATTTTAAATTGGTTAGGACCTTCTGTAAAATGAGGAAAAATATCAGATAAATGCACCAATATCCCATACATAATTTCAGGGTTTGGATTTTTTCTTCAATCTCACATATTTACATCTGATAAATATAATGGTATGATGTGACCCAGCAGAGGTAGGGTTCAACAATAACAACTTGGATTGATATAATACCTTTAATTAAAAAAAAATCAAACAATTCTCACCAATATGCAATTCTGTGCAATAACATTTAATAGACAACTCAAGAGCTACCAAAGATCATCCTTCAGGCTGCATTTCCAAGTGAGAATAACAACATGAATACTTACATGTATATAGTGCTCTATCACATTGACATTTTTTGAAATATCTTAGACATGAATTACTTGGAGAGTGAAGTTGTTATCGTTCATACAAGTAATCTCAGAACTCAATCCTGCAACTTTCAAGTTCCTATATAAACCCAGCTTAAACAGCACTCTCAATTCTACCTGAGTAATGTGCCCATCCTCCATCAGACTCTCTGAATGAGAATAAAACCTGGGCCTGAAATTTTTGCCCCTGGATCAGGAGCATAAGAGTTGGGATTCCAGAAAGTGTTTGGAGGCTGTCAGGTGAGGAGATGGGCTGGGCAGAAGGTCTGCATTGCTGCTCCAGCACTTTGCCCAAGATATTAAAAAATGAATAAAACAAAAAATTGCCCCTCCAGCCCTCACCACTCGTACCTCTTCACACTCTACACACACCCCATGCCCGATCCATGCCAACCCATGTCCCTCTACCCATCACCGCCTTGGCCCCTATAACCTCCATGCGAACTAATGCCCCTTCACCCATCCCCATTGTCTCTCGTACCCTCCATGCCAACTTATGCCACTGCATTTACCTCCCATGGCCCTTTATAAACCCTATGCCAACTTAGTACAAACTCATGTCAACCCAAGCCCTGTACCCACCATTCTTTTCCCTAACACCTACCATGCCAGCTCACCCAGTATCCACTATGAGCAGACCTCATGATCCAGCTGAGATGAGATTCAAATAAAGTTCAAAAATACCTGTTGGAGAATTCACTATTAAAGAAGGCACCCATAGATAAAAGCTTATTCATTACATTTATCTTCCTTTAATCCCTTATGAAAACAAGCATTTGCATTCATGGTTCCACTTCAAGAAGCTTATAACTACTTTGAGTTATTAAACTGAGAACTGACAGACACCCCAATATGATAATGATAGGTTGTGAGATCAGTCATGCAGCGCTAATCCTGTAATTATAACAGTCAGGTTTACGTCAATAGATAGAATGAAATAGCAAGCTACTGATTTTTAACACTGCAGTTTTTTTCTTATACTTAAACAGCAGAAGTTTTAAATCCCTTGACAGCTTGACAATTCTTTTGACAGTTCTTGACAGATCTCTTGACATTTCAATGAGTTTCTCTGTTTTTTACACACATTCATGTCTAATTTTAACAATCCCAAACAGTTCCTTACCACTCCTAAAGGATACCTTCCTTCTCCCAAAGGTGTCCTGGGACTATATCCGAAAGGGTACCCTATGTCTCCAAAGAACTCAGGCAGCTTTAGCCTTTCTCCTATCAAGTCTAAAGTGCACAAGTTGTGTATTAGACATCCCACAAGCCAAAATCAGATCTGACTGAGGCAGCTACACTTTAATATGTGCAGTTGCTTCCATGAACCACAGATGTGCAATTAGAATCTGCCCCCATTGCCCTGCGAAAATGGCAAAGATCGGGTTCGGGGGCGGGGCTTCAAACCCGGACTTCCATCAACATTTTCATTAAGACGGAGAGCCTCTTCATCAGTGCAAAGACTCTGGCCTTAGTGTCGACTAGTGTTCATTTATGAGCAGTGTTACATTACGGAATTGCAATTCTGTAGCACTGAACTGAGAATCCCTAAATAGAAACAAAAAAAGGAAATTCACAAACCAACAATCTGTTCTGGAATTAAGATCAGATCCAGGGGTGAAAGAATAGTGGCCCACAAATTTGCATTTTCCTTGCAAAAGTATCCTACAACCTTGCATTTTCCCACATTATACTCCATCCGGCAAATTTATGCCCGCTCACCTAATCTATGGGTAGAATTTTCTGGATGGCAGGGGGGGGAGGTGCGGAGCAAGAGTTGGCATGGCGGGCATGGACCCAATCTCCGCTCGCGATCGGGTCTGCGTCGCTATTTTACGCGGGCGGGCCAATTAAGGCTCGCCCAGCGTGCTTCACGACTCCCGTGCATACCGGGAGTGGGTGGGCGGCGGCAGTTGCGCTCAGCCTGCCGGGTCCAATGGCGACTCGGTGGCCTATATAAAGAGAGGCCTGACAGCCTTGAAAAGGCTGCTTGCAATGGTTGGGTGAAGGGCTCTGCAGAGGGGTAATGGAGGTTATTCAAGTCTGGAGGCTAGGCCATCGGGACAGGCCAGGCCAGGGGGTAGAGCAGGGGGCCATTGTGCCCCTCGTTTTTCTGATTACTGCCTTGCTGCCCTCCTGGAGAGGGTGGGAGCATGGCAGGAGGTGCTGGTTCCCCAGGACGGGAGGAGGAGGCCCTCCCACATGACGAAATGTGCCTCGGAGGAGGTGGCGGAGTTGCTGAGCTCCCGCGACGTGGTGTGGCGCACCTGGATCCAGTGTCACAAGCGCTTCAATGACTTTTTGCGCTCTGGAAGGGTGAGGACAATGTTGGCATTGGTCATGTAACCCAACAGGTGTCTGGTCGGCTTTCCCCACCGCTGCACTCCAACCCCACTCCCCAAGTCTGAGTGTAGTGACTGCATTGAATCATTGATGGCTTGTGTCCTTTGCTGAGTGGGCCAGCAGATATTGCCTGAAAGGGAGGAATTCAAGCACCCTCCGATCCCGCAGCGATCACACAAGACTCAAGCTTATTTCACCGGTTTATTCAAGCGTGCAGGGGAGGCTATATACATACAAGATGGGTACAAGCTCCCCGAATGGTTACATTTCCTTGCAGTTATACTTTTCCCTGATCTTATCCTATTTGCATGCACCCATGATCCATGTCTACATCTCATTTACACACACAATTAGTTTCATCTATCCTATTCATTCACACACATAACTATTTTTGTCTATCCTATTATCTTTGATGATTACATGTTTTAACCCAAGCAGGACCCAAGCATTTTCACACATACTTAGTTTGGTCAATCCTATTATCTTCGAGACACTCGTACATGCTCACATTATCCACTCCTATTCAATTTATATGCACAGTTCTTGATTCTTATTGATTATGGTTTATCAAAAGCCACCTCTTTGTCCATTGTGTTTAGTTTTTAAATTTTTCACCTCCCCCTTCATTGCCCATGCTGAGGTCAGCCTGAGAGGGTGATGAAGAGATGGGTTCTGCGCCCACAGCATGTGTTACACTGAGTCTCACATGACTGTTTTATGGGCAACCTGGAGGAGATGCACCTAGGCGCAGTGCTTGAACTGCAGGACATGTCCAAGTCAGGATGATGACATGCTGGGAGGGGAGCTTCAAGGTGGCGTGGCAATGAACCATCTGCTGTCCTCTGCGCTCCACGTGCTTGCACCTCCTTGCTATGGAAAGATATACCGTGTGGTGCCTAATGTGATGTAGGCAGCATGTGGCCAAGGGGGGTGTGGGGGATGGGGAACAGGCCTAGCACCTTTGTGTGAATGTTCAGCAGCAGAGGCGTGAGAGGGCACTGGAGCCCTGATATGTCCCACTCTGGTTGGGGCGGGCCATACGCGGAGAGAGTCCATGTACAATTTGCACAAATCAATGCTCTTGTCTCATTTTCAGGAGAAGAATGCACATAATGCTGCAGATCGTGTGAGGACTGGCGGCGGCCAGGCGCAGTTAGCCATTCTCAGTCAGTTTGAACAGGAGGCCCTGGATTTGGTGAGGCGCCATGCGCCCAGGTCCACTGGTGTCAGTGAGGCTGGGGTGCCACGGCCAGGTATGTTTGCCTAACAGTGAGGTCAGCATTGTTCTCCCAACAGCCAAGGCAGTGCTGAATGTTCAGTGATTTAATTTTGCAACATGGCTTGTCCGTTGCTTATGGAAGGATAAGCGCATAATGATCCGGAGGACAGGGATGCACTTTGTCATTCTCTCCACATTAACTGATCCAATGTCCTTGTTCTTCCTTTCAGCATCAGTGGAGCAGGGCCGGGAGGAGGAGCAGCAGAGGCCCCTCTCACACCTGAGCAGCCTGAAGTCTCACCAGTGTCACACCATCTCCGCCAGGCAGGCATCAGCGAAGATACTAGCACCTCGGTGGGAATTAGAGTATCGGCTAGTGCCCTGGGGCACATTGGTGAGGGCACTTCACAGTCACTGGAGGAGCTGGCAGAAATAGAGAGTGCCCATGGCGCCAGCAGAGGGAGGGCTCCAGGGGACCTGGCACATGCTCAGTCGGTGCCTGATGACGTGCCTCTGGAATCGTCCTCGACGCAGCAGGGGCAGGAAATGCGGCCGGGTGTGTGGGAGTATCTGGGGGATACATATGAGGCTATGCTTGGCTTGGTCTCCGTGGTGGAGGAGTCTAAGTGGACTATCGCTGGAGCAATGAGCCTCATGGCCGAGCACAATGCATCCTCCATGGAGAGAGTGGAGACTCTCATGGAGAGGCTACTCCAGGAGACCCATCAGGGCTTCCTGGGGATGCGCTCTGACCAGCAAGCCTTCATATTGGCATTGACCTCAGCTAGTCCGTGCCAGTGTGGGACATGGTCTGGGCACCAGCTCGGTGTCCATCCATCCACAGTGAGCAGGGAGGTCCAACGTGACCTCACGTCGGCGCAGCAGCTGCCTGTTGTCTCTGCGGACTCCTCTCAGGGCGCTCCGGATGAGGGCGGCAGCTCCTCCGCCCCCCCCGCCGCCAGTGACCATGGCATCCGGTGAGGCTGCGATAACTGGGGAGATGCCAGCTGTGGAACTGGCAGATCCCTCCCAGGCGGGGCCGGGCCAGAGGACGACCACCAAGGTCATCGAGGCCAACAGGACAGCAGAGTAAGCAGGCTGTCTCAGATGCCACTCTCAGCGAGGGGGCACCACAAAGATGTAACAGCTGGAAACATAAACATAAGGCACCTTAGGCACACTACAGGTTTATCACTGGTGCTTTTGTGTTGGCTCGAGATGAGGTCTTTATGATTTGTTTTGAATTGGAAAACCATTGTCACCTTAGCTGAAGGGTCAGTCACAAGGGGACATAAGTTCAAGGTGAGGGGCAGGAGGTTTAGGGGGGATGTGAGGAAAAATTTTTTTACCCAGAGGGTGGTGACGGTCTGGAATGCGCTACCTGGGAGGGTGGTGGAGGCGGGTTGCCTCACAACCTAAAAAGTACCTGGATGAGCACTTGGCACATCATAACATTCAAGGCTATGGGCCAAGTGCTGGTAAATGGGATTAGGTAGGTAGGTCAGGTGTTTCTCACGTGTCGATGCAGACTCGATGGGCCAAAGGGCCTCTTCTGCACTGTGTGATTCTGTGTTTTTTTTGGATTAAGTTTCTTTGCCTGTGATATTAAATTCAGACATGTCACCATGGCTGAGCGTGCCTCTTTTCTTCCTTTTTTTTGTTTTCCAAAAATGTTATGAGTGCTTTGTGGGACATTCAGCTTTATTAACAAGGCCCTTAGTTACTGTTCATAATCTGGCAGATTTGGCACTTAGGTATCGAGTTTGGAGCCTACAGCCCAGGCTTGTCCTGGAGATCCATCAATGTTGTGCTAGCAGAAGGTTCGTTGGATTAATGCCTCCTGGATGTCCCTGTCTCCCTGGAGGATGCCCGGGTCAGCGTCTTCCCCCTCAGCATTTCCCTTTGTGTGCTATTCTCGGAATCACTGCTGGACTCATCGTGTTCAGCCGTCTGAACGGTCCAGGCATCGGAAGCGCACCTTGAGAAGACCGACGGCTCTCTCCACCACAGCCCTAGTGGAGCCTTGGCTCCTATTGTACCGCTGCTCAACTTCTGTTCTTGGATGGCAGAGAGGCATCCCCTTCTGAGGGGATAGCCCTTGTCACCCAGCAGCCATCCATCCAGCCGGGCTGGAGCACTGAAGAGCCCCGGCACCTGGGAGTGTCTCAGGATGTAAGTGTCATGGGAGCTGCCTGGGTACCTTGTACAGACTTGTAGAATCTGCATCCTGTGATCACACACTATCTGCACGTTCATGGAGTGGAAGCCCTTCCTGTTGACGAAGGCACTGGGCTCACTTGCTGGCGCCTTGATGGCCACATGTGTACAGTCTATTGCACCCTGGATGCCGGGGAAGCCAGCAATGGCCACGAAGCCTCTGGCTCACTGTGTCTGGCTTGCCTGGTCCTAACGGAAGTGGATGAAGGTAAATGCATGCCTGAACAAAGCGTCTGTGACCTGCTTGACACAAGTGTGGACAGCTGATTGGGAGACACCGCAAAGATCACCCATCGATCCCTAGGAGGAGCCAGAGGCATAGAAGTTGAGGGCAGCTGTGACCTTCAGAGCCACTGGCATGGGGTGTCCACCCACACAGTTAGTGGAGATCTCAGGCCCAATCATCTGACAGATATAGATGACTGTCTCCCTTGAGAGACAGAGCCTCCTTTGGCACTGCACCTCAAACATATTGAGGTAGCTGCTTCGCTGCCTGTATACCCTGGCAGCAGGATAGTGGCTTCTTCTGCAGCCCCTTCTGCTTTGGACTACCTATTGGCCCTGCACCCTTTGTGCCTGCACCTGTCCTCCCAAAGGTGGCTCTCCTGGAGGCTGAATGTGCACTCCTGGCCTCCTCCCCCTTCTAGCCCTCCCTTCCTCCTCAGAGGAGCTACCTCCAGTGGACAGTTCAGCTCCCATTCCCAGGCTAAGGGAAGGCTTCCTGAAACCTGCCGGCCCAGAAAAGATTCCTCACTGCAGTGTGCTGACCTGAAGGTTAAGAGCCCAGACAAAGCAGCCGGAATGTGTTTTGAAGTACTGCAGATCATACAGGCAAGTTTCAATAACCTTGAAAGATCAATATTTGACAATGCACACTCATGACACCACAGAGCCCTCATCCTGCCCGTGGATGAGGTTTATACAAATGTCTCCTACCCGCCTACCCTTTGCGCCCGTGTGCCTACCAAAAGATTGTATGGACGCCGAAAAATCAGCATCGGTTGGGGAGTCAAGGGCCTTAAGTGGCCCATTAATTAATGGTGGGTGCGCATCGGACATCATCGCATGCCCGCCCAAAGAAATATCGCCATGGCGCGCGGTGACCTCAGGACGCTCGCCTGACGGTGCCGCGCATCATTTCACGCGCTGACGTGCAGGGCCCACCCCCACATGCCAAAAATTGGAAAATTCTGCCCACAACTATCAAATGTATTCACAGAAGTGCAATTTCTTCACAGTAATAGCACCCGTGAACCACAAGTGACATCAATTTTTCTTAACATTCCTGACCCTACCACTATGCCTGGGTGCAGTCTTGACATCCACAGCAGAGATGGAGATAGCCTGCTGACTGCTATGCCCTGATGCCTGCGATGACCTTGGTGGACGTCCTCTGGTGGCCTGAGGCCTGAAGGGCCCCGGCCTGATAAGGGTCTCCTGCTCAGGGGCAGAAGCACCCTCAGCGGTCTGAGCAGTTGGAGTGGATGTGGTCACAGGCACAGTGGACTGTGAGCAGCTGGGCACCCTCGGAGCATCCTGAGAGGAGGCCCCTGGGGTGTCCGGCTGACGCTCAGCCTCCCTGTGGGTGCCCGAGGGCCCGGCCTGACTCCTGCAGGGGATGATGCAACTGGAGGGAGGTCAAGGTGCCTCATCCCATGTTGCCTACATCCTGTTGGAGCCCACTAGGGTGTGGAGTGCAGGGCTGTGCATAAATCCGGCAAGTCCTGCTGGACCAAGGTCTCCATGGTGATCGCCAACCTTCCCATGGTGACCTCGAGGCGCTCGCATGTTGGAGCCACAACATCAGACAAAACGCAGACGGACTCCTCCATCGATAGCTCTAGTCTGCTGAGTGACTATCGAATCTCTGCCTGATGTTCCGCTGCCTGTTGTCACATCTCCAGCATTGAGTTGGCGACTGCTTCCAGAGGCTCATCATCTGACTTGGACTGAGCGGGTGGCTATTCTCCAGCAGCCCTCCAAGTGCCGGAGACCTGTGCTGTTCCTGCTCCGATTGCTGCGGGGACGTGTCAGTGAGGTGTTCTCCAGAAAGTGAGCCTGAGCCCAATTAATTGCTGTGCCCCACTAATGTGTGTGCCTCAGCGCTGGTGGAGGGTGCATGTGAGTGCCGTGATGGTTCTACCGGAGCTTCCTCTTCAGATGTGGTCTGGGGGCTTGGACTGGTGCTCAGTTGCCTTGTGGGCCTCGATCTGCTGGTGCCTAGAAAATAGAAAAGAGTTTCAGTTGATGAGCCTGAGATAGGTAAGACTGAACGTGACTCACTGTGAAGGTCAGGATTTGATGAGGTGATGGAGCTGTGATCTGTATGGGGTTGCTGGGAGAGGCCGATCTCCCTTTCGCCACAGGAGCGATCCCTGTCCTCCCCAGCCAGCTTGGCTGCAGCCTCCTCGAACTCAGTGAAGGCAATGATGTCGGCTGTCCTTCCCCCGGTCTGCACTCTCTCACGCCTATTGTGCGCCAGCTTGGCCTGTGTGAAGAAGAAAGAAAGACATGTGGTGAGAAGGGATGGAGCAGAGGTTGGGTGAGATGCATGTCCCCTATGTGTGGTGAACTCTCCCCAGAAGGGCCAGAGGATGGGGTGTGAGCAACATGATAGATGGGGTGGCAGTGATGTGAAAGCTTCCTTGAGGGAACGAGTGGTGATATTTGTCCCCTGCTAATGGTTGCGTGAGTTCCCTGAGTAGCTGTTTGAGTGCATGATGCCATGATGACAGTTTGATATTGGAGGGAGTTGAAGGAAGACTTATCCTGGCGGAGCGGATGAGATCGTTCATCCTCTTCCTGCAGGATGGCATTTTGGGCATGATTGCCAGCCCTGCTGATCTGCTTTGCAACGGCCTCCCAGGCCAGAGTCGTAAAGCTGCTGTGCTTCCTGCAGTCACCCCTGAGATACAGGACATGCCTGTGCACCTACACTCCTCAGATCAAGGCCTGGTGGGTGAAGCAGGGTACTACCTTCTTGAGACTTTCGGCCTTCTTCTTGTGGCTAGAAGACATCTCTGTACATGTCCTGAGGACTGGCGGGCTGGAGAGAGTGAGATTAAATGTTGGGCTGGTGTTTAAATGTGGTGCCCAGACCTTCGACCCCGCCAGTTGATGGCAGGCAGACGAATCAGCTCCCGTCCCGCCAGGCGATTCGGCCCGATACTCGCCTGTGCATAATTAATGAGCCTCCAAACGCGGAATCGGGCGCAAGTTCCTGCCATTCTTGCCAGCAGGGTGAGCGCCGCCGAAACCTCTGGCCACTATACTTAGTCTCATAAATGGAAAATCCTACCTTTTGTATCCTCCTCATAACTTGCCTTCCTACCTATCTTTATAGTGTATTTAGCTACAATCTAGTCAGTCCCTTCATCCAAGTCATTAATGTAGATTGCAAGTAGTTGAGGCCCCAGTACTGGTCCCTGTGGCTCTCAACTAGTTACAGTTTACCATCCTGAAAATATCCATTCAGCCCAAATCTCTGTTTCCTGTTGACTCACCAATTCTCCATCTGGGCTAATATATCATCTCCCAATACCATAAGCACTTATCTTGTGTAACAACTTATGTGGCACATTGTAAAATGCCTTTTGGAAATCCAAATACACTATATCTGCTGGTTCCCCTTTATTCAGTCTGCTTGTTACATCCTCAAAGAACTCTAATAAATGTGTCAACATGATTTCCCTTTCACAAAGCTATGTTGACTTGGCCTAAATGACCTGTTACTACCTCTTTAATAATGGATTCAAGCATTTTCCAAATGACGGATGTTAGGCTAACTGGCCTATAGTTCCCTGCTTTCTGTCTCCCTCCTTTCTTGAACAGGGGTGTTACATTTGTGGTTTTCCAATTTGCTGGGACCTTTCAGAATCTAGGGAATTTTGGAAGATTACATCCACATTCTCTGCAGCCATTTCTTTTAAGATCCTTGGATGCAGGCCATCATGTCCAGGAGATATGTCAGCCTTAAGTTCCATTACTATTCCCATTAACATTCCCATTACTTTTTTCTAGTGATTGTGATTGTTTTAAATTCCTCCCTCCCTTTTGCATCTTGATTTTCTAATATTCTTGGGATGTATTTTCTGTCTTCTACTGTGAAGATGGATACAAAATACTTGTTTAAAGCTTCTGCCATTTCCTTGTTTCTCTTCATTAATTCCCCAGTCTCACCCTCTAAGAGATCAGTGTTTGCTTTAGTTACTCTTTTCCTTTTTTGGCGGTGGAGAGGGGCAGATAGCGGTGTCTGTAGAGGGAGGAGAGCCGATAGCAATGGCTGTGGGAAAAGGCAGTGGTGGTCAGTAAGAGGAGGGAGCAATGAATGGGTGGAGGAAGAAGTAGTGATGGCCAGGGATTGGAATGAGGGTAGTGGTGGCTGAAACAGAGGGTGGAGGGAGTGGTGGCTGGGTTGGGGGGTGGATGTGCAGGTGAGAGGAGTGGAGGGAGCAATGTTTGGAGTGGAGGGAG
Organism: Cetorhinus maximus; assembly: GCF_964194155.1. Taxonomy (NCBI): domain Eukaryota; kingdom Metazoa; phylum Chordata; class Chondrichthyes; order Lamniformes; family Cetorhinidae; genus Cetorhinus; species Cetorhinus maximus. The sequence goes on along the minus strand of NC_135881.1, from coordinate 140,915,314 downwards.
GTAGAGGGCTTCAGGAGGACATGCAGACTGGTGAAATGGCCAAACACATGCAATGTAGATGCAATTTAATATGGTGAGTGTGAAGTAATGCTCTTCTGCACGGACAACATAGAAAGGCGGAATAATCTGAATTGTATTACTTTGAAGGAGTGCAAAAGCACAAAAAATGTATATTCACAAATCTTTGAAGGTGGCAGTGAAACCTCCTTCTAAGCACTGGAATTGTTTTCTCTTCTAGAAGTATACATTTGTAGCAAACATTTATAAATTTCTATCTGTAGAGTAAAGTGTTAACATCAGAAGCATAAATGACAATGATGTAAGATTGATGTCAGTTCACATGACTGAGTCGTAGGACAAATCTTGAAGAGAGCAGAAGCTCTTACCTCATGTAGTGGCCCAAATGTGTAAATAACTTGCTGTAAATAAATAGTTCTGGTTAAAAAGACCATGGACTCAAGCAGCATACATTTTGGAGATGAGACAATCCCCAAACCCCATCTAAACCCCTACCTCACAACAAAACACAGTTGTGCCAGAATAAATTTAATATGATTTTATCTGTCAGCTGATTCCAGTTGATATCTTGCAGTTTCATTCCTCGCACAGAATCACAGAATCACACAGTGCAGAAGAGGCCCTTCAGCCCATCGAGTTTGCACCAACACCGATTGCACCAGCACCGACTCAGATTTAAGATCATTTGCAAAAGGACTAGGGGGAGATGAGAATTAGCTTTATTCAGTGAGTTATGATCTGGAAGGCATTGTCTGAAAGGGTTTGTCAGGAAGATATAATGATCTTCATAATGTTATTGGAACTTATTGTAAAATTGAGGTATCCATGCCTGTGTGTGTGTGTGTTTGTGTGCAATTTAATTGGATTGAAGGCAGCTAGTCTGAAGGCTTTGATGTAAACATGGTGAAAATGGGGGAAGTTTATAATGTAAGGTGTAAATGGATATTTGCATTTTTAAATAAACCAGACTAGATTGTTTTCAAAGGAGTGGTGAAATGTGTCATCTAGCAAGGTGAAGTTTAGAAACAGTGGCCAGAATTTTCAAGTCGGTGTATGGGGGTGGGCCCTGCATGCCGATGCATAAAATGACACACGGTGATGTCGGGCGTGCGTGCCGACGTCACCACACGTCATTCAGAAGGTGGCTGCATGCCCGGCGAATTGTCAAAGGCCTGTTAAGGCCATTAAAAAACCAGTTGAAGTAATTAACAACACTGCCCATCCAACCTTAAGGTTGGCGGGCAGGCAAAGAGCCCAAGTGGCCCTCATGTTTTTCAGGAAACCTCACCCACAAGCGGGATGAGGTTTCCTGAAGGTTTTATTAAATAAATAAATATTTTTCTCACAATTCATAAGCATGTCCCAGCTCATGGGACACTGTCACCATGTCTAAATAATTTTAATCTTTCTTTATTTAAAACTTTCAATATGAACTTAATCTCCCTGAGGCAGCTCCGTGCCTCAGGGAGGCTTCTGTGCTCTGTCGCGCGCATGCATGAAAGAGCGCAGGCCCCAACTCTCCCTCTTCCCCACCCACCCACACAGGTAGCACACCAGCCGTGTGTCACACTGGGCGGGCTAATTCCAGCATGCAGCAGATCGCGGGCAGTGATCGGCTTCACCGTCCACCTGTGCCTGCTCCCAACCGGCCCGCCCAACAGGCAGAAAATTCTGCCCAGTGTGTTTATTTTTCCCAAAGATTACTGTTAAAACTTAGTGCTATGAGAGATTTTTAATATCAGAAAGATAAAGCCCAAAGACATAGTGAAACAATGGGAATTTGCATTCAAAGTGGAAAATATGTACAAAGGAGAGAAGGCTGTGTGTAAGGGAAGGCATTTTTAAGATCTAACAAGTGTGAAAACCCTTCAGCATCTACACCTCAAACTGCTGTCTTCACAGGACTGGAGTTAAGAAAACTCACTGTGAATTTGACTGGTTCAGGATATTGTGTTTCACCTTGTCTGGGTCTTTTAAAATCTATGTGTCTTGCTGTTGCCTTAATGAATGTGTATCCAGGAGTCAGATTAAGTAGGGGATTTAGGAATTATCATAGTAGTAATTTGTAGATCAATGTATGTGTTTAAAATCATTTCTCTTATTAATAAATGTTTCATCTAGTTTTGTAAAAACCAATAGATTTGGTGGTTTTATTACAATTGAATTCAAGGCACGCATCTTGAAAATCATACAAATTGCAAAACGAGTTGTGGCAGTTGTTTCAAGTTCTCCTTTGGGATTTGAACAACTCAGCATTTACCATCAGCTGGGCCATAACAGGGTTTTTGAAGCAGATCCACTTGTAACTTTTCCACAGGAACTGATTATATACATGAAAAGGAAATGTTTGCAAGGCTATGGGGAAAGAGGAAGGGAGCGGGACTAATTGGTCTGAATGGCTTAATTCTGAACTGTAGGACTAAATGGCTCGGATCCTGCAGTCAGCGGCCAAGTGGGAGTGCAACCCTCTGAATAGGTTTAAAACTGCCCTCTTGCCTTTTTTGCGATGGAGCCTTAGGGCCTCTGGTCCTGGCTTCACTTTGGCTCCTGCGACAGGCAGACTTTGGAGGCCTGGTGGTGAAGCACAGCAACAGCGATGCTACTTGGGGGCCTCAAAGGCTAAGTCTACCTGCTGGGAAAAATGGCCAAGGCCGACATGGTACTCACCCTTCCAGAGCGCAGCAAATCATTGAAGCATTTGCGGCGCTGGGTCCCTGTGCGCTGCACAGCATCTTGGGAGCTGACGACCTCTGCCACCTCCTGCCAGGCCTGCTTGGTAACGTGGGGGGCCCTCTTCCTCCCATCCTCGGGAAATTACACCTCCTGACGATGTGACACCTCTTCGAGGAGGGCAGCAAGGCAGGCACCAGAGAAGCGAGCGGCACATTGCCCCCCCGCTGGCCTACCCTGCTGCCTGCCCCCCTCCTCCTCTGCCCTTCCCTCCTCTCGAGCCCACTGTGCAGACTGGTCGCTGGCCATGGTGAACAGCCTAAAGGAGGCTGCCTGGCCTTTCTTTATACAGACTGCCAGTTTCCCATTGGAACCGACGGTCTGTACACGCCCGCCGCACATTTGAATTTCCCGCTGTACACGGGCGTCTGAAACGCGCTGGGCAGGCCTTAATTGGCCTGCCCGGGAAAAATGGCAGCACGGCCCATTTCGCCAGCGGAGATCGGCTACGCGCCCGCCGCCGATTGGGCTGTGCCCGCCTGCTCGACAAACATAAAATTCTGCCCATGGAATGTATTCCAGTGAGATATTTAAAGTGGGCCATGAGTTTCAGCTAGTCAGTTAAAGTTTGGCCTTGATCTTTTAATCAATAAACCAATGGAAAGGTGTAGGGTATAACACCTAAGGACTCTGTTTACCAGCAGTGAGAGATTTACGCACTAGTATTTTACAATGAGCACTTAAAGGAGTTTTTTTTAAGGAAGCGTTAAAATACAAATATCTATTTAATGCATCTCTCTGAAACATTTCTCTGAAACAGAACCCTGGAAGTATGCAACAACTAGATGGTACTATTTGCAGGGTCTGAGGGTGCAAGAGCAGGGGGTCCTTGGGGTGCCTATTCAAGAATCCATGAACGTAGCTGGGTAAGGTGTTAAGGCAGTTAAGAAAGTGAATGGGATATTGCTTTGTAAATAGGGGCATTGAATTAAAAAAGAAGGAACTCATGCTAAACCTTTACAAATCTCTGATTAGGTCTCAACTGGAATATTATGTACCAATCTGGGCACCACACTTTAGGAAGATTGTAAGGCATTTGAGAGGGTGCAGAAGAGGTTTACCATGGTGATATCAGGGATAAGAGACATCAGGTATGTGGGGAGTTTGGGGAAGCCTGGATTGTTCTCCTTACAGTAGAGAAAGTTAAGGGAGCCCCAATGGAGGTATTCAAAATTTCAGGGAGTTTTGTTAGAGCAAATAAGGAGAAAACTATTCCTGCTGGCAAATGAGTTGGTAACCAAAGACTTTAGATTTAAGATAATTGGCAAAATAGCTAAAGGGGAACTGAGGAGACACTTTTTTCACAAAGAGGGTTGCTAAGATCTAGAACTCACTATCTAAAAGGGTGGGTGGATCAAATTTCATAGGCGTTTTCAGACAAGAAGAAAACTAATTGGCAGGGTCATGGGGAATAAGATGGGGTGCAGCATTAAATTGGACAACTCTTTCAAAGAGCCAAGGCAGGCACAATGACTGAATGGTCTCCTTCTGTAATGTATAGTCCTATGATTTTATGTATATGCATGTATCAGTATGGCAATTAATGTCATATAGAGCACATTATACCCATTACTTTCATTTTCAAGTGCAGTTAGGACCTCTTTTCATTTACGGTTGTTGAATTGTACAATTTGATCAATTAATAAATGCTTCTAGCAACTTACAGTATGATTATATCCTACAGAAAAATGTAATAACAAGAAACAGTGCCAGATGCTTAAAGCCCATTAAATAAATCTATAATTTGAAAAACAAAAACAGATTAAATCAGCAGACCTAGCAAAGAATAATGAGTAATTGGGCTTGTCGCTGATTAATGAGTCCAATCTATTGGATTTTAAAAATGATACGTGGGCCACAACATTACATTGGGGGGACAAGGGCTGCCCTGCAGTTGATGGTAGTGCACAAGCACATGCGGGTTTGAGGGGAGAGAATCGGCTACGTGTTAGGGAAATCTTGTATAAAGTGACCATTCCTCCACAGCTTAGAAAGTTCAGATGCAACCACATTAGCATGTGTGGAGTTGGGCCTCTAGCTTATCTGCCCACTCAAGTAATGCAGAGGCATGAAAGTGCCACCAAATACTCCTGAACTTTTCACCCCTCAGGCACAGACTGCAAAGTAATGAGCGTTTTAGTGCACTGTAGAACAGTTGGATGATTGGGCACATTGTACAATCTCCTTGCAAAAGTTGGCCATGGAGCAGTCACTGGTTGAGGTGCTTGCAGCCCCTTGCAAAGTCATCATTCAATTTGGACCAGTCTCCCCCATGGTAACAGTTCAGCCTTGCAGCGCGGGTTAGGAGAATGCCTGTGCCTGAGCTGAGAGCACAGCATGCAGTCTTGTGGGCAAAGCTGCTGCCAATTGCTCAGGTGGAGTGTGGTGGAGGAGGGTGGGGTTTCGGGCAGCCATGCAGCACACTAAACTCTGGCCATCCAAGTAGTGGCCAACACTCTACAGGATGCCTTAAGGGGCCTTCAGATTTAATCAGGACACCCGAGCTAACCCACACATCTCGCTCTTTCATCCTGCAGGAGGAGTACATCAGGATCATGGTGCCTGGTGAACTAACTGCATACCTTGTGGCATACAGAGAACAGAGATGACAGAGAAGAGAGTGACTGAGGCTCCTGGCTGCATAGAGAGAGGAGCAGCACCCTCAGGAAGAAGGGGCAACTGAAGCTCACGCACACGCCACTGAAGAGCCACAGTGAACCGTAACTGTCGGCACCTAGCTGGACCTAGGGTCCATCGATGCCACTGTCATTCCTGCAGATGACCGAGAACCAGTGTCGCTGAAGACTGCACATGTCCAGAGGACTGGTCTGTCACATCTGCCAGCTGATGCAGGATTTGGCACCATAGGGACATGGAGGGCATCCACTGCCAGGGACTGTGAAAGTGACCGCGGTGCTCAATTTTTACAGCAGTGACTCCTTTCAGGGCTCCACAGGTGACCTCTGTGGGATATCGCATGGCCCCACCCACAAATGCATCCATGGGGTCACAGATGCCATCTTTGCGAGAGCACACAACTTTGTGCATTTCGCCTGGGACTAGGACAGCCAGGATGCAAGAGTGATTGGATTTGCCCAGATCTCAGGTCTCCCGCAGGTGCAGGGTGCCATCGACTGCACTCATGTGGTGCTCAGATCTCTATCAACTATGTCAACCGCAAATGATTCCACTCGCTGAATGTTCAGCTAGTGTGAGACCACCACAAACGCATCCTGCAGGTCTGCGCACAGTTCAAGGGAGGACTCCACGACTCCTACATTCTCAGTCAGTCGCAGATCCCTGACACCTTCCAGGGTCCACAGAGGCTGCAGCAATGGTTTCTCAGGGACAAGGGCTACCCACAGAGGCCGTGACTGATGACACCTGTGCGGCGGCCTCAGACTGCAGCAGAGTGAAGGTACAACGCAGCTCATGCTGCCACTGGCACCTTGGATGAGCAAATCATCGGGATACTGAAAATGAAGTTCTGGTGCCTGGACCAGTCTGGTGGAGACCTACAATACAGTCCACAAAGGGTGTCATGCATTGTCATCATCTGCGCCCTTAATAACCTGGCACTGCAACGGGGAGAGGAGCTGGCTGAGGAGGAGATGGAGGAGCTCTGCGGCTCCTTTGATGAGGAAGACGTCAATGAGGATGAGGCGAGGAGGTCCTCGAAGGCAACGATCAAGGCAATGAAGCCATTGCACTGGCCAGACGAGGCAGGCACGCTTGGGAGGCCCTCGTGGTTGCTAGATTTCTGGAGGATGATGACAACATGTAATGAAGAGACACCATAGATCCTCACATCGCATCTGTGAACATTTGGCTTCAGTCTGGCTGACGGCAATGCACATACCCTCTGTGACAATGCGCCTGTCATGGAAACACATTGGAGACCTTAATAGTTCTCAATTGCAGGAGGATGATGATGAAGTGAGGATACTTCATAGATTTTAACATAGCCTATGTGAATGTCTGACTCCTGTCTGGCCGAGGGTAGCTGCTTGCACTTTGTGATCATAGTCATATCATGGAGACACAGCCATGAAACATTAAATGTACCTTTGTCAGCCTTCAGCACCTGACCCCTTCAGGAGCACAGTGTCACTGGTCACAGACACTGACAAGATGGGGACCAGAGAGATCAGAGAGAATGACGGAACTCTGTGACACCTGCCCATTAAATTCTGGCAGCAATGACAAGCACCATCAAGGGCAAGCATCAGTAATGTGTCCAGTGAGTATGAGGCCAGACCATCACTTTTGTCTAAAGGCTGCATAAAGCATAGGGAACAAGCCATGGACTGAGGCACATGCCTTTATCTTGTTCAGGAACCAAGGTTTCACATCTGAGTGACGCGGACACTGCTCATCAGAACAAGGAGCCATAGGCAAGGATACATTCTTGGGAATGTTATGGCAGGTGGATGGTAAATGCCAAGCTGCTCAAATCCTAACTGAAGTCTCACTACCTCCAAAGTTTCACTACCTCCTGACTCACTACTTCTTGACTTACTAATGTCAGGTATCACTTCCAACTTTAAATTCTGTACTATCACTTCAACTATGTCTGCTTTCTTTGCCCCTACAGGTAGCCTCAACTGCAACTTATCTGCCAACTCTGTTAACTTACCCTTAGATACTTTTTGTAAGCAATCGGAGTTATATCTTCTACTTCCAAAAAGGTTTTAACCACGGATACAGCCATTTTTGCAGTCTCACCAGTTTAATAATCCTTCACACCAACTCTTGAATTTAAAGTGTTTCTCGTACTCGTAACCTTAAGACTCACCAACTCCAAACCAATCAAGGAATTTCAAATATATCCTGGATGAGCCCCCAATTTTGTTATAGCAGGCAGACAGTAAATGCCAAGCTGCCCAAATCCCAGACGGAAACTTGATGCAGTTGCCACAACTATTTGCAATTTGCACTTATTCCAAGATGTGGGCTCTGAATTCAGTAAAAAGGCTACCAAAGCTTAGAGATTTCTTACAAAACAAATCTAACTTTTATTCATAACAAAAGCATGATTTTAAGCACATACATAGGATTATAAATTACTACTATAACTCCTAGCTCCCCTAGTTAATCGAACTCCCAGTTACACCTCTGTTAAGGCAACAGTAAAATGATGTCATATGGCCCAGGCAAAATAACATGATACCCTGAACAGTTGAATTCAAAGTGAGTTTTCTTAACTTCAGTTCTGTAGACAGCAGTTTGGGCACAGAGGCTGGAGGTTTTTCACACTTGTTAGATCTTAGAATTCCTGCCCTTGCACACAACCTTCTCTCCTTTATACATATTTTCCCCTTTGAATGCAAATTCCCATTGTCTCACTACGTCTTTGGACTTTACCTCTCTAATAATAAAAATCTATCATAGTGCCAATTTTACCAGTAATCTTTGGGAAAAATAAACACACAGTTCCTTGACTTCTCCTGGCTAGGTGAAACATTTCACTCCTCTTTTGAATTCAAGCTAGTCTTGTTTATTTAAAAATGCAAATGTTCCCTTTACACCTCACATTCTAAAGTTTCACCCATGTTTACCTACTTAGCATTTCAAATCTAGTTTCCTATTTGAAACATCAAAGCATCCTGGCCAGCTGTCTGTAATTCAATTAAAACCTACCCCCGCCTCAACCAACCACACACACAAATACATATACACAGACCCCACTATTACTCTACTTTGCTGAAACATGGCAAGGCTGCCATTTTCTCATTAAAAGATTACCCTTAATGTAATAGCATTCTGAGATACATTCTGCCTCTATTTCTGCATAAGCTGTCTGATATAACTGTTGTAAAAGCGAATTCTTTTTCTGTAACCCTACAAAATGCTTTGAGTTAAACACCTCAGCTGCATTGTCTTCCAGTCTTTCTTCCTGAATAATCTTATCAAACACAATGCCAGCTAATTGGACTTCCATACCTTCTCTCTGGCTTCAGACTTCCTGTTCTTCTTGTTTCAATCTATGAGCTTGTTATCTTATTATCACAATCTGGAAACAATCCAGGATGCTCTCTCTGCAACACATTTGTTGAAAACACTTCTACAGGCTGCTCAGCTACCATAGGCATCACCCACATCTGGGACCCAGCTATATCATTACCCAAAATAAATTGAACCCCTGCAATGGGCAATTTTTCCACTACTCCAACAATCACCTCACCTGTTTTTCACTTACTTTTTAAATTTACGTTCCACGAGGAAATTGGTTTAGCATCTCCATGAACCCCACTTATTATCATCTGTTCCTGCAATACTCCCTATGAACAACAAATATCACTATCCTACAACATTAAGAATTGACTAGCCCCTGTGTCTCTTAGAATTTTGTCATCTTCACTTACTCCACCCTATACACATGGAAAGACTTTCCCTTCACATATAAAAGCTTTAAACATCTCTGCAACCTGCTCCTCAGAATTCTCTTGGGTAAATTGTGAAGACATTTGCACTTCTTTACCTATCACTGATTCTTATTGTTTTACCTATACACAAATCATTGTTTTTTCCTGTGTCTGAACCTCAAAACCCACAGTACTTTTACTTCCAGTGCTTTTCTACACCCCAATAATTACAACAGATTTTCCCTGCAATTTGCAAAACACTGACTTCATGTGTCCAACTTTATTACAATGAAAACACCTTAACTTTCGAATGTCACTTCTACCCTCAGCACCTTCCTTTTTATTTTGAGAAAAAACTTCTTGGGAATTTCCTCCTAATCCTTCTCTTCCCTGGCTATCCACTTTCCTTTCACCTTCCCACTTTCTACCCTTCTCTGATTTAAAAGGGTGATGAAAAAGATGGTTAAGCTCTATGAACTAACTCATAATCATCAGTTATCCATGCTATTTGTCTTACTGTTTGAACCTTCTGTTCCTCCACATGAGTTCTCACTACTGAAGGAATTGTTTAATTAAATTCTTCCAAAAGAATTACCTCTCTTACGAGCTGCACATGTTCTCTCTGGCAAGGATTTTCCCGTTAACGATTTGGGGGCGGGGCCCGCTCGCCAATGGGAAAATGATGCGGGATGACGTAAGGAGGAACCCCAGACATCATCCCGGTCCCTTTAAATTTTCAGGAAGGCGGGCGGACAGCAAAATCAGCTGTCTGCCTGCCGACCTGTCAATGGCCAATTGAAGCCATTGACAGGCTAATTAAGATTGTTAAAGACCTGCCCGTCCAACCTTAAGGTTGGCGGTAAGGCCAGGATCCCCAGCAGGCTTCTGATAATACAGGAAACTTCATCCACTGGCAGGATGAGGTTTCATGTCCGTTTTTAAAAAGTTTCATAAAGTTTATGTGTTTCTTATTAACATGTCCCATCTCGTGTGACATGAGGGGGACATGTTAATAATGTTAATATTTTTCTATTTTTGAAGTTTTTTTACCTGTCAGTAATCTCCTTGAGACAGCACTTAGTCTCAGGGAGGTGTGTGTGCATGCGCGAAAGACCGCACTCTGACAGTTGGGGAATCCCTCCCCGCCCTGCACAGGAAGCACATAGCGCTTCCCGTTGGGCAGACCGCTGGGTGGGCCTTAATTGACCTGCCGACTCAAAATGGCGGCGGGCCCCATTTCGGCGGCGGGGTTCGGCTACCCGCCCGCCGCCGAGCCGGTGGGGCCCGCACGCCCACCAAGGGGAAAATTCTGCCCTCTATCTTTAATGCCCGTATCCACCTGTCAAAATTACTTTGTTTTACTCTCTCAAACTCAATATTAGTTTGCCCAGGCTGTTTTCTCATATTCCTAAATTTCTGCATGTATGCCTCAGGAACCAACTCATATGCACTCAAAATAGCCTTTTTTTACCACATCCTAGTTCACCGACATTTCTTCTGATAGTAAAGCAAAAACCTGATGTGCTCTACCCACCAACTTGGATTGTAACAAGAATGTCCAGTTTCCCTGTGACCTTTTCATCGGTTTAGTTATCTTCTCAAATGAAATAAAGAATGCTCCAACATCCCTTTCTTCAAACTTTGGAAGTGCTTGTACAAATGTAAACATCTCCCCACTGGGTTTTAGTTTAAAGGTATTTTTCATCATCAGAACTTTCCTCAGAATCTGAGATCTCTTTTTAACTTCCAGCCTTTTAGCTGGTATTCCCTGTCTCGTCCCTTCTCTCTTTGCCTTGCCTCTCTTTCTTTATCCCTCTCTCTAACCTGGAATTCCAGTTCCAGCTTCCTTTCTTTCTCCTGCCTTTCTGCTTGCTCCATTTGAAATGCCCTTTCTTTTTCTGCTGCCTCTAGTTCACGTTTTTCAGTTCCTTTCCTTGTTCAAGTTCAAGCTTCTTCATTTCTAACTGAAGTCTCACTACCTCCAAAGTCTCACTACCTCCTGACTCACTAGTGTCAGGTATCACTTCCAACTTTAAATTCTGTGCTGTCACTTCAACTATGTCTGCTTTCTTTGCCCCTACAGGTAACCTCAACTGCAACTTATCTGCCAACTCTGTTAACTTACCCTTAGATACTTTTTGTAACCCAGTCGGAGTTATATCTTCTACTTCCAAAAAGGTTTTAGCCATGGATACAGTCATTTTTGCAGTCTCGCCAGTTTAAAAATCCCTTTCACCAATTCCTGAGTTCAGAGTGCTTCTCGTACTCGTAACCTTAAGATTCACCAACTCCAAACCAATCAAGAAATTTCAAATATATCCTGGACGAGCCCCCAAATTTGTTATGGCAGGTAGATGGTAAATGCCAAGCTGCCCAAATCCCAGAGGGAAGCTTGAAGCTGTTGCCACAACTATTTCCAATTTGTACTTATTTCGAGATGCAGGTTTTGAATTCAGTAAAAAGACCACTGAGGCTTAGTGGTTTCTTACAAAACTAAATTAAACCTTTATTAATAAAAACATGATTTTTAAGTTCATACATAGGTTTACAAATTACTATTATAATAACTCCTATCTCCCCTGGTTAATCTAACTCCCATTTACAACTCTGTTAAGGCAACAGTAAAAACACATAGGGTCGAAATCTCCGGTCGGCGAGCGGGGGCGGGGCCCACTTGCCGACGCATAAAATGACATGTGGTGACATCGGGCATGCGCCTGACGTCACCGCACGCCATCACAATATTTGGGAAGGCAGGCGCGTTATAAGTTCGGATACGCGTTCGCCATCAATTAATGGGCCAGTTAAGGTCCTTGAGGCAGCAATTGATCTCGATTTTTTGGGGCCCGTGTGATCTTCAGGACGTCGCACAGGCACAATGGGCAGGCGGGTAAGAGGCATTTGTATACACCTTATCCACGGTCAGCCTAACCTCAGTGGTGGGGAAACTATTGGAAGCAATTCTGAGGGACAGAATTAATATACACTTGGAGAGGCAGGGATTAATCAAGGACAGTCAGCATGGTTTTGTTAAGGGGAGATCATGTCTGACCAATTTGACTGAATTTTTTGAAGAGGGTACAGGTGTGTAGATGAGGGCAATGCATTTGACGTAGTCTACTTGGACTTGAACATGGTTTTTTGATAAGGTCTTGCATGGGAGACTGATAATGAAGGTAAGGGCTCATGGGATCCAAGGCAATTTGGCAAATTGGATCTAGAATTTGCTGAGTGGCAGAATGCAGAGGGTGTTGGTCGAAGGGTGTTTTTGTGACTGGATGCCTGTGTCCAGTGGGGTTCTACAGGGATCATTGTTGGGTCCTTTGCTGTTTATGGTATATATAAATGATTTGGACTTGAATGTAGGAGAGTTGATCAGTATGTTTGCAGATGACACGAAAATTGGTGGGTGGTAAATAGTGAGTAGAATAGCCTTATATTACAGGAGGATATAGACGGGCTGGTCAGATGGGCTGATCAGTGGCAAATGGAATTTAATTCGTTTAAGTGAGGTGATGCACTTGGGCAAGACAAACAAGTCATGGGAATACACAATGAATGGTAGGACCCTGGGAAGTACCGAGGATCAGAGGGACCTTGTTGTGCATGTCCACCTGTCCCTTAAGGTCGCAGGACAGGTAGATAAGGTGGTTAAGAAGACAGATGGGATACTTGCCTTTATTAGCCAAGGCATAGAATATAAGAGCAGGGAGGTTATGCTGGAACTGTATAAATTGCTGGTTAGGCCACAGCTAGAGTATTGCGTGCAGTTCTGGAATCCGCATTATAGGAAGGATGTGATTGCACAAGAGAGAGTGCAGAGGAGATTTACCAAGATGTTGCCTGGGCTGGAGAGTTTTAGTTATGAGGAGAGATTGGATAGACTGGAATTATTTTCCTTGGAGCAGAGGAGATTGAGGGGGGACATGATTTAATTATATAAGTTTTAAAATTATAAAATTATGAGGGGCATAGATAGGGTAGATAGGAAGGAACATGTTCCCTTGGTGGAGGGTTCAGTGACCAGGTGGCATAGATTTAAGGTAAGGGGTAGGAGGTTTAGAGGAGATGTGAGGAAGACTTTTTTAACCCAGTGGGTGGTGGGAATCTGGAACTCACTGCCTGAAAGGGTGGTGGAGGCAGAAACCCTTATAACATTTAAGGAGTATTTGGATGTGCAGTTGCAATGTCATGGCATACAAGGCTATGGGCCTATGGGATTAGAATAGTTCGGTATTTGTTTGACTGGCGCAAACCCGATGGGCTGAAGGGCCTTTTTCTGTGCTATAGGCCTCTATGACTCTACGACTATGACACGGGCAGGATAAGAGGGGTGAGTGGGGTCGTGAATGTGATCTTTCAGGTATTTAAGTGTGAAAGTAACTTGTACTTGCCTGTGTGATCAGGAAGACTTCAAAACTCACACCAGCTGCTTCGGCAGGAGTGAAAGCCTTGGTCAGGATTCTACAGTAAAGATCATTTTTGGGGCCTGGAACTTTCAGGAAGTCTTCCCTTAGCCTGGGAATGGGAGTTCTGCTCTCCACCAGAGGAACCTCCACTAAAGAGGAAGGAAGGGCTAGATGGGGAAGGAGGCCAGGAATGCACACTCAGCCTCCAGGAGAACCACCTTTGGGAAGAGAAGTGCAGGCACAAGGAGCACAAGGCCAACAGGAAGTCCAAGATGGAAGGGGCCGCAGAAAACGCCACTATCCTTCTGCCAGGGTATACAGGTGGCGAAGCAGCTACCCCAACATGTCTGAGGTCCAGTGCCGAAGGAGGTTCCGTCTCTCAAGGAAGACAGTCACCTCCATCTGTCTGACGATAGGCCCTGACATCTCCACCAGCTATGTGGGTGGACACCCCATGCCAGTGGCTCTAAAGGTCACAGCTGCCCTCAACTTCTATGCCTCCGGCTCTTTCCAGGGGTCGGTGGGTGACCTCTGCGGTGTCCCCCAATCAACTGTCCACACTTGTGTCAAGCAGGTGACAGACACTCCATTCAGGTGTGCATTGACTTTCATCCACTACCGCTGGGACGATGCCAGTTAGACAGAGCGAGCCAGAGGCTTCGCAGCGATTGCTGGCTTCCCCCACGTCCAGGGTGCAATAGACTGCACACATGTGACCATCAAGGCTCCCGCAGGTGAGCCCGGTGCCTTCCTCAACAGGAAGGGCTTCCACTCCATGAACGTGCAGATAGTGTGTGATCACAGGATGCTGATTCTACAAGCCTGTGCAAGGTGCCCAGGCAGCTCCCATGATGCTTACATCCTGAGACACCCCCAGGTGCCGAGGCTCTTCAGTGCTCCAGCCCGGCTGGATGGATGGCTGCTGGGTGACAAGGGCTATCCCCTCAGAAGATGGCTCATGATGCCTCTCCGCCATTCAGGAACAGAGGCTGAGCAGCGGTACAATAGGAGCCACGCCTCCACAAGGGCTGTGGTGGAGAGAGCCATCGGTCTTCTCAAGATGCGCTTCCGATGCCTGGACCGCTCAGGGGCCGCACACCAATAAGCCCCAGATCGTGTGTCGCTGTTAGTGGCTACATGCTGCGCTCTCCACAATCTGGCGCTGAAAAGGGGCAACGCAGTGGACGAGGAAGATCTAGACGAAGTTGCTCTGGATGCACACGGTGAGTCCAGCAGTGAGTCCAAGGATGAACACACACAGGAGAACGCTGAGGAGGTAGACACTGACCCGGGCATACTCCGGGGAGGCAGGGACACCCGGGAGGCTTTAATCCAAAGAACCTTCAGCTGGCCCACCACAGATGGACCTTCAACACATGCCAGGGCTGCAGGCTCCACACTCGATACCTGAGTGCTAAATCAGCCAGGATAATATCATTAACTAAGGCTCTTGTCAATAAAGCTCAATGTCAAACTACTCACTCATAACATCATGGCTTCCTGTGCACATGCAGAAGTAAGGAATCACCCTGAGGCATGGCAACATGTCAAAATTTAATGTGGGAACAAATGTTACTTCATAAAGCCAAAAAAGAGCGGTATTGGACATCACACAAGTCTTCCAGAAAGTACTATGGGCCAGCATAAAAGCACCAGTGAGAAACCCGTGGTGTGCCTAAGCTGCCTTAAATTTACGTTTATGGATGTTACGTCTAGTTCCTGTCCCCTCACTGGCACTGATATCTGAGACAGCCTGCTCACTGTGCTGTCCTGTTGGTCTCGATGACCTTGGCGGATATCCTCTGGGCCGTGGAGCCTTTGATGTCTTCACCTGGGAGGGAATTGCCAGTTACACAGCTGGCATCTCCCAGTCGCCGCTGGCTCATCGGATGCCATGGTCACTGGCGGGGGGATGGAGGAGCTGCTGCCCTCATCCGGAGTGCTCAGAGATGACAGGCAGCTGCTGCGCCGACGTGAGGTCACTTCGGACCTCTCTGATCACCGTAGATGGTTGGGCACCAAGCTGGGATACTTGGTGCCCAAACCATCTCCCACACTGGCACTGACCAGGTGTGGTCAATGCCGCTGTGAGGGCTTACAGGTCCGAGCGCAACCCCAGGAGGCCCTGATTGGTCTCCTGGAGGACCCTCTCCACGAGAGTCGCCACTCTCTCCATGGAGGAAGCATGGCACTCGGCCATGAGGCTCATTGCATCGGTGATGCTCCGCTCGGACTCCTGAAGCATGGGCACCATGCCACGCATAGCCTCATATATCTCCGCCAGATCATCCTGCATAACCTGCTGCACTTCCAGCATTCACTGCCTCATGGACGACTCCAGAGGCACATCATCAGCCACTGACCGAACGTGTACCTGGTCCTCAGCAGTCTTCTGACTGCCGGTGCCCTGGGCACTCTCTCTCTCTGCCCGCACCTCAAGCGAGTGTGAAGTGCCCTCACCGCTGTGCCCCGGGACACTAGCCGAATAACTAATTCCCACCGAGGTGCTCATATCTGTGCTGGCGCCTGCCTGGCTGAGATGGTGTGACGCTGGTGAGTGGATTTGCCCTGGGGCTTCAGGGGTCAGTGGTTGGCCCTCTGCCTCCTCCTCCCGACCCTGCTCCAGTGATACTAAAAGGAAGAAAAAGGAAATTTGATTAGTTACAGTGCAGACAATGTCAACTTGCATGCCGCTCCCCCGGATCATTATGCGCTCATCCTTCCATAATCAATGGTAAACCCATGTTGCAAACTTCAATCACTGAGCATTCAGCAGCACCATGACTGCTGGGACACACATGGTGACATGAGTGCTCGGCAATCATACCTCCCCATGGCACCCGAGCCTCACCGCCACAGGTGGACCTGGGTGCATGGTGCCTCTCCAGATCCATGGCCTGCTGCTCGAAAGCCGTTAGGATGGCCAATTGGGCCTGCCCTCTGCCAGTCCGCATTAGTTCAGAGGCACAGTCTTTTCCTGAAAAGGAGAGAGGAACATTGATTAGTCTGGCCTGTAACTGGATTCCCATCGCATCCCTGCCAACCCAGCCAGAGTGGGACATTGCAGGACTCCAGTTCTTCGTCACCCTGCAGCTGCCGCACACTCACCCAAACAAGCCAGGGCTGACCCGCCCCCCATTGCCCAAATGCTGCCTCCTTCACATGTGGCACCACAAGGTGTCACTTTGCTAAGCAAGGAGGCACAAGCACGTGGAGCGCAAAGACCAGCAGATGGATTGGTGCCCCGCCAACTGGAAGCTCCTCTCCCAGCATTTTAGCACCCTGATTTCGAAATACTTCCCAGTTCCAGCGCTCTGCCCAGGCAGACCCTTGTCTTTCACCAAGAGTAAAGGAAAAAACTGCTGATGCTGGAAATCCAAAACAAAAATAAAAATAAAAATACCTGGAAAAACTCAGCAGGTCTGACAGCATCTGTGGAGAGGAACACAGTTAACGTTTTGAGTCCGTATGACACTTCAACAGAACTAAGGAAAAATAGAAAAGAGGTTAAATATATGCTGGTTTAAGGGTTGCGGGGGGTGGCGGGGGGGGGGTGGGGAGGGTGGGACAGGTAGAGCTGGATAGAGGGCCAGTGATAGGTGGAGATAGCCAAAAGATGTCATAGACAAAAGGATAAAGAGGTGTTAAAGGTGGTGATATTATCTAAGGAATGTGCTAATAAGTGACATTAAGGGTAATCATTAAGGGAAAGCAGGACGAGCAAGGTACAGATAGCCCTAGTGGGGGTGGGGTGGGGGGAAGGGATCGAAATAGGCTAAAAGGTAGAGATAAAACAATGGATAGAAATACATTTAAAAATAATGGAAATAGGTGGGTAAAGAAAAATCTAGATAAATTATTGGCAAAAAGGGGGATCGGAAAGGGGGTGGGGATGGAAGAGAGAGTTCATGATCTAAAATTGTTGAACTCAATATTCAGTCTGGAAGGCTGTAAAGTGCCTGGTCAGAAGATGAGGTGCTGTTCCTCTCCGCAGATGCTGTCAGACCTGCTGAGTTTTTTCAGGTATTTTTATTTTTATTTTTGCCTTGTCTTTCACTCCCATTCTATACCCTGGGTAGCAGCGTCACACATGCTGCGGATGCAGAACCCATCCAGCGAGGGATCCATGCCATGAGGGATTCAATGCCATTACTGTGCTCAGAGTTGCTGGGGTGGGGCAGGGCGGTGTTGGGGCGGAAAGGGTGACGGCTGCATTAAGTGACTTGAGGCAACGTGGTACTCAGCCTTCCCGAACGCAGGAGATCGTTTAATCTTTTGCGGCACTGGACCCATGCACACTGCACCATATCATGGGAGCTCACACTCTCAGCCACTTCCTCCCATGCACGGTTGGTCAGGTTGGGCGGCCTCCGGTTCCCATCTCTCAGAAGAGGGACCTCCCGCCGCACTGCCACCTCCTCTAGGAGGGCAGCTAGACACTCGTCGGAAAAACGAGGGACACATAGCCCCGATGGCCTGGTCTGTCCTGCCCCGGGGGCCTACCCTCTGGCCTGTCCTACCCCGGGGGCCTACCCTCTGGCCTGTCCTACCCCGGGGGCCTACCCTCTGGCCTGTCCTACCCCGGGGGCCTACCGCCTGGCCTGTCCTATCCCGGGGGCCTACCCTCTGGCCTGTCCTACCCCGGGGACCTACCCTCTGGCCTGTCCTGCCCCGGGGGCCTACCCTCCGGGCTTGCATCAGGCACATTGCCCCTCTGATGTGCTCTTCTCCCAGCCAGGCCTTCATTTAAACAGGCCACTGTGTCGCCATTGGACCCAGCAGTCCGTGCACAACCATCAAAACCCACCCACCCCTGTTATCCACAGGAGTCATGAACTACACTGGGCAGGCCTTAATTTGCCCGCCTGCGCAAAATGGCGGCATATACCTCATCGCGGGCGGCGATTGGGTCCGCGCCCGCCCGTTCCTGCATGGCCTGCCTGACATGGGGAAAACTCTCCCCAAGGTACCAATTCTACCATTAATCTTTGGGAAAAATAAACACACTGCTTCTTGACTTCTCCTGGCTAGGTGAAACATTTCACCCCCTCGTTTGTATTCAAGCCAATCTTGTTTACTTAAAAATGCAAATGTTCCCTTTACATCTGATATTCTAAAACTTTACCCATGTTTATGTCCTTAGCATTTCAAACCTAGCTTATCTTCTAATACATCAAAGCCTTCAGGCCAGCTACCTTTAATTCAATTAAGTAACACACACACACACACACACACACAAACACAGACCCCACTATTACTCTACAATAAGTTCCACTAACATTATATCTTCCTAACAGGGAGTTTATTTACAATAGTGAACATTATGTGCAAGGGATTAACACCCATGCTCAGACTGCGTAACACAACTTCTTTACCTTCCTAACCCTGCTGCTATGTCTTGGTGCTCCCCCGACATCCATAGCGGAGGTGAAGGCAGTTTGCTGATTGCTAAGCCCTGTCAGTGATGACCTTGGTGGGCTTCCTCTGGAAGGCCAAGATCTGGGGGACCCCAGCTTGCTTTCGGGGTACTGCTGTGTGGTAGTGACACCCTCCTCGTCCTGTAGAGCTGGAGTTGCTGGGGTCACAGGAAAAGGGATTTTGTATGAGCCAGACACTCCCGGAGTCCTGGTTGGTGAGCAGGCGAAGATCCCACGCAGCCTTCGCATTTTTCATGGAATCTCATCCACGGACGGAATGAGGTTTCATGAAGGGTTTATTAATTTAATAAAATGTTTCATGTAAATTCATAAACATGACCCACCTCATGGGACATGTCTGAGTAATTTTATTTTTTTATTGTTCACATTTTGATGACTTTTTTTAATCTACCTGAGGCAGCTCTGTGCCTCAGGGAGATTTCTGTGCTCTTTTAAAGAGCGCAGACCCCGACTCTCCCTCCTCCCCCCGCACGCACAGATAACACTGAACGCTTCCGGGTGCGTGTCACGCTGGGTGGGCCTTAATTGGCCCACCCACATAAAATGGCGGCGCGCAGCCGATCGCAGGCAGCGATTAGCTGCGCCCCTGCAGGTGCCTGCTGCTGCCCAGCCCCGCCGACGGGAAGTAAATTCTCCCCCAAGGGATATGGAGATGGAGCAGGAATGTGGCATTGAGGTAGATGATCAGCCATCATTGAATTGAATGGTGGAGCCAGCTCGATGGGCTGAGTAACCAACCCCGGTTCCTATGTTCCTGGAGAGATCATTATGGATAACGGTTCACAATTTATTGGTATGCTATTTCAGGATATGTGTGAGAAGTGGAATATCAATCACACTACTTCTGCTCATTACCCTAGATCTAGCAGCCTAGCTGAACAGTTGATTCGCACAGTGAAATCCCTAATTCTCAAATGTAGACAGACCAAGCAAGACTTACACATTACAGCGTTACATCGGAGAGTAACACCTTTTAATGCAACTATCCCATCACCGGCAGGGCTCATGTTTGACAGACCAGTGCATACCATTTACCTACTCTTACTCAACCTGCACTCTCAGAAACTTGAGAACAACTTTTATAACTACAAGGGAAGATGACAACGTGCACAATAAAAATGCAGATACAGAATTGCCAAGTTTACAGTTGGGACAACAACTTCACATTCAGGGCCCTACAGAAGGTATGTGGCAATCAGCTGAGGTGACAAGGATTTATTCAGAACAAAGGTCCCATGAAGTCATTACACACAAAGGCACAACAGTGAGACATGACCGAGGACAAATCAGATCCATTCCAGCTGCTCAACCACCGTTCAGTGCAATTGCATGTAGAACAAGATCCCAAATGCAACCAGCACAACATCCAAGAATGACAATCCCACAAATCACTGTTAGTAATTAAGTTAGTGATCCAGACAAGGTTACTATCACAAGGCCTGGTCATACCAGCAGATTATCTTTACACTTTAGAGGCTCATAGATTCACCAATTCTATGCGCTTATCTGATGGTAACCGAGCATGAACATGTATTGTAAATAGTGATACTTCTTTGAAAGGGTCCTTCTACCTTGGACTCTAGGTGTGGGACTTTGTTCTTAGACAGACTATAGACATTCTCTGGTATCTGCTTAACACTTGTTTATTCGTACTCCATCAAAACAGATCACAGAATAGGCACGTTGCATCTAGGCAGGGTTCCAATCTCTCTCTCTCTCGAGTCTAACACATGACTGACTAATGTCAGTAGTACATCATCAAGCACTTCATATATTAGCATATCCCATCTGTTCATGCGTTATACTATAGAGGACACAGGACAATTGGTAAAAGATACAAAGCTTCCGATTATGTAATAAATTGGAACAACACTTTAATACAAATCTCAGCAGAACCAGAACATTGAATTCTGACTTGAAGTTTACCACTGGACAAAATTGTTCACACTTTTGAGCAGAGAACTGCACTGATCATTATAACATTGTTAAAACAGCAACCTCACTGTGAGTACAGGATTGCTTATTTTATTGAATGTAAGCTTTTCCACAAATGGAAACGAGGCAGAAACAAAATGATTGTTTAAGGAGACTGCATAAATGCTTGAAAAGAAATTAAATGTGGAAAGGGCAGGCAAATAAGACTCAAGTACACTGCTGTAGTGAAAACTGAACAGCAACTCTGTGACTGGGCCAGACAACTGTCTTCTGTGTTGTACTTTCTGTATTTCTACAATTTTTACAACTTTTAATTGCATCATTCCACCTTCCCCACTGTTGTATGAGCACAATTCCATGATAACATTGTATTTTGTAAAAGAAAATGAATAATTAAAATAATTAAGCAAATGAAAAGTATTTCATGAGCATATTTGCTTTTGCACACTCTTTTTCCCCTTTGCATCCTCACTAGGTTGAAATTAAAAAACCATCACACTATTACTCAAACTTGTTCTTCCAAAACCTTGGATGAATTCCAGGTCACATACTGTACCAGTTCAGTGTAGCATCCCTATTGCTGCATGGCTGCACACCTCACAGGTGTGCAGCCTGGTTTCAAACCACAACTGGTCATTACTGTTGCAGAATATGCCAGCCCTAAGCTGTAGGTACCTTACACCGGATGGCATGGCTTTGCATTAATACCTCTCCTGACCCAACTTAGTGAAAATAAAACACATGGTCATTGTCATCGATTGTAACTCTGGCCTGAGTGCATAAACTGATGGAATATTCCACAGCACCCAACCTTACCAACCCTCCCCAGGTTAAGGTAGCAGGAAGAGGGCCAGGGCAAAAAACAACCATTTAAGGCAAGCTACACAAACTATGGGGCACCCTCCACTAGTGAAGCACATAGTGAGCTCGGTGTGGTTCGTAAACTGTATGGCAGGGTAAATAAATGTGACACATAATAGCAACAGCAGAGAGACTCACTACACAACAGCCATCTTCCACACAGTTCTCAGTTTCTCACTGGAAGCAAAGAGTTCCAGCCTCCAATGCAAGACACTCCCAGGTTCATGGCAATAAGAGAACAGCAACGTGAAATACTCATGCCCATTGCTCTCAGGAAGGTGGAGATCTGACACCTTCCCACACTCTCCATCACCATCCACACGACCAGCTCATCAGACCTTAGTCATCCGCTTTATTTCACCCACTTATTGATAACAATGAATATAATGAATCCATGAGATAAAACAAACATTTCATTTTTGCAAATAGTGAAGTGGTATTATTGTCTGCCCTTTATACACTTCCATTTGGACAATGAGTTTTGTTAAAGTTAGATATAACCTTCCATCCATCTCTCTTGCACTGCTTGCTACATAATCTCCTTGCAGGATCTCATGACAGTGGATCACAGCCCCAAATCACTTGTGGGCATATTGAACATTTTAAAGGAAGATATGTGTTTTTTTTTTAAATGACATACAAGCAAAAAGCTAGTTGAGAATGTAAAGTAACCACTTTCTGGAAAATTCCCATGTGGATTATACTTGACCAACTAGCCCAGTGGGAACATCGAATGTCATACCTAAAAAGGTGTCAAGGCCTACTCAGACAGAGACACTTGAAAGAAAGAGATACAATGCAAAAGACTGAACTTTAATCTCCTGTGGTTGTGAAGACAATGGAGACTGATTACCACATCTCAGCAGAAACCTTCTCCTGTTGAGTTATGTCTCAGAATGTGGAAATGGTCTGAGTTGAAAGAAAGCAGATTAAGACATGGCTGTTTTTCTCTTCCAGGAATACACAAGGAAATGGATTAAAAAGCCAGCTGCAAACCTGATCTGTGTGTTCTAGTTCTGGTGTGCTAGTGTGTGCTATGAGGGCCCCTGCAGAAGAACATCAATTAGGCACCCCTGCAGCTTGCAGTCAAAAGTCTCTCCCCTCTCTCTGTAGTGGGAGGCAAGTCAACAAAGCCAGAGTCAGGAAGGAAATAGCATAGCTCCTTCAGCTAACCTACAGAACCCAGCATCTCCAAACCAACAGCTCAACTACCAAAGTCAACTCTACCAGAATCACCCAACTTAATGGCTGCAATATTTCACACCTACTTCTCATGGACAAGCCAAAGACTGATTCGTATATCCTTTTTACTTGTATTTTTGGCCTCAACTTCTCATTTCTAATCTGTGTGTATGTGTTGTATTTCTATTATTTTTTCTTGGGTTTTTAGTAACTAATTAACTTACTCCTTCTTTGAGTCAAGAAAGCCTGGTTAAATTGGCTCCTTCTAAAACATAAATACGCTTGGGCTGGGAAAAGATATCCATGAGGGAAGGGATCCTTTTGAAAGTAAGCTTGTTGCGACCAACACAGGGGGTTGAATAAAGAAGGGGAGCCAGCTCATTCCTCCTCACCCAAAAGCATAACAAAATCGGGGGACCTTGTCCGGGATCAAAACAAATTGGTGGACCTCGCCTGGGGACCGGTCATAACAAAGAACAATGGGGAAACTTTGAGGCCTCCTAAATAGGGAAAACAGGGAACTAGGATCCCTGAAATTATGGGGAATGACTAACTGCCCCATGTCCACTGACATTATGACTGATCCATCTTCCCAAGGACTTAACATTGGACAGTTAGAGCAATGGCTGAATTTCGCCCTTTACATATGCAATTTGGTTTCCTATGATGTGTAAGGGACACTGATTGCCATTGTAATGGCCTATAGCTAGAACTCTGCTCGAGAGCAAAATTTATTCTCATCTATGGTGTGAGCGTCAATTGAAATGTCCACACTGATGCATACAGGATATAATAGCACAGATTTACAAATACACTAGACTTGTCCTACAGTAATATCTGATAAAGTAAACCTCCAACTCAATGTGAAGGACTCAATGCAATCTTAGTCTGGGAAAAGATATGCAAATAAGCCAGACTTCATGGAGCCCAATACAGGAGAACATGAGAAGTTTATTCATGGGATTGTCTTCACAGTGAGTAGATTATTATTTGACCTGCTTGTTCCTGTAATGAAAATACTAGAAGGCCAATTTTCTGCATTTGCATTCCAAGTCCAGGGTTTAACTTGGCAGGAATGTAAATCATGAAATCACAAGTATGCAATCTGTGATTTTCCATCCTCTACCTTTAATAACTGGAAAATCTTGAGTAAAAAGCTTGATTTTTTTTTCTGTCTTCAGGCACAAGGGTCATGATTTCCAATCCTCCCATGCCTCGTCCTGTTGAAGCAGGCAGCAGCATACAAACTTTGTGCCATCCCTTCATTTGAATGAATGCAGCATTTAACTGAGCTGGCTCAGTGCTCCACAGGGACCTTAAGGACTGCAAATGTCTGCATTGGAAACAAAGCACATGGAGTAAGTACCCAGGAAGAGAATAGAGGACTCCCAGATTCATGAATGCAGCATTGGAGGCCTTAGTCATTGCAGTTGACAGGAGGGGAAAGGCCATGTTTCTGAGGTGGAGGGTGGAGGCGGGGAGGGGGGGTGGGCAGCAAGGCCTCAAGGAATGTGCTCCAAAGGGGCTGGGAGCAGGTTACCAGAAAGGTCAGCTTCTTGAGTCTGGCCTGAGGGCCTGACAGCAGGAGAAGTTCAATGGCCTCATGCGGGTAGTCAAGGTGAATGGATATATCCTCACATGACATCTCCCAGTCAACCAGGGCACGAACCTTTCACACCAGAAACATAGAAACATAGAAAATAGGAACAGGAGTAGGTAATTCAGCCTTTCGAGCCTGCTTCGCCATTCAATATGATCATGGCTGATCCTCTATTTCTACGCCATACTCCTGTGCTCGCCCCATACCCCTTGATGCCTTTAGAGTCTAGGAATCTACCTATTTCCTTCTTAAATATATTCAGTAACTTGTACTCCACAGCCTTCTGTTGTAGAGAATTCCATAGGTTCACCACCGTCTGAATGAAGAGGTTTCTCCTCATCTCAGTCCTAAATGGCCTATCCTGTATCCTGAGACTGTGACCCCCCTGTTCTAGACCCCTCCAGCCAGAGGAAACATCATTCCTGCATCCAGTCTGTCCAGCCCTGTCACAATTTTATACATTTCAATGAGATCCCCTCTCATTCTTCTAAACTCCAGTGAATACAGGCCTAGTTGACCCAATCTGCCCCCTTATGACTATCCTGCCATCCCCGAGAAACCGTCTGGTGAACCTTCGCTGTACTACCTCCATGGCAAGTATATCCTTTCTTAGATAATGAGACCAAAACTTCACACAAAACTCCAGGTGTGGTCTCACCAAGGCTCTGTACAGCTGCAGTAAGACATCTTTGCCCCTGTACTCAAGTCCTCTCGCAATGAAAGCCATCATACCAATTACCTTCTTACTGCTTGCTGCATCTACATGCTTGCTTTCAGTGATTGGTGTACAAGGACACCCAGGTCCCTTTGTACATCAACATTTCCCAATCTATCACCATTTAAATAATACTCTGCCATTCTGTTTTCCCTACCAAAGTGGATAACTTCACACTTATCCAAGTTATTCTGGACCTGCCATGTATTTCCCCACTCACTCAACCTGTCTAAATCACCTTGAACCTTCTTAACATCTCCCTCACCATTGACATTCCCACCAAGTTTCGTGTCGTCAGCAAACTTGGAAATATTACATTTGGTTCCCTCATCCAAATCATTGATATATATTGTGAATAGCTCCTAGCTGCTCAATGCACCACATCCCCATCACCATTCCTAGCACTCATAACTCAGGCCTGATATTCAGATACTCCACCTCACCCTCACATACTTTCCAATGATGCTGGCATCACAGCCCCTCTTGCTGCTTCAACTTTCCTCCAGCTATTCAACAGTGGTGAGCACATCATCGAAACATAGGGCAAAATTTTACGTCCCATGGGTCAATGCAGGCCCAACCTAATCGGGTGTAAAATCGTGTGAGAAGACGTCAGGTGAGCGTCCCAATGTCATTGCACACTCGCGCGATATTTTGCCTTGCGGGCATGCACAAAAGTCGGAAGCGTGCCCCAACAATTAAGACGTCAATTAAGCCCATTAACAGCGCAATTGTCTACGATTTTTTGTGGCCCTTCCAGCCTTACAGTTGGCGATGGGTGTATCAGCCAGGCGGCATTACATTTTTCATCAAATCTCATCCAAGGGTGGGATGAAGTCGCCATTAGGAAATAAAATGAAAGGAAATATCTGGGGACAGCATTTTCATGAGGTATGCTTTCAGGTGCTTGATTGTGATGTATGGGCATATTTTTTGCAGCTTTTGAGAGCTTCAATTTATGATTTGTAGGTCTGCAGCTCCCTGAGGCAGCTGTCTGTCTTCAGGGAGCTCACCCGCGCCCGCAGTGACATCATCGCCCGCCCTCTTCCCGCTCCCACCCCGGCAGTGCGGAACTCTTCAGCGCATGTTTCACACTGGCTGCCCGTTAATTGGCCAACCAGCATGAAATCGTGGTCAGGGGCCCGTTTCCCAGCCACTCCCAGGCCCGCCGACCACGTATGCCCGACAACCGAAAAATTCAGGCCACATTGTTACACAATCACTGTCATTCTGTTCTCTCTTTTGCAGACCAAGTTACCCACAATAGAAGGGAGCAAAGCTGAACTGTTTCCCACCTTATCATCATTTGGGATGCCCCATTACAGGATTCCCTTGGCCAAGATCCTGCAATACAAGTCGCAAAACAAAGCTTTTTAAAGCATCTTTATCCAAAGACACATCCAATTATACCAACAAAAATGAATTATTCTCCCTTGTGCATTCCTTTAGTGCCTGCTGTGCCTTTACCTATCCTAATGTTCCTGTACAGTACCACCCTAGTGGCTGCAGCATGGCTGGTTGAAGACTTTCCCCTGGGGAGACTGCAGATGACCTAGTGGGATGGCCTAGTGGCCTTGAGAGGCTCTGGGCTTTGAGTGACTGACTTCAGACTGCACCTTCTCGGTATGGGTGGCAGCAGTCTGGGCCCCTAGGCTAAGAGGCAAGAGCAAGGGCACTGGCAGGTTAGCAGTGGTAATTGGAACATGAATGCTGTGATCCTGAGAGTGAAGAGCAGGTACATGCTCGACAGAGCGACTGCCACTCCCTAGTCATCAGCACATTATCGATCCTGGCAATCTTTTGTTTTTTAAGATGTGGGCGTTTCTGGCAAGGCCAGCCCTTGTTGCCCATCCCTAGTTTCCCTTGAACTGAGTGGTTTGCTAGGCTATTTCAGAGGGCAGTTTAAAAGTCAACCACTTTGCTGTGAGTCTGAAGTCACATGTAGGCCATGCCAGGCCAGGTAAGTATGGCAGATTTCCTTCCCTAAAGGACATTAGTGAACAGATAGGTTTTTATGACAATCAACGATAGTATCATTATTGAGAGTAGCTTTGTATTCCAGATTTATCAATTGAATTTCAATTCCACCAGCTGCTGTGGTGGGACTTGAACCCATCTCCCCTGGGCATTAGCCTCAGCCTCTGGATTACTAGTCCAGAGACATTACCACTACGTCACTGTCTCCCCATGGAGAATAAATTGCTCGACTACCACAAGAACCAACATATCCCTCTGAGCATTGTGATCCGCAGTCATGATGGCGGCAGTCTGAGTCTGCATGGCAACATGCATGGATCTCATGACTTCAGCCAGAGCTTCCACTGCAGCACTGAGACACTGGATGGCTTCTGCCTGGGTTGCTTTGGAAGTTGAGAGCGATCGCCAGATGGTCCAAGAAAGGGGGATCCATAAGTACAGCCATGGAGTTGGTCACCATTTCCACACTGGAAAGGATGGGATCCAAGCTCTGTGTGAAGTCCTGTACTATGTTGGAGCCAGACTCCTCTGTGCACCTTGACAGTGACAAGAGGCTTTCTGGCAGGCCTGCCAATGTACCCAACATTTCTGTGTGAATGAGTATCAGCCTTTTCCTGTTTGACACCCCAACCAAGTCTTTATCAGATTCCTTGCAGAAGAATCTATGTGGGACCTCAGCCTCTGGTGAGCTGGTACATATTCTGTCCTTTCACCGGCCCTAGTTGCAGGCCATTTGTGTCCACTGACGCACCACGTGTTGATCCCACCTCTATAGTATCCCCATAAAGTATGAGATGTGCCAGAATTTGAGTTGGGGGCTGCAAGTGTCATATAAAGTGATGGTGCTTCTTCGTTAGATGCCTATTGTTGCCTGTGTCCTTCATTGCTAAGCTGCACTTAGTGGCCAAGTGACAGTTCTTGTGCATCTGAAAGCATAAATGCAGAAAGGGATAGCTGGGGTGAGGGTAGGGGGTTTGGGTGGAAAACAAACACTGCATAGTCACACAATTTGCAGCTTGTACTTCGCGTCAGATAACAGGATGAGTGTGAAGTGGGTTTGAGAAGATACATTCACAGGGATGTACTGTTATTCTGAATGGTTTTGTTGATGCTGGTTGCAACATGACAACCACGCCAATAATTCACAGCACCAACTCCTCCAAAGGGTTCAGGAGATGTAGCCATGCCTGTCCCTGCTGCTTCCTTCTATTGTGTGCCACTTTGCCCTGCAAAACAGAGGGAGGGTGTCAGTAAACGTGTTGTAATATGTTTGAGTGATGTGCCTATTACAGCTGAATAGCTGGGTGTAATTCTCACATGAATAGTGAGATCTGGATGTGAGACTTACAGTAGCTTTAAGTATGTGAAGTTGAGAAGGAGCATGTGAATGTTATGCATGAGGCCTGATTGCTAGAGATTGTGAATAAATGAGTAATGAAGGTGTGGTACATTGAGCAGTGTGTAAGGTTTGTGGTGCCATCAGTAAGATATGGCAATTTAAAATGCATTCACTGACCTTGACCACTCATGTGAGGTCATTGATTTTTTTTCCAACGCTGCAGTCAGGTCCTTTGGACCAGACCACTTGCATTAACTTCCATGGCTACATGGTCATATTCCCTTTGCATGGAGGACCTGGACGGCCTCCAAGCCAAATGCGGAAGTATGACTTCTACCTCCTGGCCAAGGCCTCCAGCACTGTATTGGAGAATCTCTCATTGGTCTATTACACTATTGGTATCCTTGCTTCCTGTGAGAAGCATTTCTTGAGACAGTTCCTACACCTGCTGAAGGCAGAATACATCTTCCCTTTAAGAAATGCAGGCTAACTGTAACTGCTGCTAGTCTTGCACAAACCTGGCCACTCTGCTGCGCATGCAGCTATACAGGAGCATGCTCAGACTAGGCTGCACAGTGCAATCATGGAATGAACAAGTAGCATAAAGTTTGTATGCTGTCTGCATCATCTTGATCAAGAGTAAGGTAATAGTGCATTACAATCCCCATGCCTACAAATGGACCATGCTCTGAAACCAACCAATTGAATATCCATTTTTTCCTTCTGAAAAGATTAAAATGATTACAACAGCTACCACACAGCCACATCACTCAGTTTATTTTTCTCAAATTTGTTCCAGCCACCATGTTCCTTTCTGCTCGAGCTATGTGCATTATAATTTAGTTAAAAGGGAAAATTCAATAACCCAGGTGCATCCATTTGGGGCACAGGTTGGAGACAAGACCATGGTTAGGAAATGACCAGACTCCAACTGCTGATCTTTCATACATTCATAGGGAATTGTGGTCTGTGGCTTGCCAATGCTCCCAGTCAATAGGGCTAAGCCAGACCAAGGAATTAGCCCAAACATTTTGTCACGGGCAGTAGAGGGGTAAACCAAATACAAAAAGGCCTGAATGGGGGAAAAAATGGTTGCACATTTCTGATCAGTTCAGACAAGTTCTCTTCTGGAAAATGTTAAATATTGTTGGAGTTTATGGCACAGTAACTTAGTTGGATATCTCTCCTGTCTGTCCATGTTACTGATGGTTCCCTGATGAATTAATGGTAGGCACCAGGATGTGGTGGTAATGGTTTTGAAGTGCTCCTTTGTAACGGCCTTTGGCTTTCCACTTCACCACCAGTATCTAGCTGCTGAAAGCCTCAATCTCAACCGAAGTCTTAATAGGCTTCCAATTTGAATCTTCAGGACCCTCTTTACCCTTAGCTCTATACGCAACTCTTCTTATGTCCCATTGCATCATCAATGCCATTTCCTTCTTCTGTGTGGTGGGCTCTGTCTTGGTGGCAATGATCCCACCAGGGGGCTCACATGACCCCTGATCCAATACAGGCTGAGGTCAACTGGGCTGGTGGAGGTCCCACACTGCTGAAAGCAGGACCACAGCCATTTTCTCCTCCTCCAATTCTCCCAGTTCATAATGGCTGCCCGCTCTCTCTTCTCCCCTCAATCCAAGTTAGCATTTCTTCACCCTCCAACTCTGTAGCTCAAGTTGGCATTTTTCTCCATCCTTAGTCCAAACCAACTCTCTCCCACCTCTTCATCTTGGTATTCTGCTCCCCACAATTCATGCCTGCATTTTTTCCCCCTTGATTAATCATGCATCCCCCTTCTTCCATCATCACATGATGCTGCTCCCATTCTTTCCCTTCTTCTTCACTACATGATCCCTCCCAATAGCTGTCCTCTTCCCTCGCTCCTTCAATTCCCAGGCTTCCCTTTTCCTTTCATTGCTATCTATTTCCCTATTTCCTTCATTATCATCCAATCCCCCCCACCTCCATCCCATTCCTTTACAGCAGCCCACACCTTCCGTGTCACTGTTATACATGGAAGGGATTCTGGTTGCTGCACGCTGTGGGCGGAAACTAATGTTTGTCCTCGCCAGTTATTATCTTGTACTCTCGTGGTATTTGCAGAAGTGTGCATTAGGATGTTACAAGCCTGACACATTTTTACAGGAGTTGGGAGGTTGAAAGGCTTGAGAGTCATCATTTTGTGGGATGAGGAAACTAAGGGAGGTTAGAGGGCTTCCTGGACAGTGTGTAATTCCTTTATTGGTGAGGTGTGTGCTATAATGACGAATACTGAAATGTTAGTTTAATTGGTTTTCTCGGTAGTTAGGATTTCCTTACAAGTGTCACCTCGCAGCCAAGTATACCCACTGGATCAATTATTGGAGGCATTGCGTCAGAAAAGACTGAAGGAATGAACTTGTGAACTCCACAAAGAAAACCACTATCAGACAAACCAGAAAATAGAAAGTATGCCACATACAAGTTCTTGCACCTCCGACATAAATAACACACCATTCCTAATGTTGAAATGGGCATTTATGGCTCATGCTATAAATAGTGAGGGACTCAGTGGTCTCAAAATATTAAAGCAGTCAGGAAAGATTTTTACATGAAGATATAAGGCCTTTTAAAGAGCTCTGGCAAAGAATTATCAGATATTTTGTAATCTGTTGGGTTTATGACGTTTATTTCTTATTGCCCATGGTAATCTAAAGTTAATGAGATTGGAAGCTAGGCTAAATTATTCTCTGGGTCTACGAGAAGGAAATAAGCAGCTAAAACAAAGATAACTGTTGTCATGAAGCCATTAATGTATATATATATAATAATATTGGAAAATATTTTTCTTTTAAAATAGAGATTTAGTCTGTGGGTGAGTCATAATTGGATTAAAGCCAGCTAGTCTGGGTGCTTTGATGTGTACTAGTTTTGGGATGTAAACAGAGAGATAGTGTACATTTGCATTTTTTGAATAGAGCATTCAAGAAGTGGGGTGAAAACTACCACCTATCTAGCAGATACCAATCAATATGTTTATATTACTAATAAAATTGGTACAATGAAAGGGGTTTTATTGTTAAAAGGTGGAGTTCAAAGAGGCTGGTGATACAATGAGAATTTACATTCAATGGGCTGTGCTAGGTATAACTTCAGCAGTTTTGTGTGTGTAGAGCAGAGGCAATGTGAGATCAAAAGCAGCTGTAAGCCTCCAACTATCTCCACAGGAACCAAAGTGAAAAGAACCTAATTTTGAATTTGTAAGGTGAAAATGCTTTGCCTGGTGTCTGGTTAAGCCTATGGGTTACTGTTGCTGGAAATTAGTTTGGGAATTCATTAAAAGGTATGATCAGAGTAATTTGTAGCCATGTGTATATATTTAACTTGTGTAAATTAATAAAATTCTCATTTAGCTTAATATAAAACCTCTCAAGAACTGGTGGTATGATTCCTGAAGTTAGAGTTGCATCTCAAACATAACACTTAAAGTTATAGGTTATCACAGTTGTTTAAAGTTTCCCTCTGGGATTTTTAAAAAATAATTTGGCTTTACCACCTGTTCTATTATAATAATATGGGGCTTGTTCAGGATAAATTTTATTCTAATTCCTTGATTGGTCTGGAATTGGTAAATTTTAAGGTTACAAGTATGAGAGACACTTTGAATTCAGGAGTTGGTGAGGTATTTTAGACATGATGAGACTGAAAGATGGTTTTGGCAATTGTTAAGACTTGTCTGGGAGCAGAAGAGATAATTGTGATTTGGTTGGCGAAAATAACCAAAAGTAAGCTAACAGAGTTGGCAGATAAGTTAAAATTGGGGTTGTCTGAGGGTGTTAGGAAATCAGATATAATTAAAAGTATAGTACAGCATCTACAGTTGGAAGTGAAGTCTGACACTTGTGAGTCACAGCTGGAGGTAGTGAGACTTTAGTTGCAAATTAAAAAGCTTGAATTAGATACAAAGGACAGAGAAATGGCTTTTGCAAAGGAATTAGAAATTGTGAAGATGAAGAAGGAGGAAAGGTAAAGAGAGAGAGACAATTCTAACTGAAAATGTTGGCAGTTAGAAAAGAGGTGCCAGTAGGTGAGGAAGGATTTATCTCTAGTAGATTCCAGTGGAGATATGTTTAAATTTGTA
The DNA here is from genome assembly GCF_964194155.1 of Cetorhinus maximus. NCBI lineage: Eukaryota > Metazoa > Chordata > Chondrichthyes > Lamniformes > Cetorhinidae > Cetorhinus > Cetorhinus maximus. The sequence goes on along the minus strand of NC_135881.1, from coordinate 140,882,628 downwards.
CAAGCTCTTCCAAAGTTTGAGGAAAAAGATATTGAAGCATTCTTTATTTCATTTGAGAAGCTAGCTGAACAGATGAAATGGCCACAGGAAAACCGGACTTTATTGTTACAGTCTAAGCTGTTAGATAGGGTGCATGAGGTATATGCTTCACTATCAGAAGAAATGTCGGTGAATTATGATTTGGTGAAAAAAGCTATTTTGAGTGCATATGAGTTGGTTCCTGAGGCATACAGGCAGAAATTTAGGAATATGAGAAAATAGCCTGGGCAAACTTATATTGAGTTTGAGAGAGTAAAACAAAGTAATTTTGACCGGTGGATACAGGATTTAAAAATAGATGCAGCTCTTTTGGAAGAACTTAAAGATTCAATCCCTTCCTTAGTAAGAACTCATGTGGAGGAACAGGGGGTTGTTTCTGTAAGACAAGCAGCAGAGAAAGCTAATGATTATGAGTTAGTTCATACAGCTAAATACTTTTTTCATCACCCTTTCAAATTGGAAAAGGATGATAAGTGGGAAGGTGAAAGGAAGGCAGGTAGTCAGGGAAAAGAAAGAATAGCTGGAAGTTCCCATGAAGCTTTTTTCTCAGAATAAAAAGGAAGGTGCTGAAGGTAGAAGTGACATTCGAAAATTGAGATGTTTTCATTGTAATAAAGTGGGGAACACAAAGTCAGTGTGTTGGAGGTTGCAGGAAAAACCTGTAGGAATTGTTGGGGTACAGAAAAGCTCTGGAAGTAAAAGTACTGTGGGTTCTGAGGTTCAGGTGCAGAGGAAACCAATGGTTTGTGTACAGGTGAAACAGGGGGAATCAGTGAAAGGTAAAGAAGTGGGAAAGTGTTCACAGTTTACTCAAGAGAATTCTGGGGAGCAGGTTGCAGAATGTTTAAAGACTTTGTATGTGAAGGGAAAGTTTTTCCTTGTGCACAGAGTATGTAAAGATGTTAAAATTTGCAGAAGCACAGGGGTTAGTCAATCTTTAATGTTGTGGGATAATGATATTTGTTGTTCAAAGGGAGTATTGCGGGAGAAGGTAAGAATAAGTGGGGTTCATGGAGATGCTAAATCTATTCTGTTGTGGAAGGTAAACTTAAAGAGCAGATGGAAAACGGATGAAGTTATAGTTGGAGTGGTGGAAAAATGCTAATTACAGGTGTTCAATTTATTCTGGGTAATGATATAGCTGGTTCGCAAATGTGGGTGATGCCTATGGTATTTGAGCAGCCTGTAGAAGTGTTTTTTACAGAGGTGTTACTGAAGGAACACCCTGGATTTTTTTCCTGATAGTGTTATAATGAGGTCAAAGGCTCGTCAGGAAGAACAAGATAAACAGGCAGTTCAAAGGCAAGAAGGTGTCAAAATCCAGTTAGCTGGCACTGTATTGATAACATTGTTCAGGAGGAAGGAATGCAGGACATTTCAGTTGAAACGTTTAACTCAAAGAGGTTAGTAGAGTTACAGAAAAATAATTTGCAATTAAAACAGTTATATCAGAAAACTTATTCAGAAACCAAAGCAAAATGTATTCCAGTATGTTATTACCTTCGAGGGGATATTTTGATGAGAAAATGGAGGCCGTATTATGTCTCAGCAAATGAAAGCTGGAGGGAGGTGCATCAGATTGTTATTGCATTAGGGTATAGAAATGAGATTCTGAGGATAGCTCATGAAATTCCAATGGGGGTACATTTAGGAATTAGGAAAACACGGGAAAAGTTACAGAGGTTTTTTTTGTGGCCAGGATTGCGTAGAGATATAGTCAAATTCTTTAGAACCTGTAATACGTCAAATAACAGGAAACCCACAAGCAATTATTAAGCGGGCACCTTTAATCCCAATACCAGTATTTGAAGGTCTTTTTCCCAGGGTCATGATTGATTGTGTAGGACCCCTCCCTGAGACTAAAAGTGGAAATCAGCACTTATTGACAATAATGGATGTGCCTACCAGGTTTCCTGAAGCAATACCTTTAAGAAATATTACAACTATGAAGATTGTGGAGAAGTTAATTACATTTTTTACAAGATATGGTTTACCTAAGGAAATACAATCATATCATGTGTCAAATTTCATGTCACAGCTGTTTAAGGAAGTAATGAACAGTTTGGGGATAAAACAGTTTAAGTCAACAGCTTATCATCCGGAGTCACAAGGAGCTTTGGAAAGGTGGCGTCAAATTTTAAAAACTATGATAAGAGCGTACTGTCTTGGTTATGCACAGGATTTGGATACATGAATTCCATTTTTGTTACTTGCTATTAGAGACGCTCCTAATGCATCGACTGGTTTTAGCTCCTTTGAGCTAGTTTATGGTCATGAGGTAAGGGGACCACTGAAATTGACTCATGAGAAATTGGTAGGTCAAAATTCAGAAACTACCCTCCTGGATTACGTATCAAACATCAGGGAAAGATTGAACAGAGCATGTGAGCTGGCTAGGGAACATTTAAAGCTATGACAGCAAGTGATGAAAGTGAAAGCAGATAAGAAAGCCAAAGTTCAGTTTTGTTTCTGGAAAGAAAGTAATAGTTTTGTTACAGTGGTAGGTGATTCATTAAATGCAAGATTTAGTGGGTCTTACAGGGTTGAAAAGAAATTGAGTGAAGTAAATTATTCAATAATACTCCAGATAGAAGAAAGAACCAGAGGGTGTGTCATGTAAATATGCTTAAAAAGTACTTTGAAAGGGAAGAGGAACAAGAAGAGGTATTAGTGATGGTGGATGATGACAAAGAGGTAGAAGTGCAGGACTCTGAAATTGATTTTCCTCTAATCAAATTAGATAATGAGGGGGTGCTTGAAAATTTAAATGCAACATCGAGTTACCTTCCAAGCAAGTGTCAAAGTGATTTGGAAAAGCTATTGCAGTCACATTTGTGGAAATAAGTTGGGAAAGACACATTTAGCTTTACATGATGTATGTATAGAAATATCATCTTCAGTGAGGCAACAACCTTATAGATTCAATCCGGCAAAGTTGTCACAATTACAAAAAGAAATTGGATTCATGCTTCAAAATGATATTGAGTCTAGTTGCAGTAACTGGAGTTTGTCTGTTCTGCTGGTAACAAAACCGGAAGGAACACAAAGACTGTAGCCAGGATTTTACAGTTGGTGTGTGGGGACGGGCCTGAAATACATGTGTGTAAAATGATGCGCGATGACGTTGGGCGTGCATCCCGACATCACCATGCGCCAACGTGATGTTTTGGAAGGCAGGTGCAATAAGAGTTCGGAGGTGCACCCGCCATTAATTAATGGGCCAGTTAAGGCCCTTGAGGCAACAATTGATTTCCATATTGCACAGTCTGTGTGATTTTCAGGGCATTGCAAGGGCGCAACGGGCAGGCGGGTAGGTCACATTTTCAAAAACTTCATCCACGGGCAGGATAAGAGGGGTGAGTAGTTTCGCTAATGCAAGTTGTTAGAGCTTTAGATTATAACTTACTGCTGATTGCTTGTGTGAACAGGACAACTTCATTTCACTTCAGAGCTGCTTTGACAGAAATAAGAGGCTTTAGTTCAAGACTTTGGAGGAGTCATAACACTTGGTGCCTTCCAGGCATCATAGAGCCTTCCCTTACCCTGGGAATGGGGATTGTGGTCTCCATTGGAAGCACCACCTCTGAGGAGGAAGAGAGGGCCAGAAGAGGGAGGAGGCCAGGAGTCCCTTTTCAGCCTCCAGGGGAGCGAACTATGGGAGGACAGGCACAGGCACAAGGGGGCAGGGCCAACAGGAAGTGCAAGGTGGAAGGGGCCGCAGAAGACGCCACTATCCTGCTGCCAGGGTTTACAGGCGGCGATGCAGCTACCTCAATATTTCTGAGGTGCAGTGGCGAAGGAGGCTCCGCCTCTCAAAGGAAACAGTGACCTCCATCTGTCAGATGATCGGCCCCGAGATCAGCTCCAATTGTGTAGGTGGACACCCCATGCCAGTGTCGTTGAAGGTCACAGTGGCCCTCAACTTCTATGCCTCTGGCTCTTTCCAGGGGTCGGTGGGTGATCTTTGTGGAGTCTCCCAATCAGCTGTCCATAGTTGTGTCAAGCTGGTGGCAGATACTCTGTTCAGGTGTGCATTGACTTTCATTCACTACCACATGGACGAGGCCAGCCAGGAAGAGCGAGCCAGAGGCTTCACAGCGATTGATGTCTTCCCCCGTGTCCAGGGTGCAATAGGCTGCACACATGTGGCCATCAAGGTGCCAGCGGGTGAGCCCGGTGCCTTCGTCAACAGGAAGGGATTCCACTCCATGAATGTGCAGATAGTGTGTGACCACAGGATGCAGATTCTACAAGTTTGTGCAAGGTACCCAGGCAGCTCCCATGACGCTTACATCCTGAGACACTCCAAAGTGCCGGGTCTCTTCTGTGCTCCAGCCCGGCCAGATAGATGGCTGCTGGATGACAAGGGCTCTCCCCTCAGAAGGTGGCTCATGACGTCTCTCTGCCATCCAGGAACAGAGGCCAAGCAGTGGTACAATAGGAGCCACGCCTCCACAAGAGCCGTGGTAGAAAGAACCATCGGTCTTCTCAAGATGTGCTTCCGATGCCTGGACCGTTCAGGGTGCTCACTCTAGTATCCCCCAGATCATGTGTCACTGATAGTGGCTGCATACTGCGCTCTCTACAATCTGGCGCTGGAAAGGGGGGACGCAGTGAATGAGGAGGGAGAAGATGTTGACGCAGCTGCTCTGGCAGCAGACGATGAGTCCAGTAGTGAGTCCGAGGATGAGCACGCACAGGAGAACGCTGAGGGGATAGACGCTGACCTGGGCAACATCCAGGGAGGCAGGGACACCCGGGAGGCTTTCATCCAACGCTCCTTCAGCTAGCCTACCAACAATGAACCACCACCACATGCCAGAGCTGCAGGCTCCATACTCAATACCTGACAGCAACATTTACCTGGTCAATAACATGAACCATGTGCCATTTCAATAAAGCTCAATGACAAACAAGTCACTCATAACATCGTGGGTTCCCCTTCACCTGCAGAACTAATGAAGCATCTAGAGGCTTGTTAAACACAAACACATTTATTGCTTTGGAACCTGGCATACAGAAATCAAACTAAATGAAAAGGTGTTGAACATTACACCAACTGAACAGTAACTTAAACGTGGGGCAAAAGAAAACCACTAGTGATAAGCCCGTGTTGTGCCTAAGGTGATTTATATTTACGTTTGCGGGCGCTATGTCCAGGTTCTCCCTCCTCACTGACACCGGCATTGGAGACAGCCTGCTCACTCTGCTGTCCTGGTGGCCTTGATGACTTTGGCAGGCGTCCTCTGGCCCATGGAGCCTGTGCTGGCCCTGCCTGGGAAGGAGCAGCCAGTGGCATGGCTGGCATCTCCCCAGTCACGACAGCCTCATCAGATGCCACTGTCACTGGCAGAGGGGCGGAGGAGCTGCTGCCATCATCCGGAGCGCCTTGAGAGGAGCCGGCAGAGATGACAGATCATGTGTGCCAACGTGAGGTCGCTTTGGACCTCCCCGCTCACCATTGATGGATGGGCACCTAGCTGGGATACTGGGTGCCCAATCCATCTCCCACACTGACCCTGACCACCTGAGGTCAATGCCGCTGTGAGGGCTTGCAGGTCCGAGCGCATCCCCAGGAAGCCCTGATTGTTCTCCTGGAGAAGCTTCCTCCATGAGAGTCGCCACTCTCTCCATGGAGGAGGCAGTGCGCTCGGCCATGAGGGTCATTGCATTGCTCATGCTCCGCATGGACTCCTCCATCACAGAGACCATCACGCATACCCTCATATCTCCGTCAGATCCTCCCGCACACCCTGCTGGTCTTTTATCATCTGCTGCCTCAGGGACGACTCCAGAGGCACATAATCAGCCACCGACTGAGCATGTTCCTGGTTCCCAGCAGTCCTCCAACTGCCAGTGCCTTGGCCACTCTCTGCCTCCTCCTGCACCTCAAGCGAGTGTGAAGTGCTCTCACCGCTGTGCACCGAGATACTAGCCAACAATCTTATTCCCACTGAGGTGCTGATATCTGCGCTGGTGCCTGCCTGGCTGATAGGGCATGACACTGGTGCGTTCAGATCATCCTTGTCCTCAAGGGTGAATGGCGGTCCTTCAGGCTCTTGAGACCGAGGGTGTTCTAGTGAGCCTGAAAGGAAGAACAAGGACATGTGACTAGTTGAAGTAGTTACACTGTTAATGTGCATGCCTGGCACCTGGATCAGGGTGTGTTCCTCCTTCCATTATCAATGGGGATTCCATATTCGAGGTTCACATCAATATACAGTCAACAGTGGAATGTTTGCACTGACAGACATTGTGACCTCAGTGCACGGCACTCTTACCTCCCTGTGGCACCCCAACCTCACCGCGGCCACTTGGCCTGGGTGCATGGCGCCTCTCCAGCTCCAGTGCCTCCTGCTCATATCTGGGAAGGATTAGAAGGTGGGGCTGCCTCTCAACATTATTGTGTGCTGTCTTCTCCTGAAAGGAGAGAGGAGCATTGATTAGTCCACCCTATACCTGCATTGCCATGGCAGCCTTTGCCACCCCCACCTGAGGAAAACCCTGCAGGGCTCATCCAATTCTTGACCCTGGAGCCGCCATACACTCACTCCAAGCAGCCAGGGCTCACCCCCCTCGTCCAGATGCTGCCTCCATCACATTTGCCACTCACACTCTAAGAGGTCTGAGGTCCGGGGTGAGGGGCAACTAACTGCTGTGCTCAGTGACCCATGCCAACATGGTACTCACCCTTCCCGATCGCAGGAGGTCATTAAATCGCTTGCGGCGCTGCACCCATGTGTGCCTCACCACATCGTGGGAGCTGACACGTGATGCGACCTCCTCCCAAGCATGTTTGGCTAGGTGGGGGGGCCCCCTTCTCCCGTCCCTCGGGACAAGGATATCCCAGCGTGCTGCCACCTCCTCCAGGAGGGTAGCGAGGCACTCATCAGAAAACCTCAGGGATGACTGCCCTGCCGACCTGCCCTCCTGCCTGCCCTGTTCTCCAACGACGTTCTGCATCCTTGCTGATCTGCGAAGTCAATGGCAGCCTTAGCACGGCTGCCTGCACCGTTTTTGAATAGGCCGCCGGGTCAACATTGGACCCGGCGGAAATAGGCCTCCTGCCCCCGCACGCCCCTTCCTGCTGATCTCGGGAGACACGCATTGCATTGGGTGGGCCTTAATTGGCCTGCCCACATAAAATGGCGGTGCGCACCCGATCATGGGCGATGGCTGGATTCCTGACCCTCCCCCCCACCCCCACCCACTCCCGCCGAGCCTGCCCGATGCCGGAAAAGTTCTGGCCTGTGTGTGGATTATCAAAAGGTGAATGCAGTGACAAAAGCAGATTCATATCCCATACCACAGTTGGAGGATTGCATTGAGAAAGTGGAACAATTGAAATTTATCACTAAGATTGACACGCTAAAAGGATATTGGCAGGTACCATTGTCGGAGACAGCAAAGGAGGTATCAGCTTTCGTAACGCCAAGTGGACTATATCAGTTTAATTGCATATTGATGATCTAATCATTTTCAGTCAGATGTGGGAGAAGCATTTACAGTCTCTGGAAGGATTATTTACTTGACTACAAGAAGCTATATTGGTGATGAACTTGGCTAAAAGTGAATTTATAAAAACGCAAGTTACGTATCTAGGCCATACCATTGGACATGGTAAGGTGGCTCCGAGAGATGCGAAAGTCAAGACTATCGTGGATTTCCCAGTGCCTATAACAAAATGAGAAGTTTTGAGATTTCTGGGCATAAGTGGGTTTTACTGGAAATTTGTACCAAATTTTAGCCAAACAGTTGGTCCACTGACTGAACTATTAAAAAAAAACTTTCAATGGACACTGGAGTGTCAGAAGTCATCCGATAGTTTGAAAACTATTAACTACGACACCAGTTTTGGCAGCACCCAATTATGCCAAGCAATTTAAGTTGGACGTTGACACAAGCGATATAGGCCTTGGGGCTGTACTGTTACAAGGAAATGACACAGGAATTGAAAAGCCGATGGGGTATTTTTCACGGAAACTGAATGTACAACAGAGAAGATATTCAATGATCGAATAAGAGACTTTGAGTCTGGTGTTAGCATTGCGGCATTTTGAAATTTATGTTGCAAACAATTCATGAAAAACAGACCATTATCCTTTGAAGTTTTTGGACAAATTTTGTGACAAAAGTGCAAAGCTTTTCAGTTGGAGTCTATTGTTACAACCATTTAATCTAAGGATTATACATATTGCTGGAAGGGAAAATCTTTGTTCGCAGATGCATTGTCAAGAGCTTGAAGCTTAAAGAAAAATGGGACATTTAAAAAAAACCTGGACACTGAACTGGAGTGATTTCTGTTGATACCAAGGACTTGTGTATATATATCATTATGTTAATACATGCATCTGCTAATGTAATAAGGAAAGGAGATAGTGTGAGATTGGTTATTAAAATGAAGTGGTCTTCTAGAATTATGGCAGTTCATTTTTCGATAGGGAGCGGGAGTCATGAATCTATTAATATATATAATATTATTGGAAAATATTTTTCTTTTAAAATAGAGATTTAGTTTTTGGGTGAGTCATAATTGGATTAAAGTCAGCTAGTCTGGGTGCTTTGATGTGTACTAGTTTTGAGATGTAAACAGAGAGATAGAGTGTATTTGTATTTTTCGAGTAGAGCATTTAAGAAGTGGGGTGAAAACTACCACCTATCTAGCAGATACCAAGCAATATGTTTATATTACTAATAAAATTGGTACAATGAAAGGGGTTTTATTGTTAAAAGGTGGAGTTCAAAGAGGCTGGTGATACAATGAGAATTTACATTCAATGGGCTGTGCTAGGTATAACCTTAGCAGTTTTGTGTGTGTAGAGCAGAGGCAATGTGAGATCAAAAGCAGCTGTAAGCCTCTGGCTGTCTCCATAGGAACCAAAGTGAAAAGAACCTCATTTTGAATTCATAAGGTGAAAATGCTTTGCCTGGTGTCTGGCTAAGTCTATGGGTTACTGTTGCCTTAATGGAAATTAGTTTGGGAATTTGTTATAAGTTATGATAGTGGTAACTTGTAGCCATGTGTATATATTTAACTTGTGTAAATTAATAAAAGCCTCATTAGCTTAATATAAAACCTCTCGAGAACTGATGGTCTGATTCCTGAATTTAGAGCTGCATCTCAAACATAACACTTAAAATTATAGGTTATGACAGTTGTTTAAAGTTTCCCTCTGGGATTTTGTTTAAATAACTCAGCTTTACCACCTACTTGGTGATATCACTGGAAATATTTGAAGATCTTAGGTTTTCTGGAGTGAATGGTGATACATCTAAATGGGAATCTTGTGCTTTCACTGGTGGTGACCTTGGATAAGGAAGGGCATTTACATAGGTGGGACTGGTGATACACCGGAACCCCACTACCTTCCCACCTCCATCAAAATTAAGTTCTGGGTGGGAAGGCCCATGGTCTATCTTTGTCCCCTGTTACCAACTGAGGCTCTTAAATGGCTAATTAATGACCACCTTGTTCAAAAGCATTCAGGGCTTGATCGAGGGACTGGAGACCAGGAAGGGGGGGTCTGCTGAGAGTCACTCCATTGCCCTTGCTGCCAACCCCCCACATCCCTCTCCCCACTAACACTCTCACCACTACACCCCAACCTCCCCCTCCACCTGACATTAGTTGCTAGTGCCCTGGGATGCTCAGCAACCCTAGGACTCTGGCTGCCTGTCATTCCGGTAGCAGCCAGTCTCACCAGTGACACTGCTGAGCACAAGATCTGCTGGCCTCTGTTTGGCCAGCAGCTCTTGGCAGGCGAGGCTTCCACCCCCAGGGTCTTGGTTCCAGGGGAAAGCTCACCTCTGGCCTCGCCATTGCCTGATTGGCTTGTGGTTAAGCAGGCCTTCCTGAAAAGAGGCTGCGCGGGTTTCTGGTCGGCTCTCCAGTTGGCAGGCGAGACCCTGGGTGCCTCAACATCTATTGTTGATTCACACACATTGTGTGCACTGTTGTCAAGATTTTGTTAATGCTACTTGCCTCACTGCGTACAACAAGGCAGAGGGATACCTGCAACATTAGCTAACATTGAAAAGCAATTTCATTTGGCAGCACAAAGCAAGGTTTAGCACTGTCAGATGAATATGAATGCATAAACATGAATCCTATGAAGTTTTGCATGCTGCATCTCTGCTGTTAGCATTTCAATGGCTGTCAGAAAGGACTCGCATATGATACCAGCCATCCTTCTTCAGTGTGCAGTTGCAAATATTGGAACATTTCTAATGCTTATAACAGTGTAAAGGTGTGGCAACGGGGATTTTTCAACATCTTCACGTTAGGGTGGAGAAAACCAAGCATATGTTTTGACTCCTGATCACTACCTATTGACTCCTACTGAAAAGAGCATGTGATTTGGCATCAGGTGACAGGTTTAGACTCAACTGTGATGCATTCCACAGTCAAACAGACTGCTGGAATTCACTGCTTATGCTCATTTAGATGAAATACAAGAAAGAGGCCTGCATCTCGGAAGCTATAGGGGGAGTCTTTTTATTAATTTATGGGATGTGGGCATCGCTGGCTAGGCCTGCATTTATTGCCCATCCCTAACTACCTTTGAGAACGTGGTGGTGAGCTGCCTTCTTGAACCGCTGCTGTCCATGAGGTATAGGTACACCCACAGTGCTGTTAGAGAGGAAGTTCCAGGATTTTGATCCAGCTACAGCGAAGGAACGGCGATATATTTCCAAGGCAGGATGGTGCCTGACTTGGAGGGGAACAACAAAAATGGCAGATTAACTTTACATAGCGCCTTTAATGTAATGAAACATCCCAAGGTGCTTCATAGGAGCATTATAAAACAAAGTATGACACCAAGCCACATGAGGAGATATTAGGCCAGTTCATCAAAAGCTTGGCCAACATGTAGCTTTTAATGAATGTCTTAAAGGAGGAAATAAAGTAGAAGGCAGAGAGGTGTGGGGGGAGTATTTCAGAGTTTAGTTCCTGGGCAGCTGAAAGCACGCTCACCAATAGTGGAGCAATTAAACTCAGGGTCATGGAGGGATTTGAAGACAAGGATGAGAATATTAAAATCAAGACATTGGATTGGCTTGACTGGAAACCAATGTAGGGCAGTGGGCACAGGGGTGATAGGAGAACTGGACTTGGTGCAAGTTAAGACACAGGAACAGAGGTATGGATGTCTTCAAGTTTATGAAGCTTAGAATTTGGGAGACCAGCTAGGAGTGCTTTGGAACCGTCAAATCTAGAGGTAACAAAAGCACGAATGAGAGTTTCAGCTGGAGATGAGCTGAGACAGGGGAGAAGCTGGGCTGTGTTACAGAGGTGGAAACAGGTGGTCTTAATGACGGCACAAATAGAAGGTTGAAGGCTCATTTTAGGATTAAATGTGGCAAAACGGCTGTGAACAGACTGGTTTAGACTCAGTGTGTTGCCAGGAAGTGGGATGAAGTCAGTAGCTAGGGAACAAAGTGTGGAGCAAGGATCAAAAACAAAGGCTTCAGTCTGTCCAACATTTAATAGAAAGGAATTCCTGCTCATCTAGTACTGGACATCAGAGAAACCGGCTGGGAGTCAAGAGAGGTGGTAGTGAGGTGGTGTCTTCAGCATACATGTGAAAACCAAGCACCTAATTATCCCAGGCCTGCAATGGCTGCCAAATTCCCCACTGCATTTTTATATCAGGTTTTTTACTGATGAGATCAGGTAAATGTGCAGGAAATTCAATACTTATAATGACAAATATTGTCCATTTCTTGTTCATTAAAAAATATAGGCTTGTGTTGATTTGTAATTATTTGTAGGAGTTCTTCATACAGCTTAATCAGCAATGTGAGCAAGAAGAACACAGGCGGTATGCCAAGACAGAAATTGGGCTCTGAGGTTTTCTGAAGCTGCATTGGAGACTTTGATGCAGGAGTGCAGAGGAGGAGAAGATATCATCAACCTGCAAGGGGCACTGAAACAAACTGTCAGAAGACAATGGTAGCAGATGGCTGTGGCAGTCAATGCCGGTGTTTAGTGCCAAGGACCTGGATGTGATGCCACAAAAAGTTCAATGACCTCACATGTGCAGTCAAGGTCAGTGAATTAACCTTCAAATGCCTCATCCCACTAACTGCACCACTAGCCTCACACACTTCTTAATTTACCACAGCACCATCACTCACTTACCCACCAATTTCTATCAATCACCGCTCAAATCTAACATTCATGGCTTCATCTAGCCCTCAGGCACTTAGCACTGCTGTAAGTCTCACACCCACAACTCACAGCTTACACACATTGGCAGCTATTCTTCCATGACAATCACATCATCTAAACTGCACCTCACAGTCACTAACACACTACCCTCTCTTTCTTGCAGGACAAGGTGCTGCACAACCACAAGTAGCAACACCTAACCAGCAGGACAGTTATGCCTGCATGTCCTTACACTGATGGGAGATATGGTACTCACCGTCATTGGAGTGGACATGACGGAGACAGCAGTCAGTGATGGCATTGAAACCTTTGAAAATGACAGTATGCTCAGACCTATTTCTCTTTTCCACATCCCACTTCCCCTTTTTCCCACAATCTCTTCTGATTTATAAGCTGCAGATGGTGTCAGAGTGCAGCTCTTGTTCACCTCATCATTGACCACAAACTTAACCCTGTGCCTTTCTCATTTCATATACACAGGACTGCAACCTGGCCAGGTAGAAGAGAAGTAGATGGAAGAGCAGGAAGACAGTGATGATGAAGGAACTTTGTTACTTGCTCTCATATTTGCATTCACCAGCTCAGGGACTGTGCATACTTAGAGGGTAGCTTGGAGGGTGGATCTGTACAGACTGAGTGGTCTGCAGCCAGGGTAGCATAGCATAGGCGCCAGCTTACCAGAGAGTGAGGCTGCACATGGAGGACTCAGATGAGGGTTTGATGGGGCAGCCTACAGAATAAGGTTGAGGATTATGCACACTGAAATGCTTGGTGCATTGGCGCACCAGCCAGAAAGTCTGCAGTCACTGCCAGTGGACTTAGAGGAGTCCAGCTCCAAACTTGCACACACCTTTGCACAGAACTTGGAGCCCATCCTTTCCAGAGTGGAAGTGGTATCCGAATCCATGGCCAGGATTTTTCTCTTGTTGGGCGGGCTCAGCGGGGGTGGGTGGCAGTGGTCGGGAAGTTGCCCGCTGCCCGCGATCGGGGCCGGACAGTGATTTCACACTGGGTGGGCTAATTGAGGCCCGCCTAGTGTGAAATGCGTGCTTCAGTGCTCAGCGCTGCCTGTGTGGGGGCGGGTGGGGGGGAGAGCAAGAGCGCAAGTTCACGCATGCGTGCAGGTGCGCGCTGGAAAAGCTCCCTGAGGCACAGAGCTGCCTCAGGGAGATGAAGATTTATGAAAATTTTAAGTAAAAATTTTTGAAATGTTACAAAACATGTCCCCTCATGTGACTCTGTCACGTGAGCAGGGACATGTTAGAAATTAGAATGATTTTTTTTTAATGATGGATCGACCATCATCCCGACCGTGGATGAGGTTTCACAAAAAATGCAAAGGCCGCCTGACCTTTCCGGCTACCTGCCAACTGCCTGCCAATTCCCGTGGGCACCCGCCGACTGAAATATCGCACGAGTGCGCGATGACGTAGCGGTGCTCGCTTGACATCATCGCGCATCATTTTATGTTCGAGCAGATCGGGCACATGCCAGCCCGCTTAGCAAAAAATCCTGCCCCATGAGCACACTTGCAGGCCCAACCATAATGCATTGTCTGATGGCCAATGTCTTAGTTTTGGTTGCAGTACAAACGGAATCCACCCAGTGTCTGAGTGCTGCAATGGAAGCTCAGACTGAAGTCCTTCAAACTCAACTTGCACCACGTAGGCTCAGACTGCTGTGGTTACTGCAGTGTAAAGTGGTTTGCAGGGACCCACAACAGTCCAGCAGCAATCTGTTCTCCAATACATTTCTAGGATAGCTGAGGTTCCAAGAGGTACAGAGCTGCTGTCCTCTTTCAGGATGCATTGGTCTTCTAACTACTGCCCCTCCACCAGTGCCCTTGCTGTTGCCTGTTAGACAGCCAGCCCAGATTGCTGCTGTCCATACCAAGATGATGCTGCCCAAATTAGCCTGGCCTTCTGTGGTAATCTGAGGTGCAATATGCCTTTATGAGAATGTGAGCAGATTGACTATATTACCCAATTGCTGTGTAGCGTGGACTACAATGTTAATCAATAGTTCAGAATAGAGTCTGGCTGGAGAAGCACACATTGTGTTAGTGCTCTGTGACTTTTGTTAACAAACAGCATGTGCTTCATCTTATATTGGTCTCTGCTTCTGCAGTACCTTGTTTACCAACTCACTCACCAGTAGATAGGGGTGCAAATGTGTTCACTGAGCAAAGCGACCTGACAGAGGAGGAACATAACAACTGGCAACGAGGCAAAACATGACAAGTTGATGACACCAAAGAAAGCTGTGAGAGTTAAACAGAAGTAAATCAGTCGTACCTTGTAAGTCAATTGTAAGTACAGCCTTCATAATAGTCGTCGTTATTTCCCTCCAGTATGCCACAGTCTGGCCATATCGAACTATTTGAGCAGACCACCGATGACTGGTCACATTATATTAAACGCCTCCTGTTCTTCCTTTTGGCCAACAACATAACGAGAGAGGAGAAGTGGTGAGCAGTCCTCTTATCGACATATGGCAGTAAAACATACGATCTTATTTGTAGTCTAACGGCACCCAACGCCCCAGATTCCATGAGCTTTGATGAGTTGGTAAATCTTGTGAAAAGCTATTTTCAGCTGAAACCCTCAGTAACAACGCAGCATTTTAAATTTAGTTCAAGGTGTCGCACCCCTGGAGAGACAGTCGCTTGCTATGTAGCAGCCTTAGAATAACTGACAAAGCACAGAATTCAGGATGTCGATTAACGACATGTTAAGAGACTGGTTAGTATGTGGGATTAATGAAGATGCCATTCAAAAAAGGTTGTCAGAAACGAATTTAGACTTCAGCAAGGCGCTGCAGTTGGCGCTCGCAATGGAGAGCACAGTCAGGGATTCAAAAGCAATCAGGGGAGCACAAAATGGCGCCATCCATCATATTCTGTTTAACTCTCACTGGTTACAAATGGAGTGGAAGTGCAGGTCTCTGCAGAAAGGCAGGAAACAGGCACCATTAACAGACCAACAAAAAGCAATGGTTTAACAGAGAAGACCCACAATAATAAAAGCAGAAATGGAAACAGACAGCCTGAAGGCAAATGACAATTTAAAAGAATGGAGTGTTTCCACTGATATCGTAATGAACACATTATGTGATATTGTGAAGACATATTAAGACTATACTTTAAGCAGCAAGGTAGAAATTGTGAAAACCACATAATAGAGGAACCAGAAGAAACAGAGTCAGATATTTACTCACCACACAACTTTAAAATGGGTAAAACAGAGCCAATCTATGTGACAGTAGGAGTAAACGGGAAACCCATCCAAATGTAGGTGGATACAGGGGCATCCCGACATTTATAGGGGAACATACGTTCAAATATCTGAATAGAGGAGACCACTCATTAAATCTGGAAAATCCAGATTCTAAATTAAAGATGTATACTGGTGAAGACATATGAGTAAGAGGTATATGCAAGGTTCCAGTACAGTATGGAAATCAGTCTGTTAATTTATCCCCGATAGTGGTAGCAGGGGACTGTCCAAGTCTACTTGGTTGGAACTGGCTTAAGGAAATAAAGTTGGAGTGGACTGAGATTTTTCAACTCAGAATGAAAGACCAGCAAGAATTATTACAGAAATATACTTCTATTTTCAGGGAGGAACTTGGAGAGATTCAGGGGCTGCAAGCTAAAGTCCACATTGATCCCGGGGCAACCCCAAATTCTTGAAGGCGAGGCCAGTCCCCTATGCATTACGAGAAAAAGTTGATGTCGAATTGGACAGGCTGGAAAGGTTGGGAGTCTTCCAACCTGTACAATTTTCCGAATGGGCAGCACCCATAGCTCCAGTACTAAAGCCTGACCAGAGTGTGCGAATGTGCAGGGGCTACAAAGTGGCCAGACTTGACAGGCATCCTGTACCAAAAAGTGATGAATTGTACTCCAAGCTGCAGGGGGAACCGGATATACAAAACTCGACATGAGTCACGCTTACCAACAAGTTGAGCTAGAAAAGGCCTCTTGGAATTTTGCGACTATCAACACAAATAGGGGGTTATACCAGGTTACCCTTCGGAGTCTTTTCAGCTTGTGCCATTTTCCAATGCTCAAAGGAAAATTCACTGCAAGGTTTGCCCCATGTTGTGGTTTACTTCGATGATGTCCTAATAACAGGACTAACTGATGAAGGACACCTGGCTAACCTGGAAGAGGTTGTGAAGCGTTTCTCACAAGCCGGAGTACATTTGAAGAGAGAAAAATGTATCTTCCAAGGCAATGTGTTTTACCTGAGTTAGAGGGTCGACTCGCAGGGCCCTCACCCAGTAGAAGACAAGGTGAGAGCTATTAATGAGGCACCAGCACCAAAAAATGGCATAGAACTCAAGTCCTTCTTGGGAATGATTAATTATTATTGTCAACTTCTCCCAAATTTGTCAACAGTACTGGCTCCATTATACGGTTTACTCAAGAAAAACAAGAGAGAATCCAACCATCGCCCCTTGATGTTCAATGGCATTTCCATCACTGAATCCCCCACTATCAACATCCTGGGGGTTACCACTCAGTAAAAGATGAACTGGACTAGCAATATAAAAACTGTGACTGCAAGAGCAGGTCAGAGGCTAGGAATCATGCAACGAGTAACTTACCTCCTGACTCCCCAAAGCCTGTCCACCATCTACAAGGCACAATTCAGGAGTGTGATGGAATACTCCCCACTTGCCTGGATGAGTGCAGCTCCCACAATGCTCAAGAAGCTTGACATCATCCAGGACAAAGCAGCCCACTTCATTGGCACCATATCCATAAACATTCACTCCCTCCACCACTGACGTACAGTAGCAGCAGTGTGTACCATCTACAAGATGCATTGCAGGAATTCACCAAGACTCCTACGACAGCACCTTCCAAACCCACGACCAGTACCATCTAGAAGGACAAGGGCAGCAGATAGATGGAAACACCACCACCTGGAAGTTCCCCTCCAAGTCACTCACCACCCTGACTTAGAAATATATCGCCATTCCTTCACTGTCGCTGGTTCAAAACTCTGGAACTCCCTTCCTAACAGCACTGTGGGTGTACCTACACCACATGGACTGCAAAGATTCAAGAAGGCAGCTCACCACCACCTTCTCAAGCGCAATTAGGGGTGGGCTATAAATGCTGGCCCAGCCAGTGAAGCCCACATCCCGTGAATGAATTAAAAAACCCAGACGTGGACTTGGCAAGCTCCACAACAACAGGCTTTTAAGACAGTAAAGCAGTCACTACATTCATCGGCCCTGTTGTTACATTTTGACCCAAAGAAAGAGTTCATTTTGACCTGCGATGCATCCCCTTACAGAATAGGGGCAGTACTCTCCCACTGGATGGCAGATGGCTCCCAACAGCCCATTGGTTACGTCTCAAGAATACTCAGTGTTCCAGAACAAAGGTACTCACAAATAGAGAAAGAAGGCTTATCGATTGTATTTGGCATTAAGAAGTTCTACCAATACATCCATAGTCGCCACTTCACCATTGTATCCGATCACAAGCCACCACTAGACTTGTTCAGGGAAGATAAGGCAATACCCACAATTGCCTCTGCACGCATCCAATGGTGGGCACTGATTCTAGCTGCTTACAAATATACTTTTATCCACCGCCCAGGAAGCTAGGTTGAAATTGCCGATGCACCGAGCGAATTATCTCTAAAAGACAGCAATGTGAACGCCCCAATTCCTCAAGAACTTGTCTTGTTATTAAACTTTATGGATTCGTCACCGGCACATTTTTTTATTATTCATTCAGGGAATGTGGGCGTCACTGGCTAGGCCAGCATTTATGACCCATCCCTAATTGCCCTTGTTCAGAGGGCATTTAAAAGACAACCACATTGCTGTGGGTCTGGAGTCACATGTAGGCCAGACCAGGTAAGGGCGGCAGATTTCCACACCAAACCAATAAGAGAGTGGACAGACGGCGATCCAGTTTTGTCTCACGTAAGGGAACAAGTCTTACAGGGATGGTCTAATGAGCCAAATTCTGATGAAATGAAGTCGTATTTTAAGAGGAGATATGAGCTCACCTGCCAGGATGGTATCTTGCTGTGGGGAGTTGGAGTCATTGTGCCTCTGAGACGAAGAAAGCCATTATTGACCAAATTGCATAGTACTCACCCCGGCATCTCTAGAATGAGAATGTTGGCACGCAGCTACTTATGGTGGCTAGGAGTGGATACAGAAATCAAAAACTTAGTCAAGAGCTGCATACAGCTTCAACAGGTGCAGAAATTGACCCCTTCTGCTCCATTACATCCCTGGGAATCACCAGGAAGGCCATTGGTCTATCTTCATGTTGACTACAAGGGGCCTTTTTTGGGCACAATGTTCCTCTTGATTATAGATGCTCACTCGAAGTGGATGGATGTATACGAGGTGATATCACCCACATCTGCCGCCACCATAGACAGATTGTGTCAGAGTTTTGCGATACACGGGTTCCCAGGGATAATAGTGTTTGATAATGGAACAGCATTCACCAGCGGGGAATTCCAAAGGTTTACAAGTCTCAATGGCATAACACATGTTAAGGCCTCACCATACCACCCTGCATCCAATGGGTTGGCTGACAGGACAGTCCAGACCTTCAAGTTCGGAATGCAAAAACTGGATGGAGACTCCATTGCAACTAGATTATCATGTTTCCTACTCAGCTACAGGACTACGCCACACACACACACGACCACTAGTATTGTCCCCGCAGAGTTTTTGATGAAGAGACGTCTCAGGCTGCATTTGAGTCTCATAAGGCCGAATTTAGCCGGGGAGGGTAGAGAGAAGTCAAGAGGCCCAGAAAAATGGACACGATTACCACAATCGTGAAAGAAACTTCACTGTTGGAGACATAGTTTTTGCAAAGAACTTTGGAGATGGGCCCAAATGGCTATCAGGTGAAGTTAGTGCAGTGACAGGACCCCTTTCCTATTACATCTTGGTCGAAGGTCGGATACTCCACTTGGTTTGGAAGTGCTTTTAGGATCCATTGAACCTGAGAGAGTCAAAGAGAAAGTCTTAAAGGTTCCACTGGAGAGCCTAGTGGACAGATGACACCTAAGAGGGAGGCCTTGGATAAAACATCCGAAGTCATAGAACTGCGACGTTCAGCATGTTTGAAGAAGGCTCCAGAGAGACTAAATTTGTAAATCGTTTATTTATGTAAATAGTTGATATATTTTAAAGATTGTAAATTGTACCTTCGAGTAAAGGGGGAGGGATGTGGTAATCTGAGGTGCAATACACCTTTTAGAGAATGTGAGCAGATTGACCACGTGAATGTATTACCTAATTACTGTGTAGCGTGAGCTACAACAGTAGTTTAGAATAGGGTCTGGTTGGAGAAGCACCCGTGTTAGTGCTCTGTGACTTGTGTTAATAAACAGCATGTGCTTCAGCTTACATTGGTCTCTGCCTCTGCAGTATCTTGTTTACCAACTCACTCCCCAGTAGATAGACGTGCAACCGTGTTCGCTGAGCAAAGCAACTCGACAGAGAAGGAACTTAACACCTTCTAGAGCCAGAGCTACTCAAGGGTGTCCTCAAGGCCATCTGCAGTTTCCCTCACTGAAAGTCAGCAGCCTTCCACCAGCAATGCTGCAGCTACTGGGGTAACACAGTGTACGAGCATTAGGACAGGCAAAGGCACAGGTAAGACAGGCACAAAGGAAGACACAATAGTAATTAGTTGACTACTGTATGAAATACTGGACAATTTGATTTATAAAGCTGGTTTGAATTGTTTGAGTGGTGGTTCCTTTTATTTCAGCATTTTGGCCAAGATGGGCTACAAGAGAGAAGGTAAGATATGGGACTATTATTGAATGGGGAATTGGGGTTACATTCACTGGTACCACAATTGAATGAGCTGATCACGGACAGCCCGGTCAGGAAAGGAATGTGTTGGCTGCCTTCTCACTTCCCTCATCTCCTCCTCTTTCTCTGTTTCCTCTTCCTCATCCTCTCCTTCCTCCTCCTCCACATATACTCACCATATACCTGGTGGTCAGGGCTGTGTCCTCATAATAATTAGGTTGTGCAGCATGCAGCAGACCACAATAAATCATGACATGTGCTCCAGCAAGTACAGCAGGGCTCCTCCAGAGTGGTCCAGGCAACGGAAGCTGCTCATTGCTATTCCACGTGCAGCATAGCTCTCACTATGTGTACGCTACCCATATGTAGCAGGGTTGCAGGCCAAGACAGCTGGTCAACAGTAAGCCCTTGTCGGTCAGTGGCCAGCCTCTGGTCTGTTGTGGACTGTCAGAGAATGAAGGCATCATGGTTGCTGCCAGGATACTGGGCATTAACCTGTATGATGTGCTGAGTATGGTCATGCACAAACTGGTCATTGAGCGAGTGGAATCCCTTCCGATCACAGTACATCTCAGAATTTACATGCATCGCCAGCAAAGCAACATGCATGAAGTCAATTGCATTCTGCACCATGGGGAAGCTTGCAATCCTTGCAAAGCTAAATGCTCTCACTCTGTTTCTCTGAGGCAAAAGTCAGATATATTCAGCTTCCTTGGAATACAAAGGCTCAGTGACCTCCTTTCAACAATGGACAGCAACTTGGAAGATGTTACAGGTATCATCTACTCCGGCCTGGAAAGAGCCTGACTCTTAAAACTTCATGGCTATGGTCACCTTCACAGCCACTGGCTATCCCATCCTCATCCTGCTCTGAAGCTACAAGTCTGACTGCACCAGGTGGTGGTTTTCTGTGATTACATTCTTAGTGAAATACTATCATTGGACATACTATTGGGCTCTGAGATTGAGGTAGGAGGATTGTTCCCTGAAGTCGCTAGACAGATATAGCCTCCTTCTGAGAGCCCCTCTCTCCTTTCTCCTCCTCCCTCTTTGAGCAGCTTGTCCGCCTCTGTGTTGCCTCTGCTCAATCTGCCTGTCATGCTACAAGTCAAAGGAGTAGAAACTAGAGCACTCATGACTGGGAGCAAGTGGTATGAGGAGTCAAAAATGGTATCACTGGTGTTACACACTGACTGACATCACAATATGCCTAATTTGCATACAACCAACGCTAATGCCCTTACCAAAATAGCGACAATGCATCCAACAGTAGAAGTGTGTGTGTGGGGCATGGGCACCATTTTGGACCCAAAATGACACCCGTTGCGCTGAAGATACAGGCATTATTGTGGCCTATGTTCTCTCAATTTAGGGGATGCAATTTCTTTTTAAAGATACTGAAAATGCTGAAATACAATTCTGTCAGCATAGGTTAGTGTTTTGCATTGAGACCTTCCTTCCATTCTGAAAAATGATCTGCGCATGATGGCAACCTAACTTTTCTCTTTTCAGGTGTTGATGAACTTCTTGTTTATTTTTACCACTTGCTGCTTTTATTTACACTGCAGTTTATTAGTGGCTGCCCTGCGAGGATGTCTTATATATTCAAGTGCCAGGAATTTCCTCAGCAGTTCGCCCGCTTTCCTCTGTAACCCCGATGGAAGATTAGGAGAAAAAGACAGGTACAGTCGTAACCAGGCTTTCCGCTGAATCTATGTTGGCCAATCAGAAGCAATGATATTTTCAGCTTGTCATTGCTTTAACCTGAAAGTACAGAATAAAATGACAAACGATGCAAATATTTCTGAAAGGGCAGTAGCAGTGACCAAGTCCTGGACTTCAGTTCAAAGAAAGGTCTTCCAGCACAACATATAAATATGCCTGTCTTAGCACAGCTTGTTTCCTGTTTGACTGTTTATGCTATAAGGAAAATTCAAATTCAATCATACAATTTTAATAGCCAGTTGAATGTCACCAGGTATAATAAAAGGTCTATTATTAACCTGCTTCCTGAGTGCATAATCATTCATAATGCAAAGTTCAGACCCGAACAGAATTCTGTGCTACTATTTTCCTAGAAAGTGCAACAAATATCTTGGTGATCTTGCTATCTATGGTAACATACACTCTAGGCACCCACTTGAAGATGCTTACATCATATGGAATGCTTTCTCATCGGAATGGCCTATAGAATCAGAGACAGGTTAACTGAGTGGGCTACCAATTGTATAGGTGGAGCATAGTCTGATAAAGTATGAAATTGTCCACTTTGATAGGAAGAGTAGAAAAGCGGAATATTTTTTAAAAGATGAGGCACCAGTAAATTGTGGTGTGCAAAGAAATTTGGGTGCCCTTGTAGATGAATCACAGAAAAGTTAACTTGCAGGTATATCAAGTGATTAGAAGTCAAATGGTATGTTGGCCTTTAGTGCAAGGGAGGTGGAGTACAATAGTGAGGAAGTTTTGCTGCAATTAAATTGGACTTTGGTGAGACCACACCTACCGTATTGTGTATAGTTTTGGTCTCCAGATCTAAGGAAGGATATATTTGCCTAAAAGGTGGTGCAATGAATGTTCACTAAGCTGATTCCTAGTACAAGACAGTAGTCCTATAAACAGACATTGAGTAGAATAGATCCATATTTTCTGGAGTTTAGTGGAAGGCGAGGTGATCTCACTGAAATAAATAATATTCTTAGAGCATTGCTTCCCAAACTATTTTCCAACGTGACCCCATTTTAACACTTGAAAATTAACGTGACCCATCCCCAGCAAAAAACAAAACACCGATAAGCCAGCATAGTAACATTCAGCATTGTTTTGAAAGTTCCTATATTGTAGATCAACATGTAAAACATCATATAAATAAGAAAATCTGAGTTTTTGAAGTACTTGGTAAAAATGTTAATATATGTACCCACGTAGGTTTCATCCAAGTCCCCATATTCAGTGGTGGCAGAACATTCAGTGAAGTCCCTCTACCCACTTTACACCCTGCCACACACACTGTAACCAGTCTCTCTCCCCATCCCCCCCACACACGCACACTGTAATCAGTCTCTCTCCCCATCCCCCACACACACGCTGTAATCAGTCCCTCCCTCCATCCCCCAGACACACACTGTAATCAGTCTCTCTCCCCATCCCCCACACACACACTGTAATCAGTCCCTCCCTCCATCCCCCACACACACACTGTAATCAGTCCCTCCCTCCATCCCCCAGACACACGCTGTAATCAGTCCCTCCCTCCATCCCCCCACACACACTGTAATCAGTCGCCCTCCCCATCCCCCACACACACACACGCCGTATCAGTCTCTCTACCCATTCCTCACACACACTGTAATAGTCCCTCTCCCCATCCCTCACACACACTGTAATCAGCCCCTCTCCCCATCCCCACACATAATGTAATCAGCCCCTCTCCCCATCCCACACACACACACACTGTAATCAGTCACTCTCTCCACCCTCCCACACACACTGTAATCAATCTCTCCCCATCCCCCACACACTCACTGTAATCAGTCCCTCCCTCCATCCCTTACACACACTGTAATCCAGTCTTTCTCCCATCCCTCAATCACACTGTAATCAGTCCCTCTCCCATCCCTCACACACACTGTTTCTCTCACACATGCACTGTCTCTCACACTCGCTTTCACACACACACTCTCTCTGACACACACACTGGCTCTCTCTCTCACACACTGTCACACATTTTTCTACATATCACTCACACCCCTACACTCTCTCTCTCTCTCTCACACACACACACACACACACAGTTGCTCTCTCTATCACAAACACAGTAGCTCTCCCTCAGACACATTTCTCTGTCTCAGACACTCTCACCCTTATACTCCCTATGACACGCACATAAAAACACACTCCCTCTCTCTCACACACTGTCTCTCTCATTCTCTCTCTCTCACACACACACACACATTCTCTATCTCACATATTCTCACACTTATACTCCCTATCTCACTCACACACACA